>NC_059106.1:99523955-100915283 GCF_020740685.1 Jaculus jaculus
CTAGGCATGTCACTAACCACAAAACTCTCTTGGAGTGAGGACCAGGTATGAGAACTTTGGTACCAGTGCTACAGAAAAAGCAATGCTCTCCAGAAAGAATTGGCAGATATGAGGTGAACTCACAGCATTCACCTCCATGTTACAGTGTTTCTATGTATATAATTCCTCCTTGGTGGAAGAGAGGTAATGTGTGGGAGTAAGGTCATGTGAGGAACCTGAGACATGTGGGCTTGGTCTTTTAGGCCTTTGTTGCTCAGTAAACCCTGTCCTGGAGGTTGGAATGGAGCTGAGGAAAACATTATTGGTGTTTGCCACAAACACAATCTTCTTTTTCCTTCCACCCCCTCCTTCATCCATCCTTCCTTGTGTTCTTTCATTTGACAGGAATGAATTCTCACCATTTCTAAGCACTAGAGGATGGTGAGGAGGATGTTAAGAAGCCTATCAGGAAAAGAGATGGAAGTGATGACTACTTTCAAATTGTGATCCAGGAACATTTACCTGTCAGATTTAGCCACCTATATGTCTAAATTTGGAAATAAGTTTGAAATGGAGGTGTGGAAACACATCTTTTTCCTTTTTTTTTTTTTTTTTGCACATAACATAGGAAGTTTGTTCTTATAAGTTCATCCAAAATAAAATATTTTAAAATGTGTAGAATTCAAAAGGTTTGCACTTGTGAAAGGGAGCTAGGCTGTCATTGCAGTGGGTCCTGGAGTGGGAGTTGGAGGACACAAAGACCTTAGTAATTGGTTCCTGACACACAACTGTCAACTGGTACCATTACTACTGTTCCTATGATGAGCAAGGAAACCAATAATATTTGCTTTAATGAGTTATGTAATGTAATGGCACCAGGGGAGAAGGTGATAAGCCTCTTCTTCCCCACCAAGAGCATAGAAGTGCTCACCTGAGGACACAAGATGTTTAGAAAATTGTTGAACTGTGGACATTTCTATCTATTGTGTTGGATGAAGAACTGCAGCTGTTTAAGCCCCACTATTATTCACAGGGACAAAATTCTGGTTCTTCTTCCTCTTCTTCCTCCTCCTCATCTCCCTTCCTACCCCCACACACCAAAACTTACTCACACTGCTGGCCATCACCTCTGCTGTGGATTTTAACATCAGTTACGTGTTTTTTTTTTTTCCTTAGGAGATTTTTTAAAATTTTACTAATTAAAATAATTTCCTCTTCCATTTAATCTCTCATTCTCAACTACTTCCTTTATATTAGCATTTCAATATGGTCAAATATTTCACTTAACAAAGTCGGCCTTTCTCTCACCTTTTATCTCCCTTGACACCTCCTTACTCCTTCTTTCCCCCCTCATAATCTCATTTCTAAGCGGGGGTTGCTGTGACCCACTGTCCTGGCCTCCCTGCTTCCTCTCCACTCTTTCGCCCAGTATCAGATAACTTGCTCCCCGCCCTTCCCACTGTTGAAGCCGGCATCTGCAATGCCATCACCTTTCCCCCAAATTCAATGGGTACATCTGTTCTTATTTTTGTTGCTTGGAAGTTGTTGGAACGCTTTCACTTATAAACACTCCTTTTGGCTTCCCACACCACATACTCACCTGGTTTTCTTCTTCTTTGGTAGTCCATTCAGGCCAATTAGAGATATAATAAAATTGTAGTTACCCTCTTGTTAGTGGGATAAAACGCTCAACCCAACACAGTTAATGGGAAGAAAGTTTTTATTTTGCCTTACAGTGTAGAGAGGAAGCTTCATGATGGCAGGGGAGAGCATGGCATGGCACAAGCAGAGGCTAGACATCACCTCTGCCACAGCAGATGGAAACAGCAGTAGGAGAGAGCCAACCTCTAACAAGGGGAAGCTGCTTATAATGCCCCAAGCCCACTCCCAACACCACACTTCCTCCAGCAAACCTCCACCTTCCAAATTGTCAGCAGCTGGGAATTAAGCATTCAGAACACATGACTTTATGAGGGACATCTGATTCAAACCACCACAAAAATGCTAATGGTTGGAAGTAAATGACAACTAACCCCATATTCAAGTGAAGCATGACTTGCTTGGAGTGGACAGACCACACTCTGCTTATAGGGATACCTTGGAAGACTGTTTCTGGCCAAGCAGAGAAGGCTGTGACTTTTCTCCTCACAAAGAAAGCCAGGGCCAGGTTTCCTCCCCAAGAGCAGGGAAGACAGCAGTAAGCCAGCACTCGGGTCATATAGAACTTGGTGGCTTGTGTTTTCTGCAGACACTAGCGTCTAGTAGGATGCTTGATGTGACGTGCTCGACTGTTCCAGATAGAAGATGTTGGAGAGCCTCTTATGTCCTTCTAAGAGTTAAAAAGTGTGTGAAATACAGACAGAAGTTGCCCACAAAGACTCTATTAGCACAGTGAGAAGGAGGATGGGGAGAAATAATGCAACATCATAGTTCTTCAGACCTGGAATGTTCTCTCTGCATTGCCCAGAGCTTATGAGACTATTCAAAAGATTTGCATTCTCTGTACCTGATATGTGGATTGTAGTTTCTCACCTTGTCATGTCAGACTTGAGTATGTGACCTGCTCTTGGCTCATGAAATGTGGACACAGGAGAAATATCACCTTAGATGGGAGCTTGAAGAGGCAGTTTGTGATCCCCATGGTTCCCCGCCTGCATTGGACAGTACAGATGCTAAGTCAGGAGGCTGAGCCCATGTCAGACTAGGGTTAGCAGACGATGCGACGTGAAGCCTTGCTGCTCAGTGGACTTTGAACATTAGTGAGAGAAAATTTATCCTGACATTCAGAAGGTGTCGTGGTGTGACCTAAAGGACATGATTAATGCATGCAAGGTACACGGCCAGGCAAGGCCCCTATCTAAGAAGTAGGTAATAGAAGAGCTAATTAACTCAGCAGGGAACAAAAAGACAGAAGAGAGGTCAGTGGGAGCATGGTCTTCTGAGTGGAGGAAGAATGCCCAGAGAGGTCTGCATGTGTCTCTGTAGAGACCCCAAGGTCTCCTGCAAGAGCAAGAACACTGTGGCATCTCGCATGGCAGGGAGCATGGATAGCCAACTCCCAAAGATGGACTTTTCCCTTGGTTTCTTTTACCTCACTTCATACCTCACCCTGGAGGGAAACCAAGCACCAGAGAGGAAATGGAAAGAAATGTAGAACAAAAACTGAGAATAGACCACATTCCCCATACTGAATGATGGAGTCTGTCAAACACAAACTAGAGAAGGGAAGGAAGCTTAGACTTCATATGATGTGGAGATTTTAATTTAAATTCTTCTCTTGCCACTACAAATGAATGTCAGATAGCAAAAGCATGTCAGACTAGCTGATCCACAAGCATCAGATTCTCCTGACTCCACCTCCCATTGTTGGAAGTATACTGGAATCTCACATGTGTGCATAACTTTGCATCCCACTTTATGTGGGTGTTGGGGAATTGAACCAGGCCAGCAAGTTTTTAAAAATTTTTTTAAAAATTTTTATTAGAATTTTCCATGATTATAAAAAAAATCCCATGTTAATTCCCCCCCCCCACTTTCACCTTTGAAATTCCATTCTCTATCATATTACCTCCCCATCACAATCATAGTACTTACATATATACAATATCAACCTATTAAGTACCCTCCTCCCTTCCTTTCTCTTCCCTTTATGTCTCCTTTTTAACTTACTGGCCTCTGCTACTAAGTATTTTCATTCTCACGCAGAAGCCCAGTCATCTGTAGCTAGGATCCACATATGAGAGAGAACATGTGGCGCTTGGCTTTCTGAGCCTGGGTTACCTCACTTAGTATAATCCTTTCCAAGTCCCTCCATTTTTCTGCAAATTTCATAACTTCATTTTTCTTTACCGCTGAGTAGAACTCCATTGGATAAATGTGCCACAACTTCATTATCCACTCATCAGTTGAGGGACATCTAGGCTGGTTCCATTTCCCAGCTATTATAAATTGAGCAGCAATAAACATGCTTGAGCATGTAATTCTAAGGAAATGAGATGATTCCTTCAGATATGTGCCTAGGAGTGCTATACCTGGGTCATATGGTAGATCAATCTTTAGCTGTTTTAGGAACCTCCACACTGATTTCCACAATGACTGGACCACATTGCATTCCAACAAGCAGTGTAGAAGGGTTCCCATTTTTCCACATCCCTGCCAACATTTATGATCATTTATGATCATTTGTTTTCATGATGGTGGCCAATCTGACAGGAGTGAGATGGAATCTCAATTAAGTTTTAATCTGCATTTCCCAGATGACTAGTGACGTAGAACATTTTTTTAGATGCTTATATGCCATTAGTATTTCTTCCTATGCTGTATTTAGCTCCATAGCCCATTTTTGGATTGGCTTGTTTGATTCCTTATTATATAACTTTTTGAGTTCTTTGTATATCCTAGATATTAGTCCTCTATCAGATATATAGCTGGCGAAGATTTTTTCCCATTCTGTAGGTTGCCTCTTTGCTTTTGTCACTGTGTCCTTTGCAGTGCAAAATCTTTGTAATTTCATGAGGTCCCAGTGATTAATCTGTGGTTTTATTGCCTGAGCAATTGGGGTTGTATTCAGAAAGTCTTTCCCAGGACCAACATGTTGGAGGGTTTCCCCTACTTTTTCCTCTAGCAGTTTCAGAGTTTCAGGTCTGATGTTAAGGTCTTTAATCCAATTGGACTTAATTCTTATGCATGGCGAGAAAGAAGAATCTATTTTCATCCTTCTGCAGATATATATCCAGTTTCCCCAACACCATTTGCTGAAGAGGCTGTCTTTTCTCCAATGAGTATTTTTGGCATTTTTATAGAATATCAGGTGGCTATAGCTACTTGGGCTTACATCTGGGTCCTCTATTCTGTTCCACTGATCTACATGTCTGTTTTTGTGCCAGTACCATGCTGTTTTTGTTACTATGGCTCTGTGGTATAGGTTAAAATCAGGTATGGTGATACCACCAGGCTTATTTTTGTTTCTCAGTATTTTTTTTAGAAATTCGAGGTTTTTTGTGATTCCAAATGTATTTTTGGATTGTTTTTTCTATTTCCATGAAGAATGCTTTTGGAATTTTGATGGGGATTGCATTAAATGTGTAGATTGCTTTTGGTAAGATTGACATTTTCACAATATTGATTCTTCCAATCCAGGAACAGGGGATGTTTCTCCACTTTCTAGTGTCTTCTGCAATTTCTCGCTTGAGTGTTTAAAAGTTCTCATTGTAGAGATTCTTTACTTCCTTCGTTAGGTTTATTCAAAGGTACTGTATTATTTTTTTTGATGCAATTGTGAATGGGAGTGATTCTCTGATTTCATCCTCTGTGTGTTTGTTGTTAGCATATATGAAGGCTACTGATTTCTGTGTATTTATTTTGTATCCTGCTACATGCCTGTAGGTTTTGATCAACTCTAACAGTTTGCTAGTAGAATCTTTAGGGTCCTTTATATATAGAACCATGTCATCTGCAAATAATGATAACTTGATCTCTTCCTTTCCAATTTGTATCCCTTTTATGTGTGTCTCTTGCCTTATTGCTATGGCTAAGACTTCCAGAACTATATTAAATAAAAGTGGGGACAGTGGACACCCCTGTCTTGTTGCTGATTTTAGTGGAAAAGCTTCCAGTTTTTCCCCATTTAGTAATATGTTGGCTGTAGGCTTGTCATAAATAGCTTTTATTATATTGAGATATGTTCCTTCTATTCCCAGTCTCTGTAGGATTTTATCATGAAGGGATGTTGGATTTTGTCAAGTGCTTTCTCTGCGTCCAATGAGATGATCATGTCATTTTTGTCCTTCAACCCGTTTATATAATATATTACATTTATAGATTTGCGTATACTGAACCATCCCTGCATCTCTGGGCTAAAGCCTACTTGGTCAGGGTGAATGATCTTTTTGATATTCTGTTGTATTCTGTTGGCCAATATTTTGTTGAGAATTTTTGCATCTATGTTCATGAGGGAAATTGGTCTGTAATTTTCTTTTTTTGTTCTATCTTTGCCTGGTTTTGGTATCAGGGTGATGCTGGCCTCATAGAAGGAGTTTGGTAGAATTCCTTCTTTTTCTATTTCCTGGAAAAGCTTAAGAAGCAATGGTGTTAGCTCTTCCTTAAAGGTCTGGTAAAATTCAGCAGTGAATCCTTCTGGGCCTGGGCTTTTTTTAGTTGGGAGATTATTGATAACTGTTTGAATCTCCATGTTTGTTGTAGGTCTATTTAAGTGATCAGTCTCATTTAATTTAGGTAGGTCATATAAACCAAGGAAATCATCCATTTCTTTCAGATTTTCATACTTTGTGCAGTATATACTTTTATAGTATGTCCCTATGATTTTTTGAATTTCTCTGGAATCTGTTGTGATGTTACCTTTTTCATCTCTGATTTTATTAATTTGTGTCTCTTCTCTCTTTCTTTTGGTCAGATTTGCTAAGGGTTTATCAATGTTGTTTATCCTTTCAAAGAACCAACTCTTTGTTTCATTAATTCTTTGGATTGTTTTTTTTTTTTTGTTTCTATTTCATTAATTTCTGCCCTAATCTTTATTATTTCTTCCTGCCTACTGATTTTTGGTTTGCCTTGTTCTTCTTTTTCTAAGGCTTTAAGGTGAAGCATTAGATCATTTACTTGCAACCTTTCTAATTTCTTAATATAGGCACTTAAGGCTATAAATTTACCTCTTAGAACTGCCTTCATTGTGTCCCAGATTTTGATATGTTGTATTCTCATTATTGTTTGACTCTATAATTTTTTTTATTTCCTTCTTGATTTCTTCATTGACCCATTCATCATTTAGTAGTGTATTGTTTAGTTTCCATGATTTTGTTTATGCTCTATAGCCTTTCTTGCTACTGATTTGTAGTTTAATTCCCAAATGCCTCTCTGTTTATTTTTTCCTGGGATGACCTGTCAATTGATGAGAGTGTGGTGTTAAAGTCACCCACCACCACTGTGTTTGGTGTTATCTGTGACCTTAGTTTGTATAGTGTTTGTTTGATGAATTTGGGAGTGCCCATGTTAGGTGCATATATGTTTAGGATTGTAATGTCCTCCTGTTGGAGTGTGCCCTTAATCAATATAAAGTGACCTTCCTTATCTTTCTTGACTAACGTTGGACTAAAGTCTACCTTGTCAGATATTAGGATAGCAACCCCTGCTTGTTTTCTAGGCCCATTTGCTTGAAACACCGTCTTCCAACCTTTCACCCTAAGATAATGCCTATCCTTTGTAGAATGGTGAGTTTCTTGCAGACCACAAAATGTAGGATCCTGCTTTTTAACCCAGTTTGCAAACCTATGTCTTTTTGTTGGGGCATTGAGGCTGTTGATATTAAGATATATTATTGAAAGGTGTGTATTTACATTTGCCATTTTTTTTTTTTTTTGGTGGTTCCGGTTCTACCTGTGCTCTCCTGTGTTAACTAGTATTTGAGTAGTACTTGTTTTTTCTAGGTTCCTTATATGTGTGCTTTTCCTTTTCTTCAGCATGGAGGATTTTATCAAGTATTTTCTGTAGAGCTGGTTTTCTCTTCAAATACTCCTTTAGTTTGCTTTTGTTATGGAATGTCCTTATTTCTCCGTCTATTTGAATGGATAACTTTGCAGGATAAAGTAACCTTGGTTAACAATTGTTATCTTTCAGAAGTTGGAATACATCACTCCAAGCCCTTCTGGCTTTTAAATTTTGTGTTGAATAATCTGCTGTAATCCTGATGAGCTTACCTTTGTAGGTAATTTGATTTTTCTCTCTAACTGCTTTCAATATTTTTTCTTTGGTGTGTGTGTTTGGAAGTTTGATTATAATATGGCGTGGAGAGGTTTTTTCCAGGTTTTGTCTGGCTGGGGTTCTAAAGGCTTCCTGTATCTGTATTGGCACCTTTTTCCCAATTTGGGGGAAATTTTCTTCTATGATTTTGTTGAAGATGCCTACTATGCCTTTGGAGTGGAATTCTTCTCCTTCTACTATGCCCTGAATTCTTATATTTGATCTTTTCATAGTGTCCCAAATATCTTGAAATTCCCACTCATACTTTTCTATAAGTTTGTCTTTCTCTTTGTTGGACTGTATTAGATCTGGCACCTGGTCTTCTAGCTTAGATATTCTCTTTTCTCTTTCATCCATTCTACTGGTGAGATTTTCTGCAGAGCTTTTTATTTCAGTAACTGTGTTCTTCATTGCTACTAATTCTGACTGGTTTTTCTTTATTATTTTTATTTCCTTATTTATGTCTTGTATCGCCTTCTTTCTTTCATGAAATTGGTGTCCTGCATCTTCTTTGATTCCTTTGATTTCCTCTTTAAGTTCCTCTTTCAGTCCTTTGATTTGTTCTCTGACTTATTTGAACATATTTACAATCATTCTTTTGAAATCTTTCTCAGGCATTTCCTCTAATTCGTTCTCACTGGAGGTCATTTCTGATGCATTAATACTTTTAGGTGGTTTTATATTGACTTTTTTTCTAGTGTTTCTTGTGTTATAATGTATATATTTTTGCATCTTGGATTAAGTTAATGCTCGGATTTTCTAACTAGCTGGTTATTCCTAGCTGTATCAATTGACTTTATGTTATATATTTTCAGGGTAGGAGCTTAAGGTGTTAGGTGTGGCTCTTAAGGCTCTCAGAGTATCTACAAAGGTGCTCCTATGGGTTGAGTTTCCCTGCTATGGGAGTATTCAAGTAGGCTGAGTGGAATAAAATACAGGTAGATTCTAAAAGTTAACTAAACACTGTACTCATTCAATCAAAAACAGCCCCAAGTATGTATGCCAGAGTAGTTATTATAACAGCCAGATCCTCTATCAATGAAAAGGTTAAGATTTCTGGTATGTTGAGGGATCCCAGTCAGCTTGTGACCAAGCGAGAGCCTTCCCTGGTGCAATCTCAGTTACCTTGGATGATTTTGGTCTCAGTCAAGTTGCTGCCTGGGTTGTTGGGCTGCTGTTCTGATTTCTGGAGCTGGGCACCGGCTTTTCCTGTGGGGCAAACCGATCCTGGCAGCTGTGGCCCTGCAGATCAGCACCCCCGCTGCTGGATCTGCTGCTGCTGAAGCTTCCTCTGCTGGTTCTGTCAGCAGCTGAAGCTGCTGCTGCTGGCCCCACCGCTGCTGTTGCCTCTGCTGCTGCTGCTGTAGCTGCCACTTCTGGAGCTACTGCTGCTGCTTAAGATGCTGCTGCTGGGTCCACTGCTGCTGCTGCCACTGAAGATGCTGCTGCTGTGTCTACCTCTGCTGCCACTAGTGGGTCTGCTGCTGTTGGGGCCTCTGTTTCTGATGCCGGAGCCTCTGATATTGCTACTGGACTCTGCTCCTGCTTGGGTCCTGTTGTCGGCCCAAGTTGGCGTGTCTTGGTCCCCGGCCGCTGCTCTGTTCGCTGGAGCTGGGCTCAGGCGGTGGGGGAGGGGAGGGAGCCGCAGCTGCTCTGGTTCCCTCGCTGTTCCAAGCGTTCTTCTACCTCGCGGTCTGCTCCTCCATTGCTCGCTGCCACTCTCCCCTCACGTTTCCCGAGTTGCGGAGAGTGCAGTGTGAGGGGAAGCGCCCGCACCTGGCTTTTCCTGCGGCTGGAGCCGAGTCTGGCGGCTTTCTGGTGCACTGCCGCTGTGGTTGGCGGAGCTGCTGGGGCCGCTTTTGCTGGCCTGTGTGGGCTCTGGATGCTCTGGATCTCTGCTACTTCTCCACTGTTGCTTCAATTTCCTATACACCTCAGTTTTTAGTAAAAGTGTGTATTTTGCTGAGTTTTTTTTTGTTCTTTTATCCCCCCAGGCTGCTTTGGCGTGGTACCTACACCGCCATCTTAACCGGAAGTCCAGCAAGTTTTGTAAGCAAGCATCTATATCCATCTCCCCAGTCCCTAAAGTTATTTTTTTTAATTTTTTCATTTTTATTTGAGACAGAGAGAAGGAGAGAGAGAATGGGCATACCAGGGCCTCTAGCCACTGCCAATAAACTCCAAACACATGAGCCACCATGTGCATCTGGCTTACGTGGGACCTGGTGGATTGAACCTGGCTCCTTCGTCTTTGTAGGCATGCCCCTTAACTGCTAGGCTAGCTCTCCAGCCCCCCCCCCCCCCCAAGTTATTTTTAAGTGGACCATGCCAAGTCCAACCAATGCAATAAATGAGAAAGAAACAAAAGGAAAAGAAGAAAGAAAGTAGAGGAAAGGAAAATGGAGGGGAGGAGAGAGGGGGTGGAACAAGGAAGGAAAGGAGAAAAGGAGGGCCTAGATGCAGCTGATCCTCAGGGTTTGAGCCTAAGCCCCAAGCTCACAGGCTTCTGGCTTCCCTCTGCTTACATGGTGGCTGCAAGCCTCTGTGATGAGCTCTTGCCCAAACCTGTTTTTCAGGCATGGTCACTACTTTGTGCTCTGAATCGTGGAAGTGGTACATTCATAACTGCCTGCTGGATGTTGATACTTAGGTATCACATGGGAATCCATATCAGCTGCAGTTATTATCATCCATTTTTGTTCCTTCCTCTGTTCCTATTTAGGGTTTTGACTTCTGCCACTGTAAGGTTCCTAATAGTTGAGCTCTGAATCCCATTTACCCAGTGTTGCAGTCAGGTTCGCATTGCAGGTAGAAATCACCAGAACAAGAGCAGCTTTGGGGAACAAAAGGGTTTATTTTGGCTTACAGACTCAAAGGGAAGCTCCATGATGGCAGGATAAAATGATGGCATGAGTACAGGGTGGACATCACCCCCTGGCCAACATAAGATGGACAATAGCAACAGGGGAGTGTGCCAAACACTGGCAAGGGAAAACTGGCTATAAACCCATAAGCCAGCCCCCAACAATATACTTCCTCCAAGAGGCCTTAATTCCCAATTCTCCATCAGCTGGGAGCCTAGCATTCAGAACACCTAAGTTTATGGGGGACACCTGAACCAAACCACCACATCCAGCCATGTGTCTCATATCAGTTCATTTCTCTCTATTCCTGCTGTGACTGTGCATTATTCTGATTCATCCTCATCTCACATTGGAATAACCACAGTGGGCTCTACCTGACCTATCTGCTGCTAGTCTCACTTAATTTAATTTATTACTTCTGTTGGGGTTCTTATAAAACAAACCGTTTAAAAACACATATGTATCACATGCTACTGGGTGATAAAACATATGCCACACTCTGGGGATAAGAGCAGAGTACCAAAAAAAAAAAAAAAAAAAAAAAGAATCTTATAGCATAAAATTTCATGTAAATGACCATTTTTGACTTGGGAAATATGCTCATTCACTGTGAAAAAGCATAAAATAAATTTTTTAAAACTTCTTTGTCAAACTTATAAAATGCCTTTGAGTTACAACAAAAGGATTTATATATTCAAAGAAAAAATCTCCAACAGTGCCCATTGTCAAATTCTAGACTGACTTCGTTGATTTTCTTGTCCAGTGTACATTGTCGCTTCACACTGTGCCTGCAGGCAGGAGTGCATCACAGAGCTGACTTCCTCAGGTCTGTCAAGCATGTGATGCGCTTAGGTGCACATCAGGAAGCAATTAGAGGCATGCTTACACTGCTTTGGACTCAATTCAATGAAAACTTGGATGAACTTTGTGAACGAGTACTTTGCAAGAAAGATATTTATAGTAGTATTAAATGTGCATTTGCATTAAAGATATAGGTTCCAACAACTATGGGCACTTGGGAGACAGGATGGGTGGAATTCACACCAAGTCAATGAGGCACTTGGGAGACAGGATGGGTGGAATTCACACTAACTCAGTAAGGGTTTCTTTGTTATGGCCTACTTTGGAATCTTTTTCTGTAATACAAATAAATTTACCAGCTGAAAAGTATATCAAAAAAAAGATCTGTGCTCATATGAAAACTATTTTGGAATAGTCTAACTTCAAAGCTTTTACTGGGTGAATAAAAGCAAAATGCTGCCCATAAATGGTTGATTAAGTGCAAAAGCAGAAGTAATGGAATATTACAAGAAAAAAGAAATGGAAGAGCTGGCAAGAGACTTGAAATATAACAAAATGGAGACATGTAAAATTAGCTGAAAACAGAAGCAGTTAGAGGAACACTCCTATAACTCAGATCATTAGATCAGATGCTAATGATTCTACAAGAAATTCAGGATTTAACCAGAAAACGTTAGGAATTTAGATACAGCAATATATTTGGGGAGGCACAGGAAGAATTAACTTGAAAACCAATATCAAATTTGGCTTAAAGGGGACATCTGTGAGGGAAGCGTGAAGGTTAATTTTGGTGATCAATTTTTTTATTGAGAAGTATCTAGGAGATTAGTCAAGTACCCCTGTGTGTATCTGTGAGGATTAATTAAAAGAAGAGGACTGTGAGTGGGGGAGGCAGGGGGGCCCAGATGGAAGAACAAGGGAAAAGGAGAAAGCCAGCTATCATGGACCTTTTGCTCATCCGGGTCCTAACAGCTACGATGAGAACTGCTGTGTTCCTCCACATTCTTCCCACCATGATGGCCTGAATTCTAAAACAGCAAAAGTAAAATAAATCTGGCAGAGGCAGGAAGAATAGAAGCTCAAGACCATCTTCAGCTATACAGGGTCCCAGGCTAGGAAAAGGAGCACTTACCTCACACCACATGCCCTTGATGGTAGACATGGCATACAGGATTTCATCTTTGCCTTGTTTGCCTTGCTGAGCTTTGCTCTTATTTTGATCTTAACCTTCCTTTCTATCCTCTAATTCCTCCCTTTTGAAAATGGAATGTTTATACCACTATATCTTGCAGTATATAAGGAGCCTCAGCTCTTGCTCCAAGGATTTACAGAATGCCTGAATCATAGACATGGGATCCCATACAACATGATGTTTGACAAGGGTACCCACTTAAAGTGAAGGAGACTCAACAGTGGGCTCTCGAATATGGAACCCACTGTTCCCTCACAATCCCACAGCAGCCAGCCTAGCAAAATGTTGGAGTAGTTTATTGTTGCACAGCTGAAATTCTAGCTACAACGCAATGCTGTGGGGTGGGTGACACTATCTAACATAATGTATTAATGTAATGTAGTGCAAATGTGTTAAAGAGACCTCTATCTGACTGTGATGTTACAAGCAATAGGCAAAAGAACACACATATGAAGGATAGGAGAAAGCAAGCTTTTTTTTTTTTTCTTCAGGCATTTTCAGCTAGGGATTGAAGCTCAAAGAGAACCATAAGAAGTCACCTCACCCTGAACAAGAAAAAAACTTGGAAAAAATGAACTCTGTGCTGGAGGAGAGATTGCTTAGTGGCTAAGGTACTTGCCTGTAAAGGCAAAGGACCCAGGTTCAATTCGCCATGACCCACGTAAGCCAGATGTACAAGGTGGTGTGTGTGTCTGGAGTTTGTTTACACTAGCTGGAGGCCCAGCACCCATTTTCTCTCTCTCTCTCTACCTGCCTCTATCTCTGAAATAAATAAATAAAAATAAAATATTTTTTAAAATGGAACTCATCTGATTGAGACCTATCTACAGTGCCCATTTTACCTGGGTGGGCTGACCCAAATGGGTTGACCCTCAGGTTCATCCTCACAATTTACTAGGCACATGACACACTCTTCAGTGACTTTAACTTATCCAAGGCTGAAGTAGGATGTCTTTGCAATAACCCAAGAAAAGTGCTCTAAGTTAAATGGGTTGTCTGTCCTATGTTGTCTGTCTCTTCCACGTTGCTTTTTGGTGCTAGATTATTTCTCACTTCCTCTCAGCCCTCCCCTTGCAGGGTACGCCAGAATCTTAAAATAGGGCTTGGGAATTCAGCTCAGAAGCAGAGCACTTGCCTAACATGTACAGAGCCCTGAGTTTGATTCCCCACATTTCAAAATTTAAAAAGTAAAACTAAAAAGGGTAGGAACTTTGAAATAACCAGAAAATACATCTGTTCTTTAAAAAAAACCTTTGTTATTGATAATTTTCATACACGAATATATACTATGCCCAATCTTGTGTCATTACCTTCTTTTGTCCTGCCCTCTCCCATTTTCCTTCCACTGAATCCCTTCTTCTTTCCAATCAGCCTCTTCTATTTTCATGTCTTTCCTCTCCCACAGTTCCTGAGGGGTACTGACACGTGTTGTGCATGTCTTCTATGGGTGATGACGGCTGCTGTGAGGTCGTGGATGCAACAGCTACGTCATGTTCACAAGACATTTCTCCCCATTCTCTGGCTCTTCCATTCTTTCTGCCTCTACTTCTGCAATGTTCCTCGAACCCTGCAGGGGTGATATAAAACATCTCATTTATCACTCAGCACTAAACAGTCCCTTCTTCTCAGCACTTTGATGAGTATTTCTCCATTTCTCTTTACTTTTATGGCAGGCATGCCATGGAATTCAAGGTCAGTAGCAGAGAGCAGCAAGTGGTCCTGCTGCATGACTTCCTGGGAATTGATTTCTGTTCACACCAGAGAGAGGGCAACGACAGACCAAAGAAATTACTCCACCCAAGTCCAGCTAAGTAAATCAATGTATTTCATTCTGGTTACCTACAGGAGAATGGGTTCTACCACAATGGGTTCTCCTCTGGCAACCTTTAGCCACTGGCTATCCTTGGGGAGGGAGGGACAAGGGCTTGAGACCCTTGTAAGTCTCCTGCCTTACATCAGGGAGTGTCATTGAGCCCCGTCTTGTGAGGGTCTCCTGTGGGTAGTTACAGCTGCTCTGATTTTAAGACAGCGATAGCCATGTCAAGGCGGGAGGACAGAGCTCTACAGCAGATAGGATGGTTCAGTTTGTGATCCAAAAGGGAAATGAAAAATCAACCAAGGTCCATATGGTAAAGACACGAAGGCCAGGGGAAGCTGTCCCAGGAGCTGCAGAGGACACCTGGCCAAGGCTCAGGGGCAGGCCATCACTACCCAGGAAGGTGCGACACAGACACTATGTCTCATGGAACCCAGCTACTTTTGCCTTACAAGTTTTCTTTCCCCCTGCTCTCTTTCTGTGGGGTGGGCACACACAGAACAATCTCAGCAAAGCTGCTATACACAGTCGACTTTCTTTCCCTTCTAGACTTCAAGTTGTTTCTTAAGATCCTGTTTCTTGGACTTCTCTTTCAGTCTACACAAAGCCAAGTGATCTCATTCACTTTCTCTTTTTGACTTAAAATTTATGGCCTGGCTACCTAGAAGCATTTATTCCTGAATCCCACAGAACCTGCCTTAATCAAATTTGGTATCTTTTTCACCTAAATTGTTGTCTATCACCAGTCCCCCAATCTCATGTTATAATCCATAATACCATCTTCGTTGTTAGCATTCAATATGACACCAAGAGTTATAAAAATAATTTAAAAATACTATTTTGTATTTATTTAAGACAAAGTGTGTGTGTCGGGGGGAGGTATGGGCACACCAGGACATCTTGCTGCTGCCAATGAACTCCAGATGCATGTGCCACTTAGTGCATCGGGCATGGGAGAATTGAGCCCAGGCCTCAGACTTTGTATGCAAGTGCCTTTAACTAAAGAACCATCTCCCCAGCCCAAGACCTATTCTTTATCATCATAAATAGTATGGCCATCTATCCTCTGGCCCTGGAGCTGAGTCCTCTTCTTGGTCCTCTGTATCTATGACCTCATGGATTCCTCATAGCCTAAACTAGTACCCTTCTGGGTGCTGTTAGCATCTCTCTTTTAGGGATGAAGGGTTTGAAATTCAGCATAAACATTCTCTCACACTTCCTTTTTTAAAGACAGAGTCTCACTATGTAGCCCAGGCTGGCCTCCAACTTGTGTCAGCCTCCGGAGTGCTAGAATTTCAGGCGGTGCTGTGCATGAAGACACAAGCCTCTAGCTTTCTCTCTGGGTAACTTGAACCTGGGTCCTGTTCTCTTTCTTCTATTTAGCTCTATTGTGTTTATCTCTTGAAACTCTCGCAGATTCCATCTTTCCTTAGCTACAGTTTCTAGTATTATACACTTGGCCTCCAGAAGCAGGTAACTTTACTTTTGAACCCTGAGGCTCCTGTCCACTGTGTCTTTTGGACAAGGCACCTGATCTCTCTGCCTGTGATTCCTCATTAGCAAGATAATATATTTGATCAGATTTCAAATGTTATATAACAAGGAAGAGTAAGGTTTATGTGCCTGCTTTCTCATACTGTCATTAGTTCACTACAGTGCATACTCCACTATGAAACAGCTTCATTTTGCTTCAGCGGGTTCCTCACGCCCAATGAACTAACTCTTTCCATTGTCTTCAGAATTGTCTTTCAGAAAGTTAAGCTGCTTAGGCTGCTTCCCTGTCTAGAACCTTATGACATTCTGTTCTCTTTGAGATTGCTTTTAATACTATACTGAGACATTCGCTTAAAATTCAGCCAGATGGGAGGTATTATTTCTTGTGACCCTCTGAAAGAAGCATCCTCACAAACTCCGGGTATTTTGTTCATGGTCATCTCAGTCTTTTCTGTGGCTTTGGTCCTCTGAGCTCCCTATTTTAATACTTGCTTCACTGCATCTGGAAAACTCCAGCTTGTCCTTCAACATCCAACTTCCAATGATGGTTTCCCTGAGGTCAAAAGCATGCCCCACCTTGCCACTGCAGACTTTATTAGTAGTATTTACCACTAAGCTTACAACTTTGGAATCATTACTACTTTCCTTAGGGAAAAGTCCACTTCAGAACAGAAGTCAGACGTAGTACATTGTATATGTCTGGTCCATGTAGGCACTCAAGGGACACTGCTGAATAGTCAATTGTTCTATTTTTTTGTTTATTTTTATTTATTTGAGAGTGAAAGAGAGAAAGAGAGAGAGAGAGAGAGAGAGAGAGAGAGAGAGAGAGGGAGAAAATGGGTGCGCCAGGGCTTCTAGCCACTGCAAACGAACTCCAGACGCATGCGCCCCCTTGTACATCTGGCTAACGTGGGTCCTGGGGAATCAAGGCTCGAAAGGGGGTCCTTAAGCTTCACAGGCAAGTGCTTAACCACTGAGCCATCTCTCCAGCCCAATTGTTATATATTTTATCAGGTATTTTTACATACCTACTTTTTTCTTTCTTTCTTTCTTTCTTTCTTTCTTTCTTTCTTTCTTTCTTTCTTTCTTTCTTTCTTTCTCCCTCCCTCCCTCCCTCTCTCTCTCTCTCTCTTTCTTTCTTCCTTTATTTCTCCCTCCCTCCTCCCCTTCTTTCCTTCCTTCCTTCCTTCCTTCCTTCCTTCCTTCCTTCCTTCTTTCTTTCTTTCTTTCTTTCTTTCTTTCTTTCTTTCTTTCTTTCTTTCTTTCTCCCTTCCTTTCTTTCTTTCTTGTTTCCCTTTTCTTTTGCTATTGGTTTTGAGACAAGGTCTCGTGTATGTCAGTCTGGCTTTGAACTTGCTATGTAGCCAAGGATGATTTTGAACCTCTTACCCTCCTTGCCTCTGCCCCCTGAGTGCTAGAATTACAAGTATGTACCACCACACCCAGTTTATTCAATGCTAAGGATCAACCCCAGGGCTTCATGCATGTTAGGCAAACACTCTACTAATGGACCTATATGCCTAGCCCTGCCTAACTTATTTTAATTATACTATCATGATGTATAATTATAATGTTTGGCTACAAGAGGCTGTTTTATTATTAAGAAATCATACCTCTGCAATTATTTCCCCAATGTAAGGCTTTAAACATACACAAAGCAAACACCTCAGGTGAACACATGGCTCATATTTTGAGAACGAGATAATTGTAGATGAGAACACTAACCCATGATATTGGTAAATACCTGCAGCTTGATAACTGTACTCACTTCAAGCTCAGATTAGAGTGTTCTTAGTTGGCTAGGAAGCTTCTCTTTAAAGGGATCGCTTCAACCCTGCAATGAAGGGATGCTGGGAGCATATAAAGAGCATTCCCATGTCTTTCCAGCTTCAATTCCCTTTTTCCCCAAATGTGTGAGAACAAGTGATTGTTTCTTTAAAATTAAAATCAATAGACTATAATTTTTCCAAAATCCATAGGAACCTGTGAACTCAGTGTTTAAAGGCACTTGCTTGCAAAGCCTGTTAGCTGGAGTTCAATTCCTCAGCCACCCATGAAAAGTTAGATGGGCATTCATTTGTTCTGCAGAAGACAGGCATGCTTCCCTCCCACATGGGCAGATAGGAAAAAAAGTGACAAGGAAGGAATTTTGATTTGAAACCTAGAGCAATTATGTCTCAAAGCAGTTTTTAAAAAGGACTAGCTGGAAAGAAGAAGGGGTTCAGTGAGGGGGTACAGGAGAGGGATACAAAGGAGGAGGATGGGAGGAGATTATGATCAGGGTACTTTGTGTATATGTATGGATGTTATCAATGAAGTTTTAAAAAATGGAGACACCTGATTCATTAGTCAGACTTAGCTTCAAATGCCATTTACATATTCTTCCAACTGAACCCATCTTTAAGAGATGGGTATTTTCCTACCATAGTAACTGCAGAATAATTTGCTGTAGGCTTTGAAGTCAATGAAAACATGATCGCAGGGCAAAGGCAAAGGCAAAACAATATTCCTGAAGCTAGACTCAAGGGCTGCTCAGAGCTGTCGTTTGCCTACTCATCCATCACATTTTTTTCCCCAAGGAAGCTGAGCCTTTATTAGTCAGAAAACTTACTTTATTATGTCTGTGTCCTTAGTACCTTTATACATCTATTGTCTGGAACATAATAGACATTTAATAAATGCTTGTCCGGGAGACAGTGCTCTTCTGGATAAATGTATGTTCTGAAGCATAATGAGTGACTTGGGATGCAGTATATGTTATGGCTATTTCTGCTTCTTGCCCACTTTAAAAAATATCATTTCAAAATCTTTCTGCTGTACGAAATAGGACTTTATTTAAATTTAGAATGCAAGAAATTTTAAATCAAAGGACTAAGTTCTAAAATAAATATGAAATCATTTTTGACATGAGCATATAATGGACCTAAGCTGAGAAAAAAAGCACACTTACAAAGTTTATGTAGGAAAAATGAAGAAAGTAGTTTAGAACCTCATATGCAAAGTGCTTTATTTTTCTTTTGATCTGCTTACTCCTGGAGCAGGAGTTGCTCCTAGTTCTTTACTCCATGCAGAAGTAAAGGTCTTCAAATATGGACACAAGGATTGCTGATTACAATAAGTTTTTTAAAAGAAGTGTTCTACCTAAAGACTGCCAAGTAAGAAGATATCACACCAGAGAAATATACAGCCAAGAATAATGATGTTCAAATACATTGGCATAGGAAGACCCTCATAAGATAGACTTTTAAAAGAACATGGATATTTGTGAGGTGAAACTCATATCATAACTTAATCAGTTAAAAATGAGCATTTCACTGGGCTTAGCGGTTAAGTGTGTGAAGCTTAAGGACCATGGTTCCAGGCTCAATTCCCCAGGACCCACGTTAGCCAGAAGCACAAGGGGGCACACGCGTCTGGAGTTCATTTGCAGTGGCTGGAGGCCCTGGCGTGCCCATTCTCTCTCTCTCTCTCAAATTAAAAAAAAAAAACATTAAAATTTAAATTTAAAAAATGAGCATTTCACAGCCAAGTGTTGTGGCGCATGGCTTTAACCCCAACATTTGGGAAGCTGAGGTAGGAGGATCGTCATGGTTAGTTTAAGACTACAGAATGAGTTGCAGATCAGCCTGGGCTAGAGTGAGACCCTGTCTTAAAAAACGGGTGGTGGCCAGGCGTGGTGGCGCACGCCTTTAATCCCAGCACTCGGGAGGTAGAGGTAGGAGGATTGCCATGAGTTCAAGGCCACCCTGAGACTACAGAGTAATTTCCAGGTCAGCCTGAGCTAAAGTGAGACCCCACCTCGAAAAAGAAAAAAATCCCCCAAAACAAAAACGGGTGGTGGTGATTTCAGAGGTTGGGCCGAGGTACATGTTCAGTGTTTGTTAACGATGGCTACCTGCATGCAATTCCCAACGTGAGCAGTTGCTCCTGGTAGGTCTCTGTCCCCTCCGCCCCACCACTCGGGGCTCTGTTCCGTGACCCCCCCCCCCCACACGATGTAACCTAGTGCTCCTGTGTACCCTCACTTAGCGTTCTGGAGGAGCATGGTTGAGTAACATTTCAGTCTATGGGCGAAGCGCGGGTCCATCTGCTCTCCAGAACTCCGCCGCACTGCCCACCGTCTTAACGACAAGAACTGTGTCTGCCCGACGTCCCGCAGTGGATGCTCCCCTTCGCTAACGGTCGTCGGCCTGGTTGCTCACGGTGACGTCACTTGGACAGGTCTGCACGGCTCCTCTCCAAGTTTCCGAGCACGTCCGCTTCCCAGCAGCGTCCTCCCGCCTCGCCCAGCTCTCCGGTGGGTCGCAGACGCGCACAGCGCGGCTCTCCATCGTAGGCAGCCGGCCGGGCTTCCTCGTGCACGCCAGGAAACGCATTGCTCCAAGTTTTAACAAATATCCAAAAACGGCCCCCAGAATATCCCGCTCTTTACAGCCTAGAAAAACCTGCCATTGTATTTTTTTTCTTGAGAACTCAAACTTCGTCAGATAAGCTCATCTTGCCCCCGTCAAGCAGGGCGCCTTGTCCCGGGTCGGGGGGCGGAATCCGCTTCCGCAGTCCCAGGCCTGGGCGGCGAGCTGCGCCGGCGCGGGGCGGCGGGGGTTCGAGTCCCGACGGGTCCGCAGCGCCCCGGCGCGGGCAGGTGCGGGCGGGAGGGGCGCCCGGGGGTCGGGGGGCGGAGCTCGGCGGCGGTCCCCTCCGCCCGCGCCTCGCCCCCGCGCGGCCGCTCCCTCCCTCTCCCGCTCCGCTCCGCTCGGCCTCGCCGAGTCCGCAGCCGCGCCGGGAAGATGGCGGCGCGGGGCGGCGGCGCGGGGCGGGCGCAGGGACCCTCGGCCGGCGGGGCGGGCGGTGCTGGGGGTGCCGCGGAGCCCGACGCGCCGCGGCCCGGGAGGGTCCCGCGCCCCGGGGATGGCTCCACGCTGCTGCACCCCGACGAGGTCTCGGCGCGGCTGCAGCGGATGCGGCGGGAGCTGAGCAACCGCAGGAAGATCCTGGTGAGAAACCTGCCCCAAGACAGCGGCTGCCAGGTACGGGGAGCTGCGGGGCGACGCCGGGAGGAGCCCGGCGCAGCGCTGGGACTCCGCTGGGAAACTGAGGCTCGTCCCGGGGCTCGGGGACCCGAGGCGGCGGTCGCCCGGGTTGACCCTCTCTGCCCTTCCCCTGCAGCTCCGAGGTGCTCCGCCGGGCTCGGCTTTGGAGAGCCGTCTTTGGGAACCAGCCGAGAGGGTCCCTGGGCTCCGGGATGGGGTCTCCGGTCCTTTGGCACGCCGTGGGGGAGGGGCCAGCAAGCTGGGAGGGAGTTTAGCTGTGGCTCAGGCACTTGACCAAGTTTGTGTGCAACAACTCTGCTGGGTTTTCTGCGGCCCGGAGAGGCCAGCCTGCTCCCAGAGCCTCATGCAGGCTTACACATAAAGACTCTGTCTTTATTCCGATTAACTCTGGAAGGATTAGAAGGCCTGATCAATCGACTTTTCCCCCCGATTGCAAAAGTTAAATGCTTAGTAGGAGAGCTGGAAAATTCGGAGAAGGGGAAAGTACATGTTCATCATCTTATTGTTAACTGATGCCTAAGGATAACTGCGTTAACCTGCTTGTGTACCTGTGTCCGATGCCCTCTTGCTTTCTCCTCTTTTCTTTTCTTTTCTTTTTTTTTTTTTTTTTGAGAGAGAGAGATTAAGGAGAAAGAGCTGGGGAGAGAGACTGACACACACACACACACACACACACACACACACACACACTATCTCTCTCTCTCTCTCTCTCTCTCTCTCTCTCTCTCTAAATGGAACCCAGGGCCATTATCTATATGCAAGGCAACTGTTCTACCTGTTAACATTCTCTTTTCCTATGTGCACGTATACATATTGTTTTGTTTTATTAAAAACATGAGGCAGTCTCACTGATTCTTTGGGGTTTCTTAAAGACCCGGATGTTCACATGTTTGCATATACTTGAATCATATATGAGTATGGTGGGCTTCCGTGGTAGGTAGAAATTTGGGTAGATTCGTGAAGTTCTTGGAGTAGGGAGAAGGCTGGCTCTTGATTGTTGCATATGGCAGTTCTTCCCCTGTGACCCATTAAGTGACATGACAATTACCCACTCCATTCATGTGTTACTAGACCATTACACACGAAATAAGTGTGAGCATATAGCTTTATAACTCATATGTACATGAGGCAATTTTGTTTCAGATTGCAAAGTTAAGCAACAACAACAAAACTGTTGTATTGTTGGTCTCAGTTCTGTCTCAGATGATGTTTTGCGCTGCTACCTAAAGTACTTCTGCAGAGGACTGGTTCTGTGAAGCAACTTCTCTGTCCATGCACAGAGGGCCAGGGAGCTCAGGGAGAGGGGTGAAGCAGATGGCATTTCTAAAACACTGAAGAAACAGCTTTTGTATAGGTAATCTCTTCGAAGATGGAAGACTGTCTTCAGCTACTTTGTAGGATGTCAACTATTTTTGTTTCAACATTTCCTTGCATGAATTCTAAAAATACTTAGATGCAAAATTCAAATTAGTTCTGTCTATTCTTACATCACTGTTATCTTTTGCATTTCTATTCTCAAAAGAAATATCTATAAAAGTCTTAAGAATGATTTTAATAGGACCTGACATCCCTGATGAAGGAAGGCTTTTTCAGAACTACACCTGTGAATGTATTTGGGGATGACCTTTCTTTGTTAAAAATTTATATTGACTAAATCTTTGGATTTTCTGTTTTGTAGAAGCATAAACTAACAAAATTGGATTAAGTTCTGTCTAAAGTGACATAAATTGTTCAATTCTTAAGCCTGTTTTTTTTTTTTTTTTTCTGAGATCCAAAGAGATTCATCTAACCAAAAAAAGTGCTGCCAGGCAATTGTCAAAGTTGTTAACCCAGGATTTCCTACTTGTCCTAGCACTTATCTGTTCTATAGTAATTCGCATAATACTAAAAAGTCTTATTATTTTTGGCGTGTGTGTGTGTGTGTGTGTGTGTGTGTGTCTATAGTGTGTGCACATGTGGGGGCAGATGAGTGCATCCCGTGTGCAGAAGTGTGGAGGCCCAAAGAGAATGCCAGCAGTCCTCTTTTTGTTCATCCACCTGTTCCCGTGAGATGGAGTCTCTCACTCAACCCAGCGCTGTTGCTGGTTTATTTTATTTTATTTTTCAGTTAGTAAGCACCAGTGATTTTCTAGTCTTGGGCCTCCTGAAGGACTGGGGTTATAGACCTGTGTGGTTACACCCAACTGTTACATGGGTACTAGGGAATCAAACTGGGGTGGGTCTCAGGCCCTCATGCTTGGACTGCAAGTGCTCTTAATTACTGAGCCAACTCCTCAACCCATAAAATGTTTCAGTAGTTCTGATGGACAGTTGTAAAAATCTAGGAAGATCAATGTAAGGTTCCATGTAAGGTTTATCCTGTTTTCTTCTGTCATGCTTCGCATGTGTATTAACAAACAGTGGACTGTGTTCCCTAAGTAAGTAAAAGAGAGCAAAGACTGGTCTTCTAAAAGTAGTTAGATATTTGAATATTCTCTTTTCCAGAAGAGTTGTTGTTCATTCATTTATTTTAGAATTTCACACTAAGGTCAAGGATATTCCTTTTTTTTAATTTGAGAGAGAGAAATAGAGAATGGGTAAACCAGAACCTTCAGCCTCTGCATGAATTCCAGATGCGTACACTCTCTTGTGCACATGTGCAATATTGTGCACTTGTGTCACTGTGCGTTTGGCTTACGTGGAAGATTCAAATATGAGTCCTTAGGTTACACAGGAAAGTGCCTTAACTGCAAAGCCATCTCTCCAGCCCAAGGATATTCTTTTTAATTTTTTTAAAAATTTATGCCAGGCATGGTGGTGCATGTCTTTAATCCTAGCACTCAGGAGACAGAGGTAGGAGGATCACCATGAGTTCAAGGATACCCTGAGACTGTATAGTGAGGTCCAGGTTAGCCTGGGCCTAGAGCAAGACCCTACCTCAAAAAACAAAACAAAACAAAATTTATTTTTGAGACAGAGAGAGGGGGAGAGAAAGTGACAGAGAGAGAGAGAGAGAGTATGGGCACAGCAGGGCCTCTTGCCATTGAAAAACAGATTCCAGACACATGCAGCACTTTGTGCATCTGGTTTTACATGAGTAGTGGGGAATAAAACCTGGGAAGGATTTGGGGGTTTAAGAAGGACCTGTGAACTTTTGGGTCCTTAACCAAGTAGCAAAGAATTGATAAAATGGACTTTAAGAAGGGTAAATTATGAATTATGAAGGTTATTGTAGGGAGAAATAAGATCCAGGGAGGAGAGGAGAGTTCTTGCCCAGCTGGAAAGAGAGAGGAGAGATGGAATCTCCACCAGAGGAATCTTGGGGTTGGGGGGAGAGAAGGGCTCTGGAAGAGGCATGCGTACCCACATGAGGAAGGCAAAGCATGAGAACCAAAAGGTCACCTTCACATAAAACCAGAGAGGATTAAGAAATAGTGAGGGACTCAGAGAGCAAGGAAAGATCATGCATGTAACAAATGGAGCTGGGTGTGGTGGCGCACACCTTTAATCCCAGCACTCGGGAGGCTGAGGTAGGAGGATCACTGAGAGTTCAAGGCCAACCTGGAGCTATAGAAGGTCAGAGAGAGAGAGAGAGGGAGAGGGAGGGGCAGATAGAGAGTGGTCATGCCAGGGCCTCTAGCCACTGCAAACAAACTCCAGATGCATGTGTGCCACCTTGTGCATCTGGCTTACATGGATACTGGGGAATCAAACCTGGGTCCTTAGGCTTCGCAGGCAAGCACCTTAACCACTAAGCCATCTCTTCAGCCCTCAAGGATATTCTTTTTTGTTTTGTTTTGTTTTGTTTTGTTTTTTGAGGTGGGGTCTCACTTAGCCAAGGCTGATCTGGAATTCACTATGTAGTCTCAGGGTGCCCTTGAACTCATGGTCATCCTCCTACCACTGCCCACCACCTCCCAGCGCTGGGATTAAAGGCATGTGCCACTACGCCCAGCTCTTCAAGGATATTCTTAACTCTAGTTATCAAATTATGTAGTTATATCTCTTAGAAAAACTATAGATTGGTAATTGATTCATATGAACTCAATAGTTTTTTTCTTAACATGGTCAAAACAGGTCATTTCTTTTTAAAAATAGTTTTGCTAGATCAGCTATGTTAAATTTTTGGTATAGCATTTATACTAACATCCTACTTGGGACTTTATAGCACATTATATTTATATAATGTGTACTGGAAGTATTTTTGAGTGGAACTTTTAAAAGTACATACATCAAATACTCTATAGAAACATAAGCTATAAAGGATTTAAAAATTGCACTGGGCCTAGCAGCACAATCTGTTATTTTAGCTACTTAGGAGGTTAAGGCAGAAGGAAATCAAGTTCAAGGCCTGACATAGCTTTGGAGCAAGTTCAGGGCCAGCCTGGTTAACTTATGAGACCCTCTCTGAAAATAAAAGGAAACAACAGAGCTAGTGGTGGAGCTCTGCCAGGGTACTGCCTATCACCCAGAGAGCCCTGGGCATAAAATAAATAATAAATAATAATTGGTTAAATAAATAAATAATATACATATACCCTTATATAATTACATATATATGAAAATCTTTATATCCATATATTCTCAACTTTTCTAGTTTAATAGTTACTGTACATTCAGCCAGAATCTTTGGTCTGCCTCCTAAACCTTCTGGACTCTTCCTGGTTCTCCTTGTTTTCATAGCTTCTGCTCTGGTGGGGGTCTTTTTAATCTCTTGCAGAGATCTCCCACTATGGTCCTGTCTCTTACTGTGGTCTTGTCCTTCTTACTACTTCCTTGAGAGACATCTGAGCTTTTCCCTCTTCTGCTTAAAAAAATGCACATACAAAGAAACCCATTGGTTTCTCATTCCCAGTACTACTTTCTAACTCTCTTCAGATGGTTCTTTTGCTTTTAAAATTTATTTCTGTGTGTTGGGGGGGGTGGTGGTCAGGATCTCTCATCACTGTAGATAAATGCCCATCTAGCTTTATGTGGGTGGCTGAGGAATTGAATTCGAGCTGGCAGGTTTTGTAAACAAGTACCTTTAATCACTGAATTATTTCCTCAGTCCCCTCAAATTGTATTGTACCATATATAGTAAAATAGTGTATCTGAATTAGACTTCTGTAAGCGTGAAGTTGGTGTTATAGTTTTGTATTCTGTCAAAAATTCATATTTTGGGGCTCAATACTTAAGGCACTTGCTTGCAATGCCTGATGACCCGGGTTTGATTTCACAGTACCCACATAAAAAATTTTTTAAATGCACAAAATGGCGCACACATCTGGAGTTCCTTTGCAGTGGCAAGAGGTACTGGCACGCCCATTCTCTCTTTCTTTAGCCCCTGCAAACGAACTTCAGATGTGTGTACCACTTTGTGCATCTGGCTTTACTTGGGTACTGGGGAACCAAACCTGGGTCGTGAGTCTTTGCAGGCAAATGTCTTCACTGCTGAGCCTTCTCTCCAGCCCCCATAGTCTCATTTCTAATTAGTCCTGCACTGGATTTCACACTGTCTTTATACTGCCTTGGTCTCCAGTACTTCCTGCAGTGTGATGTGAATATTTGTAATCATACCTTTCAGTGGTAGTATTTGGAATATAATTGTTGTGAATAACAATTATTTGCAGTATATTAGTTTGAGTGAATAATGCTGTGAGCACAAGGGCTTTTTGTGAGTTACTGCTGGAGGTCAAAGCCAGGGCCTCATATATCAAGGCAAAGGTTCTGCTGCTGAAGCCCAGCCTAGTCTGAGCACCGCTTTTATTCAGGGTTATTAAGTATATTAGTGTGTGGTTTTTTGCAGAATTTAGAATTATAATCGCATTTCTGTAAGTTTTCATATTTTAATTTGATTCTGTTTCAAAGGCATTTGGGGTTTTCAAAATGGAGAGAACAAGGGGATTTCTTTCCAATCTTGTTTTTGTTCAGTTTTTGTTTCTTTCATGTCTCTTTTGTATTAAATGTGTATAGAATGTGTGTGCATTTTGTGTTCATTGTGTTGTTTATTTAAGCATCTGAAAGTGACTTACTGTGATTTCTTGGGGTAACATCCAGAATCAGAGACAGAGGAATAAAATGAGGTACACTCTCACTTTGGATGGTATAAACTTGCACTTCATTTTTTTTTTTTAATTTTTTACTTATTTATTTGAGAGCGACAGACACAGAGAGAAAGACAGAAGGAGAGAGAGAGAATGGGCGCGCCAAGGCTTCCAGCCACTGCAAACGAACTCCAGATGCATGCGCCCCCTTGTGCATCTGGCTAACGTGGGACCTGGGGAACCGAGCCTCGAACCGGGGTCCTTAGGCTTCACAGGCAAGTGCTTAACCACTAAGCCATCTCTCCAGCCCTTGCACTTCATTTTTGTAGTTAATTGAAAAACCTGACTGTGGTTTCTCAGAGGCCCACTTGAAAGTGCGGTGTTATCCATTGAGAACTCTTTAGAATCCTAAACCCCCGAATGTTGGTAACTCTGGTGATCAGATCATTTAAAAGCTATTCATTCCTGTTCTTTTTTTCTTTTGTAGTAAGATAAAAATTATGGGAATTCTTATATGCTTCGTGCCTTTCAACTATGGGACTGAAGCATATACTCTGTTTTCTTTAACAACATGTTCAGTCATTATGACTTTTTTTTTTTAGAGACGGGGGAGGGGGGAATTGACTGCCAAGGCCTCAGCCACTGCAATTGAGTTTCAGATGCTTGCACCACCTAGTGCACATGTGTAACCCTGTGCTTGCATCACCTTTGTGCATCTGACTTACATGAGATCTGGAGAGAGATCGAACATGGGTCTTTAGGCTTCACAGGCAAGCACCTTAACAGCTAAGCCATCATTCCAGCCCCATTATGACTTATTTTCTTTAATTTTTTTTTATTAATTAGTTTTGTATTCAGCAAATACAGTCAGTTTGGTACCATTATTAGGCTCATCCATGGCCTACCCTCTCCCCATTGGCTCCTCCTTGTTGAGGTATATGGGTCATGCATTGTGGAGTTAGCCTACAGTTATGGGTAAGATAAATGTCTCTGCATATCATGACCCAACATGTGGCTCCGACATTCTTTCCACCCTCTCTTCTGCAAAATTTCCCTGAGCCATGATGGGCTCATTTGTGGTCTGCTTCAGTGATGAGGTGTTGGGGGCCTCTGAGGCTCTGGGGCTCTGATTTGGTAGGAGTTGATTTTTCTCTGTGTTGATCTCCTTCCCCCTTGTGCTGGTATCCGGTTCATCAGGAAAACAGCACCCTTGCTTGTTTCGCCAACTTTTCTTAGTTTCAGCCAGGGCCCTTTTGAGGTATGATGGGGTGGCTCTTTCCTTAGGATCTATATTTATCTGAAAAAGAGAAGCAGATTCTCTAACGGAGAGTAAGTTAGCACCAGGACAAATGTGATAACCCCTCCATTTTTTTTTTTAAATTTTTATTTTATTTGAGAGTGACAGACACAGAGAGAAGGACAGATAGAGGGAGAGAGAGAGAATGGGCGCGCCAGGACTTCCAGCCTCTGCAAACGAACTCCAGACGCATGTGCCCCCTTGTGCATCTGGCTAACGTGGGACCTGGGGAACCGAGCCTCGAACCGGGGTCCTTAGGCTTCACAGGCAAGCGTTTAACCGCTAAGCCATCTCTCCAGCCCTCCATTTTTTTTTTTATGTGCAATATGATTGTTTTTAATACTGAAAAAAATAAATACATCAATATTCTCTCTGTGTTTAAACTTTGAACAAAACCACAGTTCTTCACAAAAGCACATAAAGAATAATGAAGGTAAGTATGTTTAAAAGAAAGCCCTCTGAGAGCACAGCAAGAGTCCATGCTCAAAGAGGTATGTCAATATGACTTTGGAAGGTCTAACAATATATTTTTAACACTTTTTGAGGTATAGCAGAAATATTAAGAAAAAAGTAGAACACAGTAGTAATTTGCATTAACAAAAAAGTGAAGATAGAAATATTATTTGTACTTCCGTGCACAGTATTGTATAATAGCTAACAAGTCAACTGGTAACCAAATATTATTTTCACGATATAAGACTCTGCATATTCTACAGGATTTGAATTGCACCTGAAATTACTGAGGAACAAAGAGGGACTGACTTGCATATTCTTATTGTAATTCCACATAAAGCATCCTTCAAAATAACATGTAGTGTATTACAAAAATACTATTTTCTATATGCAAAAGAGAATGTCTACATTGGTAATCTTATATTGCCCAGAAAATGACATAAACTTAACACCTTAGTATATATGTGACTTTAAATAAATAAAACTTCTTAAACAACTCAATTCTTCTTCTGCATTCATTTTCATCACATGAGGCACTAATCTTGTTTATATATAGTACATTTTCTCTTCATTCTAATGTCTTCAGTCATGCTCACTGTTCTTTTCCAAACATCTAACTCCTGTTTCTCTTTAGATTGTAACTTTTCATATGTCTTCTCTTCCTGATTATGATTCTTTGACATTGGTCTTTTCTTAACTTGAGGACAATATACTTTAATTACTAAACATCCTCTGGAACCCTTCTACACTGCTGGTGGGAATGCAATCTGGTCTAGCCATTGTGGAAATCACTGTGGAGGTTCCTAAAACAGCTAAAGATTGATCTACCATATGACCCAGCTATAGCACTCCTAGGGATATATCCGAAGGACTCATCTCATTTCCTTAGAAGTACGTGCTCAACCATGTTTATTGCTGCTCAATTTATAATAGCTGGGAAATGGAACCAGCCTAGATGTCCCTCAACTGATGAGTGGATAATGAAGATGTGGCACATTTATACAATGGAGTTCTACTCAGCAGTAAAGAAAAATGAAGTTATGAAATTTGCAGAAAAATGGATGGACTTGGAAAGGATTATACTAAGGGAGGTAACCCAGGCCCAGAAAGCCAAGCGCCACATGTTCTCTCTCATATGTGGATCCTAGCCACAGATGATTGGGCTTCTGCATGAGAAGGAAAATACTTAGTAGCAGAGGCCAGTAAGTTAAAAAGGTGATATAAAGGGAAGAGAAAGGAAGGGAGGAGGGTACTTAATAGGTTGATATTGTATATATGTAAGTACAATGATTGAGATGGGGAGGTAATATGATGGAGAATGGAATTTCAAATGGGAAAGTGTCGGGGGTGGGGAGGGAGGGAATTACCATGGGATATTTTTTTTTAATCATGGAAAATGTTAATAAAAATTTAAAAATTAAAAATAAATAAGTAAAATATAACTTGTAAAATGTAAAAAAAAAAAATCCTCTGAATCAAGAGGTCATAAGGTTATTTTAGCAAGATGAGCCTCTATCCATCAGCATCCTGGAGAAGCTCAGCCCAGGAGCTCTGGAAAGGATCTCAAGCGATCACTTGGTTGAGCCGTATGCCAGCAGGAACAGGTGGCTGACTATTCTTAAGGTTTTTTTTCTTTTTTCTTTTTTTTTTTTTTTTTAAGATGACCAAAGATTCTGATCATTCTGACGATAAAGAATTCTCACAGTTCTGGAGGCTAGGCAATCCAAGATCAAGGAGCTAGCAGACACAAGTCACTGGTTAGTGCCAACTTCCTGGTTCTCAAATGGCATCTTCTCACTGTGTCCTTATTATGTACAAAAACAATCCTCACATCATGTTTAAGAATGCCGTAGCTTGTGAGGAGAGCCTGTATCTTCTTTAATTCATCTTTACATTTTTTAGCAGTAGAGTAAAACTGCTTTCTTACAGGTAGATTCTTAAATAATTTTAAAGCAGTTACAGTTTTACCTTGTCCAAGATGTGAAGGCTTCTGAGAAAGTATGTGGCCACTATCATCTAAGACATACTGGGTGCTAAAATCATCATCGGCTGTCCTGGTTGTAATTAAAACCTCAGCTACACTGCATATTGAACCCAAGGCTTCCCCCTGAAAACCATAAGTTGCCAGATTCCTGAGATCTTCATGACTATCTATCTTTGAGGTGTAGTATTCACTGCCATCACAGGCACATCAACAGCCTTGATTCCCTCGCCATTGTCCTGAACTTCAATTTTATCAAATCCATAGTTTTCCAATCTGACATCTATGCTTGTGGCACCAGCATCCAAGGAGTTCTCAATGAGCTCTTTTACAACACTGGTCACTGAAGTGATAATCTGAGAATTTGAAAGGGGGCGAACTGTTGCTGCAGACAACTGTTTCATTCTAGCTTTGAGCAGAATAGCTGAGCAAGTAGCCACAGTCGGCGGAGCAGCAGCCCCTACCTCACCGGAAGCTCCACTCCCTTACTTCTTTTTATAGAGAATTTAATAGGTGTGAGCCCTCTTGTAGCCCATGATTGATGGTAGCCTGATATTGGAGAGTGGGCTTATGTTTGGATATGGTCCTGACTTATTTCCCAGCTCCAGCTATGGGTCCTATACCACTGAGGGGATCAGTTAGCCAAATCAAGAGCAGTTGGTTCCCCACCATGGCTGTGTGCAACTATTGCACTCGTGTGGGCATCACAAAGGTTATTTGATGCTAAGTTGAGTTGCTTGGACAGATATTGGTCATTTCCCCCAGTCGCCCATGTAGCACCTTCTGGCACTAGACATGCTGACTGTCTGGGGACTGACTCTCTCCTGGCTTCCAGCCATGCCATTCCATTTTACGTGTCAACTGCATATGGTGTCTTCAGCAATAGGGTCTTACCACTAACCTTTGGTGGGTCATCAAGTACTCTGACAGAAATGTGTCTGTCTTTTAGGAAACCTTGTAGGTCTCTTTGATCAAAAGCTCATTGTGGATGATAGCCCCATGCTGGTACTGGGAGATACAGGTTAGTGCCCACTAAGAAAATGAAGAAAAAGATAACTAATATACAAGAGTTAGAGAGAAGAGAGAGAGAGAGAGAGAGAGAGAGAGAGAGAGAGAGAGAGGGAGGGAGAGAGGGAGGGAGGGAGGGAGGGAGGGAGGGAGAGAAGGGGGGGAGAGGGAGGGAGGGAAGATGTAGAAGATTAAGGTTAGCCTTGATCCTACCCTCTCCAGTGTCTTGTGGTTCAGGTGTTCCCAGTAAGGGCCTGGTGAAGGTTCAGCCATTTGGTCTGCCTTTTAGGAAGTAGAATTTTATGGTACCATTGCCGTTTGGATCTAGATTTGTGTTTCCCACCCCTTCGATGCCCTCTCCTCCCTCCACCTCCATCCTAGACTTCTTTTTAAAATAGAGCTATTACTCATTTTCCTGACAATATTGGAATATTTTCTTATTTTAAAATTCTTTAATCAAGATTGCATTTTCTTACTTTCAAAATTTACTTGTATTGGTATAGTGTGTGCAACCTGAAAGTTTGATCTGTTGTATTTACATATGTAATGGAATTAAGCATGAATTGAGTTCTAGCTGCTTGAGTGTATTGTTCTATTTTTCAATATAACAAACACTGAGAGCTGCTAAAGAAATATACCTCCAGATTTCTGGGGTGGCACAGCCTCCTCAAGTTTCCAGTGCTGGCAGAAATTCTTGAAAACTGTTTCAGAAATGCTGTGCTCTGCTCTGAAAACACATTTAAGAGGAGAACTCTGTGGCTTGCATCACAATGGTCTGTGCCTACAGCCGGTCCCAAGAAGCTTCACTTATCTATACAGCATTTCCCAGCTAATGAGCTCGTTGTGCTTAGAATCCATCTGTAGAGTTGCATTGTGCTTTTCCATAGGAAAGTATGCTGAATGGTATTTAGTTTTGCAAGTGAGCATTCACCATCTGTTTACATTGTGCTTGTGTCTGAACACTAAGATGACACAAGGCAACAGGACATTTAAGCAGCCCTGTACAGCAGCAGGCCCCCACATCCCAGTCTTTGTACAGAGCCAAGGAGGAAGGCTTGAGAAGGAATTGCCCCTTAAATATGCCTCAGAAGATTGGGGGTCCTGAATGTGATCAGTTCTAATAAAAGTCTATTGCTATGAAAAGGGGTCCTTGCCACTGACCCCTGACTTTTGTCTCTTTTGAGTGTTGTGTTTGTGTTGATCATCCTTTATGTAGACTGCTGGTCCTTAGAGACCCCTCCTTGTCTGTGGACGGTGCATCCTTACGCTCAACTCTTGTTTAGCTGAGTGGAAAAGGGAAAACTAAGGGATATTAAAATGTGAAAAAAGAAAAAAATGATAATTTTGGCAGTTTGTTTTGCCTCACTTTGAAGGAAATAGTGTGAAAGGCAGGTGGGAATGGAAAGATCAGATTCCCTAGAATGCTCATCTGTCTCTCCTTGAGGTGGGATGGTTCTCTACAGGGGGATGCCCTTGGTTGCCCAGCTGAATGTCTCATTTGCCCTTCATACCATCTTCCCATTCCACCACTCTGCATCTGGGGGCTGGCGAGCAGATTGCGCTGACAAAACTCTATGCTTGGGCTGCTTTTGACTGGATCCACAGGTAGAGGGGACCTGGTCTCTGTGCTGGCCCCACTTCTTATACAGTGTTGATGGCTAGCTCCTTCATTTTTCAGAGGCTATAGCTCTTGTCCAGTGGCCCCAGCAGTCTGGGTCATCTAACTGTTTCCTTTGTCTCCTCAGTCCCAGGGGGTATATGGGACTGTGGACTGTGATTAACCAGGATTTCTTTAAACCTCTGTAGATTGTCTCTTTAAAAAATTTTCTGTGACTCCTTAGTTTTCTTTTTTATTAGTATATATTCATTGTACAAAATAATTACACATGACCCTCTCTTGCCATACCCCCAACTAGTCTCTTCTTCCCAAGTAGCCCCTTTGCTTCTTTCATGTTTTCCATGAAATCACAGACTTTTCAGGATGCAATCTGTTTCTTACTGAGATCCAGACATTGCTGCCCACCCAGATAACCTTCCTCTTGCCTTTCTAAGTGGCACTCAGATTTTCCTTTGACAACCCATTCTTCCCTTGCTATGTAGCAACTTCATGATTTGGATGGGTTTCATATCTGTCCTACAAAGCCAAAAACAAGACCCATCCTTGTCACCCAAGGGATTGGTTGAAGAATGGTCAGTATGACCAGCAGATGACCATTGCCCATCTGTGTCCCATGATGTCCTGTCTAGAGTGATCATTCAGCCTGGCATAACACAGTAGCTAAGGAAGTTTGTCTGGTTGCTAAGTTAAATAATTGCCATTCTCCTCGCTAGATCCAAGAGCAGAAACACACAGCACTGGCTGTAGCTGGCAGAAAGCAGAGTTGCCATTGGAAGCAGGACTTACAGGGGCACTGTGAGAAGCTGGGTTGTAGCACCATCAAACTCCACAGCTGGCCTCCCTCAAGTCCCATTTTCCCATTGGCCTCCATTTCCTTTTTTTGTTTTATTCATTTCAAGTTGGTTCTTACTCTGCTACCAACCAATAGAAGCCTAGCAAGAATTATTATAGTTTTTGTTTTTTTAAGGTGGTGTCATGTTTTAGCCCAGGCTGACATGGAATTCACCATGTAGTTTCAGGCTAGCTGCGAACTCACAGTGGTCCTCCTACCTCTGTCTCCTGAGTTTTGCCATTAAGGTTGTGAGCCACCACAGCCAGAAAGAATTTTGATAAAATTATAAAATCTCAGCTTTTCTTCTGACAGATGGGCTCCTAATACATTTCAAACACCTTACATTTCATAGAAACCACTGCTCCAGTGCAGACAGCTATTTTTGTTATGCATGTCTTAATTATATTGACTATATAAAATGTGCCCAAGGAAGTTTGGCTTCTATTCCAATGTCCCCTCCACCAATCTATATATGTTCTGTGTTCTTTTTTTTTTCTTTTGACTTCAGTTCCTTCAAATCCCTAATATTTAGGACATTATTCAGAGTTTCTGATCATGTTGATTATTTTCCTCTTGCCATACTGTGTTTCTTAAAATGTGGATTACTAGCTTAAGTCTGGTGATCTGACTGAGAACTCCCATGCCCAGACAGAATGGATTTCTCTTTCTCTTGGATATCTATAATACTACTACTATCTGGTTTTTTTTTTTTTTGTACAAATTATTGCCTGGGATTGCATAAAGAACATAAAATCAAAACTTCTTACTACTGTTTTGTTGATACAGAAACAAATGTAAGTTTAATGTTGAGTATGTTCCCCAAGGTCATTATTCAGCTAATTAGATATAGAGTAGCAACTAATGTGTTTGATTCCAAAGCTCATATTCTTATCTCACATTAAATTATACCCACAATTCTCCCCCCACACTGTATTGTTAGTGTTGCAAAGGGCAAGGATCATGTCATATCACCCTTTGCATAATCAGAATTTAACCTATAACTTGACAAGATATGTAGCATAGAAATGGCTATCCACCTTTTGTGTTCTCAAGTCCTGCACTGCAGTTAGTGTGTCTGATGGAGCAAGGTCTCCTGGTGGGTTTGCTGGATGAATAAATTTTGCACTGGAGGATTGGTTTTATTCAACAGTGAAATTATCCCATTCACTAAATACTTACTCAGTAAACTGTGCCTTCTGAGTATGTTGAAAATTATAAACAATTTGTCCAGAAAAGTACTGTTACACATAGGTACACAAAAACCTGCATATAATTTCAGGGATTATGGCTCTCCTGTGGCTTCTCTAGAGGACTGTAGACCAGGTGGTACAGTGTTATTCAGGTCATGTCTTGGAATATCACCTGAGTAGCAGTTGCCTTCTCCTTGTGGTGATAAAACACCTGACCAGGGGCTGGAGAGATGGCTTAGCAGTTAAGGGCTTGCCTGTGAAGACTAAGGACACTGGTTCAAAGCTCAATTCCCCAGGACCCACATTAGCCAGATGCACAAGGGGCACAGGCATCTGGAGTTCGTTTGCAGTGGCCTGGCAGCCCTGGTGTACTCATTCTCTCTCTCTCTCTCTCTCTCTGTATCTATCTGCCTCTTTCTCTCTATTGCTCTCAGATAAATAAAAATGCACCAAAAAAATTAAAAACGAAACAAACAAACAAAAAAAACCCACACCTGACCAGGACCAGCTTATGAAAGGAAAGGGTTTATTTCCAGCTTAGGGGCTCAAGGGGATGTTTAATCCTGGCAGGGAGAGCATGGCAAGAGCAGACGGCTGTGTGCCACATTTCATCAGCAGGGAGGAAGTAGAAGCTGGATGTGACACAAGGAACTGGGTTATAACACCCTAGTGCCCACACCTAGTGACACACCTCCTCCATTTCTACCTCCCAAAGGCTCCACACCTGGGAATTAAATGAGACCATGGTGATACACCTTTCATTCAAACCATATCAGGCCAGTAATTTGCAATTTGAGAGTGATGTTTCCTCTTGGTTAAAGCTGTGTGTTTTGGCAGTAAATCACAGCTGATGCGTATTTTAAATTTGTCCCATTGTGGTAAAGTTCACTTTAATTTACTGTGAAGTAGTGTCTACGGCAGTGGAACTTTTCCCATTATAGTTGATAAAGATTCCCAGGGGAGATACTTGGAGGACTATCCTGTTCCTTTTAAAGCATTCTGTCTATTCATTTACTCATTTATGTAAGTACAAATTCAAGGTTCCTATTCTGTTCAGGGAGTTGTACTCTATGTATATCATGGTTTTGATGCTTTTGTTGTTTTGAGATTTGGTCAGCAGGAGCTTTAGGTGGCTCCTTTTGTCCTCTTTGTGATTTAGCTTTTTGTTTTGTAAGTTTTAAATATTTTATTTATTTATTTATTTATTTATTTATTTATTTATTTATTTGAGAGAGACAGACACAGAAAGAAAGAAAGAGAGAGGGAGAGAGAGAGAATGGGCGTGCCAGGGCTTCCAGCCTCTGCAAACGAACTCCAGACGCCTGCGCCCCCTTGTGCATCTGGTTAACGTGGGACCTGGGGAACCAAGCCTCGAACCGGGGTCCTTAGGCTTCACAGGCAAGCACTTAACCACTAAGCCATCTCCCCAGCCCTATTTATTTATTTGTTTGACAAAGAAAGTGGTGGGGGAAGAGAGAGAGAATGGGTGCACCAGGGCCTCCAGCCACTACAAACGAACTCCAGACACGTGTGCCCCCATATGCATCTGGCTGACGTGGGTCCTGGGAAATTGTACCTGGGTCCTTTGGCTTTGCAGGCAAATTCCTTAGCCACTAAGACATCCCTCCAGCCCCTTGTTTTGTAAGTTTTAGATGTATAGAAGAAGGTATGAAGATATCACCTGGATTTACCATGTATTCCCTGCCAATTATCTTCTAATGTTAAGCGGGGAAGAGAGAATGAATGTTTGTGTGTGTAGCAGAGGACAATCTTGGGTGGCATCCTCAAGTGCTGTATACTTTTTTTTGAGACAGGCTCCCACTGACCTTTAACTCACCACGTAGTCTAGGTTGGCTGGCCAGCAAACCCCAGGGATCCTCATATCTCAGCCTCTTCAGCACTAGTGTTACAAGCAGGTGTAACCATATCCAGCTTTTAAAAATATGGGTCTGAAGTTGGAACTCAGATTCTCATGGTTGCAAAGCAAGCATTTTACCAAGTAAGCCATATCCTTAGCTCCTAATGTTACATCTTCTATAACCTGGGTACATTAATCCCAATAAAGCAACGTTGGTATATTATTATTAACTAAACTTCAGGCCTCATGTGATTATTATATTAAAATTATTTTTTAGAGGAAAGCTGCACACATAGACACTCTCCCCACTCCAATTCTGCTGAGGGCTTTGGTGGGGTCATTGGTATTCACTGTGGGGACCAAGAGGCTCAGTCAGTCTCTGCAGAGATGGGGAAACATGGCGTCTCAGGCTGTGCCCACCCACCCTGGGGCACAATCTTTCTGGCCCCTCTTCCACGATACCCCCTGAGCCTTGGTGGGTAAGATAGATGTCTGTTTTGGTGTTGCTTTCTCTGTAGATTCTGGATCTTTGTTTTTATGAGGTTTGAGTGATCACAGTGTCTCTGGAATTGGTTTTCAGGCCAGCCATAAGAGCAGCACTCGCGTCATCGCTTCCTCTGTAATGACTTCTGGGCCTGGGGAAGATGAGGTGGAGGTGACACATCTCCTGATAGACAGCCAGTTCTTTCTTCTTGATGTGTTGATGTATCCTTATTCTCCCTTGCATTTTCCTCCATCTGTAAAATAGAATAGACTCATTTGAATTTTACTAGCTTTTCACATTTTTTTTCTCTTCCATAATCCAGCAACAATTCCGTATTTCATGTAGTCCTCTTGTCTCCTTAGTCTTTGTTCGGTGAAAATTTGTCAGATTCTCTTTTTTTATCACCTTGGTAGGTTTGATCCACTATCATCTAGAATATGCCTCAGTTTGTGTTTGTAGGCTTTTTTTGGTTGTTGTTGTTGTTAAATAAGATTAGAGGCATGGGTGCTGGTGATACAACACAAGTGAGGTACCCATCTGACACTGTACTGGAGAGTACATGACATCAACACCTGATTACTGTAATGTTAACCCTGGTCATTTGGTTAAAGTGAGGTCTGCTAAGCCATTCTTCTGTAAAGATGTGATTTATTTGCATTGACTTTTTTCTTTGGAAACAAATTGTGAATTCTAGCACACATGTAAAGGAAAAGTCCTGTGTCGTTTTGACAAGTTCCCCTATTTACCCAGTTCTTCCTTTGTTGATAACACCCATATGCAGCTTATTTTGCAGTTTTTCTGCTCCAACTCTGTAATTATCCATTTCATGAAGACTTCTATATTATATTAAATATTTGTGTCTCACACCCAGGTCATATGTTTAATCATTAACTCTCTCAATGTGACTGTATTTTTATATGGTACTTCTAAGGAAGTAATTAAGGTTAAATAAGGGCATAGGATGGAACCCTGATTTGTTGGGATTAGAATCCTTAGAATAAGGGACTAGAGAGTTTACTTTCCAATGGACTAGAGACCAGCACCTCTCTGGGAATCCTCCATTGGCCAGATGGGGACTGATAAGGCATCCAGCCTAGTGTGCTGAGCAGCTACCAGGTTTTGCACAATCCAATTTACAGATAGCTGTTGTTGGATTGCCCAACTCATATTCTAAACTATCTAGTAACTTCCTCCCCTCTATAATACATATTCATCCTCTCACCTCTAGAAATTCCTGAAGAATACAGTGTTGTTTTCTTTTTTAAAAATTTTTTATTTATTTGAGAGAGAGAGAGAAAGGCAGACAGAGAGAGAGAGAGAGAGAGAGAGAGAGAGAGAGAGAGAGAGAGAGAATGGGCGCACCAGGGCTTCCAGCCACTGCAAACGAACTCCAGACGCGTGCGCCCCCTTGTGCATCTGGCTAACATGGGTCCTGGGGAATTGAACCTTGAATCGGGGTCCACAGGCTTCACAGGCAAGCGCTTAACCGCTAAGCCATCTCTCTAGCCCCACAGTGTTGTTTTCTAATAGTAACCTGATCTTTCCATTCCAGTCACTGGTTTCTTTCAGAGGGAAATTTTACTTAGAAGCAGGGTCTTACAGCTAGGTATTCTCACTGCCATAGACAGACTATTGCTGCTCTCAGTTCCAATTTTTCCACTTGTACAAAAACCTAGAAAATATATCAGTGTATATACACATACATATACATCTATGTGTCTATTGAAAGAAAATTCATACTGATACAACAAATTGTAATCTGGAGGCTGGGAGGATAGCTCAGTGGTAGAGTGCTTGTGTAGGATTCATGGTGTCCCCTTTAATTCCCAGTGCTTAACAAAACAACAAAAGGAATCCACCATCATTCTGAGTTTTTTCCCATTCCATAGTTGTAACTCTGGTTTGTTTTTTGTTGTTGTTGTTGTTGTTGTTGTTTTGTTTTTCAAGGTAGGGTCTTGCCCTGGCCCAGGCTGACCTGGAATTCACTATGTAGTCTTAGGCTGACCTTGAACTCATGGCAATCCTCCTACCTGTGCCTTCCGAGTGCTGGGATTAAAGACATGCACCACCACACCTGGCATAACTTTGTTTTTTAATAGTGGGAAGCCTAGTATTCATTATTATATTAGTTACTTTGGTCACTGTGACCAATACCTGACATCAACAACTTAGGGGGAATTATTTATGTTGACACGACACATGGTTGTGAGCATTCATTCCTTCATGGCTACTGGGTGGGGCAGAGTACCATGGAAGAGTCTACTTATCTCACAGATAGGCAGCTTCAGGAAGCAGGATAACAGGAAGGAGCTAGGGCAAAATAGAACCACAGAGGACACTGAGTCTGCCATGGGAGTAATCTCTTCATTATACCAGTGTCCTTGTGATCTAGCTATGCCTGGAATATCCTCACAGACACTCTCAGAGGTGTGGCATTCCTTAATTCAGTCAAGTTCATAATCACAATTAACTTTAGGTGTTATTTAATCAACCTCCCCCCATTGATCAGCCTCCCATCACTGATGATACCTGCCCTCCTCATGCAGATGCCCAGTTCTCCCAGCTCAGGCTCCATCCTCCTTACTCAGTTGCCCTGCTGATGCCATGGCCTTCTCACTTTGTTTATTTTTATTTATTTATATTTGAGAAAGAGAGAGAATGGGCACACCAGGGCTTCCAGCCACTACAAACTCACTCCAGATCCATGCACCCTCTTGTGCTGGCTAACATGGGTCCTGGGGAATCAGCTTCAAACCAGAGTCCTTAGGCTAAGCCATCTCTCCAGCCCAGACTACTCACTTAGTCTAGAAATGCCTCAGCTTTGAACACACACACACACACACACACACACACACACACACACACACATACACACACACACACACACGGCATCAAAGAGGGAATTTAAAAAGCTGGGAATAAGTGGTTCGGTGTGTGAGAGAGGGGGGAAAAAGAAATAGGTGGTTGATAAAGATATATATACATGTATAAAAATTGTCAAAAAATAAGAAACACTGTGCGAAGCACATATAAGTATACAGTAAGTTACATCTATTAGTAATGCCAGAATTTTGAAGAGACCATAAGGTTTTCTGCCATAATGCTATAATGGTGTGCCACATATATGATGATTATGTTGCATGGTCAGAAGTGATTTTTACAGGTAGAATTAATGTTGCTGGTCAAATGGTGTAGTCTGATAATCTGATTTATATTAAAGCAGTGAGTTCTTGGACTGGTAGCCAAAGAAGATGTCACAGAGCATAGATGTGATTGGGGTTTGAAGATGACATAAAGATGGAGCAACCTCTAGGAGCTAAGAGTGGTCCCTAACTGACAGTCTGCAAGACGTAGGGACTTCAGTTCTACAACCAGCTAATGAATGAAAGTGGATTCTTCCATATGCGAACTGTGGCTGCCCAGTACACCACTGGCAATGGGAAACCCTGGACTGCCATATATCTGGCCTGCAGGACTAGTAGACAGCAAGTGGGTGCTGCCTTAAGCAACTTACTGCATGGCATTTCTTCATAGCTATTGAACCCTAGCACAGAAGTTCATGCAGGTAATACTTAAAATTACTTAGTATACTTGAGAGGAAGAGGTTGTGATTTGTTTTGGCCATTCTTTGGGATGATGGTGAAATTTATCTCTTAGAAATCAGAGATCTCTGACTGTGATATCTGTAAGCAAAAATGGTCCAACGGAAACCTCATAGCTATATGTAATAATGACTAATTTTAGGTATGGGAATTTTTTCTTTAGCAGAAGTTAGTTTTGCATTAGGTTAGGGTAGAGTATATTTTCAAGATTTCTTTTGTACTTTTAACACATATTAGTTTATATTAAGACTGGAAAAATGTCAAAAGTGAGTTCATGAAGCATCTGCACAGCAAACATTGAAGGGTGCTTATGCTCAGTGCTGTGCTGGGTGGAAGAGAGCTGTGTATAAGCAAGGTGTCCACTGCATTTGCTTCCCTTCAACCTACCATCTAGTGAAAATTCAGACGGATTAGCAGTTAAAATATGGAAGACAAGCCAGGCATTGTGGCACATGCCTTAATCCCAACACTTGGGAGGCAAAGGTAAGAGGATCACCAGGAGTTTGAGGCCACCTTGAGAATACATAGTGAATTCCAGCTGAGCCTGGGCTAGAGCAAGACCCTACCTCAAAAAACTAAACCAAAACAGACAGACAAACAAACAAAAAAAGAGAGGCAGAGGAAGGTGAAATAAAGAAATACAAGGAGAAAAAAGAAGACTTAAGCATATCAAGAGACTCCTTAGGGAAACTCCCAATGAACGAAGCTTGGGGAAGAGGCAAGGTAGAATATCTGTAGAAGTACCAACAAGGATGGTCTAAAAGATGAGGGAAAAAAATGTTCAAAGTGAGTTGACCATGACTGAGCAGAAGGTTTGAGATGGATAATGGGAAAAATACAAGGCTAGCACATTAAGCAGACAGAACTAGATGAATAAAAGTTTGTAGGCAAAATTAGGGAGATGGTAACTTATTCTAAGGAAAATGAGGTTCTACTGAAATACTTAATGGAGTGACACAGTCAGATGTTGCTGTTTTTGTTTTTTCCTTCCAGGAATTTTCAGGGTAGGCTTTTTAACTTTATCCTCACCCTGACTCCTGTTCTAGGGTTAGTGGCCCAGTGATGCAGGAAACTATAGGGAAGTGATAGGAACAAATAGTTTCTAAGCTTTATTTTCATTAACAGTGACATTCAAGGGCTGGAGGATGGCTTAGCAGTTAAGGCATTTGCCTGCAAAGCCAAAGGACCCAGCTTTAATTCCCCAGGACCCACGTTAGCCAGATACATAAGGGAGCGCACACATCTGGAGACTGTTTGCAGTGGCTGGAGGCCCTGGTGTGTCCATTCATCCCCCCCCCCACCTTTCTCTGTCAAAAAAAAATGACACTCAAGATAGTGACAATATCTAAGGGTTCATGGTTGGCGGTAAGGTCTGACTATCAGCCAGTATCAAATCACAGCTCCACATCATACTGTCTGAACAAGTCACTAACTTCTTTAGGACTCAATGTCCTCATCTTTAAAATCCAGATTAAAAAACAGTCAACTTTTATGGTTGTGACAGTTAAATGAAATAATGTCTATAAAGTGTCTGGGATCAGCAAATTACTATTGTTTTACTAATAAAAAATGCTGAAGCTGCATCTTGAGATCCTGAACTCTGGGATGCAGACCTGCTGCAGCACCTTTCTTCTTTTTCTTTCTTTTACCCAATAAAACTTTGCCTCACACAAAAAGCTGAAAGTTGTAAAATTATTTTAGAACAAGCAAAAGTGTTTCCAAGGCAAAAATTGATATTCAATAAACTTTTTTGTAAAACTGAAAGCAGTTAAAATTTTATCCATGTTAAAATTGATGCCACATCTCAACTAATATCATAAAAGGTAAAACATATTAAGTCCTTTGTTGGGCCTAAAGTAGCATTTTCTGGGGTAAAACATATAATGCAGTTTTAAGCAAAGAACTAAATAACATAAACAAGATACCATGTATCAGCAGTTCAAATAGGAATTGCAAGATCATCAGTATGAATACGGTATTTATCTCAATAGATGCAGAAAGAACATTAAACAAGTTTTAATATTATTCACAAGAAATAATAAAAATAGTAAGCAGGTATGGAAAAATACTGCCTAAACTTTAAGACAATCTAGAAAAGCAGAAAGTAATTGTGGCTGGAGAGATGGCTTAGCAGTTCAGGTGCTTGCCTGCAAAGCCTAAGGATCCAAGGTTGATTTCCAATATCCATGTAAGCCAGATGTACAAGGTGGCACATGCATCTGGAGTTCATTTGCAGTGGCTAGAGGCCCTGGCATGCCCTTCCTCTGTCTGCCTCTTCCTCTCTCTTTTTCCCTCTTTCTCTCTCAAGTAATTAAATAAATAAATATTGTCTGTGAAAAAAAGTAATTATATTTAGTGGTAAAATACTGACTCACAACTTTCCCCAAGATTAAGAACAATACTGGGAGAGTGGGGGCTTGAGAGATGGCTTAGTGGTTAAAGGTGCTTGCTTGCAAAGCCTGATGGACCAGGACTCCCCAGAACCCACATACAGCCACATACACAAAGTGGCCCATGTATTTGGAGTTCATTTGCAGTGGCAAGAGGCCCTGGCACACATATTCTCTCTTCCTCTCTTTCTCCTTGAAAATAAATAAATAAAAATGTTTGTTAAAAAAGTAAAGGGGCTGGGCTGGAGAGATGGCTTAGCGGTTAAGCGCTTGCCTGTGAAGCCTAAGAACCCGGTTCGAGGCTCAGTTCCCCAGGACCCACGTAAGCCAGATGCATAAGGGGGCGCACGCGTCTGGAGTTCGTTTGCAGAGGCTGGAAGCCCTGGCGCGCCCATTCCCTCTCTCCCTCCCTCTATCTGTCTTTCTCTCTGTCTCTGTCGCTCTCAAATAAATAAATAAAAAAAAAATTAAAAAAAAAAAAGTAAAGGGGCTGGAGAGATAGATGGCCAAGTGGTTAAGGCACTTGCCTGCAAAGTCCAAGGACCCAAGTTTGATCCACCAGAACCCACGTAATGTCTTTCTCTTTATAAATAAGTAAATAAATAAATTTATTTATTATTTATTTATTTATTTATTTTGTTGTTCATTTTCATTTATTGAGAGTGACAGAGAAAGAGAGAGAGAGAGAGAGAGAGAAAGGTAGATAGGTAGAGAGAGAGAGAGAGAGAGAGAGAATGGGCATGCCAGGGCTTCTAGCCACTGCAAATGAACTCCAGATGCGTGCGCCCCCTTGTGCATCTGGCTAATGTGGGTTCTGGGGAATATCGAGCCTCGAACCGGGGTCCTTAGGCTTCACAGGCAAGCGCTTAACCGCTAAGCCATCTCTCCAGCCCAGTAAATAAATTTTTAAAAAAGAGATTCAGTACTGGCATCGTGACACTGTCCTGGAAATCCTGATTAGCTCAACTTACCTAAATAAGTAATACATGCAGATTAAAATATTAAAACTGTGGGCTAGAAGGATGGCTTAGCGGTTAAGGCATTTGCCTGTAAAGCCAAAAGGACCCAGGTTTGATTTCCCCAGGACCCACGCTAGCCAGATGCACAAGAGGGAACATGCATCTGGAGTTTGTTTACAGTTGCTGGAGGCCCTGGCGTGCCCATTCTCTCTCTTTCCCTCTTTCTCTGTCAAATAAATAAATAAAAATCAAAAAGTATTTAAAAAATTAAAACTGTCTCTTTGCAGACAATATGATTATCTATATAGGAAATTTAAAAATTTACAAATAAGTGGTTAGAATTGAATAAAATTTACAAGGTAGGTGCATGGTTGATATATAAATATTAGTGACATTTTTATATAGTAGCAATAGTTAAAAATTTGAAAATTAATGTAAAATCTGGGCATGGTGGCACATACCTTTAGTCTCAGCATTCTGGAAGCTAAGGTAGGACCACTGAGTTTGAATCCAGCCTGGGGCTACAGACTGAGTTCCAGGTCAGCCTGGGCTAGAGTGAAACCCTACCTTGAAAAACACAATAACAACAACAATAAGAAAGGAAATCAATGTATAGTAATATAAAACTATGAACTGTGATACAACAGTGAATCAAATAAAAGATGTAAAACTCTTGATACTGAAACTTATAAATATTTCGAAAGAACTTAAGACAAAAAAATGAAAGACATTCCATATTTATGAATGGGGAAGCTTAGTATTTCTACCCCAGCTTCTGCTTTTTGTTGAAACCATTTTAATTTTTGACAACCTTACCCATGTGTATAATGTATTTTGATCATATTTAACCCTCATCACCCTCTCTTATCCCCTCACATTTCCCAAACCTCTTCTTTCCAACTAATTCCCTTCCTACTCGTGTGTGTGTGTGTGTGTGTGTGTGTGTGTGTGAGAGAGAGAGAGAGAGAGAGAGAGAGAGAGAGACACCTAGGGAGTTCAGTTATGGTTGCTTGTGTAAGCATAGGAGAAAGTTACTGATTAGAGTATGGGCAACTACAACCACTCGAGAGCATGACCGCCCTGCCACCAGCAACTACTTCTTGTCAGTAGAGAGAGATTCCAGCTTCTTCAGACTGTGTTTTGCGGCCTCACATGGGCTCACATAACTGAATGTGGGGCCTATAGAAATGTGGCACCAAGCTGGAGGTGGTGGAACATGCCTTTAATCCCAGCACTCGGGAGGCAGAGGCAGGAGGAGCGCCATGAGTTCCAGGCCACCCTGAGACTACATAGTGAATTCCAGGTCAGCCTGGGCTACAGCGAGACCCTATCTCAAAAAAAAAAAAAATTAAATAAGTAAATAAATAAATAGTAATGTGGTACCAGTAATAGATTTCTGAAGGCACAATGACTAAAAATGAGCTCAGGGCTGGAGAGATGGCTTAGCGGTTAAGCGCTTGCCTGTGAAGCCTAAGGACCCTGGTTCGAGGCTCGGTTCCCCAGGTCCCACGTTAGCCAGATGCACAAGGGGGCGCACGCGTCTGGAGTTCATTTGCAGAGGCTGGAAGCCCTGGTGCGCCCATTCTCTCTCTCTCTCTCTCTATCTGCCTCTTTCTCTCTGTCCATTGCTCTCAAATAAATAAATAAAAATAAACAAAAAAATTAAAAATGAGCTCAAAATCAAACACACCATGAATCCAAGGTGTTCCTGGCAGTGAGTGATTGCCTGCCTTGAATCATGTGACTTCACTTGCAGCTGTGGCTTGAACATGAGATGTTCGCTTTGTACCATGTATGCCGGAGTGTCATGTAACATCATGCAACACCCCTGTATGCTGCCCAAAGCACCTGTGCTTAGATATAAGACTACTGTGTATTAGGACTTGTAGTGTGTTTATTGTACATAAAAAATTTTCTGTTCCTATAGCAATATATTTTTATTATGAAAAGTAGGGATTTTTAATCTTTTCCTAATGTCATTCCTCAGCATGTGAGTATCAAATTAGAATATCTTTGGAATATGTTATGTTAACATGTTTGACTTTAAGAATTGCTGTTTGATGCGCCGGGCATAGTGGCGCACGCCTTTAATGCCAGCACTCGGGAAGCAGAGGTAGGAGGATTGCCGAGAGTTCGAGGCCACCCTGAGACTACATAGTGAATTCCAGGTCAGCCTGAGCCAGAGTGAGACCCTACCTCGAAAAACCAAAAAAAAAAAAAAAAAAAAAAAAAAAATGTTGTTTGAGTTGTTGCCAAGTTTCCTAACATTTTTTCAGTGAATTTTGATTTGGGATTAGGACATAATTTTCAACAATTTATGAAATGGCATGAACATCCTTTTGTCAGTTTTATACTGTATGCTTATGTGAAGTGGTATTTTCAGCATTGACAGTTATAGAGTCAAAGTATTCATCAACTCTGACAAAGGTTGATGATTCTCTACACCCTTCAGTATCAAATATTTAGCCAAGACCTAATTCTTCTTTTCTTTGGTTTTTTCAAGGTAGGGTCTCACTCTAGCCCAGGCTGACCTGGAATTCACTATGGAGTCTCAGGTGGCCTCGAATTCACGGCGATCCTCCTACCTCTGCCTCCCAAGTGCTGGGATTAAAGGTGTGCACCACCACGCCCGGCAAGATCTAATTCTTTATATAAAACCACGAAGACATGCATCTCATTAGTATGTAAATCTGCTTTCATCTTTAATAAATGGTAAAATAATTTGCATACCAACAGTTATTTTAAAATAAATTTCTTGGATCTGGAGAGATGGCTCGGCAGTAAAAGCACTTGCTGCACAAGTATAAGGCCTAAGAGGGACTAAGGTCATCTGAGTTTGAGTCCCCAGCCCCCAGGTAAATAGCTGGGCATGGCCACACATGCCTGCAACCTCAGTCGTGTATGAGCAATTAAGGAGGACACCCAATGTTTTCCTCTGGCCTCTACTTGCACCCACATAGGACACATATGTGCACATACCACACACATATGTATAACACTACACATACTCAGAAAATTTCCTTATGATTTACTATCAGTAAACATGTAGTTTGTATACCCATTTTATATGCCTAAGATTGCATCAATATTTTGCAAGTAGAGAAAGTTTAAGAAGCCCTGGTATAGGTATCGATTGCTAGTCAGGTTTTCCACTGCTGTGACAAAATACCTGAGAAAAGCACTTTGAAGGAGGAAAGATTTTGGCTCACAGTTTCAGAGGTTTTGGCTCCATTCTTATGGCCTAGGGTGAGGCAGGCATGGTGGAAGGGCATAGCAGAGGAATCTACTCTCCTCATGGCCCCTAAAAAGCAGACAGAGAGAGGAGAGGGGCTAGGGGCAATATTTACCTTTCAAAACTTGCTCTCAATGACCCACATCTTCCAGCTAGCTCCTGGTTTCCACCAGCATGGGACAGCTCAGCCTTCGAGAGACATTCCAGATACCCTAGTAGGCTCTTTTTCTCTGAAATTAATACGTTGATCTAAAGTTTACATAGGAATGGAAAGAGCTTTGAATAGGCAAGTTGCTTTTGAAGAAAAAGTTAAAAATCAGACAACCAGATTTGAAAACTACTGTAAACCTGAATTGATATAAATAGTGTAAAAGGAACAGACAAACAGACCAATGGAACAAAACAGAGTGTCCAAGAACTAAGCCTCATAGAACATAGTAATTCACTGAGGCCAAGAATTGTGTTTCCAATAAAGAACGCTGGAAGAAGTTGAATATTCATCAGCCAAAAGTTAGCCACCAACTTGAAGTCACTTAAAAATTCTTTTAAGGTGAATCAAAATGTGTAAATGTCAAGGTGATTTTCCTGAAGAAACAAGTTAGTGATATCTTTATGACCATAAGTAGGTAAACATGAATCATAAACCAGAAAAGAAAATATGATAGGGCTTTGTTAAAATTAATGCATTCTCATAAAAAAGACATAATGAAAAATAGATGTGAGTGGCTAGAAGAAAATACTTGCAATTTTTATATTTGACAATGTGTATCCAAAATTTATAAAGCAATTCTAAGCTGGGCTTGGTGACTCATGCCTGTAGTCCATCCAGCATTTGGGAGGCTGAAGAAGAAGGCTCACGGTGGACATGAGGCCAGCTTGGGTTGTATAGTGTGTTCCAGGACAGCCTGGACTACAGAATAATATATATATATATATATATATATATATATATATATATATATATATATATATATATACACACACACACACACACACACACACACACATATACACACACACACACACATATACACACAAACATACATATATATACACATACACATGTGGAGAGAGAGAGTAATGAATTCTACAAGTTAGAAGATTTTAAACAATTCAGCTGACAAGTAAGCAGAAGATTAGAACAAATATTTCAATTTAGAAAATCCACATGATTTGCCAATAAATAAGTGGCAGGTTCTGTAATACCATTGCGCAGGAATGAGAAACAGCAGAAGACCTCCTCAATACATGTGCATGCCCATCTGAATGGGGAAGACTTAGATGACAGATGATCTCATGGGTTGGTTAGGATGTGGAACACCTGGAAGCCCTGCATGCTGGTAAATGTGTGTATTGTTTCATAAGTTTTAGAAACTGATGATCCTATTAAGAATAAACATCAGCACTTGGGAGGCAGAGGTAGGAGGATGGCTGTGAGTTTGAGGCCACCCTGAGACTACATAGTGAATTCCAGGAGAGCCTGAACTAGAGTGAAACCCTACCTCAAAAAAAAAAAAAAAAAAAAAAAAAAAAAAAAAACATATGCTACACACACACACACATATTCCTTTAAAGATTATGAAATACCTGAGCCCAGCCTAGTATGAAGATGCGCTTTGTGTCTCATAGTGCTGGTCCAAGGCCACAGGCCCACATGTGAGAGTCTCCGTGCTGGCAGAGCACTAAAGCAGTGAGCTGTCACACGAAGAGACAGGGAACCGTCATGTTTGCTTTGCTCTCTCTCCCTCCCCTCTCTTATCTTCTCTCTCTCTCATTGTACCCTACTTCCTCTCCTGTCTTCCTCCTTCTCCTTATAAATCCATCAATATTCAGATTGGAGGTCTACCCTGGTGATCTTATACAAACCTAGTCAACCCTCAGAGATCCCACCTTTAAACACAGATTATTTTTACCCTCTTTTTTTCCCTTCTTAAGTGTTTTTTTTAATTAAATATCTTCACTGTCGCAGTGGATTCTTTATCTTTTTTATTAAGTATAACTTTGTATGGACACATCATGTGTTAGTACCATCATTTCCCTGCTCCCTGACCCCACTGTATGGATGGATGTCCTCAGTGGACTGCTGGTGTTCACTATGCGGTTGTGGGTTATGAGTTGTGCAAGCAGCAGTATGTCATTGTGGTGGGGGTCAGGGTGGGAGCACCTCTGGATAGTCCCTCCCACTCTGGCTCCGTCCCCTCTTCCACAGAATTTATTGAGCCATGGTGGGTGTGTTTTAAGTTACTTTAGTCTTGAGTTGTCAGCAGTTTCTGGATTTCTGCTTTGGTGCATTTTGAGTATCGTGAGTATCTGTTTCCATCACCCTGGCACTGATTGTCAGGCTCGCCATGGAAGCCACACTCTTGCCCATCTTGCTGTGTGGTTCCACCTAGGCCCTGGCTGATGTGCAAGGGTGGCTCGTCTCCTCGGTTCTCGCTGCCTTCTGCTCGCAGTGAGCGTGCTCCTCTGGCGGCTACCTGCTCTCAGTGAGCAGGCTTTCCCTTGCATCTCTGTTTCCACCTTCCTAATATGCCAGTGGGGATTAGATTCTTAGAGGGAACAAAATCACATTCAAATTACAGAATGTACATGTCATTCTATTCACATATTATTTACTCAGAAGTTTTATTCCTGATATTTCTTTTCTAGAAAAAAGTTATTTGAGCTGGAGAGATGGCTTAGTGGTTAAAGATGCTTTCTTGCAAAGCCTGATGTTTCAGGTTCGATTTCCCGGCACCCATGTAAAGCCATATAGATAAAGTGGTGCATGTGTGTGGAGTTTGTTTGCAGAGGCAAGAGGCCCTGGTATACCCATTTCCCTCCCTCTCTCCTCCCTCTCTTCCTTCTTTTTCTCTCTCTCGCCTTGCAAATAAGTAATCAATAAAAATATTTACAAAATGTTATTTATTTATTTGACAGAAAGTATGGGTGAGCCAAGGCCTCCTCCTGCTGTAAATGAACTCCAGACATATATGCCACTTTGTGCATCTGACTCTACATGGGTATTGGGGAATCAAACACCCTGCTAGCCTCCCCTACCCTCAGGTATTGTAAGCAAGTGCCTTTAGCCACTGAGCCATTTCCTCAGTCCCCTGACTTTATTCTTAATGGGTACAAACTAGAAACAACAGCAATGAGGGGATTTGCTTTATTAAAGCTGTATTTGTGTGTGTGTGTTTGTGTGTGCTACTGGGTGTGGTGTGTGTATTTGTATGTGCCCACTTGCTTGCATGGCTGTAGCAGTGTCAGTGTCCCCCTCCATTGCTCATCCAATTGTTCTTTTTTGAGCTGAAGTCTCTTAATAATCCTGAAGGTTGCCATTTCTTCCACAAGTTCCAGGGATTCTCAAGTCTTCACTCCCCTATGGGACTTGGTTCTCAGCCAGATGTGATCTCTCGGGACTCTTCAGGTCCTTGTGTTTGTACAGGAAGTGGTTTTAACCACTGAGCCACCTCTCCAGCCCACAGTTATATAAATATATGTCCAGTAGAAAACAAGAGACAAAACAAAGAATTGAGTGTATCTGGGAACGTGATACATGAGAGAAGTGGTGTTAAATCTTGTATCTGAAATGACACCCACAGATTCTTGTTATAAACACCTGGCCCCCAGCTTGTGGCACTATTTTGGGAGGCTCTGAAAGCTTTGGGAGCTGGGGCCCAGCTGGCCAAAGTAGGTCACCAGAGTTAAGCCTGAGAAGGTTTTACTCTGTCCCTGGTTCCTACTTCATTGTGTCCAGCATGATATAAACCATCTCTTCTATACATTCCTGACATCATGAACTGATTGGCCCATGCCTTCCCCACTCTGATGGACAGAAACTGAGCCAAGACAAAAGGTTCTTCTCTTCAGTTGTTTGTGTCAGATGTTGTGGTCAGAGTGACCTGATAGGATAGTTGTACAGGTCAGGGGAGGCTGTCCCACACAGTGATGGTGGCCTGATGGGTGGTTTTCCATTTGGGAAGAAAATGAAATACATTTCCCAAATGGAAGAAGAAGCAAAACTTCTATCTTATACCACACACAAATGACAAGTCAAGTGTGGTGATGTGTGCCTACAATTCCAGCATTTGGGTAGTTGAGACAGCAGCATTAGGAGTTCAAGGCCAGCCTCAGCTAAAGAGAGAGTTTGAGGACAGCTTGAACTACTTTAGATCCTGTCTCAAACAAAACAAAGCAAAACAAAACAAAACAAAACAAAACAAAACAAAACAAAACAAAACAAAACAAAAAAACAACCAAAATACACAGTCAAAGTAACTTCAAAGTGACTAGAAACTGAATGTGGGGAAAAAAATTAAAACTATTAGAAAGCAAAAGAAAATATCATTATGTTCTTGGTTAGGAAAAGAGTTTTTCATTTTATTTATGAGAGAGAAATGGCAAACTAGGGCCTCTAGCCACTGCAGTCAAAGTCCAGACGTGTGTGCCATCTTGTGTGCATGCATTACCTTGTGTGTCTAGCTTACATGGGTTCTGGGGAGTCAAACCTGGGTCCTTAGGCTTTGCAGGAAAGTGCCTTAACCACTAAGCCATCTCTCCAGCTCAAGACTTACTTTTGTTTAAAACTTGTTTCTGAAAAATTTATTTATGTGGGGCTGGAGAGATGGCTCAGAGGTTAAAGGCACTTGCTTACAAAGACTGGTGGCTCAGAATAAGATCCGCAGTGTTCATAGATAAGCAGATTGTCAGGGCCGCTCATGTACCTGGAAGCCATGTGCAGTGACAGGCGGTCCTGGTGAGCCCGCACTCATACTCACCGCCATCCCCTTCCTCTCCGCTTACAAAGAGATACATGAAAAAATGTACTTTGTTTGGTGTGTTTGTTTTTTTGTTAGGGTTTAGCTTCAAACTCATGGTGATCCTCCCAAGTGCTGGGATTAAAGGCATGTGTCACCACACTTGGCTCATTAAATGAAAAATGTTTTTTGAAAACTTGTTTGTGTGTGTGTTGGTGAGTAGTGTATGCACACATGTGAAGGCCAGAGAATGCTGGGTGTCCTTTCATTCCTCTACTTTATTTTCTTGAGGTGGAGTCTCTCATTGAACCTGGAACTGTTTAGGTCAGACTGGCTGACTAGCAAGCCCCAGTGCTTCTCCTTTCTCTGTCCCCCTCAGGACTGGAGTTACAAGCATGCATGGTTACACCTAGAATTTGTTTTCTAAAATATTTTATGTATCTATTTATTTATGAGAGAGAAAGTGATAGAGGGAAAAGGAGAAATAGAGAAAATGGGCATGCCAGGGCCTCCAGCCATTGCAAACAAACTCCTGACGCATGTGCCACCTTGTGCATCTGGTTTATGTGGGTGCTAGAGAATTGAACTTCGGTCCTTAGGGGAAACTGCTCTTTCTCACTGAGCCATCTTCCCAGCCCCAGGAGGTATCTCCTTGAAGCACAAACTCTACAGGCTTAAGGGGGAAGATCTATAAGTTTGACTTCATTAAAATGAAAAAAAAAAAAACAAAAAACGCCACATGTGGTGGCGCACACCTTTAATCCCAGTACTCGGGAGGCAGAGGTAGGAGGATTGCTGTGAGTTTGAGGCCACCCTGAGGCTACATAGTGAATTCCAGGGTAGCCTGGGCTACAATGAAACCCTACTTCGAGAAACAACAACAACAACAACAAAAATCTCTTCACCAGAAAACTTCACAAAATAGAATGATAGATCACATGTCCAGAGAGTATGTTAATAGTGTTATTAGTGATCAATTAGTATTCACAATGTTTTAAAAAGCCGACTTACAAGCCAGACAAACAGAAAGCAGGCAGAAGAGGAAATAAACAAATGACCAGTAAATATAAGAAAGATGCCTTTATTAGCCAGGTTGTTCAGAGAACAGAAACCATCAACATGTTCACGTGTATCCCTGCATACTATATCTCAACCTGTGTGTGTGTGTGTGTGTGTGTGTGTGTGTGTGTGAGAGAGAGAGAGAGAGAGAGAGAGAGGAAAAGAGAGAGAGAAAGAGACAAGGAGGGCGGGAGGGAGGGGGCGAGGAAGGGAGGGAGAAGATTTGAAGGGTTGGCTGTGAGGCTGGTAAGTCCAAAGTCTGCAGGCCAATCTGACTTTTGTACAGCCTTGGATCAGATGAGACACCTTCTTGAAGGTAGTCTCCTTGCTGAAGTCAGCTTGTGGTGGCTATTAACCCCATGTACAAAGCCCTTTACATAATCCTGTTTGGATAAGTGGATACTGTAGCTAAATTAGCACATAAAATTAACTACTGCAATGTCCTCCCTTACTAATCAATAACATGCAAATTAAGATGACAGAGAGGTAAATTGTATATCTATTACATTAACAAACCTCACCATCTGGAAAGATGTGGGCCATCATGTCCTGGTGATAAGAATATAAATGGTCATACAATTCTGGAAAATGAGTTTTCGCTGATTTATTAATTTTTGTGTATGTGGTATATATGTGTGTGTGTGTTCATATGTGTGGAGTCACACTTGTATGTGGATGCTCATACATGTGAAGGCTAAAAATTGGGTGTCTTCCTCATCAGGATCTTTCATTTGAACCTAGAGTTTGCCAATTGGGTTAATCTGGCCAGCTAGCTTGGCCTGGGTATACCCTATTTCTACTTCCCAAGTTTTAGAATTGTGAGTGGCATTTATATGGGTTCTGGGGATCTGAACTCTGGTCCTTGTGTTTGCATGGCAAATGTTTTATCCACTGAACCATCTCTTCTGTGTTTCCACCTTTTTTATAAGCACTTGCAGGTAGGCATGGTGGTACATGCCTATAATACCAGCACTGGTGAGGAAGAGGCAATGAAGTTTGTGGCCAGCCAGGTATCTACATAGCATGTGCTGAGACATCCAGGACTATACAGCAAGATCCTATCTCAAACAGAAACAATGGAAAGTTAACCACTTGGAAGCCTGTAGGATTTACACTCCTTAGGACTTCTTATCAACTGAATGCCAATAGATAAGTGATATTTATAAGAATGTAATGCAGATTTTTTAAAGTAAATGGAAAAACAACATCAACCTGGAAATAAGCCATGTGTTAGAAATATAATATGGAATATAAAAATCTGGGCCCAGTGGTTCATGCCTTCAGTCTCAGCCCTTGATATCCTGAGGTCGAAGGATCGTCATGACTTCAAAGCCAGTCTGGGCAACAAAGTGAGTTCCAGGTCAGCCTAGATTAGAGTGAAACCTGCCTCAAACAAAATTTCAGGTTGAATATGCAACTGAGGGGCAGAGAGCCTGCCCAGCATCCTGGAGTGGGGAGAGAGCCTACTTAGCATTTTGGAGTGAGTAGAGCCTGCTCAGTATCATGGAGTGGGTAGAGAGCCTGTCCAGCCTCCTGGAGTGGGTAGAGAGAATGTCCAGCATCCTGGAGTGGGTAGAGAGAATGCCCAGAATCCTGGAGTGGGTAGAGAGCCTGCCCAGCCTCCTAGAGTGGGCAGAAAGCCTGTCCAGCATCCTGGAGTGGGCAGAGAGCCTGTCCAGCATCATGGAGTGGGTAGAGAGCCTGCCTAGCCTCCTGGAGTGAGTAAAGAGCCTGCCCAGCATCCTGGAGTGGGAAGAGAGCCTGCCCAGCCTCCTGGAGTGGGTAGAGAGCCTGCCCAGCATCATGGAGTGGGTAGAGAGCCTGCCCAACATCCTGGAGTGGGTAGAGAGCCTGCCCAGCATCATGGAGTGGGTAGAGAGTCTGCCCAGCATGCATGGTGCTCTGAGTTTGACCCCAACTCTATACACAGTGCTCACCATAACCCTAGCATCTGGGAAGTGGGATTAGGAGATCATAAGTATAAGGTCACCTTCAGCTACATAAACCTTCAAAGCTTTTCCTTGACAGTTTTCATATATAAACATAATTTGATCGCAACCCCCTCCTATTACCTAATTTTGCCCTTCCCCCCACCCTTTTCACTTAATCCATTATTCTTTTAGCTAATCTTCTATTTAGCTGTCGTCTTTTTTTGGCCTCCCCCCATCGCCCATGTTGAATGTTGATGATCTCGGTATTGTGCTGGTCTTATGCAGGTAATGACAGCTTCTAGAAGGTCATGAAGAAATGACCACTTCATGTCCAGAAGACAGTGTTCCAAAGCACTCCTCCCTATCCTCAGGCACTTGGATTCTTTCTGCTCCCCTTATACATTTTTCCTGAGCCTTGCAGAACATGATAGAAATGTCTCATTTATCACTGAACATTCAAGAGTCACTTACTCTCAGTGGTTTGGAGAATTTTGAATCTCCTGGTAGACACTGCCATCCACAAAAATAAGCTTTTCTCACCAAAGGTGAGAGTAGCACACATCTATGGTATAAACATAAACATTCAGAGGGTAATTTGTTATGCACAACATATCCATTTGGTCAAACAACAGTAGTAGATTCTATGACCTTTAGGTTAGAGCCTATGACCTTTCCAGCCATGGGCTTTTGATTACATTTCAGTGCTAGGTGTGAATACCCTCCCATGGAGTAGACCTCAGATGAATCAGGGAGCTGTTAATTGCTCCCAAAACAGCCACGCTGTTTTGTAAAAGCTCATGAGGAGTATGTGATAATATTTCTTGAGCATGCATCATTTTGTACAGGACTGAGAGAAAGGAGAAGGGGACAGGTGGGCTTATAGTGGCACAGAGGGTGCATGCAGGGCTACGCAGTGGTGCCCACCACCTAGTCTTTCAGCTTCTGATTCTTCCTGGTGTTTTATTTTTATGTCTCATAGTTTTGCATTCCTGATAATAATCTTGTAGTTTAAAATCACTTCAAATTTAACATAATTAACATGTGCTTCTTTTAATCCAAAGCTGTGGTGTGTGGTTTCAATTAAAGTGTCTCCCTGTGGTGGTTTGATTTAGGTGCCCCTATAAATGTAGGTGTTCTGAATGCTAGATCCCCAACTGATGGAGATTTGGGAATTAACGTTTCCTGGAGGCAGTGTATTGTTGGCAGTGGGCTTATGGGTATTATAGCCAGTGTCCCCTTGCCAGTGTTTGACACACTCTCCTGTTGTTGTCCGTATGATGTTGGCCACCCTCTGCTCATGCTACATTTCCCTGTGCCATCATGGAACTTCCCCTTGAGTGTGTAAGTCAAAATAAACCCTTTCCTCCCACAAGCTGCTTTTGGTCAGATGATTCCTGTCAGCAATGCAATCCTGACTGCAACACCTCCATATCCTCATGTGCTTGTGATAAGCCTCAAATTAAATCTCCAGCTGGTGAAGACTTATTGGAGGAGGTGTGTCACTGGGGGTGAGCCTTGAAGTTTATTAGTCCAACCCCACTGGGTGTGGATAGCTCATTGTCTCTCCTTTCTGCCTGCTAATGGGACCTATGACACCTAGCATGACACCCAGAGGTGATGTCCACCCTCTGTTCCTGCCACGCTTTCCCTGCCACAATGAAGCTTCCCCTCAAATCTGCAAGCCAGAAATAAACCCTTTCCTTCTATAAGCTACTTCTGATTGGATGTTTTGTCCCAGCAATGAGAAGACAACTGCTACTAGTGTGATTTTAAAAATGGCCCTTGAGAGAGAGATGGATTAGTGGCTAAAGGTGCTTGTGAACAAAGCCTGACAGCTCAGGTTCAACCCCAAGCTCCTGCATAAAGCCAGACATGCTCAGCAGGAGACCCTAGAACACGCAAACCCATGCACACGTACAAATAAGTCTTTTTTAAAAAATAATGTATTTCAATCTAGGAAAATCTTTCTTGGAACAGTTTGAACTATGCCCATGAAGAGCCTGGGAAACAATGTGGTTTCAAAGGCTGGCTATTATGAACTGATTGCTGTAACTTGAAAGTTGGTTATCCTCTGCAGAAGGCATTTTATATGGCCAAATGTTTTCACTTAACTTCAGGTGAAGCTAGCAAATCTGGCCTGGAAATAATGTCAGTTAATAATGTCAGCTTTGGGGCTGAGAGATGGTTTAGTGGTTAAGCGCTTGCCTGTGAAGCCTAAGGACCCTGGTTCGAGGCTCGGTTCCCCAGGTCCCACGTTAGCCAGATGCACAAGGGGGCGCACGCGTCTGGAGTTCGTTTGCAGAGGCTGGAAGCCCTGGCGCGCCCATTCTTTCTCTCTCCCCCTATCTGTCTTTCTCCCTGTGTCTGTCGCTCTCAAATAAATAAAAAATGCACAAAAAAATATTAAAAAAATAATAGTAATGTCAGCTTTGATAAAGTCTGTTGCTCTGAAAGCTTAGGAAATGGCATGGCTGCTTAAAGGACAAGTCTTTTCATTCGTGGTACTGCTTGAGAGTCAGTGTGTGAATGACTAATGTAACACAGCTAGGACAGCGAGGGAGGTGTGAGTTTAGTCCCTTCAGGTCTGTGTGGCAGAGCTCAGGACTCTGGTGACCAGTTCCTAGGATGCTCAGGTTTTAAGATTTTCACTTTGACTGAGTTTCTGAGGCTCAGCCTGAGGGCACCTCCCAGGATAGAGGAAAGGTCATAGATTCTTTGCAGGAACCTTTGCAAGGCTTTTCTAATGTACAGAAAAGCTGTCATTAGAAATATGAGTGTTCTGAAAATAAAATTTCTAAGTTGCAAAAAATGTATCCTTAAGTACTGAAGGTTTCTCTTTGGTAATGCTCCGGCTACAAACATAGCATGTCTTGCCCCTTTGTTTACGGATATATAATAATGTGGATATGAGTATCAGGTTTTCTTTATCTAACACTTGACAGCTGTTCACCAGTGACATGAAAGATGAGATTCTGTGCAGCTCAAAGGAGATATTTGATCCTTCAAATAATGCCTCCTTATAAAATATTAAATTAGTCAGTTGGCAAAGTGCATGTTATGCCATTGAGAAGTTTTTTTTTTTTTTTAAGAATACAGTGTATATTGTCTAAGCCAGAAAGCACCAAACATATAGGATAAATTGTAGCATTATATAAGCAATATGCTTATTGATCATAATGCTATATACTTTGGCAAGAAATAGTTTACAAAACAGATCTGTGTACCTTTATAAACATTTCTAATATAGCTTACCACTGTTAAATGATCAACAACCTTTATCTTTCATATGAAAAATGATTGTCATTTTTCCACCCAGGTTTGTTTCCATACTTTGCCTGTTATTTCACTTTGCTATTGGGGGTTTCTGTCTGAGTATTTCCAGGTTTGGGGGGTTCTTTGTGTTTTGTTCAAGAAATTAAAAAGATGAAGACCGAAGTAAAGCAGTAAGAAACTTTATTGAGGGCTGGAGAGATGGCTTAGTGGTTAAGCACTTGTCTGTGAAACCTAAGGACCCCAGTTCGAGGCTCAACTCCCCAGGACCCACGTTAGCCAGATGCACAAGGGGCACACGCATCTGGAGTTCGTTTGCAGTGGCCGGAGGCTCTGATGTGCCCATTCTCTATCTCTATCTGCTTCTTTCTCTCCCTGTCTGTCACTCTCAAATAAGTAATTAAAGAAAAACTTAAAAAAATAAAGAAACTTTATTGAGAGAAGAGTATAGTACACTGCCAAGAGAGGCAGTGGCCACCTGAGTTAGAAGCTATGGGGAGGGGAGAGAGAAGGGGGCTGCTTTATTTATTTCCCAGGACTACTTTTTAAGGAGTATATGAGAAGGCAGCTAAGGAATGTAGTTTGGGTGGTTCTCTATTTTGAATGACAGACTTGTCCCTTCCCAGAATGCACCTGATTTTAGTCATTTGTATGGCCAGTCATGCACAAGTATATGATGGCAAATAGGGGACTTTCCCTAAAAGTTCACTCAGAGGGTATAGTTTACCTTACTGCATGCCATGTGGCAAATCCCACTGCATTGAAAGCAGTAAACAGTTATTGCCAGCTTTATTAAAAGCAGCTGGGACAACCCAGACAGGACTGGGGAGGGTCATCAGAGACTCTGACCTGAGATCTCAGGCATGCAGATCTGTGCCCGCTGTATGCAATGAAGCACGAGGTCTTGTGGCTTCAGAGGAAGATGGAGTAAATAGAAGGGTAAAAGGTCAAAGAACAGTGAACCCCATTGAAGGAGCTGCTTTGGGGTCTCAGATATTTTCCTCAGTCACTCTCCTCTTTATTTTACCAAGACCCGGTTTCTTACTTGAACTCAGATCATGCTAGTTCAGCTAGTATAGCTAGGCTGCTTGCGCCAGAGATCCGCTGCCTCTGCTTTCTGTGAATCTGGATTGCAGATGGGGCACCCAGCATTTACATGGATTTGGGGACCCTAACATCCCTCTTCACATTTGCATGCACTTTACTAACTGAGCCATTTTCCCAGCTCCCTGGTTTCTGGTTAAAAAAAAAAAAAATTAAATATTTATTTATTTGAGAAAGAGAAAAGGAGAGAGAGAGAGAGAGAGAGAGAGAGAGAGAGAGAGAGAGAATGAGAATAGACTCGTCAGGGCCTCTAGCTGCTGCAAACAAACTCCAGACACATACACCACCTTGTGCATCTGGTTTATTGGGTCCTGGGAATTGAAATTGGGTCCTTTGGCTTTGCAGGCAGGCACCTTAACCACAAAGTCAACCTCCAGCCCTGGTTTCTGATATTTTTTTCAAGATAGGGTTTCATTCTAACTCAGCCTGACCTGGAATTCACTATATGTTCTCAGGCTGGCCTTAAACTCATGGTGATCCTCCTACCTCTGCCTCCCGAGTGCTAGGATTAAAGGTGTGCACCACTACACCCAGCTTAGGTTTCTGTTTGTTTTTTTTTTTCTTATTTTTATTAGCATTTTCCATGATTATAAAAAAAATCCCATGGTAATTCCTCCCCCCTCCCAGGTTTCTGGTTTTTAATATAGGTAAGTTCAATGCCTTCTGCCTACTCAAAGCTAAATAAGCACTAATTATATTAATAACAATATCAAAAACTGATCATTTTACTAATGGTGCCTGTGTTTATATCATTTGCTCACTTGTCATGTCAGAGGGTTATATGTGCTCTCCAGAGGGGTCAAAGTGGCATTTGTGTGAGTCTCATTCCTTTACCTTTGCATCTATAATGGGATATGAAGAGAAGTTGCAGCACCAAATACCAATTCAAAATATATCATATTCATTTTGATGTATATTTGAATCTTTTCTTATATAAGTTATGCATATATAATGCATATATAATGAACAAATTAAAGTTCATGCACTTGGATACTAGGAGCCAAATATTCAGGTTCTCATGTATTAGGAATCAAGGCAAAATAAACTGAACTACATATCCTTTGTCATTGGCTACTAGTGTTTTTATAAGCAGGAATTTCAAATTCAAATTTATAATTTACTTATTAGTAATTGTAAAAAATTATAAAAATAGTTATAAAATGAATACAGTCTACATTCATTTTTCTACATGTATGTGCAATGAGCATTGACAGGTATATTATACACTGAACCTCAATAGGTAGCTTAATTTTATAGGATATATTAATTTTAATAGCAGAGGCTTACGTAAAATTATGACTGATGCTAACACCAGGGATGGTTGGCTTCACTCTGTGAAAAGTCATCAGAAAAAGCTTCATGAAAGAAGGTTGTGGATAGGATTACGAAGCATGCATGTAATCTCAGGCAGTGTAGAAAACTCCATTGATTGTTACCCCATGCTAGGTCAAGTGCAGCAGGAGACAGGTGTGAGCAGACAAGAGTGAATATGGTCCATGGCACACTTAGTGCAGGTGTGAACAGAAGAAGAGAGTGAGTGTGGTCCATGATACACTTAGTACAGGTGTGAGCAGAAGAATAAAGTGAGTGTGGTCCATGGCACACTTAGTCCAGGTGTGAGCAGAGGAACAGAGTGAGTGTGGTCCATGGCACACTTAGTCCAGGTGTGAGCAGAGGAAGAGAGTGAGTGTGGTCCATGGCACACTTAGTGCAGGTGTGAGCAGAGGACAAGAGTGGGTGTGATCCAGTGCACACTTAGTGCAGGTGTGAGCATGAATAAAGAGTGAGTGTGGAGCTTGGTTCACTGTGGCATAGGAAGTGCTCCATTTGAGCTGGCTTTGGGGATATTTGTAGTGTTAAGCTCCCTGGTATTTTAATAGTGATGGTGACTGGGGGCTGGGGAAATGGCTCAGTGAGTAGTATGTGTACCATCGTGCGTGAGGACCTGAGCTTAGATCTCCTGCTCCCATGTACAACACCGGGTGTATCCTATAATCCTAGTCTGGGGAGGCCAATACATGGAGTCCCTGGGGCTCACTGGGAAGCTAATCTAACAGAATTAATGAGCTCTAGGTTTAGCAAGGGACCCTCCCTTCTGAAATAGGAGGTGAGCTAAAGAAGACTGAGAGAAGCCAACCTCTATCCTCAACATGTACACATGTTTCCCACACACATGTGGACATACATATACATATCCACACATCCACATGTGCATACATGAGCACACACCCTGAAAAAGCAAAGTAAGTAGTAATAGGGATCCGCTAAAGACCTTTTACATGAGAATGGCAAGGTAGCCTGCAGAACTGCCTATCCACTGGCCGTGTTGGTCTCTCTACCTGCTGATTCATGGTTTTCTCTCTTTCAGGAAGTTCATGAGTTATTAAAAGACTATGAGTTAAAGTATTGTTATGTGGACAGAAATAAACGAACAGGTAAGACTTTAGTTCCAAACATTTAATTTTGATTCTATAGATTTGTAAATGAAAAAAGCTTACTGTCCTTTCATTATTAATCTCTTACATTTTTAGGCATTAAACTGTATCAACATAATTCAGAGAATTTATTTTTTGAAGGTAATATTAGTGTCCTGAATTTTTTTTTAATATCAAAATATATTTTATTCTGGACCTCTTTCAGATCTGATTCAAATTACAGTCATCAAAGCAATACAATGCAAAGGGAAACCGCAACAAACAAAAGCTGTGCCTGGAAGGATTGAAGGTCACGGGGACAAATCATTGTGATGGGAACCAAAATACATTGTGTCATTAACATGGTCCAGGACAGCACAGAACAGCTCTATCGGTGTTCCTCACATAAGAATCATGAAAACTGAACAGGAAGGTTCTTAACATGAAACTGTCATGGGCTGGTTTATACTTTTACAACAGTTTTAAAGTTAACTGGATAACTAAAGAAATGATGCAGACATTTTAATCCAGTGCTATAGGTAGGCTCACAGAATTAGACCCAAAGGTGAAATTGTGAAAATCAAAATGAAAACATTATATAGCTACAATGTCCAAGTCAGGAGAGAAAAAAATTACTTCTGTATTTAAGAATCACACAGCTACAAAATGCAGTCTGCCTGTTTTTGTTTGTAATGAGATGGATAAGTACACATCAGACTAGATAACACATGCAAAATATTTGCTTGAACTTATCCAGAAACTTCAAAGAAAACATGAAACAGCTCACTAGAAAGAAAAACAAAAAAGCTCTAGTTATTCACCCTGCTCCAACTGTCAACACAAAGGCAGAAATAAAGAAAGCTATCCATGCCTCACAACTACTGATGAGACAAACTTCTAACTCAGTGTATTAAAAAAGTGAATACTTCCTCTTTTTACTCTCCTACATTTAACTAGAATCATGTTTTAAAAACTGATATTAAATGTGTAGTGTCCTGAATTTTAACCACATAATTTTCATGGTGTTATTAGACTCTTATGTTTTTTTTTAATTTTTAATTTATTTATTTGAGAGCGACAGACACAGAGAGAAAGACAGATAGAGGGAGAGAGAGAGAATGGGCACACCAGGGCTTCCAGCCTCTGCAAACGAACTCCAGACGCGTGTGCCCCCTTGTGCATCTGGCGTTTTAACGTGGGACCTGGGGAGCCGAGCCTTGAACCGGGGTCCTTAGGCTTCACAGGCAAGCGCTTAACCGCTAAGCCATCTCTCCAGCCCAACTTTTATGGTTTTTAATAGTGAACATTGGATGTTTTCAGAATTGTTCTTCAGGGTTTGATGTCCTTCATTTTTAATAAGACAAAACTGGACTTTGTGAATAGACTGTATGATTTGACCTTTAGCTGGGAAAATTGGGAAACTTGATTAATTTCACATCCATGAGAATAGAACTCATTTCTTTGTGTGCATGAGATATGTAATACTTTCTAAGCATCATTTGGAGATAAAATGAAAGCAGAGTATGGAGTGTACGGCTAGTGTGTACCCAGGTACTCCAGTGCCAGAAGTTTATCTTTAACCCCAGTGCTTGAGAGGCAGGCAGTGTTAGAAGGATTGCTATGAGTTAAAGGCCAGCCTGGGACTACATAGTGAATTTCAGGTCAGCCTGGGCTAGACTGAGACCCGACCTTAAAAAAAAACAATTAAAAAAAAATTTATATATGTATATATATGTATATGTGTGTGTGTGTGTGTGTGTGTATGCATGCATGCATACATATATACATACATACATACATGCATATACATGCATGGTCATATATATGACTGGGGATACAGCTCAGAAGGAGAACCTTTTCCTAGCATGTGCAAGGCTTGGAGTTTGATCCACCCACAGTCCTTCAAACTATATACCTGATAGAACCCTATTGTAGATTAGTGAATTTAAAAAAATAGCAGAGCATTACAGATCAAGAGGAGATCCAGTTTCACTGTTCCAACTGCATTCCTCACTTAGGGGCAAGTACTTGGAATCTACTATTTACCAACCTGTGGGTTCTGTGTGGTTGTCAGAAGAGCTGTTACCAGATTCTTGTAGGCATAAAGTAGTTATTTCCCTGTCCCTCTTTGAAGTCAGGAGAGGACTCATGTTTTGCTTTTTGGTAAGAAAATGAGTGTAGAAATGGCACGTGTGTAGAGCCAGAATATGGTTAGAAGTAATTGCAGAAGGAAACTGACCTCCAAGCTGTGGGGGAGGGGGCACAGAGATGCCTGTGAGAAGCAAAGCCTCCTTCTTGTGAGACCTCAGGGTGCAGCTTCAATGAAAACCTTTTGTTTTGTTAAAACACACACTGTACACATTATGTAGCTATTTTTCTGCCACAGTGTCTGACTGAAACCCGTATTACTGCATCTGTACACATGAATGGTGCTTTTCCTATGGCTCTTGTTGTACACTTCATCTAAATGTTACCCAGCATGTTTCAGTTAGCACAGGTCTTTCCAAGATGATACTTACAGCTGTATTCCAGGATATAAACAAGTACTTATTGTTACATAACTTTCTCACAGGTTGTGTATTCTCAAAACCTTCCTTTGAACATTGCAACTGTTTTTCTACAAGTGATGTGCTGGGTTACAAGTTATACCCAGTCTCTGTTACTAGATATAGACCAAAGGGGTATGTGTAATGTCTTCCTGACTCACACCCTGACCAGTGCTGTCCCCAGAAATGATAAGTCTCAGCTACTGACATCAGGAGGAATTATATTCAGAAATGTCTTGCCTCAGTAGTGGGGAAATTACCTATAGATGCTCTTGTCCTACATAAAAATTAAAAAAAAAATTTTCCTGAGAACTTAACCACATCCTACCTAGAACAAAACTAAAAAAAATATTTTTAATATGTTATTTACTTATTTGCAAGCAGAGAGAGATGTGTGTGTGTGTGTGTGTGTGTGTGTGTGTGTGTGTGTGTGTTTGCGAGTGCGAGCGAGCATGTACATGCATGCCAATGCCTCCAGCCTCAACCACTGAGCCACCTCTCTAGCCCACGAGTATTTAATAGAGAAATATATAGCACCCAAACAAGGTAAAAGTGCAACATATAGCATCCAATGAAGCAACTATTACACGTGGTGGAGAAGCAAGAACTTCTTATGAGGAGAAAAATTAATCATTTAAAACTGAACCAGAATTGACACAGATACAGAATGAAAACAGACATTAAACCAGTTTTTGTAGCTGTTCCACATGCATGGGCAGCTGTAAGAATGGGGACTTGAACGTAAATGAACAAGTCTGGCATGTTGTCATGTACTTGGAATCCCACATTGAGGACATAGAGACAAGCAGATCCCCAGGGCTCCCTGGCCACTGCCCTCACCTGTGTGGTGAACTCCAGGCCAGTGAGACACTCTGTCTAAATAAAGGTAGATAGCATATGAGAAATGACACCTTACACTATCTTGTGACCTCCACATGCATGCACACACATACATGCACAAACATGGACTCTTATTAGTGAACTATAGAACAATTTCAAGAATCCTAATTTTGAAGGAACTGAAATTATTTAAAAGGGGGGGGGAGGCAATACAGACAAAAATATTTAGAGTCAGAGGCCCCCAAATTTCCAAATCTAGAGCCATTCCAACTCCAAGCACAGGAGTGAAGAGAATTACAAGGCATATTGTGATTGAACTTGCTTATAATTCATGCTAAAGGCACAATGTTGAGAGTGGATGAGAAGGATGTTATGTTTAGAGAGACAAAGATAAAGATGACCAACATTCTTTTTTATTTTCCTTTTCACAATTTCATGCATGTATGTAGTGTATTTTTATAATAGTCACCTCTGTTGTTGCCCTCCCGCTCAACCGTTCCTCCTGATCAACCCCTTCCTACGTGTGTGTGTGTGTGTGTGTGTGTCTGTCCCACTGAGTTGTTAGGGTTGCAGGCGTGAGCATAAATAGGGGTTATATACTGGAATATGGGTCACTTGTCAGTGGCTACACCACTGAAGAAAATAACTCCTTCTTCCTAAGCAATCATTAAGTGGTCCTTGATGGAACATTGATGGGCCCAGTCTTGTATAGGACCACAGCTTCTGTGAGTTCATGATGGTAACAGTCATGTTAGCTCCAAAAGACAGCTTTCCATGGCACCCTTCCCTGTTCTTTGGCTCTTACATTCTTTCTGCATTATTCGCTAAACTTGGAGGGGTGAAACAGATGTCCTGTTTAGTGTGGAATGCATAATAGTCACTACTGTCACCATTTTGACCAGCTGTGCATTTCTGCATTAGTTCTGGCTGCTGAAAAAGGAAATTTTGTGATCAAAGCTAATAATCACTAAATGTGAGGGAGCTCTGGCACACAAGAGAATGTGTTTTACCTCAGAAGAAATAAGACAGGTCTCATGTACAAGCCTATCTTAATAGTGATGTTTCTATAAGGATTATAACCCAGAACAGCAGATCTCTCAGCTGGTCACAAAGATGTTAAGTCATACACAGTAAAATATAATAAGCTGGCTATTCTTTATTTTATTTTTTTATTTATTTGAGAGAAAGAAGCAGAGAGAGAGAGAAAGAATGGGAGCGCCAGGGCTTCCAGCCACTGCAAACAAACTCCAGATGTGTATGCCCCCTTGTGCATCTGGGTAACGTGGGTCCTGGGGAATCCAGCCTCGAACCGGAGTCCTTAGGACTCACAGGCAAGTGCTTAACTGCTAAGCCATCTCTCCAGCCCTAAACTAGCTATTCTAAAATGCTGATATAGCCCTATTGTAGTCAGGTTTTCAATGCTGGCAGAAATCACCTAACCAAGAGCAGCTTTTGGGAAAAAAAGGGTTTATTTTGGCTTAGATGCTCCACAATGGCAGGAAAAATGATGGCATGAGTAGAGGGTGGACATCACCCCCTGACCAACATAAGGTAGACAATAGCAACAGGAGAGTGTGCCAAACTATGGCATGGGGAAAATGGCTATAACACCCCCAAGTCCACCCCCAACAATGTGCTGCCTTCAGAAGGCTTTAATTTCCAATTGCCATCAGCTGGTGAGATTAGCATTCAGAAGACCTAAGATTATGGGGGACACCTGAATCAAACCACCACACTGTGAGTATAAACATAAATATTTAGATAGCAATTTGACTGCCTGCCCATTTAGCATAACAACAGTAGTAGGTTCCCTCCTAAGACCATGAGCTTTTGACCATGTTTTACAATACTAGTATGAATTCTCTCTTGTGAAGTGGACTTCAAAGCCAATCAGAAAGTGGTTAGTCACCCCTGTAACAGTTGTGCCACTATTGTACCAGTGGATACTTCTTACCTGGCCAGTTAGCTGTGGAGCATGCACAATCCATAGCTGGGTGAAGACTGTTAGTGACTTTTCTCCCTCTTGTGGCAGTGTGAAAGTTATACAGCAGAGAGGAAGCTCCCAGTTGAGTTCTAGCTTGATTTCTGTCTGTCTTATAACTGAAACATGTGATGTTTTCAAGCAGCAGAGAATTACCATCTAGTTTTGGTGAGCAGCCAGGGGTAATGGAATAGTTTGTATGGTTTTAAGCCCTTTGTAGCCTTCCTGACCAGCTGCTTATTGGGAGGTATCTCATTCTGGCACTGACATTTTCAGCTAATAATCTGTGGCTTCTGGGAGTGGCCTTATCCACCCATGTAAGGTACATTTGCTCAAACTTTTAAAAAATAATTTTTAAATTTTATTAATTTATTTTATTTATTTGAGAGAGAAGGGGAGAGAGAGAGAGAAAAAAAAGGGCATCCCAGGGCCTTCAGTCACTGCAAACAAACTCCAGATGCATGTACCACCTTGTGCATCTGGCTTATATGGGCCTGGAGAATTGAACCTGGGTCCATTTGGCTTCACAGGCAAATGCCTTAACCACTAAGCCATCTCTTCAGCCCTCAAACTTTAAAAAAATATTTAATGTGCTTACAGGGTGTACTATGTTTTCACAAGGCCTTTTCAAACATCCATAGTGTGGGCTAACCCTCCTCCAACTTCTACCTCTCCACCATTTCCCTATTTCTACTTAGCTCCTCTCCACTACCCACTCCCAATACTGCACTACTTCATATTTCTTGGAAACAATACATGGAAGAAGGCCACAGGGTTACACCTCTTTTTTTTTTTGGTTTTTCAAGGTAGGGTCTCACTCTAGCTCAGGCTGACCTGGAATTCACTATGTAGTCTCAGGGTGGCCTTGAATTCATGGTGATCCTCCTACCTCTGCCTCCCGAGTGCTGGGATTAAAGGCATGTGCCACCATGCCTTGCTTGGCCTCATCTTCTCTTTTTTTAATTTAAAGAAAAGAGAGTCAACAAAGAATTGCTTGCTCATTGAATTGAGGGTGAAATAAGAAATAATAAATTTGGGCTGGAGAGATTGCTTAGCGGTTAAGCGCTTGCCTGTGAAGCCTAAGACCCTGGTTCGAGGCTCGATTCCCCAGGACCCACTTTAGCCAGATGCACAAGGGGGCACACACATCTGGAGTTCGTTTGTAGTGGCTGGAGGCCCTGGCGTGCCCATTCTCTCTCTCTCTCTCTCTCTCTCTCTCTCTCTCTCTCTCTTTCTATAGACCTCATTCTCTTGCTGTCTGTCCCTCTCAAATAAATAAATAAAACAGAAAAAAAATTTAAAAAAAGGAAATAATAAATTTATCTTATTGAGATAATTTATCACCATCAAACCCACATTCTAAGAAATATTTAAGCAAGTCCTTTAAGAAGAATATGCTTGCATATGTACATGCATGAATATGGGATGTGGTCATTATGTGAGTAAATATTTTCTTTAATATTTAAATCTTTTTAGGAGGTGATTGAGATGAGGAGAAGGCCCAGTTGGTAAAGTGCTTACCATAAAAACACTAGGACCTCAGTTCAGATCCCCAGCACCCATGAAAAAGCTGGGCAGTGCTAGGTAAGAGGAGACAGGAGGATCCCTGGGGCTCTCTGAGTATCTATTCTAGCCAAATGAGTGAGCTTGGATTCAGTGAGAGACTCCTCAAAAAATTAAGTGCATGGGCTGGAGAGATGACTCAGCAGTTAAGGTGTTTGCCTGTGAAGCTTAAGTACTGAGGTTCAATTCCCTAGTACCCATGTAAAGCCAGATGTGCAAGGTGGCGCATGCATCTAGAGTTTGTTAGCAGTACTTGGGGGTCCTGGCACTCCCATTTTCTGTATCTGCCACCCTCCCTCCCTTCTCTCTCCCTCCTTTCCTCCCGCCCTTCCTTCTCCCTTTCTTCCTCTCTCTTTCATTCATAAATAAATAAAATATTTTTTAAAAAATGAGGTGGAAGCCAGGTGTGGTCGTGCATGCCTTTAATCCCAGCACTCAGAAAGCACTGGTAGGAGGATCACTGTGAGTTCGAGGCCACCCTGAGACTCCATAGTGAATTCCAGGTCAGCCTGGGCTAGAGTGAGACCCTACCTTGAAAAAACAAAAAAAAAAACAAAAAAAAAAAAAACCAAAAAAACAAACAAAAAAAAAAGAGGTGGAGAGCAATTGAGGAATATAATCAATGTTGACCTCTTGCCTCCACATGTCCATACACATATATACATGAACATGTACATACATCACACACATATACAAAAGAGATGGCTTACTATTTAAAATAAAAATAGTAATGGTCTTCTTGTACTTTATGACACTTGTATAAAAATATGCAATAACAGTTATGCAAGGCTGAGAGGAAGAAAGGGAAATGTCCTCCATGACTTTCTTGTGCTGTGTGTAAGGTAGCTTAATGTGCTTTGACAAAAGTCATCTGGTAAGTATGTAAGCCCTGTTATAAAAATTAAGTCACCCATGAAAGTGAAACAACAACAAACATATTAATAGTGTTAAATAATGTGTGATCAATTTAGTAGTGATGATGGTGTCTGTAGAACCATAGAGTTAATAAGTCAATGTAGGGGCTGGAGATACGGCTTAGTGGTTAAGATGCTTGCCTGTGAAGCCTAAGGACCAAGGCTCGATTTCCCAGGACCCGCATAAGCCAGATGCACAAGGTGGCGCATGTGTCTGGAGTTCATTTTCAATGCCTGGAGGTCCTGGTGCACCCATTCTCTCCCTGTCTCCCTCTCCCTCTCTCTCAAATAAGTAGAAATGCTTAAATAAATAGATGTATAGAAGCTAGGTACTCTTGAGCCAGACATGGCAGCTTCTGCCTATAATCCCAGCAGTCAGGAGAGCTGAGATGGGATGGCCATGGGTTCAAACCAGCCTGGGCCACAAAGTGAGTTCCAGGCCAACTTGGATTAGAATGAGACCCTGCCAGAAAGAAAGAAAGAAAGAGAGAGAGAGAGAGAGAGAGGGAGGGAGGTAGGGAGGGAGGAAGGAAGGAAGGAAGGAAGGAAGGAAGCAGGCTGGCTGGCTGGCTAGGTGTAAACTATATCTGTGCTTCTAGAGCTTTCTGAGCCAGGTATGAAAAAAAATTGGGTTGAAGAGATGGATTAACAGTTAAAGCACTTGCCTGTGAAACCTAAGGACCCAGGTTTGATTTTACAGTACCCATGTAAGCCAAATGCACAAGGTGGTGCATGTGTCTGGAGTACATTTGCAGTGGCTAGAGACCCTGGTGTGCCCATTTTTGTTTCTCTATCTTGCCCCTCTTCTCTAATAAATAAATTCAAAAAGAAATAATTTAATTAGGGAGAGTGTGGCATGCTTTTTTAACAAATTTGTCGCAAATAAACTTGTTAACATTCCATATAATAATTGTAAAAGGATTAGAAACAACTATAAAATGTTCAAGTGTCCCTAGGAAAATCAGAATTAATCCTAGATTTCCTTACAAATGTCCCTCTGAAAAATGACATCTGCCACTTTTCTAAGAGCCACCATTATTTCAAAAGAAAATGAAAGAAGTTATAGAAGAGAAAAATTGACCTTTTTTCTTACTGCCCATACTTGTAATTTGCTTTATTATATTATTTAAATTATACCATTCATTCTCTTATTTGAGTTAAATGCAGATTCCCAAGGGAAGGAAAATAAGACGTTGTCGGTCTTTACATTTGCTAGTTGATGTGTGGATGGATACCTCTGTTATTCATCCATCCACAACTTGATGTGTGTCATGCATTGTGACAGTTGGTGGGGTGGGTAATGCTAATTCCCTAGCAATTTGGGCAGCCCACAGCAAGGAATATACCAGGTGTCTAAACAAATAAATTACAATGTACTCAGACATATGCAGCAACCCAAGCAGCATTCAAAGTTCAGAATTATAATAAAACAAGGACTGGTGAACTCTTAATGGGCCCAGCATCAGCGAAGCTGCTGGGAGCACAGGATGTAGCAATCCCTGGGATGAATTTGAAACTAGTCAAAAACCTGAAGGTATGGGTAGGGATCTTGTGGGCAAAGGGACTACAAATGTAATAATGTATCAATGCCTTAAATGACTTGATATTTATAGGGAAGAACAGATAACTCAGTATCCTGCTAGAAGATCAAGAACTTTTGGGATAAGGGGAAGCATGAAATGGGAGAGCCTGAATCATATGGCAAAGGTTTTAGAGGATATGATAACTAGGCAGGAATTTGAATCTATTGATAATACCAGACGACTGTGCCTTGGTTAGTAAACAGGCACAATTAAACTTCTGTTTTTTAAAAAAATATTTATTTATTTGAAAGAGAGACAGAGAGAATGAATGAATGAATATATATGGGCATGCCAGGACCTCTTGCAACTTCAAATAAACTGCAGACACATGTGCCACTTTGTGCATCTGCCTTTACATAGGTACAGGGGAAATGAACCTGGGCCATCAGGCTTTGCAAGCAAGCAGCTAAAACCACTGAACCATCCCTCCAGCTCTAAACTTTTGTTTTTGAGAGATAAATTATTAGCATTGAGGGAAAAGGATTAAAAAGAGGAAGTGCTGGAAGAATGAGCAAAGAGTAGTTTTCAAGAATTTATGGATGATGGAGGAGAAGGGGTCTAGTGCAGCTCCCAGGTTTGGATTCATCCATGTCATACAACCAGCGAACCTAGGGAATAAGAGAAGATGAATTGGAGGAGTTTCTATTTCTTTCTTTCTTTCATACACACACACACACACACGTGTGATTTATTTCAGAGAGGAAGATAGAGAGAATGGGAGTGCCCCGGCCTCCAGCCAGTGCAAACAAACTCCAGACGCATGTACGACCTTGTGCATCTAGCTTATGTGGGTCTGGGGGAATTGAACCTGGGTCCTTTGGTTTTACAGGCAAGCACATTAACCATTGAGCAATCTCCGCAGCCCTCTATTTCTTTTCTTCTTTCCTTTCTTTCTTCTTTTCTTTTCTTTTTGGCTGAGACATAAAGTTCAGGAATTATATTTGTATTCAGGTGGGAATCACTGTGTTGTGAATATGTGTGCAGTAGAATATATTGGGGAGTTACTGGGTTAGCACCCTCACATCAAATTATCTTGCTGAACTGAATTGCTTTCATAGTACCTCTGGGTTTTGTTTTGGTAATACCACATTTTTTGGTTTTAAAGTTTTTTTATTTTTATTTATTATAGACAGATGGAAGGAGGGGGAAATTGGGCACACCAGACACATGTGTCACCTTGTGTATCTGGCTTACATGGGACCTGGAGAATCAAATTTGGGTCCTTTGGCTTTGCAGGCAAGCACCTTAACTGCTAAGCCATCATACCATCTCCCCCATCATTTTTTATTGTATATTTTTCTACCTAGTTCAGAGTTGAACTGGCATTTTTTATGAGCGAGAGAGAATTGGCACACCAGAACCTCTAGCCACTGCAGTCAAATTCCAATCACGTGTACCATCTTGTGTGCATGTGCCACTTTGTGTATATATGGGTACTGGGGAGTCAAACACAGATCATTAGGCTTTGTAGACAAGTGCCTTAACTGCTGAGCCATCTCTCCAGCCCAGTGACACCACATTTTTAACTGTTAAATGGCTTGCAGTATCTGATGGAACGTGAGCCCTGTATTGAAAGGGATCTTCCTCATTTGTTCAGCAGTCCCTGGTCTGGTGACTGGCACATATTGCTGAATAAAGGGGAAGAAACTTGATTTCACCAGGAGAGGAGGGGATGGAGTAAGAGCAGGAAGTCAGTGGCTTGGAGCTGCTGAATATTATTGTGATAGCGTTTCCACATGTGACTCCACTGATAAAACTTGCTCCCTTACAGGTAGGAACAGAGGAGAAAGATGGAGTAAAGAAAAATGGAATGTGGACATGGAAGAAAGAGAACATAAGGAAATTAGGAAAGAAGTGGCTCTTGGCTTCAGGTTACCTGACAGTCAGGGTCAAACATGAACTGATAATTTTATGGGCAGATGTGGGAACATGATCAGTATTTAGACTGCTGGTTGGTTTGTTAGTGTGATTTAAGAAAAAAGTTAAGTGGTGTTTTATGTCAGCATTAGAAAAAAGTAGGGGGAAAAACAGCACCAAATTGATTCAAGCCTTCTAAAAAGGGTGTTAGGGGCCTGAAGAGATGGCTTAGTCATTAAGGTGCTTGCATCAAAGCCTAATAACCTGAGTTCAACTCCCCAGCACCACGCAAAGCCAGATGCACAAAGTGATGCCTGCATTTGGAGTTTGTTTGCAGTGGCTGGAGGCCCTGGTGCACTCATTCTCTCTGTCTCTATTTCTTTCTGCTTGCAAATAAATTAAAAAAAAAAAGAGGGAGCTGGAGAGATGGCTTAGTGGTTAAGCGCTTGCCTGTGAAGCCTAAGGACCCCGGTTCGAGGCTCGGTTCCCCAGGTCCCACGTTAGCCAGATGCACAAGGGGGCGCACGTCTGGAGTTCGTTTGCAGAGGCTGGAAGCCCTGGCGCGCCCATTCTCTCTCTATCCCTCTATCTGTCTTTCTCTCTGTGTCTGTCGCTCTCAAATAAATTAAAAAAAAAAATTTAAAAAAAAGAGAGGGGTGTTAGAATCCAAGAAATATTCTTAACGTAAGGTTGGCATAGCTACTTTTTCCTGTAGTGTTGGAAGAGTTAGTTGTGGCTTTGGCAGTAGTTTCCTTGCATTTGGAGAGCATGTGAAATGAAAACTGTTATTTAAATGCTAGAAAACGCCCACACTTCTGAGAGCCACATGGGCACTAAAGCTAAGCAAAGGAAGAGCAGGTTGAGTGGATGATAGGCAAAATTATCCTTGCCCTTGGATTTATGTTTCTCCTGTCTCAGTCTCATAATTGCTGGGATTATAGACATACGCCACCATGCCCAGCATCCATGGTGTGTATGATTATATATATGTTATCAGAGCATCTGTTGCTCCATGCAGAAACAACTTCATTACCTAGATGGTTTTTATTGTTTTGCTAGGATTTCAGGGTAAAGAACTTGTCCAGATTCGGAACCTTATGATTTTTTCATTAGATATTACTCATCAAATAGTATGATTGAGGCAAATTAACCTTATTTTAAGGATACTGATAGCACTACAAGAGAATGGCCTCCTTCAAGCATTTTGGTATCTTTAGACTGTACTTTCCAGTTGCCGGGTTCTTGCTATCAAATGGAGTCTTAAATCTTTCTGGGAAGAAGGAAGATTTTGTAACCTTTTTATTTCAGTAAAAGTTTTAATAAAGACTTCATAAAATTTTATATCACAAGATGCTGAAGCAGGAGAATCAAAGCCCCAGGAGCCCCTCAGAGTATGGCAGTCATCCCAGTATAATGCTACAGTTTGTATCTGAGCAACTAGCTTCGTGGAAGTTCAGCATTAAAAAAAGACAGAAGCATAGAACTGGAAAGCAATTGGAGTCCACCACATATAATAGGGATATAACTTTATGATAATTTTGTTTCAGAAAAATATGTATAAGTGTATAGCTGAGTCATAGGCATTTATGTACTTATGTGTTTATTTATTTATTTACGTATTTATTAAGAGAGAGTGTGGGTGTGGCTGGGGCTCTTGCTCTTGTAAACAAACTCCAGACATGCACCACTTTTTGCATCTGTCTTTAAGTAGGTAATTGAACCCAGTCCTACAGGCTTTGTAAGCAAGTACCTTTAATTGCTGAGCCATCTCCCAGCCACCATTTATGTATTTCTTACTGTTGGTCACACAGAAAAAAATGAAACGGTAGCCTAAAAACTCTTTTTTTTTTTCTAAAAACTCTTCAATTTATTTTGTTCCAGCGTCAAAAGTGACAAAAAGCCCTTCAGGGATCTAGATGGGCTTAGAATCCCCCAAACTAGTGGCTCACAAGTTCTTGTACAATTAACAAAGAATTAGTGAGCGTAGACACAAAGGAGGGCAAATTTTGAAAGGTTTATATTATGAGTGATGATAAATAGAAGAAAGTAAAAGTAAAGCTGGAAAGCTTAGACTTAGAGGGGTCTTTCCACACACACAGCTTATAGGAGTCCTGAGAGCCTGGAAAATCCACATGGTGACTTGGGTCAGCTTATCTTATAACCTTAGAGATATACATTTGGCATCCAGTTGGGATGAGCCTTATTGCCAAGTTCAGACGTATATAGACAGAGGACCTTGATTACTTGGTGGACCAGGAAGGCGAGTATAGACATAGAAAGATCATGCCAAGGGGTGGGGGGAGCCCACGAAAAGATGAGGAAGAAGGACCAGGAAGCTGCTACTGCCACCTTGTGCAGGGTGGCATCTATGTTCTTTTGGGCCTGTGTCTCTAACTGACTACCTGCAAAATAAAATGACCATGTTCCTAATCTGTCAATTTTGCTATCTTGCAGCTTTTGTTACCTTGCTGAATGGGGAACAAGCACAGAGTGCAATTCAGATGTTTCACCAGTACTCTTTCCGAGGCAAAGAGTTAGTGGTCCAGCTCCAGCCAACAGATGCCCTGCTGTGTATCACCAACCTGCCCATTTCTTTTACATTAGAAAAGTTTGAAGAACTTGTTCGTGCTTATGGAAACATCGAGAGGTGTTTTCTGGTCTACAGTGAAGTTACCGGCCATTCCAAGGGCTATGGCTTTGTAGAGTACATGAAGAAGGACTTCGCTGCCAAGGCCAGACTGGAACTGTTGGGCAGGCAGTTGGGAGCATCAGTACTCTTTGCTCAGTGGATGGATGTTAATCTGCTGGCCTCTGAGCTCATTCATTCTAAGTGCCTTTGCATAGACAAACTCCCAGCTGACTACAGGGATTCAGAAGAACTGTGGCAGTTTTTTTCCAGTATCCATAAACCTGTGTTTTGTCAGGTATGTATTTAAAAATATTATTAGGAATATTTTAGATGTATGTATTTCTATTCTGTGTCAGTATTTATCATATCCATATGAATATCACAATGAATAATTTGGTTCTGCTTTAATCTGTAATGAAGATTTTAATCTCACGAGAAATTTTAAACAATTTGGTAGGATAAACAATGGTGTTTTAATCCATTATGTCTTAGCACATGAACAGTTGGTTCACCCCCTTCTCATTCCACTCATGAGTCCAGCCATTATTCCATTAACCCATCTGTCCCTGCAACTCTTGTTCACCACCACTCTATGCCAGATACTAGGCCAAGTATCAGATTTTTATAAGCCTGATTTGAAGCTTTAGCTTGGATTATGAGAGGAATAGATTTGTTAAGTGTGTAGAAATGGTACATATTTTTCCTTTTCCCTACATGACTGAAAAAGTTTTATAGAGAAAAGGCCAGTTGAGAACAGTCTTAAAAAGGATAAAGAGTTTGAAGGAAATGGAAATTTGGTTATGTACAGCAAAAAAGTAGCAGCAAGTTGTTTTAAAAATAAGAAAACACTGAAAGAGTCTAAGCAATTATTTGTAATATTAGCATATGCGATACCAAACCCACATGAAAGGGTTTGTGACTTCTCAAAGCCATACTGTGCTGCGTGTTGTCACACATATCATTGTGAAGTGTAGGTTTGTTTAAAATACTTCATACTGCTCAAAAATTGGAAACCTGAGGTGTCTTATTTGCTCTTTGTGTACCAGTTTCCACAGACCCAGGGCTGTAGTGTCCTCCTGACACCCTCAGGAGGGGCTGCAAGGAAGCCAAGTTCCACATGCAGCAGAGTCCCTGGCCACGCTCGGAAGTGAAGGGTGGATGTTGCATATGGCATTTTAATAAGCCCGGGCATCATTTTCATGAGCAAGGTTTACTTTGTTATGCTTGACCAGATTCCTGAGATCTGCTTGAAATGTTGAAATCAAAGTTGAATCTGGTCCTCCCACCTCTGTTCTCTTGATAGTACTAACTTGATCTCACAGTGGAAAATGGGTCAATATTTGTTCATGTGTTTCATTGTCCATGTATCTGATGACTTTTGTTTTAAAGAAGGTTTTAATTATATTTTCCTATAAATTATTAAACGTGCATATGCAAGTCTATGTGTATGTATGTATGTACACACACATATATATAACATATGTATTTCTTAACATATATATTTGAGCATTAAATATTAAATCAGAAAATGAAAAACTTGAGGGCTGTGGAGGTGCTAAGTGGTTAAAGAAACTTGTTTATAAAGTTTGCCATCCCAGGTTAAAGTCCCCAACCACCCATGTTTACATGCCAACCCCAAAAAGCCATTGCAAGCATGTTGGTGTTCCCTTTGCAAGTGGTAAGATGGCCTGATATGCATGTGTGTGTTATCGGCACAAGTATAGACTCCAGTATTCCTGTTGAAATTGGAAGCCAGTGTTTGTAAATCAATTTCAGGATCTCCTTTTGACCTCATTCATGTATGCTGTCAGCTTGCACAGGATGAAGGGAGCCACGTTGGTGGCTTTGCAGTAGTGGAATACAGCTCTGCAGAGCAGGCGGAGGAAGTACAGCAGGCCACGGATGGCATGACCATCAAGGGAGGCCTGGTCCAAGTGTCCTTCTGCGCCCCTGGAGCTCCAGGCCGGAGCACATTAGCAGCTCTGATAGCTGCTCAGCATGTGGTGAGTGGCCTTTGAGGCTTTCCTTTCCTCTTCCCTCCCTCCCTCCCTCTTTTTTTCCTTCCTTCCTTCCTTCCTTCCTTCCTTCCTTCCTTCCTTCCTTCCTTCCTTCCTTCCTTTCTTTCTTTCTTTCTTCTTTCATTCTTTTTTAGGATATAGAAAATCCTACTATTAATCTTCTCAGTCTATCTGCAGTGAGAACTCACTAGACCAGTAATATGTCCAGTACACTGAAGACAAAGTTGGCTAAATGCCTCTGTTATAAAATCAAGCCAAAAGCTGAGAGAGAGAGTTGTGTGGGGCAGAGGGGGGGGGGTAGATGAGAGAATACATGAACATTTAGTAAGGTATATTCATCTTGAATAATCTTTGAAAGATTTCATGCAGCAGATATTGGAGTTGCTATTCTGTGATAAGGTTTCAGTATGGCAGGAATCTTTAAAAAAATATACTTTTTCATAAGTATACAGAGTACAAGTTGAGGAACATGCCTGCTTCCTTTTTTCTCACATGACACAATGTACTTACTTCTTTATTGTAGCTGTCTAATTATTCCACTCTGTATTTCTCTAGTCTAGAAGTTTATTGGAGGTAGACTATATCTCCTTTGTAGGTTTTTCTTTACCACTCAGCCATAGCACATATTTGATAAGTTCATAAAAGACAGAATGTGCTTTTGAAAGAATTAGTGAAAACTTCAAGATAAAGACATTTGAGTGTGACATTAAAGAATGGATGAGATATTGGCATGTGTTGTTGGGGTGGATGATAGGACTGCCAAATAATAAAGATTTTGCATAACACATATGCCTGTTAAAATTATTCATTGTTTATGTGAATGTTAAGTTTAACTGAACATCCTGTATTTTTCCTCAATAAGTCTGGTGACCCTAAAGAGGGAGGCTGAGTAGTCACTCACCCTGAACAGAACAAACTGAGTAGGATTTAAGTGCTTGGAGAGGAGTTAGGTTGAAGCGTGTGTTTGGAGAGATGTGGCAAGGTGTGGTATAGCTTTGCTTCCAGAGAAGTGAAGATGGTCCTCAAAGAATGTAGATCGACCGTGAACAGAACTAGAGAGCTTATAAAACATAAACAAGAGAGTGAAATGGTTGGTCAAGCTCTAAGGAGATCAGCCTGAAATGGTTTGGACGTGAGCTGGAGAGAAGAAGCAGCTATTAGGTCTCCACCAGTGTGTCCGCTACTTCTAACTCCTAGATTCTTTTTCTTTTCTTTTTATTTATTTATTAGACAGAGAAAGAGGTGGGGAGAGAGAGAGAGATTGGGTGCGCCAGGGCCTCCAGCCACTGCAAACTTCAGACACGTGCTCCCCTTGTGCATCTGGCTAATGTGGCTTCTGGGGGATTGAACCTGTGTTCTTTGGCTTTGCAAGCAAACACTTTAACCGCTAAGCCACCCCTCCATCCCTCTTTCTCTTTTCTTTTATTTCTTTTTTTAAAATTTATTTTTATTTGAGACAGAGGGAGGAGAAGGAGAGAGAGAGAGAGAATGGGAGTGTCAGGGTCTCTAGCCACTGCAAACAGACTCCAGAAGCATGTGCCATCTTGTGCATCTGGCTTACATGGGACCTGGAGAATTGAACCTGGGTCCTTAGGCTTTGCAGGTAAATGCCTTAATTGCTAAGCCATCTCTCCAGCCCATCTTTCTCTTTTCTTAATTAGATGTTCCTTTATGGATCTTTTAGTCATTATTATGTTCTTGATTTTAAATTCAGTACATTGGCCATTTGTTCTCTGTCAATTTCATTTCCTCTGGTTAACTTTTCTCTTTGATTGGAATTGCTGACTTTACAATTCTGATCTGTCTAGTCACTGAGTTCTGAAGTCAGGGTACTGTTTGCTCCTGGGGACAAAACAAATAGGTTGCTCGGTGCCACCATACATGAACAGCATATGGTGACAGCTGACCCCCACAAATCTTCAGCATGTCCCTCATCAGCTCTTCCACTTTCTTCTGCAACTCTCTAAAACCTGCACTTGTTCTTGCTTCCATCCTCCTTTCTCTTGGACAACATGGCTCCTCCTTCTAGAAATAGTAAGACAGAGCTTTGGATGTAGTCATTCAAGTTTTCTCACCCTACCTCCATGCCTTGCTTCCTTCTCTCCAGTAGCATCCATTTCAGAGTACTTTCTTGGTGCCCAAGAAGATATGTTAGAGATGTAAACTCCTGTCTGAGCAGAGTTCCTAACTGTGTCCCAAGCCTTCTACCTAGTTTCACTTGCCATCCCACTATTCCATCTGTTGCAGTCAGATTTGCATTGCTGGGAGAAATCATCTGAGCAAGAACAGTTTGTGGAAAAAATAGGTTTATTTTGGCTTACAGGCTTGAGGGGAAGCTCCACAATGGCAGGGAACACAATGGCATGAGCAGAGGGTGGATATCACCTCCTGGCCAACATAAGGTGGACAATAGCAACAGGGGAGTGTGCCAAACACTGGCATGGGGAAACTGGCTATAACACCCATAAGCCCGCCCCTAACAATATACTTCCTCCTGGAGGTGTTAATTCCCAAATCTCCATTAGCTGGGAACCTAGCATTCAAAACACCTAAGTTTATGGGGAACACCTGAATCAAACCACCACACCGTCCCATCTGCTATAAGCATTCTCAGCTTAAATTTTTTTATATTTATTTATTTGTAAGCTGAGAGAGAGGGAGGGGGAGGGAGGGAGGGAGAGAAAAGGGACAGAAGGGGCATGCCAGGGCCTCTAGCCCACTGCAAATGAACTCTAGAAGCATGTACCCCCTGGTGCATTTGGCTTTATGTGGATACTGGGGAACTGAACAGAGGTCCTTAGGCTTTGCAGGCAAGCACCTTACCTACTGAGCCATCTCTCCAGCCCCATCCTCAGCTTTTTATAAGCAAACCCTTAGATAGCATCCTTTACAATCACAGTTTCTTAAGACAGTTAGGGACCACTGTCACCATCCATTTCCTCATATCTCATAGTATGGTTTCCACATCTGTTCAGGTAAGTCAGCTCTCATGAAGATTAGCAGGGATTTCTTATATTCAGATCTATTAGGTACTGTACAGTCTCTGATTATTTGATCACATTTGAGAATTTGGCCACAGTTAAAACTCTCTTCCACCATGAATACCAGTCCTTGCCTAACTTGTTTCTGCCCCCTAAGGCCTAGCACCAGTGGGTTTCTGTTTGACTTTCTTTTTTTAATTTAATTATTTATTTATTTATTTACAAGAGGGGGAAGGAGGGAGGGAGAAAGAGATGGAAGAAGAGGAAGAGAGAGGCAAAGAGACAGAATGGGTATGCCAGGACCTCTTGCTGCTGCACATGAACTCCAGACACATGCACCACTTTGTGCATCTGGCTTTATGTGGGTACTGGGGAATAGAACCCAGGCTGCCAGACTTTAAAAGCAAGCACCATAACTGCAGAACCATCTCTCCAGTCCTGTGTTAGCTTTCTTATTTCTTCCTCTAGTAAATATATACCAGTTACTACTTACTAATGATAACTTCCATCAACATATTTTAGGTTCAAATTTCCCTAAGCAATAAATCTATATTTCCTATGATTGAGTAGAATTGATTCATCATCCTTCCTCATGTTAAATAAATGACTATTTCATCATTTCTGAGGCTTGCTTTTCGATGTTCTGTACTATATTATAAAACAAAAACAGAACCATAAACACATTTAGTCATGGCTGCTCTCTCTTAGTAACACCCCCAAATATAGATGTCAGGAATATTATATCTTGTACCTCTGAAATTGCAAATCCTTGACACCATGTCAGCATCTTTGCTATTTGCCCCAGGATCTCATCTTTTCTGACCTATGTGATGAGAGTAGTACCCTGCATAGTTTCTAATCCCCCACCCCAAACTCTTTCTCATTCTAGTCCATCTTCTGCAGGGCATGAGAGAGATTTCTGTCTGTGTGCTGGATTATGCCATAGTCTTTAATGCTGAAGAAGTTCAAATTCCTTAGTGGACATACACACACAATTAGATAGCCATTTTTCAATTATTGTCAGTCTTTCAATCATGAGCATAGGAGATCTTTCCATCTTCCCATGTCTTCCTCAGTTTCTTTAGTGTTTTAATGTTTTCATTGTAGATATTTTTCACTCTCTTGGTTAGGGATATTCCAAGATGTGTGTGTAGGGGGACGGGGTCATATTGTAAATGGGACTGTTTCCCTGACTTCTTTCTTGGTATTTCATTGATAGATACAAAAGCTACTGATTTTTGTGTGTTAGTTTTATATCTTGCCACTTTGCTGAAAGTATTTATCAGTTCTATGTTAAATCACAATGGGGACAGTGGACAACCTTGTCTTGGTCCAGAACTTAGTAGAAATGCTTCAAGATTTTTCCCATTTAGTACAGTATTGACTTTATATAGCCTTTATTATGTTGAGATATGATCCCTCCATCCCTGTCTCTCCAATGTTTTTATTATGAAGGGTTGTTGTATTTTGTCAAATGTCATCTATTAAGATGATCATATGATTTCTGTCACTAAGTCTACTTATGTGATTATGTTTATTGGTTTCCAAATGTTGAACCATCCCTGCACCCCTGGGATGAAACCTGCTTGATTGAGGTGGGTATTTTTTTAAAAATATTATTTTGTATATAACAGGTTATAATCCTTTATTCCCTCACCATGGCTCCATTACCCTGGGGGCCCTCCCCAGTGGTATTTATTATGACATTAAAGACTTAGTCAATACCTGTGGGATAGCAGGAGACTATTCCTCAGAGTATTCCTACCTACTCTATGGCTCTTACAATCCTTTCTCCTCTTCCACATTGTTCCCTGAACCATGGAAGGCTGGTTGACAGTCTGATTTAGTGTTGAGTTCTCTGTTACCTCTGGATTTCTACTTTGGTATGTTTTGATTGATCATCATGTCTGTCATCAATACCCTGAAGCTGGTTGTCAGGCTAGTTCCTCTTCAATTTCTCCTGGGCCTGGTAGATGGGGTAGAGGTAGCAAATCTCATGGTGGACAGTCAGCTGTGTTCTTACCTAATTCATGGGTCTTGGCTCTCTTCCATCTTCTCTACCATCTCTAAAATAAAGCAGATCCTCCAACCAAGAGTGAGAGTACCTTCAGTTAAAAGTGGGTATGCATGGGCTGGAGAGATGGCTTAGCAGTTAAGTGCTTGCCTGTGAAGCCTAAGGACCCCGGTTCGAGGCTTGGTTCTCCAGGTCCCACGTTAGCCAGATGCACAAGGGGGTGCACGTGTCTGGAGTTCGTTTGCAGAGGCTGGAAGCCCTGGCGCGCCCATTCTCTCTCTCTCCCTCTATCTGTCTTTCTCTCTGTGTCTGTCTCTCTCAAATAAACAAATAAAAAATTAAAAAAAAAAGTGGGTATGCAGTTATTTGAGAGATTTTTGATATACAAGCCTACTCTTCTTCTTCAGAGAGCAGTGGGGGCTTCTCTCTGAGGTCTGAGGTCAGTTTCCTGACCATGGGATTCTGACTTGGTTTCCAGTACCAGATGTGAGTTCTCTCCTGAGTGGGCCTCATGTCCAGTCAGAGAACAGTTCCCACAGAAACTGTGTGCCATTATTGTACAAGTGTGTACTTCTTGTCTGGCTGGTTAATTTCACAGTCTACAGGGTCCCCTGCTTATTCATGCTGTTGGTGACCATTGTCCTCCAGTGGCTCCTGTAGGTAGGGCTGTCCAGAACTGTGAGAGCAAGCGGGGGGGGGGGGGGGAGGGGGGAAGGGGGGGAGAGGAAGCTAGTTTCCCTTTCATTTCCAGCACGGTATTCTGATGTCCTGTGATGGCAGCCTGTGGTGTCTTCAACAATAGGGTCTTACCTTTTAGCACTTGCAGGTAATTGAGTATTTTGACAATGGCCTACATTGTTTTGGGAACTTCACGGGTTTCTATGGCCAACAGCTCACTGTGGGGGTAAATCAATTCTGGGCCTGGGAATTATCAGCCAGAGTCCATGGTTTTAAGGTTAAGCTTTTTCACCTTCTGTTTGGACTGTGTCCCCTCTCCCTTTATTGGTCATTGTATCTTATAGAATGAGGGTGCTGTGGAACTAATTCATGTTGTCTCCTCACTCTTCCTATCACCCTAGACCTCCAAGCCCATCCCACACTTGATGTTTTGTTCTTCTCCTCTCTTCCTATTTCTTCTCTTTACTGGTCATTCTAGTTTTATGCTCATATTTCTGGTGCTAAAAGTGGCATGCACTCATCTCCAACTGATCCCTGTTAGGAACCACAGGTGAGAGTACCTATGGCATTTGTCTTTCTAAGCCTGTGTGACCTTGCTTAACATGATTTTTTCCCAAACCCTTCATTTTCCTGCAAATTTGATTGTTTCATTTTTCCTTACCACTGAGTAGAATTCCATTGTATATATGTACCACATCTTCATTAATCATTCATTTCTTGATGTGCATCTGGGCTGCTTCCAGTTCCTGGCTATTGTGACTAGAGCAGTGATAAAAATGGCTGAGCACATGTTTCTGTGGTTTATAGTACAGTCTTTAAGGGTATGTGTCCAAAAGAGGTTACAGCTGGATCTACCTATTCCATTTTCAGCCTTTTGAGGAGTGTCCATACTGACATCTTTTATTTAATTTTTTGAGAGAGAGAAAGAGGGAGGGAGGGAGGAAGGGAAGGAGAGAGGGGGGGGGAGGGAGGGAGAGAATGGGCATGCCAGAGCTTCCAGTCACTGCATATGAACTCCAGATGTATGCAACACCTTGTGCATCTGGCTTCCATGGGTCCTGGGGAATCAAACAATCAAACCTGGGTCCTTTGGCTTTGTAGGCAAACACCTTAACTGCTTAGGCCGTCTCTCCAGCCCTCAATACATGTCTCTATGGAGGTTGTACCATTGGTACTCCCGCCAGCAATGGATGAGGGCTCCACATCCCCACCAGCATTTTTGATAGTTTCCACTCTGATTGGAGATAGAATCTCATGGTTGTTTTTCTTTCTTTCTTTCTTTCTTTCTTTTTTTTCTTTTTAAAAACTTTATTTAGAATGCCTACTTGTACAAGTTAACATAATGTTACAGATCATTAGAAAAATCCTTTCTCTTTCTTTCTTTCTTTCTTTCTTTCTTTCTTTCTTTCTTTCTTTCTTTCTTTCTTTCTTCCTCTCTCTCTCTCTCTCTCTCTCTCTTTCTTTCTTTCTTTCTTTCATTTTAGAGAGAGACAGAGAGAGAATTGGCACACCAGGGCTCAGCTACTGCAATCGAAATCCAGATCTTGCACCACCTAGCAGGCATGTGCAACCCTTGTGCTTCTAACATATGTGAGACCTGGAGAGAGAGCGAACATGGGTCCTTAGGCTAAGCAGGCAAGCGACTTGACTGCTAAGCCATCTCTGCAGCCGTCATAGTTGTTTTCATTTGCATTTCCTTGATGAGTACAGATGTTGAACATCTCTTTAGTTGTTTAATGGTCATTTGTATTTCTTCCTTTGAGAACTCTGTTCAATTCGTTGCCCCATTTTGGAGTGGGGTACTTGATTTTTACAAATATTTTAATTTATTTATAAGCAGAGAGAGCGAAAGAAAGGAGAATGGAACACTAGGGTCCCCTGCCACTGCAGATGAACTCCAAAAGTTGATTTGTTTTTTATTGTTTAGGTTTTTGAGTTCTTTGTAACTTCTAGATTTTAAACCTTTGTTGGAGGAATAGCTGGTGAAGGCTTTCTCACATTCAGTATGTTGTTGACTCTGTTGATGGTTTTCTTATCTTCACAATAGCTTTTTATTTTCTTTTTAAAAAGTCTTTTATTATTGTTGTTACTATTAGCAGCATATTTCATATGGATACATCATGTGTTGGTACTCTTTTCCCTTGTCCCTGACCCCATTTCACTGGGGACCCTTCTCAGTTGGGTTGCAGGTATTCCCTAATGAGGTTGTGGTTTATGTGTTGTGGGAGCAAAGTCAGTTATTTTGGGGGGTGGGGAGAGAATGCCTCTGGGGATAATGTCTCAACCAGTGGCTCTCACAATCTTTCCTCCCCCCTTCCACAAGATTCCCTGAGCCGTGGTGGGTGAGTTTTAAGTCTACATCAGTGATGAGCTCTTAGGAGCCTCTGGATCTCTGCTTTGGCATGTGTTGAGTGTCCTCAGGGTCTGCCTCTTGCACCTGGTGCTGACTTTAAGGTTCAGCATGGAAGCAGCTCTCTTGCTAGTCATCCCAGTTCCTCTGTGGATTCAGCTGTGGCTTGGCTGAAGTGTGGGGGGTCGTTTATCTTCTCTGGTTTCACTACCTTCTGAAAAAAAACAAAACAGATTCTTCAATGGAGAATGAAGTCAGCATAGTTTAAATGGGACAAGTATTATTAATTTAGGGAGAATTTGATGTATGTAACTCCTCTTTTAGCCAAAGACTAGTGAGAGCTTGACACTGGAGAGCATAATCCTTGTCTCCATGGGATTCTGATCTGGTTCCCAATTTCAAATATGGGTTCCTTTACACTTAGCCAATCAGAAAGCTATTGATTACCCACCAAGACTGTGTGTCCACAACTGCACTGGCGTGTACCTCCTGTCAGGGTATTTGCTTCTGAGTAGCCCCTGGTTACTCAGACTGCTGTTGGCCACTTTCTCCCATTTTCTCATGTAGCACTTTCCAGCACTAGGCTAACTGTCTGGGGACTGGCTGTCTTCTGAATTCTAGCCAGCTCTCTTCCATGCTCTGTCAGTAGCATATGGTGTCTTCAGCAATAGGATCTTAGCTTTTTCTCAGGCAGGTAATCAAGTGCTTTGACATAAACCTGGCTTGATTTGGGAACCTTGCAGGTCTCTGATCAACAGCTCAATGTGAGTAGCAACCAGTTTCTGGTACTGGGAGCTGCAGGCCAGAGACAGAAAAAAATTTCTTTTAAGCTTAGGCTTCATCCCACCCTCTCCAGGACCCTACTTTTCAGGTGTTCCCCCTTACTCCTGATGAGGGTTATATCTTTTAGTCTGTCTCCAAGGATAAAGTACCAGTTCATTTTGGATTTAGTTTTGTGTTGTTTTTTCCCTCCTCCCCTTAGTCCTCCTCCCAAGCCCTTCTACCCCTATTGTCTGGGCCTGGAGTTGCCTATCAGGTATGTCAGCAACTCAAGCAGGTCCAGGTTAGGAACTGTAGATAAGTGATACCATGCAGCGTTTGTCTCTCTGTGATTATGTGAGTTCACTGAGTATGATCTGTTCCAAGTCTGTCCATTCTTCTGCAGATTTCATTGTGCCATTGTTTTCTTACTGTGCAATAGAATTCCATTGTGTAAATTTACCACAGCTTCATTATCCATTCTTCCATTGATGGACATCTAGGTTGATTCCAGTTCTTAGTTATAATGTATTGAGCAGCTGTAAACTTGGTTGAGCAAATACCTCTGTATTGATGCATGGAGCCTTTACGATAAATGTCCAGTAAGGGTATAACAGGGTCTGTTGGTAGGTCTATGTTCATCCTTTCCAGGAATCTCCAAATTGATTTCCATAGAGGTTGTACAAGTTACATTCCCACCAAGAGTGAATGAGGGTTCCTCTTCCTCCATACCCTCGCCAACATTTGTCATCATTTGATTTTTTAATGACTGCCATCCTTACTGGAGTAAGGTGGAATCTCATAATTGTTTTAATTTTCATTTCCCTAATGGTTAGGGATGTTGAACATTTTAAGCGTGTGTTAGCCATTTGTAATTCTTCCTCTGAGAACTCCCTATTCAGTTCTCTGCCCCATGTTTGGAGTAAGTTGTTTGATTTTTTATTGTTAAGTTTTTTGAGTTCTTTGTAGATTCTAGATATTAGGCTTCTGTCTGTAGTATAGCTGGTGAAGACTTTCTCCCATTCAGCAGATAACCTATTGGCTTTGCTTATGGTATTTTTGTTTATGCAGAAGCTTTTTAGCTTCATGAGGTCCCTTTAGTTGAGTGATTAATTTCCTGGGCTACTGGGGTTTTGTTCAGGAAGTCTTTGCCCACTCCTATATCATGGAGAGAGAGTCTCTTATTTTTTCTTCTAGTAGGAGAAGAGTTTCAGGTCTTATGTTGAGGTCTTTAATCCACTTGGACTTGATTTTTTAAAGTTTATTTTTTTTTAATTTTATTTTTAAAAAAATTTTTATTTATTTATTTGAGAGCGACAGACACAGAGAGAAAGACAGGTAGAGGGAGAGAGAGAGAGAGAGAATGGGTGCGCCAGGGCTTCCAGCCACTGCAAACGAACTCCAGACGTGTGTGCCCCCTTGTGCATCTGGCTAACGTGGGACCTGGGGAACCGAGCCTCGAACCAGGGTCCTTGGGCTTCACAGGCAAGCGCTTAACCGCTAAGCCATCTCTCCAGCCCTTAAAGTTTATTTTTATTAGATATGGACATACTTAGTATGTAAACAATAAATGTTAGTACCATCCTTTCCCTCATCCCTGCCCCTTTTCCAAAGTGGCCCCCTTCATTGGGGATGCAGGTCAATCCCATGGGGATTGTGCATTGTGGGGGCAGTAGTTAGTTATGGGGGAGAGGCAATGTCTCTGTGCATAATGTCCCCACTTATGGCTCTGACAGTCTTTCTGTCCCCTCTTCTGCAAAATTCCCTGAGCCATGTTGGATGCATTTTAAGTCTACTTCAGTGATGGGCTGTAAGGAGCCTCTGGATCTCTGATTTGGTAGGTGTTGCGTGTCCTCAGTGTCTCTTTTACCCTTGTGCTAATATCTGGTTCACTGAGAAAGCAGCACTCTTGCTCATTTCTCCAATTCCTCTGTAGTTTCAGCTGTGGCTGGGGTGAAGTGTGCTCGGTCTTTGTCTCCTCAGGTCCTGCTTCCATCTGAAAAAGCGAAGCAGATTCTCCAACACAGAGTAAAGTCAGCACCAGTTAAATGGGATAACCATTTTTAATTTAGAGAGAATTTAAAGGGTGTAGACTCTCTTACAGCCCAAGATTAGTGACAGGTTGACATTGTAAAGCAAAATCATTATCTGGATATGATTCTGACTTGTTTTCCAGTTCCAGATATGGTTTCCTTTCCACTGAGTGGATCCATTAGCTAATCCAAGAGCAGTTGGTTACCCACCATGGCTATGTGCCACTATTGCACTTGTATGAGCATCACATTAGGTTGTTTGCTTCTGAGTCACTTAGAATTTAAGTTGCTGGAACAGATATTGGCCACTTTCCCCCAGGAACTCGTGTAGCACCTTCCAGAATTAGATGGGCTAACTGTCTGGGGACTGGCTCTCTTCCAGATTCTAACTAGGTCTCTCCATGATCCATGCCAACAGTGTATGGTGTCTTCAGCCATAGGGTCTTACCATTAACCTCTGGTGGGTAATCAGGTGCCCTGACAGAAGTCTGTCTTGTTTGTTTTAGTGTATCTTGTAGGTCTCTCTGATCAACAGCTTGTTATGGATGTTAACCACATCCTAGAACAGGGAATTCTAGGCCCATACCAAGGGAAAAGAAAAAAGAAGAAGAAAGAAAAAGGAGAAATTTAAGGATAGGCTTCATCTGACCCCCTCCAGGGCCCTTTGACTCAGGTGCTTCCCCTAAGGTCCTGTTGAAGGTTCAACCTTTTAGTCTAACTTCCAGAATATAGGATTCTATGGTACCAGTTTAACTTGGGTTCCATTTTGTGCCCCTTCTCCACTTCCTCCAAGCCCTATTCTCCCTGTTGTCCATGCCTTGGGATGTTGTTAGGTATGTCAGCAACTAGGATTGATCCAGGTTAGGAACTGCAGATGAGTGAGATCATGTGATGATTGTCTTTCTGTGATTGTGTGAGTTCGCTTAGTATGATCTGTTCCAAGTTCGACCATTTTTTACAAACGTCATTGTGTCATTTTTTCTTACTGCTGAGTAGAATTCCATCATGTAGATATACCACATCTTGATTATCCATTCATTCAATCATGGATACCTGGGTTCTTAGCTATTATGAATTGAGCAGCTGTGAAAAATGGTTGAGCAAATATCTCTGAAGTGTGGAGCTTTTAGGATAAATTCCCAGTAAGGGAATAACAAGGTCTGTTGTTAACTCTATATTCATCCTTTTCAGGAGTCTCCATATTGATTTCCATAGTGGTTGTACCATCTTACATTCCCACCAACAGTGAATGAGTGTTCCTATTTCTCCACATCCTTGCCAACATTTGTTTTCATTTGATTTTTTTAATGTTTGCTATCCTTACCAGTGTAAGGCGGAATTTCATAGTTGTTTTAATTTGCATTTCCTTAATGGTTAGGAATGTTGAACATTTTTAAGTGTGTATTAGCCACTTGTAATTCTTCCTCTGAGAACTCTCTATTCAGTTGTCTGCCCCACTTTTGGAGTGGGTTGATTTTTTTTTATTGTTTAGTATTTTGAGTTCTTTGTAGATTCTAGATATTAGGCTTCTGTCCTGGTATAGCTGGCGAAGATTTTCTCCCATTTGGTGGGTAATCTACTGGATCTGTTTGTGGTATGTTTGTCTGTGCAAAAGCTTTTTAGCTTCATGAGATCCCATTGGTTGAGTGATTGTTTAATATCTTGGGCTACTGGGGTTTTGTTCAGGAAGTCTTTTCCCAGTCCTGTGTTGTGGAGCATGCCTCCCCCCCCCCTTTTTTTTTCCAGTAGTTGAAGAGTTTTAGGTCTTATATATTGAGGTCTTTAATCCATTTGGACTTGATTTTTATGTATGGAGAAATGAGTAGGTCTGATTTCATTTTTCTATATATGGTCATCCATTTGTCCAACACCATTTGTTGAAGATGCTGTCTTTTCTCCAGTGTACATTATTGGTACCTTTGTCAAAGATCAATTAGCTGTAGTTACTTGACCTAAGTTCTAGATCTTCAATTCTGTTCCATTGATTTATTTTCTGTTTTTATTCCAGTATCATGCTGTTTTGTTACTATGGCTTTGTAACATAGCTTTAGATCAGATATGATGATAGCTCCAGAAGAATTTTTTTTCCTGAGGATATGTTTGGATATCTGAGGCCTTCTGCCATTCCATATGAATTTTGAAATCATATTTTCAATCTCTGTGAAGAATCATATGGGTATTTGTTGCAGTCCGGTTCGCATTGCTGTTAGAAATCACCCAACCAAGAGTAGCTTCTGGGAAAAAGAGATTTATTTTGGCTTACAGGCTCGAGGGGAAACTTCACGATGGCAGGGGAAAACGATGTCATGAGCAGAGGGTGGACATCACCCCCTGGCCAACATAAGATGGACCACAGCAACAGTAGGGTGTGCCAAACACTGGCATGGGGAAACTGGCTATAAAGCCCATCAGCCCGCCCCCAACAATACACTCCCTCCAGGAGGCCTTAATTTCCAAAAATCCATCAGCTGGGAACCTAGCATTCAGAACACCTACGTTTATGGGGGACACCTGAATCAAACCACCACAGTATTTTTATTGGTATTGCATTAAATCTGTATATTGCTTTTGGTAGAATTGCCATTTTCACAATATTAATTCTACCTATCCAGGAACATGGGAGGTCTTTCCATCTTCCCCAGTCCTCCTTGATTTCTTTCTTGAGTGTTTTTATGTTTTTATATAGGTCTTTCACATACTTGGTTAGTATTATTATAAGGTATTTAATTTTTGTTTCTATTGAAAATGGGACACAATCACTGATTTCTTTCTCTGTATATTTGTCCTTTGCATATTGAAGAGCTACAGATTTTTGTGCATTGATTTTGTATTCCACTTTACTGAAGATATTAATCACCTTTAGAAGTTTTGAGATGGAGACTTTCAGGTCACTTATATATAGGCTCATGCCATCTCCAAATAGGGCTAACTTGACTCCTTCCTTTCCAGTTTATGTCTCTTTTGTTTTTTTTCTCCCATCTTATTGCTTGGGCTAGTACAATGTTGCAGACAGTAGGCATCCCTGTCTTGTTTCTGATCTCAGTGGGAACTCCTTGAGTTTTTCCCCATTATGTATTATTTGTGCTTTGGGTGCTTTATATAAGGCCTTTATTGTGTTGTGATGTAAACCCTCCATGCCTACTCTTTCCAGCATTTTGATCATGAAGGTAGTATTGTATTTTGTCAAAGGCCTTCTTTGCATCAATTGAGATGATCATATGGTTCTTATGGTTAAGTTTATTTATGTGGTGTATTATGTTGGCCAATTTCCATATATTGAACTATCCCTGGGATGAAGCCTACTTGGTCAAAGTGGATAATGCTTTTGATGTGTTGTTGAATTTGGTTCGCAAGGCTTTTTTTCAGGATCTTTGCATATAAGTTCATCCTTGCATCCCTAGGATGAAGCTTACTTGATCAAGGTGGATCATGCTTTTGATGTGTTATTAAATTCAATTTGCAAGGATTTTGTTCAGGATCTTTGCATTTGAATTCATTAGGGATATAGGCCTGTAGTTTTCTTTTCTTGGTGCATCTCTGTCTGGTGTTGGTATTAGGGTGATGCTAACTTCATAACAAATTAGTTGGAGAGGATTCCCTTATCTCCAATTATGTGAAACAGTTTGAGAAAAAATTGGTTTCAGTTCTTCAATGAAGGTTTGATAGAATTTGTCTGAGAAGTCATCTGGTTCTGTACTTTTGTTTTGGGGGAGGTTTTTGATTACGTTTTCAATTTCCATAGATGTGATGTTTGTTTAGGAAATTAATCTGCTCTGGGTTTAGTTTTGGAAGGTGGTATGTGACTAAGAATTCATCCATTTCTTCCAGATTATCCAGTTTTGTGGAGTAGAGGTTCTGGAAGTATGCCCTAATGATTATTCCAATTTCATTGATGTCTTTTGTCATCTTATTTTTCATTTCTGATTTTGTTAATTTGAGACTTTTTTTTTTTTTTGCTTTATCAAAATTGGCCAGGTGTTTATCAACCTTGTTTATTTTTTCAAAGAACCAGCTCTTCATGTCATCATTTTTTTTTACTTGTTTTCTTAATTTCCGCTTCATTAATTTCTGCTCTGATCCTGATTATTTCTTTCTCTGTAGAGCTCTTAGGGTTGCATTCTTCTTGTTTTTCCAATTCCTTTAGGTGGACAGTTAGGTTATTGATTTGGGATTTTCTGTCTTTGTTATGAAGGCATTCAGTGCTATGAATTTCCCCCTTAGGACTGCCTTCATTGTGCCCCATATGTTTTGGTAAGTTGTGTTTTCACTATCATTCAGTTCTAGGAATTTTACAATTTCTTTTTTGATTTCCTCCACAACCCATACATTGTTTAAAAGTGTGTTGTTAGTTTCCAGGAGTTTGTGGAGTTCCTGATGTATTTCTTGTTACTTTCTAGCTTTAAAGCATTGTGATCTGATATGATGCAGGAAGTTACTTCAGTTTTCCTGAGTTTATGGAGGCACATATTATGGCCTAATATATGGTCTATTTCAGAGAAGGTTCCATGGGCTGTTAAGAAGAATGTGTATTCTGTAGAGTTGGGGTGGAAAGTTCTGTAGGTGTCCATTAGGTCTAGTTTGTCTATGATGTTGTTATTTCCCTGTTTATTTTCTCCGCAGATGATCTGTCTATTGATGATACTGGAGTATTGCAGTCTCTGGCTATGATAGTATGGTAGTTTGCATAGATGGTCCCCAATATATTCAGTGTTTCATTAGTTTAGTTTGGGTCTGCAGCCACCTGGCTGGAGAAGATTTCACTGGGTGGATCTTAAGGTGTGGTGATGGATTTGAAATTCCAATCAAAAGATATACAGAGTGTGCCCAACTGGAGTTTCTGAAGTGTGCTGTGTGGCTTTTGGGCTTGTGGCTTCTCTTTCTGTGCTTGGTCCTGTGAAAGCAGGCCTGCTTCTTCTGCCAGGACTAGAACTTCACTTGGATCTGTAAGCTTCAATAAATATCCCTCTTCCATAACTGTGCCTGGTGTGGAAATTTATCTCAGTGAACCTAAAGTCTTCTGCTACAGAAATTGGTACTAGAATGTGGAATGAGATGAACCTGACTGTATATATTTTGGTCTTTTGGAACTTTTGTTTTGGAGCAATAGGCATGGACTTGGTGCTTGCAACTGACAATGCCTTCTGGAGCAGTAAGCCAAGTTTTATGGACTATTCTGATGTGAGTTTGAGAATGCTAAGTACAGACAGTATTGAACTTCGAGGCTTGGTTTATGAGTTTCTAAGGGGAAGGAAAGAGTGCAGAGGACTTTGTTGGAACTGGGCTACTGGCATAAGGGCTGGCTGTGTTCTGTTGCCCAGGCCCAGAGAGTTTGATCAAAGTTAAATTTGCAATGAAGTGATGTGCTTGGCTAAAGACATTGGACTGAGAGATTTAAGATTTTAAGTTGGAAAACTTCAAGCAAGTTAAAATAAACACTGAAACTGGTTTTATGTTACTGAAGCTACTATTGTCAAACACATTAGCAGTCTGAGGAAGATGGCCGTGATAGTTTAAATAGATGGTCTCCAATATGTTCAGTGTTTTATTAGTTTGTAGTTTGCATCTCCAGCCACCTGGCTGGAGGTGGTATTACTGGGTGGATCTTAAGGTATGAAGTTGGGTTTAAGACTTAAATCTAAAGATATACAAAGTGTGCCTAGCTGGAGTTCCTGAAGTGTGCTGTGTACCTTTTTTTTTTTTTTTTTTTTTTTTTTTTTTTTGGTAGGCACTTAAAAGTTTTAATACTATCATCACTTAATTTTGGAAAGTTAACACTGGCCTCATCAAATCATTTCAGTATTTTTTTCTCCTCTCTTTCTTTCTTTATATTTCAGGACCAGCTTGTATCAAAAAGGACTCATCTTCTCTTTGAGAGTTTCAGAGTTTCTCTCTGAAGCATGAGGCTTTGTCCTTGTATCTTTTCCAAAGCACATTGATTGCCACATGAGTTGCAGCTACACATATTTATCCATTTCAGATTTTTCTTTCTTTGCCACATTTGGCATTTGATTATATCATACAAGTTCATCCTTTTCATCTAGTGTTCAATACTTTATATGTACATACTCATAATCTCATTGTTTTAAAATGTCAAATGTAGTTTCCTTGGTTTTGGTGTATAAAATTTGCATTTTCTTTTTTATCAACCTTATAAAAGATTAACCTACTTTATCCTTTCAAAACAACAGCTTTTGTTTTATTTGTCATTTCTACATTTTCTTTTTGTTGTTTTAAGGTAGGGTCTCACTCTAGCCCAGGCAGACCTGGAATTCACTATGTAGTCTCAGGCTGGCCTCAAACTCACAGGGACCTTTTGCCTCTTGAGTGCTGGAATTAAAGGTGTGTGTCACAACCCCCAGGAGAGAGAGAGAGAATATTCCTCAGATAGAGTTCACCCATCAGAATTAGAGCATTCAATGCCTTCAGCTTCAACAGGTTCCTTCCACATATCTCCATCCCAAGTTACAGAATCCTGCACTTCTAATCAATGCCCTCATTTTAACTGTCAAGACAGAGAGAAATAGAGAGAGAGAGAGAGAGAGAGAGAGAGAGAGAGAGAGAGAGAGAGAGAGAGAAAAGACTGAATGGGCATGCTTGGACCAGGACCTCTGAATTCCAGACCCTTGTGGTGCATCTGGCATTCTGTGAAATGAACTTGGGTCCTTTTTTTTTTTACTTTGCAGGCAAGTGCCTTAACTTCTAAGCAATCTCTCTAGCCCAAGTTATTTTCACTTTTGATTTCTATTACGTTTTTCTTTAGGATCTCTGTCTCCTTATTGCATTCCATTTTCCTTTCTTGCTTTAAATTTCTAATCTCACTTAGTTGATTGGTCAGTGTTCTCTTGGAATTCATTCAGGCATTTGTTCATGATCTCTTTGAGTTCATTCAGCTTTCTGTTGAGTTCTTTTAGTTGATTCTTTTCTATTTTGCTCAGCCATTTGTTTCAGTACTCTTTAAGCTTATTGTATATCCTTATCATAATTGCTATTTAGAATTTTTTGTCTGGAGTTCTTAATTGAAGAATTCAGCTATGGGACTAGGTATTCTGGGTAGGATGATCTTGCCTTAGTTTCTTGTCTCATTTGTTTTGTGTGAGAGTTTGCCCATCTGGAGATAATTTCATATTGCTAGGTATATGCAGCAGGAGAAGATCAGCTGACCTCTGGGCTCTTGTAATTCCTACAATCTGTGCTAGTACTAGGCCTGCATCAAGTAAATATCTGCCTGAGCTGTGTTCACTTAGTGTCATCCCCCTCTGTACCTACCAGGATCTCTGCTGGCCACACTTGATTTTGAAGTCTATGACCTAGATAGGCTCTCCCATTTTCCCTAATTTGTGCACATACCTCTCAAGTTTATGCTTATATTGTAAAGTGAGCAAAATGTTATATTTCTCTACATTTTTGTATATCTAGCTTAGAGAAAAATAGAAGTCACTTCCTTGTAGGAGCTCATCAAAGAATGAAATGAAACACTTGTTTAAGCAGATGGGGATAGTAGATAAATAGAAAGCTCTGCTAATGGGAGGTAAACATGAGGCTCTGCTGGTCAGAATAGCATTACCTGGGGCCTGCATCATTGAGCAAACTCCTTAAGATAAGCAGGACTCCTGGTCACATGCCTGCCTTTCACCGTCCCCCCCTTCAGGTGCTTCCTGTAACTGACCAACAGACCTGTTTATAAGTTCCTTTTTTTTCTTTTTTAACTTTTATGGCTATAACTGTCTCTTGTGAATTGTGATTTATGGTTTAACTACCATCCTGTTTTTTTTTTTTTTCTATAAAAGCTATCACTTTGAACAGTTCAGGGCTGCACTCTTGAGATTCTGGGGTTCAGACCTGGTATATCAGACTTGCATCTTTTTCTTTTCTTTCTTACCCACTAAAACTTTGCCTCACATTCCATGAGTCTATGGTCTTACTTGTGCAACACCAGATGCCATAACATCTTGGGGGCTTATCCTAGATCCACATTTCAAGACCTCCCTCCATGACTCTGGGGTGACTAAACCAGGGAATGACCCCTAGTCTCACCCTGAGACCCATATCTCCATTCATCTGCATTCTCCTGGTTTTAGAGCTGGTAGCAAGCCATTGACAGGGAACTTTTGCCTAGGACTGCTGGCCCATCCTTTATTGGGTAAGAAGCTTTCAAAGGTACTTTTTACTCTTCATTTTGTTTTTCCTTTTTTTTTTTTTTTTTGGTTTTGTGTGCTTTTCTGAGTCCAAGAAGGAAGCTGGATGCAGCATTAACTCCCCTGGGCAAGGGGCTGCCCTTGACCCTCTCTGGCTTTGTAGATTTTGAGTGGAGGTTTGTTTCTGGTTCAGTTTTGGTTTGACAGACAGCACGTTTGTTTCTAGTTCACTTTTGGTTTCACAGCCACATGGCAGTGTCAGGAGAGCAGTTATTGCTAGCATGTTTGTGTTTGGTGGTGTGTTCATTTGGCTTATCCTCATCTTTGAAGATATGGGTCAAAACTGTTCTTTGAAAAATCTCCCTTAAAAACTGGTTCAAAAACACTTTAATGAGCCCATGTTTTCCATTGTTACTTTATCCAGAGACATGAGAAGTAATCAGCCAACATCACTTTGTTCCTTACTTTCCCATAAAATTGCAAAAAATTTTATGTAGGTAGTCACTAAATTCTTTGATCCTCACAAGACATGAATTAGGACCATCAAATGTATCATGACATTTCTTTAGCTTTTTCACACCATAGGCTATCAGTGTTCTCCTTGATAACAGGAGGATCTTTAGAAGCTGTAGAATTGTTTAAGTTAGAGCCAGCCCCAGATACCACCAAGACTACTACAGAAATTTATCCTGTCTACAGTCCTCTCACTCTGAACTCTCTCAATATCTGATCTCAGAAGCTAGGCATGATTGGGCCTGATTCGTACTTGCATGGGAGAAATTCATCCTTACAATTGTTTCTTTTTAAAAAATTAATTTTTAGAACTAAACCCCATCTTCTTTTCAGCTAGTTCCTCATCCACTGTGATGTCACCCTATCCCAGTTATGCAGGTCTCGTATAGGTGGCATTAGCTACTGTGAAGTCGTGAATGCCATGTCCACTTATGTACCCCAGTGCACCCCTCCTTCCTTTGACACTTACATTCTTCCTGCTATCTCTTTAGCAATGGTCAGTGAACCTTGGAGGGTGTGATAAAGATGTCTCACTTAGTGCTGAACACTGCACTGTCACTTTTTCTCAGCACTTTGATGAGTTTTGAGTCTCCCAAGAAGTCATTACCACCTGAAAAGCAAAGCTTCTCTGATAGGTGAGAGTACCTTAAATATACAGGCATAAACATGAACATTTAGAGGGCAGTTTGATGGATACACTATTTAGTAAAACAATAGTAGTACTTTCCAATACCAGGCATGAATTCCTTCCCATAAAAGGACCCTCAAACATAGAGAGAAGTTAGTTCCCCCGTAAGAGATACATTGTTTTTCTAGAACCACTCCTGGTACCACTCTCTGTGTTAGTCAGGTTCTCTCTTCAGGAATAGAACAGATGTAATAAACACACATTACACTCCTGGTGGCAGTCTGTTTTTTTTGTTTTTTTTTTTTTTTTTTAATTTGAGAGAGAGAGAGAGAGAAAGACACAGAAAGAGAGTGAGAGAAACAGAGAGGGAGGGAGAGAATGGACAGACCAGTGCCTTCAGCCATTGCAAATGAACTCCAGATGCATGTGCCCATTTATGTGCATGTGTGACATTGTGTGCTTGTGTCACTGTGTGTCTGGCTTATGTGGGACCTGGAGAGTTGAACATGAGTTCATAGGCTTAGCAGGCAAGCACTTTAACCGCTAATCCATGTCTCCTGTCAAAAGTCTGGGTGAGTCAGGTTTAGAATGATGACTCATGGCACTCCCAGTACAAGTTTATATTAGTCAAGTTCTCAACAGAAAGCACATCTGACCAAATGAACAGTCATTAAACCCCGAGTACCAGTCTGTATTAGTCAGGCTCTCTACAGGAAAACAGCTGACAGGGTGAGGACACTTTTTTAGTCAGGGTTTTCCACGGGACCAGAACAAACAGAATGAACACACATTACTCTCCTGGTACCAGTCTGGGTTAGTCAGGTTCTCAACAGGAAAACAGCTGACAGGGTGACAAGTGTTTGCTAGGGTTTTCCACAGGAACAGAATGAACACACACTATACTCCCGGTACCAGTCTGTGTTATTTAGGTTTTCTACAGGAAAACAGCTGACAGGGTGAGGAGGCTGTGTCAATCTGGTTTTTTTTTTTTTTTTAAATTTTTATTAACATTTTCCATGATTATAAAATATATCCCATGGTAATTCCCTCCCTCCCCACCCCCACACTTTCCCGTTTGAAATTCCATTCTCAATCATATTACCTCCCCATTACAATCATTGTAATTACATATATACAATATCAACCTATTAAGTATCCTCTTCCCTTCTTTTCTCCACCCTTTATGTCTCCTTTTCAACTTACTGGCCTCTGCTACTAAGTATTTTCATTCTCACACAGAAGCCCCGTCATCTGTAGCTAGGATCCCCATATGAGGGAGAACATGTGGCGCTTGGCTTTCTGGGCCTGGGTTACCTGACTTAGTATAATACTTTCCAGGTCCATCCATTTTTCTGCAAATTTCATAACTTCATTTTTCTTTACCGCTGAGTAGAACTCCATTGTATAAATGTACCACATCTTCATTATCCACTCATCTGTTGAGGGACATCTAGGCTGGTTCCATTTCCCAGCTATTATAAATTGAGCAGCAATAAACATGGTTGAGCATGTACTTCTAAGGAAATGAGATGAGTCCTTTGGATATATGCCTAGGAGTGCTATAGCTGGGTCATATGGTAGATCAATCTCTAGCTGCTTTAGGAACCTCCACACTGTTTTCCACAATGGCTGGACCAGATTGCATTCCCACCAGCAGTGCAGAAGGGTTCCTTTTTTTCCACATCCCCGCCAACATTTATGATCATTTGTTTTCATGATGGTGGCCAATCTGACAGGAGTGAGATGGAATCTCAATGTAGTTTTAATCTGCATTTCCCTGATGACTAGTGACGTAGAACATTTTTTTAGGTGCTTATATGCCATTCGTATTTCTTCCTTTGAGAACTCTCTATTTAGCTCCTTAGCCCATTTTTTGATTGGCCTGTTTGATTCCTTATTAGTTAACTTTTTGAGTTCTTTGTATATCCTAGATATTAATCCTTTATCAGATATATAGCTGGCGAAGATTTTTTCCCATTCTGTAGGTTGCCTCTTTGCTTTTTTCACTGTGTCCTTTGCGGTGCAAAATCTTTGTAATTTCATTAGGTCCCAGTGGTTAATCTGTGGTTTTATTGCCTGAGCAATTGGGGTTGTATTTAGAAAGTCTTTGCCAAGACCAATATGTTGGAGGGTTTCCCCTACTTTTTCCTCTAGCAGTTTCAAAGTTTCCGGTCTGATGTTAAGGTCTTTAATCCATTTGGACTTAATTCTTGTGCATGGCGAGAGAGAAGAATCTATTTTCATCCTTCTGCAGATATTTATCCAGTTTTCAAAACACCATTTGCTGAAGAGGCTGTCTCTTCTCCAATGAGTATTTTTGGCATTTTTATCGAATATCAGGTGGCTATAGCTACTTGGGCTTACATCTGGGTCCTCTATTCTGTTCCACTGATCTACATGTCTGGTTTTGTGCCAGTACCATGCTGTTTTTGTTACTATGGCTCTGTAGTATAGGTTAAAATCAGGTATGGTGATACCACCAGCCTCTTTTTTGTTGCTCAGTATTATTTTAGATATTCGAGGTTTTTTATGATTCCAAATGAATTTTTGGATTGTTTTTTCTATTTCCATGAAGAAAGCCTTTGGAATTTTGATAGGGATTGCATTAAATGTGTAGATTGCTTTAGGTAAGATTGCCATTTTCACGATATTGATTCTTCCAAGCCATGAACAAGGGATGTTTCTCCACTTTCTAGTGTCTTCTGCAATTTCTCGCTTGAGTGTCTTAAAGTTCTCATTGTATAGATTCTTTACTTCCTTAGTTAGGTTTATTCCAAGGTATTTTATTTTTTTTGATGCAATTGTGAATGGGAGTGATTCTCTGATTTCATCCTCTGTGTGTTTGTTGTTAGCATATATGAAGGCTACTGATTTCTGTGTATTTATTTTGTATCCTGCTACATTGCTGTAGGTTTTGATTAGCTCTAACAGCTTGCTAGTACAGTCTTTAGGGTCCTTTATGTATAGAATCATGTCATCTGCAAATAGTGATAACTTGATTTCTTCCTTTCCAATTTGTATCCCTTTTATGTGTGTCTCTTGCCTTATTGCTATGGCTAAGACTTCCAAAACTATATTAAATAGAAGTGGAGACAGTGGACACCCTTGTCTTGTTCCTGATTTTAGTGGAAAAGCTTCCAGTTTTTCCCCATTTAGTAATATGTTGGCTGTAGGCTTGTCATAAATAGCCTTTATTATATTGAGATATGTTCCTTCTATTCCCAGTCTCTGTAGGACTTTTATCATGAAGGGATGTTGGATTTTGTCAAATGCTTTCTCTGCATCTAATGAGATGATCATGTGGTTTTTGTCCTTCAACCCATTTATGTAATGTATTACATTTATAGATTTGCGTATGTTGAACCATCCCTGCATCTCTGGGATAAAGCCTACTTGGTCAGGGTGAATGATCTTTTTATATACTCTTGTATTCTGTTTGCCAATATTTTGTTGAGAATTTTTGCATCTATGTTCATGAGGGAGATTGGTCTGTAATTTTCTTTTTTTGTTCTATCTTTGCCTGGTTTTGGTATCAGGGTGATGCTGGCCTCATAGAAGGAGTTTGGTAGGATTCCTTCTTTTTCTATTTCCTGGAAAAGCTTAAGAAGCAATGGTGTTAGCTCTTCCTTAAAAGTCTGGTAAAATTCAGCAGTGAATCCATCCGGGCCTGGGCTTTTTTTAGTTGGGAGATTATTGATAACTGTTCGGATCTCCATGTTTGTTATAGGTCTATTTAAGTGATTAATCTCATTTTGATTTAATTTAGGTAGGTCATATAGATCAAGGAAATCATCCATTTCTTTCAGATTTTCATACTTTGTGGAGTATATGCTTTTATAGTATGTCCCTATAATTTTTTGAATTTCTCTGGAATCTGTTGTGATGTTACCTTGTTCATCTCTGATTTTATTAATTTGTGTCTCTTCTCTCTTTCTTTTGGTCAGATTTGCTAAGGGTTTATCAATCTTGTTTATCCTTTCAAAGAACCAACTCTTTGTTTCATTAATTCTTTGGATTGTTCTTTTTGTTTCTATTTCATTAATTTCTGCCCTAATCTTTATTATTTCTTCCCGTCTACTACTTTTTGGTTTGCCTTGTTCTTCTTTTTCCAAGGCTTTAAGGCGAAGCATTAGGTCGTTTACTTGCGACCTTTCTAATTTCTTAATATAGGCACTTAAGGCTATAAATTTACCTCTTAGAACTGCCTTCATTGTGTCCCAGAGATTTTGGTATGTTGTGTTCTCATTATCATTTGACTCTATAAATTTTTTGATTTCCTTTTTGATTTCTTCATTGACCCACTCATCATTTAGTAGTGTATTGTTTAGCTTCCATGATTTTGTGTATGCTCTGTAGCCTTTCTTGCTACTGATTTGTAGTTTAATTCCATTGTGGTCAGATAGAATGCAAGGAATTATTTCAATTTTCCTGAATTTGTTAAGATTTGCTTTGTGTCCTAATATATGGTCTATTTTAGAGAATGTTCCATGTGCTGCTGAAAAGAATGTATATTCTGCAGCCTTTGGATGAAATGTCCTGTATATATCTGTTAGGTCCATATCTTCTATGACCTCATTTAGTCCGGATGCCTCTCTGTTTATTCTTTCCCTGGATGACCTGTCAATTGATGAGAGTGGGGTGTTAAAGTCACCCACCACCACCGTGTTTGGTGTTATCTGTGACCTTAGTTCTAATAGTGTTTGTTTGACGAATTTGGGAGCCCCCATGTTAGGTGCATATATGTTTAGGATTGTAATGTCCTCCTGTTGGAGTGTGCCCTTAATCAATATAAAGTGACCTTCCTTATCTTTTTTGACTAACTTCGGACTAAAGTCCACCCTGTCTGATATTAGGATAGCAACCCCTGCTTGTTTTCTAGGCCCATTTGCTTGAAACACCGTCTTCCAACCTTTCACCCTAAGATAATGTCTATCCTTTGTAGAAAGGTGAGTTTCTTGAAGACAACAAATTGTAGGATCCTGCTTTTTAACCCAGTCTGCAAATCTATGTCTTTTCGTTGGGGCATTGAGACCGTTGATATTAAGAGATATTATTGAAAGGTGTGTATTTATGTTTGCCATTTGTGTGTGTGTGTGTGTGTTACTTGTTCTACCTGTGCTCTCTTCTGTTAACTGGTATTTGAGTATGGCTGGTTTTTTCTAGGTTCCTTATATGTGTGCTTTTCCTTTTGTTCAGCATGGAGGATTCTATCAAGTATTTTCTGTAGAGCTGGTTTTGTCTTCAGATATTCCTTTAACCTGCTTTTGTCATGGAATGTCTTTATTTCTCCATCTATTTGGATGGATAACTTTGCAGGATAAAGTAACCTTGGTTGACAGTTGTTATCTTTCAGAACTTGGAATATATCACTCCAGGCCCTTCTGGCTTTAAAAGTTTGTGTTGAATAATCTGCTGTAATCCTGATGGGCTTGCTTTTGTAGGTAACTTGATTTTTCTCTCTAACTGCTTTCAATATTTTTTCTTTGGTTTGTGTGTTTGGAAGTTTGAGTATAATGTGGCGAGGAGAGTTTCTTTCTGGGTTTTGTCTGGCTGGGGTTCTAAAGGCTTCCTGTATCTGTATTGGCACCTCTTTCCCAATTTGGGGAAAATTTTCCTCTATGATTTTGTTGAAGATGCCTACTATGCCTCTGGAGTGGAATTCTTCTCCTTCTACTATGCCCTGAATTCTTATATTGGATCTTTTCATAGTGTCCCGAATATCTTGAAATTCCCACTCATACTTTTCTATAAGTTTGTCTTTCTCTTTGTTGGACTGCATTAGGTCTGCCACCTGATCTTCTAGCTTAGATATTCTGTCTTCTCCCTCATCCATCCTACTGGTGAGATTTTCTACAGAGTTTTTTATTTCATTAACTGTGTTCTTCATTGCTAGTAATTCTGACTGGTTTTTCTTTATTATTTCTATTTCTCTATTTATGTCTTGTATTGCCTTCTTTATTTCATTAAATTGGTGTCCTGCCTCTTCTTTGATTCCTTTGATTTCCTCTTTGATTTCCTCTTTGATTTCTTCTTTGATTGTTTTCATGTGTTCTTTGACCTCTTTGAACATATTTATAATTATTCTTTTGAACTCTTTCTCAGGCATTTCCTCTAACTCTTTCTCACTGGAGGACATTTCTGATGCATTAATACTTTTAGGTGGATTTATATCGTCTTGCTTTTTAGTGTTTCTTGTGTTATAATGTATATATTTTGCATCTTGGATTAAGTTAATGCTTGGATTTTCTAGCTAGCTGTGTATTCTTAGCTGTATCAATTGATTTGGTGTAATATATTTTCAGGGTAGGACCTTAAGGTATTAGGTGTGGCTCTTAAGACTTTCAGAGTATCTACAAAGATGTTCTTAGGGGTTGAGTTTCCCTGCTATAGGAGTATTCAAGCAGGCTGAGTGGAATAATATACTGGTAGATTCTAAAATTTAGCTAAACACTGTACCCATTCCAACAAAAACAGCCCCGAGTATGTATGCAAGAGTAGTTATTATAATGACCAGATCCTCAATCAACAAAGAGGTTTAGATTTCTGGTCTGTTGAGGTATCCAAGTCAGCTTGTGACCAAGTGAGACCCTTCCCTGGTGCAATCCCAGTTACCTTGGGTGATTGTGGTCTCAGTCAAGTTGCTGCCTGGGTCGTCGGGCTGCTGTTCTGATTTCTGGAGCTGGGCACTTGCTTTTCCTACGGGGCAAACTGAGCTGCTGCCGCCGCCTCTGCAGCTGTTGTATGCGCCACCCCCGGAGCCCCCACTGCTGCTGAAGCTGCCGTTGCCGTGTCCCCGAAGCCGCTGCTGCGGGATATGTCACCGCTGCCGCTCCTGAGTCCGCTGCTGCTGGGGCCACTGGTACCGGTGCTGGAGCCGCTGAAGTTGCTGCCAAATTCTGCTCCTGCTTGGGTCCCGCCGTCAGCCCAAGTTGGCGTGGCTGGGTCCCGGGCCGCTGCTGTGTTCGCTGGAGCTGGGTTCAGGCGGCAGGGGAGGGGAGGGAGCCGCGCTGTTCTGGTTGTATCGTTTCTCCACGTGTGCTTTTACTTCGCGGTCTGCTCCTCCCTCCGTTGCTCGCTGCCGCTCTCCCCTCACGTTTCCCGAGTTGCGGAGAGCGCGGTGTGAGGGGAAAATCCCGCACCTGGCTTGTCCTGCGGCTCGAGCCGAGAGACCGGCGGTTTTTCTGCCGCTCCGCGGTTGCGGCGGGTAGCCGAGCGGCCCGGAGCCGCTGTTCCCGCCTGTGCGGGCTCTGGATGCTCTGGAACTCTTCTATTTCTCCGCTGCCGCCTCAACTTCCTATACACCTCACTTTTTAGTAAAAGTGTGTATTTTGCTGAGTTATTTTTGGTCTTCCCCCCCCAGGCTGTTTTGGCGTGGTACCTACGCCGCCATCTTAACCGGAAGTCCCCTCCAATCTGGTTTTTTACAGGAACAGATCTGGTAGAATGAACACACACTGTACTCCTGGTATCAGCCTGTGTTATTTCGGCTCTCTATGGGAAAACAGCTGACAGGGTGACAAGTCTGTTTAGTCAGGGTTTTGCACAAGAACAGAACCAACAGAATGAACACACATTACATTCCCGGTACAAGTCTGTGTTAGTGATTTTCTCTACTGGAAACACGCACAACAGAGTGAACACTCATTACCCTCCGGGTACTAGTATGTTTTAGACAGGTGTCTCTACAGGAAAACAGCTGACAGAATGAACACACATTACAAAGGGAAGGTATTTATTTCCTTACATGACACAGGCTGGGTAGTCTAATAAAGAATGCATGGTGCATAAGCTGAGAATCAAGTAGCTGCTCAGCCTATGAGGTTTCATGCTTCAACACTCCCACTGTGTGTTGAACTATAGAGAATTCTTCCGGACTTACTTATTTTGACTCCATACTGGAAGGCCAAAGAAGCGGGGTTCCAGTTTCAGGAAAGAATTGCAGTAACTGGATAGATGTTCTCACCACCAAGTAGCGCGGGCAGCCAGACAAAAGGAACTGCTTTTCCTGTATTCTCTTTATATATAGGCTACTGTTGCAGTTACTTTATTGTTGCTGTGACAAACACCTGACCAGAAATAATTTATGGGAAGAAAGGGTTTATTTCAGGCTTACAGATTCCTGGAGAAACACCATCACTAAGAGTTGAACACTATCCTTACGAAAGCCTGGTTTTAAACACAAGACTGAAGTTCTTGTCTCACATTAGTATCTGCCAGTCCCATCATTTTCAACAATAGTATCTTTACATTAGAGTTGTTTTGGTATATGTGTGTATAGAGTATGTGTGGTGTATGTGTGTGTATGATGTATGTGTGTGTACAGATGCTTGTGTTGGATATTTTCTCTTGCTCATTCATAGTCTCCTTGAGATGGAATCTCTCACTCAACCCAAAGCTGTTGTTTTTGGGTCAGTGAGCCCCAGCAATTCTCTGGTCTCTGCCCCTTGTATACTGGTGTTATAAGTATGGATGGCCATGCCCAGCCTTTGTACATGGGAGCTTGGAAATCAAACTATGGCTGATTCAGTCTGTCATGCTTGCATGGCATATACTCTTACTGCTGAGCCATCTCCCACTCCCATGCCCACATAAGCATTCTTTAATATATAAATCTTATTAACTCTCAAGCTATAGATTTTTATATTTCGGCTGCTAATTTTCCTCTTGTTTTCTTCTAGGCTTTGGGTTAAGTCTGTGCTCAAGACAAACCAAATTCTTCAAATAACTATAGAAAGATCCAACAATATCAGCTAAATTATATATTTAAGGCTCAAAATGTTAAAAGATGGGCTGGAGATATGACTTAATGGTCAAGGTGCTTGCCTGCACCACCTAAGGACCCAGGTTCGACTCCCAAGAACCCATACAAGCCAGATGCACAAGGTTATGCATGTACATCAGGTGGCACACATGTCTGGAGTTTGATTGCAGTGGCTAGTGGCCCTGGAGTGCCCTCTCTTTCTCAATCTCTTTCACTCTGACACACGTAAATTAAAAAAAAAGTTAGAAGGTGGCAAGCAGCTACTCATGAGTACTTTGTATTTTCTCAGAGGAAAGCAGTACAAAACCCACAGATCATTCCTCAAGCAGCTGCCTTCTCTAGGTTTCCAGGGCCAAGAATCTGAGCAGCCACCCTTTTCAGCAGGCCCAAGATTTTCTGCTGATGATGAAATCATTAAGTGAGACTGGGAAAGGAAAACCAAATTATTAAATGGGCTCTGGCCATTCATCATTTACACTTTGAATTTTTGAAAGATTGAATTATACTCAATTAATAAAATATTTATAAATAGAGGAGGAAGTGAGGGAGGGAGAGAAAGAGAGAGGAAATGGATATGCCAGGGTGTCTAGCTGCTGCAGATGAACTTCAGACACACGGACTACTCTGTGCATGTAGCTTTATGTGGGCACTGGAAATCGAGTTTGCACGGTCGGGCTTTACGTGGGCAGTGGAGAATCGAGTTTGCGTGGTCTGGCTTTGCAAGCAAGCACCTTTAACCACTTAGAGAGCTCCAGCACCTACGCTCAATTTTAACTTAAAAGTATTTTTAAAAGACTTTTACAAAGATCAAAAGGGTTAAAAAAAAAAAAAACTATTGTGGGCTGGGTGTAGTGACATATGCCTTTAATCCTAGCACTCAAGCAGCCGAAGTAGGGGGATTGCTGTGAGTTCAAGGCCACCCTGAGACTATATACCTTGGGGGTGGGGGAGGGAAACTATTGTGCTTTCTTCTATAACAATAACAAGAGAAAGTTCTACTTTTTTGTTTATTTTTATTTATTTATTTGAGAGCGACAAACAGAGAGAGAAAGAGACAGAGAGATATATTGAGGGAGAGAATGGGAGCGCCAGGGCCTCCAGGCATTGCAAATGACCTCTAGACACATGCGCCCCTTGTGCATGTGGCTAACATGGGTCCTGGGGAATTTAGCCTCAAACTGGGGTCTTTAGGCTTCACAGGCAAGCACTTAACTGCTAAGCCATCTCTCCAGCCCCAGAGAAAGTTCTTAATTGATGATCTTCATTAACTTGGCAAAATGAAAATATATGAAATTAAATGGTTATCTTGTAACCGCTACTGAGATCTTAAATCAAATGCACATTCAGATGAGAACTCAAGATGCAGAGGCACAGACCAAAAAGTCGGCACTATTGAGGCAGGATAGAAAGGGAAAATTATAAGACAGTGGGAAGGGAAAATATGTCCTAACCTAGGAGTCTTTGACAAATACAAATATATATTTCTATCATATATGTATCACAGCCTTCATAAAAATATCATATTTATTATTTGTACATTAAAAATATTCTCAAAAAAAAAAAAAACCATAGCAGTAATCTAGCAAGGAGATTTTTAGTATATAGTATTTGGAATTTTCACTCATATTCAAAATTATTTTATTTTTATTTATTTGAGAGAGAGAGAGAATGGGCATGTCAGGGCCTTCAGCCACTGCAAATGAAACTCCAGATGCATGCACCACCTTGTGCATCTGGCTTATGTAGGTCCTAGGGAATCAAACTTGGGTCCTTTGGCTTTGCAGGGAAGCACCTTAACCACTAAGCATTCTCTCTAGCCCTCATTCACATTTTAAATGATGTGTGATTTTAATGTAAAATGTACCCATAGGCTCTTTTGTTTGAACACTTGGTTCCTAGCTGGTGGTTCTGTTTGATTAGGAAGTGGAGGCTTGCTGGAGGAAGTGGGTCACTGGGGGATGATCTTAAGGTTTTGTAGCTGTGCCCCACTTCCAGTTTGTTTTCTGCTTCCTGATGACACATGTGACTTGCTCCGCTCCCTCTCCTTCCACCATACCTTCTCCACCATGAACTTCCCCTCAAAACTGTGAGCCAATTAAAAACCCTTTACTTCCTTAAGTTGCTTCTGGTCAGGTATTTGTTCACAGCAATGAGAAGGTCACTAATATAGACAGTGTCTCTAAAACATTTGTTTTAGAAGGTCGGCCTTTTTACACACACTAAGGTGAGGCAAGCGCAAGGTCACACATGCCCACTAGGTGGCACAAGCATCTGGAGTTCAATTGCAGGGGCTGAGGCCCTAGCTGGCCAGTTCTTCTCCCCCCCCCCACCCCCCCCAAAATCTGCTATTTTTTATAAATCTTGTAACAATTTTTTTTTCTCAACCTCAGTTTCTAGAAATAACATTTAAAAGAGCCAATCTCAAATCATTTCACAAGGAAGGAAACTCATCATTAACATTTCCATTAGTTAACTTTTTAAGTAGGTTTGCCTGAGGTAAGTCAGTTTTCTTTATAGTCTCAAATTCAAATCTTATAAATTCCTGTATTATAGCTGACTACTTTTTCTTTTCTTTTTCTCTTTTTCCTTTCGCTCTTTCTTTCTTTCTTTTTTTTTTTTTTTTTTTGAGGTAGGGTTTCACTCGAGCCCAGGTTGACCTGGAATTCACTATGTAGTCTCAGGTTGGCCTGGAACTCACAGCAATCCTCCTACCTCTGCCTCCCAAGTGCTGGGATTAAAGGTGTCAACACCATCCCCAGCCTGACTACCTTTTCAAAGGAAGAAAAACAAAAATACACACAAAGGCAACAGCTACAGTTATTAACGTAATCAAAAAAATGTTCCCAAAAGATTCATATTCATACATACTCATGCAGTGCACATTTCAAAAGTAGGATACCAGTTTATTCATAATCGTAGTGCACAATAAGTTTCTAAAAGAGAAATGCAATAATGAAGTGACCAGAGGTTTGTTTCCAGGTTCATTTTAGGAGCTCCAGGAGCAGATTATGTTGGTTTTGCGCCATGTGGTATTAGAAACCACCCCAAGTTTATAAAAGACTAATTAGTTAAAATTCTCACTAGAGGGCACCAGGATGGTGAAGACAATAGTTTTCATGGCTATATAAATCACAGCAGAGATTCCTTAACACCCTGTTTCAAATGGCTCAGAAGGGCCCCAAAGCCTTCCCTGTCATACTGCAAACACCCAGATAGTTTAAGGCTTGTCATACAAATGACATTATAGCCCAACAGAACTGAAACTGCTCAAAAGATAAAAACAGTCATCAAATAACAGTCACCAACAATGGTTCAGAATGGGCCCAAACAGCTCAAGGAGCCCTAAATGTAAATAAGAAAGCAATGCCCAAGGTGCACCAAGGGTCAAACTCTCCCCAGCATAAAACAAAGTCAAAACTCACGTTTCTCTGCTTCACCCAGTAGAGCTACAAAGAAGCTGCAGCTGGCTGATGTGGGGAGGTAAGAAGTCATTTCTAGAAAAAAGCAATTCCACAGCTAGGTGGTACCCTCCATTCTTTTCTCTCCATCCAGGGTTTGCTTGCTGCCAGTGGCTGGCACTCAAAATAAGTCTTTTCTCCTGGCTATGGCTCACCAAAATTATGACTGGAGTTGTTAGGGTCAGAACCTGTGCCCTCATAGCCCTATAAGCCAATTGAGGACAATTGATATTGGAAAACAGAAAAAGATGTATTCAATGTGGCCACACTGGGAAGAGGACCAAAGAGGTCCAGTGACCTTCCCCATCTCACCCCAGGGTTTTGACATGAAGTTTAGATAGAAGGCAAGAGGTATACATAGCTAAGCAGTCTGGTCAAGATCTCTCTTTCTTTCTCATGTGGCATCACTTTCCTAGAGATAAGTTTCCTTATGGCTGGTTTCCTTCTCTCAGCATGAGAGTCATGGGAAATTTCCAATTTTGGGGGATCCAGTATTTCAATACTCTAATAGCCAAAGGGAGGGATACCAGTGTCTCTGTAGAATACCTTCATTCTGCCAGAATCATTATACCCTGACTGGAACTGTGTTCTTATTGGTTTTCTTTTCAGTTCCTCACTCTTCTATTTCTCTACATTTATCTAAAATTCATTTTGTGGATTTATGGAGTTCTTTTTCTCTTTGGAATAGCCCCTTCCTCACTGGGTCCCATGAAGGCAGATTCTAATTGGTCATATTGTTGGAACTTTCAAAAGCTATTCTTCTGTTGAAGAATATGGTCAGAAAAACAATTATGGTTCGAAAACTTCATCTCTACTGCTAATTTTGGGAGGTTGAGATGTGCTTTTACATCACTGTGCGACTGATTTCTACAAATGTGCCATTATGCACAAAACAACCCATGCTGTCATATGTGCACAGGCATGTGGAAAGACCAATGTGGTCTTACTAACTAGCACTTACATCTTCCACATCTAATCTACTTCATCACTTGGTGTTTGAGAAGAATATGTTAGACATTTGCATCTATATTGCCAATTTTTCTGTTTCTGCTTATTCTGTTAACTATTGCTGCCTTTGTATGTATATACAGAGAGATAGAGAGGAGAATATATCATTAAGTATGTTTGTTCACAATCATATTGATTATTTTATCAGTATATATATTCTTGATATTGAAATATTTTTTTCTCATCCTATGCTGATTAGTACAACTTCTTTTTTTGGTTATATTTGCCATCCCTTATCAGCCTTTCTAAATGTATTCTTTTAGGTGACAATTCCATAGCTAACATTGTTTTACTTAAGTTCAATATGAAAGTCCTTGTTATTTTACTCGTGTATTTTGAATACTTGGTTATTTTAATAATTAGGATTATTTTTGCAATCTGTTTTTCATGTTTATTTTAAAAATATTTTCCTTGGGCTGGAGGGATGGCTTAGCAGTTAAGCACTTGCCTGAGAAGCCTAAGGACCAGGGTTCAAGGCTCGATTCCCCAGGACCCATGTTAGCCAGATGCACAAAGGGGTGCACGCATCTGGAGTTCATTTACAGTGGCTGGAAGCCCTGGTGCACCCATTCTCTCTTTCTGTCTGCCTCTTTCTCTCTCTGTGTCACTCTCAAGTAAATAAATAAAAATGAACAAAAAACATTTTCCTTTATTTTTCTTATACTATTGGATAGATATGGATTTTTATTCTTCTGCCTGTCCAACTGTGAATTGTATTTTTATCCTTTATCCCTTGTCCCTAAACTAATTCACACCTCTCCCTTCATCAATACATGCTCTCACACATAGCACATTCATTTCCATCCTGTTTCCATCTTCATACCCTACCTGCCATGATATTTGTGCTTTACTTTTAAAACCTTTTTAAATATTCTATCTTTTATAAATAAATAAATTATTTTGAGGGAAGCAAGAGAGAGAAATGGCTGTGCCAGGGCATCTAGCCACTACAAATGAACTCCAGATGCATGTGCCACCTTGTGTATCTAGCTTATGTGGGTCCTGGGGAATCAAACCCAGGTCATCAGGCTTCACGTTCATGTGCCTTTCACTACTGGGCCATCCCCCCAGTTCCCACTTTATTTTTTAATCATATGTGCTCTGCTATTTACTCTATCTGATAAAAAGATAGAATGTAGATTAAGAATAATGCTTTATGTATTTCTGAGCTTTTTAAATTTATTTGAGAGGAAGAGGCAGAGAGAGAGAGAGAATGGGTACACCAGGCCACCAGCTGCTGCAAATGAACCCCAGTGCTGGAAGAACCATTTTCTTTTTATGGTTGGGGGAGGAGAATTGTCACACCAGGGCCTCCCACCATTGCAGTTGGACTCCAGACAAGTGTTTCACCTTGTGCACATGCATGCTTGTGCTTATACGGGTTCTGGAGAATCGAACCTGGATCCTCAGGCCTCACAGGTAAGTGCCTTAGCTGCTTAGCCACCTTTCCAGCCCTGTTTCTACATTTGTTTGTTTTTCAATCTGTAGAATACAGATAGTGACACCAATGTATAGAATGGCTTTTGAGTATTAAGGATCAGATCCATGTGAAGTACTTAGAACAACCTGTCTGTAGTAAAAGCTGTTTTGGTCTTTCTTGATAAATGTTTTCACACACAACTTCCCTTCCCCTTGGATATTCTTTACAAATGAATGTCCTTGCTGAAATTGTGAATAAAATCCAACATTTCTTAATTGTTCAAGAAGCTGGAATTCTTTTTTTCAAATTTTTATTAACAACTTCCATAATTATAAAAAATATCCCATGGTAATACCCTCCCTTCCCCCACTTTCCCCTTTTAAACTCCATTCTCCATCATCTCCCCTTCACTTCTCAATTAGTCTCTTTTATTTTGATGTCATGCTCTTTTCCTCCTCTTATGATGGTCTTGTGTAGGTAGTGTCAGGCACTGTGAGGTTATGGATATACAGGCCATTTTGTGTCTGGAGGGAGCACGTTGTAAGGAGTCCTATCCTTCCTTTGGCTCTTACATTCTTTCCTCCACCTCTTCCGCATTAGACCCTGAGTCTTGGAAGGTGTGATAGAGATATTACAGTACCAATCACTCCGGTCACTTCTTTCTAGCACCATGATACCTTCTGAGTCGTTCCAAGGTCACTGCCGTCTGAAAAGAGAAGATTCTCTACCAAAAGTGAGAGTAGCATTAATATGAGGGTATAAACATTCAGAGAAGTACTTACTGGGCAGTTTGATGAGCATAGTATATACATTTAGCCAGACAGCAGCAGACGTTACACCCCTAGGGCATGACTACTCCTGTTTTAAGTTTTCAGTATTGGGAATATATTCCCTCCCATGGAGCGGACCTCCAGTCCAATTAGAGGGCAGTTGGTTTCCACCATGACAGACATGCTACTATTGTACCCGTTGGCTCATTTGGCCTGGCTAGCCAATTATAAGGCTTGCAGTGTCCACTGTTGAGTATCTTCACTGGTGATTTCTCTTTCTCCCATTGAATTGCATGTAGAATGGTTTCTTAACAAGCTGGAATTCTTATATTTCTTGTCCATTCTTTCTGCTTTCCTTCTTCAAGACAGCCCAGAGTATTGTCTTCATTTTTGAGTGACTCTAGTCTCCAGAAGTCTAGTTATTGTTTTCCTTGAATACATATTTTCCTGGAGTAAATGTCAGCTTCCTTGTATGTTAGTATTGAAAACTTAGTGTGATGGTTGTGGTAAATATGTGCTGCTCAAGGTCCTGGGTTCAATCCCCACTACTTCTTCACCCCCAATTAGAGTTTACCAGGGGAAGGAATGGACAGTGGAAAGGGAAAGCCTGATCTGAGGTTAGGGTTTAGGGAAGGCACAGGACCACAGGGCAGAGCTCTACTGTCCCTTTGGGCTTTTCCCACCTCTACCAAGCACCAGGTTCTGAGTGGGCCTCTGCATCTCTGTATCCCCACCCTGTACTGTGGTTATGGGAGGGAGGAGCTGAGATGGCTGTGAGAGGAGAGATTTTCAGTGACCAGTGGCCCTGCCCATACACACATCTGGTCCTTACTGCTCAGAGTGAATTTTCATGCCACCTGCTATTGATTCTGTGGCATGGTATGTAGGTGCTCTTCCTGTCCTGCCTGGCTTTTTGATGGCCAGGAGAGCTGTGCATCTCCAAAGGCCAGGCAGAGAGAGCACCTCAACAGGTTGTCCCAAAGCCCTTCTCTGGATTCCAGGAGAACCAGGCTCTCTTGCTCTCACTAGGGTCCATCTGCATATCTCTGTCCTCCAGGATTTCTCAGAGACTGTGTGTCTGTCTCTTGAGTCCATCTTCCAGTCCTTCTCAATTATATTGCATCTGGGTTGGAAGAGATATCCCGTTGTCCTCGTCAGTTCTCCCTTTTCACATGGCTAGATGTTTATAATTTTTCTTTTATGTTTTCATATTAGAATCTAATTCAAAATTCACATATATCAGGAACCTTTTTTTTTTTGAGGGAGGGTCTCACTCTAGCTCAGGCTGACCTGGAATTCACTCTGTAGTCTCAAGGTGGCCCCGAACTCACAGCAGTCCTATTACCTCTGCCTTCTAAGTGATGGGATTAAAAGTGTATGCCACCATGCCCAGCAGGAAGCTTTTTAAAACTGAAAATTATAGGGTTGGGGAGATGACTCAGTGGCAAAGGTGCTTTCCTATAAAGCCAAAAGACCCAGGTTCAGTTCCCTAGTGCCCACATAAAGCCAGATGCACAAGGTGGTACTTGCATCCAGTGTTCATTTGCAGTAGCTAGAGGCCCTGGAACACCCGTTCTCTCTCTCTCTATTTCTCTCTCTCAAATAAAAATAAATAAATAAATAAAGCACTGAAAACTATTTCATATTTTAAAGAAGCTATCCAGTTACAATGTATGCAAAGCCAGTACATGAAATAGACTTTCAGTATAAGAACAATTTTATTTGTAAAACAACCTGCATGATTCAACTTTAGTTCAACAGCATTGCAGACTTTCTGTAGCATGGATGCAATTCAGATTTTCTTTTTATTGATCTTGCTGTATTTGTGATGAGAGTTGTTCTAGTAAACTGTTAGCTCCTTTGAAGCCAGTTGGTACTTAACTGAGACATTCTGTGAGGACTTCATGTCACATGCATGATAAACATCCCATTTCTAATTGAGAACTGTAGAAAAAAGTACATAGCAAGTACCCAATACTAACCACATTATGTTTATCAGACACCAGATTTTAGGGGCTGGAGAGATAGCTCAGGGGTTAATGTGCTTGCCTACAAAGCCTAATGACCGTGGTTCAATTTTCCAGAACCCAAGTAAAGCCAGATGCACAAGGTGGCACGTGGATCAGGAGTTTGCTTGCAGAGGCTAGGGGCCCTGGCAGGCCCTTTCTCTGTCTCTTCTGTTCTCATGGCTTGCAAATAAAATAAAATGAGGGTTAGAAAGATTGCTTAGTGGTGAAGGTACTTGCCTGGGAAGTCTTAGGACCCAGGGTTGGTTTTCCTAGTATCCATGTAAATCAGATGCACAAGGTGGCAAATGCATCTGGAATTCATTTGCAGTGGCTGGAGGCTCTGGTGTGCCCATTCTCTCCCTTCCTCCCTCACTCTCTCCGCCTCACTCTCTCAAATGATAAATAAAATAAAAATACTTTAAAATTAAAAAAATAATTAAATTTTAAAAGAGAACAAATCTTAGATGAATGAGCATTTCTGGAATGAAAGTCTCTAATTTTTGTTTTTGGCTTGTTTTAATGTCTGTTTTTACATGCGCTGAAGATGCACAGTAACCAAAAGGGATTACTTCCAGAGCCAAACCCAGTACAAATTATGAAAAGTTTAAGCAATCCTGCCATGTTGCAAGTTCTTCTGCAGCCCTCGTTACGTGGACGAGCAGTCAAACCTGGTAAGCATCATATGTTCTGTTACACACAGAATGTTGGTTTGCACCTGTTTGTGCTGCATTATCTGTGACATGTTAAAGATGCATTTACATAGTCAAGAACATGTAATCTTGTCTAATGATACTGACTTTCCTAAGGCCTATTAATGAATTTTATTTGATTATCTGAGATGATCTTATATTTTGGCATAATCTGCTTATGTGCTTCCCTTTTTTATACCATTGGTAAGTGTTAAGTATTAGGCTTAACTTGAGCTTTTAGTGGACATGAATTTATGAGTTAGGTAAGAGTGAACGTAGATTGTTGTAGGGTATATAAAGAAAAAATATGATACATTCTGTTATAGTAACAAAACTATCTGTTGAAAGTGCTAAACATATTTCCTTTTTTTCTTCTCTTCCTTCTGTTGTAAAATTGCTTCACTTTTACCAATGACAAAAGCATCACTTTTTAAAGTATTGTCCAAATATTCATATGATCAGTCCACGTTAGATATCAACCTATTTGTATTATTACTTTAAAAATTATTATTCTTGTTTTCATGTCTGTGTGTGTGTGCAGGTACATATATATGTGTGTGAGTATGGAGGCCAAAGAACACCTCAAATATGGTTCTCCTGTTGCTGTCTGCCCTTTTTGTTTTACGACAGGGTCCCTTGTTGGCCTGGAGCCCATCAAGTAGGCTGGACTGACTGGCCAGTAAGCCTTAAGCATCCAACTATCTCTGCTCTCCTAGCACTGGGATTACAAGCATGCAATCACTCCTCAGGTCTTTATGCTTGTGTGTTTCCTGACTGGGCCATCCCCAGGCACTGGTATTACCTTCTGAGATGTGCTGCTTTACATACACAGAGTTTTTGTGTTAACATTATAAAGGAAATGAATGTCTGTGTTCAATGGTAAAGTTTAAAATCAAACATATATAGAGTAAGGATATTCAATATATTTGTTTAGTTTCGATCCTGAGTGGCTAATGTCTACTCATATGAGGTTCTTTTCTATGTGGATGCAGTCTGATCTGCATTTATTGAAAAGAAAGCCAATTAAACTGAGACTCTTTCTCCTACAATATACTCACAACACATATCACTTCTGACACCAGAGGCCAGGGAGGGGTTCCCCACATATCAAGTAAGTAAGATATACTATAGCAGATACCAACCCAGTGAAGTTTCCTTTAATTTCATTCAGTTTGGATACTGCTGTGAGAGGTGGCAGATCCCACAGGTTGGGGGTCCAGCCCCCAGACAGTTCCTCACTTAAAGTTGTGACTCATGCTGTTTTGCCTGTGCTTCTGACTGGTAGCAGCATTCCTGAAACACCAACCTCAAGTCTCATGGGACTCCAAGAAAACTGGTACCCTTAGATAACCACACATTTTTCAGTTGATAATACAAGATGTTCCCAAGGGTGTAGATGGGGAGGTTCCTAGATGTGTGTGTGGGGGGGGGGTAGGAGCTCTATGCTTTCGCTGCAGGTGTCCACCCCTGGGCATCTCCAGGTGTTCAAAAGTTCTTAAAACCAAAGCTGTTTTGCAGGGTTTTTGTGGAGACTTCAGCAGCAAACATACTGTGTAGAAATGTAATTGGAGAAAGAGTGTGAGTTCTGCCAATGGAATGACTGGGTAAATCCCATGAAGCCTGCCTGTCCCTGGCCTGTATGATGCATTCTTATGTCTTAATATCAATTAGACAAAAGAGCTTTCTTATGACACAAAACAGAAAAACAGAATGTGTATAGCCAGCCTTGAGGAGAAACTCTAGCCTATTCTGGGGAGAGATTTATGAGCCAGTAACTGGGTAACAATCCAAACAATATACATCATCATAATATCACATCTAGGTTTTTTGGGTTGTCCTAAAACATGGTGTAAAATAGACACAAATGCTGGGCGTGATGGCACACACCTTTAATCCCTGCACTCGGGAGGCAGAGGTAGGAGGGTTGTCGTGAGTTCGAGACAAGGCTGAGACTACATAGTGAATTCTAGGTTAGCCTGGGCTCTACAGTGAGACCCTACCTCAAAAAACAACAAAAAATAAATAAAAACAAAACAAAACAAAACAAAAAAAAAAAACAGACTCAAAAATCTGTTTGTTGATGTTGACTAGCACAACATGCAGTGGCCTCTTGTCCTAGTACCATGCTGTTGCTGCTGAAGTCCAAGACGGTGCTAATAGTTAAAGCATGCCTGGGGCTGAAAAGAGAGCTCAATCAATAAAGTATTTGCCTTGCAAGCATGATGATCAGAATTTGATCCCCAATACCCATGTGAAATTATCTAGGCATGGTGGTACATTTTGTAATCTCAAGGTTAGCACTGGGATTTCAAGCCATTTGGAGATTCTGTCTCAAAAATGGTAAACAGTGCCTAAGGATGACACCCAAGGTTGTCCTCTGGCTTTTACACGCATGCGTGCACACACACACACACACACACACACACACACGTGTACTCTGGTACATACACACACACAGAGATACAACCCAAGGCTATCCTCTGGCCATTACATGCATATACATATGTGTGCACATGTGCATGAACCTGCATGTATAACACAATCCAAGGTTATCGTTTGTCCTTTACATACATACACACACACACACACACACACACACACACATATACACTTAAACACACCCACATATGCACAACCCATCATTGTCCTCTGCCCTTTACGAGCATATAAACACACATGTAATGTACCTCATATACACACAATGGTTGTCCTCTGGTTACATACATATGCACACATATGTACATGTACCACAAAGAAGCATACTATACTCTTGGGTCTTTCACAAAGCATTGTCTGCACCTTCAGGTTCTGGGCATCTTTAATAATTTTGGCTTAGTATTATTTCCATCTCTTTACCCAGGACTGTGTATATTTCTCTGCTGTTCTACTTCAAAGTCTGCTTTGCATGTTTAATGTCATTTACCTGTTTTAAATAAGATGTTTTGGTATCTCTCTCCATGTATGGAGAAGAATCTCAGCTTTCTGGCTTGTCTTTGTGTGTTTGACAAGGGAAGAGGTTAAATCCCTGCCTCATGTGAGTAGAGCCAAAGCTGGAGAATGGGTGAAAAGTTTTATTTTCTTTCTGGTTTGGGAGGGAGTAGGTGTTAGGGGTTGGACCCAGGACCTTCTGCATGCAGTCCACCCCTACCCCTGAGCTATTTCCCAAATGCATGTTAATAGATGTGATGAAGTTGCCTTGTTAGCACAGTTGCTAGTACATCAGCCTCATAGACATGATGAATATTTAAGTCTTTCCAGTTTGAGAGCATTACAAGTAAAATTTCAGGGCTGGAGAGATGGCTTAGCGGTTAAGCGCTTGCCTGTGAAGCCTAAGGACCCCGGTTCGAGGCTCGATTCCCCAGGACCCACGTTAGCCAGATGCACAAGGGGGCGCACGCATGTGGAGTTCATTTGCAGTGGCTGGAGGCCCTGGCGTGCCCATTCTCTCTCTATCTGCCTCTTTCTCTCTCTATCTCTCTCAAACGAATAAATAAAAAAAAATTGAATAAAAAAATAAAATTTCAATGGAGATTTGTGTATTACTCTTTATTTAGACTTGTAAATATGAAGTACATTTAAGTTGTAGGAAACTACCCAGCTGTTTTCCAGTTATGGTTGCAGAATTTACATTGTTCCCACCTATCCGGGGCTCCAGTTCACTCATCTCTGCTCACAAATGGTATATCATATTTTTAATGAGCCTGTACTAGTTATGCTCTCATTGTTTTAGTAAATGTCTGACAAAATCAGTTTAAGGGAGAAAGGGTTTTGTTTCAGCTACCAGGTCCCAGTCCATCATGGTGAGGAAGGCAGGCAGCAGGAGCTTGCGGCATCTGCTCACACTCAGCACAGTAAGGAGGTAGTGATTAGTGCTGGTGCTCAGCCAGCTCTCTCCTTTTTAAATCTAGCCAGGACCCCAGCCCATTGAATGGTGCTGACCACAGATAAGGTGGGTCCACACACCTCAATTAACTTAAAATAATCCCTCACAGTCATGCCCAGAGGCTAACCTAATCTATATAATTTCTCACATGTGAGTCTAGGTCTTGTGAGGTTGACAATAAACCAACCCAGTCTTTCTATTGAGTGTGTGCTACCTTCTGTGTGCATGTATGTGCATGTGTGTGTGCGTGCATGTGTGCATGCATGTGCATGTGAGCATATGTGTGTTTTGGAGATAGGGTCTTTCTATGTGATCCAGGTTGGCCTCAAACTCACAATCCTGCTGTTGCTACCTCCCAGAGTACTAGGATTCTAGGTATAATCTAGTGTTCTTTTTTACTGATAATCTTTGCACATGTCTGTAATATACTTTGATTGTAATCCCATCATTGCCTTCTCTTGACTGCCCTCTCCCTCCCCTCTGGCTGACCCCCTTCTTCTTCCAACTAGGTCCTCTTCTATTTTAATGTCCCTTTTTTTCTTGTGTGGAATGACTAACTGAGTTTAATTAGAGGCACCTGCGTGGGTGGTGGGTCCTACCAACAGAGATACCACTACATAATAAATGTCTCTGATTCCCCCAGCCACAGTTATGTTACCTGTAACTCCTCAGGGAGGGAGGGGGCTCATGTCCTTCTCCATCATCCATGACAGAATGTTGATAGGCTTAGTTCTGTGGGGATCTAGTGCACGTTATCACAGTCACTATGAGGTCATACATGCCTTGTTACGCCTGGATGACAGTGCACTCCTCTCCTTTCTCAAGCCCTCACATTCTTTCTGCCTCCTGTTTCATACTGTTCCTTGAGCCATGGGGGGCGGGGTGTTGACATTTTGCTACATCTACATTATCAGGACCTATTCTGCTATTTCTATACATTACATATATGTACTTCCCTCTTATAGCTGTTTCTATAATAATAATTAGATGAAACTTCTTCATGCTTTTTCAAAATTTCATTTTTTAGTTGGCAAATAGAGATTACATATGATTCATTCCAGCAGTTTTAATTGATTTTCCTCTCCCCCACTGCTGTTTCTGCCACCTTTCCCCTTTCTCTTAATATCCTCTCCCTTCTCCCTTCCCTCAGCTCTCTTCCTACTCCCCATCTTCATGTCATTTCCTATCTTTGGTTCTTTTCTATGTATATTACCTATTTTTAAAATATTTCTTTTAAAAGTATTGTGGGGGGCTGGGGAGATGGCTCAGCAATTAAGGAGGGCCTTGCTTGCAAAGCCTGCCATCCTCATACTCGGGTGAAGCCAGATGCATAAAGTAGTACATACACCTGGAGTTCATTTACAATGGCAAGGGGCCCTGACACACCCATTCTCTCTCTCCCTGCAAATAGATAAATGAAAATATTTATAAAAACCCATAAGTATTTGATATATAGACTCAGAATTAAGTATGTGGTTACCATTTATTCCTTGTATTTCTATATACAGTTCTGTGCCTTGTGTTTATTATATAGTTCCATGTGATATCTTCTCAAAAGAGTTATACATAATAATTTTTGTGTAGTATGTGATGTGTGTGGTATATGCATGTGCATGTCTCTGTGCATATGGAAGCAGAGGAGACCTCCAGGTGTCCTTCCTGTACTGCTTATCCACATGTTTTGTTGAGACAGTCTGTGAATACAGAGCTGCACTATTCACATGTCCCAGCAATTTTCCATTCTCTGCTCTCCACAGGATGGGGGTACAGCTGTTTAGGTAGGTGCTAGGGAATCAAACTGGGTGGTCTTGAGTATCTTCAGGCCTTCAGGCTTTTAGCAAGCACTCTTACTCATTGAGCCATCTTCCCAGAGCCCTGCTTAAGAGTTTTAAGTACAAGGATTGCATCTTTCCCCTAGACTCACCGTCTGACAAAATCTCTCAAGGTCTTAAAACACTGAGCAAATGCTGAGCAAGACCATGAGTGTAGCACTTACCAGAAGATGCTAACCTAGGTTTGTGTTTCATAGTTAAGGCAGAAAGTGCTGGAATTTTACAGCAGATTCTAGAACTAAAGCATTAGGACAGGAGCCTGTCACTTTTCACCAGTGACAGGTTAATAGATCATGAGACATTGTATGAGTCTTTGAAGACATATTTTTGGTGCTCATTTTGTTTTTAATTTCACATGTCATAAAGTTAATGTTTTACCTCTGTTTTTTCAAAGCGATCCTTGGAACACCTCACAGCTTGCCTCACCTGATGGGTCCATCCCTCCCCTCTGTGCTGTTGCCCTTGAGTAAAGCACAGCAGGTAGGTAAGAAGCACCAGGCATCAAAGATTTGGAATGAATATTTGATTTTTTTGTTGTTGTTTCCAAGGTAGGGTCTCACTCTAGTCCATGCTGACCTGGAACTCACTATGTAGTCTCAGGCTGCCCTCAGACTTACAGTAGTCCTCCTGCTTCTGCCTCCTGAGTGCTGGGATCAAAGACATGTGCCACCACACCTAGCTTTTCTTTAAAACGAAAAGCAAACAACAACAACAACAACAACAACAACAAAAAACCCCAAGAGCTGGAGAGATGGCTTAGAGGTTAAGGCACTTGTCTACAAAGTCAAACAACCCAGGTTCAATTCCCCAGGTCTCACGTAAGCCAGATGCACAAGGGGGCACATGCATCTGGATTTCATTTGCAGTGGCTATAGACCCTGGTGTGCCCATTTTTTTCTCTTTCTCTTTCTCTTTCTCTCTCTGTCTCTCCCTCCTTCTCTCTAATAAATAAATAAATAAAATAAATTGTAAACTAAAAACAACACATTATGATCTCATGTGGTCCAGGCTGGCCTAACTCCCTATGTAGCTGAAGACAATGCTGAACTCCTCATTTTCCTGCCTCTACTCCCACATGTAGGAATTGCAGGCATGCACCATGTCTTTCCAGTAAAACCAGCCATTTCATTTGTTCTTAACAAAGTTGTCAGGAAGTTAAGTGAGTACTATGTTTTTGTTGTTGTTTTGTTTTTTGAGGTAGAGTCTCACTCTAGCTCAGGCTGACCTGGAATTCACTATGTAGTCTCAGGGTGGCCTTGAACTCATGGCAATCCTCCTACCTCTGCCTCCCAAGGGCTGGGATTAAAGGCGTGTGCCATGATGCCCGACCAAGTACTATGTTTTTTAAAAGATCCTTCTCCCTCTCTTGTCCTCCCTTCCCTTCCCTGTCTAGTCCTGCCTGGCCTGTCTCTGCTGTGGGAATTGTTTTAGAGCCTTGTACATTCTGGACAAGAGCTCTGCCGCTGAGCTGCATCCCAGTTCTCCTTAACTTTGTATTTGGAGTCAGCATCTTACTAAGTTGCCCAGGCTGACCTTGAGCCCTCCCTCAGAATAGCCTGGTCAGGCTTTGAACTTGTCATCCTCTTGTCCTAGCCTCCTGAATGACTGCTACTATACACCGGTGCCACCAGTTCAGGCAAAGGACATCTTAAGTCAGTACAATGAGTATATCAAATCCAGCTAACCTAAATCAGTATCATTGTATAAATTTATTAATTCCTATTTGTAGGGTCATTAAGAAGATAAGACATATTTTGTGGTATTTTTTTTACAAGATAATAAATCAGTAAAACAAAATAGTTTATTTTATGTGGTCCTAAAACAAATTTATAGAAAGAAATGAGCAATAACTCTAAACTTAAAATTTAGTCAATGTTATAAAATCACTCATATGTTTACTCAAGAATATTTTCCTTATCATTTTAGTTGTGTTTAAGTATATACATATCCATAAATATCCACAATATTGGAAACAAACATTCCATGTTAATTTCAGTCACTGTTTAAAGACATATAGTAATAATGACAAATCAGAGCTGTTATTTCTTATATAGGATTGACTAATGAGGGTGTGACCCTAAACACAGCTTTTTGTTGTTGTTATATATATTGTATATGTGTGTGTGCATGTGTGCCATAGCTCATGAGGGGACAGGTTCTTTTATGTAGTACACCAATTTGTACACCAGGCTAGCAGGCCTGCCTCTACCTCCCATCCTGCCATAGACATGCTGGGATGAGAGACATGTACTATTGTGCCTGGCATTTGTGTGGGTGCTGTTGATACAAACTCCAGTCCTCATGTTTGTGTGGCAGACACTAACCACTAGCAATCTCTCCAGCCCCCTTGAGTTTTTGTTTTTGGACATGGTCTTACTTACTAGCCCAGGCAGCCCTCAACCTCATAATCCTCCCTCTTTTGCCTCCAGAGTGCTGAGATTTCAGGCATGCACCACCCCTCTAGTTTCTAAAATAAACTTTTTGAAATCTATTTATTTATATTTATATTTATTTATTTGACGGGGGGAGCAAATGGGCATGACAGAGCCTCCAGTACTGAAGATGAACTCCGGACGCATGCGCCACCTTGTGCATCTGGTTTACACGGGTCCTGGGGAATTGAACCTGGGTCCTTTAGCTTTGCAAGCAAGTGCCTTAACCACTAAGCAATCCCTCCTGCCCCCAAAATAAGCTTTTTAAAGAGGAACAAAACCTTATGTTTTTATCTTCACAAGAGAACTTGGTACATTGTAGGATTTTCGTTCACTCAGTCACTAACACGTACTAGACACTGTTGTCATGGAGGCCAAGGTTGTTTCTGAACTCACATCCTCTTGCTAGACAGGAGATCCGTTATCCACTGAACCCTTTTTTCCAGCCGTGACTGTGTTATTTTGAACACTGTGGAAAGCCAGGCATGGGGGCTCATATCTAGTTCTAGCGCTGAGGGTGCTAACGCAAGCACACAGCCATGACTTTAAAGCCAGCTTGGGCTACTTACTAAGTTCCAGGCTAGCCTGGGCTACAAAGAGACCAGGTCTCAAAACAACAACAAACAATAGAGAAAACAAACATTATATATGAGAATGATAGAGAAGAAATTCAGAGTGTTGGTAGTATTCCCTTTGTGCTAGAAAAAAACAAAGATGTTTCATTTGGCCTTTTAGGCCTGCATAGGTGGGTCCCTCCATCTCCTGAGCCTTACTGTCCCAGAAGACCTTGCTCTCTTGACTTAGCTGTATCTCTGTAGCCAGGAATGCCCTCCTCCAGCACCAACTAACTGACCTAGATGTCACCCAGTTATTCCTATATAGTTTTCTGGGCTCAGACATGAGTTAGGTTCATAGGAAAACCTGTTGTGAATCTTCTAGTCTATTTGTTCATATAGCTACTTGTATTTCTCTTCATATAATTACCATTTGTAATGTATATGTTTTCATAATTAAAGTCTCCTAAAAGATGCATAAAGACCAATTATATTGTATATAATCTGTGTAGCAGATTATCCTATTACACAAGTGTGCAATAAATCTTTGTCGAGTGATTAAATGAATAAACAAATTAATGTAATGTCATTATCATTAAAGCCAGAAAGAGGTGAGGGGAGGAGAAAAAGGATGAAAGAAAAAAATGTGGAGTTAATCTCATAACTACATGGTTACTTCTTATACATTACTATTACTAAAAAAAATTAGCATTACTTGAAGTTGGAAAGTATCTTATTTATATTTAGCAGCTGTTGCGTTTATCCAAATTAACTAGAGAACTGAACCTTAGGATGAATTGGTTCTACAAGTAGTGTTTCAGAATTGAGCTAATTGAATGTGTATTACCTCCATAGAGTTCAGCTGTGGGTGGTGCCTCGAGTTTCCTGCTGCAGGGTCTCTCTCCTCTGCCCTTGGCACAGCAGCAGTTAGTGAAATTTGAGAGTGTGCACACTAACAATGTAAGTATGCTTACTGGCAAAATGCTAGACTCTACCTTTATGAGCCTCCACCTTTCCACCAGGTGCAGGTGTGTCTTCCTTACTCTTTTGCAGAAGCCGGGCTTACTGGGAGAGCCTCCCACCATGGCTCTACAGCCGGCACTGGCCTTAGGATCGACGCTTCCCCTGAAGACAGATCTGGGACAACCTGGAGAAGCACACAAAGGTAAGTGATGTGTACCTAACAAAAAGCCAGGCAGCAGGCAGGTTTGAGACTTAAAGAATTTACCTGCATTTTGCTTTTATTTATAAAAAGATCATATTTGAGTCTTTACTTAGTCATTTACAATTTCAAGAGTGCTCTTGGCAGTTCCATTTTTAATAATGATGAGTTATTGATGGGCTTGCTTCCCTGCCAAGATGAGGCGGCCCCTGTTGGATATGCTTTAATATTTCATGCAGGTTCACAGTAGTACCAGGAGAAGACATAGATCCATTTGAGACTGACATATAGTCCACTGGGCAGACAGCACATTACATGTCTCCTGTTACATGTTACATGTTGCCTGGATCAGAAGCCCTCAGACCTCATAAAAGCAGTAACTGGACTTTATAAATTTAAGGTCCATTCACTTTGTCATTTTCAAATTATGTCTCGTATTTAATACTTGAAGAAAATTGTGCTTCTAAGCACTTAGCAGGCAAAACATCTTTTGTATTTTACCAAAAAAGAAACGTGATATTATATCATAATTTCTTATTGTGACTTCAAGGCACCTTCTGTTTGAAGTTTAATTGGAAGTCTGTTTAGATGTGAGCACATTAAGTGAAAATAAAGGCCCTTTATAAAAGTCAGTTATATACGGGTAACACACTTAGCCTCTCGCACATTTAACCAGCTAGGCAAGTGACCACTTAACTCAGTCAGCTTGACTGTTGAAATTGGTCAGGCAATGGTTAAATTGGTGAAGAAATTTTTTTTTTTTTTTTGAGAGCGACAGACACACAGAGAAAAACAGATAGAGGGTGAGAGAGAGAATGGGAGCGCCAGGGCTTCCATTCTCTGCAAACGAACTCCAGACGCGTGCGCCCCCTTGTGCATCTGGCTAACGTGGGACCTGGGGAACCGAGCCTCGACCCGGGGTCCTTAGGCTTCACAGGCAAGCGCTTAACCGCTAAGCCATCTCTCCAGCCCTGGTGAAGAAATTTTTATGATGTGGAGTCTGTCCTTCCAGAAAATTAAACTTTCAGTGACTGAGAGTTAATGAAAATGTTTATTCTTATGCAGACTTAAATAATAAGCTATTTGCTGTCACATGGGCTGCTTAGAGGACACTGAAAATTCAGTGTCTAAATAAGTGTATTACTAAAAGGTAGAACCAGAGTGTGTACCTCTAAATATTTAGTAATAAACCTATGTTTATTGACTTTGTAAAATAAATGTAAATTTGAATCAGTTACCAAAATTAGCTGTTTTCATTTGGCGGGGGGTTATTGTTGTTATTATTGTCCAAGCTGGTCTTGAACTTATGAGTTCAAGTGATCCTCTTGCTTCAGCCCCAGAGTACTTAGGACTTCAGGTGCATGTCACCATGCTTAGCTAACTTGCAGATTTTTTTTAAGTGGAGTAATTGAAAGTTTTAATGTTAAAGCTTTAATTTCTTTGAGAATTTTATTTTCTATGAGTTAAAATGTGAAAATTTTTGTTGATTTATTTATCTCTAAATATTGACTTAAAAAAACAGTGATGTAATGTTTAAGTACCAGCTAAGCTTAAAAAGGGTCTTGATTTGTATTATTGTGGATTTCTGTGCTTAAAATCACCACCCATTGCCATGTTCAAGTTATCGGTGTAAGAATACTGAACTCAAGTTGGGATGCACACAGTGAGCTCCCATTAGCTGAGAACCAGTTAACAAAATTTACTGTAGAATTCGCTCTGATCTTAGGAAGTATTGAAGGATTTTTAAACTCAAGACTTAAGTCACTTATTCACTTCAAATATGGAAGCAAATAAATTGCAGTGATTGGGCATTTTTCGTTAAGTACTGATATAATGTAAATGTCAAATAATACATAAATCATGTAAGTAAAATACTAAAATTTAATCTTATTGACATTATATTAGCAGTCATTGAAAATATAGAAAGGCATTAAGAGGATTGCCATGAGTTTGAGGCCACCCTGAGACTACATTCACTATATAGGCCTGCCTGGGCAAGAGCAAGACCCTACCTTGAACAACCAAAACAAACAAGCAAACAAACAAAAAATATTATCATAGTTTCTTGTTTTTTCATAAAAAGAACTTCCCAGTTTATAACCTCTAAGCTCACCTTTTGAATTTAACAGTTTTCTGGTAGGTACAGAAATGACCCTTGTGAATAAGTCCTGTCTGATTGCATTTGTGATTCCCTACAGCATCTAACCTGACTCCAACGCAAACACTGGCTGCTGGGCTGGGCGTGTTACCAGTCTTATCAAGTCAGTTTACTGCTGGACAGGTTGGGCCGGGGCATGGAAGCTCGCAGGAGGAACAGGCTGCCCTGGTGGGGGTCACAGAAGGAGGTTTTTCAGGGTCACAGCATTATCTTCAAGGCTTCCCGGGCCTTCCAGCTGGAGGCCGGCTGACAGGACCTCCCAAGACTTCACAAAGCCAGCCAAAGGCAGAGGTCAGTTCAACGGCAAGGGAATATATATAGAAAAAATGGGTATTTATTTTAAATAACATCTTCACTGAAAATTTTCTAAACCTTGAGTATTCTTATTTGTGCTTATTTTACAGAGGCATAAGTTTGATTACGTTAGCCTAACTAAACTTGCAAACAAGTTAGTATGGGTTATAAATTATGACTGCTATGTCAATGCAATGATTTTTAATAGTTTAAATTTATACCTCAGAATTGAAACGGGAAAAAATATTAAACTCTGAAAATGTTATTATTATAGGGCTGGAGAGATGGCTCAACAGGTAAGAGCACTTGCTTGTATGACCTGATGGCCTGGGTTTGATTCCTCAGGACCCACATAAAGTCAGATGCACAGAGTGGCACATGTGTCTGGAGTTCATTTGCAATGGTGGGAAGCCCTTGTTCAAATAAAAATAAAAACTCTATTATAAGAAAATAAATCAAAAATCTATATTTTGATAAGTTATGCCAGCTGACATTTGGTGCTATGATTAACTACTTACCAGACTGTTTATAAGAAAATAATTTTGGTTTGTAAAAATCTAGTTTTCAGAAAAAAATTTAGTTTTCAGTCTGTAGTTATTTAATTTAATTTAATTAACTAATTTAATTTTAAAACTTTGTCGTTCAGAACTTAGGAGTTTCATCTTTATCCACTGATAAAGTGACAGTGTTTATAAGGAAGCTTTTCATTTATCTTTCTTCTTTTATTTCTTTCAGCAACATTTTATCAGCTTCAGGATAAACATTCACCTCCTTAGTTAGTTCCTGAGTACTTTATTATTATTTTTGAGGCTAGTGCAAAAAAGTGAAGAGAATGGCTTTTCTTCATGCTGTTTGTGGACATGGCTTATGTAAGCACCACCAATTGGTTTGTGTCCCAAAGCTCTGCCTAATACCTTGCTTGGTGGCATTTTCTCTTCATGATTTTCTGTACACATCATGTCATCTAAAAGACAGTTGTTCTTGTTATTCATAATGTGGATGCCTCTTAGTTCCTTCTCCTGCCAGTCACTCTACTTAGAACTTCCAGCACCAAGTCAGAAGTGAACAAGCACTGTTGTGCTCCTTCTCAGGACAGGTGGTTGAATGTGATGCTGGCTATTGGCTGTTCACAGACAAACTTTGTTAACTGACATCATTTCCTAGTTTGTTGACTTTTTAAAAAATCATGACTGGATGTTTAGTTTTATCCAGTGCTTTCTCTGTCTTCACTGAGACAATCATGTGTCTCCCTGTATTCTTTTACTATGGTTTTTCAGCAATGGATTTCCATGCTGGTCTTTCCTTCCATTTTAGGAATGACTCTGGGTTCACGGAAGGCTTTACTGTGCAGTTGAACACAGCCTGCCAGGTTTGTTGGACAGCTTGCATGGAGGCTTGCAGGAAATGCCAGTCTGTGGGTCATGGGTCATGTGTTGTCTTTGGCCTGTTCCCTCTACAGGTTTTTGAGAGTTTGTGGAAGATTGGTGTTCATTTCTTTTAAGTGTTTTGTGGATTTCACCAGTGTAGATGTGGAGTCTTAGTTTTTTTTTTTATAGAAAATATTTTATTTATTTATTTATTTGAGAAACAGAGAAACAGGCATGGCGGGGGGGGGGGGTGGAGAATGGGCACACCAGGGCCTCTAGCCACTGCAAACAAACTCCAGATGCATGTGTCACCTTGTGCATCTGGCTTTACGTGGGTACTGGAGAATCAAGTCCCCATCCTTAGGTTTTGCAGGCAAGCACCTTAACTGCTAACCACTAATCCATCTCTCCAGCCCAGGTTTTTTTTTTTTTTAATTGAGAATTATAATACACAAACATATTGTAATTTGACTGTATTACCTTCCCGCACACCTATTCCTCTGAATCCCCTCTTCCTTCCTTCTGCATTGATGTCCAGTCTTACTGTCCTCCTCTGTACTCTGTGTCAAAATGTTACTGTGCTCAGAATTGTGCAGTTAAGAACTGTGGGGCTGATGACAACCCCTGTGAGGCCATGAATGCTAAGGTGAACTCATGTCCAGAAGACACTAAGCCTTTTTCTAGAGAGATTTTGCACAATTTTATAACTTTGTAAGTCATTCCCATGTATAGTCAGAGTAGAGAATTCCTGATCTGTATATAAATTACCCCATTAATCTGAAAACTTAGAAACAAAATGTGAATGTCTCTGTGGCTACCTCAGATCTATGGATCTAACCACTGTGTTTTCCCTGAGGTAGTGTGTCTTCTTGTGCTATTTGCTTTTTTATAAATTAATTTTTTTATTAACAACTTGCATGATTGTAAACGATATCCCATAGTAATGCCCTCCCTCCCCCGGCTTCCCCCTTTGAAACTCTATTCTCCATCATATCCCCTCCACCTTTCAATCAGTCTCTCTTTTATTTTCATGTCTTGATCTTTTCCTCCTTCTATGATGGTCTTGAGTAGATAGTGTCAGGCACTGAGGTCATGGATGTCCAGGCCATTTTATGTCTAGAGGAGCACATTGTAAAGAGTCCTACTCTTCCTTTGGCTCTTACATTCTTTCTGCCACCTCTTCTGCAATGGACCCTGAGCCTTGGAAGGTGTGATAGAGATATTGCAGTGCTGAGCAATCCTCTGTTATATCTTCTCAGCACCATGCTGCCTTATGAGTCATCCCAAGATCACTGCCATCTGAAAAGAGAAAGTTCTGTACCAAAAGTGAGAATAGCATTAATATATGGGTATAAACATTAAGAGAAGTGTTCACTGGGCAGTTTGATGAGTATAGCATATACATTTAGCCAGACAGCAGCAGATGTTGCACCCCTAGGGCTCATGACTACCCCTGTTGTAGGTTTTCAGCATCAGGGATGTATTCCCTCCCACGGAGGAGCACATGGTGGAAACCAACTGCCTCCAGTCCAATTAGAGGGCAGTTGGTTTCGACCATGACAGATGTGCCACTATTGCACCCATTGGCTCATTTTGTCTGGCTGGCCAAATATAAGGCTTGCAGTGTCCACTGTTGAGTATGTTCACTGGTGATTTCTCTGTCTCCCATTGAATTGCATGCAATATGGCTTCTTCCAGGTTTCTGTCAGCTGGTCTATATGGAGGAGGTTATAAGCTCAGTTCTAGCAGGATGTCTCAGTGGCCTTGCAGCCCAAGTATGTGGTGTCTTCAGCAATAGGGTCTTACTATCTATTCCTGGTGGGAAACCAAGGGCCTTGGCAATGGCCTGTAATGTTTTGGGGGAATAAGGGACCTCCCTAGCCAACAACTCACTGGAAGGTATCCTATCCCTGGCACTGAAAATATTCTAGCAACTTTCTACAGCTCCTGAGTGTTCCGTTGTCCAAAAAAGTAGGTTTACATATGGTTTATTTATATCCTTTTATATTTTGAAAACCCTCCCTCCACCTTTCCTTTACTGAATCTCTTCCCCTGACCTCATTTAGGCCTTTTCACCCTCATTAATCTAATCTTCCACTTACATAAATACAATACCAGCCTATTAAGTACCTCCCTCCCTTCTTTCCTGTTCCCTTTATATCTATTTTCTAGCTTATTAGCCTTTGCTACTGAGTTTTCTTCCTACTCACATAGAAGTCCAATCATCTATATCTAGGATCCACATATGAGAGAGAACATATGATGCTTGGATTCCTGGGCCTGGGTAACCTCACTTAGTATAATCCTTTCCAGATCCATCCATTTTCCTGCAAATTTCAAAACTTCATTTTTATGTACCACTGAGTAGAACTCCATTGTATAAATGTGCCACATCTTCATTATCCACTCATCAGTTGAGGGACATCTAATCTGGTTACATTTCCCAGCTAGTCTGAATAGAGCAGCAATAAACATGGTTGAACAAGTATCTCTAAGGTAGTGAGATAAGTCCTTAGGATATATGCCTAGGAGTGCTATAGCTGGGTCATATGGTAGGTATATTTTTAGCTATTTTAGGAACCTCCACACTGATTTCCACAATGGTTGGACCAGTTTGCATTCCCACCAGTATTATAGAAGGGTTCCCCTTTTTCTTTTTCTTTTTTTTTAAATTTAATTTATTAATTTTCTTTTCAGCAAATATAGGCAGTTTGGTACCATTGTTTAGACTCATCCATGATCTACCCCCTCCCATTGGACCCTCCTTGTTGATGTAAATGGGTCGTGCATTGTGGAGTTAGCCCCCAGTTATTGGTATGATAAATGTCTCTGCATATCATGACCCAACATGTGACTCTGACATTCTTTCCACTCCCTCTTCCGCAAAATTTCCCTGAGCCATGTTGGGTTCATTTTTGGTCTGCTTTGGTGCTGAGGTATTGGGGGCCTCTGAGGCTCTGGCTCTCTGATTTGGTAGGAGATGATTTTTGTGTTGGTCTCCTTCCCCTTTGTGCTGGTATCCAGTTCACAGGAAAACATCACCCTTGCTTGTTTCGCCAATTGTCCTTAGTTTCAGTCGGGCCCCTTTTGAGGTATGTTGGGGCAGCTCTCTCCTTAGGATCTGCATCTATCTGAAAAAGAGAAGCATATTCTCCAACAGAGAGTAAGTTAGCACCCAGAAAATTGAGATAACAATTACTTTTTTGATAGAGAGTTTGATAGGCATAGGCCCTCTTATACCCCATGATTGATGGTAGCTTGATATTGGAGAGTGGGCTTATGTTTGGGTATGGTTCTGACTTGTTTCCCAGCTCCAGCTATGGGTCTCGTACCACTGAGGGGATCAGTTAGCCAAATCAAGAGCAGTTGGTTCCCCACCATGGCTGTGTGCCACTATTGCACTTGTGTGGGCATCACATCAGGTTATTTGTTGCTAATTAGGTTAGACAATGAGTTGCTTGGACAGATATTGGTCATTTCCCCCAGTCGCCCATGTAGCACCTTCTGGCACTAGACATGCTGACTGGGGACTGACTCCTGGCTTCCAGCCATGCCATTCCATTTTACGTGTCAGCTGCGTATGGAGTCTTCAATAGGGTTTTACCACTGGCCTTTGGTGGGTCATCAAGTATTCTGACAGAAGTCTGTCATTGTTTTGGGAAACCTTGTAGGTTTCTCTGATCAAAAGCTCATTGTAGATGGTAGCCCCAAGCTGGAAGTGGGGGTTACAGGTCTGTGCCCACTAAGAAATTGAGGAAAAACATAACTAATATACAAGAGTTAGAGAGAAGAGAGAGAGAAGGGAGAGGGGGAGAGGGAGGGAGGGAAGATGTAGAAGATTTAGGTTAGTCTTGATCCTACCCTCTCCAGTGTCTTGTAGTTCAGGTGATTTCTGTAAGGGTCTAGTGAAGGTTCAGCCATTTGGTCTGTCTTTTAGGAAGTAGAATTTTATGGTACCATTGCTGTTTGGGTCCAGATTACTGTTTACCACCCTTCGATGCCCTCCCTGCCCTCCCCATCCATCCCATTGTCTAGTCCATGAGGTGCTTGCTGGGTATGTAAGGTATCTTGGGTAGATTCAGGTTAGGTGTTGTAGATGAGTGAGAGTATGTGTCAATTTTTTTTCTGTGATTGGGTAAGTTCACTGAGAATGATCTGTTCCAGGTTCAACCATTTTTTCTCAAATTTCTTTGTGTCGTTTTTTTCTTACTGCTGTATAGAATTCCATTGTGTAGATATACCACATCTTTGTTACCCATTCTTCTAATGATGAACATCTGGGTTGATTCCAGCTTCTAGCTATTATGAATTGAGCTGCTACAAACATGGTTCAGCAAATCTCTCTGGCCTGTGGTTTGAAGGTTTTAGGGTAGATGCCCAGTAAGGGTATAACTGGGTCTGTTGGTATTTCTATAGTCAGCTTTTTCAGGAGTCTCCATATTGCTTTCCAAAGTGGTTGTACCATCCTGCATTCCCACCAACAGTGAATGAGTGTCCCTGCTTCTCCACATCCTCGCCAGCATTTATTTTCATTTGATTTTTTGATGTTGGCTATCCTTATTGGGGTAAGGTGGAATCTCATAGTTGTTTTAATTTGCATTTTTCTGATGATTAGGGATGATGAACATTTTCTTAAGTGTGTGCTTGCCATTTGTATATCTTCCTCTGTGAATTGCCTGTTCAACTCTGTGCCCCATTTTGTGAGTGGGGTATTTGTCTTCTTACTGTTTAGACTTTTGAGTTCTTTGTAGATTCTAGAGATTAGGCCTCTATCAGTTGGATAACCTGCAAATATTTTCTCCCATTCTGTGGGTATTCTATTGGCTTTGCTTATTATATGCTTGTCTGTAAAGAAACTCTTCAGCTTCATATGATCCCATTGGTTGAGTGACTGTTTAAGAACTTGAGCCACTGGGGTTTTGTTCAAGAAGTCTTTTTCCATTCCTATATCATGGAAAGTACTTCCTAAATTTTCTTGCAGTAGTATTCGAGTTTCTGGTCTTATGTTGAGGTCTTTGATCCATTTGGATTTGAGTGTAGTGCATGGTGAAATGTGTGGATCAAGTTTTAGTTTCCTGCATGTGGTTATCCAGTTTGTCCAGCACCATTTGTTGAAGATACTATCTTTTTTCCAGCCTATATTGTTTGGGCCTTTGTCAAATATCAAGTAGCTATAGTTGCTTGACCCAAAATCCAGGTCCTCAATTCTATTCCATTGGTCTATACTCCTGTTTTTATGCCAGTACCATGCTGTTTTTATTACTATGGCTTTGTAGTATCGCTTTAGATCAGGTATGGTGATGCCACCAGAGGTATTTCTTTTGCTGAGGATATGTTTGGATGTGCGAGGTCTTCTGTTTTTCCATATGAAATTTGAGATCATTTTTTCTATCTCTGTGAAGAACACTGTAGGGATTTTAGTTGGAATTGCGTTAAATCTATATATTGCCTTTGGTAGGATTGTCATCTTCACAATGTTAACTCTGCCTATCCAGGAGCATGGGAGGTCTCCATCTTCTCAAGTCCTCCTCAATTTCTTTTTTGAGAGTTTTTATATTGTCATTGTATAGATCTATTACTTCCTTGGTTAACATTATTCCAAGGTATTTTTTTTTTTTTGTCTCTATTGAAAATGGGACTATGTCCTTTATTTCTTTTTCTGTATCTTTGTCATTTGCATACAGAAATGCTACCGATTTTTGTGCATTGATTTTATATCCTGCTACTTTGCTATAGGAGTTAATCACCTTCAGTAGTTTTGTGATGGAATCTCTCAGGTCTCTTACATATACAATCACGTCATCAGCTAATAGAGCTAACTTAACTTGTTCCTTTCCAAATTGTATCCCTTTTATTTCCTTCTCCTGTCTTATTGCTTGAGCTAGGACTTCCAGAACTATATTGAAAAGCAGAGGTGAGAGAGGAAATCCCTGTCTTTTTCCTGATCTCAATGGGAATTCCTCCAGTCTCTCTCCATTAAGTATTATTTGGGCCTTTGGAGCTTTGTATATTGCCTTTATTATGTTAAGATGTGAGCCGGCCATGCCGATTCTCTCCAATGTTTTGATCATGAAGTGATGTTGTATCTTGTCAAAGGCCTTTTCTGCATCTATTGAAATGATCATGTGGTTTTTATGTTTAAGCTTGTTTATGTGGTGTATTACATTGACAGATTTTCATATGTTGAACCACTCTTGTGTTCCTGGGATAAATCCCACTTGGTCAAGGTGGATAATGCTTTTGATGTGTTGTTGGATTCGGTTTGTGATATTTTGTTGAGGATCTTTGCATCTATGTTCATTAGGGAAATAGGCCGGTAGTTTTCTTTTCTTGTGGCATCTCTGCCTGGTTTTGGGATTAGGGTGATACTAGCTTCATAGAAGGAGTTGGGTAGCTTTCCCTGTTCTTCAATTGTGTGGCACAGTTTTAGAAAGATTGGTTTGAGTTCTTCCATGAAGGTTTGATAAAATTCAGCTGGGAATCCATCTGGTCCTGGACAATTCTTTTTGGGGAGGTGTTTTTTTTTTTTTATTACTTTTTCAATCTCCATGAGTGTGATGGGTTCATTGAGGTGATTAAACTGCTCTGAGTTTAGCTTTGGTAGATGATATGCGTCCAGGAATTTATCCATCTCCTCCACATTTTCCAGTTTTGTTGAGTAGAGGTTTTTGAAATAAGTCCTGATAATTCTGCCAATTTCACTTATGTCTGTTGTGATTGCTCCTTTTTCATTTTGAATTTTATTAATTTGGAGTCTCTCCTTTTTTTGCTTGATCAAATTGGCCAAAGGTTTGTCAATCTTGTTTTTTTTTCAAAGAACCAGCTCTTTGTTTTGTCAATTGCCTTAATTGTTTCCTTGGTTTCCAATTCATTAATTTCTGCTCTGATTTTAATTATTTCTTTCCTTCTGGAGCTCTTTGGGTTGGATTTTTCTTGTTTTTCCAAAGCCTTTAGGTGGATGGTTAGGCTATTGATTTGGGATCTTTCTGTCTTTTTTATGAAGGCATTGAGTGCTATGCATTTTCCCCTGAGGACTGCCTTCATTGTGTCCCATAAGTTTTGTTATGATGTGTTCTCATTGTCATTCAATTCCAGGAATTTTGCAATTTCATTTTTTATTTCATCCACTATCCATTTATTGTTTAAGAGTGTGCTATTCAGTTTCCCGTTGCTGTTTTGATTCTTGGTGGGTTTTTTGTTGTTGATTTCTAGGAATATAGCATTTTGATCTGATATCATGCAGTGAATTATGTTGATTTTCCTAAATATGTGGAGGCAGTCTTTGTGACCCTCTACATGGTCTATTTTAGAGACTGTTCCATGGGCTGCTGAGAAGAATGTGTAGTCTATGGATTTGGGATGGAAAGTTCTGTAGATGTCCGTTAGGTCTAAGTGTTCTATGGTTTTGTTGAGCTCTCTTACTTCCCTGTTGAGTTTCTGTTTGGATGATCTGTCTATTACTGATAATGGTGTGTTGAAGTCCCCAGCTATGATGGTGTTGGTGGTTATTTCTGTTTTATTGTCAAGTAGGTTTTGTTTTACGAAGTGTGGTGTCCCTGTGTTTGGTGCATACAGATTTATGATTGTAATATCCTCTTGATGGATTGTTCCCTTGATAAGTAGGAAGTAGCCTTCTTTGTCTTCTTTGATTGTTTTTGGTTTGAAGTCAATTTTATCCAATATTAATATAGCTACACCTGCTTGTTTCTTATTCCCATTTGCTTGGAATATTGTTTTCCACCCTTTCACCCTGAGGAGGTTTCTATCTTTAGTGGCAAGGTGGGTTTCTTGAAGGCAACAGATTGAGGTGTCTAATTTCTTGCTCCACCCTGTTAGCTTGTGTCTCTTGATGGGTGAATTAAGGCCATTAATATTTAGGGTGATGACTGTGAGATTTGATTTGATCCCTGCCATGTTGTGGTGGTAGAGGTGTGTTGGTGTTTTCATGGAATTTGAAATTTTTGTGTCTACTCTGGATTTGGTTGTTGTGATCTGCTTCTTGTAGGCATTTGTGTTTGGTTATTTGTTTCTTCTCTGTGGAGAACTTCCTGGAATACTTTCTGTAGGTTTGGTTTTGTGTTCATATAATTGTAAAGCTGAGTTTTGTCATGGAAAGTTTTCCTTTCACCATCTATTATAAGGGAGACTTTTGCCGGGTAGAGTAGTTTGGGTTGGAAGCCATAGTTTCTTAGAGTTTGGAGAGCTTAATTCCAGGCCCTTCTAGCTTTCAGGGTTTCTATTGAGAAGTCTGAAGTAATTCTGATGCAGTTTCCTTTGAAAGTGGTGTGTTGTTTTTTCCTACCTGCTTTTAGGATTTTCTCTTTGGTGTCAATGTTTAGAGTCGTAATGATAATATGTCTTGGGGAGTTTCTCCTTTGTTATAGTCAGTTAGGAGTTCTGTTTGCTTCTTGTATCTTGATGGGCCTTTCTTTTAAGAGACAGGGGAAGTTTTCTTCAATTATTGTGTTAAATAAGTTCTCCATGCCTTTGGTCTGAAATTCTTCTTCTTCTGGTATTCCAATGATTCTGATATTAGGATGTTTAAGTGTATCCCACAATTCCCTCATGTTCTGTTCACAGGAACTTTTGAACTTACTGAAATTTTTGGACTCTCGAACTGTTTATTCCATCCTGTCTTCCAGATCAGAGTTTCTATCTTCCACTTCGCTGATTCTATTCTTTAGAGCCTCTAGCGAGTTTTGAACTTGTTCAATTAAGTTTGCATTTTCTACTACTTCACCTCATTTTTTGATTTTCTTGATGATTCTTGGAAATCATCCTTGCATTTCTTTATGTTTTCATTTAGTGTGGCCAGCTGATTTTTAAGGTCCTCTTTTTTTTCACTCTCCCTCAACTCTCTTAGCTCTCTTTGAATTCCTTCCAGTGTCTTATCATATTGCTCTAGCTTAGTGATGGTAGCATCCACATGATTATCTGTCCTTTGTAGCTTTCCTGCCAGTTCTAGCAGTAGGTTGGTCAGGGTTGCATTGCTCATAGCTTCCACTTGATGTTCTGATCCTAAACACTCTTCTGTGTTTTGGTTAGATGTAATCCTTGTTGGACTGGGTGATCTGTCTGGATTTTCTTGCATTTTATTTTTCATGTTATTTATTTTGCGCTGTGATCTACCCATGTCAGTGTATGGGCAGGTAGGTGGGTGGAGCAGCCTGGGCTATAGCTCAATGAGAATCCGAGGCAGCCTGGGGCAGTTGCAAGCAGCCTGGGTTTTTGCTCTCTCTTGCCAAAGCCGCCTACCTACTGCCTGACAGGGGTGCCAAAGTTGCCTGAATTCTCACCCAGTAATGCACCAAAGCTGCCTGCCTTCGAGTTTGAAAGGGGACTGAGGTAGCAAGCCCTGAAGCTGCCCAAACTCTGGCTGGGAACACTGGGTCCTGCAAAAAGTCTGTGCTCTCCCACCTCAGGGGAGTGGGGAATGGGTGGCGATGGACAGGTAGGGGATGGCACCTGAGCTGGCGCTAGTGACTCAGTGTGGGCTTGTGTGGCTCTTGCTGTGGGACTGGGCCTGCTGCATGTGCAATTGTAGTGCAGCACAGTTGACGCGGGCATGGGATCATACACAGCAGAGGCTGACTGGTGGGCAAGCGATTGGAGCACAGCAGCGGGGGGTGTGGCAGCTGCCTAATCATGGCAGAGGTGGCCCCCGTGGGTGTGTGAACTGAGCACAGCGTGGCAGGCCAACACACGCGATCAGAGCACAATGGCGGAGGTCCCCGAGTCAGTGCAGCGGCCTGGCGGGCGCCCGATTGGAGCACAGCCGCTTGGGGCGCGGGGCGCAGCAGCTGTATGGGTGGGGTTGACTACCCACCCGAGGGGGGATCTGTGATTCCCTGTTTCTCCCACTCTGTACCCTCCCCCTGGCAAGAAGACCCTGATAACCCTTAATTTCTTGCCTTTCTTTCCCTGGTATCTGCAGCTTAGCTAGGCAGTTGCCATCTTGGCCGGAAGTCGGGTTCCTCTTTTTCTATATCCTTGCCAGCATTTATAGTCATTTGTTTTCATGATGGTAGCCAGTCTAAAAGGAGTGAGATAGAATCTCAACGTAGTTTTAATCTGCATTTCCCTGATGACTAGGGATGCAGAACATTTTTTTTTAGATGCTTATATGCCATCCGTATTTCTTCTTTTGAGAACTTTCTATTTACTTCCATAGTCCATTTATTAATTGGCTTGTTTGATTTCTTATTATTTAATTTTTTGAGTTCTTTGTATATCCTAGATATTAATCCTCTATCAGATGTATAGCTGGCAAAGATTTTTTCCCGTTCTGTAGGTTGCCTCTTTGCTCTATTCACAGTGTCCTTTGCAGTATAAAATCTTTGTAATTTCACAAGGTCCCAGCAGTTTATCTGTGGTTTTATTGCCTGAGCAGTTGGGGTTATATTCAGAAAGTCTCTGCCAAGACCAGTATGTTTACGAGTTTCCCCTACTTTTTCCTCTAGCAGTTTCAGAGTCTGATGGTAAGGTCTTTAATCCATTTGGACTTAATTCTTGTGCATGGATAGACAGAAGAATTTATTTTTTCCTTCTACAAGTACATATCCAGTTTTCCAGTCCCATTTGCTGAAGAGGCTGTCTTTTCCCCCAATGAGTATTTTTGGCATTTTTGTTGAATATCAAGTGGCTATAGCTAACCAGACTTACATCTGGGTCCTCTATTCTGTTCCATTTATCTACATGTCTGCTTTTGTGCCAGTATCATACTGTTTTTATTACTGTGGCACTGTAGTACAGATTAAAATCAGGTATGACCACTAGCCATATTTTTGTTGCTCAATATTGTTTTAGATATTCAAGAATTTTTTTGCTACCAAATGAATTTTTGAATTGTTTTTTTTTTTCTTTCTATTTCTGTGAAGAATGCCCTTGGAATCTTGATGGAGATTGCATTGCGTAGATTGCTTTTGGTAAGATTGCCATTTCCACAATATTGATTCTTCACATCTAAGAACAAGGGATGTCTTTCCATTTCCTACTGTCTTCTGCCATTTCTTTCTTGAGTGTTTTAAAGTTTTCATTGTAGAGTTCCTTTACTTCCTTGCTAAGGTTTATTCCAAGGTACTTTATTATTTTATGCAATTTTAAATGGGAGTGATTCTCTCATTTCATCCTCTGTGGGCTTGTTGCTAGCATATAGGAAAGCTACTAATTTCTATGTATTTATTTTGTATCCTGCTACATGGCTGTAGGGGTTTATCAGTTTGCTGGTAGAGTCTTTAGGGTCCTTTATGTATAGAATCATGTCTTCTGCAAATAATGATATATTGATCTCTTTCATTCCAATTTGTATCCCTTTTATGTGTATCTCTTGCCTTATTGCTATAGCTAAGACTTCCAGTACTATATTAAATAAAATTGGGGACAGTGAACACCCTTGCCTTGTTCCTGATTTTAAGTGAAAAAGCTTCCAGTTTTTCTCCATTTAGTAATATGTTGGCTGTAGGCTTGTCATAAATAGCCTTTATTATGTTGAGATATGTTCCTTCCATTTCCAGTCTCTGTAGGACTTTTATCATGAAGGAATGTTGGATTTTGTCAAATGCTTTCTCTGCATCTAATGAGATGATCATGTGATTTTTTGTCCTGCAGACCATTTATATAATGTATTACATTTATCAACTTGCGTTTGTTGAACCATCCCTGCATTTCTGGGATAAAGCCTACTTGGTTGGGGTTAATAATCTTTCTATTATTTTCTTGTATTCTGTTTGTTTCTGGGATAAAGCCTACTTGGTTGGGGTTAATAATCTTTCTATTATTTTCTTGTATTCTGTTTGTTTCTGGGATAAAGCCTACTTGGTTGGGGTTAATAATCTTTCTATTATTTTCTTGTATTCTGTTTGTTGAGATTTTTTGCATCTGTGTTCATGAGGGAGATTGCTCTGTAATTTTTTTTTTTGTTGTTGTTGTTGTTCTATCTTTTCCTGATTTTGGTATCAGGGTAGTGTTGACTTCATAGAAGGAGTTTGGTAGGATTCCTTTTTTTTTTCCCCCCTATGGAAAATCTTAAGAAGCAGTGATGTTAGTTCTTCCCTGAAGGTGTGGTCAAATTCAGCAGTGAATCCATCTGGGCCTGTACTTTTTTTAGTTGAGAGATTTTTTTTTTTTTTTTTTTTTGGTTTTTCAAGGTAGGGTCTCACTCTAGCTCAGGCTGACCTGGAATTCACTATGCATTCTCAGGGTGGCCTCTAACTCACGGTGATCCTCCTACCTCTGCTTCCCAAGTGCTAGGATTAAAGGCATGCACCACCACGCCCAGCTTAGTTGGGAGATTTTTGATAACTGCCTGGATCTCAATATTTGTTATGGGTCTATTTAAGTGGTTAATCTTGTCTTGATTTAACTTAAGTGGGTCATATAAATCAAGGAAATCATCCATTTCTTTTGTATTTTCATACTTAGTAGAGTGTATGTTTTTATAGTATGTCCCTGTGATTTTCTGAATTTCTCTGGTATCTGTTGTGATGCTGCCTTTTTCATCTCTAATTATATTCATTTGTGTCTCTTCTCTCTTTCTTTTGGTCAGATTTGTTAAGGGTTTATCAATATTGTTTATCCTTTCAAAGAACCAACTCTTTCTTTCATTGATTCTTCAGATTGTTTTTAATTATTTTTATTTGTTTATTTGAGAGTGACAGACCCAGAGAGAAAGGCAGATAGAGGGACAGAGAATGGGCACACCAGGGCCTCCAGTCGCTGCAATTGAATTCAGATGTGTGTGCCCCTTGTGCATCTGGTTAACATGGGTCCTGGGAATTGAGCGTCAAACCGGGGTCCTTAGACTTCATAAGCAAGTCGCTTAACTGCTAAGCCATCTACCCAGCCCTGAATTGTTTTCTTGGTTTCCATTTCATTAATTTCTGCCCTAATCTTTATTATTTCTTCCCACTTACTGATTTTCAGTTTGCCTTGTTCATATTTTTCCAAGGTTAAGGTGAAGCATTAGGTTGTTTACTTGAGACCTTTGTAAATTTTTAATATAGGCACTGAAAGCTATAAATTTCCCTCTTAGGACTTCATTGTGTCCCAAAGGTTTTGGTATGTTGTGTTCTCATTATTGTTTGAATTTTTTTTATTTCCTTCTTGATTTCTTCATTGACCCCACTCATCATTTAGTACTGTATTGTTTAGTTTCCATGATTTTGTGTATGCTGTATAGCTTTTCTTGCTATTGACACGTAGTTTGATCCCATTGTGGTCAGACAGAATACAAGGAATTATTTCAATTTTCCTGTATTTGTTAAGATTTGCTTTGTGTCCTAATATATGGTCCATTTTAGAAAATGTTCCATGTGCTGCTGAAAAGAATGTGTATTCTGCAGCATTTGGATGAAATGTCCTGTATGTTTCTGTTAGGTCCATTCCTTCTATGACCTCATTTAGTCCAGATGCCTCTCTGTTTATTTTTTCCCAGGATGACCTGTCAATTGATGAGAGTGGGGTGTTGAAGTCACCCACTACCACTGTGTTTGGTGTTATCTGTGACCTTAGTTCTAATAGTGTTTGTTTGATGAAGTTGGGAGCCCCCATGTTAGGTGCATATATGTTTAGAATTATAATGTCCTCTTGTTGGAGTGTGCCCTTAATCAATATAAAGTGACTTTCCTTATCTTTCATAACTAATGTTGGACTGAAGTGTACCTTGTCAGATATTAGGATAGCAACAACTAATTGTTTTCTAGGCCCATTTGCTTGAAACATTGTTTTCCAACCTTTTACCCTAAGATAGTGTCCATCCTTTGTAGAAAGGTGGGTTTCTTGGAGACTACAAATTGAAGGATCCTGCTTTTTAACCCAGACTGCAAAGATATGTCTTTTGCTTGGGGCATTGAGGCCATTGGTATTAAGAGATATTATTGAAAGATGTGTATTTATTTTTGCCATTTTTTGTAGTTCTTCCGGTTTTACATTTGCTTTCTTTATTAAGTAGTATTTGAGTATGGTTTGTTTTTTTCCACATTCCTTGTATGTGTGTTTTTTTTTTCTCTTCAGCGTGGAGGATCCTTTCAAGTATTTTCTGTAAGCTGCTTTTGTCATGGAATGTCCTTATTTCTCTATTTGAAATGTATAGCTTTGCAGGAAAAAGTAACTTTGTTTGACAGTTGTTATCTTGCAGAACTTGGAATACATCACTCCAAGCTCTTCTGGCTTTTAAATTTGTGTTGAGTAATCTGCTGTAATCCTGATGGATTTACCTTTAAATGTAACTTGATTTTTCTGTCTAACTGCATTCAATATATTTTCTTTGGTTTGTATGTTTGGTAGTTTAATTATAATATGGCAAGGAGAGGTTCTTTCCAGGTTTTGTCTGTTTGGTGTTCTAAAAGATTCCTGTACTGCATTGATATCTCTTTCCCAATTTGGAGGATGTTTTCTTCTATGATTTTGTTGAAAATGTCTACTATGCCTTTGGAATGAAATTCTTCTTCTACTACATCCTGAATTCTTATGTTTGATCTTTTCATAGTGCCCTGAATATCTTGAATTTCCCATTCATACTTTCCTATTAGTTTCTTTCTCTTTGTTGGACTTTATTAGATCTGCTACCTGATCTTCTAGTTTAGATATCCTGTCCTCTCCTTCATCCATTCTACTGGTGAGATTTTCTACAGAGTTTATTTTATTTCATTGACTGTATTCTTCATTGCTAGTAATTCTGACTGGTTTTTCTTTATTATTTCTATTTTCTGATTTATGTCTTGTATTAACCTCTTTATTTCATTACAATGGTTTTCTGTGTCTTCTTTGATTTCTTTGATTTCCTCTTTCATTCCTTTGATTTCCTCTTTGACGTCTTTGAGCATGTTTATAGTCATTCTTTTGAAATCTTTCTCAGGCATTTCCTCTAAATCCACTGGAGGTCATTATTGTTGCATTAATGCTTTTTGGTGGATTTACATTGTCTTGATTTTTGGTGTTTTTTTTTGTTATAATGTATATATTTTTGCATCTTGGATTAATTTAATGCTTGGATTTTCTAATTAGACAATCAATCTGATGTTATATATCTTCAGGGTAGGAGCTTAAGGTGTTAGGTGTGGCTCTCAAGACTCTCAGAGTATCTATAAAAGTGGCCCTTGATATTGGGTTTGCCTTCTATGAAAGTATTCAAGTAGGCTGAGTGGAAGAAAATACAGGCAGGTTCTAAAATTTAACTAGCAGCACAGGATATATATGCAAGAGTAGGTATTGTGACAACCAAATTCTCTAACATAAAGTCATAGTCCCTTAGGTTATGTCTGTTGTCCCATAACCTTAATTCTGTGAACTAGGAGGCTAAGATTTCGGGTCTGTTGAGGGTTGCAAGTCAGCCTGTGACCAAAGGAGACCCTTCCCTAATGTATAACAGAAGAGGAAATAAAGCCACTATAAATCAGGAAGCAACAAATTACAAGCCCAAAATATAGCTTATTTAAGAATGGCAAATCTGACCATCCATCAGATTTAACATATAATTTATCCTGATATGGAAGGTGCAATTAGCACTTCTGATTCAAGCCTATATACCAGGCTTATTCGGTGAATAATGACCTGGTGTAATCCCAGTTACCTTTTGGGATGATTTTGGTCTTGGTTATGTTGTGCTCCTGCTTGGGTCCCTCTTTGGTGCACTGTGGGTTCAAGTAGGCTGGCTGGGTTGCTGGATCGCTGCTTTGGTCACCAGTGCTGGGTGCTGTGAGCTCCCTTCCCCAGGTCTCTGGTGCTTTCTGGTGCTTCTGTTGGTTATGAGGGAGGGGTGGTTGTGGATGGTGGTTGTAGTTCTCCCACTGGTCCACATGATTCTCTACCTCACGAGTTGCTCCTCTGTTGGTCGCTACAGTCCTCTGTTCACGTTTCTTGAGTTTGTGAGGAGCTCCGGTGTGATTGGAGAATCCCCTCATGTGGCTTTTCCTGTGGCTCAAGCTGAGCCTTGTGCTGTTGCCCCATGCACCTGCAGCCACCACTGCTGGAGCCACTTCTGCTGACTTATGTGGGCTCTAGATGCTCTGGATCTCTCTTACTTCTCTGCTACAATTGATAATTTCTTAAATACCTCACTTTTTAGTAAAAGAGTGTATTTTGCTGTTTTGTTGTTTTCTCCGCTAGGCTGCTTTGATGTGGTTCATATGCTGCCATCTTAAATGGAAGTCCTGCTTTCTTCTTTTTTTTTTTAAAGAAGTTAATTTTTTAGTTAGCATACAGTTTTAGGTATCATTCTGGCATTTTAAAATACAATTTGTTGTAATTGACTCCCTCTTCCCTTCCTCTCCCCCTTCTATCTCTTCCCTCCGTCTGTTTACCTGTCACATGTACTCTTTCGCCCTTCTTCTATCCTGTTCCTGGTCATCTCTTTATGCCCACTCATGGTTCCCATTCTAGCCTTTTAGGTTTTATCACATTTGTCTCCCTTGATATACATGCACATAGGTATCATAAGCTAGGATCTGCATATGAAAGAGAACATAGAATTTTTGTCTTTCTGAGTTTGGGTCATTTCTCTTAATATCATTCTTATTTTTGTAAGCAGAGAGAGAGGGGGGGGGAGGGAAGACAGAGAATGAGCACACCAGGGACTCCAGCCAGTGCAAATGAACTCCAGACTTTGTGCATTTGGCTATATGTTGGCACTAGGGAATCAAACCCAGGTTGTTGGGCTTTGGAAGCATGTGCCTTAAGTGCTGAGCATCTCTCCAGCTCTCTTAATTCTTTACAGGTTCTCCATTTTCCTACAAATCTCATCTTTCCATACCACTGAGTAGAATTCCATTGTGTATGTGTACTACATTTTCATTATCCCTTCCTCTGTTCATGGGCATCCAGGCTGGTTCTATTTCTTAGCTGTTGTAATGAGAGTGGCAATAAACAAGGATGTACAAGTTATCTCTACAGCAGAATATGAGTCCTTATGGTAAATGGCCAGGAGTGGTATGGCTGGATCATGTGGAAGTTATATGTTTAATTTTTTAGAGAACTCCATGCTGATTTCCATATGACTGTACTAGTTTCCTTCCCACCAGCAGTAGATAAGGGTTTCTCTTTCCCCACACCCTTGCCAATATTTATTCTAAGTCTTTTGTTAAAAGGGAATAAACAGAGACATTTAGAAGTCTTTTTGGTAGGTGTATGCTCTCCTTTAGGCCAGAGAACAGTTGAAGCTTCCCTGTAGGGTTGATGAATGTCTAAGCCATAGGCTTAAGACTATGTTTTATTACCAGGTATGAATGCCCTCCCACCAAGCATTTTTTATTCTTTTTTTTAGTTTTAATATTTTTCCTTTTTTAATTATCATTTTTAGAGAGAGAATTGGCATACCAGGGCCTCAGCTACTGAAGTCAAACTCCAGATGCTTGTGCTACCTAGTGGGCATGTGCAACCTTGCGTTTGCCTCACCTTTGTGTGTCTTGCCTACATGGGATCTGGAGAGTAGAACCTGGGACATTAGGCTTCGCAGACAAGTGCCTTAACTGCTAAGCCATCTCTAGCCCTGTTTTATTTATATTTATATTTATTTATATTTTTGAGAGAGAATATGTATGGATGTGCCCCATGCCACTGCAAACAAACTCCAGATACACTTGCCACTTTGTGCACCTGGCTTTATGTGGGTGCTAGGTAATAGAACCAGAGCCGGCAGGTTTTGCAAGCAAGCACCTATAACCATCTCCCTGTCTTTTACAAAGCTGAAAAAGCATAATAGGTGAAATTTAGTAATTTTAATTAGCAACCACAAATATTTCCTAAGTTTACAACATCAAAGATCAGGATCCATAAATCAAAAATTAAGCTTTCTGTATTCTTTATGCATTTTACTTGTTAAAGTTTAAAAATAAGCATATATTAATTGTACAAAATTAAAGATTCCATTGTAACAGTTTCATACATGGCATGTGTTTTACTTTTGATACAGTTCAATATTCCTTATTTTTATCCTTATTAAGTATCCCATCTTTTCTGGTTGATGACTAGACTGCCTCCAAGAACCAGACTTCACTCCTGGGAGAACCACCAAAAGAAATTCGACTCAGTAAAAATCCATATCTGAATTTGGCAAGTGTATTACCCAGTGTGTGCCTGTCATGTAAGTGAAGATGCTACATTAACACTGTGGAGTTAAACTGAAAACTTTCTGTAATAAGTTTTACTTTTGTTTTAACTTAGTGGGCACATACCTCTTGACCAAATTAAATCCTAACCTATCTTTATATTCACAAAAAGTTAATGAAAATTAAAACATGGAATAAACATGCATTTTGAAAGAAAACATTTTATAATAGTATTTTAATTGATAGCAGAACTGTTTTATTCAATTATTGAAATATCATTGATGTTGATGAAGGCAGTAAGTTATTTGGAAGTGCTATAGTTCCTTCCAGTCCCTATATAACCACTATTCTAATATTCACTACATATTCAGATTCCCCCATAATATATGATTACTCATCAGAAGAAATGTCACCAGTTAGGCCTTCAATTAGTGTGATTCCAACATTCATTCAAGTATAATCCTAAAAATGTCAATAGTGAGAGCCAAAAGAATATTATATGTGCAGCACAGGATTGGTTAAATAAATACTTCATCATCTCCAACAACCTTTTATGTGAGAGACAGAGAGAGAGGGAGGGAGGGAGAATTGGTGTACCAGTGCCTTCAGCCACTGCATTCTAACTCCAGGCACGTGCACCCCTTATGTGCTTGCATCACTGCATTTGGCTTATGTGGGCCCTGGAAAATCAAACATGAGTTCTTAGGCTTCACAGGAAAATGTTTTAACTGCTAAGCCACCTCTCTAGCCCTGAACCAACATTTTATGTGAAAAAGCAAATATACCCATAAAATGATTCCATTTGTGTTACAAAAAGTGATATATTCTTACAAGCATGTATTTGACTTTGTAAATGCATAAAGCTGGGGAAATACATTCTAAACTGTTACTTAAGAATGGGATTCAAAAAACACAACAAAAAAAAAATGCTGTAGTCAGGCATCAAAGTGCACGCCTCTAATCTCAGCACTCAGGAGGCAGGGGTAGGAGGATCGCTATGAGTTCGAGGCCAGCCTGAGACTATAATGTGAGTTCCAGGTCAGCCTGAGCTAGAGTGAGACTCTACCTCAAAAAAAAATAAATAAATAAAAGCATAGGCTTGAGGGTAGTGATCACTCAGCAGTTAAAGGTACTTGCCTGCAAAGCCTGACAGCCTGGGTTCAATTCCCAAGTACCCACATAAAGCCAGATGTTCAAAGTGGTGCATATGTCTGGAGTCTGCAGTGGCAGGAGGACCTGGATGCCCATATTCATTCTCTCCATCAAATAAATACCTGAATAAAACATTAAAAAGAGAATAAAATTGAAAGAAAAAAAGATTAAAGGTGACTGTCATTTATTTTATCTATTTGCAAGGAGAGAAAGAGAGAGGGAGGGAGGAGAATATGAGTGTGCCAGGGCCTCTAGCCACTGCAAAGGAACTCCAAATGCATGCACCACCACTTTGTGCATCTGGCTTTATGTGGGTACTGGGGAATCAAACCCGGGTCTTTAGGCATTGCAGGCAAGCACCTTAGCTACTGATCTCTCTCTCCAGCCCATGAATGTCAATTTTAATATACATCATTGGTATTTTATGAAGTATCCTCTTGAGCCCAAATATTATTTTATAATTTTCCTAAAGCCAGAGAAAAGTTAAATATGTTTCTAATATATTGGGTCTATATTGATCTCATCTAAAAGTTATGATTGTTACATTAACAAGGAAATACATATACATATTTTGGAGGGGATTGGTTTTTTGAGGTAGGGTTTCACTTTAGCTCAGGCTGACCTGGAATTTACTATGTAGTCTCAGGGTGGCCTCGAACTCATGATGATCCTCCTACCTCTGCCTCCTGAGTCCTGGGATTAAAGGTGTGCGCCACCATGCCTGGCTAGAATTTGTATTTTATATGCCTTGCTGCTTTAGAACTCTATGTATATGGGGCTTCAGATATAGCTCTGAGGTAGAGTACTTGCCTAGCATGCATGAGGTCATCGGAATTCTCAGTAAGGCAAAAATAAAAAAACTATGTCTGTAAATTTTAAATGTTCCCATAATTTTTTTTTTGAGGTAAACCCAATAGACTGGGATTTTTTTATGCAAGAGAAAGACAGAATTGGCATGCCAGGGGCTCCAGCCACTACAATTTGAACTCCAGATGCATGTGCCACCTTGTGCACATGTATGACCTTGCACATTTGTGTCACTGTGTGCATCTGGCTTACATGGGACCTGGGGAGTTGAACATGGGTCCTTAGGCTTTGCAGGCAAGTGCCTTAACTGCTAAGCCATCTCTCTAGTCCCATCATAATTATTTTATCCACATGGCAAGCTTCTGTTTTCAGTTGGTCCAAATGAATGAGGCAATATCTTGTATTGCATATAACTTTACCTAAGGAAATATATGTATATTGGCAAACTTCAATTGTGTTCCATTTGAAATATGCTAAGTCAATGAGTTTTATACTGTTTGTAATTTGTAATGAGCTGCCTAAATTCTGTTGGTTTTGTCTCTAGCAGCTTCTAGTAAAACCACTGTACCTAAGACTGGAATCGCAGGCAGCATTCTGGATGTGATCTCTCAGGGAAGTGAACCCCAGCACACACTGGAGAAGTGCATGGCTTATCCTCCAACTTTTGGTGACTATATACAGGTAAGTGATGATGAAATCATGACGGTATGTAGAAAGACTGGTTTATCTAGGTACTGAATTTACTGTATGTGAGATGAAGATTCCTTTACAGTTTTACAAATATAAAAATTCATAGGTCTCTATGTGATGTTTCTTGCTTACTACACCATTTGAAATTCAGAAATGAGCCAGGCATGGTGGCACATGCCTTTAATCCTAGTGCTCGTGGGGCAGAGGTAAGAGGATTACCATGAGTTCGAGGCTACCCTGAGACTATATAGGGAATTCCAGGTCAGCCTGGAAGCAAGACCCTACTTCAAAAAATAAAAAAATTCAGGAATGCGTTCAAGAGACTGATTACTTTGTACCAGGTGTTTGCACTTGTAGCCCGCCACCTGTTTTATTAATCAAATTCTGTTGTATGTAGCCATATCTGTTCATTTACATGTTTTGCTTTTAAAATATTAATTTTTATGGAGGGAGAGAGAAAGAAGAGGAAGAGAGAGAGAGAATGGGCATTCCAGGGCCTACAGCCGCTGCAAATGAACTCCAGAACATGCACCACTTTGTGCATCTGGCTTACATGGGTACTTCAGTCCTTAGGCTTGCTCAGAACAGAAAGCCTCAATGGAGTTTTGGAAAATTTAGGGGTCCCCAGAAGTGGCAGATAACATCTGAGGCATAGAATGGCTGACTAGTAGCTTTTGAGACAAGTTGGGGAGTTAGGTGCCTGTGGGGCTATTGAAGAGCTCTGACATTTACCTGGGAACCTTACCATGACTATGTAGAAGGTTGTACACATTCTTAGGAGAGACCTGAGCTCTCCTTGTTAGATCACTGAGTTAGCGCTCAATCAGAAACAAACATCAGCTGCCTGGCTGAGTGTTGGAGGCTGACTCAGCACACACGGCCCCTCTGTAAACTCTGGGTGTTGAAGAAAGTCTGTCTAGTCATTGTCTGACCACCTGTACAGTCTACAATGGCACACACAGCGAGGAGGACAGGTTTCACCTAATAAGTTCAGAAAAGTTACTGAGCAGTAACAAAACCCAATACCACATTGTGTTACTTTAAATGACCAACAGTTTTCAACAACAACAAAAAAGGCCTGTGCAAAAGATAAGGGAATATGGCTTATACATGGGGAGGGGGAGAGCAAATAATATAAAATGTCCATAGGGAGTCCCAAATATTGGATCTATTAGACAAAGATTTAAACTCTTCCAAGAATCAAGCTGAGCCATAGGTAAATGACTCAAAGTAAATATGAGGATTGTGTCACACAGGATAGAGTATCAAAAGAGGGCATGATAAAGTAGAATCAAATAGGTCTGAGAGATGGCTCAGGAGTAGACATGCTTCCTGTGCAAGCATGAGGGCCTAAGACTGCCCAAATTCAAATTTCTAGATCCCATGTAAGCAGCTGGGTGTGGCCATGCCTGCCTATACCCCTCAGTCCCACAGGGGAGCAGAGATCCAAGAATCTGCCAAGCCCACAAGTCCACAAACTCCAGAATTAGTAAAAGGAGACTCGGGCTCAAAACAAGTCCAGACTGAAGGGTGATGGAACAGGACACTCAATGTTCTACTCTAGCCACTGCAGGAAACGACCTCTGCCACAGGGGAGCCTATGGGCCCTCGCAAGGGGATATATGTACATACATGACACACAAGCAAGAAATAAATGTTAAAAATAAAATCAAGCCAGGCGTGGTGGTACACGCCTTTAATTCCAGCATTTGGGAGGCAGAGGTAGGAAGATCACCATGAATTCAAGGCCACCCTGAGACTACATAGGGAATTCCAGGTCAGCCTGGACTACAGTGAAACCCTACCTCGAAAAACCAAAATAAAATAAAATAATAATAATAATAAATAAAATAAAATAGAAATTTCAAGTTTGAACTTTTTTTGAGGTAGGGTTCCACTCTAGCCCAGACTGACCTGGAATTCACTATGTTGTCTCAGGCTGGGCCTCTAACTCACAGTGATCCTTCTACCTCAGCCTCCTGAGTGCTGGGATTAAAAGCGTGTGTCACCATGCCCGGCTCAAGTTTGAAAATTTTAATATGCCGAAGTGAAAAATTCATCAGGGATTGCGACTGAGACAGATTTGAAAGGTAGAAGAATCAACAGACATGGAACATGAGTCACTTGAGATTGTCCAAACTGAGAAGCAGAAAGAAAAATGAACCACAGGCAGATGTGGGAAAACCAGAACCTTCATACATTGTTGAGGGAAATGTAAATGATGTCACTGTTTTGTTACTCAAAATGTCAACTACCGTAAGTCCCTGAAATTTCTATTATCAGGGAGTATTTTTTTTTCCAGGTAGGATCTCACTCTAGCTCAGGGTGACCTGGAATTCACTATAGTCTCAGGGTGGCCTTGAACCCATAGTGATCCTCCTACCTCTGCCTCCCGAGTGCTGGGATTAACGGCGTGCACTACCACGCCCAGCTAATTTCTTTTTTTTAAGTTTGAGTGCTGGGATTAAAGGCATACGCCACCATGCCCAGCTTAGCATTTCTTTTCTGGAGTGATGAAAATGCTCTAGAATTAGCTTGCGACAATTACACAACTTTGTACATATCAATAAATATTAAGACTACAATATTTGGGCTGGAGAGATGGCTTAGCAGTTAAAGAGCTGGCTTGCCAAGCCTAAGGACCCATGTCAACTCTTCGGATCCCATGTAAGTCAGACACACAAGGGGGTGCAAGCATGCAAGGTCACACATGCACACAAGGTGGTGCACATGTGAAGTTCAATTACAGTTGCTGGAGGCTCTGGCACACCAATTCTCTCTCTTTCCCCCTCTCTTGCATTAAAAAAAGACTGCAATATTTAAAAAATTGTATGTGCCATGATGCAGGACTGGAGGTCAGAGGACAACTATGAAGTATCTGTGTTTCACCTTCTTTAACACAAGGTCTCTTGCTACTGTATAAAAACTTCTAGACTGCAGAAGTAAAGCAGACTAACTGGCTTGTGAGCTTTGGTTTCTCCTGGCTCCACCTCCCATTGTCATGAGTATGTTGGGATCACAGATCCATGTGCCACTTTGTATCTGGCTTTACACAGGTGCTGGGGAATTGAACCCTGGTTGGCAGGCTTTGCAAGAAAGTGTTTTAACCTTTAAGCCATCACCCAATTCCTCTGATATTTTTAGAAGCAGCTTTAACATGGAGTCCGGATTAAAGAGATGGCTGGACAGTTAAAGGCTCTTGTTTATAAAGCCTGATGAACCAGGTTCAATTCCCCAGTACCAATTTAAAGCCAGATGCATAATGTGGCACATGTGTCCGGAGTTCTTTCACAGTGGGAGGAGGCTGTGATTCTCCCATTTTCCCTCTCTTTCTACTATGTATATTTTAAAAAGAAAGTAAGTTAGAACATAAATTATTTTAAAATTTAGTAGCATATGTAAAAGTATTTTGATCTGAAATATCGTGTTAATTTGTGTATGTAAAGTCAAGTTTCAGATTCTGCACCACCTGGCTGGGAGTAGTCCTTACTTAAGCAGGAAAGCTGAGCCAACTTGTCAAATATTTAGTACTTGACTCTATCATCAAATTAAGACCTGACAAAAAATTCTCCCTGTTCCATTTTATGAGGATATATTATAAATATATCCTCATATATTATATATTATATATAATATATAGATATATTATATTATATTATATTGCATTACATTATATTATATTATAAATATATCCTCATATATTATAAAGTAGGTCAAAATTTATCTTCTGCAACTTTCAGGACAGTTACATAGTTTGTGCTATGTCTGTCTAAACTGACTTGGATTTTTCATTCAATACAGTGGTATACTTCCACTGTGCTCTTGTTTCCCTGGCTACAGGGACTGTTCCTGCCAGGAAAGCAGCCACAGAATGTGTGATAGAGAAAAGGAACAAAGCCCAAAATAAGGAAAAAGCCTGCAAGGTGCCTGCTCCCTCATATTGCCCAATGCTGCCACCTAATGAGAAAATTATTCAAAAGCACATTATTTTGTGTGGCCCATTGCCAAGGAGAGTTTCCGTTAATTAATTCCATTAATTTGTACAATTAAATAAACTTAAGATGTGTAACTTTATAGCTTGTGGCCACTGAAAGTCGTGAGGTGATTGTTTCTCACACTGTTCCCATTATGGTACAATAGTTTATTTTTTGGTTTTTTGAGGTAGGGTCTCACTCTGGCCCAGGCTAACCTGGAATTAACTTTGTAGTCTCAGGGTGATCCTCCTACCTCTGCCTCCAGAGTGCTGGGATTAAAGGCGTGTGCCACCACGCCCGGCTGACTTTTTTTTTGTTGTTATTAGAGCAGTCATTTAGTCCAATGTTGGACCCAGCTGTTATGCTGATAAAAAACTAGTAGCTGCCGGGGCGTGGTGGCGCATGCCTTTACTCCCAGCACTGGGGAGACAGAGGTAGGTGGATCACCATGAGTTCGAGGTCACCCTGAGACTACATAGTGAGTTCTAGGTCAGCCTGGGATAGCATGAGACCCTACCTCGAAAAACCAAAAAATAAAAATTAAAAAAAAAATAGCTAAGAGACCAACAGGAACGTGAAGGAAAACATCGGCTTACATGTATATGTGAGAGATCTTTTAAAATTACATCACTTGATGTCACGAATTAGACAGCAATTTTTAACCTTGATCATCAGGCAAAGAACTCATGTTTCCATGACTGGAGTGTGACAGCTGGACTGGAGACTGTAAGAAGGTGGTTTGAGGGTCAGACTGCACTTCCTCATAAGATTTATAATGTTATAATTATAATAATGCGCTAATAATGTTAGTTCTTCCTCCATCACAACTTGGACCCAGAGACAAACTTAAAAAAAGTGAAATGAGGCTATAGCTTGTAAAGGTGAGCCCCAAAAGTACCAAATAGAGGCAGCATTTTCTAGAAATAATTTGACTTTGCATTTAAAGGGCAGTGTGCCCTTCCCCCACCCCAACTTTCCTTTCAGAGGAGTCCTGTTAACCAGGAAGCACATTTATATACCTGAGCTGGCGGCAGATGGGCCCAGAGAGGGGCAGTGGTGGGGGTGTTCTTCTCTGTCAACATTAGCATGACAGGTGCCTCAGATGTCTCCATCAGGGACATCAAGAGTCTGCTTTCTAGAATTTTAAAAAAAATTTAAATTATTTATTAATTTATTTATATTTGTTTTTTCTAGGTAGAGTCTCACTCTTAACTCAGGCTGACCTGGAAAATTCACTATGTAGTCTCAGGGTGGCCTCAAATTCCTGAGTGCTGGGATTAAAGGCATGTGCCACCATGCCCAGCAATTTTTTTTTTTTTTTTTTTGAGAGAGAGAGAGAATGGGCACACCAGGGCCTCCAGCCACTGCAATGAAGTACAGGTTCATGCACCACCTTGTGCATCTGGTTACATCATGGGTCCTGGGGAATTGAACCTGGGTCCTTTGGCTTTTCAGGCAATCACCTTAACCACTTAGCCAACCCTCTAGCCCTCTTGAATTTATATTAGAGCTTTTAACTTTTTTTTCCCACTCAAGCCTGATATATCGGCTTTTTTTAAAAATGGGGGCGGGCAGGTGAGAGAATTGGTGCACCAGGGCCTCCAGCCACTGTAATCGAACTCTAGATGTGTGCGCCACCTTATGCGCATGTGCGATCTTGCCCACTTGAATTACCTTGTGCATCTGGCTTATAAGGGACCTGGAGAGTTGAACATGGGCCCTTAGGCTTCACAGGTAAGAATCTTAGTTGCCAAGCCCTCTCTACAGCCCAAGAGCTTTTACCTTTTAAATATTTTCCAAATTCATTTGCATGTGTATGCATTCTAGGGACTCTTGCTGCTGCAAACAAATGCCCATCTGGCTTTACATGGGCAGCTGGAGAAATGAACCCAAGCTTGGAGGCTTTGCAAACAAGCACCTTAGCCATCTCCCCATCCCCATTATAAGAGCTTTAAAAAGCAGTGCTAGGTCTAATTACTGATATGAGCCTAAAATTGAGTTGAAGAGACATAGCAAATATTAAACTTTGGCTGTCAAAAAACAAGATTGACATTACCTTTCCACATTCACTTGTAAATAAATGGAATAAAAGTATGTCTAACTTTACATAAAAGATTTGCTTTAGCAAAAGAAAGGTGGTATGAGTCTTTTTAATTCAAAAATAAAATTGCAACTGCATAGATACAGAATGGATGGCTTTCATGGTAAATGGATGAAATGACTGGATTATACTGTGACAGTTGAAGGAGCCCATTAGTTCCAGCTTCCTAGCAACAGAGTAAGTGCCTAAAGCAAAACCACCATCACCTTTGCATTACCAGGTACTGGGCAGATTATATTGTCCCATCCTGTTATGTCACAAGTCATGCTGCAGGAGCCACTGCATGAAAGAGCTAGAGAAATATGCTTACAAAATATTTCTCGAAAGGAATGGATATAGTCAGTATATCAGACAGATTGAGGTTCACTGAGATAAACTTCCAGACCAGGTACAGTTACGGAGGAAGAAATATTTATTGAAGCTTACAGATCCAGGGGAAGTTCCATAATGGCAGAAGAAGCTGGCCTGCCTTCACAGGACCAAGCAGAGAGAGAGAAGCACAAGCCAAAAGCCAAAAGCCACACAGCACACTTCAGGAACTCCAGCTAGGCACACTTTACATATCTTTAGATTGAAATCTGAAACCCACCACCACACCTTAAGATCCACCCAGTGATACTGCCTCCAGCCAGGTGGCTGCAAATGCAAACTACAAACAATTAAAAAAATGAATATATTGGGTGCCACCTATTCAAACTACCACATTCCGCCCCGGCCCCCAGTACATTTATAACCATCACACATTGTAAACTACTCAGTTCAATTTCAAAGGACCCCACAGTCTTGACCAATTTAAGATACTAAGTCCTGTAAAATCAAACAAGTTAAATACTTCCAACATATAAAGGTACAGAGTAAACATTTTCACCTGGTATAAGGCATAGCAAGGAGAGACTAAAACAATACAAACTCAACCACCATCAAACAAACATCAAACTTCTGCAGTTCAAGTCCAATACAACCAAAGACTGACAGTCTCCAGATTTTCCAATTCCACCCCTCCAGCTGGGCCAGGGAATACTTCCATCCCAGGCCAACAGTGCACTCCATGGTAGTGTTTGCATAGTCCTTCCTGGTATATCCAAAACATCTTGAGGTCTTCATGCAAACTATGGTCTATCTTCCCAAAGCTCTTTCAGCCTATCAGGGAATCAGGCCCTACCTCATGGTGCATCTCATCAGCAGCTCCTGGAACCATGTGCAATTCATGACCACTCCTCGCATTTTTCATGCTTCTGAAACCAATATCAGGTGTGCAGGACACAGCCATATTCTTAATTCACAAAGTAAATCATAACCTTGAAAAGCAGGTTCCTTCTCTAATCAACTCTTTCCAGAAGTGTTTGCATTTCTATGATAGTCTTTCCTCAGGCATCCTTTCCATGGTAAAGCAATTGGACCATCTTCCTTTAAGATTGCTAATGTGTTTGACAATAGCAGATTCAGTAACCTAAAACCAGTCTCAGTGCCTGTAATTTTAACTTGCTTGAGGTTTCCCAGCTTAAAATGTTAAATCTCTCAGTCCAATATCTCTAGCCAAGCACATCAGTCCATTACAAATTTAACCTTGATAAAACTCTCTGGGCCTGGACAGCAGGATGCAGCCAGCCCTTATACCAGTAGCCCAGTTCCAACGAAGTCCTCTGTAGTCTTTCCTTCTCCTTAGAAAGCTCATAAGACATGCCTCGAAGTTCAATACTGTCTGCATTTAGCATTCTCAAACTCTCATCAGAGTACTCCATAATACATGGCTTACCACTCCAGAAGGCATCTTCAGTTGCAAGCACCATGTCCATGCCTATTCCTCTAAAACAAAGGTTCCAAAAGATCAATATCCACATGGTCTGGTTCATCTCAGTCCACTCCTCGGTACCAAGTTCTGTATCAGACAGATACAGGTTCACTGAGATAAACTTCCAGACCAGGCAGTTATGGAGGAAGGGATATTTATTGACACTTACAGATACAGGGGAAGTTCCAAAATGGCAGAAAAAGTTGGCCTGCCTTCACAGGACCAAGCAGAGAGCATAAGCCAAAAGCCTCAGAGCACACTTCAGGAACTCCAGCTAGGCACACTTTACGTATCTTTAGATTGAAATCTGAAACCCACCACCACACCTTATGATCCACCCAGCAACACTGCCTCCAGCCAGGTGCAAACTACAAACAATAAAAAACTGAATATATTGGGGACCATCTATTCCAACTTCCACAGTGTTCACCTGAGCACCTAACTTGGGGCAGGTGTGCTGTTTTACACACAAAGGATATTACCATAAACCAAGTAGATAAAAATCCGTACAAAAAAGTAGTAGAATGGCATATATGTATGAAAATGCCATGATGAAACCTGTTACTTTGTATGCGAAAGTAAAACAAAACTTTTTAATCCTTAAAATAATGGATTGTACATGTGGGGAGAAGTTAGAAAAATTAGTAAATAAATATCAAGATGGAGGCCAGTCAGAAAAGCTCTGCAGTTTAAATGTCTACTAAAGGCTCAATGTACAATGGGTCTTTGGGCAAAGACAAGATGTTTAGAGTATGTATCACCTGAATGTGTGACATGCATTCCAAGGAGACATTAACAAGTGCAAAGGCACTTTGAAGGAAACATACTTGACATGTTAAAGGAATAAGGAGAGTGTGCTAGGGCAGGGGAAAAGTGAACATTGTGGAATAGGAGATGAAGACATAGTGGGTAGGGAGCTAATGAGATTGTGTAGGACCTATTAGGGCCTCATATTACTTCAATTTTACTCTGAACAGTGACTGCAGAACATAGCAAGTTAGAAAACAATTATGTATAATACAAGTGAAAATGATGTGAGCTGGACCATGAGTGCCAGGATGTGGTCAGTGTAGAGTGAGAAGTGGCTGGTATTGAAGCATTTTTGGAAGGTTAACAAGATTTACTGAGAGTAGGAGGAGATAGCAGTTGTCCTGTGGTGGGGAGGAATCTGAGTGCAGCAGCCTTTAAGCACAAGTGGCACTCAATCTGGAAGTATAAGATGCTCGGTTGATATGCTGTTGCTGCTGGTCTCTGCACACAAGCCAACATGGAGGAAAGGGGTGACAAGGGACACAGAACCATCAGACTCATGTCACTTGCTATAAATTGTATGGCTGGTTGAGGGTTATCAAGGAATGAAGGTAATAAAAGAGACCACTGGTCGGTGACTACTCTTTGGATTTCTTGATGAAATGCATGCATATCTAAGATGCAGGACTCGCTGGCTTTCTATGTGATGTTTGGGATTGAACCCAGGGCCTTACAATGCTCCAGCAAGTGCTCTGTTACTGAGCCACACCCAAGTCCTGTCATGCCTGATAGGAATAATGAAGGATTGACTACTGTCTACAGGGAGTTATGACAGGCAGCCTCCATTCTTCCAAGTTGACTGTTTTAAAAATTAAAGTCACTGTTGAATCAAAAGCAACTCCATGGGAAAAGCCTCCTGCATGTTGAGACAGCTGAAACACTCCTCCCATCCAGTCATTTTTACTCTGTGTACCCTGCTTCAGCAAACATGTTAAATACTTGTGAAAACAAGAACTAAGAGAGAAGATCACAGGTTATGGACAGGGGAGATAGCTCAACAGTTAAAGGTGGCTGCTTGCAAACCCTTCCAGCCTGGGTTCACTTTCCCAGTACCCACATAAAGCCAGAGGCACAAAGTATGTATGAACTGCATGTACCTGCAGTTCATTTACAGAGGCAAGAGGCCCTGGAGCACCCAGACTCTTATTCTCTCCCCCAAATAAAAAAATATTTTTTGGGGGGGGGGTTGGAGAGATGGCTTAGCAATTAGGCACTTGCCTGTGAAGCCTAAGGACCCCGGTTCGAGGCTCGATTCCCCAGGACCCACGTTAGCCAGATGCACAATGGGGTGCACGCATCTGGAGTTCATTAGCAGTGGCTGGAGGCTCTGGCGCGCCTATTCTCTCTCTCTGTCACTTTCACATAAATAAACAAAATTTTATATTTTTTTAAAATCACAGGTTTTGCTAAACAATCTTACTGTACTGATTACTGTGAGCCCTTGTGAGAGACTTTGGTCCAGAATTTCTGGATAGTGCCTGAAAGTGTGATTATTTTGGATGCAGGAGTTTTGAAAACCCATGCTCTCCAGCATGTTATCATTCTTAATTCTCTTGACTAATTCACCATGTTTTTGAAAAAACTATTTTATTTAGGACTGGAGAGATGGCTTAGTGGTTAAGGCTTTTGCCTGCAAAAAAAAAAAAAAAAAAAAAAGGATCACAGCTTAAATCTCCAGGACCCATGTAAGGCAGATGCACAAGGGGACACATGCATCTGGAATTCATTTGTAGTGGCTGGAGGCCCTGGTGTGACTATTCTTTCTCTTGCTCTCTCCCTTTCTCTCTCTTAAATAAATAAATGAAAATATTTTATTTATGAGAGAACTCTCCAGACTCACGTGCCCTCTTGTGCATAGTGGGTCCTGGGGAATCAAACTGGAGTCCTTAGGCTTTGCAGGCAAATGCTTTCACCACTAAGCCATTTCCCAAGCCCCCAATTCACCAGGTTTTATACCTACTAGTTTTTTCTCTCACCCTTCTTGTTGCCAGGCAGACTTAACATCTAGTGAGACATGTAGCTTTATTTCTTAGCCAGACTTTCCCTAGGAGTACAGATACTTGGTACTGTTATTCTGATTGAGAGATGAACAGGGCCATGTTATTTTTTTCTTCTCTGAAAACCTAAGGAAGATGTGGCACTTCAGAGGACAGCTTATTGTTGGCAGAAGTTCCACAGGTGACTTATTTGTGGTGCTTGGACAGAACACATGGCCTCTTGCATGTGAGGACATTGCTTTATCACTAAGCCACACCTCAGCCCTCCATATATGTTGTTTATTAATATTAACATCTAGTTTAACAAAGGAGTTCTTATACCCTTTGATGGCTTCTTAATATCCTATAATTCTATTCACACCAACTTGACTAAACCAATTTTCAATTTTAACATTTAGATTTGACTTCCTCTTAGGTGTCCTCTTTAAGAAATGAAAAGCGAGGCTCGGCCTATCTCATCTCTGCTCCAGAAGGTGGCACTGTGGAGCTTGTGGACCAGCATCCTCAGGGCACAAGTGCATGTTACACAGAAGCTTATCTGAAGAAGAAGCGTGTGTACTAAGTTCATGACTCCCGAAGGTCCTCCCAGGATCTCTGCCGTGCATCACTGCCTTAACGTTGTTCACACTAGCCATATCCTCTCAATACGGGTCTCTAGCTTCCCAGAGGGAACTATGTTGTGCAGTAGGCAGAATAGCCAAACAAGTAGCAATAAGAACAGACATCAACTGAGTAGAAATAGATATGTCTTAATCCATGTGATAGTAATTCATAGTCCATGGGAGAAACAGCATTTCAACATCCAATATCTTGTTTTAGGCCTGGGAACAACTTTGACATCACATACAAAAGTCTGAAGCAATAAATAGGAAACAGTTGTTTCTTAGCCTTAGAATGAATTGCTTATAAGCCAATGTGCATTTCACTTTCTCTCCCTAGAAGTGATCTCTTGTAGACATGGAAGGCCTCTCCAGAATTGTAAGGGTCCAAGTACCAAGCATGGTGACATGACACTAAATAGCTATTCTTTGTGCGAGTTCCTTTTCCCCCTTACCAAGCTACACAATACTGGACCTGACATCAGAGTGAGAGTGATGCCTAAGAATTTGCTACCGCAGACTTTGACTTTCATGGCATTATAATTTATACCTTTTGTGGGGGGAGGGAAGGTACTGCAGAAAAGCAGCTTTGGTACCCTAGCGCTACATGTACTCTACCACCTATCTCTGTGCTGCCTGCAAATGAGGCTTCAATTTTTAAATGGCTAGGGGTAAGTGACTGAATGACAACTTATGACATGAAACAAGAAATTCAACTTTCAGTGTTCACAAGAGTTTTATGGGAACACAACCATCTTTCATTCATTTGCATGTTATCTAGTGACTTTTGTGCCACAGTGGGACTAAATAGTTTCAACAGAGGCCATATAGCCTGCTAAGCCAAATGATTTACTATCTGGCCTTTCAGAGAGAACATTTTCTGACCACATGGAACTAATCCACTATTCCTTTCATTTCAATTGAGAGAATTTTTTACCTTTGAGACAGACTTGTGGCAAGGAAGCAGGGCTTCTGCACACTCACAGCACACACTGGTGACGATCTGACAGTCTTTGTGTTCACAGCACACACTGGTGATGGTCTGGCAGACAGGGCCATTTCCATCACTATAGGTTTATTGCCATGATATGGCAGAACAGTCAGTACCACCCTTTCTATAGGAGTCTATATAATACTTAGAACCATTTTGAGCTAATAAGCTATACCTCATTATTCTAGCTTATCCTCATTCTTTGGTAGTGTTTTAGGTTACAAAATACCAGCTATTTAATCTAATTTACTTCTGAAAGATGTTTATTATTGTGACTTCTGATATTACCATTTCCTAAAGATCTTGGAATTAACTGCATGAGAAACCTTTTGCCATCTAAGAAATTTCCAAATTTGTTCACTGTCATGAGTCTATAATTTGTTGGAATTTGGGATCTCAATGATCCTACTGTTTAGGATGTGATCATGAAAATAGCTTGTCATTTTGGGATCTCACTGTTTTTGACTATGACATAGATATCCTATTTTAATTATAAAATCTAAAGCTGATAAATATCTTATATGCTGTGTAAAGAATTTTACTTGGTCTAATTTATTGCACATACAAACCTTTGTTGAAAAATGACAACCAGAAAGTTAAACTAAGACAATCTAAGCATACTACCTATAAATGATTAATAGGCATCCCGTTCCCAGCTGATGGCTAAGGGCTTCTCCATGCTCTGCACTTCCCCTGCTCATTTTCCTCCTGAATCTCCAGTACTTAGTTGTACCTTTACTCTCAGAAGATGGAAAAATGGTGAAATCTGTGATTGAGCTACAAAGCAAGAGGTTGAAAGCACTTATACAAGAATGCTTTGTATTAAAGCACATCCATCCATCCCAGCCAGTGCCCCACTGTCACTGCCAAGGGGTGTTAGTACAGAACCATCACTCAGCCACTCCCTCAGAAATCTCTATTATTATTTTTCTATATAGGCTAATGATTTGGAATGCTTTAAAAATGAACTTGATATTAAAAGGCACATGCATGTAAAATCTTTAGTATGTTTATTTGTATAAAGAGTAAACAAAGTGCATAGAGAGCAGGCCACAGGTTTGACATAAACAGACCTTGCTGATACAGAGCAATTGAACACATTTAGATGGCACATTTACTATTACCATGAAAGCAATTCCAGACTCTTGCAGGCTCCAAGGATGAAAAGTAAGATACTGAACAAGTACCAGAGAGCATTCACAAGAAGCTTATGAGGCTCTTTGTCATAAAGAACTTTCTGGCTCACACAGAAGCAGAGATCTTGTTACCTAGCTACCTCCAAGCAAATTGAAAACCATCCAATGGATGCTGAGCTCTGGAGTGCCTCTGACTGGGTTGTTTCAAGATCTGTACCATGGAATGAAAGCTGTAATAGTGACCAACCCTTGTAGAGTGTGTTACATCTGTTTGCATACAGCATTGAAACCCAGTATGGATTAGCAGAACAGGGGTTGTTATCAAAAGGTATGCACTGACATTTCTTAGAAGCATGTCCTATATAGCATCCAGGTCTGGAAGTCCGATGAAGTGTCTGTGCAGGAAAGCATGGACACAGTTAGTTTTCAACAAGTGACATGCAAAGTGTCCACACCACATTGTCCCCATGGCAAAACCAGTTTGCTCCACAATAGATGAGTGGTGAGCTGAGGGAACAGCAGCTGGGCCATTGCACGAACAGCCTAAAAGTTTCAGCCCTACTAGGTGACAGGAGTACATACTTTTTACATAGAAAGAACAGTATGCTAACTGGGCTCTAATATTTAATGACTGCTTGGACTATTACTGCATAGATATTTAAATTTCAGATCAATATAGAGTTTCAGTTAAAGTCCACCAATTTTTATTTAAGATTAATATGCCAGCCAGACATTCAAGGTTAGCTGGCACAAGGAAGGGCAATCATCCTGAGGCATTCCAGGCTCACGAATCCTGCTTTGTCACACAGTTAGGATGGTAACTATCTTGATGACATGGTCTTTCCAAAAGGAGGAGTGCTTAAGTGCTCTCTAGTATTTTGGTTGTTACTGTCACTAAATTGAAGAAGTGCCAACTTTAAAAAGGAAGCTTCACATATTAAGCAACACAGTGTCACTTAAATATGTGTGTGTGTGTGTACACATACACTCAAGTATTTGTTGAGTGACTTTTTAGGCAGAATTCAAAGCCTTCAATAAGGCTCTGAAAGGTTGTCCGATTAGATGGATGGAACTCCCAGCACTTTCTCATAAGTTGATAAACCTGTGAAAAATAAAAACAAGAATAATGATGATGATGTCAGATTTGGAAGGTTTTACAAAATACTAGAAATACCTAGAGTAGGAAAATAACTTTGAAAATGTAAGGCAATAACCTTTCCTTCATAGGACTAGAAAACAAGAGTAGTTGGGTAATTTAGAATATAGAAAGCAGCATACCCCTTTAATCCCAGCACTGGGGAAGCAGAGGTAGGAGGATTGCCATGAGTTTGAGGCCAGCCTGAGATTACATAGTGAATTCCAGATCAGCCTGGGATAGAGTGGGGCCCTACGTTGAAATCCTCCCAAGTATATATACATATATATGTGTGTGTGTGTGTGTGTGTGTATATATATATATATATATATATATATATATATCTCACAATAAATAACCTTTGATAAGCCTCTTGATAAGGTTAAGTGACCATCACTCCTGCAGCACAGTGAAAAGGGCAGATGCGCTATATGTGAGAGTCTGTCTTGCCACCATGGCCACCTGCCTGACTACCAAGAGTCTACAAATTGAGTCTGGAAGGCTCCATTTAGTTTAAAAAACTGAATAAATACTGTGAATGGAGGAAGGTAAATTTACACACACATGTGATTACATGTATTTTCATAAAAAGGCCTTGTCATCTGTGCTCCTCTGAGACAGCATGCAGACAGGCGTGCAGGGAGCATACTTCCTGGGTGGGGGGGAGCCTTGCTTGGGCATCATAATCATCTTCCCTGAGGGTGATTTCTACTATGTTTTAGCTAAAATTTAGAAGAAGTTTAAAAGGTTTTCTGCTTTATCTCCCGATTCCCTACTTGCTGGATAAGTCAAGTGGCGTTCGGGTGCTGGCAAGATAGTTCAATCAGTAAAGTGCACACAGGCAGATCTCTGGGGCTCACTGGCCATCAAATCCACCGTACTTGGTGAGGTTCTGGCCAACAAGAGGCCCAGTCTCAAAAAGGTGGACCATGTTCCTAGAGAATGACAGGATGTACACACACATGCATACCTACACATATACATGTAAACAAAAAAAATCATGTCTTTTATTCCACAAAAGGGCACACAGCTACTTTGTCAGGACAGTGGCAGAACACATACATACAAAACAAAGAAATATGGAGCTAGAGATAACTCAGTGGTTAAGGTGCTTGCCTGCAAAGCCTAAGGACTTTGGTTCTATTCCCCAGTCCCCACATAAAGCCACATACACAATATGGCCCATTTCCAGCCCCTAGAGGCTCTGGCATGCCCATTCTGTCTCTCTCTCCTTGCAACTAAATAAATAAAAAGAGATTCATTCCCATGAAAGAGTGAAAAGGCACACAGCTACCTCATCGGGACAGTTGGGTGGACACGGCAGACGCTTTCCTTCTTTCAGTGTGTTCACAAGTCTTGTCACTGTCATCTGGCCATGAGTTGGGCCTATCATTTTCAGGAATAACTATGCAAGATGAAACCAAACAGAATGTTTTACTTTGTACATATTTGTATAAGAAACAGACAAAGGTGAAATGTCCAGAATTAACTAAAGTTCAAGTAACAAAGCTTTTCTTACAATTTTAAATGAAAATCCGAAGTCGTCTTTTTTTTACTGTCAACAATCATCCTATACTTGATTGTCTTGAACTACCAACTACAGTTGCTGGTCCAGAGACCTGAAGTGAAAACTCAACTGCTACTGCACTCAGCTCATTCATCCTCCCTTGAGACAGCTTCTAGGCCCCTCATACAGTTAAGCCCCTGGAAATCTAGGCTGCCCTATAAAATTTGGGGGTTGTTGTGAAGCCCAACTTTTTCCTGCATGCTTTTGCTAGCCCATAAAAAATTGGGTTATACTATGCTGTTTTCAAATAAAACTTTCTGGGTTCCCTTCCCATCCTCCAACTCTAGCTCCTTTCTGCTTTGATGCTATTACACCTTGTATCTTTCTCCCTTCTCATCACCTCACTACCCTCTTATGCCAAATTTTCACTAGGACACATCAAGTGGAAAGTGACACTTTCCATTTCCAACATAATCCACTGACTGCATTCCATTTAAAAGCTACTTACAAAGTAGAATGGACATTTCAGCTGAGCTCTGGCTTTAGACCAAGATGCAAGCTAACACTTACGGCCATGGGACTGAAGTCTGAATCACAGTATGTGAGCAGCTCGTGCAGCGTCACTCCGAAAGACCAGACATCAGAGGCAATATAAAATTTACACTGGATTAAACACTCTGGAGCATACCTAAAAGAAAGAATATGAGCCTTTATGTTCTTCAAAAATTACAGAGTAGCTAAGGAAAAGCATCTCTTTAGTCCTTAGAATTTAATAGACAAGACATCCAAGTGTGCATTCACATCTGGGCTGCTGCAGAACACATATGACGTAGAGCAACATCCAGTAGATTTGTACTCTTTGTGTCCCACAGCACATGCTCTCAGTGAGGGGGTTCCCTACAAGCTCCAGTCAGCAGTTATCTCCTGCCCATCCTCTCCATTATCATTGTTTTTGTGAGCAATGCCCAAATGCCCAAGTTAGTTGTCAAGGCATCCCAGACCCACTTTCCTAAATGTTCCTCAGGCTCACCTACTTCCCACTGTGCTGACTGCCATCCCAGGAGCTGATGGTTGCAGCCCTTGCCTAGGTTGCCAAAACAATTCCCGAGACTGGCTCCAGTCTTGCTCCCCTCCATGGTGATTTAGCATAAAGTCTATCAGTCCTCCAATGCCTCCCGCTGCCCTTGGGATAAAGTCCTAGGTCCCAAACTCAGCTACCTAACCTGTGACTCCCTGCAAAACCCCACTGAGTTTCAGATTTTATTCTTGTCAGCCACACATGCCTACTTCCAGTTATCTCCATAAGCCCCTGCTAGTCTTTCAGCTTCCCTCCAAATAATCAGGATTTCAAAAAAGCCATGCCTGGAGCATTCTCTGCTACTATTACATAAAGTTGGCCACTTCACCTTCTATGCCCAGCATACTCATCTGTTTGTCACTGTATCTCCAGTGCCTAGCACAAATGTGGCCTCTAAATGTTTGTTGTTTTGTTTGACTTTTTGTTTGTTTGTTTTTTGAGGTAAGGTCTCACTCTAGCCCAGACTGACCTGGAATTCACTATGGAGTCTCAGGGTGGCCCTGAACTCATGGCAATCCTTGTACCTTTGCCTCCCAGGTGCTGGGATTAAAGGTATGTGCCAACCACGGCCGGCTTTTTTTTTTTTTTTTTTTTTTTTTTTTTTTTGAGATGAAGGAAAGTACAGGGCAGAGGCTCCACAGGTAGGACTGGCCTGTTTGTATCTACATAGGAGGCACTAAAGCCCTGTCAGCTTTACAAGGTGAAATATTGGCAGTTTTCCCCAGGAGCGTACTTCAGGCTGGAAGGTGAGAGGCATCTGTAATCAGTATGTAACTCTCTAACCAGGATAACTGGTGGTTCATAAGAGCTAGACAAGTCTCCTTTACTCTGGCCATTGTATATTTTGTGGCCCCAGATCCCTCTCCCCTTCCAAGCCTTCCTCTGTATGGATGCATAAAGGAGTAGCAGCCACCTTCAGCTCAGTTCTGAGAAGCGTGGTACAATGGCATCCTCTTTCAGGAACCTGGAGAGGCAGAACTAGCAGCCAGACTTCTCCTGTTCCTGGGAAGCAAAACTGGTGCCATAAAACCTGAGGCCTGAGTGTGGACTTCTTTCAGCGGAGCAGCCCAGGAACTGCATTCATCTTCTTGAACCTTGGCTGAGGTCAGAGGAATGACATGCAAGCACAGCCAGACAGAGCCTGTCCAAACAGCCCACAAAGAACTGATGACTCAATTTCCGTACCAAAACACAGGGCTGTCCCGGTCATCCTTAACTGTGTAATACTCCTTATCTGTTTCAATGGCTTTGGTTAAACCGAAGTCTCCAATCTTCACCTGGTGCTCACTCTCAACAAGGACATTCCTTGCTGCCAAGTCTCGGTGAACATATTGGCGAGAGCCCAAGTAATCCATACCCTAAGAGAGAAGCAAAGAACAGGCACACTGCAAGTGACTTCACACTGGATTATGTTTCTGTCACTTCATAATAAAACAAAAATCATTGCATTCCCTTATCAGTGACAATTTATTTTTGTAAGATCAAATGTCTCAATGAGATCCATCCACACTACCACAGTCAGACTTAAGTCTACTCACTTGCATAACAAAGGCTCAGGTTTCAACCACATGGTGCAGAGCAAAATAAACTCAGTCACACTATTTCCAAATCTGCCACTAGGGTCTGTGTACTGACCCAGCCAAGAACACCTGATCACATGTTTGTGTGTGCTCTCTCCCCGCCTCTGTTTACCTTACAAATCTGAACAGCGTATTTCAGCTGCTGTTTGAGGTTAATTTTGTTCTTATTCTTTGGCAGATACTCCTTTAAGCTTCCCGAAGGCAAAAATTCCATGATGAGCTTGATACCATTACCTCCTGTTAAAACAAACAAACAAACAAACTGGCATCAGCTTGATGATACAATTTGGAGGTAGCATGAGCTTGGGAACTAGGCCTTGCCTGGTTTCAGCTTTGTGCCAAAGCATGAACTAACTATTGCTGGCCCCATGGGCCCTCAACAGTGAGCACGGGTCATAGCATCAGGTCTTAACAGGCACAAGCCTTCACAGGATAATGCAGCCTGTAGGCAGAAGATCATTTTGAAAATATTAACCCACAACCTTTTATTACCAGTCTTAAAGGACATGTGCAGCAGTAGGCTGACTTGTAGATAAGCATGACTACTATTAACCACTACTTCCCACCTGTAGATAAGGACACAGCAAAATGCCTAGCCAGTCCTGGATCAGAAGAATGAGGTGGGTGGGGAGGGCAGAATGTGTGTTGTCACTTCCATATGGCATCAGTGTGGTTATCAGAACTGGAAAAGTCCTGCCCCAGCATGGGTGGATAGACTCCTGGCTGGGAGGGAAGCTGAGCAGTCAGCCTGGAAGCACTGACAGTCTATGGGAGCCCACAGAGATATGGCTAAGGACCACCTTCTGGGCAATGGCCTTATGGCCCAGAAAGCAACTTGGGCTTTAAACCAGAGCTCACTGCGCACAACATACCATCTTCCGTGCAGATCCCTTTGTACTTCACAATGTTCTCATGGTAGAGGTTCCTTAGGATTTCTATTTCCTTCTTCAGATCAGCTATGTGGTTACCTCCACTCTCAGGCTTCAGGGATTTGACAGCCACCTGCTCTCCTGTGTTGTCCCCCTCAGGGTCATACCTGCACAGCTCAACCTTCCCAAAGTGGCCCTGGAGAGAAGATGTACATGCTGCTATGAGACAGGATCAGACCAACCAGACACATTGAGACATCTTGCTCCTCATGCAGCTGCTCTGAGGTTAGGTGAGACCCTGGGACTTCCCCCGCAAGTGCAGGCTCACACTTAAACAGGACAATCCCAGAAAAATCAGAGTTAGAGGGTTCTCGATTCCTACCACATCTGTACCCAATCCCTTTCTATGCCAGAGACAAATCAAAGTTCTTGAGAGAGGTGGCCAAGGTCCTGGTGTGTATATAATCACAATAGTCACACAGCAACAGGAGACAAGCAGTCTGGCATGGGGTGCTGTGTCAGGTGGAATGTGTTAAAAGTATTCCTATACAGCCAGGTGTGGTGGCGCATGCCTTTAATCTCCATGATCTCTGTGAGTTTGGGACACCCTAAGACTACATAGTTAGTTACAGGTCAGCCTGGACCGTAGTGAGACCCTACCTTGAAAAACCAAAACAAGAAGAAAAAAAAAAGTATTCCTCTACAAAATACAGAAAGGGGCTTCTGTTACCAACTTTGATCCAGAGTGAGAAGGAATGGGGTGGTTTTCTATTCAGAGAGGGGATATGCAAGCAGGAATGTGATAGCTACTAAGGCATAACTTGCCTCTCCCAAGTCACGGATCCGCTTCAGAAAACGCTTCTCAAAATGAGTGGGATCCACCTCTGCTGCTGGTTTCTTTTCTGAAACAATGTCTGGATCTAGCAGAAGAGACAAGAAAACAGATGACACAGTCAGTGATGGCAGCAGAATGACATTATGGGGAAGCTTCCACTCATTCCCCAGCCTCCCAGACCTACTGCTCTCTGGGGCTGAACCTGCTAAGACATGGCTGCACAGTCTTACTCTGCTCTTCCAGCTTGTTAATGTCCCTCATGATGGCTCGGAAGAATGGTCTCTGATTGGGATCATAGTTCATACAGCGGGTCATAAGGTCAGCTAGCTCCTTGCAAGATGGAGTCACAGGTCTGCAGCGGCTTTCATAGAATCTCTCTTTCTGTAAAGAAAAGTGACACATGAAGAGAGACCATGCACAGACCCTTCAGTTAAAGGTCACAACCAACTGCTGATCCCTGATTTAATTCCAACATCTCTGCTGAGAGAGAGATTTCCTGAAGCTGGCTTGATAGTAAAATGACCCAAGTTCAAGAGAATAGGCAGCAGATCCCAGTCCTGTGTTCCAGGACGCCCAACAGTCTTTCTGCAATGTGGCAACTTGAGTAACAGCTTTGAGATTCTTCAAATTCTGACTCATAACTTCCAATTACTGAGTGACTCAAATATAAATCACACTTGAGCCAAGGCTTAATGTACAAAAGTATTCCCTGCAGACTCAAATACAGCAAACAAAATGCTAAATAAATTATAACTAAACAAAACAAGTAATTTATAAAATTTATGCATTTATAAAAATTGTAACATTTGCCAGGCATGGTGGCACATGCCTTTAATCCCAGCACTCGGAAGGCAGAGGTAGGAAGACTGCCATGAGTTTGAGGCCACCTGAGACTACAGATTTCCAGGTCAGCCTGAGCTACAAGTAAGACCCTACTTTGAATAAGAAAAAAAAAAGTTACATTCACATCATTAAATTTAAAACTTCAGGATTTATTTGAGGTAGAATGTCACAGGTTAACCTGAAACTCACCCTGTCTATAACCCTGGCTGGCCTTGAACTCCCAGAAATCCTCCTACTTCAGCCTCTCTGGGATTATAGGTGTGCACCACCATGCCTCATTTAGGATGATTTAAAAAAAAAAAAAAAGCCGGGTGGGGCATGGTGGCATATGCCTTTAATCCCAGCACTTGGGAGGCAGAGGTAGGAGGACTGCTGTGAGTTCAAGGCCACCCTGAGTGAGACTCCATAGTGAATTCCAGGTCAGCCTGAGCTACACTGAGACCCTACCTCAGAAAACCAAAAAAAAAAAAAAAAAAAAAAAAAAAACAACAAAAACAAACAAAACCCAAAAACATGGAGCTGGGAGATGGCTCAGCAGTTAAGGCACTTGCCTGTAAAACCTAACAACCAGGGCTTGATTGCCCGGTGCCCATGTAAAGCTGGATGCACACAGTGGCACATGCATCTGGAGTTTGTTTACAGTGGCAGTATGCCCTGGCATGCCCATTGTCTCTCCCTCTCTGTGCTTGCAAATAAATAAATTTCGAGACCCTACCTCAAAAAAAAGCAAAAAAGTAAAAAGGGGAATGAAACTAAGTGTAAAACACAGTTTTCTATAACTTTCAGTTTGTCTTTTTTTAAAAACTATTTTAAAATGCAGAAACAGATAATTGATATCTCACTTAAAAATCTGGGTTGGAGGGCTGGAGAGATGGCTTAGTGGTTAAGCGCTTGCCTGTGAAGCCTAAGGACCCCGGTTCGAGGCTCGGTTCCCCAGGTCCCACGTTAGCCAGATGCACAAGGAGGCGCACGCGTCTGGAGTTCGTTTGCAGAGGCTGGAAGCCCTGGCGCCCCCATTCTCTCTCCCCCCCTCTATCTGTCTTTCTCTCTGTGACTGTCGCTCTCAAATAAATTAATTAATTAATTTAAAAAAATCTGGGTTGGAGAGATACTTAATGGCTAAGGTACTGAGAAGCCTAAAGACCCAGGTTCAATTCCACAGTACCCATGTAAGCCAGATGCACAAGGTGATACATGTGTCTCGAGTTCATTTGCAGTGGCTGGAGGCCCTGGCACAAGTATGCACACATACTCTTCCTTCTCAAATTAACTAATGTATTCATTCATCAATGAAATTACTGTTCCCCAGTTTCTATAACACAGCTGGACTCCAAGGGTAGTGGCACTGGGTATTGTGAAGTCAAAATCTTCACTGAGACCATCTCCCCTCTGCCCCTAGTCCTCAGGGGAAGGCAAAGCCTATGTTGTGTCTAAGTCGTGCTGAGCCCTAGCATGCACCAAGGAAAACGCCTACTACAGTGTAAGAACTCAATAAAGTAGTAGGCTCTTGAAATCTCAGTAACAATATCATAGCTGTCTATGCACATGAATTGGGTGCCATCAATCTTCACAAGGACCCCATGAAGGAGTTCTTTGTCCCAGTTTTACAGACAATGAGGCTAGGAGGATCAGGGAAGTTACATTTGTAAGATCACACAGCCAGCAAATCTGTTGGGGAAATTCAAACCCATCCCTATCTTTTAGCACTGTGTGAGGCTGATAAGCATCTGAGATCTCACCCACCCTATAATATGGAAACAATGCTCACCTCAATTAGGGTCTTGTCTTTTAAGGGGATCTCGCCATTGTAGCAGATTTCCCACAGTGTGGTCCCAAAACTCCACTTGTCAGCAGCCACACTCAGGTTCTTGGAATCTTCAACACACTCAGGAGCAATCCATGGGATTCGCTCGATACACTCTGGAGAAAGACAACAGACCCACACAAGATTGGCTTCTGGGACCACCTGGAGTGCAAATCATTGTTACTGAGGCTGGAGCCTGCCCTTGACTTGGTGCTTCTGACCAGTGCTGGCACACAGGTCCATTTCCAGAAGGCCATCAGGAGGGTTATGAATAGCCTGACTTTGGAAGTCCTGGCCTTAGAAACAGCAAAGCACTACAGGCAGGGCTTCCACAAAGGGACAAAGGCTCAAAAAAGAAAATGGCATGGAAGAGGAGGCAGCACATGCAGAAGTAAGCAGATGCCTATGTGTGCCATGCACTATGGCTCCAACTATTAGATTAACTTTGTGCTGGCTTCCTTCTTTGAGGGAAAACAAAACCACAGGAGACTGAGGTAAAGAAGACACGTTTCTTTCTCCTAGAATCTCTGTGGCTGTTGGTTCCTGGCTTTAGCCAAGGCCAGGCCAGCAATCTCCCATATATTCCTGCCACATTCCCTGGAAATGGGCAGATACAGTGACCCCAACACAGCAGCCTCCTGGGGAAGCATAGTCGCTCTTGAGCTCAGCCTTCAGGTTCCAAACTACCTGGCCTTCCCAACTCTCAGTGTCTCTCTTCCTGGCACAGAACATGCACACAATGCCTTGCTGTAGCCTTCTCACTAAGATGCATGACCCTGATAAAGTACAAACACCCTCTAGCCATCCTTTGCCCCAAGTTGAAAGCATCCCTCCTCCCAGTCCAGTGTTTTTACAGGTATCTCTCTCTGGTCATTGGCCTCGGCTTGTTCTAGAGTCATCAAGGTTTGTGTATATCAGACTCTCACTAAAGGACAAGATCTTGTCAGAATCAAGCATGTCCATCTCAGGACTACTGAACAATGACCACGTGATTCTGTAACACAGGTGCTGAAGTATGATATCCTTCCGAGGAGTGGATAATTAGGACTTATTATTTGCAAGGTTTGTATCTCATCTTGGTTTTCTTCCAAACTTGGTCCACTATGATTAAATTACTGAACAAAACTCAGTGTTAAAGGTAACAGAAGCTGTAACAGATCACCAGCACAAGGCCCTGGGGTACAGTAATCCTCCCTATGTGCTCAACTAGGCCAGGAGGAAGAACACAGCCAGATCAGGTCTGAAGCTCCCAGAGCTGAACTTCCCTTTGGAGCCCCAGTAAAACTTAGCTCACAGTGAGGATAGGTATGGTGGTTCTAATTAGGTATCCCCCATAAACTTATGTATTTTGAATACTTGGTTCCCAGCTGATGGCAATTTGGAAGTTGGAGCCTTGATGGAGGGGTGTGTTGTTGGGGGTAGGCTTAGGGGTGGGACAGCCAGTTCCCCCTTGCTAAGAGTTCACCTCACTCTCCTGCTGCTGCTTGCAATGTAGTATGATGGAGGTGATGTCCTACCTTTGCTCTACGCCTTTCCCCTGTCATCATGGAGTTTCCCCTCGAGACTATAAGCCAAAATAAATCCTTTTCTCCCATAAGCTGCATCTGGTTGGGTGCATTGTGCCAGCTAAGAGATAGTAACTATGATAATGGAAGACTTCAGCATTCATGTGATCAAGGCGGGGAGGTGTGACTTCCAAACTGCCCACTAGCTGCAGTTGAGGTCCAGAACTCAGCAGAGGTCCTGGGACACCCAACTACCTACCTTCCTTACAGAGCTTGTGACCCATGCTGTTAGATCAGCACCCTTGATCACAGCACTACAGGGCCTAGACAGCCTTGGCTAGTTGTCAGGGATCACCATCCCTCTGGGTCATGGCTCCATGAAAGTTATAGCTGCAACACCTGGCACCTACCTGCTGACTCTCTCTGAAGTGAGGCCTAACCTGCCACTTACTTGCTGCTGGCAGGATGGCTGGTATCAAGTAGGTCACAGGGGGCTGGGAGGAAGGACAACACTCACCTTGCCTGGACAGCACAGAGACGGGGATGCCAGGGTCACTGAGCTTGATAAATGGGCCAATCTCACTGTCGATGCCCTCACGGGCCAGGAGGAGGTTTTTAGTACACACGTTTCCATGAACCAGGTCTTTATCTTCCTGCAGAATAAATGGATCCATGTGGCAAGGTGGCCTGTCTTCTCCCCATACACTGTCTCTCAAGTCAGCTCTCCCCACTCCAGACTCTACAGCCTGGCCCTCCCACCATGATCCATGTGATGCACATATTATCTTATAATGTCCCTCAACAACAGGTCCTTTATTATGACATGGAGATAATGGCAGAGTGGTGCCTTGCAGGGCTTTGTGCAGATTAAAGTAACCAGAATCTCTAAAGCCTGCAACAGCTGACTTGTGACAAAGGTCGTTCTCTTTATTTATTCAGCAAGCTCTGCTGTTGCTCCTCTTCTTGCACACTGCAATACAGTCAGTCCTCCAAACATACCATTTCCCTCTGGTCAGGGTTCATCAGTGAGCCTATGAAGCAGCACCAATTACTGTTTTCGCTAAACACCAGGCACTCCTGCTCAGCCACGGTGTCTACATATGGGACTGGGACAGGGCCCTTCTTTCTTTCAGCACACTAAAGCCACTTTGGCTACTGGTGGGGGAAACCATGAATGTGTGAACTTTGTGCATGCATGTGCACATATGTGTGCAGGTACATGTGTCCATGTATGTTTGTGGAGGCCAATATCAGGTGTCTTGTTCTGCACTTTATTCCCTTGAGACAGAGTCTCTCACTAAACCTGAACTCACTATTTTAAGTCTAGGACAGTGGCCAGCAAACCCAACAATCCTCCTCTCTCTCTTCCTTCATCTCAACTAATCTCTGGAGCTACAGGCCCACATAGGCATGCCTGGATTTTTATGTGATTGCTGGGGATCTGAACTCAGGTCCTCATGCTTGTGTGGCAAGTGCTCTTACCCAGTGAGATCATCTTCCCAGCCTTGTGAGAACATTCTTACCAAGTAACTCAGGGCACTGGCCAACTGTTTGGCAACTTTAAACTTCCAAGGTGTGGTGAGGACATCACTTTTCCGATGCATAAAGAGATCCAAGGGTCCTCCCTCCACAAACTCTTCTACCATGATATCTGCAAGCACAAAAATAGTGATATCTAGAACCTTCTATCCACCTGGGGTTCTGATCTCTTTCACCCTGTACAAGAGAGATCTTTGGTGGACTGTGCTCAGCTTCACAGGTCAGAGATATCCTTGGGAGGTAAAAACCACAGAGGGCTTCCGAGCTGGATAGGATTGGGCTCAACCTCAAGCTTTTCTTTCTAATCTAGTGGCAGCTCTTCTCAACCTCCTATCCTTCTGAAACAGCAGTCCCTATATGTCCTAGAGAACTGGGAAAGGCAAAATGTGCCGAGGTAAGGAAGGCCTTGGTGAAGTGCCTGACATCATGGCTACTACTCCAAAGTGCTATGTACTGTAATAAAGCATTCAGGCCACTCACTGGCCTTTTGTCCTTTATTCCCTCTCAGCAGGACTTGTGTAAGCACACCCAATAGCTTTCACATAGATGAAAATTCTTCTTCCAAACATATCAGGAATTTTGAGGTGGAGGCCACATCTGAGCAGCTAAAGACCCAGCCCCCAGCTGGGTACCATAGAGGTCACATTCAGCTCATGCTTACTGAGCCAAGTCTCTCCACTTTTACACTTTTCTGCCACTGTCTTTCTGAAGCTCCTAATGCTCTGACTCCCAGGTAATGGATTATCTTACCTCAGCCTCCGGAGTCTATCAGTGCAGGGCCAAGAGAGTGGCAAGAAGGACATGTTAAAGAGGTGAATGAAAACAAACCATGACCACCACCAACTGTGCAAATGACTGGCTGATATCTTGATTTCTTCAATCACAAAAGGAAAAGCAGGAAGTATGGAGTCTTCACAGCACCCCTACCCCCCAGACAGAACTTACTGTCCCCTTCAAGAGGAACACACTTACTCTCCACATCTCGAACACAGATGCCATAGAGGTACACGATATGTTTATGGGAGACCTGCCTCATCATGCTAGCTGCCTCAAAGAAGGCCTGTAGGAAGAAGGGCAAAGGAATGTCTCAGGTCAGCCTGCACTGCTAAGGGACCATGCTCCCATCTCCCAGATCCTGAAACTCCCCCTACTCCCACCGCCCAAAGCCTTGACTGTCCAGAAGCATGGATACACCCCTGGGCCACTCTGACTGGAATGAGGAATTTATTCAGAAACCCAACAGGATGCAGAGCAAGGCTGGTAAGACAAGCCAGCTGACAATTTTCTCATTACCTACTCATGCCACCTTGCTCTCTTTCCTGTAGACTTAGTGAAATAATGCTTAGTTAGCACTGTATTAGCACACACAGAAGGCTAAGACGGCAGATCTCTGCTTCGTTCTTGGCTCTGTCACTCTAAAAAAGGCTGCAGGATCTTGGGTTAAGTCACTTGATTCCTCTAACCCTTCATGCTCCAGTATATGCAGTCACTAAGGAATCAATCAGGAGCTCTGAGACCATCTGGCTTGTCTCAGGGCTCCAAAACTTCACACCAAAGCCTATAGCCAAGAGAGGAAGTAGGGCCGGGCCAGGCCACATTCCACTTGCCTCCCTCAGTTTGTCTAAACAGTCCTGCAGAGAAGAATTCTGACTGAAAGGCAAAACAGGGAGCCATATAGCCACAAAGGGCCAAGGTATTTTCAGCCCACTGTGCCCCTCCTCTAGCTGTGGAAAAGGAGAGCACTTGCCAGAGAAATGTCCCTGTGGCTGGGGTCTAAGACTTTGAGGATCACTTTTATCCTCTTCTCTTCAGCAGCTCCTTCATCATCCTTATACTCCACCAGAGTCCCGGAGTAGATATGTGTTCTTGTGCCTCTGCCGAGGTGCTCACCCTGGAGGAGGAAGCAAAAGACTGTGTGACCTCTCTCTGTAGTTGTGTAACAGCCTGAGTTCTCCAGTAGATTTCCAGAAGAAACAAAAAGCTGTTTGGCCAAGCAAATTCAAACATTTCCAGGATCCCAGATATATTCCTTCTACTCTTTAAAAGCATGTCTGATGTCTTCTTCATGGAACATCCAATAGCCAGAACCCAGTCATGACCTATCACAAACTTAAAACCAATGGCCCCAACAGCCTGTCCCATCAGTAGGACCCCAAGGCTCCAGAGAAGACTCAGGAAGGACTCTACCAGGTGGTTATCTCTATACTCACAGGCTGGGGGACAGAGTGGAAGGGCTTCCTCATTCTACTGTCTGTTGAGTACTTAATGTGGGTACTCTGTCAAGGTTCTTACCCTCTGCCCAGATAATAATGGCACCTACTTCATACTGTTGTGGTAAGAACTTAGTAAGGAGCTAGATAGAAAGGCTGGGATAGGAGCCATGTGGTAGGAAGTGACCTATCTGCTGGGCCCATGCGTTTCCTGTTTCTAAGCCTTCTAGTCCAGCAGCTGCTATTCTCACACTGGGCCCCTTTCCCTCAACATCATTTCCACATGAAAGCTTATGAAGCATTAGAAGCAGTGACATAAATCACATCTGCATCTATACAGGCAGAGGATGATGGGCAGTCAGTTTCCTCACATGTAACATGCTACTAAAAAAGCAGCTGGACTGAGACCCCTACACAAAGGCCTTAGCATAGAACGGTCTGTATCTAAGGACCTTTCCAGGTTGAACTTCAATACTTCTGGATTTTCATGTATTTGAGAGGGGAGAGAGGGAAAGAACAAAGGCAGACCAAGGGCCTCTTGCTGCTACAAACGCATGCACCATTTTGTGCGTCTGGCTTTATGCAGGTACTAGGGAACTGAACTCATGCTGGCAGGCTTGTTTGCAAGCAACACTGAGCCATTTTCCCAGCCCATGATTTTTAAATTCTTAACATTTGGAAAACATTCATGAAACTTGTATTATACCAAGCTATTGATATTGGCCCCACAAAACTTATAAACTAAAGGTATGTTATTCTATGATTGTCATTACTAGACTATGGCAATTACCTAGGGAATAAGCTTTATTCCCCACAGAAATACACAACATTAATTGAGTATATTAATTTACATAAATACCACCATTTGTCATTTGTCATAGCAGATGTTTACTGCATCCTGGCAAGGTCCTCTATTCATTATGGCTGCATCTATCATGAAGTAATCGTTCAAAGCTATGAAAGGTTGTATTCCCAAAACATCTTATAAAAGCCACATGCTTTCAGAATAACGACTTTCCCCAGAAGGGTGAGTTAGTCCAGGGGCCAGGTCATGCAACCATGCTGCAGGACCCCACAGCAAAGGCCTGGTGTCCACTTTAGCCTTCTTCCATGCTTTCCCTCTGCCTAAGTGCAGCTATGTAGCTCACCCTCTGGGGCTCTTCTCTGATGCCCCTTCCCTGAGGAAATTGTCCTTATCTTCCCAAGCCAAGTCTTTCATATTCCCACATCCTACTGTATTTGGCCACCTCAGGCCCTGCCTGTTGCCTTTTAATAATGATGGACTTAAGAAAGCCAAGATCCTGCCTCTCTATGAACTGCCAAGGGCAGCAACTGCACCTGGTATTTGTCAATTCTCCATTTCTGTTGCCCACATAGATGCAGAAGGCATGGAGAATGGTGGTTATCTGTTCAAGGACTCAAAGGCAGAGAAAGAGGGCAGGCCTCAAGTTGTGTGTCAAACAAGACAGAAAACAAGTTTCAATACTGCAATTCTGGTGGCTTTTATGTCAGGACACTGCTCTGACATTCTTAGGCTAGGGAGATGTTTAGCAAAAAAAAAAAGGGGGGGGCTTGCATATAAGGCCTACCAGCCCAGGTTGAGTTCCCAGTACCCCATAAAGCTAGATGAACAAAGTGGAGCATGTGTCTTAAGAGTTCATTGCAGGCTGGAGAGATGGCTTACTGGTTAAGCACTTGCCTGTGAAGCCTAAGGACCCAGGTTCGAGCTTGATTCCCCAGGACCGATGTTAGCCAGATGCACAAGGGGGTGAAAGCATCTGGAGTTCGTTTGCAGTGGCTGGAGGCCCTGGTGCACCCATTCTTTCTCTCTCTCTCTCTATCTGCCTTTCTCTCTCTCTAAAATAAATAAATAAAAATGAACAAAAATATTTTTTTAAAAAAGAGTTCATTGCAAAGGTAGGAAGCCCTGACATACCCATGCTCATTCTCTCCTTTCTTTTCTCTTTTCCCATCTCTCTCACAAATAAATAAAAACATACTTAAAAGAACTTGGATTCTCTTAAAAAAGGTAAATTAACAGACCTCATGTCTGCCATTCCCTCACCCCTCACCAGGCATTCTTCAGAGCACTGAGCCATGACGGGCCCTCCAACCTCTCTAAGGTATTGTAGTTCCTTCCCAACAGGCCAGTCCTGTGTCGTTTGCTTGTCCCCAAGACTGCTGGCAGGCTGTCTGCTGTAATGACCTACCTCTAGCCACTTTAGGTCTTCTCTGAGGGACCTGGGAAGGGGCACATGACAAAAAGTAGATGTGCCCTAGCTCACAGACACAGCCACAGCTGTGGTGGCTGCAATGGACACTCTGGGTCTGCCTAAGCATGTAGGTTCTGAATGAAAAACCTCTGAAGACTGGGATTTTGGACAGAGCTATTGTGAAGAGCCACTGTTCAAGCTTGTTCCTGTCCTGCCACCTCACTGTGTTCTCTGTTTTCTTATCTCTGCTCCTTCTGGAAGTCCTGTTCACAGCAGCAGGACTGGCCCTAGAAACACTCACATAGCCACAGTGAGTGTGTGGGCCACCAGACCAGCCCCCATCCCAGAGTTGGACTACTATGCTGTGTCAGGGTTCTAAAACAATAAAAATGCTTCCACTTCAGGTAGGTCCACATCTAAACTCATCTACTTCCATTAAGGATCACTGTCTGAGAATGGCCATCAGCAAGGCTAGGTAGAACAGAAGGGGCAGGGGGGCTGCCTAAACTGTGAAAGGAAGTCTCCTAGTTATTTTCCCACTAGAATTTCCCCAAGCCATACTTATTTTCTCCCAAGTCCTCAGGGCTCTACTCTGTGGGGAGGTGAGACAGATGGGGCCAAGACCAAGGCAGTGACTCACTTGCACAATGTCTTTCTTGAGGATCCGATCAAAACTCAGCTGGCTCATAGGGTAGACAGGCTGCCACTCCTGGGCTTTCTTAGTGGCCACCAGCAAGTTAGAGATTTCTATGGAAAAGAAATCTGAATGTCAGTCATACAGCAGGTTCAAGACTCCAGTCAGCCAATACTAACCCATGTGATCTTCTGAACACATGTGCATTTGCTGGTTCCATCATTCATGGCCTTCAGGTCATAATAGAATGAGAGAGCCAACATGAAGCAAATCATTAGCCCATTATGTACAAAGCCTGGATTTGTCCAATGGGCTCCAATGTCTACATCACAGGATCTGTCCTGGTAACACATGTCAGGGGAGTTTCCCTAAAAAAATGATAAATTTTAAATCTAAGAATGGCTGTGAATGCTGGCCTGTAATCTTAACACTTGTGAGATGGAGGTAACTTGTATTATACCACATGTAACATGCTAATATGGCAGTGGGATCACTGTGTGAGCAGAGAAGACAATTTCCATAAGCCTTTGCACATGTGCCCTCCCCTCCTCAGATCTCTATGAGGGACAGATGAAACAATGCCCAGGACAGCTTTCCTTGGAGCCTGGTGTGCAGATATTGTCATGACCAATCACCATCCTTGTACTCTCTCCCCAGAGTGCCCAGCACTATGCATCAGAGTAGAGTAGAGGTCCTCACGCAGCGATGGCTGGACATTAGGCAGCATGGGCCTGTACCAGAGGATGTGGGAAGATCAGAGGGCAGCCTTAAGTATTTTCTAACCTGTGTGCTTACTCATAATACTCATTCTGACAGGCTGCCTTTCTCCTTTGCTTTTTATTTATCCTACAAGGAACTTCCTAGTTGCATTTTCCAGTAGGAAGCTCAGATCAGGGTGTGTGGCTCTGGAACCCTGTGGTTAGGAAGCAAAGAAGCTGAGCAACAGAAAATGGCACTCAAGTCACAGGTTGATGATTTCACGACTTCTCTAATTTGTAGGTGCCAGAAGGAAGACAGAGGCTCTGAGGACCAATGGGAGGAAGCTTCACATGCAGCCTCACTGGTGCTTCTTTCCCTTCCCTCAAGTAGAAGAGTCCTTTTGCCTCAGAGATGGCCCCTCAGCAAAGAAATGTATGTGAGGTAGGGGGAAATGAGTAGACGTGGAGTTGGACAAAAATGAGTTCAAGTACCCACGATCCTTCCCAAGAGTCCCCAAATGGAATTGAAATGAAGGAAGAGAACAGCAGCAGCAACAGCAGCCTGACTGACATAACTTTAGATGTTTATATTACCTAGCCCCCACTCCCCTGACTAAATTCCTGAGGATCTTATCTTAGAGAGCACCTGACTCCTCTCCTCTTCCTCCTAGGTTTGATCTCTGTCCCTCTGACTAATTAGCTTTTCGGTTTTCTCCCTGTTGTCCACTGCAGTCCCCAGTCCTTTGTTTTCAGTATTCCCCTCCCCAAAGGAAAAACTCTGTAAAAACCCAAACTATCCAGAGTCATGCCTGTGTTCTCTCTTCCCCCTACGGTGAGACAGCCTGGCAGCTTTGGTCCCAATAAACAGCTTTTTCCCTGCCTCAGAGTGGTCCTGAATGGTCTTTGGTCATTCATGAACCTTACATTTCTACCTGTTGGCTTGGACAAATATAATGAGGATAACATATTCTGGGTTGCTCTGAGGCTCAAACACAAGCTTCACCAATGAAAGCCAGGAGAAAAAAAAAAAAAAAGTCAAAGTAATACATAATAAGCATGTTTCCTGCAGGAGATAAGCTCTGTAAACAAACTTAAAACAGGTGAGAATTCCAAGGGAAGGCAGGTGGGGGAGGCTGCAAATCTATTTAGAACAAGGTGGTGCGGGCGCATGGGCCATGTAAAGTGCCTCTCATACACACCACCTGCCAGCAAGAGCAGAGAAGCCTCCAGAAAGTGCTTCTCCACACAAACCAGCCTGGCAGGACTGCAAGAAATAAAGCATAGGACAGGGACAGTTGTCATCTGTGAACCACCAGGCACAGTTCACCACCATCCGTCCACCACATCACCACCGGGAATACAATCCCTCCTCCATACCGGCACCGGGAATGCCCCCCCCCCCCAATCTGGCACCAGGACACCTCCCCTCCCCCATACCGGCACTGGGAACATCTCCCCTACCCCATACCGGCACCTCCCTTCCCCCATACTAGAACTGGGACCATTTTCACTCTCCCACACACCAGCACTGGGAACACAAGCTGCTACAGCTGAAGCCAAGGCTCCCACTCCCCATCCCCCATAGCACATAGCCCAGAGGGTGACAAGGAAAGAACTGAATCTTCAACTCAGCACAGGTGGGCTAGAAACTCACTCCAAATGGTAACTGGTCTAAATTCCACTGGGGCCATACGTCAAATACAATTCTATAGCTTTGAACTAGACCTCCCCATCAGTGCAGTTTGCTAAATGAAACATGACAGGAAGAGACATAATTCAACACCCAACCCACCATGGAAAAATATTGACATACAGGGTTGGAGAGATGGCTCAGCAGTTAAGGCACTTGCCTGCAAAGCCTAAGGACCCAGAATGGTTTTGCTTTTGTTTTATATTATCCGCTGGGTTTGAAGGTGGTTTTGTATGTTCCTCCATGTAGTCTATCATTGGGCACTCTCTGTTACTCTTCCCATATACAACTCTCTCTTCCTATGCCCTTTCTATACCTTACAATTACAGCCTTCCATACCTTTAGCCACCTTTAAAATCAGTAGACCCTAACAGTATCCCAACTTTCCACTCTTACTTTTCCCATCTTGATCTTTTTCAAAATTAAGCTTACAGTAGTCTCTAATTTTGTGTACCTGATTTCCCACCTACTTCTAATCTTAGTTATTAAAATCTTACTATACTCCATGTCACCCATGCTTTTTTATCCTTCAAAGCTACTGACACTGCTGTTGATGGGCCAGTATGATATTTGCATAGTGGGTATATCCAGCAGCTGAGGTGGCTCCTGCAGTTAACATGGCACTCTGGGAGTAATACAGAAACTGCACTAGATAACATTTTAAACTGCGGGACTAAAGATTTAACTTCTGAGCAGCTAATGAAAAAAAATCCAAGCTACAAAGTAATCCCAGCTGTGTCTCAGCACAGTAATATAAGAAACATGAGAAGTCAAGGCAACATAACTCCTATAAATATTATGAATCATATAGTTATGGCTCACTCATACAGAGAACTTAATAATGATTGTATGTTCAAATGAATCAAAGATGACAACTATTAGGTCAAGACAAAATGGAGTCACACAAAGATGGGGACAGAGACACAAGGAAGTGGGTCATCCACATCCCTCAAGGAACCACCCAGCCATTATCCCTACTTTGCCCAACAATGCCCCAGATCTAGGTTTCCTGCCTCCTTGTCTTCCACATGGTCACTGTTCTGGCCTCACACCCTAGCTACTTCCCTTCCCCCAACTGAAGAGCTCTATATAGCCCACTATCTGTAATCTCAAAAGTTGACTGTGCTCCGCTCTTGAGAGTCAGTCCTGGCAGCTCATGTTTTCCTGAATAAAAGCTTCTATCTCTGCTTCTAAGTGATCTCCATGGTCTTGGTCACTCCTGAACCTTACATCTGGTGCCGTGACTCACATAGGAAGGCTCCCAGTTACCCTCATGGGCGGCCAGACCTCCTTTCCCCTGACCAGACCACTGAGCTGCCATTCGACCCTCTGAAGGCTTCAGACCATTTCTGCCTGAGTACTAGCTTTCACATCCACCACACCAATTTGTCCTCACTATTCTTGCATTCTCTGTCTCCTCCCTACTCCTTGGTAAGTGTCCCTCTCGGGTTGGACTGCCCTAGGGTTTCATCCCTCCTCGTGGAAGCCACGTAGGCATACCAGACTATACCCCTTAGCTATTAGGACCTAGTCCCAAGGGTCAAGAAAGAAGCACTTTTAACACCTCAAGTCTCTTGCTCTCTGGTTTTCTGTACCCTAAAGGGTGCCTTTTGGTTCAGTTACCATCTCAGGACACTCCCTCTCCCTTCCTCCTCTCCCTTCTGAGCTCTCATATTCTACCATCTGGAGCATAGTCGTCCGACTTGCCCACAGTCAACAGTTGTGACCTGTACAGTCTCTGCCCACGTGGGAGGTGCAGGCCCCATTCACCCTAATGGGTCAGGGGATCATAGTGATATCCTGTGTAAACCCAGCTTAACCTCTGGTTTCTTCCACCACCTTTGTCTTGCTCTTTCCCTGTCCTCTCACTAACCCTTTTATCATACTCGCACATTCCCATGGGGAATAAAACCTACAAACCAATTGAAGACTGGGTTAAAAAGCAAGATCCTTCAATTTGTTGCCTCCAAGAAACCAACCTTTCTACAAAGGATGGTCTCTATCTCAGGGTGAAAGGCTGGAAACTGGTGGGTCAAGAAAATGGACATAGAAAACAAGCAGGGGTTGCTATCCTAATATCTGACAAGGTAGACTCCACTCCAACATTAGTTAAGAGAGATAAGGAAGGTCAATTTATATTGATTAAAGGCACACTCTAACAGGAAGACGTTACAATCCTAAGCATATATGCACCTAAAACGGGACCCCCAAATTTATCACACAAACACTTTTAGAACTAAGATCACAGATAACACCAAACACAGTGGTAGTGGGTGACTTCAACACCCCACTCTCATCAATTGACAGGTCATCCCAGGAAAAAATAAACAGAGAGGCATCTGGACTAAATGAGGTCATAGAAGGAATGGACCTAACAGATATATACAGGACATTTCATCCAAAGGCTGCAGAATATACATTCTTTCAGCAGCACATAGAACATTCTCTAAAATAGACCATATATTAGGACACAAAGCAAATCTTAACAAATTCAGGAAAATTGAAATAATTCATTGCATTCTATCTGACCACAATGGAATCAACCTAAAAATCAATAGCAAGAAAGGCTATAGAGCATACACAAAATCATGGAAACTAAACAATACACTACTAAATATGAATGGGTCAATGAAGAAAATAAGAAGGAAATCAAAAAATTCATAGAGTCAAACAATAATGAGAATACAAAATACCAAATACCTTTGGGGCACAATGAAGGCCCCTAAGAGGTAAATTTATAGCTTTAAGTGTCTATATTGAGAAATTAGAAAGGTCGCAAGTAAACAACCTAATGCTTTACCTTAAAGCCTTGGAAAAAGAAGAACAAGGCAAACCAAAAATCAGTAGATGGGAAGAAATAATAAAGATTAGGGCAGAAATTAATGAAATAGAAACAAAAAAAAATCCAAAGAATCAATGAAACAAAGAGTTGGTTCTTTGATATGATAAACAAGAATGATAAACCCTTAGCAAATCTGACAGAAAGAGAGAAGAGACATAAATTAATAAAATTAGAGATGAAAAAGGCATCATCACAACAGATACCAGAGAGATTCAAAAACTCATAGGGACATACTATAAAAAAATACTCCACTAAGTATGAAAAAATCTGAAAGAAATGGATGATTTCTTTGATTTACATAACGTACCTAAATTAAATCAAGATGAGATTAATCACTTAAATAGGCTTTAACAAGCATGGAGATCCAAGCAGTTATCAAAAATCTCCCAATTAAAAAAAGCCCAGGCCCAGGTGGATTCACAGCTGAATGTACCAGACCTTCAGGGAAGAGTTAACACCATTGCTTCTTAAGGTTTTCCATAAAATAGAAAAAGAAGGAATCCTACCAAACTCCTTCTATAAGCCAGCATCACCCTGACACCAAAACCAGGCAAAGATAGAACAAAAAAAGAAAACTACAGACCCATATCTCTTATAAACATAGATGCAAAAATTCTCAACAAAATATTGGCAAAAAGAATACAAGAATATATCAGAAAGATCATTCAGCCTGACCAATTAGGATTTATTCCAGAGATGCAGGGATGGTTCAACATATACAACTCAATAAATGTAATATATTATATACATGGACTGAATTACAAAAATCACATGATCGTCTCATTAGATGCAGAGAAAGTATTTGACAAAATCCAACATCCCTTCATGATAAAAGACCTATTGAGATTGGGAATAGAAGGCACATATCTCAATATACTAAAGGCTATTTATGACAAGCCTACAGCAGACATGTAGATCAATGGAACAGAATAGAGGACCCAGATGTAAGTCCAAGTAGCTATAGCCACCGGATATTCAATAAAAATGCCAAAAATACTCATTGGAGAAAAGGCAGCCTCTTCAGCAAATGGTACTGGGAAAACTGGAATTGTATCTGCAGAAGGATGAAAATAAGATTCTTCTCTCTCTCCATGCACAAGAATTAAATCCAAATGGATTAAAGACCTTAACATCAGACCTGAAACTCTGAAACTGCTAGAGGAAAAAGTAGGGGAAACCCTTCAGCATATGGTCTAGGCAAAGACTTTCTGAATATAACTGCAATTGCTCAGGTAATAAAACCAGAGATTAACCACTGGGACCTTATGAAATTACAAAGATTTTACACTGCAAAGGATACTGTGAATAAAGCAAAGAGGCAATCTACACGATGGGAAAAAATTTTTGCCAGCTATATATGTGATAGAGGATTAATATATAGGATATACAAAGAACTCAAAAAGTTAAATAGTAAGAAATCCAACACGCCAATTAAAAATGAGCTATGGAGCTAAATAGAGAGTTCTCAAAAGAAGAAATACATATAAGCATCTAAAAAAAAAGTTCTACATCCCTAGTCATCAGCGAAATGCAGATTAAAACTGCGTTGAGATTCTATCTCACTCCTATCAGATTGGCTACCATCATGAAAACAAATGATCATAAACGCTGGCAGGGATGTGGAAAAAGAGGAACCCTTCTACACTGTTGGTGGGAATGCAATCTGGTCCAACCATTGTGGAAATCAGTGTGGAGGCTCCTAAGACAGCTTAAAATTGATTTACCATATGACCCAGCTATAGCACTCCTAGGCATATATCCTAAGGACTCATCTCATTTCTTTAGAAGTATGTGCTCAACCATGTTTATTGCTGCTCAATTCATAATAGCAGGGAAATGGAACCAGCCTAGATGTCCCTCAACTGATGAGTGGATAATGAAGATATGACACACTTATACAATGGAGTTCTAGTCAACAGTAAAGAAAAATGAAGTTATGAAATTTGCAGGAAAATGGATGGATCTGGAAAGGATTATACTAAGTGAGGTAACCCAGGCCCAGAAAGCCAAGTGCCACATGTTCTCTCTCATATGTGCATCCTAGCTACAGATGATTAGGCTTCTGTGTGAGAAGGAAAAAACTCAGTAGCAGAAGCCAGTAAGCTAAAAAAGAGATATAAAGGGAAGAGAAAAGAAAGAAGTGGGATACTTAATAGGATGGTATTGTATATATGTACATAGAAGAATAGATTAACAGGGGTGAAAAGGCACAAAGTGAGGTCAGGGGAAGAGACTGAGTAAAGGAAAGGTGGAAGGAGGGCTAATCAAAATCTAAGCTGATGTGAATAAATCATATGGAACCCTCCAGTTTTGGACAGTGGAACACTCAGGAGCCATAGATCATTGCTAGAAAATTTTCAGTACCAGGGAGGGGATAGCTTACAGTGAGTTGTTGGCCAGGGATGTCCCTGATGCCCCCAAAACATTATAGGCCATTGCCGAGGCCCTTTGTTTCCCACCAGGTATAGGTGTTAAGACCCTATTACTGAAGACTCCACATACTTGGGCTGCAAGGCCACTGAGAAATCCTGCTGGAACCAAGCTTATAACCTCCTCCATGTAGGCCAGCAGACAGAAAGCCGGAAGAAGCCATTGTACATGCCACTCAATGGGAGAAAAAGAAACCTCCAGTGAAGATACTCAACAGTGGACACTGCAAGCCTAATAATTGGCTAGCCATGCCAAATGAGCCAAAGGGTGCAATAGTGGCATGTCTATCATGATGGAAACCAACTGCCTTCCAACTGGACTGGAGGCCCGCTCCATGGGAGGGAATACATCCCTGATACTGAAAACCTACAACAGGGGTAGTCATGAGCTCTTGGCATGTAACATCTGCTGCTGTCTTGATAAATGTATATACTATACTTATCAAACGGCCCAGTAAGCACTTCTCTTAATATTTATACCCTTATATTAGTGCTACTCTCAGTTTTGGTAGAGAATCTTCTCTTTCCAGATGGCAGTGACCTAGGGACGACTCAGAATGGTATCATAGTGCTATAAAGAAGTGACTGGAGTACTGAGTAACATCTTGAGCTCACCTTCCAAGGCTCGGGGTCTAATGTGGAAGAGGTGACAGAAAGAATGTAAGAGCCAAAAGAATGGCAGGACGCCTTACAACATGCTCCTCCAGACATAAAATGGCATGGATACCCATGACCTCACAGTACCTGACACTAACTACACAATACCATCATAATAGGAGGATAAGATCATGACATCAAAATAAAAGAGAGACTGATTTGAGATGGAGAGGGGATATGATAGAGAATGGAATTTCAAAGAGGAAAGTGGGGGGAGGGAGGGTATTACCATGGGATATTTTTTATAATCATGGAAAATGTTAGTAAAAATTGAAGAAAAAAGAAGAAACATAATATAAAATAAAACAAGGAAAAGAAATAGAGATCAAAAATAGAGATTGGAAGCCAGCTCCCTCTTAGTGCTGGAAAGTGCTACATAAACTACTACAGGACAACAGTCACCAACAGTTTTAGAAAGCTACAAAATCAACAACCTGGACAAAATGTACACATATGTGCAATAGTTGCACATAGGCTATGGGAATAACTGTTCTCTGATTGGGTATGAGGCCAATTCAGTGGGAGGGAATTCATACCTGGTACTAAGAACCAAGTCAGAAGTTTATGGCTTGGAAGGCCCTAGAGGTAAGCTCCCATTGTTCTTTGGCAAAAAGAGAGAGAGAGAGGGAGAGAGGGAGGGAGGGAGGGAGGGAGGGAGGGAGGAAGGGAGAAGGAGAGAGAGGGAGGGAGTATTTAGCCATAAGAAGTCTTCCATATGTCTATGCTTATCTTTTTTATTCCATGCTGCTCCCACTCTTGGTTATAGAATCTGCTTTTTACAGATGACAGCAAATACCAGGGAGACCCAAAATCCATCAGTATGACAAGAAACAGAAGGCAACTGCCTAGCATGAGTTATCTCTATCACATCTGCCAGGACCCAGAAAACATTACAGAGGAAGTGATGGATTAAATATGCCTCCAGAGGATGGCAGCAGACACTGAGGACACTCAAAATTCATCAAAGCAGAAAAATAAAACAGAACATGCAGAAAGAGGAGACCTAGAGCACACCCTCCAAAGCTCTGACACTGTGAAGAGAAAGCAGAAAGAATGTAAGAACAACAGGGTAGAGAGGAGTATCCTGAGGTACTGCCTCCCTCCAGAGACTGACTGGTGCATTCTTGACTCCACCATGAACAATGGGGTAGGGGAGAGGGAACATAAAAGGGTAACCGTACTTATGTTCATATTGTTAAGTTCACAATTAAAAAAAAAAAAAAGAAGATACAGGGAAGGAATATAGTAAAAAAAAATTCTAACACATTTATGAAATTGTCAATATATAAGTTTTTTTTTTTTTTTCAAGGTAGGGTCTCACTCTAGCCCAGGCTGAACTGGAATTCACTATGTTGTCTCAGGGTGGCCTCGAACTCATGGCAATCCTCTACCTCTGTCTCCCGAGTGCTGGGATTAAAGGCGTGCGCCACCACGCCCGACAATAAATAAGTTTTTTAAATGAGTTAAAAAAAAATCCTTGTGGGCTGGAGAGATGGCTTAGTGGTTAAGCGTTTGCCTGTAAAGCCAAATTCCAGGTTTGAGGTTCGATTCCCCAGGACCCACGTTAGCCAGATGCACAAGGGGGCACATGCGTCTGGAGTTTGTTTGCAGAGGCTGGAGGTCCTGGCGCGCCCATTCTCTCTCTAGCTGTCTCTTCCTCTCTCTGTCTGTCACTGTCAAATAAATAACTAATAATAATAAAAAAAAATTTAAAAAAAACCTTGTAACATACAAGGCCTTCAAACCATATCTTGTAAGCTTTATTTATAATGGTAGCAGCCATTATTATTAGCCATTGTTACTATTACAACTATTACATTAGCCATTTAGCCTCGAGCACAGCAAGGAATGCTCCTGAAACCCTGTGTCCCTCTCCACTGCTCTTTTGCCTGTCTCTTACTGGTATCAGATACCAGAGCTTGCTGTTTTTCATGAGCTCAGGACAATTCCCTGGTCTCTGCTCCCCTTTGCAGGACTGGGTTACAGGCAGGCACGGCCATGCTCAGGTGTCTTATGTGAAAACCAGAGATTCAAACTGGGCTGGTTTCACAACCCCTCAAGATATTTGTACAAGACATGTGCTTAACCACTGAGCAATCTCTCCAGCCCTTATTTCTTTGGTTTTAAAGATAGGTTATGAGTCTGTAGCCCTGGCTGTCCTGAACTCACTGTGTACCTAGGCTAGCCTTGAATTCACAAAGAGCCACCTACCTCAGCCTCCCAAGTGCTGGAATTACAAGTATGAGCCACCACGTCAAGCCTCACACCTTTATAACTGAACTAGCTTAGATAAGGCCATCCTGTGCCAAAATGCCAACAGCTAAGATAAGGCCCAAGTAGGCCTGATTCCATACAGGCCCATGTACCTTCCAACTGCTAATTCTCCCATCTCCTGCATGATCACATCCATACTGACAACATTCTCTGGGCTTGCCTTAATCCAGATGTATTGACTCAAGATGTTTGCCCAGGTGGGTAAAAGAATAATGAGTAAAACAATGCCTGAGATACCAAAGAAACCCTGAATTACAGCTGGCACTAACATCCTTGTAATTTTTTTTGGATTTTTGTATTATAAAATGCTGTACCCCTGAGCTTCTGCATTGAGAGCATTTCCTGGTGTGAGGCTCCCTCAGTGCCTGATATAAAAAAAGGACTCTTGATTGGCTACAAAAGCATGGTGGTCTGTAATTCTCTCACATGGACTATAATAATAATAGCTATAACGAACTACTGTTTGGACAAATGAAATATATTACCTGGGACATAGTATGTGCTAACATGGTAGTTACTGCTACAATTACCAGCTGGCGGACAGTAGTGCAAACTGATTCTGTGCTGGGTCCTGGGCTTCCCACAAGCTACAGAACACTGAAGGTGGCCCAGACTTTGTCTTTGAGTTTATAAATAGTGGGTAAAACAGACACTAAACACCCTCAGGGGTGAATCTCAGGAGCAAAGCTTGAAGAGAGACCACATGAGCACAGTTCAATGGTGTTCTTGCACTTTTCCATTCACAGCTACTGGCTTCCAGATCTGTACTGATAAAGGTGACATCTAAGTCAGATGCCTCCCAACAGGAACCCTATGAGGATATCACATTCCATCTCTAGCATTCTCCACTCTGAAGGCTGCTCTCCTCCCCTAGAAACCATGAATTCCACGAGAAGTAAAGCTGCTTTTAATATGAGTAAACAGGGCCCTTGGACTCTAAGGATTTAATAATCACTGAGGTCTCATGGCTAAGAGGCAGGTCTGTTTTTTACCTCTGTGAACATGAAACAGCTGTGAACAGCATAAAAACAAAGACTGCAGTTACTTCCAGAGACTGGCAGGTAACCATGTCTGATCAACAAGAGCCCTGCTTTCAAGTTTAGTGACCTGCCAAGGATCAAAAAAAAAAAAAAAAAAACCCTCCCAGAACCCAGGCCTCAGGGCTGGAGGCGCAGGTCAGCTGCGAAGCACTTGCCTGGTGAACATGAGGCCCTGGGCCTATTCCCTAGCACCTCTAAAAAGGAACCCAGAACCTTTCTGCTCTGGTGGCTTCCTCTGCTCACTCCTGATGTGAAGACTCAAAGAAAAAGATGGTCTCAGACAGGGGCTGCTTTGATCTGGGTTGTCAGTAGCAATTTCTCTTTGAGGTCATAGAGTTCTAAGGGTCATCAAGTTAGACCTAGCACTCAAGTCCTTTGACTTTGACCTTCAATGAGATTCACTTAACTTTTCTGAGCCCCACTTTTCTTATCTATAAGATGAGGCTCTTGATTAGGTAACCTTGAAGTGTCTTTCCATGCTCACACTCTGGGGCTATAAATCTACCTGCACTTGAACAAAAAAGAGGCTAAAACAAGAGCTGTAGTCCCCATTGCCTGTAGGAAAAAAAGTCCCAACTTCTTGGTATGGCAGCCAAGACCTACCCCAACCCTAACCCTATTCTCCTCAGTCCATCCTCACTTCTCCTAAGCCCCCACTACCCCCCAGCACCCCTCTACACACCTGCCTAGTCTGGCACTGTGGCCTAGCACATGCTTCCATCTCTGCTGGGATGCCCTCACTTAACTGCCACCTTGTTTTCATTATCCATGCACAGCCTGCCAGGTCATGTGACTCAGAGTATTGGCTATCTCTTTCATTTCACCCCCAGGGAATGATAGAGATTTTGTGTATTAGTTAAAACACTAGTGACATACTGAGGCAGTGTCACTGAGCTATAACATTTCTGTATTTGACTAGACACCCTCTGAGAAAAGGGACTGGGTCTTGGACATTTCTGAGTCTTTCCATCAAGCATAGTTCTTGGCACAAAGATACACCAGGAATACTTCTCTGATAAATAAACCAAAGACTGGTGAGCTCTCAAGCCACTCCATGGAAAAGAACACAGATGTATGCTCCTACTTACTAATCCCAACCATGTGTCTTTTTGCAATCTGAGATAGGGTTTGTTCTTCACACAGAAGACACTGACACTCATGGCATATGATTTGACTTGGGGACAGACTTGCAATATAACTCAAAGAAAAACACCTTAAACCTGTGAGTAAGGGGTTACTTTCTCTAAACCAGCCAGTGCTTTTGGTCTATCTGGGTCTCAAAGTATCACCATGCAGCAAAGGACATCCCTGAAGGGACAAGGCTGGTCCAGTAGAGACAGTCTTTACCTCGGGGCTTGGGCTGGCAGCAGCGCTTTAGTACGAAGCTGATGTTGTCTGTGCGCAGGATCTGCTTCTTGAGGTGGTTCATGAGGTCTCTCAGGCTGGGGAAGTGGTCAGCTGAGCCATGCAGGCTGTAGCGGCCCTTTTGTACTTCTATCTGAAAGTTCTTAAACTGCTTCTGGCCACCCAACACCTGCAATTCAGAACAACCAGAAACTACCTGCTTAGAATGGTGTGAGACAAATGTACAATGGATATGTTAACATTACAGAATACTCAACACATCTAAGAAGTATTCAAACCTTATGGCAACAGATAAACTAGTCAACCAGTAAGTCAATAATAAAACAGAATCCAGGAGAAGGCACTGGTAAAATAATGTCAACACTACAGCTTACAGAGCCATTATAGCTACACAAGAGTCACTTGGGTATTTACCCGTAAGACAAAAGTCATGAAAACGTTGCTATGGTTAAATAACGATATCTTAAAACATATTTTATAAAAATTAGCAATATTGTGAAGTATGGATTGAGATAGGAAAGGTCACTGAGAACCCTTTCAAATTGAGCCCTTCAGACTATCTTAGTGGTTGAGAATGAGGGCCAGGAAGACCACTCATGGTGTAAGCTAGGACATGAAATTTACAATCCTTGGTGATGCATGCCTTTAATCCCAGCACTCAGGAGGCAGTGGTAGGAGGATTGCCATGAGTTCAAGGCCACCCTGAGATGACAGAGTTAATTCCAGGTCAGCCTGGACCAGAGTGAGACCCTACCTTGAAAAACCAAAAAAAAAAAAAAAAAAAAAAAAAAAAAAAAAAAAAAAGAAAGAAAGAAAGAAAGAAAGAAATTTACAGTCTTAATGTTCACAAGGTTACTTATCTATACAATGAGATGCCATCACCTGTTTTATTGCCACTATAAAGCTTACCCAAGAACATGGATGTAAAATGTTTAGCCCTATGCCTGGTGAGCTGAAATGAAACCTACCTATGACTTCTCTTTCTCTAGGGAACCTGGATACCAGGTCATCCATGCTACTTAACCTCTGACCTTCTTTGTATAGTATAAAGTGATTCACCTCAGCAGGCTTGGCTAGCTCATATACCATCCATCCTAAAATATTAAACTTTTCCCAGACTGGTGAATATTCAAAGACAGGTACCCTGTGAGGCAACAAGCCTAACAAGTTCTGAGCTACTGAGCCCAAACAAGATTGAGGTCTGGCTATCCAGGAGTGCCCATTGGGTTTGGCCAAGCCACTCGGCAGCAATTCCTTCCCACACCTGATGGAGGCCAATCCCAGAAGTTCTCTTGTACCATTCTCTTCTGTGTTGTAGGTTACTACCTAGCCTGCATCTAGATAGCTCCTCTCAACCCAGCTGTCCCTGCCCATGCTGAGCCCAACTAAAACTAGTGGTTTTATGTAGACTACCACTAAAAAACTTACCAGCATCTAAAATATTCCACAGAGCACTCAAAAACCAACCTAGGTAAATAACAAAGTCTTTTGAAATCTAGTGATTCAGTAATTCTGACTAAAATCTTAGCAGTCTGGATTTCTCACATAATTCTCAGCTTCCAATCACATTTGGATGTCTACTTAATAAACAACTTTACTTATGTCAAACCATTGGACAGTACTTTATCTGTTAAAGTGACACTGTCACTGTGGAAAACTGTTAGGCCATGTTCATAAAGTGTTATTTTGGCACTGGTCCACACCAGAAAATGCCACAGTAAGGCACAACATAGGATATGTGACAATCTTGGCACTGAATCTAAAATATGCCACTCTAGATAATTATACTAAAGTTCACAGAGAGTCACAGTCTGCCTTCCAAAGCCACAGTCCTGCTGCCATGGGATGGAGGAAGAAAGAGCCATGTACAAAGAACATGGGTTCAGCCTCTTCAGGACAGACTCCTCTCTATGACACGGTGTTCTTGCTAGACTACCCAGAACATTCCCAGAGACCCTGGCTGGTCTATCCCACCTGGTCTAGAGTGGCGTTCTACTTCATAGTTCCTGAATCTGGTAATACCCTGGAGCCCTATCACTCAGCCCACACCTTTGCCCTGACTGACCTCAGACTTTTCAAAGCAGGTGACCGTCATGAGGATGTTGTCAAAGTCGGTACAGCTCCACCTCAGCACATACATACCCTCTTCACTCCCTTCTTGCCGCAGCTTGTTGATGGCATATTCTGTGCTGGAGAGAAAAACAGGCAAAGGGATAAAGAGCTCACACCCAACACTTTAGTCCAAAGAGGGACCGACTTCCCTGAATTGTCTCAAGGGAATTTTGCAAGGGTCCTAATGTCCTATCTGATTTGACATATGAAGCATGTGGTGACACCAAAGAGCGTAAGACAGACTGAGCCTCCAAAGTCTAGAAGAGAACTCACCTGCAGTTGCCCAACACACCACGCCCTCCTGACCCCCACACGCCGAGCCCTGCTGTCCCCCACACGCCCAGCCCTGCTGTCCCCCCCACGCCAAGCCCTCTGTCCCCCCACGCTGAGCCTGGCTGTTGCCCCACACGGTGTGCCCTGCTGTTGCCCAACACACTGAGCCTTGCCTGCTTATCCTCCAGCTCCCTAGAGTATCTTCAGCTCTCACCACTAGAATGCTGTCCAAAGCTGGTGATGAGCTGCCAAGACATATCAGTGGGGCCCTGGTCAGTACTTTCAGACCCTTTACTGGAACAGGAGCCTCATGGGGGCAGGCAGTCAGTCACATTTGCTTTGTTTACTGCTGGCTCCCCAATGATCAATAACTGCTAGAATATAAAATGTTCCCCCACAGGTTTGAACACTTGGTGCCCAGCCAGTGAAACTGTTTGTAAAGACTGTGAGACCTTGCTGGAGGAGGTGGGTCACTAGGGCCTGACCTTGAGGTTTATATCCTGGCCCCACTTTGTGTTTGCCTTCTGTTTCCTGCTTCAAGGTGATAAACCAACGACCTGCTTTTGCCAGTATACTTTTTCTACCATGATGGAATGTAGGCCCCTGGAGGTATAAGCCAAAATAAACCCTTTCCTTCTGTAAGTTGCCTCTGGATCAAATACTTTTTCACAACAATGTTTCTCATTGCTTTGACTGATATAGAAATTGGTACCAATAATGGGGCCATTGCTGTGATAAAACCTGACCATGTGATTTATAGGTCTTTGGACTGATTTGCAAGAAGGATGTTAAAGAGTTTGAATTGTTGGACTGGAGAAACCTTAAAAGGCTGTAACCAAGGCTCAATGGGCCACTGTGGTGGTAGTACGGGGTTTGGAGAGAAACATGGACAGTGAAGGCCTAACTCAGGAGGTTTTAGAGGAGAACATGTACTGAGGATAGAGACAGTTCCTTTGGCAAAGCAACTGACTGTATTCTGCCTTGCAGCAGAAAAATCAAGTGAAGTTGAATTTAAAGGAAATGGACTAGGGCTGGAGAGATGGCTCAGCAGTTAAGATGCTTGCCTGAAAAGCCTAAAGACCCAAGTTCAATTCCCCAGTACTCACATAAAGTCAGATGCACAAGCTGGTGCACCAGTCTGGAGCTTGTTTGCAGTGGCTAGAGGCCCTAACCCACCCATTCTCTCTCTTTCTAATAAATAAGTTAATAATTTTTTTTTTTTAAAGGAACTGGACTAATTTCAAGACAGCCCAGCATTCTTGCTGTGGTATAGCCTGATTGCTCTTACTCAAGTCCACAATGAACAAGAACAATAAACAGAGCAAAAAGATAAGCGCAAGACTGAAACTTTCCACAAGCATGTAAACTGTTAAGGAGATTAGCACCATTAAAGAGCAGCCTACTGCTCTGCACCAGGACAGAAGGAAAAATGTCCTGAGGCCAAGACCCCACACACTGAAGCAGTAGCTTGTGAGAATGCAAATTATTTTGAAAGGACAAGGTCTGAAGGTAAAAATGCCAAAGAGAGATCCCTTCTCAAAATCAGCTGTCTAGGAAAGTATTTTCATACTCAGCAACCAGGCTCAGAGGCACTACAGCTGAGATCCAAGGGTTGAGACTCCATACCAAACTGGTAGCAGACCTTGGCAGCATTGTCTATGTGATACTGGCTTAAAAGATATGAAAAATGGAAGATCGAGGGGGTCATCACAGTTCTAGAGTCACTGAGGCTAAGCAATATTTGGCAAGTTTAGAGTCCCCCTGCAAGGAACAGCTGAGTGGTCCTTGGGTGAAGCTGTATAAAGGTTAAGCCTAAATTGCAATGGAGTCCCCCAGGATATTGGAAATGGCAGAACCAAGGCATATCCACCAAGGGAAGCTATAGGCTCAGAGTGGATTCAAACAAGAAAGAGGTCATGAGTACTACTGTAAGCAGAGCTGCAGTGCGGAAGTACTGAGGCCTTTTAGAGTCGGGTGGCTCCATCACAAACATGAGACATGGAGCTGCAGAATTTGTGTCTGCCCTGCTGGCTTAGTTTAGTCTTCCTTGCTATGTGCTCATTCATCCCTTTTGAAATAAAAATGTTTATTCTATGCCATTATGTACTAGAACAGATTTAAAAAAAAAATTCTTTACAGGGAGTCTCAGTCAAGAGATTGTCTCAAGTCCCAGAAGAGACTTGTAACTTTTGAATAGTATTGGGACTATTAACAACTATGAAGACTTCTGAAGTTGGACTGAATGCATGTTGTATCATGAGATGGCCATGAGCCTACAAGGGATAGGGATAGAATGTTTTGCTTTGAATGTAAAATGCCCCCCCCCCCAAATGGTGGTGCTATTAGGAAAAGGTTGTGGAACACTTAGGAGATAAAGCCTTGCTGGAAGTGGGTCATGGGGGCAGGTGTTGGGGTTTTACAGCCCAGATTCACTTCTTGTTCACTCTGCTGCCTGGCTATATGATGATAAGCCAGCTCTCCATTCCTTCCAAATATGCCTTCCTCACCATGATGGAAGCTATCCTCATAGATCCTTCCTTAAGTTGCTTCTGGTCAGGTAATTTGTTCACTATAACAAAAAAGTAACTGATACAGTAACAGATTGGATCAATATATCAATGAAGAGTAAAAAGATGTTAGAAGGGAGGTAGCCATTATACTCCCAAACTCATAGTAGCTGTGGTTTTCTCCACAAGGCTGACCCCATCAACATTCCATCATCAATTGGGTGGGGGGGCTTATAAGACTGCCCCGCTCCCAGAGTACCTACTGGCAGTTAATAGTTGCTGGGGCAGAGAGAATCATGTTCTTCAGTGGAGCCAGTAGTAAGCTGCCCATACTCCAGTAAATAACTCTGACCCATGTTCATGCAAGCAACCCTAATTTAACTTAGTGAGTCTCATACACACAAAAGACAACAGAAGGGAAAATGCCTCATCGTCCTTTGTATTTCCAGGACTAGTGGATGCTGGCACACTGAGAGCACTTGGGTGCTGGCTAATAAACGTCAAGGCTATCTGAGTGTTCCTCACTAAGTGTTGGCGGAAGGTGACGTGGTAGACGTGCTCTAGAAAAGCAGAGAGTTTGAGATCTCTCCAACTGTGACCTCTCACATGCTGCTCACTCATCTGGGACATACACTCCAGCTCCTCTTTAAGACCCAGAAAACTACCACTAACTCTTCAATGTGCAATCCAATTTGAATGCGGACTACTAAGAAAGTATGAGTTTTGGCCTCCCACAGAACATGCAACACTCAATCCTTCAACAAGTTCTTTAAACACCTTTTCTCTGCCAGGTTCTGCTGGGTATGCTGGGAGAGCTATGAGCAATGCAGATACTGTGTGACTTTCAGGAGGCTCATATTCCAGAAAAGGAGAGGAGTCAGACAAGAAACTAACCACAGGTAGTAAGAAGATAAGGAGTGCCACTGATAGAAGACAAAAGCAGAGTGAAAGGGCCAGGGTGAATGTGATACAGGTGCAGATGAAAGATAAGGGGAGAATAAAAAAAGAAGGAAGTCAGGGAAGAATTCATGGATAAGCCAATAGCTGACTGACACCTGAAAGGAGGAGGAGATGCCATGGAGATCTCAGAGGAAGAGCATCCTAAACCTGGGGAAACGCAAGTACTAGTACCCCAAGGCTCAACTGAAGTTGGAACACCAGAGGAAGATGCTTTGATGGTGGGAAGCTCATTGTTCTACATCCTCTGCATTTCTCTGACTTCATGAGCCTCTCCAAGGCAGCAACCACACCATCACCAAACTACCTGTTGCACAGGTAACACAGACAGGAAGAAAAGGGAAAGTATGGCATATAGAAAGCAACGGAAGAAGCTCTTCCTCAGAACTGAAGAATAAGGGCCTTCTTTTGTCTGGAGGGCAGACACATGTGAGTAAGTACAGTGAGCCCCTAATCTCTCAAAGGCTAGAAGACACTACAGAGAAGCCACATGCCACTCTCTTTCAGACAGGAAAGCTATACAGTCCCTGAGAACCACCACTGTACAGCTGCCGGGAACATCACTGCCTGTCCCATCATCAGAAGCGTCCATACAAGCTTCCAGTTCTGAGATACAGGTGGGCAAAGGCAGCCTGAGAAACTCCTCCTGGCCTTAACGCTGACCTACTTGGAGTCCCTCCTTACCATTTTTCCAGTTTCTTGGATTGAACTAACTCAACTATGTTTAGTACCCTGTCAAGTGTTCAGTTCTACATTCTGTGTTCCTTGAAGTGCCCAGTGTTGAACATGGCATGGGGTTAAGAACCCGGCATTGCTTGGTTACACTGTGAAAAGCAGAGTAAGGGAGGAGCTGGGGCTATGGTAAGAACCACAACACAAAATGTAGGAAGGCCTAGTCGAAGCACAGTTAGCAGACAGAGATAGGAAGGCAGCCCTTAGGTGCCAACCAGCACAGCCAATTGTCCCATCCTGAATAAGTCTGGGGATAAGGAGACTAGACTTCTTACTATTACAACTTGGACTCTTTTCACACCAAAGACAACTGAAAGCATTTTAGAACCAACCAGATTGGACCATGGCAGCCATTCTGTATGTTGTGGACAATCAGTGGAGGAGCCACATCAGTGCAGAGGTAATGGTGGGCATCTGCTGTGAGCCTGAAGTAGCCATCTACCAGGGACACAAAGGACAAGGCCTCCTCGTGAGAAGACAGCTTCAGTTCCTGTTGAGAGAGAAGACATAACCAGTTATATCATGTATATCATATATATCCTAGGTGGCCAACAAGTGAGAATCAGCATAGACTGCAGGACCTCCCAGGGAAACCAGCCAGGGATAGTGACTCTACCTCTTGCACTGACACACAGGACTTCACTTGTCTACTCCTTCCCATCTACTATCTCAATAAGACCACCAGACACTAAACAATGCATGTGAGTGGGAAGAAGAAAGGGGAAGAGGGACCGTGGTATGCAGGAAAACCTGCCAAGAAGTTGCTTTCTGGGTCTGGACAGGAGAAAAACCAGCATGAATCAGAGCAGCAGAAGCACAAGCATGGAGAACAGGAGAAGCAGATGAGGCACTCTGGTCTCAGCACACAACAGGCAGAGTGGGGAGCTCTGGTCTCAACACACAACAGGCAGAGGAGGAACTCTGGTCTCAACACACAACAGGCAGAGGAGGAACTCTGGTCTCAGCACACAACAGGCAGAGCGGGGAACTCTGGTCTCAACACACAACAGGCAGAGGGGGAGTTCTGGTCTCAGCACACAACAGGCAGAGGAGGAACTCTGGTCTCAACACACAACAGGTAGAGGGGGAGCTCTGGTCTCAACACAAAACAGGCAGAGGGGGAACTCTGGTCTCAGCACACAACAGGCAGAGGGGGCCCTCTGGTTTCAGCTCACAACAGACAGAAGGGGAGCTCTGGTCTCTACACGCAACAGGCAGAGGGGGAGCTCTGGTCTCAGCACACAACAGGCAGAGTGGGGAGCTCTGGTCTCAACACACAGCAGGCAGAGGGGGAGTTCTGGTCTCAGCACACAACAGGCAGAGGGGGAACTCTGGTCTCAGCACACAACAGGCAGAGGAAGAACTCTGGTCTCAGCACACAACAGGCAGAGGGGGACCTCTGGTTTCAGCTCACAACAGACAGAAGGGGAGCTCTGGTCTCTACACGCAACAGGCAGAGGGGGAGCTCTGGTCTCAGCACACAACAGGCAGAGTGGGGAGCTCTGGTCTCAACACACAGCAGGCAGAGGGGGAGTTCTGGTCTCAGCACACAACAGGCAGAGGGGGAACTCTGGTCTCAGCACACAACAGGCAGAGGGGGAACTCTGGTCTCAGCACACAACAGGCAGAGGGGGAGCTCTGGTCTCAGCACACAACAAGCAGAGTGGGGAGCTCTGGTCTCAACACACAACAGGCAGAGGGGGCCCTCTGGTTTCAGCTCACAACAGACAGAAGTGGAGCTCTGGTCTCTACACGCAACAGGCAGAGGGGGAGCTCTGGTCTCAGCACACAACAGGCAGAGTGGGGAGCTCTGGTCTCAACACACAACAGGCAGAGGAGGAACGATGATCTCAACACACAACAGGCAGAGGGGGAGTTCTGGTCTCAGCACACAACAGGCAGAGGAGGAACTATGGTCTCAGCACACAACAGGCAGAGTGGGGAACTCTGGTCTCAACACACAACAGGCAGAGGGGGAGTTCTGGTCTCAGCACACAACAGGCAGAGGAGGAACTCTGGTCTCAACACACAACAGGTAGAGGGGGAGCTCTGGTCTCAACACACAACAGGCAGAGGGGGAACTCTGGTCTCAGCACACAACAGGCAGAGGGGGCCCTCTGGTTTCAGCTCACAACAGACAGAAGGGGAGCTCTGGTCTCTACATGCAACAGGCAAAGGGGGAGCTCTGGTCTCAGCACACAACAGGCAGAGGGGGCCCTCTGGTTTCAGCTCACAACAGACAGAAGGGGAGCTCTGGTCTCTACACGCAACAGGCAAAGGGGGAGCTCTGGTCTCAGCACACAACAGGCAGAGTGAGGAGCTCTGGTCTCAACACACAACAGGCAGAGGGGGAGTTCTGGTCTCAGCACACAACAGGCAGAGGAGGAACTATGGTCTCAGCACACAACAGGCAGAGTGGGGAACTCTGGTCTCAACACACAACAGGCAGAGGAAGAACTCTGGTCTCAGCACACAACAGGTAGAGGGGGAGCTCTGGTCTCAACATACAACAGGCAGAGGGGGAGCTCTGGTCTCAGCACACAACAGGCAGAGGAGGAACTCTGGTCTCAGCACACAACAGGCAGAGGAGGAACTCTGGTCTCAGCACACAACAGGTAGAGGGGGAGCTCTGGTCTCAACATACAACAGGCAGAGGGGGAGTTCTGGTCTCAGCACACAACAGGCAGAGGAAGAACTCTGGTCTCAGCACACAACAGGTAGAGTGGGGAGCTCTGGTCTCAGCACACAACAGGCAGAGGAGGAACTCTGGTCTCAGCACACAACAGGCAGAGTGGGGAGCTCTGGTCTCAGCACACAACAGGCAGAGGGGGAGCTCTGGTCTCAGCACACAACAGGCAGAGGGGGACCTCTGGTTTCAGCTCACAACAGACAGAAGGGGAGCTCTGGTCTCTACACGCAACAGGCAGAGGGGGAGCTCTGGTCTCAGCACACAACAGGCAGAGTGGGGAACTCTGGTCTCAACATACAACAGGCAGAGGGGGAGCTCTGGTCTCAGCACACAACAGGCAGAGTGGGGAGCTCTGGTCTTAGGGCACAACAGACAGAGGGGGATGTCCCTGGTGTCAGCACATGAAACACAGACAGTGTGAGTTCTGGCACAGAACAACCCTACTGACGTGGCACTGTTCCTGTTTTGGGTAGTGTGAAACATATCCTGCATAAATTCATGTGTTTTGAACGCTTGGTCCCAGGTGATGGCAATTTGGGAGATAAACCTTGCTGGAGGAGGTGTGTTGTGGGATGGCTTAGGGGTGTTATAGTCAGCTCCCCTGTACCAGAATTTGTTTGGCTCACTCTCCTTCTTATGATTTCCACCTGCTGTGGCAGAGTTGATGTCCAGCCTCTGTTTATGTCATGCTTTTCCCTGCCACCACAAATCTTTCTCTCCACACTATAAGCCAACATAGAAAAAAAAAAAGTCCTCCCATCAGCTGCTTTTGGTTGGGTACTTTGTACCAACACCAAGGAAAATATAACACTTTGTGAGAGAGAGAGAGAGAGAGAGAGAATGTGTGCGTGTGTGTATACATGCGCGTGCGTGCATGTGAGCGAGCTGCTTCATATCATCAGAGTGGAAAAGGGCGACACCCCTGAGTTCTAATCCGGGAATGGTTCCAGGCACTACCTGAAAGGGATTTCTAGGTATTTACAGAAGGAAACACAGGAAGCAGTAGAGCAAAAGCACAAGGAAGAAGAAAGGCATTACCATGAAGGAAAGTGTTCAGGAAAACACCTGAAGAAGACAGGGAGGGGTTCATACTGACTGATCCCTAAGCAGAGCCTGACTGGGGAGCCATGGGTCACTCTTGCTGCAGAGTGGCCTGAAGTCAGGATGTGGAGCTCTGACTCACAAAATGTACAAGTATCTGAGCCATCAAGGTTAGCAAAAGGACAGTGGAGAACAAGGTTTTTACCACCCAGTGAAGGGACAGGCCGATGAGGTGACAGAAAACTAAGACGACCAGTAAGGGGAAACAAGACAGGTGGGTATTAGTAGCCAGTCAGAAAGGTAGTAAAGGGTATGGGGAGAGTTGAGGTGCCAAAATCAGGGCACCCCGATGCTATGAGCAAAGGAGTCCATAGAGAAAAGGACCACTGCAGTAATGGGTGTCTCAGGAAGGGGACTCCTTCAGGTGTGACTGGCATCCACCTTCAGGGATCTCTAACAAGCAAATTGACACTGCTCTGGAGTGAGAGGAGGGGCTGGCTAGAGCAGCACCATCCTGCCATGTAAATACCCGAGGTTCGTGAGAGCAGAAGCCTGAACAGACACGGGAAACATGGAGATGCCGAGAGAAGAAACAAATCCCAGCAGGACTTGGTAACTTGTTGGCATTACACTTTCCTGAAAGACCAGCAATCAAAATATTGCTGTCAACAGGAGGAAGGGCAGGAAAGATGCTTAGATGACAGCTGGTAGTGGCATGCCACAGGCTCTGCAACCAGCCTGTCTACATTCAGATCACAGCATTTCTACCTTCTACTGGGTTGAATCATATGTACTTGCTATTCCTATAGGTGGAAAATGTTATCTTTTGGCAATTTCAAATGGTTTAACCAAATATTTATGCCCTGGGCATGTTCCTTAACTTATTTTACTTTTTTTACATTTAATTAATTTATTTATTTAGAGAGAAAGAGAGAATGGGCACAGCAGGTCCTCCAGCCAATGCAAACGAACTCCAGACACATGTGCCATATTGTACATCTGGTTTATGCGGGTACTAGGGAATTGAACCTGTGTTCTTAGGCAAATACCCTAACTTAACTCTCCAGCCCACATTTAACTTTTTAATGCCTCTATTTCATCCTCTTTAAAATGGAGATGACTATCTATTTCCCACAGAGTTGGATACAAATTAAAAGCTGACATTTGTCAAGTCATTAGAACAGAGGTGCCTGGCACATCCTAAGGCTGGTGTAGGGAGATAGGTATTTCGTGCTTCTTGGTTGGCTCTTGCTCTCTCCATAACACTGTAACTTGGCACAATCACCTGCCTAGGACAACAGGGTGAACTCGGACCTTGAGAATGAGGACAACTGGGTGCTAGATGTAACTAGCAGTACAAACAGGGTGGGGCAGGCTCATAAAATGGGACTCCCATTTGGTGCCTCTCCTCTTCTGCCTGCATCTTAGAGCCTAGCCACAGTGAAGAGCCATACCACAGACATACCAGCCTCTCTCTTGCTCGCTCCCTCAAAGTCTCTGGGGGATAATAATACCTTAGAAACCAATGTGACATAGACAAAAAGTATGGGCCACTACCAGGCAGCCCTGGGCTAATTCCGACACTTTACCATGAGATATTGCACATGTTCCTATTGTTCTCTACTATTATCTTAGTTTCCCCATTTCAAATGGACACCCCTATATCTAAAGGTCTTTTAAGAACTAAATAACATGGGCTCAAGACATTACCAGAGTAAGGGTTCCAAACACTGCACAGCACACAAAAGCCAGGGATCTACAACATCCTCCATGAACATCATTTTCATTCTCCCATTTTTCCATTTTTCTACCAACATCTCTGGACTTTTTTATTTCTCTCTTCACTTTTTTCCACTACGTTTTTCTTGATAAAATTAGTGTCTGTCTGTATCAAAAAAGGGAAGATAGACTAAGGCTATGAAAAAAATCTCAAACTCACCTAAGTTGTTGGCTATGGGATGCCTATTCTCAGGATGTGTGTGCTCATCTCTTAAAACTCCATGAAGAGAATCAGTGTCATCTTAAAGGGCAAGGTTCATAGTCTGTGGTTTTGTGTTCTTCTTGTTTTTGTTTTTTTTTCCATTTACAAAGGCATCTTCCCAAATTTTCAAAAACATTAGCAGTTCAGTGTGTGACATCAGTCAGGTGAACTAAGGTTTATTTTTCCATCCTCCTACTAGTACATCTAGGTTGTTTTCAGTATGCTGACACTAGAAATGGCTAGAAGGGGCATTCTTATGCAAAAACCTCTGCCTATATCTTATTTCTAAGAGGTAAAAAAATCCCTTAATTTTTGAATGGCTTTCAACACATTCTAACCAACTGCTTTCCAAACAGTTATGTATCACCCAGTTCTTCCTTAGCACGATTACTTTTCTGACATCATTTTAGACAAAAGGAGGTCCATCCCTGTTGTTGAAACCCTGACTTTGTAAGCACCCCCCCTCACATGTCAGCTGTGACTTCCTGTAACACAAACATGTGATTTTTGGAAGAGTTCCTGCTTCCCTGCCAAATTGGCCCAGTTTTTTAAATTGACCTCAAGTGATAACAGAAAAAAAGTGAGATGACACCCCTTCCACTGTCAAAGAGTCATTAGGTGAGCCCAACACCCCAACAGGTTGACATGGGGCTTGCCACTCACCTGATAGCCTGCTCAAGTCCCCAGTTAGGCTTTCCATCCATGTCGATCCAGAATGGTACTGGGATCTTCCAGTTTAACTTGAAAGACACTGACAATGCCTCACTATGGAACTTTCTGGCTTAAATTAGACAAGCAGGATTTTCTCTAAAGGACAGGAACTCTGGAAATTCCAAGTCTCACAACTGTCCTCTCGCCACCATGTCCAGGTTGGGCAAAACTTACCATTTTTTTGTTGTCTTGCTTGTTAATGCTGACTACAGACTCCTTTATTACAATGTGAGTGATTTCAGGGAAGTATGAAAAGTTGTTCCACTCATCCCGGATTTTGTTTTTCTCCTCTTCTTTCTTATGTTTATATTCCAGTTTTTTCCGTTTGAGTTTATTTTTTTCCTTTTCAACAGGAACAATCTGATAATATAACAATCTGATAAGTGTCAGGGTTAAGCTGGGTTTTCTCATTTTCAAATTGGTTAAAGGTCAGTGCTTCTAGCAAGTTCACATAAGGTCTAGGTCCAAGGAAGAGAAGGCTGACTTGCCTTCTAGGGAACCCTGGGACCTCACATCAGTAAGAACCCTTAATAAGCACTCAGAGTTAACTCCTTCTATCATGTCCAACAGGGTATAACAGGGCATGCGCTAAGTACAGGCCTCCATACTTCCAGACTGATCATGTGCTTCAGCCTAGACAAAGAGCAAATATGGCTGAGCAGAGCATAAATACTTCCTTCTATAATCAAATGTTTTGACTTTTTAATTGAACTGAAGTAGGGATTTTCAAGAGAAAATAGGTGCCCATGTTTGAACAGCATATACACTTAACACCACCTATTTGCACATATATAAGCATGTTGAATAGCATGAGTGACACAGATTAGAGTTGTACATTAAGTTTCTGCCTCTACTAGCTACTTAACAGTTAGGTCATCTCTGAGCCTCCATTTCTCTAATTATACAATATAGAATATTCTTGAATCTTCATAATACCAGGCACAAGCTGATCTATACAGTAACTGCTATGTAGAAAATCTTTGGTAATTGGGCAATGTCATTTTAGCATGAGAATAAAATAGTACAAGGAAAATGATTGTTACATTTAACTTGATATTACTTAATAAAATAATTATGGCAGCTAGAGTTGTTTAGTCAGCATTTATTATCTGCCAGGTTTTATGTCTAAATGTCATTTATTTCTTTCACAAACCACATGGATTTGATACAGAAAATGTAGTCATCACTGTATCCATGGGTTCTACACCCACTGACTGTTTCTGCATATATAGACTCAATCAACCAAAGATGGGACAGGTAAGTCAGGCCAATACTGAATGTATCTGTGCTGAATATGTAGACTATGTTCTTCTCATTATTCTCTAAAGTACAGTGTAACTACTTGTGCAGGGTGTGCATTATAATTGACATTATAAAGCAATCTACAGATAATAAAAGTATACTGGAGGCTGTGTGTAGGGTATATGCAAATATTACACCACAAGATCTGGGTATCTACAGATCTTGGTATCTAAATGGTATCCTGGACACTAAGGTACAGCCATACCTGTGTTTGTCATATAAATGATATGCTCAACAAGACTATGTGCCTTAAGGCATGGAGCTAGAATTTGTACAGGTCTCCTTGGGTTTAAAATCCATGCTCTTAAATGACTTTGCTCTATAACCTCATCCAAGAAATATCTCACTAGGAAGCTACAGGTAAAGCCCAGTGGTAAAGCACTTGTCTGGCATGAGAACTGAATCCTGGGGCACTTGCTGCAACAACAAAAGTGGGGAGGGGAGAAAAAAGAAGAAAGGTAGCCCAGTATGCCCAAGGCCCTAGGTTCAATCCCTACTACAACCAAACAAGCATCTCAGTAAAGCTTCATAATGCAAAAAGATTATCATTTTTCATGAAGTCAGATGTTTGCCTAAGTTAAGTTCTTGCCTCAATTGTGCCAGATGTACGATGTCGGGAGAAAATATACATGGCCTCAACTTAGATAAACTCAACCATGCCACATGTATGATGTAGGGAGGAAATATACATGGCCTCAACTTAGATAAACTCAACCATGCCACATGTATGATGTAGGGAGGATATATACATGGCCTCTATATTCAACAAATTTAGTCTCTAGGGAAATGGACATGCACACAGGTATACTGGCAGGCTACACAGCAGGATGCTAACATCTTTAACCTCAGCACTTAGAAGTTTAGATAGGAAAATAAATGAGTTCAAAGCTAGTCTGGGATACAGAGTATAAGTAAGTCATTTAAGACCAGGCACCAACAGTCACTTACATTTGGTTTCTGACGCCACTGGATTCCAAGATTCCCAGTCACCATCACTTCATAGAGAATGTTACCACTGTCATTCGAATGAAACCAATTCATCTCATTTTCTGATGAAATTAGTAACATGGAAGTCTCAAATATCTCAGCCCCATAATGTTTTGTCAAAGTTTCCAAGGTGGCAAGGTATTTCACCTTCAGGTCATGCATGGACACACTGCTGTCACAAATCGTCTTGTTGTTAAATTCTTTAAGGAAGTCCTTGAAAACATTATTTATCCGCATTCTGGTGAGAAGGTTCCTCTGTCTGATAGATTTGTTCAATGTTTCTGGAATATATCGCTTGTAGCTAGAAGAGAAGGAGTAAGATTTATCTCTTTTCACATATATACAGACAAAAGGTTGACAACCTTTTCTGTGCTTAGATTTTTCCTTGCCTGTGCTGTTAAATGAGAAAGGAGAATCCACTTCCAGAGGACCCTAGCGGGGTGACAGGATTAAGGAGCTAGAGAGCAATCAAGAGTGCAAGAAGAAAGGCATGCATTCATGGAGTCAACTGCAAGAGGAACTCCTGTAAGTCTCCCCAAACTCTCTGGTTCACAAAACAGACAAGCAAGTGAACTCATCTATATGTTTGCTACTTTTGCTGATCTGTTCTGTTAATATTCAGTACTAAGCTGGACATGGTACATACCTGTGATTCTAGCATTTGTGAGGTGGATGCAAGAGGATCAGAAGTTCATGAATATTTTTGGCTACATAGTTTGAAGCTAGATTGGGTTATATAAGACCCCATCTCAAAAAAGACTGACCATCAATTAGAAATGGCCTGAATCCAGGTGTGGTGGCTCACATCTTTACTCAGCACTTGGAGGCTAAGACAGGATGGTAACTGTGAGTCCAAGGACAATATGGGATGCAGAGTAAGTTTCACATCAGTGTAGGCTGCTAGAGTAAAATGCTGCCTCAAAAGTAAAACTGGTCTGTGCTCGCTTCGGCAGCACATATACTAAAATTGGAACGATACAGAGAAGATTAGCATGGCCCCTGCACAAGGATCACACGCAAATTCGTGAAGCGTTCCATATTTAAAAAAAAAAAAAAAGTAAAACTGGTCTGAAAGGCATCATGAGTGTCTCCTGGTGAGATGAGGATCTCTGTGGTTCTGCCTATTAGCTTATTGTTCTGTAAAGATCACACAATTTCTTATTAAAAGTGGAAAAATACACAAAGGATAATTAAATGCCAGACCTTGTAGCATGTGACTACATCAAAGACATATCATTAAGTGGCTCAACTAATAACCCCGGAGATGTTACCTCCCCAGGGGGTAATGGGCAGGGATTTCCAGCTGAGTCTCCACCCAGGGATAAGCTTTGAGAGCAGAGTCAGGGTGAAGAACCTGAGCAGCCCTGAGAGAACAGGTCCACTAGAAACAAATGAGGGCAAATGGCCTTCTGTTATGCCAGATCCAGGACAGCACCCAGCCCAGGGAAATCCCTCTGGCATAAATGGTTTAAAATAGTGTAATTGTTTTTCATACAGTAATATAATTGAAAGAATTAGAGAACTGTCATTTTTTAAACAAGGTTCATTAAAAAAAAATAATGCAGGCAGAGTAAAAAATCACAGGAAAAAGAGAAAACAGCAACTCAGTAAGCACCCTTCAGCTACACTACTGAGGCACAGCCTAGATGCAGGGCAAGGGCAAAGAGAAACTGGGGTGGCCTCATGAGACATGTTCCACCATCGATCACAAATAACTACCATGCCAGGTAAGGGAGTTACTTGAGAGGTACACTTGGGGATTACTTCCCCCCCCCCATTTTTTCAGTCCCTCTTCTTATGATAACTAGGATTGAACTTAATTGAGCCTTATACACATTGGGCAAGTACGCTACCATTGAGCAATATCCCTAACAAATAATCTACGCTTAAAAATGAAACTGTCAGGGGCTGGAGAAATGGCTTAGTGGTTAAGTGCTTGCCTGTGAAGCTGAAGGACCCTGGTTCGAGGCTAGATTCCCCAGGACCCACGTTGGGCAGATGCACAAGGGGGCGCACGAATCTGGAGTTCATTTGCAGTGGCTGGAAGCCCTGGCATGCCCATTCTCACTCTCTCTATCTGCCTCTTTCTCTCTTTGTCACTTTCAAATAAATAAATAAATAAAAATGAACAAAAAATATTTTTAAAAAATGAAACTGTCAGAATTCCTGGGCCCCTGCTCCAGAGGAGGATGAGCAGACCAAAGCTCCTGCTCCTTAGCCTTCTTCAAGATCCTGGCCCTGGTACCCCTGCTGCTGACTTGTGCTGCCTGGACCCTACGGGTATGCTGCTGAAGCACAGGTGTGGCTTGCCTTCCTGACTGACCTGTCCCTGGGTCCCCAACTCCTAGATCCCCTGCTCTGGAGGGAGCAAACATACAGTAAGTAGGTCAGACCTCCTGGTTCCTCCCCCACCTCCCAGTTCCCTGTCCCAGTAACCCTGATGCCATGGGGTGGCCTGGTCCCTGTGTGTGGGCTCTGGAAGCAGGCCTGCTGCTCTGGCATCCTGATTGACCAGCTCCTGGGTTCCCAAATCCGTGTTCCCCTGAGTCAGAAGGTGCATGGGCCACTGTGGGAATGGGCCTCTTGCCCCTGGCTCCCCAGCTTCCCAGCTCCTGGTTAACCAACCCCTGATAACCATGTGCTGAAAAGTATGTGCAGGTAGAGTGAATAGGCCAGAGGTTCCAGTTTCCCAGGTACCTTTGATGTACCTGCATTCTCCACATTGTGCACATCTATAGTTGAAACCCCATCCGACACCAATATGGTTCACATTTAAAACAGAACACTACGGAAGAGAACACAAGGATAAATACTGTTTCATCATCAATGAAATAAGACTTTCCCCAAGATGAGTAGACCACAAAATAAATAAATAAATAAAAGTCAGAAAACAGATCTCTCCACCAAGGATGCCTAGTCCCACAATGGAAGCCTCCAATAAAATTACAGAAGAAACAGAAATTCAATCACAAAATGAAAACACAACAAGTTATGTGACCCTGTAGAATTAATGAACTTCAAATCAAAGGATCAAAAAACCAACAACCACATAAATGAAATTGAGCAGTATCAACTCTTAGAGCACTAAGCTTTTGTAACTAGGTTTAACTTCATTAAAGAAAACCAAAGAAGCCTCTTAAGAGATATAAATGAATTGAAGGTGAGTTAATAAATATAGGCTCTCAATTATCTGCTGATTAAGCTTAATGAAGACATGATCAAATACAAGAATGAATTCTAGGAAGCATCAAGAAAATCAGACCTTAAAAGCCGGGCGTGGTGGCGCACGCCTTTAATCCCAGCACTCGGGAGGCCGAGGTAGGAGGATTGCCATGAGTTCAAGGCCACCCTGAGATGACAAGACTTAATTCCAGTTCAGCCTGGACCAGAGTGAGACCCTACCTCGAAAAAAACCAAAAAAAAAAAAAAAAAGAAAATCAGACCTTGAACTGAAATCAACCTCAATATAGAGATGGATACAATGCAAAACAACACAAAAGAAAACAAAAATCAAATAGAGCTTTTAAAAACATCTCTAGGACCCCTCACTAACAGCAGAGTCACTCATGTGGAAGACAAAACATCTGACCTGGAAAACAGGACAGTAGAAATTGACTGAGAGTCCAAAAATTTACTAAATTCAAAATATCATGCAAACAGATTATGAGGGAAATGTGAGATTCCCTAAAACAACCAAATATCTGGATCATGGGTATGCCAGAAGGGGAAAAAGTCCAGGCCAGTGGAATAGAGAACACATTCAATCTAACATTATTGAGGAAAAATCTTACCAATCTCACAAAAGAGAGGCCCATCCAGATACAAGCAGCTCAAAGAACAACAAACAGACAGGACCAAAGAAGAAACTCTCCAAGGTACATCCTAAATTATTAGCAATGAAAACAAAGAGAGAGTACTAAAAGCAACAAGAGAGAAACAACTCACTACATACAAAGGCAATCCCATCCGAATTACCTCAGATTTCTCAATGGAAACACTGAAAGCCAGAAGGGCCTGGAATGAAACACTTCAAAGTCTAAAAGACTATGGCTTCCAACCCAAACTACTGTACTCAGCAAAAGTATTCCTCATAATAGATGGTGAAAGAAAAACTTTCCATGAAAAAGGTCAGCTTTGTGATTATATGAACACAAAGTGAAACCTACAGAGAATACATCAGGGGATTCTCTACACAGAAAAGTCAAACAACCAATCTCAAGAGGCCACAAAAAGATCACAATAAGCAAAACGAGAGCAGGCTCAAAAAAGTACAAAGCCCAAGAAAGCAACAAACCCCATAAAGAACTCCAACATGGCAGGGATTAAATGGAATCTCACAATTATATTTAAATATTAAAGGTATTAACTCACCCACCAGAAGACACAAGTTAACAGGGTGAATTAGAAAAATGGACCCTTCTATCTGCCATCGTCAAGAAAGCCACCTCACCACTAAAGATAAACATCTCAGGGTGAAAGGATGGATGATTACTCCAAGCAAATGGAAATAAGAAGCAGGTATTGCTATATTAATTTCTAATAAAACAGACTTCAAAGTAATCAAAAAGGACAAAAAAAGCCACTTTTTACTCATCAAGGGAACAATCCAACATAAGCACATCACAATCATAAATATATATATGCCAAAACAGGTGCATCACAGTTTATAAAACAAAACCTACTTGACAACAAAACAGAAACAACACCAACACCACCATAGTCGGAGACTTCAATACTCCACTATCATCAACAGACAGATTATCCAAGCAGAAAATTAGCAGGGATATAATAGAGCTCCACAGATCAACAAGACTTAATGGACATGTACAGAATTCCATTCCAACTCTACAGAATATACATTTTACTCAGTAGCCTGAGGAACCATCACTATTTAGATCATATATTAGGCAATAAAGCATGCCTCTATAAATTCAGAGAAATTGATATAACTTCCTGCATCATATCAGATCACAATGCTTTAAAGCTAGAAATTAACAACAAGGGACACATTAGGACTTCCACCAGCTTCTTGAGACTACACAACACACTTTTAAACAAAGAATAGGTTGTGAATGAAATTATAAAATTTCTAGAACTGAATGATAATGAAAACACAACCTACCCCAAACTTATGGGACACAATGAAGGCAGTCCCAGGGGGAAAATTCATAGCACCAAATGCCTTCATAACAAACATGGAGAGATCTCAAATTAATAACCTAAGCATCCACCTAAGGACACTGGGAGAAAAAAAAAAAACAAAAAAACAAGAAGAATCTAACCTCAAGAGCTCCAAATGGAAAGTAATAATTGAAATCAAAGCAGAAATTAATGAATTGGAAACTAAGAAAACAATTAAGAAAATTGATGAAACGAAGAACTGGTTCTTTGAAAAAATAAATAAGATTGATAAACCCTTGGCCAATGTGATCAAACAACAAAAAAAGAGAAGTCTCAAATTAACAAAATCAGAAATGAAAAGAGGTCACAACAGATATCGAAAAAAAAAAAAAAATGGAAGAATCATCAGGACATAATTCCAAAATCTCTCCTCCACAAAACTGGATAAGCTAGAAGAAATGAATGAATTCCTAGACATATACCACCTACCAAAACTAAACTCAGAGCAGATTAATCTGCTAAACAAACCCATCATATTCATCAAGATTGAAAAAAATCTCCCCAAAAAGAGAAGTCCAGGACCAGATGACTTCTCAGCCAAATTCTATCAGACCTTCTTTGAGAACTGTTACCAATTTTTCTCAAATAGTTTCACTTAGTTGGAGAACAGAGAAAGTTCCCCAACACCTTCTATGAAGATAGTATCACCCTAATATCAAAACCAGATAGAGATCCAATAAGAAAACTACAAAGGCCTATATCACTGATGAACTTAGATAAAAATATCCTGAACAAAGTCCTTGCAAACCGAATTCAACAACACATCAAAAGCATTATCCACCTTGATCAAGTAGGCTTCATCTCAGAGATACAGGGATGGTTCAACATATGAAAATCAACATAATACACCACATAAATAAACTTAATCACAAAAGCCACATAATCATTCCAATAGAGACAGAGAAGGCCTTTAATAAAATATAGTTATCACTTCATGATCAAAACACTAGAGAGAATGGGCATGGATGGTTTATATTTCAATACAATAAAAACACCTAAAGCCCAAATAATACTTAAGGGGGAAAGATTCATGGAGTTCCCATTGAGATAAGGAACAAAACAGGGGTGCCCAATCTCACCACTATTCTTTAATACAGTACTAGAAATATTAACCCAAGCAGTAAGACAGGAGAAAGAAATAAAAGGGATACAAACTAGATGGGAAGAAGTCAAATTAGCCCCTATTTGCTTGATGATCCTATACATAAGTGACTCAAAAGCTTCCATTTCAAAACTTCTAAAGGTGATTAATTCCTTCAAGCAAAGTAGCAAGATACAAAATCAATGCGCAAAAATCAGTAGCCTTCCTATATGCAAAGGACAAACATACAGAGAAAGAAATCAGTGAGACCGTTCCATTTTTAATAGCCACAAAAAATTAAATACTTGGAATAGTACTAACCAAGGACATGAAAGACCTATATAATGAAAACATAAAAACACTCAAGAAATAAACTGAGGAGGACCTGAGAACATAGAAAGACCTCTCATGCTTTTGGATAGGTAGAATTAATATTGTAAAAATGGCAAGTCTACCAACCAAAAGCAATATACAGATTTAATATTAATACAGATTATAAGATACCAATAAAAATTCCAGCATCATTCTTCACAGAGATAGAAAAAATGATCTCAAAATTCATATGGAATGGCAGCGGGCCTCAGATATACAAACATATCCCCAACAAAAGAAACACTTCTGAATGTATCAGCATACCCAATCTAAAGCTAAATTACAAAACCACAGTAACAAAAACAACATGGTACTGGCATAAAAACAAAAATATAGATCAATAAAACAGAATTGAAGACCTAAACCTTGGGGCAAATAGCTAAGGTACTTGATCTTTGACAATGATGTGAATACGTAGATAGAGAAAAGACAGCATCTTCAACAAATGGTGCTGGACAAACTGCATAACCACATGTATAAAAATAAAACTAGACCTACTCATTTCACCATATGCAAAAATCAACTCAAAATGGATTAAGACCTCAAATAAGACCTGAAACTCTTCAACTACTGGAAGCAAAAATATGTCATGGAGGAACTCTCCATAACATAGGATTGAGGAAGAGCTTCCCAAACAATATGCCAGTAGCCAGGGAAATTAAACAACTACTCGACCAATGGGATTTCATGAAGCTAAAAAGCTTTTGCACAAACATACCATAAGCAGAGCCAATACAGAAATGGAGAAACACAGAATGGGAGAAAATTTTCGCAACCTACACCACTGACCGAGGCCTAATATCTAGAATCTACATAGAACTCAAAAAGCTAAACAATTAAAAAAAAAAAAAAAAATCAAACAATGCACTCAAAAAATGAGGTAGAGAAGTGAATAGGGAGTTCTCAGAAGAAGAAACACAAGTGGCTAAGACACACTTAAGAAAATGTTGAACATTCCTAACCATTTGGGAAATGCAAATTAAAACAACTATGAGATTCTATCTTACTCCAGTAAGGATGGACATAATTTAAAAACGAAATGATACCAAATGTTGGTGAGGATGTAGAGAGAAAACCTCATTCACTGTTGGTGGGAATAGAAACATGTACAACCACTATGGAAATCAACATGGAGATTCCTGAAAAAGATGAATATAAAACTATCAACAGACCCAGTTATTCCCTTACTGGGCATTTACCCTGAATGCTCCATGCTTCAGTACAGTGATATTTGCAAAACCCTGCTTATAGCTGCTCAATTCACAATAGCTAAGAATTGGAATCAATCCAGGTACCCATCACTGGATGAATGGATAAAAAAGTTATGGTACATTTATACATGGGAATTTTACTCAGCAGTAAGAGAAAATGATACAACATCTGTACGAAAATGGATGGACTTAGAACAGATCATATTCAGCACACACACAATAACAGAAGGACAAATGCTGCATGTTCTCACTCATTTGCAGTTCCTAACCTGGATCAGCTTGAGATGTTGGCATACAGGACGGGCAACTTGAGGCCCACACAATAGGGACGAAAGGGTTTGGAGAGAGGGGGGTAATAAACACAAAACTAAACATAAAACTAAACCCGAAATTAACTGGAAACAGAAACCTTTGTCCTTGAAGGTAGACTAAAATATATAACTCTGAATAGGAGAATTATATATTATATATAATTCTCAATAGTGGGAATGCCCGAAAAGAAGGGCCCTGGTGAGGACAGGATGAGACTTAGCCTTAAAATACTTGGGCTCTGACCTGTAACTCAGAGTACCAGAAACAGGTGCTACCCACTTTGAACTGTTGATCACCTATTAAGTCCCCCAAACAAGACAAGCTTCTGTCAAAGCTTGATAACACCTGGTAAAAGGTCTAAGACCCTATTGCTTAAGATACCATATGCTGCTGGCACAGAACACAGAGAGCCCTGGCTGGAGTATGGAAGAGAGCCAGTCGCCAGAGTGTTAGCCTATCTAGTGCTAGAAAGCGCTACATGAGCTACCAGGAGAAAGTGGCCAACAGTGGTCTAAGCAACCAGGAGTCTAAGCTACTCAGAAACAACCAGCCTGACAAGAAGTTCACACCAGTGAAATGGTGGCACAAGTTTTGGTGGGTAACCAATGGCTTTCTGATTGGTTAAGAGATCAACTCAGTGGAAAGGAACCCATATCTGGAACTGTAAACCAGGTCTGTAGACTATGAAGACATTATGCTCTCCAGTGTCAACCTCCCATTAGTCATATGCACAAAGTGGCACATCCATCTGGAGTTCATTTGCAGTAATAAGAGGCCCTGGTATGCCCATACTCATTCATTCTCTTTCTCTCTCATATATAAAAATATTTCTTAAAACCAAAAAGGGGCTGGAGAGATGGTTTAGTGGTTAAGTGCTTGCCTGTGAAGCCTAAGGACCCCGGTTCGAGGCTCGATTCCCCAGGACCCGTGTTAGCCAGATGCACAAGGGGGCACACGCGTCTGGAGTTCGTTTGCAGAGGCTGGAGTACCTGGCGCGTGCGCGCATGTGCTCTGTCTCTCTCTTTCTCTCTCACTGTCAAATAAATTAAAAATGAACAAAAAAATTAAAAAAAAAAAACAAAAAGACTGTCCTTTATGACAATCACTAGCCCACTGGTGAGCAATTCAATTTTACACATGGACTAAAATTATGTAGACTTCACACGGATCTCAAATGACATTTTTTTATGAATATAAGTTTCTTTACTTAGTAGCTGACCATCACTCACATCAGAAGCTATGGCTCCCAGCTCCTTGGGGCACTGCTAGACCTGTCAGGCTTGGAAATGGTAAGACCTGGTCATAGAATGTTCAGAGATGCACTGTAAAACAGAGCCAACACCAAAAAGAACTGCACTGACAAATGGCAACAGCTCCACGGGTAAGAAGAGGAGACATAAAGAGCACACAGATCACTAATCTGAATGGGATCCCAGCCCAGAAATTTCACTCTTAGTACAAATTTCTGAAATTAACAGTCAGCATTAAGAAAAATGAGGCCACAATTTTAAGTGTGCTGATACCTTATACAAATACTTTGAGAAAGATATGAGTCATGCAAAGAGATGATGCCAAAAAAGCACAGAACTTCAATAATCTGCATATGAAAAACATCACTCCAGCCAGGCATGGTGGTGCACCTCTGCAATTCCAGCATTTGGGAGGGTCAGGCAAGAAGATCCTAAGATGTATGCCAAGACCCTCGCTCTAAAAGCAAAACAAAAGAAGGTACCACCATCTCCACCCTCTACTCTCTGGCCGGCAGGAAGTAGGAGGGCTTACCTGATATCCTTGGGAAGCTCTGGCAGCTGCATCTTCTTCATCATAGCATAGTGTGAGATGGCCAGGACGGCCATCCCCAGGCATTCATTCTCAATGTCATGCCCATCCTGCTCAGTCTTGGGGTCCCGAATGGGAGCCAGGCATTTGATCAAATCGTACTGTCCCTTTGGAGCACAGATGAGAAAAAAAAGAACTTTAGGAACTATCCATGTTTTGATCCTAAGAGGAGGGCTCTGTGTGTGGAGGTGCTAGCAGAACACAGCCCAGAGCAAGGACAGAATGGCTTCTCCACCATTAATGCTGTGCTCCAATCAAGCAAGGCAGGAAATGGCTCAGGAGATGAGATGTTCTCCCTTGGTTAGTCCATCCACCTAACAAGTACTTATGCGGCAGTGTGAGGTAGAGGTAAAGAATAAAACTCACAAAGCCCTGTCATGGTGTCTTCCCATGCCGTGAGGTGAAATACCAACCCTGACAGTTGGCAGAGGCTGGATAGGATGTGTCCATCTGCCCCTACCCACCCACCCACATATCACTGTGCTGTTGTGCTATGTACCCCACCCACTCCAGGGGCATGTTATTTGTGTTCCTCTGTACCAGTACTGAGGGGAATGTAGGCGATGTCTGAGAATATTTTTGGCTGTCCAGATACAGGGAAGAGGAGATTACTGGTAACCAGTGTACTGGTATAAGTGGTTGCAAACCAGAGGACTGATGAATATCCTACAATGTAGAGGGCAGTCCACAATGCTGTCACTGACCACTGCCGCCTAGATGCAGCAAGGAAGGAATCTATCCCTTGCCTCTTAGAACTGCAGACTCCTATTTATTTTTTAAGTTTTATTATAGAAGTCATCTCCCTAGTCAGGCTTCTTCTTCTGATTCCCCTACTTAAGTCTGTTCTCCCAGGATTGCGGAACTCGGTATTTAAAGGCATTATTGTTTAGAGCCTGTCAGCCTGGGGCTCAATTCTCTAGCCACCCAAGTAAAGCTGGATGATAGGCATTTGTTTGCAGCAGCAAGAGATGGGAGGGGGTGGGAGAGAGAGAGAGATTCAGACACACACACATACATATGAATTAATTTAAAAAAATTAGTTCTCTCCATTCAATACCCTTCATTTTCTCTATCACAAAAACTGTCCTTTCATAGCACTTGTTACTATTTGCTTTTTTTTTCTTTTTTAAATATTTTATTTATTTGAGAGAGAGAAATAGGCAGGGGGAGGGAGGGAAAGAGGGAAGGAGAGGGAGAATGGTATGCCCGCGCCTCCAGCCACTGCAAACAAACTCCAGATGCATATGCCTCCTTGTGCATCTGGCTTACATGGGTCCTGGAGAATCAAATCTGGATCCTTTGGTTTTGCAGGCAAGTGCCTTAATCCCTAAGCCATCTCTCCAGGCCCCTGCCCCTAATTAAGTCAGGCTCTCACTCTGAACCTCAGACTAACCTAGAACTCACTCTAGTTAAGGTTCACCTCAAACTCTCATCAATCTTCCTGTCTACCCCCCAAATGCTAGGATTGAAGACATGAGACATCACAGCTGTCACTACTTCTTATACAGAATCTATGCATCACTTTATGAGCTTTTTTCTTGTTGGTCTACCTGGTATATACAACTGATATACAGAGAAACCATGTCTATCTGTTCATCCCTATACCACTAGAATCTTGGCAAGATGCAATCAGAACACAAAAACACAGGAAATACTGGGTCAGTAAATGAAATGGTATAAAATCAAACAACAGATACCACTTTTGTTAGAGAGAGAGAGAGAATTGGTTCACCAGGGTCTCAGCCACTGTAATCACACTCCAGACACTTGCACCACCCAGTGGGCAAGTACGACCTGTGCTTGCCTCACCTTTGTACACCTAATGTGGAATCTGGAGAGTTGAACATGGGTTCTCAGGCTTTGCAGGCAAGCACCTTAACCTCTAAGCCATCTCTCCAAACCTGGTTTTGGATTTTTGGGACACTGTCTCACTACGTATCTATGGCTGGCCTGGAACTGACTCTAGAGACCAGGCTGGCTTCACACTTGCTATAATCCTGTTTCTGCCTCTCAAGGGCTGCGATTATAGGTATGTACCACCATGATCTTCCATGTCATTTTTTTTATTTTAAAAATTTATTTATTACTCTGTATATGTGGGGAGAAAGAGGTTGAGAGAGGGAAAGAAAATGGGCCTCTTGCCATTGCAAATGAACTCCAGATGCTCTGCTTTGTACATATTTTTAACGTACGTCTGCAAAGTTTACAGGAGGGTGAATGTACATGTACAGGGAAAGTGAATAGGGAAGCAGTTTACAAAGGGACATGAATAAGGTACTTTCAAACACTCTATACATAATATATAATGGAAGCATATATTACAAATATGTGCTATCTCACGGTAATGTGCTATCAGGGGATTCTTAGCTTCCTTTGCCCAACTACTAGTCTTCCCTCAATTGCGCTTCCTGTCACCTCTGCACATAAGGCACTATGACCTAGAAAATGGCAGGCAGTGTGGGAAAGAAAGGTAAGCCTGGAAATCCTACAACTGGGAGGACTGGCTATTTGGCTGAACTGTGGTTCTCCCCTGTCACCTAGGCCAGTAAGCCTAGGGCTGGTAAGAACTTCCACAGTCAGGCCATAAGGCACTCCAATTTAGCTATACAGGGAATAAGAGCCCCACAAGGCCATCCCCTACCCACAGACACCATGTCCTAGACCCAAACTTCCCACCTGGGCAAACAGATATTCCAGTGAGCTGGCATCAAGGAGAGGGGTTGCATCTGGAATCTTTTTCTTCTCGTAGCCATTTTTTTGCTTCTTTGGAGAATGTCGCCAAACAGACTGCTCATTGTCGTTGGTTCCATGCCAGTTAGTGAAGTAAAACCTGAACGACAGTAAAATAATGTCAACTGTGGTACAGGGGGCCCTGCAATTCTAGGCTGGGGAGGCATCTATCAAAAGCAGACCGAGATGATAGCTGAATTGCCCTGTAACCTTCACCATCTTGTGCCTAGAAGAGAACGACGGTACAAGCCTCGCACCCGCAAATCCCATCCTATGCCCCACTCTTCTTATTCTTGTACCATACTAGGACTGAGTGATCACAATGATGGTGCTTCTGAAACCCATGGCACCTCCCTATGAAGAGAAACACCTTCCCCCTATAACTAGCTGCTAGCCCAACAACACCTCTAGCTGTCCTGCCTGGCAGTGCTGTTTCAACCCCAACACCTTTGCATTCAAGTCCTAAAATTTCTGATTGGAGTTCTTGGCTACAATCAAAAGGTGCACAGTACAGTAATGTTTCCAGGTCCAAGACTGCAGTTATTCAACCAGTGATGTAACAGAGAACCACATAAGCACCAGCTGTGGTTTCATGATGGAAGTGAATGGTACAGTACAACTTTGTCACTTAATCCTCATGACAACTCCCCCCGCTCTCTGTTTCCGCTGAACAGATGATAAAAACGAAACCTGAATGAATTGAGGTGACCTAAGACTGTTGCCTACTACTACTTTCATCTACAACCTGCCCAGGGAAACAGAAATATATTCTAGGATGCGTGATGATGGCTATGTTAGCCAGGCTTTCACCAGACTATAGACTTGGCTCAGCTTGGGTCTCTCTTATCCACACATACCCAGAAGCAGAAAAAGAACCACATTATCGAAAAGTACTTTGCCGCCCCTGCCCCCACCACCACCACCACCAAAGGATTGCTGTTAAACTCAGATACTCGACACCGGAACCAGGGCAGGTCCAGTAGATGCTAGAACCTGGAGGAAAGTGTTCCTGGGCACAGCTTTGCCTTCAGTGGGTCCTGCCCAACAGCAACACAAAGCAACACGAAGAAGTGTGTTGCACGCAGGACAGCATTGTCACTCATGTGTAAGGGGGAATGAGCCATACACAGGATGACACTGCAGCTTTCATGTGCAATGGGGCACATGGCACACACAGGACAATGTTGCAGCTTTCATGTAATGAGGCATTTGCCACACGCAGGACAACACTGCAGTTTTCATGTATAATGAGGCATTTGGCAAACACAGAATGACATTGCAGCTTTCATGTGTAATGGGGTATGTGCCATACACCAGATGACACTGCACTTTTCGCATGTAATGGGGCATCTCCCACACATGGTACTACACTGCAGCTTTGATGTGCCATACACTGGATGACACTGCAATTTACATGGGTGACAGGGCATGTGGCCACACGGAGTACTACACTGAAGTTCTCATGGGGAACAAGGCATGTGCCAGATGCAGGAGGACACATATGCAGCAGTTTTCATGGGTCCCACATATATCTTTCCCTTCCTCTATAAAAATCTGGTAAGTTACACTTTACAATTCTATTGGCACATAATTGGATATATTCAATCATTTGTGATTTTTTAAAAATATTTAAAATTTTCACAGGTCTCTAATGTAGGATCTTGGGACCATGTTTAATGGATAACTCATCCAGAATAATTAACTATTAGACTGGAGTCTAGACCATATGAAGCAGACAGAGGTAAAAGCAACAGTGGCAGTGATGAGGCAAGATGGGCTGAAATAGCTCCAAGACAAGCAGGAGCTCTGTGGCAACAGAGGGCACGGCTGCCTGGCTCACTAGACTCTCAGTGACTAGAACCTAACAGGTGCTAAATTAATGCTTTAACAGGTAAACAACTGATGAACAATGTTGTAGTCAGTTTTGCATTGCTGGACAAACATCTAGCTAGATACAGCTTATAGGATCAAAGAGGTTTATTTTAGGCTTAGGAGCTGACTCATCTCCATATGTCCAAGCAGAGAAACATGCCAACAGGCAGCACCACAAAGCCACCACAGCTCCAACTGCTCTCCATCCCTTTAGGGTAGGACTCAAGGTCTACCTCCAAACATACTTTATGGCTGAATTCCAAAACCTGTCCCCACTAACACCTCTTCCACCTGTGCTGCTGGAGACTTAAGTTACAAGCTCAAGTCTTAATCAAAACCACCTGAGTTTATGAGGTCATACATTCAAACTACCACAGACAGACCCAGGGAATAGTAATCAATCCTGGGAGCAAAGACCTGGTAAGTTGCTTTAAAGGTAAAATTTGGTATTTTGTAATTTTCAATGGTTCCACACAGCTTATCTTCTCAGTAGCTTAGGAAAGGACTGGGAGTCTGACTGTGGGCTGTAGCATTTCTAACATACAGAAAGCATCCCATGCAAGAATACAAATGTGACCACTGGACTTCTTGGTAAATGAGTCGGGACCCAGGCCATGGCCACCCGAGCTGCATGACAAAACCAGGCCAGCACCAGCCTTGTTGTTTCATACCTCATACGATAGTGAAGCCGGAGAGACATCTTATCGTCCACAGTGATAACATGATTGGGAGCGTACCAGAGCTTGGTATTCTCATTATACAGGGCAAAGAGATTGTGGCACAGAGGAGATATACCTGAAAAAAGAGAACATCAGAGAAGTTACAGGCAGATGTAATTAGCCAACAATTTTAAAAGTATGGTAACTACAAAGGTGAGAAATTGTCTCATCTAGAGAACCTAGGTCATTTGCGTCCTCATAGCACAAACATAATTTTCAACCATGTTCACTCAGGTACAATCAGGAACCACACACCCCAGGAGTAGGCATGCAGTTCTTTGCAAACCAAATTAAAGGCAGTTAAAAATAAAAGTTAATGGGTTGGAGAGATGGCTTAATGGTTAAACTTGCCTGCAAAACCTAAGGACCCATGTTTAACTCTCCAGATCCCACATTAGCCAGACATGCAAAAGTGAGGCAAGCACAAGTTCACACATGCCCACTGGGGGGGGGGGGCGCGCAAGCATCTGGAGTTTGATTTCAGCAGCTGAGGCAGTGGCGTGCCAATTCTCTCTCTCTATGACCTATCTCATTATAGGTATCTAAGGCAAATCTTGATTAAAAGATAAAAGGCTATCTCAGAGGTTCACAGATTGCACCTGATGTGCACCTTAGCAATTCCAGTCAGAAACCTGGAGGAGTTTAGGAAGTCCTCAATCTGTGTTCTACAAACCAGGTTTAAATAATTCTAACTATGATTATACACTAAGTATGAAAAGAAGCTCCTGGCTTCTACACAGAATACATATTAAGAGAGAAAAAAGCCAGGTGTGGTGGGCACGCCTTTAATCCCAGCACTAGGGAGGCAGAGGTAGGAGGATCACTGTGAGTTCAAGGCCACCCTGAGACTATATAGTGAATTTCAGGCTAGCCTGGACTAGAATGAGACCCTACCTCAAAAAAAAAAAAAAAAAAGAGAGAGAGAGAGAGAGAGAGAGAGAGAAAGAAGATCCTGGCTTCTACACAGAACACATATTAGAATATGTAATAATAATAATGTGATTTTTGTCAGTGATTAAAATACACCATTAATAAATATACTCGAGTACTCTTTGTATTACTTTGTATAGTAATCATAAATATTTCAAATAGTATCAAAGTAGCACAAAGATGTATGTCTAACAAAGCTGTGCCTCCCCATCCTACAACCAGTTCCTTAGTAACAAGCATGATAGAAAGGGCAACTCTGAAGCCACCACTTCTGAATACATAAGGAAACTGCACAGACCCGTGATCCTGACAGGTGTAGGAAGAGAGCTGATTAACAATGATCAATTATCACTGAGATCTTTATGCCCAGCCAAGCTTCAACCTAGATACAGTACACTTAAATGAAAAACCAAAAAAGTGGGATAAATAAGGTTGTTTGTTTCCCAAATCTGACACCTGATATGAAAGTGACACTGGTAAGGCTCTTCTTTGGCCGTAAGAGCTGGGTAGTCACTCTCCTGAATGAGGACACTGGGTTGAGAAAGTAAAGATATGCTGGTATCTCAAAGCACTCTCTTCTATCCTTCTCAAGAAAGGAACAGCACACTCTACTCCTAGGGTAGAGAGAGATGGCTCAGCAGTTAAAGGTGCTTGCCTGCAAAGCCTGCCAGGCCAGGTTCAAGAGCCTAGCCACCCACATGAAACCAGACAGGTATTTGATTGCAGGGGCAAGAGACTCTGGCATATACATACATATACATACACACACACACACACACACACACACACACACTAAATACAGAAACAATAAAGAGGGACTTAACAGAGCATTTTCCCCTAGCAACAAAGTATTATCAGGACTGTTTCAAATGTGCTACAAGTTTTCACTTATAAATGATTCTGAAGACTGGCCTGGAAACCTAGCTCTTATACATAACCATGCACACACATATTTGAAGCATGATTTGTATGTAATCATTGGTACTGCCAGCAATTTCACAAGAGGTCCGATTCTAATACCTTATCTACCTATACTCACTGGCCACTAAGAGGAAGAGCAAAAAAAAAACCTTTTAATGTAAAAAGCACCAAGTACTAACCCTAATATAAACATCTTCTGAAGGCTACATGTGAGACATCAACCTAGCATTACACTTACTAGCTTTTAATCTCCTTGGTACTTGATGAGGTAGGCAAGCAGCATTCTCACCATTTTACAGACAAACTGTCCTCCTGAAATTTACTTTTATTCAAGATTATGCAGCTACTAACATTCAGACTCAAAACCAAGGTAGAACGGAGAGGGATAAAGCAATGAGACCTGATCAAACTACCAGTTAGCAAAAATAGGGAAGAAAAAACACTACCCTAATACTACTTCCAATTAATGATAACAGCTAAAATCTATATTTATGTACTTTTATTAAAATATTTTATTTTTATTTATTTGACAGTGAAAAAGGGGGAGAGAGAATGGGTGTATCAGAGCTTCCAGCCACTGCAGATGAATTTCAGATGCATGCACTCCCTTGTGCATCTGGCTAATGTGGGTCCCAAGGAATCGAACCTGGGTCCTTTGGCTTTGCAGACAAATGCCTTAACCACTAAGCTATCCCTACAGCCCTTATGTACTTTTTTAATTAAAATTTTGCAACATTCCCCCAGCCACTTTGAAAAGAGCCCACTCATCTCTATGAGAGGGGTTTATAAACAGACACCAGCTGGCTGACCCTGAAACTGCTGCCTAGTCAAAGTAACTGAGAAACATGACTTCACTTTCCCACTATTCGTTAGCTCCACCCATGTTTATCACACGTGCTGTTTGTCTACTAAGAGTCCACTATATTTTTCCCTCTAGCTCAAGCCTCTCCCTTTTTATGGGTACTCTAGTATACAAAGCACTTTAGGTAGAAAGACAAAGATAAAGGAGGAGAAGATTGGGGGGGGCAGGGGAGAGAAAGAAAGAGAGGGGGGATTTGGATAAACTGTGTCACTATCTCCACCATCCCTAGCAGTGCTGGAGGCAGGCAGGGACTGGACAAGGCACTCCATCATCACAGTGAGTTACTTCATCATCACAAGATGAATTAATTAGGTCTCTTCAAAACTGCTTTACTGCAATATAATTTACAACTATAAAATTCCTGTTTTATAGATATACTTCAATGAACCTCAGTGTATTTACTTAAGTTTCATAATCCTCACCACAGTCCAAGTGAATTAGATCTATGTCTGTGTTTCTGATTTTACTTGCCATATTAAATCAGACCAATTTCTCTGAATACAGATTACTGCCATTTCCCCATGTTAAAAGAATCTTTCTTAGGTACTCTGGTTTCGCACCTTCAGGAGGTAACAGGCTAACTTTAAGTAAGACAATCACATGGGGCGGGGAGCTTGATTTTCATTGATTTTTCTAGGTAGGCTTACAAAGGACTGGGTTTCCTCATTGTGCATGTGTCATTACAGGCAATTCTCACTCTCAAAAAACAGACTTGTTACCAGCCTCACTGTCCTTTTCATAGCCTGGCATGAGGAAGCCACAAATAACACTCAGTTTCTCATGTCAACCTCCCATCCATGGAAGAGGACAGGCCAAGGTAGCAGCAGTAGGATGGTCACACTGCTGGAGTCTTGAATGATCGCTAACATGTTAAGAAACAGTACTGTTGACCTCATACTTTGTATTAGATGCTTCACATATCACCCCATCTAGTGCCGATCTCATTTCAATCAGACAATTAAAGTGAATTAGAGGAGAAATGAGAATTGAGCCTCAGTTGGACATGTCTATAATCCCAGTACTCAGAAGCCTAAGGCAAGAGGATCAAGGGTTTGAGGCCAGGTTGTGCTACTCAGTAAGTTCTAGAACAGGTTGGACTATACAGCAAGACTGTCTCAAAAGAATGAAGCTCACAGGGCTGAGGAGTCAGTTCAGTGCTTAAAGGTCCTTGCTTGCAAAGTCTGCAGGCTTGGGTTCTATTTCTCAGGATAAAGCCAGATGCAAAGCATTGCATGCATCTATGATCCCAAATCACACCGACATTTGCAGTCTGTTTTCAGGAGCAAAAGACAAGTCTCAATGAAGGTAGAGCAGAGACACCTTGATGTTCTCTGACCTCCACATGCATGCCACTGTATGTTTCCCCATATACATAAATGCAAATAAAGTAAAATAAAATATAGTCTCACAGAAGACAAGCATTACTCCCTGGTATTCTACCACCTTCTAGTGATAAAGCAGAAATCAGCCACTGTGAGTGAAAGCAAAACTCCAGGATTAAAGTCTAATCCTGGAAGAAATAAGGTAGATCCCTGACTTTCAGAGCCCAGTTTCTTCTCAACAGAACCAAGGGGAGGAGAGACTCCATATATGCTTCTGGGCAGCATGCCACTGCAGCCCCGAGCCCAGCTTCTGGTACTCACTGCACTCCTGTGCGGCCTTGATGCACAGCTCCTCCGCAGTGTATTCTCCGCTGCCCAGGTGCAGTGGCTCCCTATCCAGCAAGTAGAAGGTTACCTCCACGCCCGGCTCAGGGGTCTCTTGCTTCACTTCAGTCTTCTTGGTACTCCTCATCTTAGCACAGAAAGCCATGGCATTGCAGTCTTCCTTTATATTTAGATACTGCATTGGGAGGAAAATGACAACTGTGATCATTGGACATACTGAGGTAGAGTTCTGGGGAGGACAGCAAGCAGCAATACTTGATACTTGATGCTTCTCTTGCACATTTCCCTACAGAAAATCAATCAGCTCAGAGATGAAAGAATTCATTATGTATGGCAGTTCACTAACTACAGAAAAATCATATTCTCAACAATGTGACATAATCTCAGGCATAATTTGAATATTTTCTATATTTGTACTCAAATTATGGTAGTAAAATATATTCTATTCTAGAGCCAATAATGTCAAAGGACTGGCTCATAATTACACTATTGCTTCCTCTGCAGGATCACGTAAGTTCTGAGTAAACTGTGCCAAGAAACAGTCTTTTAAAGTTATGTCGGTTCCCTACTAGACAGATAGCAAGCGTGGTGAAGACATGGGCCACAGTGTCTTCTCTATCTCCACACCTCCCACCCCCATCTGAGGCAGTGCACATAAAGTGACTATTTATGTAATTTACAAAGTGTGTGGAAGTGCCATGGAAGGGAATGATTAGGGTCAGGTCCCAATCACTCAGGCAGTACCTCATTCCAGAGGACAAGAAACCTTCATGTGAAAGGGTCCAAATCCACTGATGAGATGCTTTTATAAGTCAGTCATTACCATGGCTCCCAAAGGCAAGAAGGTTACAACTAAAGCAACAGCCCCAACTATTCAGCTACAGTTAAGGCCAAAGGAGGAACTGTGCAAAGTGAAGCCTCCTATAACCCTCCTTCCCTGTGCTCCAACATCACTGGCCTTCTAACCATCTCCCTGCCCCCCAGACTATTTTCTCCCTCCTGCCAATCCAACATTCACTAAAGTACTGTCTCTGTAACATAGATATCAAATCCTCTATTCATTTCTCATTATTCTACAAAGCCATTCTAAAACTATGAAACTAAGCCCTCCATCTCCTGTCCAATTGGTAGGTTTTGCTCACCTTATCTCTTATCACTGCCAGCTCTTTACTTCCTACTTAAACCCCAGAAGGCCACCAGGATTCCTGTACCTCATCCACTGTTTCTCAAGCTGCCTCACTCATGTTGAGTCCTCTCCAGGGCTACTCTCTCCCCTTGTCATAGCAAAATTCCACTTTCTTTAGAACTTAGTTCTGAACAGCACTGCCTCCAGGAAGCCCTCACTGAACCTAACCATGAGGCCAGATGCCCTCACTCCTTTGCTCCTAAACATATCACAATGCACACTAGCCATAAGGAAATGTGGTCTTCTTCTTCATGCATTTGTCATGCTGTCCATGGAGTCTTGGTCCATGAGGACCAAAAAAACTGTGCCATTCATCTTCTTGTTCCTAGTATGAAGCAGAGGCTTGAAATGATGGGTATTTGGGAGATGACTCAAGAAAGCTCCCAGAATAAGAAAGGTCATTACGGGTCAGACAACTGTCACAGCCCTCTGCACCAAACCATTTACTTGGTATACTAGCTGCTCTGGAGAGGGGAAGGGATAAGTTCAAGAGAAGAACATGTTCCAGATACACCTCACTACTACAAACTGGAAGCGTTCGAGTTTAACCATTTGATATTCAAAACAAATCTGGAGGCCAGAGTCTTCTGGAAATCAGACTGAAAGAGTATGCTTATAAGCTTGTAACTGACCCTGTAATTCAGATCAGCAGGCAAGACAATTTTTCAAAATTTAACATTTCGTTCCTAAATTGATCCCACATTGAAAAATTCTAAGATGGAAAAAAACAGTAGCTCAAAGCCCGCTTTTACAAGTGAGACAGATCTTTGTCTTGGAGATTCTTTATAGAAATGACAAAGAAAGTTTGTAAAGACAGACTTTGTAATGGTTCATTTCTGGTTGTCAATGTGACAGGATTTAGAATCACCAGGAAAACACATTTCTTGGCATGTTTGTTAAGGAGTTTTCCAGAATAGATTAACTGAGGTGGAAAGACCCATTTTGACTATGCAGAGTGCCACACATTCCATGGGCTGGTCCTGGAATGGCTTTGTAAAAGGAGAAAGACGGCTGAGCAGCAACATTCATCACTCTCTGCTTCCTCTCTATAGATTGAATATAACCAGCTGCCTTGAGCTCCTGCTGCCATTGCTTCCCTGCCATGATGAAATGTGACCTTGAATGATAAATCAAACTCCTCCTCCTAACTGATTGTTTTTTTTTGGGGGGGGGTGAGGTAGGATCTCACTCTAGCTCAGGCTGACCTGGAATTCACTATGTAGTCTCTGGGTGGCCTCAAACTCATGGCAATCCTCCTACCTCTGCCTCCTGAGTGCTGGGATTAAAGGCATGCACCACCACACCAGGCTACCTAACTGATTTTTGTCAAGTATTTTGGCCCAGCAAAGAAAAGGTAATTAATATAGTAATATGTATGGAAATGAGTAGGCAAGTATGCTAATTATACAAGCCCAAGGGTAGGGCAACTGTCAGAAAGACCCACAGAAGACCCTATGATGGAGAGGGCCCACTACACACAGTATGTCAACAGCTATGGAAGAGGATGGCATAGAGCCATAATCAACACTGACAATGCAAGTGAGAAAGCACAGAAGGCACCAAGAGTCCTCTGAGTGATATAAGATCTAAAAGAACATTAAAGAAATTGTTAACAGTGGTGGCTATATAGGGAGAGTACATAAGGGAACTTAGCTTGTAATCTACTTCCAATAATGTTATACTTAAACTGGGCTTGGTGGCACACACTTCTAATCCCAGCATTTGGGAAGCAGAGGTAGGAGGATCGCTATAAATTTGAGGCCACCCTGAGACTACAGAGTGAATTCCAGGTCAACCTGTGCTAGAAGTAGACCCAACCTGGGGGTGAGGGGCAGATTTCTTTAAACTTTTGTAGGTCACTGGCAGGTTTGGGATCAAGCTTCAGAAGCCAGGCACAGTGATACAGCCTGTAATCCCAGCACTAGGTAAAATAGAGCAAGAGGATCTCAAGTTCAAAGCTAGCCTGGGCTACACAGCAAGACCCTGACTCAAAAGAAAAAAGAAAACCACATACCTGCATTTATTCGCAGTCCAGTGTCCCCCAAAAGACAGATAAGATTTTCTTCCTTATTTTTTAAAGCACATTCAGAGTTGAACTAGAAACAAAAATAAAGAAATCAGCTCTGAGGTAACTAGATCTGAAAATAAGAGAACATTGTCGCTAAGGAAACAACTCAAATTTAAAAAGGCAGGAAAAGACATTTGGAAGAAAGAGAGGCTAAGGAAAAGCTGGTAGGGACATTAAGAGGACAACAACATATTAGGGCATAAAGGTCAAAGAAGATAGTATCTTCACTGCTCCAAGGAAAGAAGTAACTTTTGCTTTTTGGTGTAGTATACTGTCCAAAATAGTGACAACCACCACCACCAACTTCTCTCCTTTCCCCAAAGGTATGAACTTGTAGAATCTACTTATTTTTGTCTGTAAAATGCTACCATAATTACTGATTCAGAACTGGTTTCCAAGTTAACACAGATGTCTCAATTTTCTTTCCTTTTATTCAGAACTTTTATCAGAATTTGGTTGCAACCCTGCTGTTGTATGGCAAACAGCAGTGATATAATGAGGCAAAAGATGGTAGGTCAGCTCTGAACTGGGCAGACTGCAGTCCCTTACTGTCAAAGGTAGCAGACAGCACAAATGAAGCCAAAGGAATGCATACTTCTTCTTTTTTTTTTTTTTTCCTGGAGAAATTCTTTTTTTTTTTTTTATAAATTTTTATTAACATTTTCCATGATTATAAAATATATCCCATGGTAATTCCCTCCCTCCCCACCACCACACTTTCCCATTTGAAATTCCATTCTCCATCATATTACCTCCCCATTACAATCATTGTAATTACATATATACAATATCAACCTATTAAGTATCCTCCTCCCTTCCTTTCTCTTCCCTTTATGTCTCCTTTTTAACTTACTGGCCTCTGCTACTAAGTATTTTCATTCTCACGCAGAAGCCCAATCATCTGTAGCTAGGATCCACATATGAGAGAGAACATGTGGCGCTTGGCTTTCTGGGCCTGGGTTACCTCAAATATAATACTTTCCAGGTCCATCCATTTTTCTGCAAATTTCATAACTTCATTTTTCTTTACCGCTGAGTAGAACTCCATTGTATAAATGTGCCACATCTTCATTATCCACTCATCTGTTGAGGGTCATCTAGGCTGGTTCCATTTCCCAGCTATTATAAATTGAGCAGCAATAAACATGGTTGAGCATGTACTTCTAAGGAAATGAGATGAGTCCTTTGGATATATGCCTAGGAGTGCTATAGCTGGGTCATATGGTAGATCAATCTCTAGCTGTTTTAGGAACCTCCACACTGTTTTCCACAATGGCTGGACCAGATTGCATTCCCACCAGCAGTGCAGAAGGGTTCCTTTTTTTCCACATCCCCGCCAACATTTATGATCATTTGTTTTCATGATGGTGGCCAATCTGACAGGAGTGAGATGGAATCTCAATGTAGTTTTAATCTGCATTTCCCTGATGACTAGTGACGTAGAACATTTTTTTAGATGCTTATATACCATTCGTATTTCTTCCTTTGAGAACTCTCTATTTAGCTCCATAGCCCATTTTTTGATTGGCTTGATTCCTTATTATTTAACTTTTTGAGTTCTTTGGATATCCTAGATATTAATCCTCTATCAGATATATAGCTGGTGAAGATTTTTTCCCATTCTGTAGGTTGCTTCTTTGCTTTTTTCACTGTGTCCTTTGCAGTGCAAAATCTTTGTAATTTCATTAGGTCCCAGTGGTTAATCTGTGGTTTTATTGCCTGAGCAATTGGGGTTGTATTCAGAAAGCCTTTGCCAAGACCAATATGTTGAAGGGTTTCCCCTGCTTTTTCCTCTAGCAGTTTCAGAGATTCCGGTCTGATGTTAAGGTCTTTAATCCATTTGGACTTAATTCTTGTGCATGGCGAGAGAGAAGAATCTATTTTCATCCTTCTGCAGATATATATCCAGTTTTCAAAACACCATTTGCTGAAGAGGCTGTCTGTTCTCCAATGAGTATTTTTGGCATTTTTATCGAATATCAGGTGGCTATAGCTACTTGGGCTTGCAACTGGGTCTATTCTGTTCCACTGAGCTACATGTCTGTTTTTGTTGGAATGCATACTTCTTGACATCCACTTAGGTGCTTCTCACAGCTCTGGGTGACTGTGTTGGAGAAGGTTCTCCGCAATGGGCAGGGTTTTAGCAAGAGCACTGACAGTGGCCAGGGAGGAACCCAGTGTGGATCTGGATGTGATGGCTATAGTGTGGCAATTCTGACGTAAGTATTTTTATTGAGATTCAAAGAATCATTATACCTTCAACTTGTTAAAACTATTGCATGGTCAATGTTTGAACTGTATAGACAGACACCCTGTCCTGTACCACAATGACAATGAGCCTTTAACTAAGCACCAATGCTTCATTCTGTCAGAAGCAGGGCTTCAAATGCCACATTCATTCAATGAGAACCCTTGTGCAGCCTGCATGTCACAACCTGTCTAGATGAGGAACAACAAAGACACAACGAAGACAAAGGTCAGTATGTTTTCCTGCCTACATGAACCTCACCATCTGTAGAACAGAATCAAAGAGAGAAGCGCTGACTGAAGGCATGGGTGGGTGACACTGCTTGAAGCCCAGGTAAGCAGTTAACCAGAAAGCTTAAAGGTGATGTGTATGGAGGCAATGGGCACAAAGCCAATGGGGAAGGGGGCACAAGCAAAGCAGGAGCATGTGCAAAGACCCTGGAGAGGCAAGACGCTAGTCAAAGGTAACCATCTACAATAAACGATGCTTACACCTGGGCACAGAGCAGCAGTGTGCTAATGACTCACTGCCCAGTGTTCCCACAGTAGCTTATTACTTCTGGTACCAGGGAACTCCATGTTTTTGAGAATATAAGGAAGGCTCAAAGGCTCAGAGCCCTTTAGGGAAGGAAGATGTAGGCTTCTTGCAGAGGGGCTACCACATAACATAACCATTTTTTTTTAAATTTTCTTTTTGGTTTACTTTTATTTATTTGAGAGCGACAGACAGAGAAAGGCAGAGAGTGAGAGAGAGAATGGGCGCACCATGGCTTCCAGCCACTGCAGACAAATTCCAGACACGTGTGCCCCCTTGTGCATCTGGCTAACGTAGGTCCTGGAGAATCGAGCCTTGAACCGGGGTCCTTAGGCTTCACAGGCAAGCACTTAACTGGTAAGCCATCTCTCCAGCCCAATATAACCATTTTAACATGCAGTTTTTTAATGTGCCTCATTACTCATGTGCTACTTTAGTCGTAAGAGTCAAGGTCCAACTAAAACAATTAGCCTTCTTCTAGAACAGCATGCTATGAAGACCTATAACCACAGAGATTTGGAGTACCCATCCTTTGTTCTCTTCAACAAACAACATTATACTAAAATCATGAGGCAACTCACTTCCAAACTAACCTGCAATGGTGCTGCCGCTGGCACTGGTGACGGGTGGGCACTAGCACGGCATTAGTTTGTGAGGCTTAGACTTAGCTCTACAGAAACAGGAACAGCATGTTTCCTAAACACTCAACAATTACTGTGATGCTACATGTTGAATGGATTAAAATGACAACAAAATCTCCACTCGCAAGGAATTAACAGTCTAATAACACCATACACCACACAGCACCTAAAAGACACAGCGGAACTGCTCTAAGCTCTGCAAACCTAGGACCAGCTCCTGTGGCAAAAACAAACTAGGAGGTAGAGGAGATGCTTAGTGGACAAAGCAGTTACCACACAAACATGAAGACCGAAGGTCACATGCCCAGATAGATGTAAAGCCAGACAAGGTAGTACATGTCTAAGATCCCAGGGAGACAGGAGCTGCCTACAGTAAATCCCTGAAGCTGGAAAGCTAGCTAGATGTGTCAGCAGCGAACAAGTGACTCTGCCTCAAAACAAAGTAGATGAGGACTGATACCGAAGACTGTCTTCTGTCCTCACGTACTCATGCCCCCCCCCACAAAAGAAAAAAACCATACGACAAACACACATTTAAAAACAAAACAGGAGGCTGGAGAGATGGCTTAGTGCTTGAAGCACCTGCCTGTGAAGCCTAAGGACCCATGTTCTACTCTCCAGGTCCCACATTAGCCAGATGTACAAAGGTGAGGCAGGCACAAGGTTGCACATGCCCACTAGGTGACACAAGCGTCTGGAGTTCATTGCAATGGCTGAGGCCCTGGCATGCCAATTCTATCTCAAATCAAATCAAATAGAACAGAACAGGGCTAGAGAGATGGTTTAGTGGTTAAAGTGCCTGCCTACAAAGCCTAACGAACCAGGTTTGATGCTACAGAAGCAGGCCCCTTGCTCTGCCTTCCTGATCGAAGTGCCCCTGGGGTCCCCAATTCCCAGATACCCTGCACCAGACTTTGGAGTGAGAAGGCCAAATCCCTGGTCCCAGGCTCCTCCCAGTTTCTTGATCCCTGTAGGTCCCCCTGCGCCTGTCTTGGGGAGGCCTGGTCCTTGTGTGGGGGCTGTGGAAAGAGGCCTTTTGCTCTGGAAGCCTGCCTAGCCCCTGGGTACCAACATCCCTATTATCCTGGGTCAGAGGGTGCACAGCCACTGTAGGACCTGGTCTCTTGTCTCTGGCTCTCCAGCTTCCTGATGCCTGGTTCCCCAACCTGTGGTTCCCATGTGCTGAAGAGTACTTGTAAGTGGAGTGAGTAGGCCAGAGCTCCCAGTTTCCCAGGTACCTTTGATGTACCTACAATCTCCACAATTTGAACATGTGTGGTTATAACCCCATCGTACACCAGTACATCAATTTGGTTCACATTTAAAACATAATACCCTCTGAAGATCCTACAAGACCTTCAATAGACCACAGTGCAAAAAGACCAATGGAAGTCAGAAAAATGAAAGAGCTCCACCAAGGAATCCTAGTCCCACAATGGAAACCTCCAATGAAATCATAGAAAAATCAACTAAAATTCAATTCCAAAATAATAATACAACAACCAAGGAGACCCTGATTAAAAGAATTACCAAATTGGAAGCAAACTATCAAAAACCAACATTCATATCAATGACATTGAATAAAATCATCTCTTGGAGTGTTCTGCTTTTGACAGTAGGCTTAACTTGAATGAAGAAAAAGTAGAACAGAGATATGAATGAATTGAAGGTGAGTCAAGAAATGGAAGCTCTCAATAACTGATAAAGCTTAATGAAGACTTGATCAAATTTAAGAATGAATTCCAGAGCATCAAGAAAATCAGAACTCGGGGGGAGGGAGGGAATTACCATGGGATATTGTTTACAATCATGGAAGTTGTTAATTATAAAAAATAAATTTTAAAAGATGTGTAAGTGAAAAAAAAAAGAAAAAAGAAAATCAGAACTCAAACCGAAATCGTACCTCAAAAAATAAGATTGATAGCCAGGCGTGGTGGCGCACACCTTTAATCCCAGCACTTGGGAGGCAGAGGTAGGAGGATAGCTGTGAGTTCAAGGCCACCCTGAGACTACAAAGTGAATTCCAGGTCAGCCTGGGCTAGAGTGAGACCCTACCTTGAAACACACACAAAAAAATGAGAGGGCTGGAGAGATGGCATAGCAGTTAGCGCTTGCCTGTGAAGCCTAACGACCCTGGTTCGAGGCTCGATTCCCCAGGACCCATGTTAGCCAGATGCACAAGGGGGCACATGCATCTGGAGTTCATCTGCAGTGGATGGAAGCCCTGGCGTGACTATTCTCTATCTTTCTCTCTGCCTCTTTCTCTCTCTATCGCTCTCAAATAAATAAACAAAAATAAATAAATTTTTTTTAAAAAGGAGAGATGGACCTGATATAAAATAACACAATAGAAAATAAAAATCAAAGAAATATTATTAAAAAGAAAAAACCTCTCTAGAACCCCTGACTAAAGACAAGACAAAACATCCGGATCATGGTTATACCAGAGGAAATCCAGGCCAGAGGCATAGAGAACACATTCAACAAAATTATTGAAGAAAAATGTTCTAATCTCTAAAAGAGAGGCCCATTCAGATACAAGAAGCCCATAGAACAACAAACAGACAGGACCTAAGAAGAAACTCTCCAAGACACATCATAGTTAAAATTCTTAACAATGAAAACAAAGAGTGGTAAAGCAGCAAGAGAGAAACACCTCAGTACGTACAAAAGCAATCCCATCAGAATTACCTCAGATTGTTCAATGAAAACCCTGAAAGCCAGAGGGCCTGGAATGGAACACTCCAAAGTCTAAAATTCTATGGCTTCCAACCCAAGCTACTCTATACAGCAAAAGTATCCCTTATAATAGATGGTGAAAGGAAAACTTTCCATAAAAAAAGTCAACTCTGATTATACAAAACACAAAGCCAAACCTACAGAGAATACTTGAGGGAATACTCCACAACAAGGAGTAAAACAAGCAATCTCAAGAGCCAACAAGATGATGATCACAATAACCCAAAACAGACCAGGCTCAAAATAGTACAAAACATAAGCAAGCACCAAACCCATAAAACACCTCATCATGGCAGGGATTAATTCAAACCTGACAGTAATAACCTTAAATATTAATGGTTTTAACCCACCCATCAAAAGATACAAGTTATCATGGTGGATTGAAAGAATGGACCCAAACCGGGTATGGTGGCACAAGCCTTTAATTCCAGCACTCGGGAGGCAGAGGTAGGAGGATCACCATGAGTTTGAGGCCACCCTGAGACTACATAGTGAATTCCAGGTCAGCCTGGGCCAGAGTGAGACCCTACCTCAAAAAAACAAATAAAAAGAAAGGAAGGAAGGAGGGAAGGATGGAAGGAGGAAAGGAAGGAAAGATGGACCCTTCTATCTGCTGTATTCAAGAAACCCACATTACCACTAAAGACAGACACCTCCTCAGGGTTAAAGGATGGAAAATGTTATTCCAAGCAAATGGAAATAAAAACCAAATGGGATCTCATATGTGGATCCCAGCTACAGATGATTGGGCTTCTGCGTGAGAAGGAAAATACTTAGTAGCAGAGGCCAGTAAGTTAAAAAGGAGATATAAAGGGGAGAGAAAGGAAAGAAGGAGGGTACTTAATAGGTTGATATTGTATATATGTAAATACAATGATTGAGATGGGGAGGTAATATGATGGAGAATGGAATTTCAAAGGGGAAAGTTGGGGGGGAGGGAATTACCATGGGATTTTTTTTATAATCATGGAAAATGTTAATAAAAGTTTAAAAAAAAACCAAATGGGTGCTGCTATATTTAATATCTGATAAAACAGGCTTCAAACCAAAAGTAATCAAAAAGGCCACTTCTTACTCATCAAGGGAATGATCTAACATGAGAACATCACAATCATAAATCTATATGTGCCAAACACAGGTGGACCATAGTTAAAACCTACATGACAACAAAACAGAAATGAACACCAACACCATCACAGTCAGAGACTTCAATACTCCACTGTCATCAATAGACAGATATCCAAGCAGATAATCAACAGAGAAATAATAGAGCTCAACAACACCATAGATCAACTAGAACTAATGGACATCTACAGAACTTTCTACCCCAACTCTACAGAATACACATTGTTCTCAGCTGCCCATGAAACTTTCTCCAAAAATGACCATGTATTAGGCCATAAATCGTGCCTCCATAAATTCAGGAAAACTGAAGTAACTTCCTGCATCATATCAGATCACAATGCTTTAAAGTTAGAAATTAAAGAGACACATCAGGAACTCCACCAGCTTCTTGAGACTTGCAATACAAATCAAAAAAGAAATTGAAAAATTCCTAGAACTGAATAATAGTAAAAATACAACCTACCAAACTTATGGGACACAATGATGGCAGTCCTAAGGGGAAAACTCATAACAAAGACAGCAAGATCACAAGTTAATAACCTAACCTTCCACCTAAAGGCACTGGAAAAACAAGAAGAATCCAACCCTAAGAGCTCCAGATGGAAAGAAATGATCAAGATTAGAGCAGATATTAATGAGCTGGAAACAAAGAAAACAATGTTTAAAAACTGATGAAAGGAAGAGCTGCTTCTTTGAAAAAATAAACAAGCTTGAGAAACAGTAGGGAAATGCAGCAGTAAATCAATTATATTAGCATAACAGTGTCCTCACTGCATGTGTAGTCTGAATAGAGATTCCAATCCTTAAAGGCTGAGTTCCTTCAAGTGTGAGCGAAAGTTGCATTTCTTTACTCAAAAAAAAAAAAAAAAAAAAAAAAAAACACAACCCTGAACTGTGACTTCTATGTAGAGAGTGGCATCTTGGGTTTTGCTGTCTACTGTACAGCGATTTCTGCCTGGTTTATTGCCCAGTAAACGTCAATGAACTTTTCAAAGTTGACATTGTAAATAAAACAACTTATGAGAGGGGTTTTGTTGCAGAAAAACAAACTAGGATCTGGAAAAAGGCAACTTGATATTAATGCTCTGATTGGAGTTATCAGGATGTCTCCAGCCTCTTGAGCCAATCACATTGCTTTTGATTAGCTTGTGTGTAGCTGGGCTCTCTTCACTGAACCTGAGGATTTGTGTTTCGTTTTGCTTTGGTTTCGGGGTTTTTTTTTTTTTTCTGATGGATTTTGTTTAAATTTTTAATCACAGCTTTGAATATGTTGCCTAGAGACTTAGTTACTATCCAGTTTGTGGTTTTGTGGGGAACTGTAACTAGATAATTTGTTAATTTTAATTAAAAAAAAACTTAATTCAAAAAAAAAAAAAGAAGATTGATAAACTCCTGCCCAATTTGATCAGGCAAAAAAACCGAGAAGTCTCAAATTAACAAAATTAGAAATGAAAAAGAGGTCACAATAGACATCAATGAAATTGGAAGAATCATCAGGGCATATTTCCAAAATCTCTACTCCACAAAATTGGATAATCTAGAAGAAATGGATGAATTCCTAGACACATACCAGATATCAAAACAGCACTCACAAAAGATTGCAAAAGTAGTCAAAAGCCTCCTCCAAAAGAAAAGTCCAGGACTGGATGGCTTCTCAGCCGAATTCTATCAAACCTTCATTGAAGAACTGAAACCAACTTTTCTCAAACTGTTTTGCATAATTAGAGACCAGGGAATCCTCCCCAACTCCTTTTGTGAAGCTAGCATCACCCTAATACCAAAACCTTAACCATCAGAGTAGGGGAATGTTTGAGCAGTCCAGCACAGATCCACCTTGCATAGGCCTGGAACCTTCTCAAGGCTTCACATACATCACGCCAAGAAAACCATCTAGCGACTTCCACCCACAGACCTACAGAGATGACTTGCCTCTACCTCTCTCCAAGACCCTCAAGCTTTGCTGAGACCTGGGTAGCAGGTCTGATGAAAGCCCCACAAAACACTGTACAGCTAATGAATTCCAGCCAAGAGAATAGCCTAATATAAATACAAAATTTAGATTTTTTTTTTCCCTGTAAGCAAGTCAGAATTACAGCTTTTCTATATGCCACTTCTGTCACACAGAATGACTCCTAACTATAACAGTGATTCCAGGAATATCCCAGGGTCATAAATACTGCTTCATTTACAATAACGTTTTAGGGACGATCAATCAATCAATGCCAAGTTGATGGGTCAGGCTTTCTACACTGCTCCCAATGAGTCTGCTTTAACCAAGAGGTCGTCTCTGACCAAAGTGAATATAATACTTTGCTTAATTAAAGTCAGTAAGTGTCTTCCTAAAAGCCATATGGATCAACACACTATGCTGTCGAACTATGCCTGTTATCTTTCTTCTTTTAAACAAATTACAACTAATGCATCTATAATGTTATTAAAAGGCACACGGTAGGATTTAGTGAAGCTATCCATATGGCCTGTCCCAGGGTCAAAGCTATGGTGGCAAAAGTGACACAAGAAAAGGACAGTGGGGTCAGGCATGGTGGCACAGTTCATCCCACCTTTTGGGGCAAGAGGCAGGAGGGTCACAACGTTGAAGGCAGCCAAAGCCACATACCAAGTCCCAGGCCAGTCTAGAGAATATAATGTGGATGTCTCCAAAAAGGGTAGGGAAGCTGAGCATAGTGGCTCTTGGTTATAATCCCAGCACTCGGGAGGCTGAGGCAGGAGGATCCTCTTGATTTTGAGGCCAGCCTAAGCTATGGAGAGCCAGGTCAGGCTGGGTTAGAATGAGACCCTGTCTCTAACGTTTTTAAGTGGGGGAGATGGGGCACAGGCCTGCTTATCTTCACAACTGTGCCTCATGAACATCTCTAAGTAAAGCAAGCAAAGTCACCATGCAAAACCCACAGTGCACACAGCCCAGCAGGGAGAACAGAATACAGGAACAAAGAACGTCCATAAATAATTGAGCAAAAGGAACGTGACTCCCCAACACAGGCCACGCCTATCAAAGCAAAAAGCAAAAGAGCACACTGCCAGTGGGCACTCAAGCTGACCCAAAACACTTCAAGTAGAACCAGCAGGGGGAGTTAAAACACTATGGTCAAGAATTTTGGCAGCTAGATTTGAGTGACTCTGTAATGGAATTTTTCTCATCTGTATATACTAAGTATTTTATAGGGTTGTTTTAAACTCTGGAGGAGACAGACACATGGTAGATGCCAGACAGACCTCGGCATGTCTCCTGCAGTTACAACTCCTGAGTAGACACACAAATCCCAACTCACATGACTTTGTCAAACATGTTAAAGTCCTGTGTGTGTGCTGTGTGACAGCAGGTCAGAGGAGGTCAAGGGAAGCAACATGTAAAGATATATAGGGAGCTGTGTGCACACTGTATCCTGAAAATCTCCCCCACCCCTGGACCCAGTCCCAAAGTGAACATCCTGAGACAGTAAAAGCTAACTGGAAAAGAGTTTCACATATTCATCAGGGTATATACCCAAACTGTATAATATTATGAACTATACCTTTATTCCACTTTACTAGGCTATACATACATGAACTCACACACACAGAACTTCTTTTTTAAAAATTTTTTTAATTTTTACTTATTTATTTGACAGCGACAGACAGAGAGAGGAAGAGGCAGATAGAGAGAGAGAATGGGCGCGCCAGGGCCTCCAGCCACTGCAAACAAACTCCAGACGCATGCGCCCTCTTGTGGCTAACGTGGGTCCTGGGGAATCGAGCCTCAAACAGGGATCTTATATAGACTTCACAGGCAAGCTCTTAACCGCTAAGCCATCACTCCAACCCGTAAAGAACTTCTTGATAAAGTAAAATAGGAAGCTAGGTTTCTGACAAATCATCCCATGAGTAAATCAGAAAGAACTTTCCCACAGCTTTTGTTCCCACTTAAGAGCCTAGTTGGGCCCTGAACTGACAGTACAAAAACCAGCCCTCCCCTGCTGACTGACACCACAGGGGAGGATCAGCTTTCCACAGAGAGAATTCCCCCTCCTCTGGTGCAGCAGCCCAAATAAATGAGTGACTCATGGGAGTCATTCAGAACTTTTTTTTTTTTCTGGTTTTTCAAGGTAGGGATTCACTCTAACCCAGGCTGACCTGGAACTCACTGTGTAATCTCAGGGTGGCCTTGAACTCGTGGCAACCCTCATACCTCTGCCTCCCAAGTACTGGGATTAAGGAATGCACCATCACACCCAGCTTCAGAACTGTTTTTGCAGAACCTTCCCTAGGCTAAATGAGAGGCAGAGTTGTAAGTCAGAGGCAAGAGGCCCCTACTACTCAGCAGCTACTTTGTAGTCCTGGTCCTTGTTACCCAGAATCCAGTGCTCTAGAGAAGTGACAGGTATGAAGTTCCTGAGTATCCAGGAATAGGTGCATGCATGTGTGTGCATGCACACGCACACGCACACACACCACACACCAACCATGCTGGGTGGAATTTTATCTACCTCTGAAGACTCAGAAACTCTTATCAGACTTGCTCAGGTCTTCATGACAATAGGTAGAACTGGAGAAAGTAGGTATTGCAGCTACCTTGTTTCTGGCACAAAGCACCTGACCAGAAGCAGATTATGGGGGGAAAGGGTTTATTTTGGCTTATAGACTCAAGGGTAAACTCCATGATGGCATGGGCAGCGGCTGGACATCACCTCCTTGCCAACATCAGGTGGACAACAGCAGCAGCAGATTAAGCCAAACACTGGCAAGGGGGCAGCTGGCTATTAACACCCATAAACCCACCTCCAACAACGTAACTCCTTCAGCCAGGCTAAAATTCTCAATTCCCAGAAGCTGAGGACCTAGCATTCAGAACACATGAGTTTATGGGGGACACCTAATTTAAACCACCATGGTAGGGATTCAGTAAATGAAACATAAATAAACAATTCCCATGTTCTCTCCATCCTCCTGGAGCTTGTGAAGATGTTTTGTCAATTCACCAAGCTCTCTGGTGTATGCCCAAGCAGGTGTTCCCTGAGCAATGAACATTTCTGGCCCTTGTGGGGCTGTCTGTCCAACATACTCCAGCTGAATGCATAGCTAGTAAGCTGGTGGCACAAACCCAGATCCTTAAATGAGATCTCAGGACTTCTACAATGCTACCAAAATAAATACTAATGAAGGCACCTCTGCCTCTAAGCCTTTTCCCAAGATAATACCAAAGAACAAAGTTACTTTAACTGTCTGTGTCCATTCACTAATACAAAACCATCAATGCAACCACATATATTACACAAAGCATCTTTTCAATACTGGGATTGACGTCAAGGCTTCACACTTGCCAGATAACTACTAAGCTACATATACCCCTAGTCCATTTTTTTTTTTTAACTTTTCTAATATTTTTGAGGCAGGTCCAGGCTGGCCTTAAATCTGTGTTCCTCCTGGATCAGTTTTGGCTTACACTTTTAATATATGATCTCAACCCTCAAAGTATCTGAAGTATCCTTTTCCTTACGTTACTTAAAGCAAACTAAGGCTTAACGATATTAAGTGACTTTTATTTCCTAACTAGTACTCAAGTCCAAACTGGCGAAGAAAATGGAAACAACTAAAGAAAAACAAAGACAAGTAGGCATGGTGCAAAGGTGGCATCACATTAAGACATCATTTTTATTTACCTAATATGAAGTTGAGGTTATAATCACTATAATTATGTCTAAATTAAAAAAGTTCTCAGGGAGGAGAAATGGCTCAGTGGTTAAAGTGCTTGCCTACAAAGTCTAAAGTCTCAGGCTCGATTTCCCAGTATCCACATAAAGTCAGATGCACAAAAATGGAACACACAAAATGCATCTGGAGTTCATTTGCAGTGGCTAGAGGCCCTGGTGCACCCATTCTTTGTATCTCTCTTCTTTGTATCTCTCTCTACTTACAAATAAATTTTTTAAAGAAAGTTCTCTCTATTCCCCATAGTCACTATGAAGTTTCTGGTCCAACAGTCCTGATGCCAGCTTGCACTTAGGAAACTGTCATACACTATTAAATGTGTGGATACATGGCTCCCTGACTTGTGAGGAACTTCTTGTTATATATCTTCAATACTCATGAAAGGGCCTTACAAGATTTCTCCCTTTGTAACAATGACCTGAGGCTGCCCCACACACCAAGTGTCACCAAGGCCAAGAATGAGGGAAGTCTAGCATAGCATCAAGTCAATGCACTTCACCAGAAAGGGAAGGAATTCAAACACAGGACAGACATGGGCCAGACAGGACCTATGTAAAGCCAGATTCACAAAGTGGCACATGTGTGTGGAGTTCATCTGCAGTAGATGGAAGCCCTGGCATGCCCATTCTCACTCTTTACGTGCCTCTATTTCTATAAATAAAATTGTAAAAAATCATTTTGAAGAAATAAAATAATAGCTATGAAGATATTCTTTGGACGTAAATCACAATAGGAGGGCTGGGAATATATAGCTCAGGGGCTAAGAAGTTTGTCTGCAAAGCCTACCGACCTGAGTTTGATTCCCCAGAATGTATGTAAAACCGATATGCATGAAGTAGCACATGCATCTGGAGTTTGTTTACAGTGGATACAGGCACTGGTATACCCATTCATCTTCCTTCCCTCCCTCTCTCCAAACTTCCCCCACCCCCTCAAGGAATGGTAATGCATGCCTTTAATGCCAGTACTCAAGAAGCTGAGGTAGGAGGATTGCTATGAGCTTGAGGCCAGCTGCAGACTACATAGTGAATTTCAGGTCAGCTTGAACTAGAGCAAGACCCTACTTAAAAAAAAAAAAAAAAAAAATCACCATAGAAGGCCAAAATACTATTGTCAGGAGCATTATTCTCCAGTTTTCTCAATTATGGTAACAACCTTGTGAAGTTAGCAGATCCCTCTTTCCCTCAGATAAGGAAAGGCAGCTCAGAGCAACTGGTCAAGTAGACTACAATCTTCTGCCTTTGGTCTCTCACTTGCACAACTGATCCAGTAACTTTTGCCACAGGCTAAATACGGCGCAGTGTCTCCATGCTAACCTACAGACAGGATCCACAGGACAAGGCCTCAGCCCTTCAATCACTGGTTTGCCCAATAAACAGTTACTGGGAAACTCTATACCATATTCTGTACAAAGATTTCAGATGTACCATGAACACTGGGGGAGAGGCAGAATGCCTCCCCTCTATTTTCCTTTCCTTGCTTCCTTCCTTGATTTGGTTTTTGGAGGCAGTCCTGCTAAAATTAAATGTCTGGGTTGGTCTGTAACTCACTATGTTGTTCAGACTGGCCTCAAATTCACAATCTTCCGCCTCAGCTTCCTGAGTGCTGGGATTTCAGGAATGTGTCACTACACCCAAAATGGTATCTTGTCTTGCTGTTCTGTATCATGTTGGGACAGGAGAAACATGAGAGCACTTAAATGATGATGGAAAATCAAGGAGTGAACATCAAAATGATGTCTGAGAAGGGAAGAATGTTCTGTTACCAGCCCCCAATCAGAAAGTAACAATGAGGGCTGGAGAGATGGCTTAGTGGTTAAGGCGCTTGCCTACAAACCCAAAGGAACCAGGTTCAATTCCCCAGTACCCACATAAGGCAGATGCACAAAGGGGCACATGAATGTGGAATTCGTTTCAATGGCTAGAGGCCCTGGCACACCCATTCTCTGTCTCTCTTCTTTCTATTTCTCTCTCTCTCTCTGCTTGCACACAAATAAAATTAAATTAAAAAATAAAACGAATCCTGGAAGCTTTAGTGCCTGTATTGAATGAGAATGAATCTGAAAAGCGAGAGTTGGTGTTCAAGGAGGATGGGCAAGAATATGCTCAGGTAATCAAAATGTTGGGGAATGGACGATTAGAAGCCATGTGTTTTGATGGTGTAAAGAGGTTATGCCACATCAGAGGGAAATTAAGAAAAAAGGTTTGGATAAATACCTCAGACATCATATTGGTTGGCCTCCGAGATTACCAGGATAACAAAGCTGATGTAATTTTAAAATAGAATGCAGATGAAGCTAGAAGTCTGAAGGCATATGGCGAGATTCCAGAGCATGCTAAAATCAATGAAACTGATACATTTGATCCTGGAGATGATGATGAAATTCAGTTTGATGACATTGGAGATGATGACGAAGACACTGATGATATTTAGAATGAACTCAGCATTTTACATTCCAGCCTTTCTGAAGATTATTCTACAAGTTTGGAATCTGGCTGTGGACCTCGAGGAAAAGTTTTTACTCTCATGATTGTAATTTGTTGAGGCTGACTGATATGTTACTAAGGTCACTTCTTTTAAAACTGATAATGTTGAACTATCTTAAATGAAATATTAAACAGCCCACTTTCTTCTTTTGATGTAATGGAATTTAGGATAGAAGACCACATAAGAAAAAATGCATTACTGCCTTTCCCACTTTGACCACTTCCAGTAAGTAAATGGATGTTTTTGAATAAACATTTATTTGCCTTGTAAAAAAATAAATAAAAAAATAAAAAACACGAAATTGATAATGAATGGGTTACCGCAGCAGTACAAACCGATTGCATGAACTTTTTTTGTTTGTTTGTTTTTTGGTTTTTTGAGGTAGGGTCTCGCTCTGGTCCAGGCTGACCTGGAATTAACTCTGTAGTCTCAGGGTGGCCTTGAACTCACAGCGATCCTCCTACCTCTGCCTCCCGAGTGCTGGAATTAAAGGCGTGCACCACCACACCCGCCTCATGAACTTTTTTGTATGTATCAAAATGAACATCACATTTACCATTTCAACTGTTTCAGATTATACATTTAGGTTGTACACTTGGCATTAAGCAATGACCCTTCATCCCTTCCTACCTACAACCTATGGTTGCCTCAAATATTTCTGGCTCTGAATTTTTCTACTTGAGGTAAGAATTACACAATGCACTGTCCTTTTGTATCTGGCTGATTTCACTTAGCTGATGTTTAATCCACATTGTAGCACGTGCCACAATTTAATTAGTTTGCCTGGATTAGTGTTCTTTTACTACATATACAAGTTATCCTTTAATTATCCATTCATCTCCTGGTCATTTGCTGACAGCACTTGGATTGTTCCTACCTTTATGCTATCGTGAATAATACTGCTAGGAACACTGAGGTTCAATTCTCAGCTTTCAGGTCTGATCATATGGTAAGTCTACATTCAATTCTTCAGGAAGTACCCAAATTGTTCCCTGCAATAACCACATCATTTTAAAACCCACTCTCAATGCACAAGGATTCCAACAGTCTCATCTCCTCATTAACACTTGTTACTTTCCACCTTGAGTTTAGGGGTTTTGCTTAAAAAAAAAAAAAAAAAATCAAACAGCCATGTTACTATTACTCCAATTTTCACATGGTGATGAAAGAAAGTATTTTCCCCTTGTTTGGTCACTGTCATTGTGGAGTTTTCATCATGTCTAGCCAAATTAATCCTAACAGATTCACACAGGACTAGTTTCAGAATGTTGAAAACATCTCTTCTAGGGCTAACGAGATAGTTTAGTTGGTAAACTTGCAAGCACGAGGACCTCAGTTTAATCCCCAAAATCCATATTTAAAAAAAAAAAAAAAGCATGGTGGTGCATGCCTGTAACCTCAGAGCTGGGAGACAGAGATATGCATATCCCAGAGGATCACTGGCCAGCTAGTCTAGCCTTCTTGGCAGGTTCTGGGCCAATGATGTTCTTGTCTTTAAAAAGTGGATCCAAGAAGAATAACGCTCATGGTTGTCCTCTGGTCCCTAAAAGCATGCACACACACATGCATGCATGCACATGTAAGGCATCTTTTAGTACAGTAAGAGAGGAACACTTAGGGATGGACATGAACATGTCCACTTTGAAGAAAAGATGCATGTTTTCTTATCAGCTCCAAAACCCACTCAGCTATTTTTAAATCAAGCCCTCCTGGGGGATATGGGGCAGATCAGGGAAACAATGGAGTCTGGAAATTTATGTGCAACTGGAACCCATGAGCTTCTCACATGCATGTTGTGAAAGAATAGCAGTATGGTCAGTGGAGACCAGGAATCCTCATGGCCAAATGCACTGGTTTAGATTCACACACAGGCCCTGAGTTTTCATTCAGAAGGTATGTCAATCTAAACAGGTTCCTAGATCTTTGAGCCTCTACTCTCTTATCTGTGAAGTGACAATAATATTAACTTGTATATTACAGACAACACTCTAAGTGACATCTCTTATGAACACTACACAGCCCGCTCGTGTTCTAATCTACACATCTGTCTCAGGAATACAGACCATGTCCAATACAGCTGTCTCACAGATGATTAAAAGTCAATACTAGGCTAGAGAGATGGCTCAGTGGTTAAGGCGCTTACCTGCAAAGCCTAACAAGCCAGGTTTAATTCCCTAATACCAACATACAACCAGATGGATACACAAGGTGGCACATGTATCTGGAGTTCATTTGCACTGGCTGGAGGTCCTGGCACACTCATTCTCCTGTATCATTTCTACCTCTGCTTGCAAATAAACAAATAACTTTATATATCTATATCTATATCTATCTATATATATATGTATATATGTATGTGTGTATATATATATGTATATATATGTGTGTGTGTGTGTATATATATTATACATATAATATATATATATAAAATGTGTGTGTGTATAAAAGTTAATCTTGGCTGGAGAGATGGCTTAGCAGTTAAGGCTCTGGCCTGCAAAGCCAAAGAACCCAGGTTTGATTCCCCAGGACCCACGTATGCCAAATGCGTCTAGAGTTCATTTGCAGTGGCCAAAGGCCCTGGCATGCCTATTATCTACCTCTTTCTCTCCAATAAATTAAAACAAAATAAAATATTTTTTAAAACAAAGTTAATTAATCCTCTCCACAGCACAACCCAGCCCCTGGAAGGTATAGACAAGAATCTCTACAGCCTCCATTCAGAGCAGACATGGTGACCTGAACCTAACATGTACACTTTGTAACAGAATTTATTGAGGTGCTATTGTGTACTAAGCAGTAAATGAAGTGCTATGGTTACAGAAGGAATAAGAAAAACAGTCTTTAATATGCAAACAGAACTTTTCGAATCGTTTTTATTAGTGAATCAGAGCTAGAAAATGTCATACCTAGAGGTGACATTAGGGACGAACTCACTCAACCCACTCTTATTACAAATGAGGGAACAGACCATAAGAAGTCACATATCAAGCTTACTTAACACAATATCCTAAACCATGTTTTCTGGAGCCCTTTGTAACTCTATACTAACTGTATTACACACAAAACTCTCAAAAAGGAGGGATCTCATGGTGAAACAAATTAGATAAACAAAGGTTAAACAAAATTAAATGCTTTAAAAATTTTTTATTAATTTATTTATATGAGAGTGTGTTTGGGGGGGGATGCACCAGGGCCTTTAGCCACTGCAAACAAACTCCAGATGCACGTGTCATCTTGCGCATCTGGCTTATGTGGGTCATGGGGAATCAAACCTGGGTCCTTTAGCTTAGCAGGCAAGCGTCTTAACCTCTAAGCCATCCCTACAGCCCCAAAATTAAATACTTTTTTTTTTTTCTGGTTTTTTGAGGTAGGTATTTTCATTCTAGTCCAGGCAGACCTGGAATTCAATATGTAGTCTCAAGGTAGCCTCAAACTCACAGTGATCCTCCTACCTCTGTCTCCTGAGTGCTGGGATTAAAGGCATGCACCACCACGCCCAGCCCAAAATTAAATACTTTTTAATAGCAAGAGCTCTCAAGTACTTGATAATAATGAGTGTCCAAATTCTGCAAAATTATTTGAACAAGGGACTTCTTTAGTGGGGAAGTAGTTGAAACAGGGTTTTCACTCTAATTTAGCCCAGGCTGGATGTATACTTGCAATCCTCCTGCCTTGGCCTCCTGAGTGCTAGAATTACAGGCATGTGTCATCACAACTGGCTAAAGACTTATTTTCGGATAGGATATGTATGTGGAAAAATCTAAATCTGATAAGCTCTATGCAGTATCTCACTTACAAAGTTTGTTAAATTAATCTGACAGCATTATCTCAGGAGGTTGCCTTTCCTAGGAAGATGACTCAGAGTGCGAGATTTGCAAAGAAACAGCATTTATTCATTCAATCTCTCCTCACCCCTATCCCACAAACAATCAGATCAGATTTACAAAGTACCAGTAGAGAAGAAAGAACACAGCATTTTTGCAGTGTTACCTTAAGTGAGTGTTCTGAAAAGTAATGACTGGGGAAGTTACATTTACTTACTATTTAATTACCCAAATACCTGTAAGAAATCCTCACAATGCTGATAAGAGCAAATGGGCACAAAGAAATTAGCCAATGAGAAAAAGTAGTGGTTACCTAGGGAACAGTGACAAATCCTTTCCACATGATTGGCCTCTATTAGCCTAGACCATATTTTTTCCCCTTCATTCTACTTGACTTTCCTATATCTCTCAGCAAGTCTTCCCTCTTCACCATGTGACTGACTTGAGTTACATGAAACACACTGCAGCTGGCCAGTTTTCCCAGAATAGTCTACTTCAGGAAATCCCACCTTGTTTCCAGGGCAGCAGAATGGTGGAGAAGGAAAGGGGTGGTGTGAGAAGATGGCAAATTCAAACTGCTCATGGAGACTTAGGAACCTGAGTAGACATGTTTGTAAAACAGATGCCACTAACTACATGCAATCTGTAATCAGTATGCAAACTTTTTATGAATGTATTTATGTATATAAACATATTGATGTATATAAACATCAAAGATCAGTCTTCCATTTTTTGAGTAGGTATACCTTGTCAGCAGTGACAATCCACAGATCTTTCTGCTATATTATTTTCTTGGACTAAAACACAATCATAGTTACAGTACTATGTAGAACCCTATTAAGTTTACCACATTACCTACCCATTCCCACCTACTTTCCCCAGGGTTGCACAAACCTATACATTGAAAATCTATACCCAAAACTAGATTTCAAATAAATACAAAATAGAAAAATTATTTCTATAGGCCATGTCCCTACTCCTTTTATGGCAATAAGTGAGCACCAGCAGTGTTCAGTGGGTGCCCAGGTGTCACATCCTGCATGAGTCCTGTTGCATGCTACAGCAGAGAGAACTTGGGTCCTAGCAGCTGGAGCTTCCCCCACTTCCCACCTCCAAACACTGGTGGACCAGTAGCTCAGACTTCAACCTTCAGTTTTTCTCTATCTATTGCATTCACAACCACTATGATTCCATCCAGGTGTCATGATGTAAATGCTACCTACATGCTGCAAATTTTCAAACTGTTATCTCACAACTCTGATCGCAAATATCCAACTACTTTTTCAACATCTCTGTACTTGGAATTCTACTAGCATTTAAACATTTGCTGTACAAACAGCACCTCTATCACATAACACATAACACAATAGTCACCATCTCAAAGGCCAGAATTTACCATTTGTTGCAGCTAAACCCCAAAATATCAGTCTTGACACATCTTCCTCCCTCAACATTTCAAATATGAACTATAATTGATTCTATTAACATTAACATCAAAATGTGTCTTATAGCCAACATTTCTCACCACAGCCATTGTGATTATTCACTCTCAATCACAACACTGTTTTGATGTAAGAACCAAGAGGTCAGGGGCTGGAAAAAAACATAGCTGGAAAAATGGTAAATCCCAATGGGAATGAATGTGTGAAAGGTGACTCGGCAAGGTGACATGACCCAAACAGAACATGGGCAAAGCAGGTCCTGAACCAGATTCCCACCTACCAAGGAAAGGACTGTTTCCAGTCACCACATTGCCTCTCAAAGCTTTGAAGGAGAGGAGTGTCCTTTCATCTATATGCTTGTTTTTCCTTTTAACAGCACCTGTCAAGTACACATACTAACATGTTTCTTCTAACAAACTTCTGCTCTGGCCATGAAGAAATGCTACAAAGGAACAAAATTTGTATGGGATCAAAGTACCTTAGCCTTCTCAGCAATACCTTTATAAATGGGCTTTTTTGGAGAACACTGTATTTTAAAATATGAAAGATTAAGCCAGGTATGGTGGCTCATGCCTATAATCCCAGCAGGATGCTAGGCCAACCTAGGTAACAGTAATTTCCAGGCCAGCCTATTTCAAAAAACCAAAACAAGATTGGGGCAAGGAGGCTTGTTGGGAAGAAGGGACCAGTTCATATTCCCCAATTCTGTACTAAAAAGATTAGGGTGTAGTGGTGGGCATTCAGGCATTTCTGAGAGGCAGATACATGAACACACCTATCTTATCTAAATATACTCAGACATTCCTCCTGGTGTCCTCAAGAGTGGAAGAACTATCAGAAAGTGAAAGGTCTGTTTTTTTGGTTTTTATCCTGAGGGAGAGTGACACTATTCTTGCATAATGAACATTTGGCTTTCCTCAGACCTAGAGTAAAGTGGGATTTTAGGAAAGTGCTGGGTCCTGAAATGACAGGCTCTATCACAATGAATCTTTTCGCTCTGAACCCTGTGATTCTTACATGTGACAAAAACATACACGTAAAAAGTATTATGAGTACATTCCTATCCCTGATGTGTTGGGATCCTCTTGACTTTAAGAACTGAGAGGAGGGCTGGAAAAGATGGCTTAGCAGTTAAGGTGTTTGCCTGCAAAGCCAAAGGACCCACGTAATCCAGATGTACAAGGAGGCACATGCATCTGGAGTTTGTTTGCAGTGGCTGGAGGCCCTGGCATGCCCATTCTCTCTCTCTCTCTCTCTCTCTCTCTCTCTCTCTCTCTCTTAAATAAATAAAATATATTAAAATTTAAAAAAAAATTGTGAGGACGAGGAGTTACCTCAAAGTAGATTCAAATTATATGGGTGACATGCACCTTTAATGTCAGGTAATACGAAGTACAAATATGAAGACCTGGCTCACACTAAAATTGTATTTTTTGATTGGATATGTAATTATGAAGCTTGCTCTACTATTTTCATTATCCTACATACTTCTAAGTCTGGCTTTATACCATCCATCCAAAAGTGAAACAGTAAAGAAAGGACAGTGGTGATGTAGACTACTGTGGAGGTTTGATTCACGTGTCCTCCATAAACTTAGGTGTTCTGAATGCTAGATTCCCAGCTGATGGAGATTTGGGAATTAATGCCTCCTGGAGGGAGTGTATTGTTGGGGGTGGGCTTAGGGGTGTTATAGCCAGTTTCCCCATGCCAGTGTGTGGCACACTCTCCTGTTGCTGTTGTCCACCTGACGTTGGCCAAGCGGTGATGTCCACCCTCTGCGCATGCCATCGTTTTCCCTGCCACCAAGGAGCTTCCCCTACAGCCTATAAGCCAAAACAAACCTCTTTTTCCCCGCAAGTTGCTCTTGGTTGGGTAATTTCTACCAGCAATGCAAACCGGACTGCAACAGTAAAGTGGTACTGAGGAGTGGGATTGCTGATAGACACCTGAATGTGTGGCTTTAGCCTTTTGGAGCTGATTTTCAAGAGGAATGTGGAAAGATTTGAAACCTTGGCCTAAGAGATGCCTTACAGTGCTATAAATACAGGTTGATTGACTACTCTGGTCAGAGTTACAAGACCTGAATGTAGTACCAACTATGAACTGTGAGGTTTGGCTTATGAGGGTTGGAAAGAGTTCTGCTTAAGACTGGGCTAGAGGCAGTTTGTGCGAAAGCTTGCAGTTATTTAAGCCCACGTCCTGAGAAATTGTGCAGGGTTGCTTTGCATAGAAATGAACTGGTGTGAGCAGAGAGATATGGCACACACACACACACACACACACACAAAAAAAACCTTTGGGCCTAAACTGCTGCCCACTCACCTGCAAATTGTTTGAGAGATTACAACCTTTGAGACTGAGCCAGCTGATCTGCACTGGGGAACAGGAAGAATGTAGACTCTTTTGAAGGGGCTTGAGTGCTCAAGGACTGTCCTGTTCTTCAAAGACGGCTTTATTCCCCCCTAGATTAACAAATTGGCACCCTACCTGGTATTGTGGAGTATAAGAAATGCAGGAAAGAAAGGGTCATTGAGTTTGTAACACAGTCTTGTGTTTTGGAAATGGCCATGGGCAGTGTGAAGCAAATTTCCTGGTTGCCTGCACGGAGACCCCATGGGGCCATGAGGATGAACCATGGATTGCAGTGGAGATACTGGGACCACAAGATGGCTGCTAAGGAGCTGCCGGCCCCAATGAAGTTTTCCAGGACTGTGAGTAGCCTAGCTGGCGGGGAGGAATTGGAATGCCAGAGACTTGTTGCTAGTTAGAATTATCGGACTTGGAGATTTGTCACTGGCTAGAGTTGTTGGACTTAAAGCTACAGAGTTTGATGTTTGCCCTGGTTGTTTTAAACCTTGCATTGGTTGAATACTTATTATGCCTAATGTCATCTTTTGCAATGTGAATGTTTATTCTGTGCCATTATGGGTTTTTTGAGGGCTTTTTTGGTATTATGGCTCAGTTAAAAGTCCTTGGGCCATGGGATGTTTGAACATCATTGGAATTGGTAAAAACTATGGGGACTTTTAAAGTTAGACTGAATGCATTATATTTTACATCATGTATGGATATCAGTTTATGGGGGCCAGGGGCGGAATGTGGTGGTTTGCTTCATATGTCCCCCATAAACTTAGGTGTTCTGAATGCTAGATTCCCAGCTGATGGAGATTTGGGATTTAATGCCTCCTGGAGGGAGTGTATTGTTGGGGGCAGGCTTATGGGTGTTATAGCCAGTTTCCCCATGCCACTGTTTGGCACACTCTTCCTGTTGCTACTGTCCACTTTATGTTGGCCAGGGGGTGATGTCCACCCTCTGCTCATACCATTGCTTTCCCCTGCCATCATGGAGCTTCCCCTCGAGCCTGTAAGCCCAAACAAATCCCTCTTTCCCACAAACTGCTCTTGGTTGGGTGATTTCTACCAGCACTGCGAACCAGACTGCAACAACTACTGATCCCCTTAACTGCAAGAACACTACAGTCACACTCTGAGTGCAGGTAATAGGAGGCAAAACCAAGTAAGTACTTCAGGTCACGGCTGAATGTTACCAACTCTTTCAACATGAAACCTCCAACTGGGGCCACAGCTCACTTTACCGGTCTTGTGCTCATGTCAGCAACCCTCCAAAACACACTCAGATTTGGCCATAACCTTATTCCTCACAACATGACAGGAGTGACTCTACTAAGCTACCGTGTCCAGGTACATTGTTCTGTTTTACATATTTTACTGGCCAAACTTTCAACACAATCTTCAGATCGTTCAGATGTTTCAATTAGAAAAGTATCACTGCAAATGGAAAATAAATGTTTTGCTTAACTTAGTGCGTTTAGGGGAAATGCAGAGCAGACACAGGAGTCTAAGATGCCCACTTGATTGAGACTCCTCTTAGTAGCAGCATGCAGTTCCAACAATTGTAAACCAGCTTAGATGAAAGCATTTGCCCAGTCTTTAGAAAACAATATATTGCACATTATGTTCCTAGCAAGCATACGGCCATGTACACTTTAATGTTAAAGTAAATATATTCAGTGTACACTGTATCTATAAGAAACTTAAGAGCCCTGGGATGCAAGGGTGGTGGCTGCCTCGCCAACATGAGTAGGGGGAGGTGGAGTATGTGAGTGAATAATTAATGAATAATCAGAAGGCTGTGAGGCACCATGTATCAACTGCTATGTGTTTCTATCTCTTCCTTGGTACCAACCTATTTGAATATAGCATAAAGCATTCCAAATATGATGTTTACTTCTGGTTTTCCCCACATTAGTTTGGAATTTATGACATTTTCCCCCCCTCAGTTTTAGGTCATTACCAGGGGATGCTTCTTATGGTGGCTGCTGAAGGAACACTGGCACATGCACAGCACAGTACTTGGAATGTGGTGATGAGTAAAAATCTTAACGAAGAATTAAGTGAATCATGGAAAATGTTAATAAAAATTGTGAAAAAAAATAAAAATAAAAATAAAAAAGACAAAAAAAAAGAATTAACTGAAAGTAGGTGGGAAGGAGGGAGCATTTAGAAGAGGGAAGGATATAGTAGTGATCTTGGCTTCTGAACAGATATAAAGGTTTTAGGATGCAGAGAAAGAGAAAATCGGGGGAAAGGCTACTTAGAAAAAGTCAAGGAGATGAAGGGAGAGAGCAGAAAATGGGCATTGTGATCCAGGTGGGTTTGAAGCTCCGGCTTAATCCTCACAGTCACTCTTCCATGTGCCACTGTCAGTCACCACCCAGGAGCTTCTCAGGAGCTATTTATAAACTAATCTGCTGTAGGTGGTCCTTATTCTTTGGGAGACATTTTTCATTATTTATTCATTTTATTAATTTTGAGTCACCATAGGTATCTACACAAAAAGTTTTTTTGTTTTGCTTTTTGCCTGCTATACTTTAAACAATTACATAAAAAATAATTTTGAGGATTAGAGAGAGGACTCAGTGGTTAAGAGCACTTCATATGCAAGCATGAGGGCCCAAGGAAGCCTGAGAGATTGTTCATGCTTGACCCTCAGAACCCACCTAAACAGTTGGGCATGGCCACACCTAAACAGTTGGGCATGGCCAAGCACATCTGTAACCCTAGTCCTGTAGGAGAGCAGAGACCAGATCATCAACAGAGCTCATTAAAAAAAGCCAGCAAGCATCAGAAGCAGTAACATACCAGGACAAGCAAGAACAGGCAAAAGAGTGATGGAGCAGCACTCCCTATGTTCCACTGTGAACATGGCAGTCAAACATACCTACCACAAGCAAGCACATGGGATGCCACAAAAGCACATATAGGTACATAAAGCACACACATCACATACACCACACACACATACACAAGCAATAATATTGAAATTATAATGCTCTCTTCATATTTGTAATTTATTTAATCTTTTGATTAACCTATAAGATTCTAAGGTGACTTACAAGAATACCTCTAATAAAACAAACACATACTTTAAAAAGAAACCCTAAAACCAAAGAAATTATAAGAGGAGCAAAAGTCAAGACTTATGGACAATTATTTGTGCATTCCATAAACACATTAAGGATGGGCCACAAATTTAGCCATGAGTTCCTTAAGGTTCAAAAATGAAAAGGGAAGCATGGTCAAATACATTACTTTTATTGCCAAGAAAGGACATGAAGCATGGGACGTTGTTCTGGCCTCAGTTTGAAACAAATTTGTGGGAGAGGGAAGCATGTGAAATTTGGTTTCCTAGAACTTCTGCTGGCCTCTTGATTATTTGGAGATTTAGGTTTTACTTAAAAATATCAATACCAGGACTGGAGAGATGGATTAGTGGTTAAGGCACTTGCTGCAAAGTCTAAGGACCCATGTTTGACTTGCCAGGTCCCACATCAGCCAGACACACAAAGTGACATAAGCACTCAAGATCGCAAATGCACACAAGATGGTGCACGCATCTGGAGTTTGACTGAAGTGACTAGAAGCCCTGGCATGCCAATTCTCTCTTTTTTTCTCTCTCATTTAAAAAAAAAAAAAAAAAGGCCAGTCTTTGGGGCTTACCTCAAAAAAAATTTTTTTTTTCAATACTGGCTATTTCACAATCAGGACATCAGCCCAGATGAAAAGCACTCTATTGTTGGTCTTCTTCCACAAAGCCATTCCCTTGCCCTCTGCTCCTTCCCTGCACCTGGCATTACTTTCTCTGAACACACTGTCACAGTTAAAAGGTTGAAAATGGAGATGGGTGTAGTGGCTCACGCCTTTAGTCCCAGCACTCAGGAGGCAGAGGTAGGAGGATCACTGTGAGTTCGAGGCCAACCTGAGACTACACAGTGAATTCCAGGTCAGCATGGGCCAGAGTGAGACCCTACCTCGAAAAAAATTTTTTAAAAAAGGTTGAAAATGCCATATCTAAGGCAGATAAAAACAATTCTCATCTATTCACAATGTAGCTGAAGATGTGACTTGCACAAAACTGAAGAAAATTACCAGAAAGCATCTAAGAAACCGCTGGAGTGTTTGGTGAGTGACTTGGAACTGTAAGAACGAGGCCACGAGGCCACAAGAACTTCCTACTGTGGCAGACTAAGCAGGCAATTGGATGGGTGTTATGAGTACAAGATGAAGACATAAGCTGTTATCCAAACTAGGAAAGGAGAGTTAAGAAGGATGCTTTCAGTAACTCCCAACCACAGACATTAGCCCAGGCAAACAAATACATATGGCCACATAAGTGTTTAGCACCACTTCATAGCCCTCGCTACAACACCAACATAATCACATGGGATAGAGGGCAGTAATGTCATCTCCATTATACAGATACAAAAGCACATGCCAAAAAATTAGTCAAATATCTAACCAATGCTTACAAAGAATAATTAATTCCTGCAATGAGACTTTACCCAGATCTGCTGACTCCTAGCCAAAATCCCCTTTCACAGAAAAATCTCAGCAACACTTAGAATAACCAAAAGCAAATATGACAGACCTAGCTCTTCTCTTTTACAAAAGGAGTGATGCATTTGCCTAATGCAGGAGGAAATGACCTCACTGTAGGCTTTAAATGTAAATATACCTAGGTTTCTGTGTTGATTTTTGTTGTTTGGTTGGTTTTGGCTTTTGAGTGTTGTTATGTAGTCCTGGGTGGCTTGGAACCCACAAAGTAGTCCTGGTGGCTGAGAATTCATTATGTAGACAAGAGTGGTCTCAAATTAATGGGTGCTTCTGCCTCTCAAGTACTGGGATCACAAGTGTGCCACCTTGCATATAGCTCCAGGTTCATGTTTTTGAACTTCTCCATTTCTAACCAGACTTTTGTTTCTTTTTTCATAATTTTCTGTGCTATTTCCTTCAAAAACCTAAATATAGGCAAGGATTTCAGAAAACAACACAAATGCATGACAAACTGAAACTTAAAATGCCAGGAAGGGGACTACAGTCATGCCTCCGTGATTAAACGTGCTTGCTTGGAAAGCCTGATGGTCTGGGTGTCATTCCCAGTGCCCACGTAGAGTCAAATGTACAAAGTGGTGCATGTATACAGAGTTTGTTTGCAGTGGCAAGAAGCCCTGGTGCGCCCATACTCCCTACCCCACCCATCTAACAAATTATTTTTTTTAAATGCCAGTAAAATTGAATTCTGTCTGGCTTCTAAAGCACAGGCTGCCTCACTGTAGGTAGCAAGAGTCTGTAAATGTTTTATAGAATGATTGTGCAATAGATGGTTCCAAAATCTAGTTATTCCAGTTCATATCGGACTCCCCTAGGTGGGGTTTTTTGCTTTTTTTTTTTTTCTTTTGAGAGAGAGAGAAAGAATAGGCATGCCAGGGCCTTCAACCACTGCAAATGAGCTTCAGACATGTGCAACCCTCTTGTGCACATGTGTGACACTGCACACTTGTGTCACTATGTCTCTGGCTTACATGGGACCTGGAGATTCCAACATGAGTTCTTAAGACTTCACAGGCAAGCACCGTAACTGCTAAGCCATCTCTCCAGCACCCCAAGAGTTTTTTGTTTTTTTTTTAATAAATGAATTTGAATCTGTACCCCACATCCAGTGATTCAGGGTTTCAAAGTGTAGAACCCAGAGAATATGTTGCTTACTCTCTTGGGATTCTGAAGACCAGTCCAACCAATAGCAACTCAAAACTCCCAAAGCCAATACAAAGGTGACAGTCACACACAGACAAGCTCCTAAATCAGACACAAAGGGGACCGTCAACCCACTTGCATCCACAGTAATGGTAACATCAGTTTACCCTCCATAATCCCCATGAATGCTTGCTATTGATTTTCATTCTCTATCCTCTGCAATGCTGTAGTGTCTAGCATTTATGGGCAGTTAAATATGCACATGCCATCAGAAGCAATGGGACCAACTTTCCTCATCCTCCCCAACATCTTCTGAACCACACTATGTGAAAATATCAAAACAACAGCATTAACTGGCACCTAGTGTTACTAAGCAAGCATTTAACTGTGCTAATCACATTAGCCTTGTAAAGTGGGTATCATCACCCCCATTTTACATTCTTTTTTAAAAAAATATTTTATTTATTTGACAGAGAACGAATGAGAATGGACATGCATGCCAGGGACCCCAGACATTGCTAGCGAACTCCAGACTTATATGCCCCCTTGTGCACATGGCTAATGTGGGTCCTGGGGAATCATATCTGGGTCCTTTGGCTTTGCAGGCAAACATCTTAACTGCTAAGCCATCCCTCCAACCCCCCAATTTTACATTCTTGAACAGGTTAAAGTAGCTTTCCCAAGGTCATACTGGTAGGACATGAGTCTAAACTCCAAGCTCTTCCCCATACATACACTCAGTGGTTTGAGAAAGTTGGCTTCCACCCAAGCTGCACACAGCAGCCTAGGACTACACAGGAGTCACTGTGAAAAAATAGCCCAAGAAGCTCTTATTTAGCCTGGCACTGAACAACAGCATTAGGAAAAGGAAGCAGAGGTCCCATACAGAGATGCACACACAGCAAAAGAGACCTCAAGCACACAAAAAGTCTATGTGGTGGCTTAATTCCAGTGTCCCCTATAAACTTATGTGTTCTAAATGCTAGGTCCCTAGCTGGTGGCAATTTGGGAATTGGAACCTCCTGGAGGCAGTGTATTGTTGGGGGTGGGCTTTATGGGTATTACAGTGAGCTTCCCCCTTGCCACTTTGGCACACTCTCCTGCTGCTATTGTCCACCTGATGGTGGACAGGAAGTGAGATGTCTACCTTCTGCTCATGCCATCATTTCCCTCTACCTTCATGGAGCTTCCCTCAGAGTCTGTAAGTGAAAATAAACCCTTTCCTGCTAAGAGCTGCTTTTGGTCAGGTGTTTTCTGCCAGCAACATGCAGCAACATGAAGCTAACTTCAACAATGTGCATGCACTGGGAAGCTGAGGGCTCTGATGCGACAACTTGCACTCTTCCCCATGGCTCCTGAGATACCACAGCCAGTCCCCAACTCTCCAAGTAAGACATTGAAGGAATGTGTCCATCCTACCAGAACAGACCTAAAGACACTAAACAGTGAACAGCTCATTTGAGTCACTCCAAATAAGTTCAAAGTTTATAAGTAACACACAAGCTCAATCTTCCCATGGATTTAATTGTGAGTTCCTGGGTTCATGTTCCGGGGCCAGCAGCAGTTCCCACCAAGGCACCTAGGCAAAGACTGTTGCAAGACAGTTTCAGTGAACAGCTCTCTCAGTTTATTGTCAGGAAAATGGGTTTTATAAGCAGTTGAGGGGGGTGTACAAGGTTCCTTGCTGATGCCTAATTAGCATATGAGGCCATTCATTCCAGCAAGTAGGCAATGGGGGGGGAGGCGGCTCAGGTGATCTAGAGTATCAGGGGGATGGGCTGTGTGAAGATGCTGGCTATAAGGAGTTTTCTAGGCAACTGGCCAAAGTTCACAGGGTTATGGGCAAAGCCCAAGTTCAGGTGTGCTGGGCTTGGAGAGGGAGTGACCTCCTGTAGCCTGAGGGTCCTTAGGCCTCTCTCCTGAAAGCTCCAGCCTGTGCCTGGCAGTGCCCGACATTTAATCACGGATAAACAGCCATGATAAGCACCTGTCTGAAAAAAACCCCTAATGCACAGAAAGAAGGCATCTCAATATAAACAACAGTTAGACAGAGGAAAAATTTTAAATATAAAGGTCTCCCAAACAAAACTAAGTAATTTGTAAAGTAGCAATAGCACTTTCTTCTTTTAAGTAAAATTTCAGAGAAGAGAAACACTCCTGTCTATGAAAAAGATACCATTAGGGCTGGAGAGATGGCTTAGCAGTTAAGGCACTTGCCTGCGAAGCCTAAGAACCCATGTCCAATTCTCCAGATTCCCACATAAGCCAGATGCACATGTATGGAGTTTCACTGCAGTGGTTGGGAGGCCCTAGCATGCCAATTATCTCTCACATGCATGTGCATAAAAAGGCCATTCTGTTGGGCTTGCCTCAAAAACAAAAAAAACAACAACAAATGTATATCATCAGAAAGGAAAACTGGAGAAGGGCTCTATGGAAAATTATGTTGGTGGAATGAATGTTTCCTGTTGTGTTTTTTGGTGTGGTTTCACAAGAAAACACAACGATAAAAATTAATACTTAGGGTTGTACACTTTAGTGTGTTTAGTAAGTTATACCGTACTTTTTTTTTTTTTTTTTTTTTTTGAGGTAGGGTCTCACTCTAGCTGAGGTTGACCTGGAATTCACTATTATAGTCTCAGGGTGGCCTTGAACTCACAGCAATCCTCCTACCTCTGCCTCCTGAATGCTGGATTAAAGGCATGTGCCACCATGCCTGGCTTTATACCTTATTTTAACTAGCTTAACAGGAAGGTTTAAGACAAGGTTTAACTTTAAAAATAGGTAAGAAATACCTATTGAAAATAGATAGAAAATAAGATAAGAGAACCAATCCAGACAGTCATAAATCTGAGTTCCTCCCAAAAAGCCACAATGGGGAAAAGAAAACCATTAGTAAAATTAGATAAGAAAAAATTCCAGAATGGAAGGCCGCAAGTGGCCAGGAAGAAGAGGCCCATCTACACAACAGAGGAAGACAGAGCTGCTCTGGGCCTTGCTGAGTAATCTCAAATCGACAAACAGACCTGAGGTGTTTTACCAGCAACACAAAAGCAAGGAAACCTCTACTGGTGCCTTCAAAGTTCTCAAAAGGAACAGAAGAAAGGAAGCATCCTGACGTGACGCTCACACAAGTGCAACAGTGGCACACAACCATGTTGGCAAACCAACTGCTCTAGATTTGGCTAACTGATCTGCTCAGTGGAACAGATCCCAACGCTGGAACTGGGCATCAAGTCAGAACCATATCCAAAACTAGTTCGCTCTCCATTATCAAGCTCCCACCCATTGCAGGGTACAAGAGGGCCTACACCTATTAAATTCTCTCTAAGAAAACAAAGGTTATCCCATTTATCTGGCACTAACTTCACACTCCACTGGAGAACTTGCTTCTCTTTTTCAGATGGACATAGATTCTAAGGAAAGAACCTGCCCATCAAACTCCAAAATGGCCCCAGCTGACAATAATAATAATTGGGGAAATGAGTAAAAGTGCTACTTTCTTGCTGAAGCTGGTACCAGCACAAGGGTGAAGGAGATAGACAGAGATCACTCAACTCTTATCAAACCAGATATCCACAGACACAGAGGCTCCCAAGACCTCATCATTGAAGCAGACCTAAAATGAACCCAACATGGCTCAGGGAAATTTGCAGAAGAGAGGGTGGAAAGAACATCAGAGCCACTCATTACACGTTGGGTCATGATACACAAAGACATTGCCTCCTGCCCATAACTGGTGGCTAACCTTGCAATGCACAGACCATATTCCCCAACTAGGAGGGTCCCTGCACAGCAGGGAGGACAGGGAGGAGGCTAACAATGGTACCAACTTGACTGTATTTACTGAGCACAAAACTAATTTTTTAAAAAACATATATGTGTGTGTGTGTGTGTATGTATATGTATGTATGTGTGTGCGTGCGTGTGTGTGTATATATATGTATGTGTGTGTGTGTGTGTGTGTGTGTGTGTGTATATATATATATATATATATATATATATATATATATTTATACATATATACATACATACATACATACATAAAATAAAGCCGGGTGTGGTGGCAAATGCCTTTAATCCCAGCACTCAGGAAGCAGAGGTAAGAGGATCATCCTGAGTTTGAGGCCAGCCTGAGACTCCATAGTGAATTCAAGATCAGCCTGGGCTAGAGTGAGACCCTACCTTGAAAACACCAAAAAATAAAAATAAATAAATAAATATAAAAATCTTCAACAGAAGTCTATAGCCAGCCAAATTATCTATATGGCATAAAAGAGAAATGAAGGCAAATTTATGTAAAGAGCTCCAAAGAAGCTGCCTACTACATACCCTCAAGAAGCTCAGAGGAGACAGGATCAAGCACAAGAACTAAAACTAAGCAGAAAGAGGTAAAGGGAATTCTGGGGAGAAAGAAGAGTGAGCTCAGGGTGGGAGCTGTAGGCAGCCATTCAGGATGACCAGTCTACACCTAGATAGGGCTACTAGAGAGAAATATGAATCCAGGTGTGGTGGTACACTTGTGGAATCCCAGCACTCAGGAGGCTGAGGCAAAGGACAGAGTTCAAGGCTAACTTGGGCTACACAGCAACATCCTGTGAAGGAATGGAAGAGCATGGATATTAAGGCCTGTCATCAGCAGGGTCCCCACACACAACATCCAGAACTCAAAGGCCTGGGTAATCCCAGGCCCCTTTGGCTTTTATCATGGAGTAACAATGTTCTCTCTCCCCCCCTCTGAGCCCTGCTACATAAGCCTACAGAAGACCATTTCACCCCGTAAAAGCATTCTGCTTTGGCCTATGATTGAGAGCCACATAACTTCTAGGCCAACAGGAGCAGAAGAAATGACTCTAGAGCTTGAAGGCCACAGGGCTACAAGAATGCGTGGACAGCTGTGGGGGTGCATGGACGGCTTTGTGGGTGTGTGTGGTTATGAGGGTGCGATTATGGCTATGTGCTGACTCAGAGCAGAGCACAGATTCAACCAGTACACAAATGAAGCTAACATAATGTTATGCTTTAAAACAGCTAAATGTACTCTGTGACTTTTAACCTGAAAATTTCTAAAGCCAAGGAAGATAAACTTGAACCTATGCCCACTTCTACTATGACTCCATTTTAAAAGTAACTCATAAATGTATGACTTGCATATCTGAATATAACAAAGCATTCCTTTATCATTTCATCTTCTAGTGCCAGTAATCCACATTATGGAGTGCCAAAGCCCTTAATAAATATAGCATGTTTCTGGCCACACTCCAGAAATTAGCACAGGACTATTGCAATAAGGGGATAAAAATATGGGTTTTGGTCTTGAAGATCCAGTGAGCTGTCAAAAGTGTGCTTCCCTCATCTCTCCATATGCTATGTAGACTTTTGACACCTGGAAACATAATTCTCCTCAGATTTACATGGCCCTTGGATGTCCGCAAAGTATTTTTACATTTATTTGCTGAACTGATTCTAAGCAACCTGCGAGAGTGCTTCGAACAGATGCTACCTGTACCCATCTTACAGAAAGAGAAAGGACTTCTGAGAATGTGAAGTGATTTACTCAGGGTTATGCAGCCAGCAAGCTGTAGGGCTGGAATATATTGAGTCATCCAGGAGCAAAAGCTGTATGCTTCTCACCAAATTGGTTTGTGATCTGAAGATAGAAAACTAGGGATTAGGGCAGATAGAGTTCAGTGGTACAGCATTTGCCCAAATCATTAAAACCTATCCTACTGACAATTTTACTAGAATGAGTGATTCGACCTTTCAAAAATGCTTCCAAGGCCATTGCAGAAGAGGTGGCAGAAAGAATGTAAGAGCCAAAGGAAGAATAGGGCTCCTTACAACGTGCTCCCCCCAGACACAAAATGGCCCGGATGTCCATGACCTCACAGTGCCTGACACTACCTACACAAGACCATCATAAGAGGAGGAAAAGATGACCACATCAAAATAAGAGAAACTGATTGAGAGGGGGAGAGAATATGATGGAGAGTGGAGTTTCAAAGGGGAAAGTGGGGGTAGGGAGGGAATTACCATGGGATATTGTTTACAATCATGGAAGTTAATTATAAAAAATAAAATGAATTAAAATAATAATAATAAAATTTTTAAGTGCTGTGGCTTCCCCCACCCCATTGGCTGCTAGATTACTACCATCCTCTAAGAACACAACAGCTAGAGTAAGTCAGTAGAGCTGGGCAGGGTGACTATACTCCCAGCACTTGGGAGACCAAGCAGAAGGATCACAAGGTCAAAATCAGCATGGGCTTGAGGACAGTCTGAAAAATATTGGTGACAGGAGGGGATTGCGTTGGATTTAGAATTGTCACTGTACCTGGTTCCAGTTCTGAGACTTTCTTATAAACTGGATGTGCTAATGTGGAGATGAAAGAAGAAGGTGGTAGTAGCATGTCTATATACTGGCTTGCACTCTGTGGCTCCTTTTGTGATTGCTGCTTCCTCTCCTCCCTTCTTCTCCTCTCTCCTTTCCTCTCTCCTCCCCTTTTCTCCCTTCCCTTCCCTTCTTTCCAGTTCCCTTGCCCTCTCCTCTCCTCTCCACTCCTGTTTACATTTATTTATTTATAGGGTCTGTCTGTCTCTTATCCTTCCTTACAGACCCATCCCACTTCAATTTATTCCACTACCTACTCCTAGCAACTCCAACCTGCGGAGGCTGACACAGCAGACATAGCACTTTGTTAAACATTAGGCTATTGGGTGGGGAGACCCATAAGGTTTCCAAAACAATGCAGATTTCTGTCAAAGCACCTGGTTACCTGCCAGAGTTAAATGGTAAGACCCTATTGCTAAAGACACCACAAACTGCTGACAGAGAGATCACATTGGAATTTAAAAGGAAGCCAGCTGATGGTGAGCCCTCATGGTGCTAGAAAGTGCTATGCAAGCTGCTGGGGGATAATGGCCACCAACTGTGTGGACAAGCAAGGGATCCTGCTAGCTATGAAATCAATCAGCCCAGACAAGGTGTACACACACCAGTGCAATAGTGGCACACAGGGTATGAGGGTAATCAATGGCTCTCTAATTGGATATAAGGCTCAGTGGGAAAGAACTCACATCTGGTGCTGAGAACTAGGTCAGAATTCTATGGGTATAATAGTCATAGATTCCAGAGAGAAGTTTCCACTAGTCTTTGGCCAAAAAGAGTTGCTACACCCATCAAAATGTCAATTAACTATGCTTATCCACTTTAACCCATACTGCTGAACTCTCTCTTGGATGAAGAATCTGTTTTGTTTTGTTTTTACCGAAGGCAGCAAAAACCAGGAGAATCAACATGACAAGAAAAGATAGCTAAACACATGAAATGAGCCACCTCTAGCACATCTGCCAGGACCCAGGTGACATCACAGAAGAGGTGAGTTAAATACAAGTGCTGCTCTCAATGCTATCCTGATACCCTGCATCAATGAGATTGCAATAGACACTGAAGACACTCAAAACTTATCAAAGGGAGCTGGGTGTGGTGGCATACACCTTTAATCCCAGCACTCAGGAGGCAGAGGTAGGAGGATCACTATGATTTTGAGGCCACCCTGAGACTACACAGTGAATTCCAGGTCAGCCTGGACTAAAGTGAGACCCTGCCTCCAAAACAAAAATAAACTTATCAAAGGGCTGGAGAGATGGCTTAGCAGTTAAAGCACTTGCCTGTGAAGCCTAAGGACACAGGTTTGATTCCCAACAACCCATGTAAGCCAGATGCACATGGTGGCACATGCATCTGGAGTTCATTTGTAGAGGCTAGAGGCCCTGGCGTGCATTCTCTCTGGGTCCCGCCCCCTCTCTCTCTAGTAAATAAATAAGAATAAAATATTTTAATAGTTTTTTTTTAACTTATCAAAAAGCAGAAATCGGGCTGGAGAGATGGCTTAGCGGTTAAGTGCTTGCCTGTGAAGCCTAAGGACCCCGGTTCGAGGCTCGGTTCCCCAGGTCCCACGTTAGCCAGATGCACAAGGGGGCGCACGCGTCTGGAGTTCGTTTGCAGCCATCTATTTAAAATATTAAAGCTACAACATTTTAAAAATTACCAAAATGGCATAATGATCCATCTATCATCAAATATAACCAAGAGCCTCTCTGGTGCCCAATAGCAGTTCTGTCCTACTACAACATCCCAAAGGCAAAGCAAAGGATTTAAGAAATTTAACATGAACCAAATATTCTTTTTTAAAAACAAATTTTTTTGCTTATTTTTACTTATTTTTATTTATTTATTTGAGAGTGACAGAGAGAGAAAGAGGCAGAGACAGAGAGAGAGAGTGGGCGCGCCAGGGCCTCCAGCCACTGCAAACAAATTCCAGATGCATGTGCCACCTTGTGCATCTGGCTAACGTGGGTCCTGGGGAGTTGAGCCTTGAACCGGGATCCTTAGGCTTCACAGGCAAGCGCTTAACTGCTGAGCCATCTCTCCAGCCCCAAATATTCTTTATCCCAATAAAATGTCTTAAGTCACTGCTGATAAAGCCTACATCCATGGACAGAGTTGTGGTTTTTGGTTAGGGTTAGGTTTGTTTGCTTGCTTGTTCTGAGTGCTACTGATAGAACCCAGGGCCACACTCATGCTACACAAGAACTCTATCACTTATCCACACTTTGCTCCAAATTTTATGACTTGCAGATAAGTACAGAAAGAAGCTCAGGAGCCCAAATAAGAACAGTAAGGAGGAGGGGGGAAAATGACAAATATAACTAAGACTATACCAATACTAGCTATATGCACCAAGTTCAGACCAAACATTTACTCATTTATCCCAAAGTAACCCAGAAGATGGCTATTGCTATGCCCATTCTACAGAAGAGCAAACTAAAGTACAATGATGTAAACTTTCCTGAAATTTCCATAGCTAATAAAATGTTTCCCATTCCAGGTAAACAACACAACACAGAGCTATCAGCTTGCTTTGAACTTCTAGATTCCTAGATTCCCAGACTCAGGAAGTCATTTTATTTGGCCACCAAAGATCAGGTTTGACCTATCTCAACAAAAAGTCTTTTCTAAGTGTAATGTATCCCTCAATTACTTGTGTGTGTTTCCAAGTGAAGAGATTCCTGAAGGATTTGCACAACACTGCTTAACAGCAGATTTCTAAAGGGCCTTTTACATGGCATTGTCACAATGTCAGGGACACCACATACATCTACCCATGGCCCTCTGCCTTTAGTCTCTATGGTGTATGCAGTGTGCTGACACTGGGTCCTCCACAGGATGCTGTTCCTTCCCATGGAAAGTGAACGTGGCTGCACAGCCACATGACAGCAGTGCCAGCATTCACCTCAAGGAATCCGCATGTCACTGGTGCCATGATAGCATGAGGTTGGGATTAAAAAGGGAACAGTTTATTTCTGGCATCAAAAACTGGATCTCTCTGCTTTTGAAGCATGCTGCTCTAAACGGAGTGTGGTGGTACATGCCTGTCAATTAAGAGGGTGATATAGGAGAATCATTAATTCAAGGTTAGCCTGGACTTTACAACAAGTTTTGTCTAACCTGAGCTACATAGAGACCCTGACTCAAAATAAAACAAAGGCCACACCCAGCTGTCTCTACAGCCTTACTCTGTCTCTGTAGTAGTGCTGGTGGTACTGGTACTGAACCTAGTGCCTCTGCTTGCCCAGAATCCCCAGTTTGTCTGTACACTTGCTTTGTTTTATATGGAAGCTAATTATGAATCATTTTTTAAGTTTTTATTTTATTTTATTTTATTATTATTTTTTTAATTTGCTTGAGACAGAGAGAGGGGTGGGAGAGAGAAAGAATGGGTGTGCTAGGGCCTCTAGTCACTGCAAACGAACTCCAGACACATGCGCCACCACGTGCATCTGGCTTACATGGGACCTGGAGAATTGAACCTGGGTCCTTAGACTTTGCAGTCAAGCGCCTTAACCACTAAGCCATTTCTCCAGCCCTAATTATGAATCATTTAACCTGCTTTGGTTTGGGGAGAGTTTTGGAGTACTACAAAGTGTAAAATTACTATATAAAAACACATATAACTTGAAGAAATACAAACAGTAACAAGACACACAGTCAAGGACCTCACTTGGGTCCCCCTCTGGAATTAGGACATTGGCAGAATGCCATTAAGACAATGAAACGAGGAAAGATAAATTATTCACAGAAAGTAGAAAACACACGGACAGAGAGGAATGGACCTCATTTCTTGTCACCAAGTGAGATCAATGTAGGGAAGGTTAGTGGATCCCCAGAGGTACCTCCCCAATGTCCTACAGCTCTGGTACTCAGAAATTTGCTCAATAAATAATGCAAAAAATATCACAAAGGGAAAACATAAAGTTGCTTTTTAAGGTACCCTGTTTTAGAAAAAGGAAGTCTCAGACAAACCAAGCAGAAAGAAGTGGATGGGCCTCTCATTGGGACACCTGGCACCCTGCAGAAAGTGGCTGTGTAACTATAGCAGTTACCTTAATGTTGCTGGGACCACCCACCCAACCAGAAGCAACTTTAAGGAAAGAAAGGATTGATTTCAGTTTACAGTTTCAAAAGAAAGTTTCATCATCATGGTGTGGGTGGGGAGTGGAGAGTAGAGAAAGCATAATCAGTAGCAAAGATCTCCTCATGTCTCCAGAGCAGCAGGGAGGAAGTGCAGAGAGTGAGCTTGCTAGCACTAGCAAGGTGGGGCTGACTTATAAAATATCAAAACCTGCCCCCAGTGACACACCTCCAAGGAAGGCTCCATCTCCCAAAGGCTCTACTAGCTGGGGTTCAAATCTGAGACTTAATCACAAACACAAGAAGCCATAGGGGACACTTTACATTCAAACCACATTTCTGCCCCTGGTCCCAATAGACTTGTGGCCATCTCATGATATGAAATTCATTTAGTCCAACTTTTAAAGTCCCCATAGTCTTTTAATAGACTCAGCACTGTTAAAAAAGTCCAAAATCTCATCTGAGATTCAAGGCCATCTCATTTTAAATGTGAACCCTGTAAAATCAAAACACAAGCTATGTACTTCCAAATCAGAGTAAACATTCCCATTTAAAAAAAAAAAAAAGGAAAGAAATGGGAACATAGCAAGAAAAGATGGGACCAGTCAAGATCAAACACCAGCAGGGCAAACATCAAACCCTGAAGCTCCATGTCCAGCACCTGGGACTCGTGATGAAATCCTCTTAGCTCCAAAAGGTCTGAACAGCTCCACCCCTCCAGCTTTGCTATTTGCCTCCCAGGCAGAATTCACCCTGGGCATTGACAGAATCTCCACTATAACCCATGGTTCATCTTCACTACTTCATGCTATGACCCACCCATGGCCTCCATATAGGAACTACACTGCTTCACATGGGCTAATCTCAGCACCCATCTCTAGAACCATATTATAATCCAAAAACCCTCAATTTCTTGCATGGTCATATTTCCAAAACCAGTACTGTGTGCATACCAAATCTGTCTATCCATAGGGATGAACCGGACCTTGAGGAGCAGGAAACTCCTTTAGCATTCTTCCTTCAAAAATCACTTCTCGGGCTGGAGAGATGGCTTAGCGGTTAAGCGCTTGCCTGTGAAGCCTAAGGACCCCAGTTCGAGGCTCGGTTCCCCAAGTCCCACATTAGCCAGATGCACAAGGGGGCGCACGCGTCTGGAGTTCGTTTGCAGAGGCTGGAAGCCCTGGCGTGCCCATTCTCTCTCTCTCCCTCTATATGTCTTTCTCTCTGTGTCTGTCACTCTCAAATTAATTAATTAATTACAAAAAAAAATTAAAAATCACTTCTCCTATTCAAAAAGCACTTCTCCTATTGTCCCAATACTGAGCAGCTGGCCTCAATGGTGCTGCTCTCTTACACACTTACAGATAAAAACTCAAAATCCAGGCTGAAGGGATGGCTTAGTAGTTAAGGCATTCGCCAGTAAAGTCTAAGGACCCAGGTTTGATTCACCAGTACCCACATAAGCCAGTGGCACATGCTTCTGGAGTTTGTTTGCAGTGACTAGAAGCCCTGGTATACCCATTGTCTGTCTGTCTGTCTGTCTCTCTCCCCGCTAGCAAATACATATATTAAAAAAGGACTCAAAATCCATTCACAATTTCCCTGTGCCAAACTTTATATTTTTCATACCCTTTTGGCTACATTTTTCCCCACCATATCCACTAGTTTATTATTTTTAAATTCAAATTTGCTCAAGTGCTCAGGACACTGGCAGAATGCAGCAAGCCTCTATGACAGAACATCACATTAACTGTCTCTAGCCTAGTCCTAATAAAGCCTTTTTTCCTCTCACCAAAATGTCCTAATCATTAAGCTCTGCTTATATCATTGCAAGGGTTTTCCACTCCAAAGTTCCAAATCCTTCCATATGCCTCATATAAGCCAGTTCTAAAAGACTAAAAACAACCATATGGTCAGGTTTACTGCATCAAAAGCCCCACTTCTCAGTACCAGTTACCTTCTCAACACTGGGACAACACACCTGACTAGGAACAGCTTTGTCATTGTAAGCTTTGGCTTACAGTTTCAAGGGAAAGTTTCATCATGGCAAGAGCAAACAGCTGGGCAACACATCTCCACAGCAGCCAAAAGGATGTAGATAAAGTGAACTCACTAGCGCTGCTTGAATTATAAAATCCCAAGGCTCAACCCAATGACACACTTCCTCCAGCAAGGCTCAACCGCCAAAAGGCTCCATTAGCAAAAAGAATCAAGAATGAGGCTTAATAACAAACATATGAGGCTTTGAAGAACACTTTACATTGAAACCACAATAGTAATTCATCATAATGAAACCACAGAACAAAATACAAATGACCATTAGTAAAGGCAAGCTTGACATTCTGGGTACAAAGCAAGATGGGGGAAAGATCACGAGTCAAGGATCCACTTGATTGTCCTCAACCTGACTGGTCCAGAGGCTCTGTCCTCCTGAGTGTTCTCTGACAATACCTAGTGGACCTGAAGAATGCTGGTTCAACCTTCGGCAGTTCAGGTTAAATGTGTTTCCTTCCTGTGAAGTCTACTGACTTCCCCAAACAAAAATGGTCACTCTTCTCAGCTGTGCCAAACACACTGATGCATGACACCCCCTCTAACAACAGAAGTGAGAATGAAGGGTCTGGCCTACAAACAAAGTAAACTGTTTTCCAATCTCCCAACCACTGTGACCAAAAGCTAAGCACCCAACTGGGAAGCTGTTGAAAATAGTCACATTATCCATTACTGATCTTTCCCTTCCTCAGTCTGTCAGAGAATAAAACAAGGAAGGCTAGCTTTAATTCATTTTAAGTCAAGTCTATAACTGCCTACCTTTCCTTCAACTCAACCCAAATGAGCAGTTACCTTGTTCTTGGCAGTCACTCTCTATCTGGTGTTTCCTGCTGTGACAATACCTGAGGTAGTCTTTGAGGCTGGGGAACTCTAATGGATGACCAAGTGATGTTCAAATAAAAACATGCCAAGACAGCTGCTCTAGAAATGGCCTAAGGATAACCCTGTCCACTTCCCCAAACCCTTACAGGGCCTGGTCTCCTAGCCCCTAGTCTTAATCCACTAGTACCAACTGAGGATTCTGCAAGCAAAAGGCTGATGAGCAATGTCTAAGTGAAGCTCCCTTATGGGCTCATTCACTTCTCTCTCTTTTCCCTCTTTCTTGAAGAACATGAGGCTTATTGATACAGGGGTTTATGGGATAGTTGTAAGACTTCAAGAGTGAAATGGGTGTCAGGAAGCAATGTTCACATTGTTTTGCCAGGGCAAGAGCACCAACTCTGTCATTAGCTGGCCCAACAACCTTTCCCTTCACCTGCACAGGCCCAAAGGCTACAAAAGTATTTTAATGTAAGAAACAGGGCTGGGGAGATAGCTCATCAGTTAAAGGCACTTGCTTGCAAAGCCTGACAGCCTTGTTCAATTCTCTAATATCTATGTAAGCCAGATGCACAAAAATGGCACATGCATCTAAAGTCTGTTTGCAGTGGCAGGAGGTCCTGGTATAATTCATTCCTCCCCACCCCCCCAGTAAATAAACAAAAATATTTTAAACAACAGCAAAGGGGAAAAAAAAGATGTTAATGTGTATTCTGTCCAAGCCAATAAGGTAGGAATTGGAGGGTACTTTTTAAGACAGTAACCACAACTTTCTGAAACTCTTGTACCATAGAAAAATCCATTTATTCAGGCAGGAGCAATGGGTTAGCAGTTAAAGCACTTGCCTGCAAAGCCAAAGGACCCAGGTTTGGTTCCCCAGGACTCACATAAGCCAGATGCACAAGGTGATGCAGGCTTCTGCAGTTCATTTGCAGCAGTCAGGAGCCCCTGGCATGCCCATTTTCTATCTGTGTCTCCCTCTCTCTCTCTTTCTCTCTCTCTCTCAAATAAATAATAAAAATAAATATGTTTTTAAAATGATTTTAAAAAATTAGTGGATAAATAAGAAAATGCTAAAATACACTCACCTCATAGGACCATTAGGTTAATCTGCTTAACACATGGTGAGTGTTCCCTCTTCTATGTAAACAAAGAGGAGCCAATGTTTCCTTGAACATGCTATTCTACATTTCTAAGAAACTTCAATGTGATAGCAGAAAACATTAGGTTGAATAATGCAAAACTGTTAGTATTTAACCTGATATGAAGGAAAATGGCAACTTCATAAGGCTAAATCAAGTAGGTGAAAAGTAGGTGAAATGAAAAGAAGAGCCGGGCCAGGTGTGGTGGCGCATGCCTTTAATCCCAGCATTTGGGAGGCAGAGGTATGAGGATTGCTGTGAGTTTGAGGCCACCCTGAGACTCCATAGTGACTTCCAGGTCAACCTGAGCTAGAATGAGACCCTACCTCGAAAACCAAAAAAAAAAAAAAAAGAAGAGCTGGCCGGGGTGGCACATACCTTTAATCCTAGCACTTGGGAGGCAGAAGTAGGAGGATCACCATAAGTTCGAGACCACCCTAAGACTCCATAGTGAATTCCAGGTCAGCCAGGGCTACAGTGAGACCCTACCTCAAAAAAAGAGAAAAAAAAAAAAAAGAATGAAAAGCTCACTTTAAGAGTGTGTGTGTGTGTGTGTGTGTGTGTGTGTGTGTGTGTGAGAAAGAGAGAGAGAGAGAGAGAGAGAGAGAGAGAGGGAGAGAGAAGGGCTGGAGAGGTGGCTTAGCAGTTAAGACACTTGCCACAAAGCCAAAAGACCTAGGTTTGATTCCCCAGGACCCACGTAAGCCAGGTCCACAAGGTAGTACACACATCTGGAGTTTGTTTGCAGTGGCTAGAGGCCCTGGTATGCCTATTCTGTCTTTCTCCCTTTCTTTCTCTCTCTCTCTCTCTCTCTCTCTCTCTCTCTCTTGCTCATTCTCAAATAAATAAATAAAATATTTAAAAAGAGAAAAACAAAGGGGGAGGGAGATGTGTGTGCAGGTGAGAGAACAACTTTCGAGGTCACTGTCTGCCTCTCTCTCACTTCTGAGGCAGGGTCTTTCTACATTTGATCTACTGCTGATTAAGACTGAGTAATTTTGACTCTCTGGGAGCTGATCAAATGCTAAGCAGCTCCTAACCATCACTTGTTCCTTTGTCAACTATAGCTTCAGGATTACCAGCAAAGTGTATACCCACAGGATGCTCAAAGGACAACAAAAAACACACTGCAACACTACAAGATGCGATGGAATCCATCTCTATCAAATGGAACCTCTAGACTGTAGGGCAAACACCTCCCACCTATGCCATATCACAGTCCCAACCAGCACTCATTGAACAGCCATTATTCCAGCTATACCTGCAGCCATTTAGAAGCAAGCTCCAAACGGCATCTCAGAGACCGCCAACATTAAGTAGCTTTTATCTTTAGTCATTTTTCAGTAAGTATAAAACTTTTAAAAATTGGAGGGAGGGCTGAAGAGATGGCTTAGAGGATAAGCAAAGCCTAAGGACCCAGGATCAATTCGCCAGTACCCACATTAAACCAGTGGGGCATACAACTGAAGTTCAGTTGCTATGGCTGGAGGCCCTAGTATACCCACATTCATTTTCACATTCTCTCTCTCTCTGTTTCTCAAATAAAAATATTTTTTAAAAACTAGAGGGATCATGGTTTGTTGTAATTATGGGAGTTGTCAATAATAAAAAAAAAAAATTAAAAACTGGAGAGGAAAAGTGTGCTTTACATCTTGCTAAAGTTCCGGAAGGGACTGGAGAGATGGCTCACTGATTAAGGCACTTGTCTGCAAAGCCTAATGACCCAGGTTCAATTGCCCAGTACCACGTAAAAACCAGATGCACAAGGTAGCACAGGCATCTGTTGTTCCGTTTACAGAGATTGGAGGCCAGCATGCACCCATTTTCTCTAACTTTCCTCTATCTCTTTCTGCTTACTAATATATATATATTATATATATTTATATAATATATATATAAATTTAAGTTCCAAGAGAAAATCTCCATTTTATACCTAGTTTTTCAATCTCATTTTTTTAAATGAGATGAGTAAAGTTTAGTGGGGTTTGTTGTTCCCACCCGACAGTCTTCAGTGGTCTGTCTCATCCAGACAATACCACATCCCAAGGAGCACAATGCTTAGCACAGCTTAATTCCCAAATGAACCTGATGAATAAAAAAATTAATTGCAAGGACTGCTTTAATATATACAGGCATTGATTCTGTTGAGGTACACTTGGTACCTCAGATACACAACACCAGTCATCCTTCTATCCTCAGGTGGCAGACATGGCCAGGAGCAAATCAGGATAGAGACATCAAGTCTTGTAACACACCATCAACTCACACCCTGGCACCTACTTGAACAGCACTGGACACACCAGCATATAAGAAACACAGGGCCCACCTTCAGTGTACAATTCCCTCTACATTAACAAGGTGAAGGCTCACAGGAGCTCTAAAACAAGGAGAAACAGTGTGCAAAGCCCAGAGAACAATTCACAGCACTAATAAAAATGTTAGTGCATTTATGTTTTAACCCAGCAACCTCACTTCTGGAAATTTATTCAGCCTTCTAAACTACAAAGTTGTATGAATAAGCACTGTTTCTAACAATCAAGTACAGAAACAAACCAAAAGTCTGTGAATATGGGAACTGGTTACATAAGCTAGAATAGACTACTCTAAAATCCACACTTTAGTCTTCTGGAAAAGAAAGAGAATGACATGCAACATAATAAAAATACCACAGTGAAGAATATAGGTTATATCACCATTGGTATAAAAACCAAGAATATATGTTCCAAGGGCTGAGGAGATGGCTCAGTGGTTCAAGGTGCCTGCTTGCAAAGCCTGCTTACCCAAGTTCTATTCTCCAGCACCACACATCCATCTGTGATCCCAAAGGGCCTGTTACACTAAGAGGTGGAGCCAGGAGAACCCAAAGCTTGCAGCTGGTATACACTACAGTGGCAAGACAGACTTGTCTCAAAGAAGATGGAAAAAGAATATAAATGACCAAAAGTTGTCCGGTGACCTCCACCTGCAGATCATGGCATGTGTGTTCTCACACACACCCACATACCCACACACAAGAGTATATGTCACAAGGAAAAGGGAAAGCTGAGAACAAAATATAATGACACTTATGTATACAAGGCCACTTGGATTGTGGGTAGTGGTGCACACCTTTACTTTCAGCACTCAGGAGGCAGAGGAAGGAGAATCACTGTGAGTTTGAAGCCATCCAAGGCTGCAGAGTGAATTCCAGGTCAACCTGGGCTAATGTGAGACCCTACTCAAAATGGGGGGAATAGGACATGGTGTCTCATAATTTAGATCTAAAATTTGGGAAGCTGAGGTGCAGGTTCACTGTGAATTCAAGGCAGGTCTGGACTATAGGGAAACATTGACTCAAAGAAATATTTTGTTTTTTTGAAGCTGTAGTGATGGGTTCACTTACTGTAAAGCCTGATAACCAGTACCGATTTCCCAGTACCAACATAAAACCAGATGCAAAGTAGCACATACATCTGGAGTTGATTTGCAGCACTTGGAAACCTTGGTGTGCTAATTCATTCCCTCCTTTTGACAATAAAAATAAATAAATTTTTAAAAATAGATTTAAACCAAAAAAAAAAAAAATAGAAAATGCTAGGAAGAAACCCATTAGTTTATATACTAACTTAAAAACTAAAATAATGTATGCTTGTGATAAATTATCCAGACACAAGGCAACCTTGACAAAAGTTACGGGGAAGAGCATGGAAGGAGACAGAACCTGTGATAAAGGACATCTGAGGAATGCGGAAGGAGACACACCAGTGATAAAGGACATGGTTTGAACACGAAAGGAGACAGAATAAGAATGGGAGTGAGAATGGAAAGATAGCTTACAGTTAATGCAGTTGCCTACAAAGGCAATGGATACAGATTCTATTCCCCAGGACCAACGTAAGCCAGATGCACCAGGTGGTACATGCATCTGGAATTCGTTTGCAGGGGCTGAAGGCCCTGGTGCGCCCATTTTCTTTCCTCTCTCTCTCTCTCTCTCTCTCTCTCTCTCTCTCTCTGCCTTTTTTTCTCTCTCTTTTAAATAAATTTTTTTTCAAAAAAGAATGGGAATAAGACCTTGCTACATTGCTCTGCTTTCTGAACATGGTCACGCAGTACACATGTCAAAGAAAGTATCAGTTCTAACCATACTGTGACAACAATAAAATGTGATTTTAAAATGTTTGCCAAGAAAGCAGTGAGAAGGTGACACTAAGATCAAGGGGTTTACTTACCAATGAAAAAGAATATTCCTGCCTGAGACCAAAAGGCCAGAGATTCCACACACACTCTTTCATGCCCATCTCCTTCCTCTTTAAGCCTCTGACAGGGAATTTGTGTACACGTACAAAGGATATTTTCAAGATTTTCCTGTTTTGTTTTGTTTTGTTTTTAAGTGAGACGAGAGAAGTGGTGTATGGAAGGGCAACTAATTCTTGATGGCAAAATCTGAGAACATCTAAGGAAATAGTACAGTATTTCCTACTAGTATGCAAGGATAGCTCTGGTCACAGAGCCAAGCAGAGACAAGAGCAAAGGTTCAGGACATTTTTGGCATCCAATGATCCCTCTGGAATTTGATAGAAGCACAGCACCTCTCTTAGGAAGATGATTATTGTGGTAGTTTGAATGGATGGCTCCAATATATACAGGATTTTACTAAGGTTTGTAATTCAGATTCGCAGCCACCTGGTTGGAGGAGATGTCACTGTGGGCCGGGTCCTAAGATCAAGCCCTAAGGTGGGGGGGGGGGGGTGGATATGGAATTCCAGTCTAAAGATATGCAAAGTGTCTGAGCTTTGCCTGGAGTTCCTAAGTGTGCTTGCTTGCTTTTTGAACGTGACTTTTCTTTCGGCTGGGACCTGTGAAAGGGGGACAACTTTTCTGCCATTATGGAACTTCTCCTGCTTCAATAAATCCCTTCGTCCCATAATTGTGCCTGGTCTGGAAGTTCATCCCAGTAATGTGTAGCTGCCTACTACCATCATAAACCTACTGAAGACCCTGTCCATGAACCTCAGGTTAGGAAGCTATAGCCAAAGAATGCATTTGTGGTCTATGACACTTCATTGGAACAAAGCGGCCATCTTGTAGGTACAATGCAAATGTGACTGTTAGTGGTGGTAGGCTACAACTCGGGGGAATCAAAGTCACAGAAATAAAGCAAAATAAAGCAACAATAAAACAGGTCTTAAGCCACCCATAGAAGGAGATGCAGTATAGCTGAGCAAGAGACCATACAGGGGTCATCTTCTCCCCTGGAAGGAGAAGACAGAGGAAGCCTTTATTGAGCCCCTGCCATGGAGTGGGTTATCCCATTTAATATTCCTATTAACACACAGCATGCATAACCAATCCCAATTCTGTAAATAAGCAAACAGTGGCTGGCAAGGCCTTGTGTAATCTGCCCCAATTCACAGCTGTGACTGGCATGAACATGCCTAGCTGCTGATACTTTCAGAAGCAAATATTTAAGATTAAATAAAAATTAAGCTCAAGTCAGCTAGATGCTATAAGCACACTTCCTTGTAGTGTTTGCTCCAGTGCTTTGTTCACTGGGCTTTGACCATGATGCTTGCCAATGACCTGCTGTTTTCTGTATTTTCCACTTTCAGGACACAAAAAAGTAATTAGAGAAAATGTTATCAGATTCATTTTTCTCCTTCACTGCCACTAGCTATGGAGATGCATGCAAAGATCTCTTAATCATGAACATCACGAAAATCATAAATCCTATACCAAAGTAGGTAAAACTGACTGCAGTGGAGGGAAGAGAAAAAGGACAGGAGGGAAGGGAGGAAGAAAGCTAACATTTATTGGTGCACATGCACACGCACACTAACACAGTGAGAGAGAGTGAGAGAGTTAGTTCTGGGTGCTTTAGACTCCCAGAAGAAAACAAACCTAAAAAGTAGATACTATTGCTTCTTTCCTCATATTTCTGTGAGCAGACTGAAACAAAAACTCAAGTAACTTGCCCACACTGAGTGTTGTCACTCAACTGCCTATGTTATCCACACCTTGTGATACGGACTCTACATATACGTCTGTGGAAACTGACTATGAATAAGGTCAGATCTCTCAATAGATTTGAGTGATTTGTAATCTTATGGATTTAATTTTAAGTGTTTAAAAATATCATTGAGCCGGACATGGTGGCACACGCCTTTAATCCCAGCACTTGGTAGGCAGAGGTAGGAGAATCGCCATGAGTTCAAGGCCACCCTGAGATTACACAGTTAATTCCAGGTCAGCCTGGGCCAAAGTGGGACCCTACCTCAAAAAAATGAGAAAAAAATATACATACATACATACATACATACATACAATTGATTACTATGGTAGTTTGGACGAATTTTCCCCAATAGATTTAATTTTATTCAGGCTTGTAACTTGGCTAGAAGAGGTGTCACTGTGGAGGATCCTGAGGTCCAAACCCTAAGGTGTTTATTACTGGGATTCTCCTGGTGGCTTATGTAGAAAGTCTGGCAATTTATTTGCAGCAAGAGACCCTGTCTCACAGAAGGTAATGTACAGACACCAAAATTATTCTCTGACCTCCACACACACGCACACACATTGTGGCACATATGTACATATGTACATACATACATACATACATACATACATACTTTTGTAAAGGCCAGGCATATTGTATAACTGATTCCACTTACATGAGGCACCTAGAGTTACCAAATCTGTGAGACAAAAATTAGAATGGCAGCTGCTAATGGATGGGGGAGGGAAGAATAGGTAGTTACTGTTTAATGGGTACAGAGTTTCAGTTCTGCAAGATACAAACATTACACAACAATGCAAATACACTTAACAGGAATGAACGGTACATATACAATTTAAAATGGTTAAGATGTTCAATTTTATGGTGTGTATTTTGCCATAATTTTAATGTTTTTTCTTTAAAGCTGCCAGCTCAAGATATTATCGTAGATGTTTTTTTTTCTCCGTCCACAAACCTCTCACACCATGTGGTTCTACTACCAGCAATGACTACAGAGTCTTGCCTGACCCCATACATGACTCAGACCTAGTCAACAATTGTCCAGCTACAGTACCCAGGAGAGACCCAAGCAAGATCCCACAGGGACATCTGACCAACTGAGGCCAGGAGTACATCATTCTGGGGCAGATGGTTATTTAGGGCATTTGAAGCGAACCTCAGAGTGGTAGGGAATGAGACTTATGAATGGGAAATAGATGTAAGCAGGACCCCAAAGTGGGGGAGGCAGCATTCACACCTGGAGACCATGGAGCTGACTTCCCCCTTTAGATGTGCAGTAGAGGCAGCACCATTCTTTCTACATAAGCCACCAGGAGAAGAGAAAAGCAGTCCCAAACACCTAGCAGACATTTCACTGAGCATAAGATCCCCAAACAAGAATCTTCTCACTCTAGGACCTTTTAGAATATTATCTGCTAAACAGCTTAACACAATTCCATACTTTAGTCTTTCCACTTGACAAATATAACACAATATTAACCCAGAATACTATTATGTTGTTAAAGGGAAGAAAAACATTTGTAATGTCTTGTTCTTTTCTTTAATTTTGTTTGTGTGTGTGCCTGTGTGTGTGTGTGTGTGTGTGTACACACATGCAGTCCAGGATTTGGTCAGTACAAATGAATACCAGACATTTATGTGGCTTTATGTGGCTGATGAGAAACTGCACCTGGGCCAGCAGGCTTTGCAAGCAAGTGCCTTTAACCACTGAACTATCAACCCCCAGTGCCCAAACAAACTTTGTATTGTTCTGATGAGGCAGAGTTGCTAACTCTGGCCAAGTTGACCTAGAACTCACTCTATAGCCCAGGTTGGCCTTGAACTCATGGTGATACTCCTACTACCTCAACCACCTGAGCGCTGAGATTAAAGGCATATACCACCTCACCTTCCCCCCTCAAAAAAAATTAGTCATCATCATCAGAGAAAGAGATGTGTGATATATAAAAGATTTATATACACACAACTAGACATACCAGTGTTTCCAACCCTACCAGACAATTAGAAGAGAATGCCTGAATAGCATCATGAGGTTAAGATTTGTGATGGTTTGAATGAAATGTCTCCATAGGCTCATGTGTTGTGAATACTTGGGACCTAGTGGGGGCAGCTCAGGAAGGTTGTGGGCCTTTAGGAAATGGAGTCTTGTTGGAGGTGGTGTATTGCTGAGGACGGGCTTTGGAGTGATATAGCAAAGCCCAAGCCCAGTGCACAGACTACGTTCTTCTGGCTGATATGAAGATGTGACCCAGGTTTCCTGATTAGACCTGTCATGCTTTCCCCACCATAATGAAACTTCCCCTCAAAACTGTAAGACAAAATAAACCCTTCCCTTCCATAAGCTGCTGTGCTCATGTATTTTGCACCTGCAACAAGAAAGTAACTGCTACAGGGTTTGAGGTGAACATTCTAACAATGAAATCACACAACAGGAGGGAAATACACACATAAGACTCCTATCTGTGTCGTTTGTTTGTCTGTTTGTTTTTCGAGGTAGGTTCTCACTCTAGCTCAGGCTGACCTGGAATTCACTATGTAGTCTCAGGGTGGCCTCGAACTCACGGCAATCCTCCTACCTCTGCTTCCAGAGTGCTGGAATTAAAGGCATGTGCCACCATGCCTAGCTATCTGTGTCTTTTATTGGAAGCATTTCACTACATTCCAGCCTTCACCCACTGCTCCATTTACTATGGATTGCCTGCCTAGCTATCTGTGTCTTTTATTGGAAGCATTTCACTACATTCCAGCCTTCACCCACTGCTCCATTTACTATGGATTGCCTGGGTTTGGTTTTCACAACAGAAAAACCTTATCTTTTTAAAGTTCAATCTAAGTAGTGTTTACTGACTGCCAAGTATGTTACTCACACATGAACTAAGCAGCACAAAGAAAGAGGTACATAAAGAGAAAAGTGAACAGTATTGAGTGTAGGCTAGGCTCAGCAGACCTTCACTTAATGCAAAGGACATATCTAAAAACCTGCCATGCCCCTAGACAGAGAAGTTTCCACTATTCTTTGGCTAAATGGAGACATTATGCCCATCCAAAAGCCCATCTTTTAAGTGTGTATGTTTAAGCCCTTTTATTAATGCTGATCTTGCTTTTGGTTAGAGAACCTTATTTTTACAGATGGCAGTGAATACCACGGAAACCCAAGACTCATCAAAACAGAGAAGGGGCTACAAAGCTGGCTTAGTGGCGCTTGCCTGCAAAGCCTATGGACCCAAATTTGATTCCACAATAAGCCAGATGCACAAGGTACAAATGTGTTTGGATTTTGTTTGCAGTGCTAGAGGCCCTGGTGTGCCCAATCTCTCTCATAAATAAATAAGTATATAATGATTTTTTTAAAAAAAACTTTAAAAAAATATTAAAAAAATAAATAAGGGAAGGCCCTGGGCTCAGTACTGGAGGAGTCCATCTCTATCACACCAACCAGGACTCAGGGATCACTGCAAAAGTAGTTGTGGAAAGAATACGAATGCTGCTCTCACTGCTAGCCAGAGAACGTCACTATGGAAATGGCAGTAGACACTAGGGAGACTCAAACTCATCAAAGCAGTAACTAATGAGATGGTTTAATGGTTAAAGGTGCTTGCCTGCAAAGCCTGAAGGCAAGAATTAGATTCCGTAGTGCTCATGTAGAGCCAGATGCACAAAGTGGTGCATGCGTCTGGCGTTTGTAACTATGGCAGGAGGCCTTGGCACACCCATTCCCTCTCTCATTCACTCCCCGGTTCCCCCTCTCTGCTTGCAAATAATTTTTTTTTTGATTATCTAACCAAAGTAGATAATAAAAGGCTTTCAAAAACTCAACATTTGCCAGGCCTTGTGTTATGAGCATGTAAGGACCAGCATATGGTCCAGGGCCAGTTTAGGATAAACAAGTTTGTTGTGAGAGTAAAAAATGCAAAGGCAAAGCTTGTAAGCAAAACTCTGTGTGCAGTGACGTAGTAGAGATTAGCAGATGTGTGTGTGAAACTATTAGATAAGCATTGGAAGGTATAGAAACCCCAGCTGCTCAGCAACCATTGTCTCAGTCTCCCCGACACTATGACTGACTGAAAGGTTACTCAGCAGTCCTGGCTGAGACCCCCCACGAGATGCATCACCAATCCGAATTCATCAGCCCGACACTCTGTCCAAATGATCATCCGTAAGCCAGAGCACTAGCTTACGCCAGCGGACCAAGACTCGGCTTGGAGCGCAACTCAAATCTCGCGTTGGTCAGGTCGTAAAACGTCGTAAAATGTCACAACTCAAATCTCGCGTTGTCAGGTCGTATACATGTTAGACTCGTTAGAAATATTCTTGTGTTAGTAATGTAGTGATGAATATACCTTGGTTATATATTATATTAGCTATAATATTTGTGATAGTTTGGACTTGCTTGTGCGTGACTTTCATCCCAGTAAACTCCTTTGCAAGTATACCAGTGTCTGAGTATCATTGGCCTTCGCCAGCGGAATCCTCTCAACCAATCATCTTTGAGTGCTCGCGACACCTTGTGGCACATGCCTTTAACCCCAGCATTTGGGAGGCTGAAGGAAGAAGGATCACTGTGACTTCAAGGCTACCCTAACACTACACAGTGAACTCCAGGTCAGCGTGGGCCAGAGCAAGACCCTACCCTGAAAAACAAAACAAAATAAAACAACCTCAAACACTACCACATCCTCCAAGGCTCAGGGAACACTGCAGAAGAGGGGATGAAAAGCATGTAAGAGCCACAGGGTGTGTAGGTGTATTCTGGGGCACTGTCCTCCCAACATGAACTGACTAATACATTCATGACCCCACAAGAATTAGCAATACCCACACAAGACCTGCATGGTTCTGAGGGCAGAGGGAGACAAAAGGAAGGACACAATAAAACAGAGGAAGGACTACTGGGAAAGAGAGTCCTCAGAGGATGAGGAAGAGGGGACAAAAACAAGATAAAGGGATAATAACATGATTAAATTACTGTATGTGGATATAAAGTTCTCAATAAAAACAAACAGGGCTGGAGAGATGGCTTAGCGGTTAAGCGCTTGCCTGTGAAGCCTAAGGACCCCGGTTCGAGGCTCGGTTCCCCAGGACCCACGTTAGCCAGATGCACAAGGGGGCGCACGCATCTGGAATTCGTCTGCAGTGGCTGGAAGCCCTGGCACGCCCGTTCTCAACCCCTCTCTCTCTCTCTCTCTCTCTCTCTCTCTCTCTCTCTCTCTCTGTCTCTTTCTCTCTCTGTCACTCTCAAATAAATAAATAAATAATGAACAAAAAAACAAACAAACAAACAATACCATGGGACTTTTTTTTATAATCATGGAAAATGTTAATAAAAATTTAAAAATTAAAAAAAAAAGAAAAAAACAAAAAAGTTTCATGCTAGAAATCAATGTCCAGCCACTTTCACATCTCCAGTTGGGAAGGTTGACAGTATGAAGCTGCAGAGAAGTGCCAGCAACAAAATCCTTGGTGGCCTACACTCCCCAGGGAGTGTTATCATACACTTGTCATGACAAGTCTTTGCAAAAATAAATTAGCCTTCATTTCACTGGTGCAGACTTGAGCAACAGAGTAACATCACAACAAGGACATGAAGTCACCATCTTCAGAAATTGACCATAACCCATCATGAAGGACTAGCAATCAATATTTTAATTGTAAGGGGGAAAGGATAACCATAGGCACTTGAAAGAGTTGTTGAGGGTCATTACAACATAACCCAATAAACAAAAAATGACAGGAAGACTATCTTCCAGTCAGTCATTTAATGTGGCTTCCAGATCAAGTCTCCAGAGAAAACAGAAGCCAGTAGTTCAGAATCATAAGGGTGCTTGAAAGAAAAATCTGACTATTAGAAACACTGGGCTAGAGAGATGGCTTAGCAGTTAAAGCTCTTGCCTGTGAAGCCTAAGGACCCAGGTTCAATTCCCCAGTAACCCATGTAAGCCAGATGCACAAGGTGGCACATACATCTGGAGTTCATTTGCAGTGGCTAGAAGCCCTGGTATGCCCGTTCCCTATCTTCCTGACCACCCCCCCATATAAATTTAATTTTTTAAGTAACACTGTTCAGGTATCACAGCATCCACAGGACTCTACACACACTGAAAAATGTACAGAACTTACTATTCTAAAAAAACTAACTGGGCAGATTCATACTTCTGCAAAAGACTGATGTATTTTTGTTTTTGAGTCACGATCTCATGTATACCAGACCAGGCTGACTTCAAGCTCAGTATGTGCCAAGGATGACCTTCAACTTCTGATCTCGAATGACTCGACCTTTTGAGTGCCAGAACTGTAAGCATATCTGGTTTATATGCTACTGGGGGTTGTGCCAAGGGTTTCACACATACCAGGCAAGCCTTCCACCAACTGAGCTATCCACCCCCCCACCAGCCCAAGTTCAATGTATGTTTTCTGAATCATGCATATGATTAAAATTTAGAAAAATTTTGGTCTAGAGAGATGGCTAAGAGGTTGAGGCACTTGCCTGTGAAGCCTAAGAACCTGGGTCCCATCTCTCCAGATCCTGCATAAGCCAGATGCACAAAGGCAGGCAAGCACAAGGCTGCACATGCACACTGGGTAGCGCAAGCACCTGAGTTCAACTGCAGTGCCTGAGACCCTGGCAGGCCAATGCTCTCATGTGAGGGCACACATGTGCGCTTTCACAGTCTCTCTAAAAAAAAATTAATTTTTTTAAAAAATTAGAAAAATGTATAGAGAAATTTTGAGAAAACAATACCACTTACAGTATCCTAAGGAAATTATAAGTGTGTACAAAAATAGAAGCAAGAAGATATAAACAGAAACCCTATGGGTTTACCTCAGACAGGATGATGATATTTAGACTATATAAACAACATCAAAAGCACCAAAAAAAAAAGAAAAAAAACTTGCAAATCAATAAGTGGGCCAGTAAAATGAATAAACACTTCACAAAAGAAGAAACATAAGTGTCCAACAGACATTTTTAAAAATGATCAACAATGGGCTGGAGTGATGGCTTGGTTAAGGTGCTTGCCTGAGAACCTAAGGACCGAGGTTCGACTACCCAGAACCCACATAAGCCAGAAAGACAAGGTGCCACATGCATCTGGAGTTTGTCTGCAGTGGCTAGAGGCCACAGCATGCCCATTCTCTACCTCTACCTTTCTCTCAAATAAATAATTTAAAATTTATTTTTAAAAAAGTTCAACAACCTTAGCCAGCAGAGCAATGCATATTAAAACCATTTTCAGACTCCAAATCACCTCAATCAGAATGGCTATCATCAAGAAAACCAATGACAACAAATGCTGAGAGGTTGTTGGGGAGGGGGAACCTTATTCACTGTCAGTAAGAATGTAAATGGTATGGCAATCAGTGTGGAGATTTCTCAAAAAGCTAAAATCAGACCTTCCTTATGACTCAGCTATGTCACTCCTGGGCATATGCACAAAGGATCAGATATCCTACCACAGAGATACTTGCTCATCCACAGAGGAAGTTGTTCTATTCACAATAACCAGGAAATAGAACCAACCTAGATGCCCATTAACCAATGATTGGAAAATGAAACTGTGGTGCACATTCACTCAGCTGTAAAGAAAAAAGCAATTTACAGGAAAGTAGATGGAACTAGAAAAGATTATACCAAGAGAGGAGAACTTGGCCCAGACAAAAATTACATATTCTCTCTGATACCAGATCCTAACTTTGAATGTCTGTATGAAGTAAATAAAGAGATATGAGAGTGAGTATAGCCTATAAGTCTAAACAGACAACCCCAAGAGGGGAACAAGAAGTTATGAGAAGGGAGAGAAGACAAAAGGAAACGCATAGTATGACAGCAGAAAAGAAGGCTATCAGTGGAAGGAAGGCATAAGGGGGAAAAGCAGGGGTGAAGACAGAAGAAAGGAAACCAAAACCAAAATTTGCTTGAAATACAATATAATAAAATCCAATTACTTGTATGCTATTAACAAAGAAAGAAAGAACAAAGATATTCATGTGTGTACCTATAGGACATACAGATCCCCAGTCTAGGATTAGATTAATAATCATTCATCTATACAATGACCAAATGAGTTAAGGGAAACTAGCTTGTGTGATTCTACACTCACCACAAACAACAGAAAAGGTCTTCACTCTGATGAAGCATGCAAAAATACACAGCAGTTACTAGGCATTTCATGGGCCTAGAACCATCTAAGCTCCTTTCCTTCATTATAACTAAGTTCGACAACAAATAGTAAAAATGCTCACTACAATTTCACATGCATGGCTTCTTCAACACTTAAAGAAGATAGTTTTCTAATGAGAAAAAGCATCAAAACAAATGCATATAAATTCCTTTCACAGCAGCTTTCTGCCAGTGATATGTGAATATAATGGTCAGTATATGCAGGTAACTAGCCAGGAGGGCACCAAAACAATGGAAAAAAACTCACAACTTCCTGACATGCCTGATATTTAAAGCTATTTGTGACCAAAGTTTCAGTTTAATTTAACAGAATTTCATATTAAAAACCAAAAAATGGGCTATATCTTCTTTTGCATTGCCTATGATTTATCCTTAGTAGCACAAAAATACTATATAAATGTTGATCGGTTACATGGCTTGGTCCGGGGTTTTCTGAGATAGGATTTTTGGCTTACAACTCTTGTGTTCCTCGAGCACCACCACAAGCGCTGGGAGTCTAAGCCTGCACCCCTTTGAAATATTCTCCATAGTCTTCTGTAAAACAGAATGGGGGCTGGAGAGACGGCTTAGCGGTTAAGGTACTTGACTGTGAAGCCTAAGAACAGACACTGGACTTTACAGATCCCACATAAGCCAGAAGCACAAGGCAATATAATCACACAAGGTTACACATGCACACAAGGTGGCACACACATCTGGAGTTCAACTGCAGTGGCTGGAGGCCCTGGTGTGCTGATTCTCTCTCTCTCTCTCTCCCCCATTAAAAAAAAAAAAAAAATGGGGCTGGAGAGACGGCTTAAGGGTTAAGGTGTTTGCCTGCAAAGCCAAAGGATCCTGGCTCAATTCTCCAGGACGCATGTAAGCCAGATGCACAAGATGGCACATGCATCTATAGTTCATTTACAGTGGCTGGAGGCCTGGCACACCCATTCTCATCCCCCCTCCCCTCTCTCTGCCTCTTTCTCTCTCTCAAATTAAAAAAAAAAAAAAAAAAAAAAAAGGCCAGTCTGTTGGGCTTGCCTCAAAAAAAAGGGGGGAGGGACTTTCAGGTAAGATGGAAAATTAGGAACCATGCCAAAGCAGCCTAGGGAGAGAAAATAAGCAAAGAAAAAAGAACCAGCAAAATACACTCTTCTACTGAAAAGTGAAGGTGTATAAGAAATTATCACCCACAGCAGAGAAGGCGGCGAGACACAGAGCTTCTGGAGACTACAAAAGTGGCTCCAGCAGTGGTATAGGTCTGCACAGGCGCCAGGCTCTACCTGAGCAGCAGGAAAAGCCAGGTGAAGGGATTTTTCAATTCACACCAGCCTCCTCACAAACTCAAGAAACCTTAAGGAAAAAACAGCAGGAACCAGCTAAGCAGATCCTGAGGAAGAAGGGTCACAAGGATCAGTAGCACAACTTCAGGCACCATGCACAGCCTCCCTTCCCCCACCACCAACCCAAGTGCTGGCAACCACGGGAGACATGGGAAAGGGAATTCATCTACACAGCTTACCACACAGGCTATGAGAGCAGTGACCCCCACCAACCCAGCCAGCCTACATGAGCCCACAGCAAAGTGGGACACAAGTAGGTGCACAGCATAGCTGAGACCAAAGCCATCAGAAGAGGTAACAGTACCTACTTACACCACGTCAGCACCCTCCACAAAACCTGATGTATAGACCTGCACTGGAAGTACTAATCGCACCTAACAGGGAAAACTAGGTGTTAAATCTGATGGATGGTCAAATATGCCATTCTTAAATAAGCTATATTATGGGGTTGTCATTTGTTGCTTCCTGATTTATACTGTCTTTGTGTAATATTCTATCATTCGTGTGGGTAAGGTCTCACTCAGCTACAAATGACCTTGGAACCCTTTACAAACAGCCTTAGGGACTTTGACTTTGTTAGATGATCTGTTTGTTTTAATACAGACTCTTACATAAATATGCTGTACTGGATTTGATTCAATGTGGATATTTTTCAGTTGAATTTGCCTGTATTTTGCTCCACCCAGCCTACTAGAATATTTGCATAGCAAGCAAACCCAACACCTAGGGTCAATTTGCTGTTATTCTTAGGATCTTTTAAGAGCCACACTGAGCACCTTAAGTTCCTACCCTGAAGATATACAATGTCAGATTAATACATCTAAGAATACTGTAGAAATTAGAAAACTCAAGCATCAAATTAATCCAAGTTGCAAAAATCTCTACATTATAATACAAGAAACAAAAAAATCAAGACACTATTATACCACCAAGAAAATGTAACTCAATCAGAAATGACCCACAGTGAGACTGATTTAGATAAAATGCCTGAGAAAGATTTCAAAAGAATGATACTAACTATGTTCAAAGAAACCAAAGACACAGAAAGCCAATTTAATGAAATAAGGAGGTCAATGTAATACATGAGTAAGGAAACAGAAATACTTTAGAAGAACCAATCAGCAATAAAAAAGCACAGTAAGTCAAATTAAAAAAACTGCAGAAAGTCTCACCAATAGAGTGGAAGAAGGAAAAAACAGAATATCTTAACTAGAACACCAGGTAGCAGATCTAATATAGTCCAACAAAGAGAAAGAAAAGCTAACACGAAGGTGTGAATGAGAATTTCAAGATTTTCAGGGCACTATGAAAAGATCAAACATAAGAATTCAGAGTATAGTAGAAGAAGAATTTCATTCTAAAGGCATAGTAGTCATTTCCAATAGAATCATACAAGAAAATTTCCTCCAAATAGAGCAAGAAATGCCAATGCAGATACAGGAAGCTTTTAGAACATCAAACAGACAAAACCTGGAAAAACACTCTCCTCACCATATTATAATTGCACTAACAAACACACAAACCAAAGAAAATATATTGAAAGCAGAGAAAAAAAATCAAGTCACATACAAAGGCAAGCCCATTAGGATCATAGCAGATTACTCAATACAAACTTTCAAAGCCAGAAGGGCTTGGAATGATGAATTCCAAGTCCTGAAAGGTAACAACTGTCAATCAAGATTACTTTATCCAGCAAAGCTATCCACCCAAATTGGTGGGGAAATGACATTCCACAACAAAAATAATATATATATATATATATATGACCACTAAGCCAGCTCTACAGAAAATCCATGAAGGGATACTCCATGCTGAAGAGAAAGGAAAGCACACACATGAGCAAACAGGAAAAAATAAACCATAGTCAAAGAACAGTTAATACAAGAGAGTAAAGGGAAAACAGGAAGCACTACACAACAAGAAGACTACTGAGAATAAATACATACCTTTCAATCATAACCCTTAGTGTTAATGGCCTCAATGCCCCAACCAAAAAGCACAGGCTTGCAGACTGGATTAAAAGACAGGATCCTCCAAGAACCTCTCCATAAAAGACAGACACTATGTTAGGAGGACGGAAAATGGTATTTCAAGCAAATGGGCCTAGGAAACAACTATGTGTTGCTAGCCTACCATCTGACAGGATAGACTTCAAATCAAAATTAGTGAGGAAAGGTAAAGAAGGTCACTTTATATTGATTAAAGAAAAATTCAACGAAGACATTACAATTCTAAATATATATGCACCTAAGTGGGTGCTCCCAATTTCAAACACACACTATTAAACTTAAGGTCACAGATAGCACCAAGCACAATTGTAGTGAGTAACCTCAACACCCCACTCTCATAAATTGTCAGGTCATACCGGCAAAAAATAAACAAAAATATGGATTAAATGATGTCACAGAACTAATGAACCTAGTAGATATCTGCAATAGAACTTTCTATCCAAATGCTTCAAAATACACAATTTTCTCAGCAGTACATGTAGCATTCTCTAAAATAGTCCATATATTAGGACACAAAGCAAATATTAACAAATACAGGAAACTTGAATTATCTGTACTCTATCTGCTCACAGTGTGAAGAAACTACAAATCAGAAATAAGAAAAACTACAGCACATACACAAAATCATGGAGAATAAACATTACATTAATAAATGAAGAATGGGTCACTGAAGAAATCAAAAAGGAAATAAAAAATTCATAGGATCAAATTATAATGAGTAAGTAGAAGAATAAATTAATGGGTATGAAAAGGCCTAAGTGAGGTCAGGGTAAAAGACTGAGTAAAGGAAAGACGGAGGGAGGCTAATCAAAATCTAAGAGGATATAAATAAATCATATGGAAACCTATTTTTTTTGGACAATGGAATACACAGGAGCCATAGACTCTGTTACTAGAAATTTTTCAGTGCCAGGAATGGGATACCTTCCAGTGAGTTGTTGGCAGGGAGGTCCCTGATACCCCCAAAATATTACAGGCTATTGCCCAGGTCCTTGGTTTCCCAACAGGAAGAGATGTTAAGACCCTATTGCTGAAGACTCCACATACTTGGGCTGCAAGATCACTGAGAAATCCTGCTAGAATTGAGCTAAAACCTCCTCCATGTAGACCAGCTGACAGAAAGTTAGAAAAAGCCACACTGTATGCAGCTTAATGGGAGACAAAGAAATCACCAGTGAAGATACACCACAGTGGACACTGCAAGCCTTATATGTGGCCAAACAGGCCAAATAAGCCAACAGGTGCAATAATGACACATCTATAAACTGCCCCCTACTTTGACTGCAGAAACACTCCATGGGAGAGAATACATCCCTGATACTGAAAACCTACAACAGGGGTAGTCATGAGCCCTAGGGGTGTAATGTCTGCTGCTGTCTAGCTAAAGGTATATACTATGCTCATCACACTATCCAGTAAGCATTTCTCTTAATGTTCATACCCATATACTAATGCTATTCTCACTTTTTCATTAGAGAACTTTCTCTTTCAGATGGCAGTGACCTTGGGATGACTCAGAAGGCATCATGGTGCTGAGAAGAAGTGACAGAGGAGTGCTCAGCACTGCAGCATCTCTATCACACTTTCCAAGGCTCAGGGTCCATTGAGGAAGAGGTGGCAGGAAGAATGTAAGAGCTAAAGGAAGGGTAGGACTCCTTACAACGTGCTCCTCCAGTCACAAAATGGCCTGGATATCCATGACCTCACAGCACCTGACACATTCCTACACAAGACCATCATAATAGGAGGAAAAGATTATGCCCTCAAGACTGATTGAGAGGGGAAGGAGATATGATGGAGAGTGGAGTTTCAAAGGGAAAAATGGGGGGAGGAAGGGAACTACCATTGGATATTGTTTACAATCATGGAAGTTGTTAATTATAAAAATAAAAAAATTTTAAATTTTTTTAAAAATAAATAATGATAATGAGAACACAGCATAGCAAAAATTTTGATATGATAAAGGCAGTCTGAGGAAAACTTACAGCTTTAAGTGCCTATACTAAAAAATTAGAAAAGTCACAAGTAAAGAACTTGATGCTTCACCTTAAGGCCTTGGAAAAAGAAGAACAAGGCAAACTAAAAATCAATAGATGGGAAAAATAATAAAGATTAGGGCAGAAATTAATGAACTAAAACCAAAAAAAAAAAAGTAACTAATGAAGCAAAGAGTTGGTTCAAAAGGATAAACAAAATTGATAAACTCTTCTTTGCAAATCGGACAAAAGAAAAAGAGCCAGGCATGATAGCACACACCTTTAATCCCAGCATTCAGGAGGAAGAGGCAGGAGGATCACCGTATGTTTGAGGCTACCCTGAGACTACATAGAGAATTACAGGTCAGCCTGGACTAGCGTGAAACCCTACCTCAAAAAAAAAAAAAAAAAAAAAGAGAGAGAGAGAGAGAGAGAGAGAGAGAAGAAACACAATAAAATTAGAGATGAAAAAGGTACCATTACAATATACCAAAAAACTTCAGAAAATCATAGGGACATACTTTAAGAACATACACTCCTCTAAGTTTGAAAATCTGAAAGAAATGGATGATTTCCTTGATTTACACTATCTACCAAAATAAAATGAAGATGACATAAACCATTTAAATAGACTTACAACAAGTACAGAGATCCAAGCAGTTATAAAAAATAATTCTCACCACAAAAAAGCCCAGGCCCAGAGGATTCATTGGTAAATTTTACCAAACCTTTATGGAAGATCCAACACCAAAGCTTCTCAAACTTTTCCATAAAATACAAAAGGTTTTATATTCATGGAAAATGTTAATAAAAATAAAAATTTAAAAAAAAATACAAAAGGAAGGAATTCAGCTGAACTCCTTCTATGAAGCCAGCATCACCCTGATATCAAAACCAGACAAAGACAGAACAACAACAACAAAAAATTACAAGCCAATCTCATGAACATAGATGCAAAAATTCTCAACAAAATATAGTCAAACAGAATACAAAACTATATCAAAAAGAACATTCACTCCAACCAAGTAGGTTTTAGCACAAAGATGCAGGGATGGTTCAACATATATAAAATGATAAATGTAGTACACTATATAAATGGACTGAAGGACAAAACTCACATGATCATTTCAATAGATGCAGAAAAGGCACTTGGCAAAATCCCTCCACAATAAAAGTTCTACAGAAACTGGGAATAGAAGTAACATATCTCAATATAATAAAGGCTATTAATGAAAAAATCTACAGCCAACATAATACTAAATGGGGAAAAACTTAAAGCTTTTCCACTAAACTCAGAAACAAAACACGAGTGTCCACTGTCCTTTTATTTAATATAGTACTAGAAGTCATGGGCTATAGCAATAAGACAAAAGACATTCATAAAAGGGATACAAATTGGAAAGGAGGAGATCAAATTACCATTATTTGCAGATGGTATGATTCTATACATAAAAAACCCTAAGGATTCTACCAGAAAACTGATGGAGCTGATAAACACTTTCAGCAACGTAGCAGGATGCAAAATACACGGAAATCAATAGCTTTCCTATATACTAACAACAAATCTGCTAAGAATGAAATCAGGGAATCACTCCCATTCACAAGTGCCTCAAAAAATGAATAAATAAATAAAGTACCCTGAAATAAACCTAACCAAGGAAGCGCAGGATCTTTAAAACACTCCAGCGAGAAATTGCAGAAGAATCTAAGAAATGGAAAGACATACCATGTTCTTGGATTGGAAGACCCAATACTATGAAAATATCAAGCTTACCAAAAGCAATCTACACATTTAATGCAATCCCCCTTAAAATACCAAAGGCATTCTTCAAGGAAATAGAAAAGGCAATCCTAAAATTCATTTGGAAGCACAAAAAACCTCAAATATCTAAAACAATTTTAAGGAACTAATGTAAGACTAGCAGTATCACCATAGCTGATTTTAAGCTATATTACAAAGCCACAGTAACAAAAACAGCATGGTACTGGCACAAAAAAAAAAAGGTATGTAGATCAATGGAACAGAATAGAGACCCAGATGTAAATCCAGGCAGCTACAGCCAACAAAAAAGCCAAAAGTATTCATTAGAGAAAAGAAAGCCTCTTTAACAAATGGTGCTGGGAAAATTGGATTGCTACATGATGAAGGAAGAAAATAGATCCTTGTCTCTCTCCATGCACAAGAGTCAAGTCCAAATGGACCAGGAACCTTAATATAAGACCTGAAACTCTGAAACTACTAGAGGAAAAAGCAGGGGAAACCCTTCAACATATTGGCATAAGCAATGACTTTCTGAATATAACCCCAGTTGCTCACAAAATAAAACCACTGATCAACCACTGGGAATTCATAAAATTACAAAGCCTTTATACAACAAAGGACAATGTGAACACAACAAAGAGGCAACCTACTGAATGGGAGAAAATCTTTGCCAGCTATTCACCCGACAGAGGATTAATATCCAGGATATAAAAAGAACTCAAAAACCTAATAATGAGAAATCAAACAACCCAATTAAATATGGGCTATGCAACTAAATACAGAGTTCTCAAAAGAAGAAATACAGATGGCATATAAACATCTAAAAAAAAATGTTTTACATCCTTAGCCACCAGGGAAATGCAAATTCAAACTACTTTGAGATTCCATCTCACTCCTTTCAGAATGGCTACCATCAAGAAAACAAATGACCATAAACGTTGGCAAGGATATGGAATAAGGGCAACCCTTCTACACTTTTGGTGGGAATGCAGTCTGGTCCAGCCACTGTGGAAATCAGTGTGGAGGTTCCTGAGACACCTAAAAACAGATTTACCATATGACTCAGTAGTATCACTCCTAGGCACATATCCCAAGGACTCATCGCACTACCTTGGAAATACTTACACCACCATGTTTACTGCCACTCTATTCACATTAGCCAGGAAATGTAACCAGCCTAGATGTCCCTTAACTGATGAATGAATAATGAAGATTACACAATGGAGTTCTTTTCGGCAGTACAGAAAAATGAAATTATGAAATTTTCAAGGAAATGGATCAATCTAGAAAGGATTATACTAAGCAAGTTAACCCAGGCCCAGAAAGCCAAATGTCACAGGTTCTCTCTCATATTTGGATCCTAGATACAAATGTTTAGATGTGTGTGTGAGTTGAAATAAACAATCAGTAGCAAAGGCCAGTAAGCTAGGAAAAGGCTATAAGGGAAGGAGAAGAGGAAAGGACTTAAGAAGATGGTATTGTATATATGTAAGTAGAACAACAGATTACTAGGAGTGGAATGAACTAAGCAAGGTCAGGGGAAGAGACTAAGTAAAAGAGGTGTGGGGTACGGTTAACCAAATTCAAAATATTGTGAATAAGCTACATAAAAACTTACTTTTTTACAGAATGGCACACCTAGAAGCCATAAACAGTAGAAATATTTTAGTGCCAGGGATGGGATGCTTTCCAGTAAGTTACTGGTCAGGGAGGACCCTGTTGCCCCCAAAACATCAACATTAAAGGAGACAGTTTTTTTCTTTTCAAATTTTTTTTTATTAACAACTTCCATGATTATAAAAAATATCCTATGGTAATGCCCTACCTCCCCCCACTTTCCCTTTTGAAACTCCACTCTCCATCATATCCTCTCCCCCTCTCAATCAGTCTCTTTTATTTTGATGTCATCATCTTTTCCTCCTATTATGATGGTCTTGTGTAGGTAGTGTCAGGCACTGTGAGGTCATGGATATCTAGGCCATTCTGTGTCTGGGGGAACCATGTTGTAAGGAGTCCTACCCTTCCTTTGGCTCTTCCATTCTTTCCGCCACCTCTTCCACAACAGACCCTGAGCCTTGGAAGTTGTGATAGAGATATTGCAGTGCTAAGCACTCCTGTCACTTCTTTCCAGCACCATGATGTCTTCTGAGTCATCCCAAGATCACTGCCATCTGAAAAGAGATTCTCTACCAAAAGTGAGAGTAGCATTAATATAAGGATATGAACACTTAGAGAAGTGCTTACTGGGCAGTTTGATAAGCACAGTATATACATTTAGCTGGACAGCAGCAGACAATATACACACAGGGCTCATGACTACCCGTTTTAAGTTTTCAGTATCAGTGATGTATTCCCTCCCATGGAGTGGGCCTCTAGTAAAATTAGGCAGTTGTTTCCACCATGACAGATGTGCCACTATTGTACCCATTGGCTCATTTGGCCTGCCTGGCCAATTAAAAGGCTTGCAGTGTCCACTGTTGAGTATCTTCACTGGTGATTTCTCTGTCTCCCATTGAACTGCGTGCAATATGGCTTCTTCCAGCTTTCTGTCAGCTGGTCTATATGGAGGAGGTTTGCAGCTCAGTTCCAGCAGGATTTCTCAGTGGCCTTGCAGCCCAAGTATGTGGAGTCTTCAGCAATAGGGTCTTACTATCTATTCCTGGTGGAAAACCAAGGGCATCAGCAATGGCCTATAATGCTTTGGGGACATCAGGGACCTCCCTGGCCAACAACTCACTGAAGGTATCCCCATCCCTGGCACTGAAAAATTTCTAGCAACACTCTATGGCTCCTGAGTATTCCATTGTCCAAAACAGTAGGTTTCCATATGATTTATTTATATCTTAGATTTGAATTACCCCTCCCTCCACCTTACTTTTACTAAATCCCTTCCCCTGACCTCACTTTGGGCCTTTTCACCCCCATTAATCTATTCTTCTACTTACATATATATAATACCATCCTATTAAGTTACCCCCTCCCTTCCTTTCTCTTCCCTTTATATCTCTTTTCTAGCTTACTGGCCTTTTCTACTGAATTTCTTCCTACTCACACAGAAGTCTAATCATCTGTAGCTAGGATCCACATATGAGAGAGAACATTCCATGCTTGGCTGTCTGGGCCTGGGTTACCTCACTTAGTATACTTTCCAGATCCACTCGTCACTTGAGGGACATGTAGGCTGGTTCCATTTCCCAACTATTATGAATTGAATGCCAATAAACATGATTGAGCAAGTATCTCTAAGGTAATAGGATAAGTCATTAGGATATATGCCTAGGAGTGCTATAGCTGGGTCATATGGTAGATCAATTTTTAGCTGTCTTAGGAGCCTCCACACTGATTTCCACAATGGCTGGACCAGATTGCATTCCCACCAACAGGGTAGAAGGGTTCCTCTTTTTCCACATCCTCACCAGCATTTATGGTCATTTGTTTTCATGATGGTAGCCAATCTGACAGGAGTGAGATAGAATCTCAATGTAGTTTTAATCTGCATTTCCCTGATGACTAGGGATGTAGAACATTTTTCCAGATGCTTATATGCCATCTGTATTTCTTCTTTTGAGAACTCTCTATTATATAGTTCCAAAGCCCATTTTTTAATTGGCTTATTTGAGTTCTTATTATTTAACTTTTTGAGTTCTTTGCATATCCTAGATATTAATAACTCTATCAGATGTATAGCTGGCAGAGATTTTTTTTTCCCATTCTGTAGGTTGCCTCTTTGCTTTGCTCACAGTGTCCTTTGCCATAGAAAATCTTTGTGATTTCATGAGGTCCCAATGGTTAATCTGTGGTTTTATTGCCTGAGCAATTGGAGTTATATTCAGAAAGTCTTTGCCAAGACCAATATGCTGAAGGGTTTCCCCTACTTTTTCCTCTAGCAGTTTCAGAGTCTGATGTTAAGGTCTTTAATCCATTTGGACTTAATTCTTGTGCATGGAGAGAGAGAAGAATCTATTTTCATCCTTCTACAGATACATATCCTGTTTTACCAGCACCATTTGCTGAAGAGCTGTCTTTTCTCCAGTAAGTATTTTTGGCATTTTTATCGAGTATCAGGTGGCTATAGCTACCCAGACTTACATCTATCTGGGTCCTCTATTCTGTTCCATTGATCTACATGTCTGCTTTTGTGCCAGTACCATGCTGTTTTTGTTACTGTGGCTCTGTAGTAGAGGTTAAAATCATGTATGGTGATACCACCAGCCTTATTTTTGTTGTTCAGTATTATTTTAGATATTTGAAATTTTTTTGTGCTTCCAAATGAATTTTTGCATTGCTTTTTCTATTTCTGTGAAGAATGCCTTTGGAATTTTGATGGGGATTGCATTAAATGTGGAAATTGTTTTTGGTAAGATTGCCATTTTCACAATATTGATTCTTCAATCCAGGAACAGGGAATGTTTTTCCATTTCCTAGTGTCTTCTGCAACTTCTTGCTTGAGTGTTTTAAAGTTTTCATTGTTGAGATCCTTCACTTAAAGGAAACATTTTTATTTAAAAATGTTATTAACAGGGCTGGATAGATGTCTTAGCAGTTAACCTCTTGCCTGTGAAGCCTAAGGACCCCGGTTCAAGGCTCGATTCCCCAGGACCCATGTTACCCAGATGCACAAGGGGGCACACGCATCTGGAGCTCGTTTGCAGTGGCTGGAGGCCCTGGCGCTTCCATTCTCTCTCTCTCTCTTTCTGCCTGTCACTCTCAAATAAATAAATAAAAATAAACAAAAATAAAATTTTTAAGTATTTTTAACATTTTTAAGCTGTAACAAAGTTTTATTCCTGTGGATGACCTAGGCTAGTGTCCATTAGTTTGTTTTTAAGAAAAAGCACACACAGGCACTAAGCACTACCCACTAGTACTGACACACACCTAGGACACACCTCCTCACTCAAGTACCTTCATCTCTCCTTTCCCACGGGACACAGCCTTATACAGTATCCAAGGGAATGGGCAAAGCCTAGACAATCCTAATTTCTCTTAAATAAACTCTGCATCTTTTATCTGTATGTCAGAAAACTCCCCACCAAGAGCAGCTTGTGGGGGGGGAAAGGTTTATTTTGGCTTATTCAAGGGGAAGCTCCATGATGGCAGGGGGAAATGATGACATGAGCAGAATGGACATCACCTCCTGGCTAACCTCAGGTGGCCAACAGCAACAAGACTTCACAAGCACGTGCAGGCACCTGCATCCACACAAATGCAAACACACACACACACACACACACACACACACACACACACAGAGAGAGAGAGAGAGAGAGAGAGAGAGAGAGAGGGAGAGATATTGATTTTAGGTGATGGGATTCTGACTGTTTTCCAAAGGTAATAGGGCAGCAGGGCTTTCTGAAGGCTTATGGCCACAAAAATCCTATGACTGTTTACCACACACAGGGAAGAGACTGAGTGAAAAGAACTGCGAGCACCAGAAAGCAAACTGGTTGGTTCTAAAGCCATGCAGACAGTGGCTGCAAGACCCTGGGGTGGGGCCCTAGGCAGGAGTGCCAAGACAGCAGGTGGGAAAAGTGAAGGAGAATCAGGATGAGCAGCAGATACTGCCAGCAGAATAGCCTGCAAGCCCACCCCTGGTCTGCCACCTGTTTTGTACAGCCAAGAAGCTAACAGGCTTGTACACATGTAAATATTTAAATATTTTGGTGGGAAAGGGTTTAGAGGTAGGGTGTCACTATAGTCCAGGCTGACTTGGAATTTGTTATGGAGTCTCAGGGTAGCCTCCAACTCAGTGATCCTCCTACCTCTACCTCCCAAATGCTGGGCTTAAAGGTGTGTGCCATCATATCCAGCATTTTGTCTAAGCCAGCTTGTACAGTATAAGCTACCTACTTCTAAAGCAACATCAAAAGGACAAAAAAAAAAAAAAAGAAGTATGTTCAGGCCAGTCTAATCTCTGACCTGTCCCTCCTACTTCCAAGCAACCTGAATGAATGATCACTGGAAGCAACAGAAAGTAGTTCTCCCAAGTTTAATCAACATCAACTGAGTTTTCCAACAAGACAGAAAGACCGCAGTGAATGGGCCAATCTAACATTTTAGAGAATAGCACTAGCCATTCAAACATTATGCTGAATTTATGCATTATATAGACTATGTTCTTTAGTCTAATTTATATACTGGAGATGTGTGTGGCAAAGACTCAGTCCATCTTTTTATACTATAAATCTCATCTGCCTGCCTCCCCCTGTGTAGTGCAACAAATACGTTGTTTTTTAATACATATGTACAAGTTATTATTTGCAAGCAGAGAGAAAGAATCAGAATGGATATCCTGGACTTCTTGCTGCTGCAAATGACCTCCAGATACAAGCACCATTTTGTCCATCTGGCTTTACGTGAGTGCTGAGGAACTGAACCTGAGCCAACAGGCTTTGCAAGCAAGTGCCATGGAGCCATCACCCCAGCCGCAAACACACTTTAACAAGATATTTCCCTAGGAAGATATACATACAGTTGGTGTTTTGTACCCCCCTCAGTGTATTATTTTAAATTCTACTAATTGAAAAAATTGCTATAAGTTATAGCCTTACCACAGTCTGAGAAAACTGTGCAAACAAGCCCACAGATATAATTGTACTTCACAGAGAAAGCTGAGTGAACTGTCGTCACTACTAATACCCTTAAGCCCTTTAAAATATCATTAAAAACAAATGAGCTTCATTCTTAGCTGATCTTACCTCTTTCTACCTTATATAGTTAGACTAGTATCAGATACCCAATAAACCTGAAAATATCAGGCCTAAGTTTTTCTTCTTTGGGGGGGGGGGGTTGAGGTAGGGTCTCACTCTAGCTCAGGATGACCTGGAATTCACTATGTAGTCTCCGGGTGGCCTCAAACCCACAGTTATCCTCTTACCTCTGCCTCCCAAGTGCTGGTATTAAAGGTGTGTGTCACCACATCCAGTTTTTTGTTTGTTTAATATATACAGGCAGCCTCTTCACAGTTCTGGTTTACTCCCCTACCAATGCCCTCCACAGATCAAACAGTATGTGCCTGGCACTATTCCAGAATCTTTAGGTGTGGTCATTCAATCCTAAAGTGAGGCACAGTCTTTACCCCACTCCATTCTGTGGATAAGGGAACAGGCATAATTTGTTCATATCCTCACAGCAAGGACCAAAGCAAACAGTCAGAGTCCAGAGCTTCCCAAAACAGGCTATCAAAACCAAGAAAAGAAACAAAGCTAAAATGTAGGAAGTATGTCTACTTTCAACCCAGAGGTGTAATAAACTGACCTAAGTCAAGTCTCCCTCAGCTGGGTTCAAATCACTATTGTCTCCTATGTAACAGTTCCTCTTTCTTAACTGGTTCTCTAAGTAAAGGTTCCTCACTGGATTTTCATTCTGAAAAAACCTCAAGTAATCATCAGACAGCAGCTTCTTCTCCTACCCCACCCCCTACATATATACTGCCAACCTTTGCATGCAGTATTTGAAGTGGACCTCTCTGTCACAGTCCTGACTCTCCTGTCCCTGTCCCTGTCCCAGTCCTCAATCCCTACGTACAGTATCTGAAGTTGCCCCTTTCCACCACAGACCTGAACTCCAGCTTCATTCCACTTACATTACATAACCCTTGTCAATGCCTTGCCATTTGCTGCATGCCACACTGTGTACTCACAGTGACTTCAAGCTGTGAAGGTGTTTAAGACAGGCTGCCTCTCCACTAAATGCTCACTTTCCATAATTCTTCTACTCCTCATTGAGCAAAGACAAACCTTAGTACTGCACTCTCTGAGAAAGTGCCTTCCTGTAGCACCCTCTCCCCTACACCATGTCTATCTCTTAGGTTTCTTGTAGTCTTTGGCTGACTCGAAAACTAGTTAGATAAATTTTCAGAGAACCTGATAAATAAAAAGCAAATTAAAGTGAGTTTTGCTGCACTGTAAGGAAAGCAGATTTGGACTTCATGAACATGCACTCTCACTATAAACCTTCCCTGTTTCCTGGTGGTCTTGTAGGAAGTTGGTAAATGGTAGGGAAGTAAAGCATTTTCGGGGCTAGTCAGTAGAAGCTGACCCTTTATAGAACTCTCAGAGCTTTGCCATTCTTCCATTTGCTAATGATGTTATTTGAGCTCAAATGCATTCTCATCTTCCCTAAGCATCCACTGGACAGAAGCCAATCACCTACCCAGCCCTGTTCTGCTTACAAATCTGGCCCCAGCCTGCCTTACCTCCTCCTGCTATCTCCCCAAGGAGTCCTGCTTTGAATCACAGTGGCTGCTTCCATGTCTGTTGCCCATATAATGTCCATACCCACCTTTGCTTCTGCCTTCAGTCATGCCAGATGATTTCCAAGAGTTCTAGCCTACCTCAAAACAAAGAACTCCCACATATTCTTCAGGGGCCACTCAAATGAAGACTCTTAAAACTGCACTGGATGCCAGGTGTGGTGGTTGTGCCCTAAGGAGTAGCTAGTCAGAGGCTGAAGCAGAATTCCTAAGGCCAGGAACAAGATCCTAGTTATTTTTTGAAAACATCTGACAAAAGCTCCAAGCAGGGTCTAGATCTTGAGAGGCTCTATCCTCTTCCCTCTCTCTACTAGATACATCATTCTCCACCCTACTACAGCATCGCTCACCCTGTTCTAGCTCCACGTGGCAGTTCACCTGCATATAAACTATGTCTTAACCACCTGCCAGATTCTTAGATACCAAGAGATTCTGTGTATAGAAAGAACGAGTTATTCTGCAATATGTGTGAGAAGCTACTCCTTAGGTTAAAGGAGTATCCTGAGGTTCTGAGGAAGCATCTGAGGTTACTGTGAGACTACTTCTATGCAGCAGCAAAGCCAGGCCGATGGTTCTTTCACTAGACTGCAGGCTGGATGAGGGCAGGGATCTTGTTTCCTCTGCTTATTTACTCCTGTGATACAAAAGCCCAGTCTGTGCTTACTGAGCGAATAAATGAACAAAAACATGTCAAGTGAATATTAATGTTAAGGAAACTAGTTACACAGATTAAAAATATCCCAACAAACACCAACTGTCTTTCTAGCTGGAGTATACCTTAAAGAATTTTCAAAGTATTTTCCTGCAAGACATGTTGGCTCACACCTGTAATTTCAGCACTGAGGACACTGAGGCAGGAGAAATGTACAAGTTTGAGGCCAGCCTGAACCATGTAGTGCGTTCCAGACTCACCTGAAATACAATGAGATCCCACCCCATTTTTTTTTCTTTTTTGCCACTAAAGCCATCTCAGAACACTGAGGAATGGCATGTGCCCATACTAGCTGCAAAGAACCAAATGTCACAAAGCCTCAGAAGTGGAAGCACCAGACATGAGCTTAATGTTTATGCTTTCTTATCAACTCAAACTACCAAAAGGCAGGTGCCCTTAAGAGGAATTAGTTTCCTGTCCTGAAACTACGCCATTTCTACACTGCAGCTGTTTCAAGCCCCATGCTACCAGGTTTTTGAGACAGGAAACTTTGTGGCACACCTCGCTGAGAAACACAGAGCAGAGAGGAAGCAACCAGCAAAAAGACAACATGGCTTAGAGATTAGCATGAGTCAGTTTCTCTCCTGACTTCTATAATATAATTTAATGCTGCATTACATTCTACTAAGAGACAGGCTCTCACTATGTTGCCCAGACTGGGCTCAGGTGATCCTATCACAGGACTACAGGTATGCCCCACCAGCCTACATTGTAATTATTTTAAAAAGAAAAAAAGGGGGGCAAAATAAACAAGTACACCTTCTTCAGTCACCAACTGTCCTCTTCCACTGTTACTCTTCTCCCAATTTTAACCATACTAACCTGGTAAGAACATGACTGTCCCTAACTGGGAAAGAGAAGACAGTTTGGATGATTTTTTTTCACCTACTTACTACTTGTCTGTATTTTCCTATTTTTTCTAAAGTAAGACCCCCCCCAATGTCATAATGAGAATAGTAGTATTATATTTGGGGGAAAAAAACAAGACATAAAAGGTTCTAGAGCTAGATAGATAGCTCAATGGTTTAGGCACTTGCTTGCAAAATCTAAAGGCCTGGGTTCGATTCCCCAGTGGGGAATTCACAGGATTCACCGTGATGCATGCATCTGGAATTCATTTGCCTTGGCAAGAGGTCCTGGTGAGCTCCCCCACCCTCCTAGCAAATAAATTAATATTTTTGAAAAGGGGGGCTGCAGAGATTGCTCAGTGGTTACAGTATTGACTTGCAATGCCTAACTCAGGTTCAATTCCCCAGTACCCACATAAAGCCAGATGCACAGTGGTGCATACATCTAGAGCTCACCTGTGTGGGGGGGGGGGGTGGAGGAGAGCTCCCCCCTCTCCCTCCCTCTCCCCCCCTTGCAAATAATTAATTAAATATATTTTAAAAGGGCTGGAGAGATGGCTAAGCAGTTAATGTGCTTGCCTGTGAAGCCCAAGGACCCATGTTCATCTCTCCAGGTCCCACGTAAGCCAGACGCACAAGGTGACACAAGCACAAGGTGACACAATCACAAAAGGTGGTGCACACATCTGGAGTTCGATTGCAGTGGTTGGAGGCCCTGGCATGCCAGTTCGTGTTCCCTCCATCCCTCCCCTCCCTTCCTCTCCCCCCTCTCTCCCCCCTCTCTCCCCCCTCCCTCTCCCTCCCCCCCGTCACACACACACACACACACAAATACATATATATATATATATGTATATATATATATATGTGCATATGTATGTGTATATGCATGTGTATATGTATATGTGTGTGTGTGAAAAAAAAAAAAATATATATATAAAGATTCTAGCCCAGTGTGCTTGCTGTGTCACTCCTGTAATTCCAGCACTTGACAGGCTGAGGAATGAGTATCAAGAGTTTAAGGGCTGGGGCTGGAGAGGTGGCTTAGCGGTTAAGCGCTTGCCTGTGAAGCCTAAGGACCCTGGTTCGAGGCTTGATTCCCCAGGACCCACGTTAGCCAGATGCACAGGAAGGCTCACGTGTCTTTCTCTCTCTCTGCCTCTTTCTCTCTGTCATTCTTAAATAAATAAAAATTTAAAAAAATTTAAAAAAAAAAGAGTTTAAGGGCTGGAGAGATGGCTCAGCAGTTAAAGTCCTTGCTCACAAAAGTGATGACCCAAGTTCGATTCTCCAGGACCTACATAAACCCAGATGCACAAAATGGTGCATGCATCTGGAGTTCCTTTGCAGCAGCTGTAGGCCCTGGCATGCCCATTCTCCTGCCCATCTCTCTTCTCTATCTTTCTCTCTCTGCTTGCAAATAAATAAATTTTTAAAAAAGAAAGAGTTCAAGGCCAGCCTGGACTGCATGAAATCTGGCTCAGCCAACCAAACAAACAAGGAACAATAAGAAAATGAAACACAATAGGCAACCCCCTTACTCTACAAATAAAAAAAAAATCAGTAATATCAAACCAGCCACCTGTATAAGCTTCCAGACACAGACTGGGCCTCCGCCTCCCTAAGTACCTTACATCTGAATTCTAAATTTATCAAAGGTGTCTTCACCATAGCCATGATTTACATGGCATTTTAGTAGCCATGTATTCCGTGTGTATTGTTGGCCTGATTTTCCTCCCAACTTTACAGAGCAGCCAAAGTGAATATTTTATTTCCATTTTGAGGGAAGAGGCTGGGGTGCTGCTACAGAACATGAGAAAGGGTGCTGGGGTAGAGGGATCAGATAACTGGCCATGACACAATCCCAGATTTTTTTTTTTTTGTTTCTCACCTTATATACCAAACATAACCTCTCAACATGAGCTCTGACATTTTCAGCCAGATCACATCTTGTTTGGGGGGGGGGGGGCAGCAGTGTCCTATGCACTGCTGGAAACTTAGCAGCACCCCTGGTCTTTACTCACTAGATGCCAAGAATACACCCATCCCCACCAAGCCCCCAGGTGTAACTACCAAACCTCCCTAGAAGTAGCAAATGTCTCCTCAGGTACAAAGGTTCACCAAGCTGATAACCACTAGTCTAAGAGCAAGTTCTTCTAGGCATAACTACTCTACAGCAAGGCTCTGTGTCCCACTAACCAAGATCCAACAGAGCATACCACAAACTGCTGTGTTGGCTAAACCCGCTACTTAACACATTCCACCTCCACTTGAAAAAAAATTCTAAATATGAAATTATGAAAAATATTATTGCACAAATATGCAAACCAGAAACAATAAATCTAACATATTATCTCATTAGAACATTCACATAGACACATGCACACAGAATGTACATGCATTCAGAGGAGGAAAAAAGGAAAATACAAGAGAAATCACTCTTGGAACACACAAATTCTGATCTCTGCTAGAAAATTCTATTAATAATAACTATTACTTAGCTTACACTGTATAAAAATAGGCTTAAATCTTTAACACATGTCCTAAAGAGCTGTTTCATTTGGGTTTCTGCCCAATACATGTGTGTGGGTCACTTCAAGGGATGCAGAAGCAGCAGACTGATACTTCCAAATATCTGTCACTAGGGTCAGTAATCTGCTGCTGGGACCTCTAGTGTATGTAAAGTCAAAACCTAAGCCAGCAGACCTCACGACTGACTTTGTCTTTAGAACTACTACTGTTTGCAAAGTTAAAGCTCTTTCAATTGGCAGATCTCACAATTTTCTCTCAAAGCCACAGATTATGTTTCCTCATCCAATTTAAGCTAAGGGCATTCATTCCTGCAAAGCAACCCTAGCCTCAAAGTTCCATATTTTCACAAGCTTTTTAACTAGTATTTGAGTTGAAAAAGTTTTACAGCCTAACTCCTCTTAAGACCTTAAATGTGGAGAAAAAATATATATTTTGCCAACATCTAATTTATTTCCTTTCTATCTTCATTCCCCAATGGTGGTAAATAATTAGCATGAAATGGGAGAAACAATGTCCACTGGCTGTATTCAAAGTTGAGTGTAACACCAAAATCCTAGTACTAAAACGACAGCAATATAAAGAAACTGAGGTAAGAAACAGTAAAAGTTCCTTGCTAACATAATATATAGAATTAAGACGGGGTTATGGTCGTTCCTACTCAGAAATGTCCATAGTCACTCTGGTATGATGTACGTGGATCTTTAAATGTGATCTGGATCTATACAGGGAGCCCTTTTCTTTACAATACAAAGCTTATCTAGGAGAATCCAGTAGCCTGGTGGGCTTCATTAAACTTCACCACAAAGTATGAAATAGCACATTAATCCTTCAATTAAAATTATCCCCTAGTCTTGGAAAACACCAGTCACCAAAAGCAAAAATGAAAAGTGGAAGATAACACAAAATAAGGTTTTGCAAGGAAGGAACAAAGATTTAATCCATACAAAATGCTCATCTCTATGCATGTCCACACAATTTAAATTATTTTCTTTAAAGAAAAGAAGAGGGAGCCAACACCCAAAGACGAGACAATCACTTCTAATTGTGTTGTTATACTCATTTAACAACGGAAGGATTTTATGTCCTCCTGCCTGAACAAGGTCAGGACAATTTTACATCACTGTAAACACCTGCCTCTGATCGGAAAAACACTACACATGACAAGGGAGGAATATTAATAGCATGGATACAAATGTACCCAACCAGGGGCTGAAGACAAGTTATAGCCACGTACTAAGTAAGGCTATCAGTGAGGACAGGGACCGTCCCCAAGAAAACATAGATAACCATGGCGAATATATGTACAAAAGCGGGGTACACACACCCAGGCAGCTAGTAATGACCACGACAGAGAAGTTCCTTGGGAAAAGCACCACCGAGTGGCCTTGCACCGGGGCTTCCGAGGGGCGCACTTCCCTGAGGCCCGGCTGGCGGCCAGAGGGCGACCGCGCCGGCGGGCTGCACGCGGAACCGCACTGGTCTCGGCTCGGGTTAAGCAGGGCCTCTGCCCTAAGCGCGGTGGTAATTCCCGGGACAGTTTGCTCACGGGTTCCTTTTCCAGGCCGTCTTCTCCAGGGTCGTCCACCTTTTCAGGCCGGCTGGGGCCAGTGTCTTGACAGCCCCGAGAGCAGCGTTTCCGGGTTCCCAGGCGCGCCCCACGCAGCCCGGAATCCCACAACTTCCCGGCCGCGACCCTCACCGACGTCTGCGCCCAGAAAGTCCCTCCAGCCGCCAGGCAGCCGGCCGAGGCTGCGGCGCGACGCTGCGGGGCGCGACCGGCGGCCGACAAACCGGATGTCAGACGGCGCTGCGGGCTTGTTTATGACAACTCGCAGCCGGCTCGGCCTCCCCGCCGCCCGGCCCGCCTCGCACCCTCCCGCTGCCGCTCCGCTCGCCGCGCCCGCAGGCCAGGAAACGCCGCCCGCCGCCCGCCCGGGCCCGGGCCCAGGCCCGGCGCCGCTCCAGAGCAGCCCGAGAGCGCGGCGCGCTAGGCCGCCCGGGGCTTCGCCACCCCGCCGTGACACTCACCACTTCCGCGTGCGCTGGGCCGCGGCTCCGGAGCTCAGCCCCGGCCCGAGTCGGACGGCAGGCTCGCCGGGTGGCCACCCGCGCAGGCCCGGCGGGGAGCACCCGCGGCTGAGCGGAAGGCTCAGGGAAGGCGACTAGAGCTGGGCACAGGACCGCGGCTGCTGCGCTCGCGTCTACTCCACCAGGCGCGGCCTGCGCTCCGGACGCTTGCCCGGCCCGGCCCCGCCCCCCTCCCGCGGCCCCGCCCCGCCCCACCCTCCCCTCCCCTCCCCTCCCCTCCCCACCCTCCCCTCCCCTCCCCTCCCCTCCCCCGGCCCCGCCCGCCCTCCCCGCGGAAGGTCACGCCCCCGGAGCCTCGCTCCACAGCCCGGCGCGGCGGCTTCCTCCACGTCAGAACCGGGTATCCTGGCCTGAGACCCGAGCCTCTGCCCTCTCGCCCCCCTCGGCCTCGCGCTCCCACGCCCGCCCGCCCGCCCGCCAGCATCAGGAGCTTACTGGCTCCTAGCGCATCTTCTAGAAGACCTGGTGTAGCAGACGATGTGAGCCTGCTCGATAATAAAGGCGTCAGAATTTGTTAATAGGAGTGACTCTCTCCAAGCATCTCCCACATGGTTATGTACCTTAATGCATTTTTCATTTTTCACAGTCCACTGTGCACACCTCAGTCCCTTTCCCAACTGTCCAAGCGATAAGGAGGCTTGACAATAGCAAACCAGAAATCAAACCTCTGGATTTGTCGTCATCTACCTTAGTCCCTACTTAAAGAGCTATTTAAGTAAGGGTACAAGACAACCTATGTAATAAGAACCCACATCTGCTGAAACCTGACTTGTAACCAGTGCTTTTCCTTTTTATTAAAAACTGCCCTTCACAATACTTTAGCAAAGTATGGTGGTTTCAGGTGTTCCTAAGGCTAGATTCCCAGTTGATGGTTTAGAATTAATGGGTCCTGGAGGTGGTGTATTGTTGAAGCCGGCTTATCGGTATTATGGCCAGTTTCCCCTTTGTTTGGCACACTGTCCTGTTGCTGTTGTCCACCTGGTGTTAGCCAGGAGGTGATGTCCACCCCCTGCTCATGCCATCATTTCCCCCCTGTCATCATGGAGCTTCCTTTCAAGTCTGTAAGCAAGAACAGACATTTCTTCCTATTGGCTGCACTTGGTTGGGTGATTTCTGCCAGCAATGCAAATCTGACTGCAACAGTAAAGTCGATACCAGAGTAAGGTTTCTGCTAGACACCTGACTGTGTGGCTTTGGCCTTTTGGAGCTGATTTTCAAGAGGAATGTGTAAGGATTTGAAACCTTGACCTAAGTGCTTGACCTTCACCTTGCAGTGCTGTAAGTACACCTTGATGGACTATTCTAGTCAGAGTTAAAAGACCTGAATGCACTAAGAACTGTGGACTGTGAGGTTTGGCTTCTGAGAGTGAGAAAGATCTTTGCCTGGATTGGGCTAGAAGCACTTTGTGTGAGAAGCTTGCTGTTATGCCCATGTCCTGAGAACTTGTGCAGGGTTGCAAGTGCATAGAAACACACTGGTGTGTGCAAAGGGATATAGCATAGGAAAAAAAAAATGAATAGCTTATGAACTGCAAAATTCCTTGCTTGGAGAGGGCAATTCTATGCATTATATGATGTTTAGCCATATCTCTGGTCTCTACCTATCAGTTACAAGCACCCCCTCACTATAACTCTACCTTTTCCCCACTCCTGTTCTAGAGGTGACAATCAAAAGTATCTTCAGGGCTGGAGAGATGGCTTAGCAGTTAAGGCACTTGCCTGTAAAGCCAAAGAACCTCAGTTTGATTCCCCAGGACCCATGTTTTCCAGATGCACAAGGGGGCACATGCGTCTGGAATTTGTTTACAGCACTGGAGGCCCTGGTGCAAATATTCTCTCTACCTGCCTATTTCTGTATCTCTCTCTCTCTCTCTCTCTCTCTCAAATAAATAAATAAAAATAAAAACAAGCCAGGCGTGGTGGCGAACGCCTTTAATCCCAGCACTCGGGAGGCAGAGGTAGGAGGATTGCCATGAGTTCAAGGCCACCCTGATGACAGAGTTAATTCCAGGTCAGCCTGGGCCAGAGTGAGACCCTACCTCGAAAAAAACAAAAAATAAATAAATAAAAATAAAAACAAATAAAATAAAAGTATCTTCAGGGGTGGGAGGGATGGCTTAGCGGTTAAGGCGTTTGCCTGCAAAGCCAAAGGACCCAGGTTTGATTCCCCAGGACCCACATAAGCCAGATGCACAAGGTGGCACGTGTGTCTGGAGTTTGTTTGCAGTGGCTAAAGGCCCTGGCACACCCATTCTTTTTGTCTCACTCTCTCAAATAAATAAATAAATAAAACTTTAATTTTTTAAAGTATTTTCAGAAAATGCCAAATTTAGCTGGGCATGGTGGCGCATGCCTTTAATCCCTGCACTCAGGAGGCAGAGGTATGAGGATCACGGTGAGTTCAAGGCCAGCCTGAGAATATATAGTAAGCCTGGACTAGAGTGAGACCCTACCTTGAAAAACAAAACAAAAAAAAAAAATGTTGCCAAAATTTCCCTGTAGGGTAAAGTTGCCCCCTACCACAACTTAGAACCACTTATCTAGAGATAATGTGGAAGGCAGATGGAAGGGTACCATGGGGCCAAAAACGGCACGTGATGAGAGCTTGTCTAAGAAAGAGTCCTACAGACACAGCAGAAAGCCTGGGGAGATCAGACATGGTGCTGAGACAGATGATGCAGACAGAGGACATTCACATGGCTCTCAAATTTTCTAACTTGACTGACAAATTGACCCCAGCAAGTAAACTGGACAAGGAATTCAGTGTTGTGTCTGAAAATATGGAAGTTTTTAAAAGTCACTCTGTAGCTAGTATATAAGATACCAAATGGACAGAGTAGAAAAACCACGGAATACAAATATTTTCTTCCAACATTTTATGCATAACATACATGTAAATCTTATAGAACCAAATATAAGGAAGTAAAAGGCTTTGATTAGGAAATTATCTAAAATAATCATCATCGTCTAGCCAACAATTATTCACACATAATTTCATCAAAAGATCATTTTCTCAATCAGTCTATTTCTCTGACAATACTACTACCTAGATAACAATGGAAAACATAGTCAAACAATAAAGTAGTTTTTAGTTTTTATTTATTTGCATGTATGGTAGGTGCCCGGGTCTCCTGCCTCTGTACACAAATGCCTCAGAGGTGCTCACACCACATTGTGCATTCAGCTTTGCATGAGTACCTGGGGAATTGAACCGAGGCTGGAAAGTTTTGCATGCAAGTGCTCTTACTCAGTGGCCTTAAAGGACCCTGGACCTAATATAGGTTACAGGGCATTGATGACTGGGCCATCAGACTCCATACCCATGTTGCTGCAAATAAGAATGCCACTTTTAGCCGGGCGTGGTGGCGCACGCCTTTAATCCCAGCACTCGGGAGGCAGAGGTAGGAGGATCACCGTGAGTTCAAGGCCACCCTGAGACTACAGAGTTAATTCCAGGTCAGCCTGGACCAGAGTGAGACCCTACCTTGAAAAAAAAAAAAAAAGAATGCCACTTTTACCAACCTTGGCTTTGTGCCACCCCTGAAAGAGGCTTGGCCAACCCCTAACATTTTCTACTAAAGGTTGTGTGAGGAGTTGGGGATTTAGCTCAGTGGAAGAGCACTTGCCTAGCAAACAACCTCTGGTGCATACATTCTTTCCTGGAGAAATACCAACAAGGGCTTACCCCCCACAGGCCATGAACCCACAAGACTGAAGTCCAGCCAGGTGAGCCAACAAGCTTATTGGGCTGCCTTGAAGAGCAGAAACAAGAGGTTACTTACAGAAGTGGATATAACTACCAAACAGCCATGGCATCAGAAAATTTAATCCCAGCATAGAGGACATCCCCATAGCTGCTCAGCTCTCTGTCCCTTCATCTCCCGGCCTCTATATGCTCTCTCACCCTGAGAGACCACAGATCTCATGCATCATTGCACATGGGGTGCCCGAGATCTCAGGTGAGGGTCTGACACTCCTCCCCACTCCCTCCATCTATGGGGGAATTTCAACACAGGCCCAGTCTCAAGAGTCTCTCATCAGTGATTCCAGATGCTTCTGATTAAAAAAAAAAAAAAAACTGGCGATAGTTTTTGAAAAATATTTATTTGGAAGAGAGAAAGAATGGGCACTCCAGGGCCTCCAGGCACTGCAAACAAACTCTAGAGGCATGAGCCATCTTGTGCATCTGGCTTACAAGGATACTGGGTAATTGAACCTGGGTCCTTAGGCTTCACAGGCAAATGCCTCAATTGCTAAGCCATCTCTCCAGTCCCTAGTAGTTGCTTTTCTCAGAAAACTCTTTCTTTCTGTCTCCTCTTCTGCAATGTTTCCTGAGCCTCAGAGTGTGTGATGTAGATGTTTGCTCATTTCCTCAAGCTATGGCCTAGTATTAGGCCATCATGTCACTGCAAGTTGCTTAGCCTCAGGAACTTGGTTGATTGGCCATGAGTTTCTGCAATAACCATTGGAACAAATATTTTTTTTCTTTTACTTAGAGTTGACAGCAGCAGCAACCTATGGGCATAAACCTGATATTGTGAAAAATATATTCTTCCCAAATGAAGCTGATAGCAGCAGTAACCTATGGGAGTAAGCAGGGTATACTTAAGGCAATTAACAAACAATAAAAGCAGTTTTACCAAGGGGACCTAAGACTCTCTGAGCCATAGGGTTTTGTCCTACTTTTCTGAACCAGACAAGAGTTCCCTCTTGCAGAATGGGCTTGGAATCTAATCGGATAGCTGTGGGACCTAACCCATAAGTGCCAACCAACTGTCACACCAGTCGGCACATATTACCTGACATTTTGAGTGCAACATGCAGGGTCTACTGTCAAGTAGAACTATTGGCAACAGTTCTCCCTGAAGGCCTGCACAGCACTCTCCTGGATTATAAAGACCAGCTGGGTCGGGCATGGTGGCGCACACCTTTAATCCCAGCACTCAGGAGGCAGAGTTAGGAGGATTGCCATGAGTTCGAGGCCACCCTGAGACTAATAGTTAATTCCAGGTCAGCCTGAGCCAGAGTGAGACCCTACCTCGAATAAACAAAACAAAACAAAGAGACCAGCTGGTAAGGGAGGGAACTTTCAGTTTCAATCTGATTTCCCAACGTCCTATGACCAAAGAAGCATGTGGCATCTTCAGCAATAGGCTCTTAACATCTACTTCTGGCATGCAACTAAGAGCAGTGGCAATACCCTTGATCATTTTGCGGGCCTCTGAGGTCTCATAGGGAGGTAAACCATCCCTGGTGCCGGAGTTCTTTTTTTAACAACTATATGGCACTCATTCAGGGTGCCTCTTGCATTTCAATTCAATTGTTATCTTAGCAGCTCATTTTTATCTCTCAACCCAGCCCCAGTGGAGTTGTAAGGCAGGTGGAAATACCATTGTACCTGACTGCTTTCAGCCTAGTTCTGCACGTCAGCAATTGTGAAATGAGTGTCACCATACTGTCAATCATCTGTGGGCACCCAGCTGAAACACTGAGTTAGATGAGACCCTTTGGCTTCACCTGCTGCATACAAGGAGCCTAGGGCCGTGTTCACACATGTGAGGGTATATTCACACCCCTAACTGACAGGTACATCATAGAACTAGTGGATTAAGGGAGCACCAAGAAAAGCCAAGGTGGATCTCCTGGGTCCCAAGCATCTTCCTCCATAGCCCCACCCACTTCCTCCTAACAGTAAGGTGGATTTCCCTTCCATGATGGTGATTCTTGGTCCCTGGAGACCTAAATAATCCTAAATGCCCTAGTGGTAGCTATAATTGATACTTCAGTGAGACTCCTGACAAGAGCACAATCACCAGAATATTTTTTTGGCGTGTGTGTGTGTGTGTGTGTGTGTGTGTGTGTGTGTGTGAATGTTTGTATATGTGTATGCAGATGTGCACATGCTTGGTGGTGTTTTACTCCATTGATTTCCATGTTGCTTTTTGAAACAGAGTCTCATTGAATGCCGAGCTCACTGACTGGACTAGATAAGCTAGCCAGCAAGCCTCAGGGATCCTCCTGTCTCCACTTCTCTAGTGCTGAGTGCCTGCTACAACACTGGGAATTTGACACAGGTATGGGTATCCAAACCCATGTCCTTATGCTTGCATAGCAAGCATTTAGTTACTACTGGTCAGACCCTAGCCAGAAACTTTAACCTTTGATAACACCAGAGATTTGGGGACAAGAAGTTCTCCAGTGGATCATGTGTTGAGAGAGATGTTACATGGGACCTCTCCTACTTTGATTCCTCATTACTGGGTCCATTTCTTTTTTAAATTATTTAATTTATTTATTTGAGAGAGAGTGAGAAAGAAAAAGAGGCAGAGGGAAAGAAGGGAAGGAAAGAAGGAAGGAAGGAAGGAAGGAAGGAAGGAAGGAAGGAAGGAAGGAAGGAAGGAAGGAAGAAAGAAGAAAGAAAGAAAGAAGGAATGAAGGAAGAAAGAAAATGGGTATGCAAGGGCCTCTGCAAAAGTGCTCCAGACACATGTGCCACCTTGAGCATCTGGCTTCATGTGGGTACTGGGGAATCAAACTCAGGTCCTTAGGCTTTGCAAGCAAGCATCTTAACCACTGAGCCATCTCTCCAGCCCCACCATTTCTTTTTATTGTGGACATAGTGGCATGTGGAGATCTTTGGTTGAAGGCATGTTCAGTAGGATGACAACTCAGTTGAAATTCTGTCCCCTCAGTGTAGGTTTTAATTGTCTGCTGTAGCTACTGTTGTGTGTAAAGTATATGAGCCATGGGCTCCATGATCCTGGGCCTACCCTAGCCCTCAGTGCTGGGGATGGAAGCCAGGGCCTCGTGGGCACCTGTCAACCACTCTACCACTAAGCCACACCCCAGCCTTCAAATTCTGGGTAACACTTTTTTGGCCACACATTTGCCCCCAGGGACGTCATACTTTGTTAACCAACTCATCATTTCTTGCCAACCAAGCCACCTTAGCTGCCTCTCTAACCTTTTTGGCTATCACAGTAATTGTGACCTCCCACCTTCTGGCAGCTCACCATTTCTAATCGGTTTCTATTCCTTGAGAGGAACCCTTTCCTGTCCTTGGCTATGAGAAAGCCTCACTCTGAAATCATTCTCCTGCATGGGGTTATAGGACTTCATGGGAGGCCACCCTGTGCTTCTTAGTGATGCTGGTGCCCCACTTTTGCAGTGTATTCTCATAGTTTTGGTGAGTTGTGTGATGGGACCCACCAGAGTTCAGGATATGGCTAGTCTTGTGTAATATTTACACTGTAGCAAGCTCCTTTCCTCAGTATCCTAATTTTTCCACTATCCTCCACTTCATTCAGATTTCACCATTGCTTTTTCCACACTTCTAAGAGCTGAGCACAGGAAGATTTCTTTTTTTCTCAATTTTTATTAACATTTTCCATGATGATAAAAAAATATCCAATCGGGCTGGAGAGATGCTTAGTGGTTAAGTGCTTGCCTGTGAAGCCTAAGGACCCCAGTTCAAGGCTCGGTTCCCCAGGTCCCACGTTAGCCAGATGCACAAGGGGGCGCAAGTGTCTGGAGTTCGTTTGCAGAGGCTGGAAGCCCTGGCACGCCCATTCTCTCTCTCTCCCTCTATCTGTCTTTCTCTCTGTGTCTGTCGCTCTCAAATAAATAAATAAATAATTTAAAAAATATTTAAAAAAATATATCCCATGGTAATATCCTCCCTCCCACTTTCCCCTTTGAAATTCCATTCTCCATCATATCACTTTGCCATTTTAATAATTCTCTCTTTTATTTTGATGTCATGATCTTTTCCTCCTCTTTTTTTAAGCAAAATAAAATAGTTGTCTTTATTGATATACTCAAACTTTAATGATCTTTACTTCCAAGGTATATAAAAATTTATTCACATATTATTGGTTTTATATTTGAGTAGGTCAGGGTTCAATAGAGAAACAGAACCAGTAGAATGTATATAATTACAAAAGCAGATTTATTAGTGTGGCATACAAGATACAGGTTGGAGAGTCCAATAATGGTTGTCTGCAGGCTGCTCAGTCCATGAGACTGGATATCTCAGCAAGTTGTAATCTGGTGCTGAAGGCCTGGAGTATTCCTGGAGAACTGCTGGTCTTCAGTCCATGTTGGCAGGCTAAAGCTGGGTTCTGATGTCAAGAGAATGGCAGCAACATGGTGGATAAACTTACCAGCAAAGGGGGGAGAGGCAGGCAGGGAAAAGGATGCTTTTCCCTGAGATCTCTTGATATCTAGGCTGCCACAGGATGAGTTACCCACTCTGGGGAGGTCTACCTCCTTTAGTTTAATCCTTTTTGGAAACACCCTTACTGATCTGCCCAAGAACAAAGCCTCTTGACACCTGATCCAATCAAATTGGCAAGAGATTAACTGCCATGGTAGTTACAAGCTCACTTAAAATAATTATTTAGATTTGGACTTCCAGTTAACATGGCAGCGTAGTTACCATGCCAAAGCAACATAGGGGGGAAAAAGACCAAAAAAACTCAGCAAAATACACAACTGTACTGAAAAGGAAGGTGTATAGGAAATTGAAGTGGCAGCGGAGAAGTAGAAGAGATCCAGAGCATCAAGAGCCCGCACAGGCCAGCAAAAGTGGCCCTGGCACCTTTGCCAACCACGGTGGCAGTGGCGCACGAAAAAGCTGCCAGACTCGGCTCCAGCCACAGGAAAAGCCAGCTGTGGGGATTTTCCCCTCACACCAGCGCTCTCCACAACTCAGGAAACGGGAAGGGAGAGCAGTGCTGAGAAACGGAGGACCAGCCCACGAGGTAGAAGCACACGTGCAACAGCGAGAGAACCAGAGCAGCTGTGGCTAAATCCCCTCCCCCACCGCCTGAGCACAGCTCCAGCAGAGAAGTAGAAGAGATCCAGAGCATCCGGAGCCTGCACAGGCCGGCAAAAGCGGCCCCGGAAGCTCCACCAACGGCGGCAGCAATGGTGGCGCACCAGAAAGCCGCCAGGCTCGGCTCCAGCAGCAGGAAAAGCCAGGTGGAGGATTTTCCCCTCACACCGGTGCTCTCAGCAACTCAGGAAACATGAAGGGAGAGCCGCAGTGAGCAACGGAGGAGCAGACCGCGAGGTAGAAGCACACGTGGAACAGCGAGAGAACCAGAGCAGCTGCAGCTCCCTTCCCTCCCCCACTGCCTGAGCTCAGCTCCAGGAACAGAGCAGTGGTCCCGGGACCCGGCCACGCCAACTTGAGCCTACAGGGGGACCCAAGAAGGAGCAGAGTCCGGCAGCAACATCAGCGGCTCTGGCACTGGTAACACAGGCCCCAGCAGCAGCAGACCCAGTAGCGACAGCAGCGGCAGACCCAGCAGCAGCAGGTTGAGCAGCAGTGGTGGCTCCAGCAGTGGCAGCTACAGTAGCAGCAGCAGAGGCAGCAACAGCGGTGGACCCAGCAGAGGCAGCTTAAGCAGCAGCTGCAACAGACCCAGGAGAGGCAGCTTTAGCAGCAGCAGTTCCAGCAATGGAGGTTCTGATCTGCTGGGCCACAGTTGCCAGGCTTGGATTGCCCCACAGGAAAAGCCAGTGCCCAGCTCCAGAAATCAGAACAGCAGCCCAACAACCCAGGCAGCAACTTGACTGAGACCAAAATCATCCAAGGTAACTGGGATTGCACCAGCGAAGGGTCTCACGTGGTCACAAGCTGACATGGATCCCTCAATAGACCAGAAATCTTAACCTCTTTGTTGATAGAGGATCTGGTTGTTATAACAACTATTCTTGCATACATACTTGGGGCCGGTTTTGATTGAATATGTACAGTGTTTAGTTCAATTTTAGAAGCTACCTGTATTTTATTCCACTCAGCCTACTTGAATACCCCCATAGCAGGGAAACTCAACCCCTAGGAGCACTTTGTAGATACTCTCAGAGTCTTAAGAGCCCCACCTAACACCTTAAGCTCCTACCCTGAAAATATATAACATCAAATCAATTGATACAGCTAAGAATACCCAGCTAGATAGAAAATCCAAGCATTACCTTAATCCAAGATGGAAAAGAATATACATTATAAAACAAGAAACACTAAAAGCAAGACGATATAAATCCACCTAAAAGTATTAATGCATAAGAAATGACCTCCAGTGAGAACGAGTTAGAGGAAATGCCTGAGAAAGATTTCAAAAGAATGATTGTAAATATGTTCAAAGAAGTCAGAGAACAAATCAAAGGAGTCAAAGAGGAACTCAAAGAGGAAATCAAAGGAATCAAAGAAGACGCAGGACACCAATTTCATGAAATAAAGAAGACAATACAAGACATAAATAAGGAAATAGAAATAATAAAGAAAAACCAGGCAGAATTACTAGCAATGAAGAACACAGATAATGAATTAAAAACCTCTGTAGAAAATCTCACCAGTAGAATGGATGAAGGAGAGGACAGAATATCTAAGCTAGAAGACCAGGTGGCAGATCTAATATAGGCCAACAAAGTGAAAGACAAACTTATAGAAAAGTATGAGTGGGAATTTCAAGATCTTCAGGACAGTATGAAAAGAACAAATATAAGAATTCAGGGCATAGTAGAAGGAGATGAATTCCATTCCAAAGGCATAGTAGGTGTCTTCAACAAAATCATAAAAGAAAACTTCCCCAAAATTGGGAAAGAGGTGCCAATGCAGATACAGGAAGCCTTTAGAACCCCAGCCAGACAAAACCTGGAAAAAAACTCTCCTGTCATACTATAATCAAACTACCAAACACACAAACCAAGGAAAAAATATTGAAAGCAGTTAGAGAGAAAAATCAAGTTACCTACAAAGGTAAGCCCATCAGGATTACAGCAGATTATTCAACACAAACTTTAAAAGCCAGAAGGGCCTGGAGTGATATATTCCAAGTTCTGAAAGATAACAACTGTCAAACAAGGTTACTTTATCCTGAAAAGCTATCCATTCAAATAGACGGACAAATAAGGATATTCCATGACAAAAGTAGGTTAAAGGAGTATTTGCCGACAAAACCAGCTCTACAGAAATACTTGATAGAATCCTCCATGACGAAGAAAAGGGAAAGCACACATATAAGGAACCTAGAAAAAACAAGCAATACTCAAATACTAGTTAACACAAGAAAGCACAGGTAAAACCAGAACCACACACACACAAAAAGGCAAACATAAATACACACCATTCAATACTATCTCTTCATATCAATGGCCTCAATGCCCCAATGAAAAGACATAGGTTTGCAGACTGGGTTAAAAAGCAGGATCCTACAATTTGTTGTCTCCAAGAAAGACACCTTTCTACAAAGTATAGACATTATCTTAGGGTGAAAGGTGGGAAGACGGTGTTTCAAGCAAATGGGCCTAGAAAACAAGCAGCGGTTGCTATCCTAATATCTGGCAAGGTAGACTTTAGTCCAACATTAGTCAAGAAAGATAAGGAAGGTCACTTTATATTGATTAAGGGCACACTCCAACAGGAAGACATTACAATCCTAAACATATATGCACCTAACATGGGGGCTCCCAAATTCATCAAACAAACACTATGAGAACTAAGGTCACAGATTACACCAAACACAGTAGTGGTGGGTGACTTTAACACCCCACTCTCATCAATTGACAGGTCATCCCAGAAAAAAATAAACAGAGAGGCATCTAGACTAAATGAGGTCATAGAAGGAATGGACCTAACACATATATACACGACATTTCATTCAAAGGTTGCAGAATACACATTCTTTTCAGCAGCACATGGAACATTCTCTAGAATAGACCAAATATTAGGACACAAAGCAAATCGTAAAAAATACACGAAAACTGGGCTGGAGAGATGGCTTAGCAGTTAAGCGCTTGCCTGTGAAGCCTAAGGACCCCGGTTCGAGGCTCGGTTCCCCAGGTCCCACGTTAGCCAGATGCACAAGGGGGCGCACGCACCTGGAGTTTGTTTGCAGAGGCTGGAAGCCCTGGCGCTCCCATTCTCTCTCTCTCCCTCTATCTGTCTTCCTCTCTGTGTCTGTCGCTCTCAAATAAATAAATAAATGAAAATTAAAAAAAAAAATACACGAAAATTGACATAATTCCTTGCATTCTATCTGACCACAATGGAATTAAACAACAAATCAGTAGCGAGAAAGGCTATAGAGCATACACAAAATCATGGAAACTAAACAATACACTACTAAATGATGAATGGGTCAATGAAGAAATCAAGAAGAAAATCTAAAAATTTATAGAGTCAAATGATAATGAGAACACAACATATCAAAATCTCTAGGACACAATGAAGGCAGTTCTAAGACGTGTCTATATTAAGAAATTAGAAAGGTCACCAGTAAACGACCTAAAGCTTCACCTTAAAGCCTTGGAAAAAGAACAAGGCAAACCAAAAATCAGTAGACGGGAAGAAATAATAAAGATTAGGGCAGAAATTAATGAAATAGAAACAAAAAAAAAAATCCAAAGAATTAATGAAACAAAGAGTTAGTTCTTTGAAAGGATAAACAAGATTAATAAACCCTTAGCAAATCTGTCCAAATGAAAGAGAGAAGAGACACCAATTAATAAAATCAGAGATGAAAAAGGTAAAATCACAACAGATTCCAGAGAAATTCAAAAAATCATAGGGACATACTATAAAAGCGTATACTCCACAAAGTATGAAATTCTGAAAGAAATGGGTAATTTCCTTGATTTATATGACCTAAATAAATTAAATCAAAATGAGATTAATCACTTAAATAGAATTATAACAAACATGGAGATCCGAACAGTTATCAATAATCTCCCAACTAAAAAAAGCCCAGGACCAGATGGATTCACTACTGAATTTTACCAGACCTTTAAGGAAGAGCTAACACCATTGCTTCTTAAGCTTTTCCAGGAAATAGAAAAGGCAGGAATTCTACCAAACTCCTTCTATGAGGCCAGCATCACCCTGATACCAAAACCAGGCAAAGATAGAACAAAAAAAGAAAATTACAGACCAATCTCCCTCATAAACTTAGATGCAAAAATTCTCAACAAAATATTGGCAAACAGAATACAAGAGTATATCAAGAAGATCATTCACCCTGACCAAGTAGGCTTTGTCCCAGAGATGCAGGGATAGTTCAATATACACAAATCTATAAATGTAATACATTATGTAAACGGGTTGAAGGACAAAAATCACATGATCATCTCATTAGACGCAGAGAAAGCATTTGACAAAATCCAACATCCCTTCATGATAAAAGTCATACAGAGACTGGGAATAGAAGGAACATATCTCAATATAATAAAAGCTATTTATGACAAGCCTACAGCCAACATATTACTAAATGGGGAAAAACTGGAAGCTTTTCCACTAAAATCAGGAACAAGACAAGGGTGTCCACTGTCCCCACTTTTATTTAATATAGTTTTGGCAGTCTTAGCCATAGCAATAAGGCAAGAGACACACATAAAAGGGATACAAATTGGAAAGGAGCAATCAAGTTATCATATTTGCAGATGACATGATTCTATACATAAAGGACCCTAAAGACTGTACTAGCAAACTGTTAGAGCTGATTCAAACCTACAGCCATGTAGCAGGATACAAAATAAATACACAGAAATCAGTAGCCTTTATATATGCTAACAACAAACACACAGAGAATGATATCATAGAATCACTTCCATTCACAATTGCATCAAAAAAAAATAAATAAATAAAGTAGCTTGGAATAAACCTAACCAAGGAAGTAAAGAATCTCTACAATGAGAACTTTAAAACACTCAAGCGAGAAATTGCAGAAGACATTAGAAAGTGGAGAAACATCCCTTGTTCCTGGATTGGAAGAATCAATATTGTGAAAATGGCAATTATACCTAAAGCAATCTACACATTTAATGCAATCCCTATCAAACTTCCAAAGGCATTCTTCATGGAAATAGAAAAAACAATCCAAAAATTCATTTGGAATCACATAATACCTCAAATATCTAAAATAATACTGAGCAACAAAAATAGGGCTGGTGGTATCACCATACCTGATTTTAACCTATATTACAGAGCCATAGTAACAAAAACAGCGTGGTACTGGCACAAAAACAGACATGTAGAACAGTGAAACAGAATAGAGGACCCAGATGTAAGTCCAGGTAGCTATAGCCACCTGATATTTGATAAAAATGCCCAAAATACTCATTGTAGAAAAGACAGCCTCTTCAGCTAATGGTGTTGGGAAAACTGGATATACATCTGCAGAAGGATGAAAATAGATTCTTCTCTCTTGCCATGCACAAGTATTAACTCCAAATGGATTTAAGACCTAACATCAGATATGAAACTCTGATACTGCTAGAGGAAAAAGTAGGGGAAACCCTTCAACATATTGGTCTTGGCAAATACTTTCTGAATACAACCCCAATTGTTCAGGCAATAAAACCACAGATTAATTATTGGGACCTCATGAAATTACAAAGATTTTGCACTGCAAAGGACACAGTGAAAAAAGCAAAGAGGCAACCTACAGAATGGGAAAAAATCTTCGCCAGCTATATATCTGATAGAGGATTAATATCTAGGATATACAAAGAACTCAAAAAATTAAATAATAGGGCTGGAGAGATGGCTTAGCGGTTAAGCGCTCGCCTGTGAAGCCTAAGGACCCCGGTTCCAGGCTCGGTTCCCCAGGTCCCACGTTAGCCAGATGCACAAGGGGCCGCATGCGTCTGGAGTTCGTTTGCAGAGGCTGGAGGCCCTGGCGCGCCCATTCTCCCTCTCTCCCTCTATCTGTCTTTCTCTCTGTCTCTGTCGCTCTCAAATAAATAAATAAAATATTTAAAAAAAATTAAATAATAAGGAATCAAACAAGCCAATCAAAAAAAAAAAAAGGCTATGGAGCTAAATAGAGCATTCTCAAAGGAAGAAATACGAATGGCATATAAGCATCTAAAAAAATGTTCTGCGTCACTAGTCATCAGGGAAATGCAGATTACAACTACATTGAGATTCCATCTCACTCCTGTCAGATTGGCCACCATCATGAAAACAAATGATCATACATGTTGACAGGGATGTGGAAAAAGAGGAACCCTTCTACACTCCTGGTGGGAATGCAATGTGGTCCAGCCATTGTGGAAATCAGTGTGGAGGTTCCTAAAACAGCTAAAGACTGATCTTCCATATGACCCAGCAATGGCACTCCTAGGCATATATCCAAAGGAATCATCTCATTTCCTTAGAAGTACATGCTCAACCATGTTTATTGCTGCTCAATTTATAATAGATGGGAAATGGAACCAGCCTTATGTGCCTCAACTGATGAGTGCATAATGAAGATGTGGCACATTTATACAATGGAGTTCTACATAGCAGTAAAGAAAAATGAAGTTTTGAAATTTGTAGAAAAATGGATGGATCTGGAAAGGATTATACTAAGTGAGGTAACCCAGGCCCAGAAAGCCAAGTACCACATGTTCTCTCTCATATGTGGATCCTAGCTACAGATGATTGGGCTTCTGCGTGAGAAGGAAAATACTTAGTAGCAGAAGCCAGAAGTTAAAAAGGAGATATAAAGGGAAGAGAAAGGAAGGGAGGGAGGTACTTAATAGGTTGATATTGTATATATGTAAGTACAATGATTGAGATGGGTAGGTAATATGATGGAGAATGGAATTTCAAAGGGGAAAGTGTCGGGGGAGGGAGGGAATTATCATGGGATTTTTTTTATAATCATGGAAAATGTTAATAAAAATTCAAAACTTAAAAAACAATTATTATTTACTTGTACTTGGGTGTTCCAGGATCTCTTGCCAGTGGAATCAAACACCTGTCCAGATTCATGTGCGTACTGGGGATTGAACTCAGGCCTGTCGAGGCTTTGCAAGCAAGCACTTTTAACCCTGAGCCTCCTCCCCAGATCCATATGCTTACTTTCTTGATATTGGGTTTTACTATGTAGCCCAACCTGCCTCAAACTTTCCATCCTTCTGAGTGCTATGGTTATAGGTGTAAACCCTCAGGCCCAGCTTTACACACACACACACACACACACACACACATATATATGTATAAAGGGTAAAGGATCTCTTATGTTATTAAAAGAAAAAAAAACTGCTCATCATGAGATGTATAATGGTAGCCAAAGATAAAATTAAGAAATGAGCCAGGCATGGTGGTGCACACCTTTAATCCCAGCATTTGGGAGGTTGAAGTAAGAGGATTGCTGTGAGTTCAAGGCCACCCTGAGACTACAGATGAATTTCAGGTCAGCCTGTGTTAGAGTGGACCCTACCTCAAAGAAATAAACAAACAAAAAGAAATGTATCATTTTGATAGTCCAGTCATCATATTAAAACCATATACATTACAGTTTGATGAGGGAGGAAGCATTAAAAGATTTCTTTTAAAAAGATGTCTTTTGCTAAGGCTGCCTGCTTTCTGAGTTGTGGAACATTTTCTTTCCCTCTTTGGGAACCAGCCCAAATCCTAAGCCTGCTTGCCCTGATACTCTGGCACCCTTCCTCTCTCTGAAGACCCCCTTCCCACTATGCAACTACTAGAAGACTTACATTGCTGAGCCCACCTGCTTTCCTGATCACAACTCAGAATGTATAACTTTCCCCCCTCTCCTCTTAACCAGCTCCCTCCTCCAGGCAGCTGCTAAGACCTTCAGCTAACTGCCTGGTTTCTCTCTCAAGTTACAGTAAAACTGTCCTTGAATTAAAACAGACAGACAGACACACAAACAAATGAAGCAGCTAGGAGAAAAACCTAACTAGAAAATTTTAAAAATCTTGATTTCAATTAAGTTTTTTTTTTTGAGTCTTTTAAAATAAGATCTTTTTCTTTTTTCAAATGAGCAGTTTTGAACATACATAAAAATGATTACCATTTTAAAAACATAGTGAAAAGATACATTAAACAAAAAAAAATTTACTCTGGAGGGAAAAGGAGCATGGCTAGTTTCAAAATAGCTATAAAAACTGCTAGCATACATAAATTATGGTGAGCATTACATCCTGTTTCTGAAAAAAATAAGTTGTATTTTTATATTAATGCATTACAGCTTCTATATTAGGTCCACCAACTTCATGAAATCTCTATTAGTATGTATAACTCAAAGGCACTCAGTTCAGAGATTATAAAGTCCTGAGCTTAAGTAGGAAACAAATTCCCAAATAAATCTTGAACATAAATAATTCTAAAAATCAGAACATGAAAACGTTAACAATTTAACATTTGTACATAAATAATTCACAACCTAATAATAAAAGTACATAGAATGTCAAAGACAAAACCATGTAAGGCAAAGGAATGTCCTCAGAATCAAACTGATGTTTCCCTTATTCATGTTTATTTGAAGTTGTAAAGCTGATTTGTTGCTTTTAGGATCCCAAGAAAATTAAGTTAAAGAATATGAAAGTGTTTTAAGTTTAGATTGAAAAATAGTCCCCAACCTTGGTCTCTAAAAGTATGAAAAGTGATTTAAAAACAAGCAAATACTGGAAAGTGATTAGACTAAATGGGGGGTATCAAAACAAGCAATTGAAAAAAAATTAAAGTATGGTTTTAAAGGCACAAATTGAAATAACATTTATACTTGACCATTCAAATTATTCCTTTAACATTCTTTTAACAAAAATATGTTTACAAGCTGGGCATGGAGGCACACGCCTTTAATCCCAGCACTTGGGAGGCAGAGGTAGAAGGATCGCCGTGAGTTCGAGGCCACCCTGAGACACCATAGTGAATTCCAGGTCAGCCTGGGCTAGAGTGAGACTCTACCTCGAAAAACCAAAAAAAAAAAAAAAAAATGTTTACAGAAGAATAAATAAATAAAGTTCACTAATATTAGTCAGGATCAAAATTTAAGGTAAAAATTAAATTCATATTTTGTTGCAAAAAAATATGAAACTACCCTACTGCAATTTCCTGATATTAAATTAAAAGCAAGAGTTGACATTCTCTAACATACATGGTTTGACAGTTTCTTGGCTTTCACATATGCATAGATATCTGAGGGTAGAGGCATCTTCTGCATCATCTGTATAGTTCACAAGGCCTTTTTCATTGCTAAGTCACCTTAGATGTGAATACCAGTGGGGCCATTACATTGAAGCTGGCCTGGAAAGTCCTCAAAGTGCTACTGTTTCTACCTGATGTGAGCCCCAGTTTTCTGGATTTTCTGGGTGATGATTATTTTCATTTTTTTTTTCTGACAATATATACAAGAAGTTACAGCAGATATACAAAGGGAAGATCAGCAGCCTGCTGTCCAAGTTCATCACCACTTGTTCCTGATCCTTTTCAAGTGTAAGTATTTGATAGCCAGTTGTTCTATTACATATTAGTTTCCCACTACTATCAAAAGAGGCCAACCATAACTTCACCATCCTTGGCAAACTTTCTACCACACCGCATGCTATTTCCCTCTAGTTCTTCTTTGTTGATTTCTTGAGGCCCCACTTCACTGTCTTGTTCTGCTGGGAGCATAGCAAGCCACTGCTGCTTATACACTGAAGACAGCCATTCTGTAGGTACTAAAGAGTCCTGTTCAATGATCCTTGTAGAAGCCAAGTCACTAATAATATACTGTAACCATAAGTGTCTGAACACCCATATGAATGGCTTTCCTTGCTCAGTTTCAAGAAAGGGCATCCCTTCAAAATCCTTTTTCCATTTGGAAAACCAGACATCTGTTTCTGTCAAAACCTGTTTTAAAGATCCATTCCAAGAAGGCACCAGTTGAAGGAACATTCACTTTTTTAAAGCTGTATATACATCCATCTCCACTTGCATCACAAATAAGTTAGATGAAACAATGAGCTGTTTCATAACGTTTATACTGAGTTCTTTAAAAAGTTCAACACTTTGGTGAGTCATCAAATTATTTAGAAGCCACTCAAGGCACTTTTTTTTTATAGAATCTAATCCATAGGTCCCTGCTGATGTGTAATAGCCACACAGTTTTCACATTAATTGTTTCCTTCATTGTCTCACCACATTGTTGTATTAAACCATCCAATTGCAGCATACAAGCCGCCACCAAAATGGCAACAACTCGACTGGGTTTTATTAAGACGTTATACAGTGACCCAAATGCAACGTGCAGTGCTTCTACATAAATATTCTGGTCGGGAATCTCCAGTTCAATAACATTCATGCTGGATTCTTTCCAGGAACCACTGAACATGCTAGAAAAATAGCCAGATTAGCATAAATATATTTTGTGTAGGCTCCATTCTTCTCCAAGGGCACAGATCTTGATGTCACTGTTTTCACCATTCAGAAGCTATGTTTGATAAATATACTTAGATGTACTGTTTAATTTTTTTCTCCAAGGCGTGTCACCTGCTAGTCACCCTCGTCCTCGTCCATGTCGGAGTCGGGATGACAGTAGCAGAAGGACCCGCTGCTGCGCTTGCGTCCGCCGGGACAGTAGCAGAAGCTGCGGTCGGCTGCATCGTGGCCAGCCTCCAGCCTCCCAGCGGAGCCCCCCACCCCAGGGCCCTGCTGGCTCCGGCTGCGCTGGCTGCTCAGCGCGCCCATGGGAAGCGCGCTTCAGGGAGCGCAGAGACAGCGCTCTGCCGCCATGGCCGCGCCGCCTACGCGGCCACCGCCTCTCGGGGCCCAACCGTTGCCAGGAACAGTCAAACAGTCAGCGTCTCCATCCCCTGCCCCGCGCACTTAGTCCTTCAGCTCTCGCAACCAAGCGCAGGATGCAGGGCCTTTTCCCCCTCCTATGATGGTCTTGTGTAGGTAGTGTCAGGCACTGTGAGGTTATGGATATCCAGCCATTCTGTGTCTGGGGGAACCATGTTGTAAGGAGTCCTACCCTTCCTTTGGCTCTTACATTCTTTCCACAACCTCTTCCGCATTAGAGCCTGAGCCTTGGAAGGTGTGATCCAGATGTTACTCAGTACTCCAGTCACTTCTTTCCAGCACTATGATACCTTCTGAGTCATCTCAAGGTCACTGCCATCTGAAAAGAGAAGATTCTCTATCCAAAGTGAGAGTAGCATTAATAGGGTATAAATATTAAGAGAAATGCTTACTGGGCACTTTGATAAGCATAGGATATACATTTTTCCAGACATCAGCACATGTTACACCCATAGGGCTCATGACTACCCCTGTTTTAAGTTTTCAGTATCAGGGATGTGTGTTCCCCCCCCATGGAGCGAGCCTCCAGTCCAATTGGAAGGCAGTTGGTTTCCACCATGACAGACCTGCCACTATTGCACCCATTGGCTCATTTGCCCTGGCTGGCAAATTATAAGGCTTGCAGTGTCCACTGTTGAGTATCTTCACTGGTGGTATCTCTTTCTCCCATTGAACAACATGTAGAATGGCTTCTTCCAGCTTTCTGTCAGCTGGTCTACATGGAGGAGGTTGTCAGCTCAGCTCCAGCTGGATTTCTCAGTGGCCTTGCAGCCCAAGTATGTGAAGTCTTCAGCAATAGGGTCTTACTGTTGATTCCTGGTGGGAAACCAAGGGCCTTGGCAATGGCCTATAATGTTTTGGGGGCATCAGGGACCTCCCTGGCCAACAACTCACTGGAGGTATCCCATCCCTGGCACTGAAAATTTTCTAACAATGATCTATGGCTCTGGAGGATTCCATATGATATATTTGCATCCTCTTGATTAGCCCTCCGTCCACCTTTCCTTTACTCAATCTCTTCCCCTGACCTAACTTTGGGCCTTTTCACCCCCATTAATCTATTCTTCTACTTACATATATACAATACCAACCTATTAAGTACCTCCCTCCCTTCCTTTCTCTTCCCTTTATATCTCCTTTTTAACTTACTGGTCTCTGCTACTAAGTTTATTCCTTCTCACACAGAAGCCCAATCTTCTGTAGCTAGGATCCACATATGAAGGAGAACATGCAGTGCTTGGCTTTCTGGGCCTGGGTTACCTCACTTAGTATAATCCTTTCCAGATCCATCCATTTTCCTGCAAATTTCAGAACTTCATTTTTCTTTACTGCTGAGTAGAACTCCATTGTATAAATGTGCCACATCTTCATTATCCACTCATCAGTTGAGGGACATCTAGGCTGGTTCCATTTCCCAGCTATTATAAATTGAGCCACAATGAACATGGTTGAGCATGTACTTCTAAGGAAATGAGATGAGTCCTTAGGATATATGCCTAGGAGTGCTATAGCTGGGTCATATGGAAGATCAATCTTTAGCTGTTTTAGGAACCTCCACAATGATTTCCACAATGGCTGGACCAGATTGCATTCCCACCAGCAGTGTAGAAGGGTTCCTCTTTTTCCACATCCCCGTCAACATTTATGATCATTCATTTTCATGATGGTTGCCAACCTGATAGGAGTGAGAAGGAATCTCAATGTAGTTTTAATCTGCATTTCCCTGATGACTAGGGACATAGAACATTTTTTTAGATGCTTATATGCCATCCGTAGTTCTTCTTTTGAGAACTCTCTATTTAGTTCCAAAGCCCATTTTTAATTGGCTTGTTTAAGTTCTTATTATTTAATTTTTTGAGTTCTTTGTATATCCTAGATATTAATCCTCTATCAGATATATAGCTGGCAAAGATTTTTCCCCATTGTGTAGGTTGCCTCTTTGCTTTATTCACAGTGTCCTTTGTAGTACAAAATCTTTGTACTTTCATGAGGTCCCAGTGGTTAATCTGTGGTTTTATTGCCTGAGCAATTGGGGTTATATTTAGAAAGTCTTTGCCAGGACCAATATGTTGAAGGGCTTCCCCTAATTCTTCCTCTAGCAATTTCAGAGTTTCAGGTCTGATGTTAAGGTCTTTAGTCCATTTGGATTTAATTCTTGTGCATGGAGAGAGAGAAGAATCTATTTTCATCCTTCTACAGATACATATCCAGTTTTCCCAGCACCACTCAGAGTATTTATCCCAGAGTAGGTATTATGACAACCAGATCCTCTAACTGTCCCTGAGGGTGTGTGGTGCCCCACCCACACCCTTAATCCTGACAACAAGGAGGTTAAGATTTCTGATCTGTGGACGGTTCCAAGTCAGCTTGTGACCAGGTGAGACCCTTCCCAGGTGTAATCCCAGTTATCTCTACTCCTGCTTGGGTCCTGTTGTTGGTTCAAGTAGGCGTGGCCGGGTTGGGTCCCTGGACCACTGCTCTGTTCGCTGGAGCTGGGGACTGGCGGTGGGGGAGGGGAGGCTGCCAATGCTGCTGTAGTTCTCATGCTGTTCCACGTGTTCCTCTATCTTGTAATCTGCTCCTCCGTTGTTCACTGCCGTTCTCCATTTCTTGAGTTTGCGGAGAGCTCCAGTGTGAGTGGAAACTCCCCTCACCTGGCTTTTCCTGCAGCTCAAGCTGAGCCTGGCCGCTTTCTGGTGCACTGCCTCCGCCGCCATGGTCAGCAGACCTGCCAGAGCTGCTTGTGCCGGCCCTTGCGGGCTCTGGATGCTCTGGATCTCTCCTACTTCTCTGCTGCTGTTTCAATTTCCTATACACCTCACTTTTTAGTAACAGTGTGTATTTTGCTGAGTGGTTTTTTTTTTTTTTTTGGCTTCCCCCCCCCCAGGCTACTTTGGCATGGTACCTACGCTGCCATCTTAACCGGCAGTCCCCCACAGGAGATTTCTTGGGGAGTCCTTTAGTCTTGAAAAACTGACCTACATCTTTTTTTAAATTTTTTAAATTTTTGTTTTTATTTATTTATTTGAGAGTGATAGACACAGAGAGGAAGAGGCAGATAGAGACAGAGATTGAGAATGGGTGTGCCAGGGCTTCTAGCCACTGCAAACGAACTCCAGACGTGTGCGCCCCCTTGTGCATCTGGCTAACATGGGTCCTGGGGAATTGAGCCTTGAACCGGGGTTCTTAGGCTTCACAGGCAAGCACTTAACTGCTAAGCCATCTCTCCAGCCCCCTGCCCTACATCTGAGCTTCAACAATAGCTTTGGTTCTCTTCGGTAAGGGTAGGTTAGCCACCAGTTATATAACTCACCATGTTTTTCCCTTATTCTGCCCCTGGAGCTTAGCATACTATATTAATAAAAACAGTTTGTGAGGGAGTGTTATTCTGACAACCAACTCTGGTGCCTTGGAAAGACCATTAGACAGTAGGAGACAAAAATGCTGGAGAGCTCTTCAGCAGAAACTTAGGGCAGTCCCTTCCACCTGATCGTTGAGAGGTCCAGAATCAAATTTTAGTCATGTATCTAACAGATACTGTGGGGTTTCCCGGAGGGGTCCCCGCTCAGGGCTGTCTACGGGACCCCAAGAACACTCACGCAGGACGCTCTCAATGCAAATCGCACGAGGTTTATTGAATCCGATGCATCGGGGCTCAACACAGATTCCTCTCGCAGGAGGGGTGAAGAGCCCCTAGCAACGGGTTTGGTCAGCTTATAAAGGCTAAAACCATAGGTATACATATTCATAGGGGCTTTCCAGCCGTGGGTCCCTTTGATTGGGTGGGGCCCACGGGGCGGGCTCGAGTCTGGGGGCTTCAGATATGTGTTGACCGTTGATTGGTTGTGTCCAGGTGGGGAGTTATCTTAGTGAGGAACTAGGAGTTGTTTGTTCAGCTCGAGTCCCTGGAATTTAGGCATTGTGTAAGGCGCACAAAAGGTCAGGTTCCTCATGGTATGCTTTTTACAAAATGGAGGCGGTTGTAAAATGGCAGTTCTGCGGTTCAATGCAGCAGCAAGCAAGCCTTATTACAGAGCTTAAAAAGGCAGGTTAGCGGAGCAACTAGAAAACAGGGCAACTTTTATCCTTTCATTTCCCCCTTTTCTTTGTCATAATTCCAATCATGGAATTTCAGTTTCTGCAAGAGACTGGTACTGTTGTTTAAGTATCATGACTTGGACTGTGCTGATCCTTTCTCTAATAAAGGTAACTAATTTATTTATTATGCACGGACCAAAGGTGAAGAGGAGAATTAAGATGATCAGTGGCCCTAGCAAGGTGGAGATTAAAGTAGTCATCCAGGGGGACCTGGTGAACCAGGATTCATACCAAGACTGGTTCTGTTGTCTCTCTCGTTTACGTTGTTCCAGGCTTTCTCGTACTTTCTGCAAGCTGTTTTCTACTAATCCAGTCTTGTCTGCATAGAAGCAGCACTCTTCTTTTAGGGCTGCACAGAGTCCCCCCTGCTGTAAAAACAATAAATCTAGGCCCCTTCTATTTTGTAATACAACCTCTGAAAGTGAAGAAACCGAGTCCTTTAGGTTCTGCATTCCTGACTGTAACTCTTGTAGATCTTTGTCTATTGCTAAGCTAAGCTGAGCGTATTGTTGGTTAGAGGTGACAAGGGAAGCTATGCCAGTGCCTGCTCCTGCCACACCCAATCTGTACAGCCAGTCTCCAAGGACAATTTAGTTATGGTCTCTTTTAATGTTCTATTCATTCTTTCTACCTGCCTTGAGCTCTGGGGTCTGTAAGCACAATGTAATTTCCAATTAATCCCCAAAGTTTTGGCCACCTCCTGACTTACCTGGGCAACAAAGGCAGGACCGTTGTCTGAGCCTATTACCTGAGGTACCCCATATCTGGGGATGATTTCTTCTAAAAGTTTTTTGGTTACCATTGTGGCAGTCTCTTTCTTAGTGGGATAGGCTTCCACCCATCCAGAGAATGTGTCTATAAAAACTAGAAGATATTTATTCCCGTAGCGAGCAGGTTTCAGCTCAGTGAAATCAGTCTCCCAATATAAGCCTGGTCAATCTCCGCGAAGTCTCTTTCCAGGGTCCGTCTGGGAGGTCTGGGCATTTACTTTTTGACATGGGATGCATTGTTTTACCAGCTTCTCAGCCATTTCTTTGAGTCCTATTATGTGATAGTCAGTCTTTTTGAGGGTTTCTATTAATTTTCTAGCTCCAAAATGAGTTAGCCTATGCAGCTGTTGCAGAGTGGATTCTGCTTGTTGTCTAGGTAGGATATGTTTTCCTTCTTCTGTCTCCCATCTTTGAGTGTCCTTATTAAATTTCTTTTGTATCCTAGTCATGTCTTCTAGGTCCTGTTCAGTATATTCTGAAGGCTGTAACTTTGGGAGGCCAGTTTCTTTTTCAACTAAGGGGAGCAGACACGCTCCTTGAGCAGCCTTTTTGGCCTCTACATCAGCCATCCTGTTTCCTCTTGCCACTAGAGAGTTTCCTTTCTGGTGCCCCGGACAATGGACTATGGCCAGCTTGGCCGGCCGATGCAGGGCATCGAGTAAATCTAAAATTTCTTGTTTGTTTTTGATTTCTTTTCCTGCAGAGGTTAATAATCCTCTCTGTTGGTATATGGCACCATGTACATGTGCAGTTGCAAAAGCATACCGGCTGTCTGTATATATGGTAGCTTTTTTTCCCTCTGCCATATTTAGGGCCTGGGTTAATGCAATTAGTTCGGCCTTCTGGGCTGAAGTCCCTTCAGGCAGTTTGATAGCCCAAATCACCCTGTCTCCGTCAACAATTGCCGCCCCCCGCCATCCGCTTACCTTCAAGGAGGTAGCTACTGCCATCAGTGAACCAGGTTACCTTGGCGTCCGGTAGTGGCTGGTCCATCAGATCAGGTCTCGTTCCGGTAACCTCAGCCAAGATGTCCCCACAGCTGTGGATTACTGTGGAGTCGGGGTCTGGCCAGAGGGTAGCCAGGTTTAGTTGAGTAGGGGGTGCAAACTTGACTCTATCCGAGTTAAGAAGGAGACTCTGGTAGTGGGTGACTCGGGCGTTTGAGAGCCATCGGTCTGGAGGCTGGCGGATGACACTCTCCAGTGCATGGGATGCAATGACTGTGACAGTCTGCCCCAGAGTTAATTTATCAGCATCCTTCAAAAGTAAAGCCACGGCGGCAATAATCTTAAGGCAAGGGGGCCACCCAGCGGCCACAGGATCCAACTTTTTTGATAAATAGGCCACTGGCTTTCGCCAGGGCCCTAGTTTCTGGGTCAGTACCCCTTTTGCAATGCCTTTCTGCTCATGTATATACAAGTAGAATGGCTTGGAGGTGTCGGGAAGGGAGAGAGCGGGTGCCTTTAAGAGGGCACGCTTGATGTCGTCAAAAGCCTGTTGTTGTTCCTCTCCCCATTGGAAAACTGCAGACGTCTTGGTCAAGGGGTTAAGGGGGGCCGCCAGGGCGGCGAACCCCGGTATCCACAGTCTACAAAATCCTGCAGATCCCAGGAATTCCCGTACTTGTTTGGCATTTGCAGGCACTGGGATCTGTTCCACAGCCTGTTTACGTGCTTCCGTTAGCCATCTCCGCCCTCCTTTCAGGGAATACCCCAAGTAGGTTACTTGCCTTTTGCAGAGTTGGGCTTTCTTCGCCGAGGCGCGGTAACCCAGGTGGGCCAGTTCCTCTAATAGTGCCTTTGTTCCCTGTTCACATTCAGTTTGGGTTCCAGCCGCAAGGAGTAAGTCGTCAACGTATTGGAGGAGAGTTACCTGGGGGTTTGAGGTTCGGAAGGAGGCCAGGTCCTGGTGAAGTGCCTCGTCAAAGATGGTGGGTGAATTTTTGAATCCTTGAGGCAACCTAGTCCAAGTCAGCTGTCCGGAGATTCCGGAGTCTGGGTCCTTCCATTCAAAGGCAAAGATAAGTTGACTTTTTTCATGCAGTGGCAGACAGAAAAAAGCATCTTTTAGGTCCAAGACTGTGTACCAGTCTCGGTCCGGAGGTAGTGAACTCAGGAGGTTATAGGGGTTAGGCATGGTTGGGTGTAGGTCTTCAACCCTCTTATTAACCTCCCTTAAGTCCTGAACTGGGCGATAGTCATTGGTATTTGGCTTGCGCACTGGTAGCAAAGGGGTATTCCAGGGAGATTGGCACCTTCTTAGGACTCCTAATTCTAAGAGCCTCATTATGTGAGGTTTTATTCCTTCTCTGGCCTCCTGACTCATGGGGTATTGACGTACCGAGACAGGTGTTGCGGAAGACTTTAGATCAACAATTATTGGTGGTTGATGGGTGGCCAATCCCATCCCGGCAGTCTCGGCCCATGCTCCCGGGACTTTGGTGAGCCATTTGCCAATGTCTGCATTGGTCTGAGGCCTTTCAAATAGCCTATGTTCATCTTCTAGTTTCATGGTTAGAACATGGATAATTTCCCCATGTTGGTCAGTTACTTGGGGGCCCTTCTTTTTGAAGGTAATTTGGGCTCCTATTTGTGTTAATAAGTCCCGTCCCAATAAGGGAGCGGGGCAGCCTGGAATCACGAGGAACGAGTGGGATACCCGGCCCACGCCTAGGTCCACCGTTCTTCGGGTAGTCCATGAAAATTGTTGATTTCCGGTAGCCCCGAGCACCCATGATTTCTTGTTAGAAAGGGGTCCTTCTGGTTTCAGTAGGACCGAGTGTTGGGCGCCAGTGTCCACTAGGAACCGGATGGGTTTCCCCTCCACTTTCAAAGTTACCCTAGGCTCGGGGAGGGGATCCGAGCCCCGTCCCCCTCATTCATCATCTTCTAGGGTCAGAACCTCTTTTGGTTTCTTTTTGGGGCAGTCCTTAATCCAGTGTCCCTTTTCTTTGCAATAGGCACATTGGTCCTTTTCTAATTGGCGCCTGTTGCCCAGGTTTTGTTTCTGTCTAGTATCCCTAGGTCTGCCTGTGTCTTTTCTATTCTGGATTACAGCGGCCAGAATTCGAGTCACGTTTTTCTCATGTCTCTTATCACATTTATAGTCCCTTTCTTCCTGTTCTTTTGTCCTTCTCTCTTCTCTTTCCTCTTCAGTTTCTCTTTTATTATAAACCTTTTCTGCTTCCTTAACTAAGTCTGACAGAGTATAGCGGCTTAACCCATCTAGTCTTTGCAATTTCCTTCTGATATCTGGCGCTGACTTGTCTACAAAATACATCAGCACTGAAACCCTTTGTTCCTCCGCCATAGGGTCAAAGGGCGTATATCTACGATAGGCCTCCATGAGGCGCTCAAGGAACAAAGAGGGGACCTCATTAGGTCCCTGAATGACTTCCCTTACCTTGGCCAAATTGGTAGGGCGTCTTGCAGCCCCGCGGAGACCAGCTACCAGAGCCTGGCGATAGATTCGGAGATGCTCCCTACCGTCAGGGGTGTTGAAGTCCCAGTTGGGTCTGATCAGGGGGAACCCGTCGTCTATAACGTTCTGGAGTTGGGTTGGGTGCCCGTCGTCACCAGGGACGTTCTTTCTGGCCTCCAACAGGATACGTTCCCTCTCCTCAGTCATGAAGAGGGTCTGGAGTAACTGCTGGCAATCGTCCCATGTGGGCTGGTGGGAGAAAACTAGGGATTCCATGAGTGCAGTTAATTTTGAGGGGTCCTCCGAGAAGGGAGGGTGGTTGGCCTTCCAATTATAAAGGTCTGCAGAGGAGAAAGGCCAATATTGTAGGGGTGACAGAGGTCTCTGAGTTGGGTCATCTTCTGGTCCTAAAGGGGGTGGGGGTCCTATAGCCCTGAGTGGTAGGGCAAAGGTAGTATCAGGAGACAGAGCTCGCCTACTCTGGGTCCCCGTGGCTGGGCCCCCCTGTGTCCCTTCTTGTGAGGGGGCAGGAAGAGGAGCTGTGGGGGTGTGGGTTGGCGGGTAGGGAGGTGGTGAATCCAGGAGGAGCTCCGTCTGAATGTCTGGGTAAATCTTCTTTTCCTTCCGGGGGGGTCCTGCAACGAGAACTTTTGAATCCCCCGAGGGGCTACTGTTAGTGGGTTGGGGAGGAATCCAGGGCTTCAACCAGGAAGGCGGGTTTTGGACAAGATCCTGTCAAGTAAAAATGTAAGGCATTTGGTCGGGGTGGCCTCCGGGCTCCTGCAAGATGATCCGTTTAACAGCCTGAATAAGATCTGGGTTGAAGGTCCCTCCTCAGGGCCATCCAACATTAAACATAGTCCATTCTCCCTCACATAGAGTTTGCCATTTTCCTTTCTTTATTTCAACAGATAAACTATGAGCTCGGCTCTTAACGTCAGTCCAGTGAGCTAATGTCAAGTCCAAAGGGGTTGAGATAGTCTGTCCCATGTTAGAAGAGAAATAAAAGAGATAGGAGAGCAAAAGGATCTGGAGAACACCGAGAACAAAGAGACAAAGGCGGCCCGCTCGCTGCTCAAGTAAAAACGAAACTGAAGCAGATGGCGGCGAGCGGGACCCAGATGATGCTTCCCGACAGAGGCGAACTCGATCCGAGTTCTTCAGATAGGAGACAGAAAAACCTGTCTCCTGGGGGCAATCAGGAGCGTCCTCCAGATTGCTGGGTGGTGGTCCTCAGGCCCGTCAGCCCCGACTCAAAGCACCCAAAGGGAAAGCATCCAGATACTGAAACCGGTTGAAATCGAGAATTTTTCCAGAGGACAGATAAAAGTACAGACATACACAGACAAGACGGGAGGCGCCTCTTACCTCTGAGGGGTCCTAGATGAGGTCTGGGGTCCTGTAGAGTCTCCTGCCTGGCTCGCCAAATGTGGGGTTTCCCGGAGGGGTCCCCGCTCAGGGCTGTCTACGGGACCCCAAGAACACTCACGCAGGACGCTCTCAATGCAAATCGCACGAGGTTTATTGAATCCGATGCATCGGGGCTCAACACAGATTCCTCTCGCAGGAGGGGTGAAGAGCCCCTAGCAACGGGTTTGGTCAGCTTATAAAGGCTAAAACCATAGGTATACATATTCATAGGGGCTTTCCAGCCGTGGGTCCCTTTGATTGGGTGGGGCCCACGGGGTGGGCTCGAGTCTGGGGGCTTCAGATATGTGTTGACCGTTGATTGGTTGTGTCCAGGTGGGGAGTTATCTTAGTGAGGAACTAGGAGTTGTTTGTTCAGCTCGAGTCCCTGGAATTTAGGCATTGTGTAAGGCGCACAAAAGGTCAGGTTCCTCATGGTATGCTTTTTACAAAATGGAGGCGGTTGTAAAATGGCAGTTCTGCGGTTCAATGCAGCAGCAAGCAAGCCTTATTACAGAAGCTTAAAAAGGCAGGTTAGCGGAGCAACTAGAAAACAGGGCAACTTTTATCCTTTCAATACAAGAACTTACAACACATACCTCATGTAATGTTTTCACAACAGTTTCATCTTCTTTTAAACTCATTCCCAATTCACTCTGACTTTCTCACTTGCTGTCCAGCACCGAGCATCCTCATTTAATATTGGTTTCACTATGGCCAGTTATGGTGAAGATACCAAATTTCTATAAGCTTTGATTTTTGTCATCTATGAGGATAATGATGTCTACTTTGTAGGGTTGTTATGAACACTGATGACAGTTAACATCAAACACTTATTAAAATATATTCAACTGCTTTACCCAAACAATAAGTCATGTTATCTAATTTAATTTTTATAGGCTATCAATGTAGTAATGTCTGTAAAGATAAACATCAGTTTATTATAAAAAACTCAACATATAAAGGATTGTTAATCTTATTTACCATGGCATTAATCAGATGGAATGCTTTTATGATTCTTGTAACTAACAGAAATCTAATAAAAGCAGACAACTTGAGATGTAATGAATGTTCATACAAAAGAACTCATTTATGTGGTTGTTTCAATATGAAAATGAGGTAATTGCCCCCTCTGAGGGCAGGGAGCCCGAAAATGCTTGACCTCAAAATCTAGTTGCACAGAAATGTTATATTGCTTTGGACTAACTTACTAGCTGTAACAATGAGGCTTATTTTGCCCCTGGGACTTAGCATACTATATTAATAATTAGAACACTTTGTGAGGGAGTGCTATCCTGATAACCAAGTCTATTTCCTTAGAGACACTACTGGATCAGACAGCAGGAAACATGAATGCTGGTGAGCTCTTCAGCAGGGCAGTCCCTTCCACCTTGCTCCTTGTGTAGATCACATTCTATCATGTCTGTCAACATGAAACATATATATTTTTTATGTTTAACCTTATGGCATCAAAATATGTTTATTGGCTAAGAAATCATGTATGCATTGGATAAATAGGGATAACAGAAATGGAAAGCCTAAACTACATGTCCCCAAACAATAGGAAAATAAAATAGGTGTGACTTCGAATTCTCTATTTTGTTATTCTACTTGAAAAGTGATCTACATATATCACATATGTTACTCTTCTTAGTAACATGTTGAAATGAAATGTGTGTGCCTTCCAAGTTTCCCCACCATAGAGGCTGTAAAGCCCAAGCTAAGGGAAGTCACTGGAGGGAGGAATCACAGAGCCACCTAGCTGGCTGCTCTTTTCCTCCACCCCCCCCCCTCCTCTGGCCCGCTGACATTCTCCAAGCCTCCAAGTGCCCTCGGTAGGATGCACAGTAAGGTGTCCCTCCTCCAGCCTGGTAATGTTCTCCAGTTCAGTTTTCTACCTCAAATACTTTCCATTTACACCTAATTGTCCAACCTGCTTAGTCAAACTAGGCTCTTCTGTACCCATAAGGAATTCTAGTGCCGCCTACTAAGAGATATTGATATTGTCTCTAATTTGTCCCAGAAAGAGATGCACTGGTGACTCAGAGAAACCCAGTATCTGTGAGAAGATTGAAGGAGAGAGTGCATGAAGTAGGTCACAAAGGGCTTCTTGGCCCCTTTTAAGAGGTTGCTTTTGAATTCCCACATTTATTACTTCTATGACTGCTCGCAAATTACCCTTTGCTTTCCTCTATTGCTATTTCTCTTTCTGTAGATTTTGTCTCCAGACCAGGCTTTTTATAGCTCATGCAGCCTTTTCTCATCATTTTCCCCATAACTCTGATGCCTCATGGGCAATGTACCTCCATAATAGGTCTGTTGTATCTCAATCTAGAAACTGTAAGATTCGCCTAGTTTCCGTAAATATGTCACATGGAAGTGTCTGTTCTACTTGAAACAATTATTATGGCTATACCAATGTATTGGGTCATCAGTCAATTTGCTTGAGACAGCTAGAGATGCTCAACCACTACTTCTACCAGGAAAGAGCTAGAAAGGAAGAAAATGTATTTAAGTGCCCTAAGGTACCTGCCATCTGCCTTAATTCCCACCATTACCAGTTGAGGTGAAAGTAGGTGATGTGCCAAAGGTCCCATCTTTTCACTACATAATACACTTAGGATAAAAAGGCCCATTCAGATACATTCAGATTCTCCTCACTACTAGCATAGACATTCACTAGTATATAAACTACATGGACCCTGCCACCCTCACACCTAGAACAGAGTCCAGAAAGAAAATCCACTTGATGACTTGAGTAAGTGCCTTCACCTTTCTGAGCTTCAGGGTGCTTAATTGCACATGCATGGCTTTACAGGGTTGATATCAACACTAAATTAGTGACACCTATACAGGACCTGGCAAGTTGTCTTTCCATTGGCTGGAAAAAAAAAAAAAAACAACAACAACAATTGCACTCTTCAGAGCTTTTGTTAAGTGTAAATCCACCTCCTTCCATTTACAGAGTGTAAAATGGAAGCAGATACTTGGGTCTGGAACAGGTGTTTTCTTAGTTGGACTAATGTATTACATTATCTGGGAGTGGCATTAGCTGACTCACACAAGAGCAGATTAACAATAACACAACATCCCTCCACAGCAACAACAGTCCCAGGAGCCTAACTGGAATCACCATCAACATCCTTTGAAACCCTTCTCCATAGTGCCTACAATTGTCTCACAGACAAGACACTTTTACACTGTTTCAAACCCGTGTGTGTGTGTGTGTGTGTGTGTGTGTGTGTGTGTGTGTGTGTAGAGGCATACACATATACACATGTAGGTGCTCGAGCATCAGGATCTCTTGCTGCTTAAAATGAATGCCCTGTGGGCTTTAGGTGGGTGATTGGGGAATTGAACCTGAGGTATCAGGTTTTGCAAGCAAGTGCCTTTACCTACTAATTGATTTCCCAAGTCCCCAGGAGTGAGCATTTTTAAATGTGGGGAGGGAAGGGGGGAATGCTAAGGGTGGTTGTAGCAGACAGCTTCAGGTTCACTCAGATGAACTTTCAGACCAGGCACAGTTATGGAGGAAAGGATTTATTGAAGCTTACAGATCCAGGGGAAGTTCCATAATGGCAGAAGAAGCTGGCCTGCCTTCACAGGCCCAAGCAGACACACAGAGAGAAGTACAAGCCTAAAGGTCAAAAGCCACACAGCACACTTCAGGAACTCCAGCTAGGCACGCTTTGCATATCTTTAGATTGAAACCTGAAACCCACCACCACACCTTAAGATCCACCCAGTAACATTGCCTCCAGCCTGGTAGCCAGCAGATGCAAACTACAAACAATAAAGAACTGAATATATTGGGGGCCATCTATTCAAACCACCACAGTGGTGAACAAATTCTGTTTGCTGCTTGCTTTTTTTTTTCTTTTTCATAAAATTTGGCTATATAGCCCAACTAACCTTGGCCTTAAACCCACTATGAAAGCCATAAACATTGATTATTAGCAGAAGCCAGGATTTGAAGTTCTAAGATTGAGGACAATCAAGATGAAATGAAGATACCTTGGGGCTGGGGCACCACTGTCACATCTGGCACATAAGGTCTGTCACAATATTGCCTCCAGCCTCAACCTACCCCTGTGTCATTTTTATTTTTAGCCATTTGGTGGAGGGATGGATGCATATAAAACATGGGACAACATAATAACTTTTTTAAATGATGGAATCTGAACAAGTGGGTTGCTGCGTATGACTACTTTCAGTCCACAAACTAACCTAAGCCTGGGTCTGAACAGAAATGTAAAAGAATAACATCCCGCAGAATTGTTTGCCTGGTGAAGAGTGTTGAGAAATCTATATATGCTTTCCAGGGAAAAGCATGGCTGGTGGTAACAATGACCAATCTTGGGCAGAACACCTTGAAAAGCAATGAAGGTCTAGAGGTAACATAAAGGTAGCATGTGGAGGCAACACTTTATAGTGCTTATCAAGTATTTTTTTTCAAGGTAGAGTCTCACTCTCACTGAGGCTGACCACCTGGAACACACTCTGTAGTCCCAGGCTGGCCTTGAACTCACAAGAGTCCTCTTACCTCTGCCTCTCGAGTGCTGGGGTTAAAGATATGTGCCACCACACCCAGCTGCGAAGTATTTTTGAACACAAGTGGGTAGTGAGGGAAATTATTTACCTTGGCTTTTTAGGAAACATGTTTCCATTTTATTTGTTTTACTAAAGGTAATTAAAGATAATGCTTGTTAACTGATAACATACAGCTTCCATGTTTTAAAAAGTGCTCATGAAAGCCAACTGTATGCATATATTCTTAACTTTGCATTAGATGGTTTCATGAGGCACCTTAAAACCATAGCATAGCAACCATAGCAGGGGGATTTTCACCGTGGAAACTGCAAACACTAAGAGATAAGATTCCACTTTCATCCCTTCTGAAGCTGATTGTTCAACATTTGCTAGCATGTACTGATTTATGAGGCTTTATTAGTTATCTCAGTATTGCTACCTTGTGGATAGGAAACTGAAATTGAGGGTGGCTAAATAAATAATGTACTGCAAGCTTTGCAGTGGGAAAGAAAGGATTAAAAGCTAGGCCATCTACCTCCAGAGTTCATACACTGAACCATTTAAATCTTCACAACACTTATTTTAAAAATTATATGTGAGAATAAAAGTCTATCTTACATCCTACTTTTAAGATTTTAAACCTTAAATTAGGCCAGTAAATTGGCAGATAAACAGCTTTTAAATGTGTGTCTCCATAAGAACATCAAAAACCTGAAGCTGTCAGGGTCAACTTCATCTGAACTCTGATGGGAAAAAATGGCAAAGTCTTAGAGGGGCTGTGTGAATCCAATTTATGTTATAAGTGGAAGGAAAGTTTGATACGTTTTTACTCCCTTTGCTCCACAGCTCCAGGCTTAAAAGTCTTGAGGGCAGTAGCATAAGCTGCCAGTGTGGGACCACGGTCCCCATTCCTTAGGGACCTTATTTACAGACTGGTGTAAGGTCTTTTGGGAACTTTCTAAGACTACTGGAAGGAATGAAACAAAATGCTCACCTCTGTCTGCCTCACAGGAAACTAGCTGATGTTTAGCAGCCATTGCTAAAGATATTGTAAAGTGAAGAACAATTCTGGAAGCAAAAGGTTACAACTGAGCTGTGCACCAGGAGGCAGAGGTAGGGCAGAGTTTTAGTGAACTTGAGCAAAGTTGAGACCCTATCTCAAAAAAAGAAAAAAGAAAAAAAGACCGGATGTAGCTCAGTGGTAAAGCCCTTGTGTAGCATGCACAAAGTCCTGAGTGAGTTTCTCAGTACTCTCACTCACAGACAGAAAGAGAGGAACACTGGGCCTATTCTACCCCTGTACAGCATCTTCAACAGGAAAGGAGAACATGGCACTGTGGAGTGGCTATGGCCTCTGTGGAAAGCCTCAGCCTTCGGCCACAGCACTGAGGGGTTTTGGTCTCACAGGCCTTCATCTATAGGAGAATCAGAGAGAAAAGGTACCATGACTGAAGCCAAGATCGGAGTGAGGGTTTTTTTTTTTTTTTTCTTTGTTTTAAGGTAGGGTCTCACTCTGGCCCAGGCTGACCTGGAACTACAGAGTTCAAATGCACATCAATCCTCCTACCTCTGGCATTTAAGGCATGCACCACCATGCCCAGCTTGGAGTGAGGGTGTTTGAAGATGGAAGGATACAAGGACTACAGGAACCCACTAGAGGCTAGAACTTGAAGAGACAGAATAAATGGACAAAAACTGTCATTGAAGAAGCACAGATTTATTAGAAAATGTCTGTTTTGTTTTGCTTTGTCTCGTTTTGTTAGTGACAGAGTCTCATGTAACTCAAGCTGGCATCACACACACTGTGTAGCCAAGGATGACCTCCAAAAGCAACCAGCCCTACCATCATGTTGCTCTTAGCCCTTGTCAATTCAGTTTTGACTTGTGATCTTCAGAACAATAAAAAAAAAATAAATGTTTTTGGTTAAACAAAAGAAAGAAAGAAAGAGAGAGGAAGAAAGGAAGGAAGGAAGAAATATTCTGCTGTAGACTTCAATAATTCAAGTGGCATGAGCAGAGGGTGGATATTGCCCCCTGGCCCACATAAGGTGGACAACAGGAACAGGAGAGTGTACCAAACACTGGCATGGGGAAACTGGCTAAAACATCCATAAGCCCATCTCTCCAGGAGGTGTTAATTCCCAAATCTCCATCAGCTGGGAACCTAGCATTCAGAAGACATAAGTTTATGGGGACACCTGAATCAAACCACCACAAATACACAGACATGTATTTAACTAAAGAGGTCAAATATTATACACTGAAAACTATGCAGTCCACTCTTACACACATTGTAGAGCTGGGTAATAGCAATGGGTAGTACTATAACAAAGCCCGACTACATCCTAGGCCAAGCAAATTAGTTTACTTATTTATTTATTTTTGAGGTAGGTTTCCACTTTAGCTCTGGCTGACCTGGAATTTGCTACGTTGTCTCAGGGTGGCCTTGAACTCATGGCCATTCCTCCTACCTCTGCCTCCCAGGTGCTGGGATTAAAGGCATATACCACCATGCCCAGCTGAGTCTATTACTTTTATTTTATTTTAGAGAGAGAGACAGACAGACAGAGAGAATTGGAACATCAGGGGCCTCAGCCACTGCAATTGGATGCCAGACACTTGCGTCATCTAGTGGGCATGTGCAACCCTGTGCTTGCCTCACCTTTGTGTGTCTGGCTTATGTGGGATCTGGAAAGTGGAGCATAGATCTAAAGTACAAGCAAGTACATTAACCACTGAACCATCTCTCCAGCCCTGAGTCTATTATTTTTGAATTCAGCCTCACTCAAGTTCTCAGGACATGGGAAGAATATAACCAAGTTCTTTGCCAGAGGACAACATGAATGGCCTCTAGCCTAGTTCATATCTGAAATTTCATGAGTGAGGTGTTCTGTCTGTCCACATTTCTCTCAGCATTTTGGTCTTTCAAATTCCATAAAGAATAACCCATGAAGCACTGCTTAAAGCATTCTAGGGCTTTGCAAATTCAAAGTTCCAAACTCTTCCACATTCCTCTTGCAAAGTTTCAGTTCCACAAGCCTAAAACCCACATGGTCAGATTTATCACACTAGCATCCCCACTTTCCAGCACCATTTTTCTGTTGTAGTCAGCTCCCTATTGCTGGGATGAATATCCAACCAGACACAGTTTATGAGAGGAAGAGATTTATTTCAAGCTTATAGATCCAGAAGAATTCTATCAATGGCAGAAGAAGCTTCTCCCACATATCCAAGCAGAGAAAAACTAAAGCATCAAACACCAATACCAGCAGTCATGAACTCCAAAAGGACTCAAACCTCTCTCCATACATTTGGGCTGGAATCAGATCTGCCCCCAGTGACACACTCCTCTGTAGCAGGGATCTGCCACTAGGGGCTAAAGCTGCAAACTCAATTTTAATAAAACACCTGAGTCTATGAGGCCTACATTTTAATCTGTCACATTCAAACTACCATGGTTACTTTTCTCATAGCTGCTATAAAATACCCGTTAAAAGCAACTGTGGTGGCTTGACTCAGATGTTCCCCATAAACTAATGTGTTTTGAATGCTGGGTCTCTAGTTGGTGGCAATTTGGAAGGTAGAATCTTGCTGAAGATGTGTTGCTGGAGGGTGGACCTTGAGGTTTATTAGCCCTTACTTTGTCAGTACTAGTTCAGCTCACTCACTCTCTTGCTGCTGCTTTCCACCTGCTGTCACAAGAAAGTAATGTCAAGACTGCTCTACCATCTTCCCTGCCGTTATGAAGCTGTCCCTTGAGAGACTGTAAGTCAAAATAAATCCTTTCCTCCATCAGCTGCTTTTGGTTGGGTGTTTTGACCCAGCAATACAAAGGTAACTACAAACCAACGTAAGAAGGAAGGGCTTATTTTGGTGCACAGATTGAGGGTACAGCCCATAATGGCAGGCAAGTCATGACAGCAGGAGCATGAGGCAACTGGTCACATTGCATGCACATTTAAGAAGCAAAGAGATGAATATTGGTGCTCTCCCTTTCTTTAGTCTGGAACCACTGTTAAGGTAAGGCTTCCCACCTCAATTAATGCAATCTAAAAACTCCTTAGGGCTGGATGGCTGGATAGATGGCTTAATGGTTAAGGTGCTTCCCTGAAAAGCCCAAGGACAGATGTTCAGTTCTGCAGAACCCATATAAGACAGATGCACATGGTGGTGCATGCATTTGGGATTCATTTGCAGTGGCTATGAGACTGAAATTGGGAAAAAAAGAACAAAGTTGTGTTCTGTACTTCATAGGCTTTTAAAAAAAATTATTTTTATATATTATTTGAGAGATGGACAGAGAGACAGAGAGAATGGGTACACCTGGGTCTCTATCCACTGCAAACAAACTCCAGACACATGCACCACCTTGTGCATCTGGCTTATGTGGGTACTGGAGAATCAAACCTGGATCCTTAGGCTTCGTAGCCAAACAGCTTAACTGCTAAGCCATCTCTCCAGCCCTTCACAGGCTTATGTACTGGTTATGTCCTGTACTGTATAGTCTTTTTTGCTGATTGACACTGTAGTGTTTGTACTGTTTCAAGACCATGATCTGTATTGCAGTCCCTATTGTAAATCATCTTATGCTTCCTTTGATCTCCATAGCATAGCTGCACACATCTGCCCACTAGTTAGCTATTCTTTTCTTGCCTATTGCATACTCAAAGTCTCTGGCATTATGCCAGGGCTCTGAACTCTAAGAACTAACAATAATGAATAGCCCAAAATAAGGCATATAAACTCTTAGCCATCAGAGTTCAGGGTCCAGGCTTTGGAAGAGATTCCTCTAGGCCCACACTAGTGTAAAAATAAATTATCCACTTAGTCTCTGGTGCCAGTTCTGCCACCCTTATTTTCCCATGTTGGCTTGGTGCATTTGGCCTGGGAAACTCCTGTGTGCCCTGTTTCCACAGACCAGTCTGGCCCCTTGTACCACCTTTGCTGCAGAGCTTGCTTGTAGCCAGGAGCAGCCTGAGGACACCTGGAAGGCACCAGCCAGCCTCTTTGCTCAGGATCCAGACTCTGTGGGGTCTGGCCTGTGCTATCAGATTATGCTCTGCTTGTCAGACCTAACAAGGAGAATGGACAAATCATCTGAGACTCCAGAAATCATGTAAGACACCCCAGGGTGCTCAGTTAGTCAAACCCATCAAGAAGATGGAAGAGAGAGATTGATCACTCCTCTGGAATCTTTTTTCTTTTTTAAGGCAAGCTCAACAGACTGGCATTTTTTTTTTATGTGTGTGTGATAGAGAGAATTGGCATGAGGACCTTCAGCCACTGTAATCGAACTCTAGATGTGTGTACCACTTTGTGTACATGAGCGACATTGTATGCTTGTGTCACTGTGTGCCTGGCTTACATGGGACCTGGAGAGTCAAAGATGAGTCCTTAGGCTTCACAGGCAAGTACCTTAACTGCTAAGCCATCTTTCTAGCCTTCTGTAGTCATTTTGCTTGTTCTGTTAGGTCACCTCAGTGAGAGGTGGCCATCTGGAATCTATGACAGTTATTGTGACTGCTTTGTTGGGCCACCTCAGTATGAGATGGCCATCTGGTATCTGTGACAGTCATTGTGACTGCTCTGTAGGCTACCTCAGTGGGAGGTTGCTGACTGGAATCTGCAGCAGTCACTGTGACTGCTCAGTTGGGACCTAAGTGGGTGATGCCTGTCTGTAGTCTGTTATGAATGAATGTGTCTGTGATGTGGCTCTGTGGCTTAAAGGCTATGCAATCTGACTGAGCCCTAGCCTGTGGTTCCATGGTGATCCTCTTAAGGCTTATGCCAGACCTCCTTGGAGGGGACCTGACATTGGGGTTTATACAGTCAAGGCAATGCCGAGAGGCACCTAATTCCCTGCAAATGGAGAGGCCAGAAAGGTGAAGTGAGTTCTGTCCTGTGCAGTTCCTGCTCAGAGGCCTTTGTCTCTGTTTGTGACACTGACACAAGGTGGAACATCATGGATGGGTCTGTCAGCAAGTTCACAGTTTTGGATTGAATGATCACTGACTTTAAGAAGGGGTATACGGGAGGTTATATTAAGATGACACCAAGGCTGGGCTTGGTGGCTCACGCCTTTAATCCCTGCACTCGGGAGGCAGAGGTAGGATCGCTGTGAGCTCGAAGCCACACTGAGACTCCATAGTGAATTCCAGGTCAGCCTGGACTAGAGTGAGACCCTACCTTGAAAAACCAAAAAAAAAAAAATTAAATTTAAAAAAAAAAAAAGAAAGAAAGAAAAGATACCAAGAAAGTTAAAGATCCTCTGTGATTTAGGATGGTTACCTTTTAATGTTAAATGGCCCCCAGAGGGAATTCTGAATATAACTGAGATTGTAAATAGGTAAAATATAAGCCTTTGTTCTTCCATGCTTTTGGATCCATGAGAAATGTTTGGATCCATGAGGAATCTATTTCCAAGTTTATTTTGTCTCCCTTGCTCTGTACAAACTGACTATGGGGGGACTGGAGGGAGGAGCCAGGCTGCAGTATGGATCTCACTGGGGGTTTATGCTATCTCACTGTGCTTCCCAGTGGCCGGGGGTTGGTCAGGAAAGGTAAGACACTAGGTCTGATTCCAAGTGGACACTAAAGGCTGGAGAGAGCTGAATAATTCTCCTACTGGGCTTCCTCTGGAGTTCCAGCTACCACTGTGGCTGCTGCTTTGTCCTCTCTATATCCCCCTCCTCAGTTGTTGGTTTCAGGGCCTAATTACTCACAGGCTCAGAGCCCACCCCTGGGAATATCCCTGATGGCTCTGCTCCCTTGGCTTCTCTGCCTTGCAGAGCCAACGGGACTGCAGGCATGGGGAATCTCAGGGTTCAGGGCCCAGAATGATGATGGGTGAGTCCTGAGTTGCTACAGACAGATGGGAACTTCTTATTAAAAAAAAAGTATAACTGTCGTTAAGTTTACTTTATCTTTCTATGGTTCTGTGGAACTGCTAGCAGACAACAGAATAAAATTTATGTTTAGATTCAGAAGTACTCAATACTGAGTTTATCAGAAAATTTCTAGTAATGTTCTAACCTGCTTTCATATTCTTGAAAATGTGCTTCAGAAAATTTACAAGAAAGGAGGTTTCAAAAATAAGCAGATGATAAAATCTATATGTGTATTCTGGATAAATAATATAAATAAATAAGTAAAATAACAAATCAAGTCTGGTCTACTATTTTATAAAGAGTTATTTCAGGGCTGGAGAGATAGCTTAGAAGTGAAGGTGCATGCCTGCAAAGCCTAAGGACCCAGGTTCAATACTCCAGGTTCCATGTAAGCCATATGCACATAGTAGTGCATGAGTCTGGAGTTCCTTCGCAGTGGCTGGAGGCCCTGGCACAGCCATTATCTCTCTTTGTCTCTCTCTCTGTCTCTAATGGATGAATGAATGAATAAAAAAATACATGAATGAATAAATCTTTAAGAGTTATTTCAAAGAGCTTCTTAATGAAATAGAAAAATCTTAAATGATTATATTAAAAGTCTTATGGTAAGGAATATTCTGAGTCATTGTTTCAGACTGGCTAATACATTTATAGCACCACTAAGGAAGGTTCTCAATGGGATAGAAACATAAAATAAATAAGGTGGGCTGGAGAGATGGCTTCGCAGTTCAAGTGCTTGCCTGCAAAGCCTAAGGACACATGACTACTCTCCAGATCCCACATAAGCCAAATGCACAAAGGTGAGGCAAGCACAATGTCGTACATGCTCACTAGGTGGCACAAGTGTCTGAAGTTTGATTGCAGTGGTTGAGGCCCTGGGGCATTAATTCTTTCTCTTTGTCTTCTCTCTCTCTAAAATAATTTTTTAATTATATAAGACAATATAAGGGAATGGAACCAATATGTAATTTGTTTATACAGTAAAAATGGTTTTAATTAAAGTTTTTGTTGGTAGTTATAATGAGATAAACTGGCTAAAAGATAAATTGGAAAGGAAACTTTAAAAAAAGAGAGAGCAAGATTATTACAGAGTGATTACACAGATTGTAAAATAAATCCAGGTCTGGTGGCACATATCTTTAATCCCAGCACTTGGGAGGCAGAGGTAGGAGTATCACTGTGAGTTTGAGGCCACTCTGAGAAAACAGAGTGAATTCCAGGTCAGCCTGGGCTAGAGTGAAACCCTGCCTCGAGCAACCAAAAAAAAAAAAAAGTGGATAAAAGGTGTGAGTAAATTTAAACAAAAAATTTAAAGACTTGAAGACATAGGTAAGATATACAGAAAAGAACAAATTTAAACAACATGAAGAGTTTAAATATATATATATATCTATGTTTTCTCTCTCCTGCTTTTTGTTACTCAGAGATACCTCTGTTAGATAGAATGTTTACTAAACAAAAATAACAATAGATAAATTAAGTTTTAAAGTGCTTGAACAGATTACAGATTCTCTGGAGAATATAAAATGACTATTGAATTTTCCTAGAGCTCTTATCAGACTAAAAAAGGATAATCCTGTCTGGATGCAGGATGTCATGATATTTAGAATGTAAATTTATGTTACCATGCCTTAAAATATGAAGGTTAAAACTTCAACTTAGCTGGGAGTGGTGGCACACGCCTTTAATCCCAGCACTCGGGAGGCAGAGGTAGGAGGATCGCCAAAAGTTTGAGGCCACCCTGAGACTCCATAGTGGATTCCAGGTCAGCCTGGGCTAGAGTGAGATCCAACCTCGAAAAACCAAAAGAAGAAAAAAAAAAATCTTCAACTCACTGATGTTAATATGTTTATGAAAATGGTTGTAAAAGACTGACTTTAAAGTGCTCAACCAAGTTATGTATGTTCCTTGTCAATCTTTTAACTACTAGAAAAACTGAATCTTAAGATTAAGGTTTATTAGCAGTATTTTTCTATTATAAGGGTTATATCTAAAACCACTATAACTTTGAGATGGTTTTTGATCTTGTTCATGCTGTTCTGCCAGGTGCTTATCACTAAGTTTATAATCTAAGTCTTATAAAAGGTAGCCATTGTAACTTTGTTCTTAGAAGAACTTGAGGAAACTCCCCGTGTCTTAGGAAAACCTGCTTTAAACAAATAATGGTATAGTTTGTATAAGCCTCATATATTCTAACAGTCATAAATATTGCTTTATGTTAAACTAGTAAAATGGTTCAATAGTTAAAGGTACTTGCTTACAAGATTACTTATGTCTATCATAATATCTCTGATGCATGTTAAAATCAGGCTGGTTTAGCTCAACAATGACCAGGTTTGGTTTTATTCTTAAGTTGTATATAATCAGTCTCAGTCAAGCTTTTACTTAAGTTTATTGCTCGCAGGCATATTAAAGATATGTTCCCTGCTGTAGGCTACAACCTCATGTTCAAATGATCTTTACTGAAGAGAAATGATCTTAAACTCTGCTGTTCTGCTTCCAGCTTTTGGGAGGATAATCGGTAGCTACATAGGTATATTAAACTAGCCAAAGATGTTTTCAAACACAGATACCAGGATTTTATACTGTCTTGTCTTTTCCTGACACACAATTTCTAGATCAAATCAATTAATTTAAAGTTTTTGGGAAAATACTGTTTTCAGGATTGCTAATATGTTCTGCCTATACTTATTACTGCCAGATACTCAAAGGATAAAATGTGTATACTTTCTATGTTTCAGATATGGTTTATACTGTCATTTGATAACTAAACTTAAACATTAATCAGAATGATTTTAAACTGTTGTGTCATTCTCTGACCAGATCTGGTTTGTTAACCAGATATGTTCTGCATGTCTTTATTTGAATATGTTTTGCTAATCAGATGTGTACAATCTTTCTGAGTTATTAATGAAAATATGTAGAAGCCAAAGCTAATTGGGAACATCAAAATTATAAAGGACAGCTAAGATTTTGGTTCCTGCTCCCAGGCCAAAAGGTTATGGGAGATGATGGGACACTTGCTAACTTCTAGTCTCTTGTAAGTTACCTGTTTTCTTGATCAGCGAGGACAGGGAGACCCAGAGATGGACTCCAAGTCAGTGTATTTACAAGAGAGTCACATCAGAGGAAAATCAGTCCTTCAGGCTTCACAAAAGAGGGAGGGCCACTGGTCATCATAGCCTTAACTTATTCTAACAGATGGCAATCCTGAGTCATAGAGCTTTCATAGGTCCCTAAGAGTCTCTCCCACTGAACCAATGCTGACCTCTAACAACACATCATTAATTTTGGTTGCATACATGGTCTTAAACATCCATTAAGAGACTGTAACTGAAAATATTATAATATAAACAAAGATTCAGACTGATAGCCTCCCCTGTTTGACACTGGCGTACAATGCTAAGCTCTAATATTAACTCATGCCTTCTGCCTCTGCCTGGTAAGTCAACCCATATTTGCCTTTGAATGGGAAGATCTTGCCACTGGCTGGAAGGAACAGCTGACTTGGACTCAATTGCCACAAGGATTTAAAAACTCCCCCACAATGTTAGGGGAAGCTTTGGCAGCTGGTGTGGTGTCTTTCTGAGTTCAGAAAGAAAAGGCGTACTTCTACAATGTGTAGATGACTTGCCCCTGGCAAGTGAGACTCTAGAGGACTATACCCAAGGAGCAGAGACTTTTAGACTTACTCCAGAGAGCTGGATACCAGGGATCCCTTTTAAAGGCCCAAATTTGTCAAAGGGGGATTAGGTATCTAAGATCTCAAGGGGACACGGAGCCTGGGACCTGAACAGAAAAAACCTGGGCCTTGTTTGCCCCAAAATCTGCAGACAAATTAAGGAATTTTTAGGGGCAGCTGGCTTCTGTCACATTTGGATTACCTAACTATTCACTAATTATCAAACCCCTCTATAAAGTCACAAAGGGGGGAGGGGAGGAGGAGAAACCATTTGAGTGGGGGTCATAACAATAGGAAACATTTTTAACTCTAAAAAGGCCTTATTAGAGACCCCACTTTGGGACTTCCTGATGTAACTCGGGAATTCAGTCTGTTTGCTCATAGAAAGAAAGGAATGGCAGTAGGAGTCCTTGCCCAAATCTTTGGGCCCTGGTAGTGACTGATAGCATATCTGTCTAAACAGTTGAAATCAGTAGTGGCTGGGTGGTCCCCTGCTTAAGAACAACAAAGGTCAAAGTACTCTAATTCAGCTCTGTACAAAGTTTTAGAATTTTGGTGAATTAAAAATATTTTTGTGCAGGCTGGAGAGATGGCTTAGCGGTTAAGTGCTTGCCTGTGAAGCCTAAGGACCCCAGTTTGGGGCACAACTCCCCAGGACCCACGTTAGCCAGATGCACAAGGGGGCGCACGCATCTGGAACTCATTTACAGTGGCTGAAGGCCCTGGCATGCCCATTCTCTCTCCCTCTCTCTATCTTCCTCTTTCTCTGTCGCTCTCAAATAAATAAATAAAAATATTTAAAAAATTAAAAAATAAATAATTTTTTGCGTGTTGTTCTGTAAAAGAGAGGTACATTTAAGTGACAGCATGAAAAGGAGGAGAGTCGGGATAACCAGTGTGCTGGAAGCTGTACCGTATCCCTGAAGAACTGATTAGTATGGCTGTGTTGCCATTGATTTTTAATTCTCAATCAGATGGAATTGATTAGTCCTGTGAAATCAGCGACCATGCCCAACAAGTTGGATTGCATATATCATATCCATAATAGCATTCAATAACCATTTATAGGGCTGGTGATGAAGCCTGGGTTTGATCTTTAGCATCACATAAGCCAAGTATGGTGGCACACCCCTGTCATCCCAGAACTGAGGAAGCAGGAGGATCATAAGCAGAAGGTCATCTTTAGCTACATAGTGAGTTCAAGGCCAGCCTGGGATACATGGGGCCCTGTCTTAGAAAAAAATCTTTAAAGAAATAAGGATGTTTCTTAAAAATCCAAATGATAAACTGGGTGTGGTGGCTCATGCCTTTAATCACAGCACTCAGGAGGCATACATAGGAGGATTGCCATGAGTTCAAGGCCATTCTGAGACTACACAGTGAATTGTAAGTCATCCTGAGCTAGAGTTAGACCGTACCTCAAAAAAACAAAGGAAAAAAACCCAAATGAAAGGCTTAAATTACATGCATGCATATTTGCAGTTTAGAGGGGTGATTCCAGTGAACTAGAATCACAATATTCATAAATGTTTGTGGTGAACTCATGACTAGTTCTTCTAGTCCCAATTATAAGAAACCCAAAACAAAACTAAATTACTAACCTATTGTAGCAGCAAGCTTCAGGTTCTCTGAGATCACAGTTATGGAGGAAGAAATATTTATTGAAGCTTACAGATCCAGGGGAAGTTCCATAATGGCAGAAGAAGCTGGCCTGCCTTCACAGGACCAAGAAGAGAGAGAGAAGCACAACCCCAAAAGCCACATAGCACACATTAAAACTCCAGCTATGCACATTTTGCATATCTTTATATTGAAATCTGAAACCTACCATCACACCTTAAGATCCACCCAGTGACACTGCCTCTAGCCAGGTGGCTACAGATGCAAACTACAAACAATAAAAAACTGAATATATTGGGGGGCCATCTATCCAAACTACCACATTCCACCCCTGGCCCCCAATAGATTTATAACCATTACACATTGTAAATTGTACTCAGTTCAATTTCAAATTTCCCCATAGTCTTGACCAGTTTAAGATATTAAGAGCTGTAAAAAACAAAAAGTTAAACACTTCTAACATAAAGGCACAGAGTAAACATTTTCAACTGGTATAAGGCATAACCAGGAGAGACTAAAACAATGCAAACTCAACCCATCAAACAAACATCAAAACTTCTGCAGTTTGAGTCCAATACAACTAAAGAATGACAGTCTCCAGATTTTCCAATTCCACCCCTCCATCTGGGCAGAGTACCTGGGAAACACTTCCATCTCAGGCCAATAGTGCACTCTATGGTAGTGCTTGCATATATCCAAAACATCTTCAGGTCTTCATGCAAACCACAGTCTATCTTCCAAAGGCTCTTTCAGCCTATCAGGGCATCGGGCCCTACCTCATGCCACATCTCAGCTGAAGCTCCTGGAACCATGTGCACTTCATGACCACTCCATGCAATTTTCATGCTTCTAAAATCAATACCAGGTGTGCAGAACACAGCCATATTCTTAATTCAGGGATGAAACAAATCATAGCCTTGAAAAGCAGGTTCCTTCTCTAGTCAACTCTTACCAAAAGTGTTTGCATTTCTATGATAGTCTTTCCTCAGGCATCCTTTTCATGTTAAAGCAATTGCACCATCTTCCTTCAACATTGCTAATGTGTTTGACAATGGCAGATTAGTAACCTAAAACCAGTCTCAGAGCCTGTAACTTTAATGTGCTTGAGGTTTTCTGGCTTAAATCTTAAATCTCTCAGTCCAATATCTCTAGCCAAGCACATCAGTCCATTATAAATTTAACCTTGATCAAACTCTCTGGGCCTGGGCAGCAGGATGCAGCCAGCCCTTATGCCAATAGCCCAGTTCCAACAAAGTCCTCTGTAGTCTTTCCTTCCCCCTAGGAAGCTCATAAGCCAAGCCTCGAAGGTCAACACTGTCTGCACTTATCATTCTCAAATGCTCATCAAACTAGTCCATAAAATGTGGCTTACCAGACTTTCGGTTAAGATGGTGGTGTAGGTACCATGACAAAGCAGCCTAGTGGGAAAAAAGACCAAGAAAACTCATCAAAATACACACTTCTACTAAAAAGTGAGGTGTATAGGAAATTGAAATGGCAGGGGAGAAGTAGAAGAGATCCAGTGCATCCAGAGCCCACACAGACTGGCAAAAGTGGCCCCAGCATGAACTGTGGTGGCGGCAGCGTACAAGAAAGCCACCAGGTGCAGCTCGAGCCACAAGGAAAGCCAGGTGAGGGGAGCTTCCACCACACCGGAGCTCTCCGCACCTCAAGAAACATGAAGGGAGAACGGCAGTGAACAATGGAGGAGCAGACCACGAAGTAGAAGAACATGTGGAACAGTGAGGGAACTAGAGCAGCTGGGGCTCCCACCACCTGGGCCCAGCTCCAAGGAACAGAACAGTGGTTGCCACCCTTGGTTTGCACTGCAGGAAAAGCCAGTGCTTAGCCAAAGAAATCAAAACAGCAGCACAACAACCCAGAGAGCAACTTGACTGAGACCAAAATGATCCAAAAAGGTAATTGGGATTGATTGCACCAGGGAAGGGTCTCACTTGGTCACAAGCTGACTTGGATCCCTCAACACACCAGAAATCTTAACCTCTTTGTTGGTAGAGGAATTGGTTATTATAATAACTACTCTTGCATAAATATTTGGTGCTGATTTTGATTGAATATGTACAGTGTTTAGTTCAATTTTAGAATCTACCTGTATTTTATTCCACTCAGCTGACTAGAATACTCCCATAGCAGGGAAACTCAACCCCTAGGAACACGATTGTAGATACTCTTAAAGCCTTAAGAACCACACCTAACACCTTAAGCTCCTATCCTGAAGATATATAACATCAAATCAATTGATACAGCTAAGAATACCTAGCTAGCTAGAAAATCCAAGCATTAACTTAATCCAAGATGCAAAAACATATGATTATAACACAAGAAACACTAAAAAGCAAGACAATATAAATCCACCTAACAGTATTAATGCATCAGAAATGACCTCCAGTAAAACGAGTTAGAGGAAATGCCTGAGAAAGATTTCAAAAGAATGATTGTACATATGTTCAAAGAAGACAGAGAACAAATCAAAGAAGTCAAAGAGGAAATCAAAGGAATCAAAGAAGATGCAGGACACCAATTTCATGAAATAAAGAAGGCAATACAAGACATAAATAAGGAAATAGAAATAATAAAGAAAAATCAGTCAGAATTACTAGCAATGAAGAACACAGTTAATGAAATAAATAACTCTGTAGAAAATCACACCAATAGAATGGACGAAGGTAAGGACATAATATCTATGCTAGAAGTCAAGGTGGCAGATCTAATACAGGCCAACAAAGAGAAAGACAAACTTATAGAAAAGTATGGGTGGGAATTTCAACATATTAGGGACACTATGAAAAGATTCAAGCATAGTAGAAGGAGAAGAATTCCACTCCAAAGGGATAGTAGGCATCTTCAACAAAATCATAGAAGAAAACATTCCCCAAATTGGGAAAGAGGTGCCAATGCAGATACAGGAATGCCTTAGAACCCCAGCCAGACAAAACCTGGAAAGAACCTCACCTCACCATACTATTATATTCAAACTAGCAAACACACAAACCAAAGAAAAACTATTGAAAGCAGTTAGAGAGAAAAATCAACTTACCAACAAAGGCAAGCCTATCAGGATTACAGCAGATTACTCAAAACAAAATTTAAAAGCCAGAAGGGCTTGGAGTGATGTATTCCAAGTTCTGAAAGATAACAACAGTCAACTAAGGTTACTTTATACTGCAAAGCTATCCATTCAAATGGACAGAGAAATAAGGACATTCCATGACAAAAGCAGGTTAAAGGAATATTTGAAGACAAAACCAGCTCTACAGAAAATACTTGATAGAATCCTCCATGACGAAGAAAAGGGAAAGCACACATATAAGGAACCGGGAAAAAACAAGCAACACTCAAATACTAGGTAACACAAGAGAGCAAAGGTAGAACCAGAACCACAGATAAAAAACAGGAAAAATAAATACACACCTTTCAATAATATCTCTTAATATCAATGGCCTCAATGCCACAACCAAAAACATAGGTTGGCAGACTGGGTTAAAAAGCAGGACCCTACAATTTGTTGTCTCCAAGAAACTCACCGTTCTACAAAGGATGGACATTATCTTAAGGTGAAAGGTTGGAAAAGGTGTTTCATGCAAATGGGCCTAGAAAACAAGCAGGGGTGGCTATCCTAATATCTGACAAGGTAGACTTCAGTACAACATTATTCAAGAAAGATAAAGAAGGTCACTTTATATTGATTAAAAACACACTCCAACAGGATGACATTACAATCCTAAACATATATGCATCTAACATGGGAGCCACCAAATTTATCAAACAAACACTACTAGAACTAAGGTCACAGATAACACCAAACACAGTGGTAGTGGGTGACTTTATCACCACACTCTCATGAATTGGCAGGTCATCCCAAGAAAAATAAACATAGAGGCATTAGGACTAAATGAGATCATAGAAGGAATGGACCTAACAGATATATGCAGGACATTTCATCCAAAGGCTGCAGAATATACATTCTTCTCAGCAGCACATGGAACATTCTCTAAAATAGACCATATATTAGGACACAAAACAAATCTTAACAAATACAGAAAAATTGAAATAATTCCTTGCATTGTATCTAACCACAATGGAATTAAACTACAAATCAATAGGAAGAAAGTCTATAGAGCATACACAAAATCATGGAAAACTGAACAATACACTACTAAATGATGAATGGGTCAATGAAGAAATCATGAAGGAAATCAAAAAATTTATAGAGTCAAACAATAATGAGAACACAACATATCAAAACCTCTTGGACACAATGAAGGCAGTCCTAAGAGGTAAATTTATAGCCTTAAGTGCCTATATTAAGATATTAGAAAGGTCTCCAGTAAACGACCTAATGCTTCACCTTAAAGCCTTGGAAAAAGAAGAACAAGGCAAGCCAAAAATCAGTAGACGGGAAGAAATAATAAAGATTAGGGCAGAAATTAATGAAATAGAAACAAAACAAAAAAAACTAATCCAAAGAATTAATGAAACAAAGAGTTGCTTCTTTGAAAGGATAAACAAGATTGATAAACCCTTAGCAAATCTGACCAAGAGAAAGAGAGAAGAGACACAAATTAATAAAATCAAAGATGAACAAGGTAACATCACAACAGATTCCAGAGAAATTCAAAAAATCATAGGGACATACTATAAAAGTATATACTGCACAAAGTATGAAAATCTGAAAGAAATGGATGAGTTCCTTGATTTATATGACCTAAATAAATTAAATCAAAATGAGATTAATCACTTAAATAGACCTATCACAAACATGGAGATCCAAACAGTTATCAATAATCTCCCAAATAAAAAAAGCCCAGGCCCAGATGGATTCACTGCTGAATTTTACCAGACCTTTAAGGAAGAGCTAACAGCATTGCTTCTTAAGCCTTTCCAGGAAATAGAAAAAGAAGAAATTCTACCAAACTCCTTCTATGAGGCCAGCATCACCCTGATACCAAAACCAGGCAAAGATAGAACAAAAAAAGAAAATTACGGACCAATCTCCCACATGAACATAGATGCAAAAATTCTCAACAAAACATTGGCAAACATAATACAAGAGAATATCAAAAAGATCATTCACCATGACCAAGTAGGCTTTATCCCAGAGATGCAGGGATGGTTCAACATATGCAAATCTATAAATGTAATACTTTACATAAATGGGTTGAAGGACAAAAATCACATGATCGGGCTGGAGAGATGGCTTAGCGGTTAAGCGCTTGCCTGTGAAGCCTAAGGACCCCGGTTCGAGGCTCGGTTCTCCAGGTCCCACGTTAGCCAGATGCACAAGGGGACGCACGCATCTGGAGTTCGTTTGCAGAGGCTGGAAGCCCTGGCGCGCCTATTCTCTCTGTCTCCCTCTATCTGTCTTTCTCTCTGTGTCTGTAGCTCTCAAATAAATAAATAAAGTTTAAAAAAAAAATTCCATGATGATCTCATTGGACACAGAGAAAGCATTTGACAAAATCCAACATCCCTTCATGATAAAAGTCCTACAGAGACTGGGAATAGAAGGAACATATCTCAATATAATAAAAGCTATTTATGACAAGCCTACAGCAAACATATTACTAAATGGGGAGAAACTGGAAGCTTTTCCACTAAAATCAGGAACAAGACAAGGGTGTCCACTGTCCCCACTTTTATTTAATATAGTTTTGGCAGTCTTAGCCATAGCAATAAGGCAAGAGACACACATAAAAGGGATACAAATTGGAAAGGAGCGATCAAGTTATCATATTTGCACATGACATGATTTTAGACATAAAGGACCCTAAAGACTGTACTAGCAAACTGTTAGAGCTGATCCAAACCTATAGCCATGTAGCAGGATACAAATAAATACACAGAAATCAGTAGCCTTCATATATGCTTACAACAAACACACAGAGGATGGAATCAGAGAATCACTCCCATACACAATTGCATCAATACAAATAAAGTAGCTTGGAATAAACCTAACCAAGGAAGTAAAGGATCTCTACAATGAGATCTTTAAAACACTCAAGTGAGAAATTGCAGAGGACATTTAAAGTGGAGAAACATCCCTTGTTCCTGGATTGGAAGCATGAATATTGTGAAAATGGAAATTTTACCCAAAGCAATCTCCACATTTAATGCACTCCCTATCAAAATTCCAAAGGCGTTCTTCATGGAAATAGAAAAATCAATCCAAAAATTCATTTGAAATCAAAAAAACCTAGAATATCTAATATAATACTGAGCAACAAAAGTAAGGCTGGTGGTATCACCATACCTGATTTTAACCTTTCTTACAGAGCCATAGTAACAAAATCAGCATGGTACTGGCACAAAAACTGACATGTAGATCAGCGGAACAGAATAGATGACCCAGATGTAAGTCCAGGTAGCTATAGCCACCTGATATTTGATAAAAGCACCAAAAATACTCATTGGAGAAAAGATAGCCTCTTTAGCAAATGGCATTGGGAAAACTGGATATATAACTGGAGAAGTATGAAAATAGATTCTTCTCTCTCTCCATTCACAAGAAATAAGTACAAATGGACTAAAGACCTTAACATCAGACTCTGAAACTGCTAGAGGGAAAAGTAGGGGAAACCCTTCAACATATTGGTCTTGACAAAGACTTTATGAATACATCCCAAATTGCTCAGACAATAAAACCACAGATTAATCACTGAGACCTCATGAAATTACAAAGATTTTGCAAAGGACAGACTGAAAAAAGCAAAGAGGCAACCTACAGAATGGGAAAAAAATCTTTGCCAGCCATATATCTGATAGAGGATTAATATCTAGGATATACAAAGAACTCAAAAAGTTAACTAATAATGAATCAAACAAGCCAATCAAAAAAATGGGCTATGGAGCTAAATAGAGCGTTCTTAAAGGAAGAAATATGAATGGCATATAAGCATCTAAAAAAATGTTCTACGTCACTAGTCAACAGGGAAATTCAGATTAAAACTACTTTGAGATTCCATCTCACTCCTGTCAGATTGGCCACCATCATGAAAATCAATGGTTATAAATGTTGGCAGGGATGTGGAAAAAGAAGAACCCTTCTACACTGCTGGTGGGAATGCAATGTGGTCCAGCCATTATGGAAATCAGTGTGGAGTTTCCTAAAACAGCTAAAGATTGATCTACCATATGACCCAGCTATTGCACCCCTAGGCATATATCCTAAGGACTCACTTCATTTCCGTAGAAGTATGTGTTTGTGGTGGTTTGATTCATGTCTCCCCCATAAACTTAGCTGTTGTGAATGCTAGCTCCCCAGCTCATGGATATTTGGGAATTAATGCCTCCTGGAGGGAGTGTATTATTGGAGGCATGCTTATGGGCTTTATAGCCAGTTTTCCCATGCCAGTGTTTGGCACACCCTCCTGTTGCTGTGGCCAGGGGGTGGTGTCCACTCTCCGCTCATACCATCTTTTTCCCCTGCCACCGTGGAACTTCCCCTTGAGCCAGTAAGCCAAAATAAACCTCTTTTTCCCAGAAGCTGCTCTTGGTTGGGTGATTTCTACCAGCAATGAGAACTGGACTGCAACAGTCAAATGGTACCAGGAGTGGGGTTGCTGCTAGACACCAGACTGTGTGGCTTTGGCCTTTTTGAGCTGATTTTCAAGAGGACTGTGGGAGGATTTGAAACCTTGGCATAAGAGATGCCTTGCAGTGCTGTAAGTACAGCTTGATGGACTATTCTGGTCTGAGCTGCAAGACCTGAATGCAATAAGAACTATGGACTGTGAGGTTTGGCTTATGAGGGTGAGAAAGAGCATTGTTTGGACTGGGATAGCAGTCTGTGTGAGAAGCTTGCTCTTGTGCCCGTGTCCTGAGAAGTTGTGCAGGGTTGGTTTGCATAGAAATGAATTGGCGTGAGCAGAGGAATATGGCACAGAAAGAAAAATCTTTGGTTGAACTGCTGCCCGTTCAGCTGCAACTGAGTGATTACAATCTTGAGATTGGGCTAGCTGACCTGTGCTGGGGCAATCGAAAGAATGTCGACTCTTTTGAAGGGGCTTGAGTGCTCAAGGAGTGTCCTGTTCTTCAAAGTCTGCTTTATTCCACTCTGGATTAACAAATTGGCACCCTACCTGGTATTGTGGAGTATAAGAAATGGTGGAAAGTGGGTCATTGAGTTTGCAACACGGTCTTGGGTTTTGGAAATGGCCATGAGCAGTGTGAAGTGGGTTTGATGGTTGCCTGCATAGAGACCCCATGGGGCCATGAGGATGAACGGTGGCTTGCAGTGGAGACCCAGTGGAGATGCCAGGACCATGAGATGGCTGTCAAGGAGCTGCCGGCACCGATGAAGTTTCCAAGGACTGTAAGCAGCCTGGCTGGAGGGGCGGAATTGGAATGCCAGAGACTTGTTGCTGGTTAGAATTATCGGACTTGAAGATTTGTCACTGGTTAGAGTTGCTGGACTTGAAGCTATAGAGTTTGATATTTGCCCTGGTTGTTTTAAATCTGGTATTGGTTGAATGTTTCTTTGCTATGCCCAGTGACATCTTTTGCAGTGTGAATATTTATTTTATGCCATTATGTGTTTTTTTGAGGTTATTTGATTTGGTAATGTGGCTCAGTTAAAAGATCTTGGACTATGGGGATGTATGAAAATCATTGGTATTGTTAAAAACTATGGGGACTTTTAAAATGAGATGAATGCATTGCATTTTACATCATGTATGATTATCAGTTTATGGGGGCCAGGGGCAGAATGTGGTGGTTTGATTCAGGTGTCCCCCATAAACTTAGGTGTTGTGAATGCTAGCTCCCCAGCTGATGGATATTTGGGAGTAAATGCCTCCTGGAGGGAGTGTATTTTTAAGGGCGTGCTTATGGGCTTTATAGCCAGTTTCCCCATGCCAGTGTTTGGCACACCCTCCTGTTGCTGTGGTCCACCTTATGTTGGCCAGGGGGTGGTGTCCACTCTCTACTCATGCCATCGTTTTCCCCTGCCATCGTGGAACTTCCCCTTGAGCCAGTAAGCCAAAATAAACCTCTTTTTCCCAGAAGCTGCTCTTGGTTGGGTGATTTCTACCAGCAATAAGAACCGGACTGCAACAGTGCTCAACCATGTTTATTGCAGCTCAATTTATAATGGCTGGGAAATCGAACCAGCCTAGATGTCCCTCAACTGATGAGTGGATAATGAAGATCTGGCACATTTATACAATGGAGTTCTACTCAGTGGTAAAAAAAAAAAAAAAAAAAAAAAATGAAGTTATGAAATTTGCCGGAAAATGGATGGATCTGGAAAGGATTATACTAAGTGAGGTAACCCAGGCCCAGAAAGCCACGCTCCACATGTTCTCTCTCATATGTGGATCCTAGTTACAGATGATTGGGCTTCTGTGTGAGAAGGAATAAACTTAGTATCAGAGACCAGTAAGTCAAAAAGGAGATATAAAGGGAAGAGAAAGGAAGAGAGAAGGGTACTTAATAGGTTGATATTGTATATATGTAACTACAATGATTGAGATGGGGAGGTAATATGAGGAAGAATGGAATTTCAAAGGGGAAAGTTTGGGGGATGGAGGTATTACCATGGGATATTTTTTGTAATTATGCAAAATGTTAATAAAAATTGTGAAAATCAAATATAAATAAATAAAAAATATATTAAACAAAAACTTGGCTTACCACTCCAGAAGGCATCTTCATTTGCATCTACATGGCCAGGTACATCTCAGCCCACTCCTCGGTACCAAGTTCTGTAGCAGACAGCTTCAGGTTCGCTGAGATGAATTTCCAGACCAGGCACAGTTATGGAGGAAGGGATATTTATTGAAGCTTACAGATCCAGGGGACGTTCCATAATGGCAGAAGAAGCTGGCCTGCCTTTACAGGCCCAAGCAGAGAGAGAGAAGCACCAGCCCAAAAGCCACATAGCACATGTTAAGAACTCCAGCTAGGCACATTTTGCATATCTTTAGATTGAAATCTGATACCTACCATCACACCTTAAGATCCACCCAGTGACACTGCCTCTAGCCAGGTGGCTACAGATGCAAACTACAAACAATAAAAAACTGAATATATTGGGGTTATCTATTCAAACTACCACACCTATCTCAAACATATTTTACAAATAAATGCCTTTATACATGATGTGATGTAACATGATTGTGAAAAATAGCTAAGTAATGCAGTGGATTGAAATTCATATGTCTTTGCCATGAATGGTGGCAGAAGTGTTTAATCCCAGTACTCGGGAGGCAGAGGTAGGATGATTGCTATGATTTCCAGGCCACTCTGAGACTACATAGTTAATTCCAGGTCAGCCTGAGCCGGAGTGAGACCCTACCTTGAAAAAACAACAACAACAACAAAATAACAACAAAAAAGTACTCAGGCATATCATTTATATAGTAACTATTTAAGGACATGTAAAATATTTTTGCCTTTGTTTTTCAAGGAAAGGTCTCACTCTAGCCTAGGCTAACCTGGAATTCACTATGTAGTCTCAGCGTGGCCTCAAACTCATGGCAATCCTCCTAACTCTGCCTCCCAAGTGCTGGGATTAAAGGCATGCACCGCCACGCCTGACTGCCTGAGTACTTTTATTGTTCATTTTTTATCTAATTAAAAAGGTAACATTATGATAAGTTATAAATCCATCAGAAATGACCTTTAGTGATATTGATTTAGATGAAATGCCTGAAAAAGACTTCAAAGAATGATTATAACTATGTTCAAAGAAATCAAAGAATAAAACAAACTCCTTATAGAGAACACAAGAAACCAACTTAATGAAATAAAGAAGTCAATATAGGGCTGGAGAGATGGCTTAGCAGTTGAGCCCTTGCCTGTGATGCCTAATTACCCTGGTTCGAGGCTCCATTCCCCAGGACCCATGTTTGCCAGATGCACAAGGGGGCACACATGTCTGGAGTTCATTTGCAGTGGCTGGAGGCCCTGGGGTGCCCATTCTTTCTCTGCCTTTCCCTCTATATGTCTGTCACTCTTAAATAAATAAATAAATGAACAAAAAATTATTAAAAAAAAAGAAGTCAATACAAAACATGAGTAAGGAAAGAAAATAAATAAAATAAAACTGAAGAAAATCCAATCAGAAATACTAGGAATAAAAAACACAGCAAGTCAAATAAACAACTATGGAGAAAGTCTCACCAATAGAATGGATGGAGGAGAGAACAGAATATCTAAACTAGAAGGTAGGAGACCTAATACAGTCCAACAAAGAGAAAAACTAATAAGAAGGCACTAATGGAAATTTCAAGACATTTGGGACACTAGGAAGAGATCAAGCATAAGAACTCAGGGCATATTAGAAGAATTTTCCTCCAAAGACAAGTAGGTATTTTCAACAAAACATAGAAGAAAATTTTCCCCAAACAGGGAAAGAGATGCCAAAACAGACACAAGAAGCCATTAGAACACCAAAAAAACAAAACCAAGAAAGAACCTTTCCTTGCCCTATTATAATTAAACTATTAAACACACCAAACAAGATATATTGAAAGCAACTGGAGAGAAACATCAAGTCACTTATAAAGGCAAGCCCATCAGGATAACAGCAGATTACACAACACAAACCTTAAAAGCCAGAACGGCTTGGAATGATGTATTCCAAGTTCTAAAAGGTAAAAACTACAAATCAAGATTACTTTATCCAACAAAGCTACCTATCCAAATTGATGGGGAAATAAGGACATTCCACAGTAAAAACCATTATAGGAATATATGACCACTAAGCCAGTTCTACAGAAAATAGTTGAAGGGATTCTTCAAGCTGAAAAGGAAAGCACACACACGGAAAAAATAAACCAAACTCAAATAATAGTTAAAATAAGAGAGTAAAGAAAAAAAAAGAAGAAGAATGAAAAAACAAGAAGAATGGCAAGAATAGATGCATACATTTCCATAATAACTTTTTTTATTTTCGGGTAGGGTTACACTGTAGCTCAGGCTGACCTGGAATTCACTATGTAGTCTCAGAATGGCCTCGAACTCATGATGATCCACCTACCTCTGACTTCCAAATAATAACTTTTTTTAACAAAAATTTTATTAGTATTTTCCATGATTATAAAAAAAATCCCATGTTAATTCCCTCCCTCCCACCCACACTTTCTCCTTTGAAATTCCATTCTCCATCATATTACCTCCCCATCACAATCATTGTACTTACATATATACAATATCAACCTATTAAGTTCCCTCCTCCCTTCCTTTCTCTTCCCTTTATGTCTCCTTTTCAACTTACTGGCCTCTACTACTAAGTATTTTCATTCTCACAGAGAAGCACAGTCATCTGTAGCTAGGATCCACATATGAGAGAGAACATGTGGCGCTTGGCTTTCTGGGCCTAGATTACCTCACTTGGTATAATCCTTTCCAGATCCATCCATTTTTCTGCAAATTTCATAACTTCATTTTTCTTTACCACTGAGTAGAACTCCATTGTATAAATGTGCCACATCTTCATTATCCACTCATCAGTTGAGGGACATCTAGGCTGGTTCCATTTCCCTGCTATTATAAATTGAGCAGCAATAAACATGGTTGAGCATGTACTTCTATGGATATGAGATGAGTCCTTAGGATATATGCCTAGGAGTGCTAGAGCTGGGTCATATAGAAGATCAATCTTTAGCTGTTTTAGGAACCTCCACACTGATTTCCACAATGGCTGGACCAGATTGCATTCCCACCAGCAGTGTAGAAGGGTTCCTCTTTTTCCACATCCCTGCCAACATTTATGATCATTTGTTTTCACGATGGTGACCAAGCTGACAGGAGTGAGAAGGAATCTCAATGTACTGACATAGAACATTTTTTTAGATGCTTATATGCCATTCATATTTCTTCTTTTCAGAAAGCTCTGTTTAGCTCCATAGCCCATATTTTGATAGGCTTGTTTGATTCCTTATTATTTAACTTTTTGAGTTCTTTGTACATCCTAGATATTAATCCTCTATCCGATATATAGCTGGTGAAGATTTTTTCCCATTCTGTAGGTTTCCTCTTTGCTTTATTCACAGTGTCCTTTGCAGTGCAAAATATTTGTAATTTCATGAGGTCCCAATGATTAATCTGTGGTTTTCTTGCCTGAGCAATTGGGGTTGTATTCAGAAAGTCATTGCCAAGACAAATATGTTGGAGTGTTTTCCTTACTTTTTCCTCTAGCACTTACAGAGTTTCAGGTCTGATGTTAAGGTCTTTAATCCATTTGGACTTAATTCTGGTGCATGGCAAGAGAGAAGAACCTATTTTCATCCTTCTGCAGATATATATCCAGTTTTCCCAACACCATTTGCTGAAGAGGCTGTCATTTCTAAAATGAGTATTTTTGGCATTTTTATTGAATATCAGCTGTCTATAGCTACTTGGACTTACATCTGGGTCCTCTATTCTTACCCACTGATCTACACGTCTGTTTTTGTGCCAGTACCATGCTGTTTTTGTTACTATGGCTCTGTAGTATAAGTTAAATTCAGGTATGGTAATACCACCAGCCTTATTTTTGTTGCTAAGTACTATTTTAGATATTCGAGGTATTTTTTGATTCCAAATGAATTTTTGGATTGTTTTTTCTATTTCCATGAAGAATGCTTTTGGAATTTTGATAGGGATTGCATTACATGTGTAGATTGCTTTTGGTAAGATTGACATTTTCAGGGCTGGAGAGATGGCTTAGCGGTTAAGTGCATGCCTGTGAAGCCTAAGGACCCCGGTTCGAGGCTCGGTTCCCCAGGTCCCACGTTAGCCAGATGCACAAGGGGGTGCACGCGTCTGGAGTTCGTTTGCAGAGGCTGGAAGCCCTGGCGCGCCCATTCACTCTCTCCCCCTCTATCTGTCTTTCTCTCTGTGTCTGTCACTCTCAAATGAATAAATAAAATATTTAAAAAAAAAGATTGACATTTTCACAATATTGATTCTTCCTTAGCCAGGAACAGTGATGTTTCTCCACATTCTAGTGTCTTCTGCATTTACTTGCTTCAGTGTTTTAAAGTTCTCATTGTAGAGATTCTTTACTTCCTTGGTTAGGTTTATTCCAAGCTACTTTATTTATTTATTTATTTTTGATACAATTGTGAATGGGAGTGAATCTCTAATTTCATCCTCTGTGCATTTGTTGTTAGCATATATGAAGGCTACTGATTTCCGTGTATTTATTTTGTATCCTGCTACATGGCTGTAGGTTTGGATCAGCTCTAACAGTTTGCTAGTACAGTCTTTAGGGTCCTGTATGTATAGAATCATGTCATCTGCAAATAATGATAACTTGATTTCTTCCTTTCCAATTTGTATCCCATTTATGTGTGTCTTTTGCTTTATTGCTATGGCTAAGACTTCCAGAACTATATTAAATAAAAGTGGGGATAGTGGACACCCTTGTCTTGTTCCTGATTTAGTGGAAAAGCTACTAGTTTTTCCCCATTTAGTAATATGTTGGTTGTAGGCTTGTTATAAATAATAGCTTTTATTATATTGAGATATGTTCCTTCTATTCCCAGTCTCTGTAGGACTTTTATCATGAAGGGATGTTGGATTTTGTCAAATGCTTTCTCTGCATCCAATGAGATGATCATGTGATTTTTGTCCTTCAACCTGTTTACATAATGTATTACATTTATAGATTTGTGTATATTGAACCATCCCTGCATCTCTGGAATAAAGCCTACTTGGTCAGGGTGAATGATTTTTTTTTTTTTAATTTTTATTAACATTTTCCATGATTATAAAATATATCCCATGGTAATTCCCTCCCTCCCCACCCCCACACTTTCCCGTTTGAAATTCCATTCTCAATCATATTACCTCCCCATTACAATCATTGTAATTACATATATACAATATCAACCTATTAAGTATCTTCCTCCCTTCCTTTCTCCACCCTTTATGTCTCCTTTTCAACTTACTGGCCTCTGCTACTAAGTATTTTCATTCTCACACAGAAGCCCAGTCATCTGTAGCTAGGATCCCCATATGAGGGAGAACATGTGGCGCTTGGCTTTCTGGGCCTGGGTTACCTGACTTAGTATAATACTTTCCAGGTCCATCCATTTTTCTGCAAATTTCATAACTTCATTTTTCTTTACCACTGAGTAGAACTCCATTGTATAAATGTACCACATCTTCATTATCCACTCATCTGTTGAGGGACATCTAGGCTGGTTCCATTTCCCAGCTATTATAAATTGAGCAGCAATAAACATGGTTGAGCATGTACTTCTAAGGAAATGAGATGAGTCCTTTGGATATATGCCCAGGAGTGCTATAGCTGGGTCATATGGTAGATCAATCTCTAGCTGCTTTAGGAACCTCCACACTGTTTTCCACAATGGCTGGACCAGATTGCATTCCCACCAGCAGTGCAGAAGGGTTCCTTTTTTTCCACATCCCCGCCAACATTTATGATCATTTGTTTTCATGATGGTGGCCAATCTTACAGGAGTGAGATGGAATCTCAATGTAGTTTTAATCTGCATTTCCCTGATGACTAGTGACGTAGAACATTTTTTTAGGTGCTTATATGCCATTCGTATTTCTTCCTTTGAGAACTCTCTATTTAGCTCCTTAGCCCATTTTTTGATTGGCCTGTTTGATTCCTTATTAGTTAACTTTTTGAGTTCTTTGTATATCCTAGATATTAATCCTCTATCAGATATATAGCTGGCGAAGATTTTTTCCCATTCTGTAGGTTGCCTCTTTGCTTTTTTCACTGTGTCCTTTGCGGTGCAAAATCTTTGTAATTTCATTAGGTCCCAGTGGTTAATCTGTGGTTTTATTGCCTGAGCAATTGGTGTTGTATTCAGAAAGTCTTTGCCAAGACCAATATGTTGAAGGGTTTCCCCTACTTTTTCCTCTAGCAGTTTCAAAGTTTCCGGTCTGATGTTAAGGTCTTTAATCCATTTGGACTTAATTCTTGTGCATGGCCAGAGAGAAGAATCTATTTTCATCCTTCTGCAGATATTTATCCAGTTTTCAAAACACCATTTGCTAAAGAGGCTGTCTTTTCTCCAATGAGTATTTTTGGCATTTTTATCGAATATCAGGTGGCTATAGCTACTTGGGCTTACATCTGGGTCCTCTATTCTGTTCCACTGATCTACATGTCTGTTTTTGTGCCAGTACCATGCTGTTTTTGTTACTATGGCTCTGTAGTATAGTTTAAAATCAGGTATGGTGATACCACCAGCCTCTTTTTTGTTGCTCAGTATTATTTTAGATATTCGAGGTTTTTTATGATTCCAAATGAATTTTTGGATTGTTTTTTCTATTTCCATGAAGAAAGCCTTTGGAATTTTGATAGGGATTGCATTAAATGTGTAGATTGCTTTAGGTAAGATTGCCATTTTCACGATATTGATTCTTCCAAGCCAGGAACAAGGGATGTTTCTCCACTTTCTAGTGTCTTCTGCAATTTCTCGCTTGAGTGTCTTAAAGTTCTCATTGTATAGATTCTTTACTTCCTTAGTTAGGTTTATTCCAAGGTATTTTATTTTTTTTGATGCAATTGTGAATGGGAGTGATTCTCTGATTTCATCCTCTGTGTGTTTGTTGTTAGCATATACGAAGGCTACTGATTTCTGTGTATTTATTTTGTATCCTGCTACATTGCTGTAGGTTTTGATCAGCTCTAACAGCTTGCTAGTAGAGTCTTTAGGGTCCTTTATGTATAGAATCATGTCATCTGCAAATAGTGATAACTTGATTTCTTCCTTTCCAATTTGTATCACTTTTATGTGTGTCTCTTGCCTTATTGCTATGGCTAAGACTTCCAAAACTATATTAAATAGAAGTGGAGACAGTGGACACCCTTGTCTTGTTCCTGATTTTAGTGGAAAAGCTTCCAGTTTTTCCCCATTTAGTAATATGTTGGCTGTAGGCTTGTCATAAATAGCCTTTATTATATTGAGATATGTTCCTTCTATTCCCAGTCTCTGTAGGACTTTTATCATGACGGGATGTTGGATTTTGTCAAATGCTTTCTCTGCATCTAATGAGATGATCATGTGATTTTTGTCCTTCAACCCATTTATGTAATGTATTACATTTATAGATTTGCGTATGTTGAACCATCCCTGCATCTCTGGGATAAAGCCTACTTGGTCAGGGTGAATGATCTTTTTGATATACTCTTGTATTCTGTTTGCCATTATTTTGTTGAGAATTTTTGCATCTATGTTCATGAGAGAGATTGGTCTGTAATTTTCTTTTTTTGTTCTATCTTTGCCTGGTTTTGGTATCAGGGTGATGCTGGCCTCATAGAAGGAGATTGGTAGGATTCCTTCTTTTTCTATTTCCTGGAAAAGCTTAAGAAGCAATGGTGCTAGCTCTTCCTTAAAGGTCTGGTAAAATTAAGCAGTAAATCCATCTGGGCCTGGGCTTTTTTTATTTGGGAGATTATTGATAACTGTTTGGATCTCCATGTTTGTTGTAGGTCTATTTAAGTGATTAATCTCATTTTGATTTAATTTATGTAGGTAATATAAATCAAGGAAAGCTGTTATAGTATGTCCCTATGAATTTGTGAATAAAGCTGGAATCTGTGTGTTGTTACCTTGTTCATCTCTGATTTTATTAATTTGTGTCTCTTCTCTTTTTCTTTGGTCAGATTTGCTAAGGGTTTATCAATCTTGTTTATCCTTTCAAAGAACTAACTCTTTGTTTCATTAATTCTTTGGATTGTTTTTTTGTTTGTTTGTTTGTTTCTATGTCATTGATTTCTGCCCTAATCTTTATTAATTTTTCCCATTTACTGATTTTTGGTTTGCCTTGTTCTTCTTTTTCCAAGGCTTTAAAGTGAAGCATTAGGTTGTTCAACCTTTCTAATTTCTTAATATAGGCACTAAGGCTATAAAATTACCTCTTAGAATTGCCTTCATTGTGTCCCAGAGATTTTGACATGTTGTATTCTCATTATCTTTTGACTATAAATTTTTTGATTTCCTTCTGGATTTTTCATTGACCCATTCATCATTTAGTAGTGTATTGTTTAGTTTCCATGATTTTGTGTATGCTCTATAGCCTTTCTTGCTACTGATTTGTAGTTTAATTCCAGTGTGGCCAGATAGAATGCAAGGAATTATTTCAATTTTCCTGAATGTGTTAAGATTTGCTTTGTGTTCTAATATATGGTCTATTTTAGAGAATGTTCCAAGTGCTGCTGAAAAGAATGTATATTCTGCAACCTTTGGATGAAATGTCCTGTATATATATCTGTTAGGTCCATTCCTTCTATGACCTCATTTAGTCTAGATGCCTCTCTGTTTATTTTTTCCTGGGATGACCTGTCAATTGATGAGAGTGGGGTGTTAAAGTCACCCACCACCACTGTGTTTGGTGTTATCTGTGACCTTAGTTCTAATAGTGTTTGTTTGATGAATTTGGGTCCCCCCATGTTAGGTGCATATATGTTTAGGATTGTAATGTCCTCCTGTTGGACTGTGCCCTTAATCAATATAAAGTGACCTTCCTTATCTTTCTTGACTAATGTTGGACTAAAGTCTACCTTGCCAGATATTAGGATAGCAACCGCTGCTTGTTTTCTAGGCCCATTTGCTTGAAACACCGTCTTCCCACCTTTCACCCTAAGATGATGTCTATCCTTTGTAGAAAGGTGAGTTTCTTGGAGACAACAAATTGTAGGGTCCTGCTTTTTAACCCAGTCTGCAAACCTATGTCTTTTCGCTGGGGCATTGAGTCCGTTGATATTAAGGGATATGATTGAAAGGTGTGTATTTATGTTTACAATTTTTTGGTTCCAGTTCTACCTCTGCTCTCTTGTGTTAACTAGTATTTTTGTATTGCTTGTTTTTACTAGGTTCCTTATATGTGTGGTTTTAATTTTTTTCAGCATGGAGGATTCTATCAATTACTTTCTGTAGAGCTGCTTTTGTGTTCAAATACTCCTTTAACCTACTTTTGTCATGGAATGTCCTTATTTGTCCATCTATTTGAATGGATAACTTTGCAGGATAAAGTAACCTTGGGTGACAGTTGTTATCTTTCACAACTTGGAATATATCAATCCAAACCCTTCTGGCTATAAAAGTTTGTGTTGAATAATCTGCTGTAATCCTGATGGGATGCTCTTTTAGGTCACTTGATTTTTCTCTCTTACTGCTTTCAATATTTTTTCTTTGGTGTGTGTGTTTGGAAGTTTGATTATAAGGTGGCAAGGTGAGTTTCTTTCCAGGTTTTGTCTGGCTGGGGTTCTAAAGGCTTCCTGTATCTGCATTGGCACTTCTTTCCTAACTTGGGGGAAATTTTCTTCTATGATTTTGTTGAAGATGCCTACTATGCCTGTGGAGTGTAATTCTTCTTCTTCTACTATGCCCTGAATTCTTATATTTGATCTTTTCATAGCGTCCCGAATATCCTGAAATTCCCACTCATACTTTTCTATAAGTTTGCCTTTCTCCTTGTTGGCCTGTATTAGATCTGCCACCTGGTCTTCTAGCTTAGATATTCTGTCTTCTACCTCATCCATTCTACTGGTGAGATTTTCTACAAATTTTTTAATTTCATTAACTGTGTTCTTCATTGCTAGTAATTCTGACTGGTTTTTCTTTATTATTTCAATTTTCTTATTTATGTCTTGTATTGCTTTCTTTATTTCATGAAATTGGTGTCCTGCATCTTCTTTGATTTCCTCTTTGAGTTCCTCTTTGACTGCTTTGATTTGTTCTCTGACTTCTTTGAACATATTTACAATCATTCTTTTGAAATATTTCTCAGGCATTTCCTCTATCTCTCATTGGAGGTCATTTCTGATGCATTAATACTTTTAGGTGGATTTATATCATCTTGCTTTTTTTAGTGTTTCTTGTGTTATAATGTATATAGTTTTGCATCTTGGATTAAGTTAATGCTTGGATTTTCTAGCTAGCTGGTTATTCTTAGTTGTATCAATTGATTTGATGTTACATATTTTCAGGGTAGGAGGTTAAGGTGTTAGGTGTGGCTCTTAAGACTCTCAGAGTATCTGCAAAGGTTCTCCTAGGGGTTGAGTTTCCCTGCTATGGGAGTATTCAAGTAGGCTGAGTGAAATAAAATACAGGTAGATTCTAAAATTGAACTAAACACTGTACCCATTCAATCAAAAACAGCCCCAGGTAAGTATGCCAGAGTAGCTATTATAACAACTAGATCCTCTATCAACAAAAAGGTTAAGATTTCTGGTCTGTTGAGGTATCCAAGTCAGCTTGTAACCATGTGAGACCCTTACCTGGTGCAATCCCAGTTACCTTGAATGATTTTGTTCTCAGTCAAGTTGCTGCCTGGGTCGTCGGGCTGTTCTTCTGATTTCTGGAGCTGTGCACTGGCTTTTCCTGCAGGGCAATCCAAGCCTGGCAACTGTGGCCCAGCAGATCAGAACCTCCATTGCTGGAACTGCTGCTGCTAAAGCTGCCTCCACTGGTTCTGTCAGCAGCTGAAGCTGCTGCTGCCGCTCCTGCTGCTGTAGCTGCCACTTCTGGAGCCACTGCTGCTGCTGCTGGGTTCACTGCCAGTGCTGCTGCTGGGTCTGCTGCTGCTGCCACTGAAGCTACTGCTGCTGGGTCTGCTGCTGCCACTCCTGGGTCTGCCGCTACTGGGTCTGCTGCTGTTCCTGTTCTGGTGCCGCTGATGTTGCTACCAGAGACTGCTCCTGCTTGGGTTTCGCTCTCAACCCAAGTTGGCATGGCCGGGTTCCAGGACCACTGCTCTGTTTGTTGGAGCTGGGCTCAGGCAGTGGGGGAGGGGAGGGAGCCACAGCTGCTCTGGTTCTCTCGCTATTCCATGTACTCTTCTATCTCGTGGGCTGCTCTTCCGTTGCTCACTGCCACTCTCCCTTCACATTTTCTGAGTTGCAAAGAGCTCTGGTGTGAGTGGAAGCTCCTCGCACCTGGCTTTTCCTGCAGCTGAAGCCAAGTCTAGCAGTTTTCTGGTGCACCGCCGCCATTGTTGGCCGAGCTGTGGGGGCCACTCTTGCCGGCCTGTGCATTCTCTGGATGCTCTGGATCTCTTCTACTTCTCCAGTGCTGCTTCAATTTCCTATGCACCTCATGTTTTCATAAGTGTGCATTTTTCTGTGTTTTTTGGTCTTTCCCCCCACCTCCCAGCTGCTTTGGTGTGGTACCTACCTTGCCATCTCAACCGGAAGTCCCAAATAATAACTTTTAATAACAATGTCCTCACTTCTCCAACCAAAAGACACAGGCTTGCAGACTGGATTAAAAGGCAAAATCCTCATCTAGAGAGATGGCTTTTCAGTTGAGGAGCTTTCCTGCAAAGCTAAAGGACCCAGGTTCTGTTCCCCAAGACACATGTATCTACATGTACATGGTGGTGTATGCATCTGGAATTTGTTTGAAGGCCCCTGGCATAACAATTCTTTTTTTCTTTCTCTCTCCCTCTGCCTATCTCAAATAATAAAACATTAAAAAAAATTTTTAAGGACAGATGGACATGGTGGCATACACATTTAATCCCAATGCTCTAGAGGCTGAGGTAGGAGAATTACTGTGAGTTTGAGGCCACCCTGAGACTACATAGTGAATTCCAGGTTAGTTTAGGCTAGAATGAAACCCTACCTCAATAAATAAGTAAATAAATAAATGGAAGTATTCTGTGTGTTGTGCTCCAAGAAACTCACCTCTCCATAAAAGACAGACACTATCTTAGGATGAAAGGATGGAAAATGATCATTCAAGCAAATGAGCGCAAAAAACAAACAAGTGTTGCTATCTTATATCTGACAGGATAGACTTCAAACCAATATAAATTAGAAAAGATAAAGAAGGTCACTTTATATTGATTAAAGGAACAATTAAACAGGAAGACATTACAATTCTAAACTTATATGCACCTAACATGGGTGCTCCCCATTTCATCAAACACCATTAGACTTAAGGTCAGAGATACTGCCAAGCACAATTGTAGTGGGTGACTTCAATACCCCAAACTCATTAATTGACAGGACATCTCTGCAAAAAATAAACAGAGAAGCATCTGGATTAAATGGTGTCATAGAACAAATGGACCTAATAGATATCTACCAAACATCCCATCAAAATGCTGTTGAATACACATTCTTTTCAGCAGCATATGGAATATTCCCAAAAATAGAACACACATAGGACACAAAGCAAATCTTAAAAGATACAGAAAAATTGAAATACTTCCTTGTACTCTATCTGATCACAATGAGATAAAAAACAAATCAATAAGAAAAACTATACAGCATATATAAAATCATGGATACTAAACTAATGAAAGATGCATGGGTCACTGAGGAAATAAAAAAGGAAATTAGGGTTGGAGAGATGGTTTAGTGATTAAGGCACTTGCCTACAAAGCCTAAGGACCCATGTTTGACCCCAGATTCCACACAAGCCAGATGCACAACAGTGAGGCAAGAGCAAGGTCACACATGCCCACTAGGTGGCAAAGCATCTGGATTTTGATTTGCAGTGGCTGAGGCCATGGCACTACAATTCTCTCTCTCTTTTCAAAAAAAAAAACAAAGAATTCATAGAATCTAATGATAATGTTAATACAACATACCAAAACCTTTGCAAAACAATGAGGGCAGTCCTAAGAGAGAAATTTATAGCTTTAAATGTCTATATTAAGAAATTAAGGTGAGACTTCTGGCCAAGATGGAGACCGCCTAGTTGCACCACACATCCCCAGGAAAGAAAGGCAAGGCATTAAGGGTTCTCTGGGTCTGTTGGGGGAGAGCAATCTCGAATAGATAGCCAGTGGGAGGGCACAGAGGGGGAAAAAAGGGAATCGCTGCTTCCCTCGCTTGCGGGTAGCCCACCAGCCCCCCAAGCCCCCTCCCCCCAAGCAGCTGCCATACCCACAGTCCCAGCTTCAGGATTCTCCTGCACTTACTATAGGAAAGGGGACCCAGGCCAACATAGTTCCACTTGCCTCACTGCACAGGAGTGATCACCCTGCTACCCAACCCATGCGTGACCTTGGGCAGGCTCCACCCACTGGCCTGCTGGAACTCAGGCTCCCTCTGCCTGTCCACCTGTGCCAGCTCAGGTGCATTCCCTTATCTGTCAGCACCTGCCAGTGTCCTGTGGAGCGTGCAAGCTCAGACTGCTTTGGTGGCCCAGTGTCCCACCAGGTGAATTTAGGCTTCTTCAGAGCCTGGTGCTTCAGCTTCAGGCAGCTTTAGTGCATCATTGCATGAGAGATCAGGAAACTTTGGTACCCCTGCCATGCAGGAGCACAGGCTGCTTTGGCATCTGGCCTCAGCCTGCTTCAGCTTCCCACAGTGCTTGAGCTCAGGTTGGTGAACCCACCCACATGTTAGCTCAGTACCAATCTGCCAATCTGCTTGCCTGCTGCCTAGCTCAGGCCAGCTCCCCCAAGAAGAACCACTTCCTCTGCCCATCCAGACCACAGTCCTACTCTCCCTGCCCATACACTGTGATGGGCAGACCACAGTGCAAAAGAAATAACATGAAAAATCAAATGCAAGTAAATCCAGTAAGATCACCCAGTCCTACAATGAACATCTCTAATCAAAACATAGAAGAGACATTAGGATCAGAAAACCAAAATGAAGCTATGAGCAATGCAACCCTGACCAAGCTACTGTTAGAACTTGAGAAAAAGCAACAAAGGGCCAATAATCATGTGGATGCTGCCATCACTAGACTAGACCTCATAGAAAAGAAAAATGGAAGGAGTTCAAAGACAGTTATGAGGTATGAAGATAAGTGAAAAAAAGGACCTCAAAAATCAGCTGGCGATGCTAAATGAAGACATAAAGAAATGCAAGGATGAATTCCAAGAAGTATCAAGAAAATCAGAAAATGATGTGAAAAGGGACCTTGACAGAGGGATGGAAACTATACATAGAAAAGTAGTAGAAAATACAAACCTCATTGAACAAGTTCAAAGCTCTCTAGAAGCTCTCAAGAATAGAGTCAGCCATGTAGAGTATAGAAACTCTCATCTAGACGGTGTCCTGGATTGTCGCTGGCCGGAAGCCGAAGGAACCTGGGCTCCAGATGCAAATGTCTCCAAGTGAGAAATACGGAGCCAATGGTGAGAAGTCTGAAGACTACCAGGAAAATAGCTACAGCTACCATCCAGGGAGTCATCAGCCTTGGCAAGAATGGAGCTGAAATAAACCCCCAAGAAGCATATTGGCTGGGAAAGCTAACTAACTTCAGCTTTCTTCTTCATGCCACAGTGTGTGTGTGGGGGGGGGGCACAAGAGGGGATAATACTGGCCACTTCCTGCATCCCACAGCAAAAAAAAAAAAAAAAAAAAAAAAAAAAAGCAGCAGCTCCTCCAATGCCACTCTAAGCTTTTCTCAGAAAAACTGACCTTGGCTGTGAGGAAGCAAAGACACACTGAAGGGTTGTCTGGGGACAGAATGTGTGGAGTAAAGCAAGCACTGGACCGATTCCCTTTACATCACTTCCTCCTTAACTGTCACACAGAATGGCAGCCAAGGGCATGCAGAAGGGGTAAGGAAGAGGAAAAGTCACCTCTGTGTGTAACTAAATGGCACTCATAGACAGAAAAACAAGGGAAGGTTCCTGCCAGAGGTGGGAACTGGAGAACAGTCAGTGAACCTGTTCCCCGAGGATCTTAGAAGCTGAGGCAGAGCTCTAGTGTGGGGATAAGGAAGGGAGTGGGACGGATGCAGGAAAAGTAGAAAAATAATACAGTCTTCCCATTTACTCCAGGAGAGGATCTGGGTCAGGAAATCGTTCAGGGACAAAGCTTCCCTGTCTTATATGTGTGATCTAAGATGGACAGTATGACATTTCGCCGAGGTCACGATTTCAGAGTTGTCATTCTAGCGAGTTGGGGCTCCCTCAACTCAAGTCAGTGGGCAAGCACTTGGATGGGAAATGCAGACAACCCTCCCTTCTGAATATGGGCTTAGGTTACACTGCCCTGAGGCTGTGTCCACACAGAAATCCAGTGCTGGCCAGGCAGGGTGGTGCACACCTTTAACCCCAGCAACCTGGAGGCAGAGATAGAAGCGTCACTGTGAATTCCAGGTCAGCCGGGGACTACAGAGTGAGTTCCAGGTCAGCCTGAGCTAGAGAAAGACCCTGCCTCAAAAAAAAAAAAAAAAAAAGATGGGGGGGCTAAAGAGATGGCTTAGCAATTATGGCACTCACCTGCAAAGCCAAAGGACCCAGGTTCGATCCCCCAAGTCCCATGTAAGACAGATGCACAAGGTAGCCCACATGTTTGTTTGCAGTGGCTGGAGGCCTTGGTGTGCTCTCTTTCTCTCTACCTGCCTTTTTCCCTCTCTTTCTAATAAATAAAAATATGTTTTTTAAAAATCCAAAAAAAAAAAAAAAGAAACTCTCATCTAGAAGACAAGGTGGAAGATACAGTTCAAGAGTTCAAAGTTTTCAAAAAGTTCAAAAATTTCTGTGAACAGAACATGAGGGAAATGTGGGATACCCTTAAATGTCCTAATATCCGTATCATTGGAATACCAGAAGGGGAAGAAATTCAGACCAAATGCATGGAGAACTCATTTAACAAAATAATCAAAGAAAACTTTCCCACTCTCTCAAAAGAAAAGCCCATCAAGATACAAGAAGCGAACAGAACTCCAAACAGATTGGACCAAAGGAGAAACTCTCTAAGACATATTGTCATTAAGACTCTAAACATTGACACCAAAGAGAAAATCCTAAAAGCAGCTAGGGAAAAAACAGCACATCACTTTTAAAGGCAACCCCATCAGAATTACTTCAGACTTCTCAATGGAAACCCTGAAAGCCAGAAGGGCCTGGAATGAAACACTGTCAAGTCTAAGAACCTATGGCTTCCAACCCTGTGGTGGTTTGAATAGAATAGATGGCTCCCAATATATTTCAGTTGTTTATTTGTTTGTAGTTTGCATCTGCAGACACCTGGCTGGAGGCAATGTCACTGGGTGGATCTTTAGGTGTGGTGGTGGGCTTCAGGTTTCAATCTAAAGATATGCAAAGTATACCTAGATGGAGTTGCTGAAGTGTGCTATGCTGTGTGGCTTTTTGGCTTTTGGCTTGTGCTTCTGTCTCTGTGCTTGGTCCTGTGAAGAAAGGCCAGCTTCTTCTGCCATTTATGGAACTTCCCCTGGATCTGTAAGCTTCAATAAATCTCTTCCTCCATAACTATGTCTGGTCTGAAAGTTCATCTGTGAACCTGAAGCTGTCTGCTACAAACCCAAACTACTTTACCCAACAAAAGTACCCCTCATAATAGATGGTGAAAGAAAGAAATTCCATGACAAAACTCAGCTTTACAATTATATGAACACAAAACCAAACCTACAGAGAATATTTCAGGAATTTCTCCACACAGAAGAATCAAATAATCAATCTCAAATGCCTACAAGAAGCAGATCACAATAACCAAACTCAGAGAATGCACAAAAAACTTCCAAGTCCATGAAAACACCAAACCACATATACCAGCACAATATGGCAGGGACCAAATCAAACCTCACAATCATTAACCTAAATATTAATGGCCTTAACTTACTCATCAAGAGACACAAGCTAACAGGATGGATCAGAAATTTAGACCCCTCAATCTGTTGTCTTCAAGAAACCCATCTCACCACTAAAAACATACACCTCCTCTGGGTGAAAGGGTGTAAAACAATATTCCAAGCAAATGGAAATAAGAAACAAGTAGGTGTAGCTATATTAATATCAGATAAAATAGACTTCAAACCAAAAATAATCAAAAAATAAAAAGAAGATCACTTCCTCCTTATCAAGGAAATGATACATCAAGAGGATATTACAATCATAAATCTGTATGCACCAAACACAGGGACACCACATTTAATAAGCAGAACCTACTTGACAATAAAACAGAAATAACCACCAACACCGTCATAGTTGAGGACTTCACTACACCATTATCAGTAATAGACAGATCATCCAAATAGAAACTCAACAGGGAAGTAAGAGAGCTCAACAAGACCATAGATCACTTAGACCTAATGGACATCTACATAACATTCCATCCCAAATTCAGACTAAACATTCTTCTCAGCAGCCCATGGAATATTCCCTAAAATAAATCATATACTGGGTCACAAAGCCTGCCTCCATATGTTTAGGAAGATTGGCATAATTTCCTGCGTGATATCGGACCACAATTCTATATTGCTAGAAATTAACAACAAAAGGCCCACCAAGAATCCTATTGGTGCCTGGAAACTGAACAGCACACTTTTAAACAATAAATGGACAGTGGATGAAATAAAAAATGAAATTGTGAAATTTTTAGAAATTAATGATGATGAGAACACATTGTACCAAAACTTATGGGACATAATGAAGCTGGTCCTCAGGGGAAAATTCATAGCACTCAATGACTTCATAACAAAGACAGAGAGATCCCAAATCACTAACCTAACCATCCACCTAAAGGCACTAGAAAAGGAAGAAGAATCCAACCCAAAAAGTTCCAGAAGGAAAGAAATAATTAAGATCAGAGCAGAAATCAATGAATTGGAAACTAAGAAAACAATTAAGAAAATTGACAAAACAAAGATCTGCAAAGATCCTGAACAAATTCCTTGCAAACAAAATCCAACAACACATCAAAAGCATTATCCACCTTGATCAAGTGGGATTCATCCTGGGAACACAGGAGTGGTTCAACATATGGAAATCTGTCAATGTAATATACCATATAAACAATGTTAAACACAAAAACCACATGATCATTTTGATAGATGCAAAAAAGGCCTTTGACAAAATACAACATCACTTCAAGATCAAAACATTGGAGAGAATTGGCATGGTTGGGTCATATCTTAACATAATAAGGCAATATACAAAGCTCCTAAAACCCAAATATATAATGGAAAGACTGGAGGAATTCCCATTAAGATCAGGAACAAGACAGAGTTGTCCACTCTCACCTCTGCTCTTCAATATAGTACTGGAAGTCCTAGCTCAAGCAATAAGACAGGAGAAAGAAATAAAATGGATACAATTTGGAAAGGAAGAAGTTAAGTTAGCTCTATTTGCTGATGGCATGATTGTATATGTAAGAGGCCCAAGACACTCTATACTAAAACTCCTGAAGGTGATTAACTCCTATAGCAAAGTAGCAGAAAACAAAATCAATGCACAAAAATCAGTAGCCTTTTTATATGCAAATGACAAAGATACAGAGAAAGAAATAAGGGATATGGTCCCATTTTCAATAGCAACAACAGCAAAAATATATCCTTGAATAATGTTAATCAAAGAAGTAAAAGATCTATACAATAAAAACATTCAAAAAAAAAAAAATAGAGGAGGTTCTTCCAGTTAAGATGGCGGCATAGGTACCATGCCAAAGAAGCCTAGGGGGGCAAAAAGACCAAAAAAACTCAGCAAAATATATACTTTTACTAAAAAGTGAGGTGTATAGGAAACTGAAGCAGCAGCAGAGAAGTAGAAGAGATCCAGAGCATCCAGAGCCCGCACAGGCCGGCAAAAGCAGCCCCAGCAGCTCTTCCAACCATGGCGGTGGCGACGGCGCACCAGAAAGCAGCCAGGCTCAGCTCAAGCCACAGGAAAAGCCAGGTGCGGGAGCTTCCACTCACACCGGCACTCTCCGCAACTCAGGAAACGTGAAGGGAGAGTGGCAGTGAGCAACGGAGGAGCAGAACACGAGGTAGAAGAACACGTGGAACGGCGAGAGAATATGGAGCAGCTGCAGCTACCTTCCCTCCCCCACTGCGTGATCCCAGCTCCAGTGAACAGAGCAGCAGTCCTGGGACCCGGCACGCCAACTTGAGCCGACAGCGGGACCCAAGCAGGAGCAGAGTTTGGCAGCAACATCAGCGCCTCCGGCACCAGTAACAGCGGCCCCAGCAGCAGCAGACCAGGAGTGACAGCAGCGGCAAACCCAGCAGCAGCAGACCCAGGAGCGGCAGCAGCAGCAGATCCCACAGCAGCAGCAGCTTCAGCAGCAGTGGTAGCTCCAGCAGTGGCAGCTACAGCAGCAGCAGAGGCAGCAGCAGCGGTGGGCCCAGCAGCAGCAGCTTCAGCAGCAGCGGCTACAGACCCAGCAGCGGCAGCTTTAGTAGCAGCAGTTCCAGCAGCAGGAGTGATGTTCTACAGGGCCACACTTGCCAGCCTCGGTATGCCCCACAGGAAAAGCCAGTGCCCAGCTCCAGAAATCAGAGGAGCAGCCCGACGACCCAGGCAGCAAATTGATTGAGACCAAAATCATCCAAGGTAACTGGGATTGCACCAGCGAAGGGTCTCACTTGGTCACAAGCTGACTTGGATCCCTCAACAGACCAGAAATCTTAACCTCTTTGTTGATAGAGGATCTGGTCGTTATAATAACTACTCTTGCATACATACTTGGGCTGTTATTGATTGAATGGGTACAGTGTTTAGTTAAATTTTAGAATCTACCTGTATTTTATTCCACTCAGCCTACTTGAATTCTCCCATAGCAGGGACACTCAACCCCTAGGAGCACCTTTGTAGATACTCTGAGAGTCTTAAGAGACACACCTAACACTTTAAGTTCCTACCCTGAAAATATATAAAATCAAATAAATTGATACAGCTATGAATACCCAGCTAGCTAGAAAATCCAAGCATTAACTTAATCCAAGATGCAAAACTATATACATTATAACACAAGAAACACTAAAAAAAGCAAGATGATATAAATCCACCTAAAAGTATTAATACATCAGAAATGTCCTCCAGTGAGAACAAGTTAGAGGAAATGCCTGAGAAAGAGTTCAAAAGAATGATTAAAAATATGTTCAAAGAGGTCAAAGAACAAATCAAAAGAATCAAAGTAGAAATCAAACAGGAAATCAAAGGAATCAAAGAAGATGCAGGACACCAATTTCATGAAATAAAGAAGGCAATACAAGACATAAATAAGGAAATAGAAATAATAAAGAAAAACCAGTCAGAATTACTAGCAATGAAGAACACAGTTAATGAAATAAAAAAACTCTGTAGAAAATCTCACCAGAAGGATGGATGAAGGAGAGGATAGAATATCTAAGCTAGAAGACCAGGTGTCAGATCTAAACAGGCCAACAAAGAGAAAGACAAACTTATAGAAAAGTATGAGTGGGAATTTCAAGATCTTCAGGACACTATGAGAAGATCCAATATAAGAATTCAGGGCATAGTTGAAGGAGAAGAATTCCACTCCAAAGGCATAGGAGGCATCTTCAACAAAATCATAGAAGAAAACTTCCCCCAAACTGGGAAAGAGGTGCCAATGCAGATACAGGAAGCATTTAGAACCCCAGCCAGACAAAACCTGGAAAGAACCTCTCCTAGCCATATTATAATCAAACTTCCAAACACACACACCAAAGAAAAAATATTGAAAGCAGTTAGAGAGAAAAATCAAGTTCCCTACAAAGGCAAGCCCATCAGGATTATTCAACACAAACTTTAAAAGCCAGAAGGGCTTGGAGTGATATATTCCAAGTTCTGAAAGATAACAACTGACAACCAAGGTTACTTTATACTGCAAAGCTATCCATTCAAATGGACAGAGAAATAAGGACATTCCATGACAAAAGCAGGTTAAAGGAGTATTTGAAGACAAAACCAACTCTACAGAAAATACTTGATAGAATCCTCCATGACGAAGAAAAGGGAAAGCACACATATAAGGAACCTGGAAAAAACAAGCAATACTCAAATACTAGGTAACACAAGAGAGCAAAGGTAGAACCAGAACCACACACAAAAAAAGGGAAACATAAATACACACCTTTCAATAATATCTCTTAATATCAATGGCCTCAATGCCACAACCAAAAGACATAGGTTTGCAATCTGAGTTAAAAAGCAGGACCCTACAATTTGTTGTCTCCAAGAAACTCACCTTTCTACAAAGGATGGACATTATCTTAAGGTGAAAGGTTGGAAAAAGGTGTTTCATGCAAATGGGCCTAGAAAACAAGCAGGGGTTGCTATCCTAATATCTGACAAGGTAGACTTCAGTACAACATTAGTCAAGAAAGATAAAGAAGGTCACTTTATATTGATTAAAGACACACTCCAACAGGATGACATTACAATCCTAAGCATATATGCATCTAACATGGGAGCCACCAAATTTATCAAACAAACACTATTAGAACTAAGGTCACAGATAACACCAAACACAGTGGTGCTGGGTGACTCTAACATCCCACTCTCATCAATTGACAGGTCATCCCGGGAAAAAATAAACAGAGAGGCATCTGGACTAAATTAGATCATAGGAGGAATGGACCTAACAGATATATACAGGACATTTCATCCAAAGGCTGCAGAATATACATTCTTTTCAGCAGCATGTGGAACATTCGCTAAAATAGACAATATATTAGGACACAAAGCAAATCTTAACAAATTCGGGAAAATTGAAATAATTCCTTGCATTCTATCTGGCCACATGGAATTAAACTACAAATCAGTAGCAAGAAAGGCTATAGAGCATACACAAAATCATGGAAACTAAACAATACACTACTAAATAATGAATGGGCCAATGAAGAAATCAAGAAGAAAATCAAAAAATTTATAGTCAAACGATAATGAGAATACAACATACCAAAATCTCTGGGACACAATGAAGGCAGTTCTATGAGGTAAATTTATAGTCTTAAGTGCCTATATTAAGAAATTAGAAAGGTCGCAAGTAAATGACCTAATGCTTCACCTTAAAGCCTTGGAAAAGGAAGAACAAGGCAAACCAAAAAACAGTAGATGGGAAGAAATAATAAAGATTAGGGCAGAAATTAATGAAATAGAAAGAAAAAAAAAACAATTCAAAGAATTAATGAAACAAAGAGTTGGTTCTTTGAAAGGATAAACAAGATTGATAAACCCTTAGCAAATCAGAGCAAAAGAAAGAGAGAAGAGACACAAATTAATAAAATCAGAGATGAACAAGGTAACATCACAACAGATTCCAGAGAAATTCTAAAAATCATAGGGACCTACTAGAAAAGCATATACTCCACAAAATATGAAAATCTGAAAGAAGTGGATGATTTCCTTGATTTATATGACCTACCTAATTAAATCAAAATGAGACTAATCACTAAAATAGACCTATAACAAACATGGAGATCCAAACAGTCATCAACAATCTCCCAACTAAAAAAAGCCCAGGCCCAGATGGATTCACTACTGAATTTTACCAGACCTTTAAGGAAGAGCTAACACCATTGCTTCTTAAGCTTTTTCAGGAAATAGAAAAGGCAGGAATTCTACCAAACTCCTTCTATGAGGCCAGCATCACCCTGATACCAAAACCAGGCAAAGATAGAACAAAAAAAGAAAATTACAGACCACTGTCCCTCATAAACATAGATGTAAAAATTCTCAACAAAATATTGGCAACCAGAATACAAGAGTATACCAAGAAGATCATTCACCCTGACCAAGTAGGCTTTTTCCTAGAGATGCAGGGATGGTTCAATAGACACAAATCTATAAATGTAATACATTATGTAAATGGGTTGAAGGACAAAAATCACATGATCATCTCATTAGGTGCAGAGAAAGCATTTTACAAAATCCAACATCCCTTCATGATAAAAGTCCTACAGAGTCTGGGAATAGAAGGAACATATCTCAATATAATAAAGCCTATTTATGTCAAGCCTACAGCCAACATATTACTAAATGGGGAAAAACTGGTAGTTTTTCCACTAAATTCACGAACAAGACAAGGGTGTCCACTGTCCCCACTTTTATTTAATATAGTTTTGGACGTCTCAGCCATAGCAATAAGGCAAGAGACACACATAAAAGGGATACAAATTGGAAAGGAAGAGATCAAGTTATCATTATTTGCAGATGACATGATTCTATATATAAAGGACCCTAAAGACTCTACTAGTAAACTGTTAGAGCTGATCCAAACCTGCAGCCATGTAGCAGGATACAAAATAAATATACAGAAATCAGTAGCCTTCATGTATGCTAACAGCAAACACACAGAGGATGAAATCAGAGAATCACTCCCATTTACAATTGCATCAAAAAAAAAAGTACCTTGGAATAAACCTAACCAAGGAAGTAAAGAATCTCTACAATGAGAACATTAAAACACTCAAGCGAGAAATTGCAGAAGACACTAGAAAGTGGAGAAACATCCCTTGTTCCTGGATTGGAAATATCAATATTGTGAAAATGGCAATCTTACCTAAAGCAATCTACACAGTTAATGCAATCCCTATCAAAATTCCAAAGGCTTTCTTCATGGAAATAGAAAAAACAATCCAAAAATTCATTTGGAATCACAAAAAACCTTGAATATCTAAAATAATACTGTCAACAGAAATGAGGCTGATGGTATCACCATACCTGATTTTAACCTATACTACAGAGCCATAGTAACAAAAACAGCATGGTACTGGCACCAAAACAGTCATGTAGATCAGTGGGTCAGAATAGAGGACCCAGATGTAAGCCAAGTAGCTATAGACACCTGATATTCAATAAAAATGCCAAAAATACTCATTGGGGAAGAGACAGCCTCTTCATCAAATGGTGTTTTGAAAATTGGATATATATCTGCAGATGGATGAAAATAGATTCTTCTCTCTCGCCATGCCCAAGAATTAAGTCCAAATGGATTAAAGACCTTAACATCAGACCTGAAATTCTGAATCTGCTATAGGAAAAAGTAGGGGAAACCCTTCAACATATTGGTCTTGGCAAAGACTTTCTGACTACAACCCCAATTGCTCAGGCAATAAAACCACAGATTAATCACTGGGACCTCATGAAATTGCAAAGATTTTGCACTGCAAAGGACACAGTGAACAAAGCAAAGAGGCAACCTACAGAATGGGAAAAAATCTTCGCCAGCTATATATCTGATTGAGGATTAATATCTAGGATACACAAAGAACTCAAAAAGTTGGGCTGGAGAGATGGCTTAGTGGTTAAGCGCTTGCCTGTGAAGCCTAAGGACCCCGGTTCGAGGCTCGGTTCCCCAGGTCCCACGTTAGCCAGATGCACAAGGGGGCGCACGCGTCTGGAGTTCGTTTGCAGAGGCTGGAAGCCCTGGCGCGCCCATTCTCTCTCTCCCTCTATCTGTCTTTCTCTCTGTGTCTGTCGCTCTCAACTAAATAAATAAAAAATTTAAAAAAAAAAATGTTCAACGTCACTCGTCCTCAGCGAAATGCAGATTATAACTACATTGAGATTCCATCTCACTCCTGTCAGATTGGCAACCATCATGAAAACAAATGATCATACATGTTGACAGGGATGTGGAAAAGGAGGAACCCTTCTACACTGCTGGTGGGAATGCAATGTGGTCCAGCCATTGTGGAACTCAGTGTGGAGGTTCCTAAAACAGCTAAAGATTGATCTACCATATGACCCAGCAATGCACTCGTAGGCATATATCTGAAGGAATCATCCTATTTCCTTAGAAGTACATGCTCAACCATGTTTATTGCTGCTCAATTTATAATAGCTGGGAAATGGGACCAGCCTTATGTCCCTCAACAGATGAGTGGATAATGAAGATGCTGCACATTTATACAATGGAGTTCTACATAGCAGTAAAGAAAAATGAAGTTATGAAATTTGCAGAAAAATGGATGGATCTGGAAAGGATTATACTAAGTGAGGTAACCCAGGTCCCGAAAGCCAAGTGCCACATGTTCTCTCTCATATGTGGATCCTAGCTACAGATGATTGGGCTTCTGCATGAGAAGGAAAATACTTGGTAACAGAGGCCAGGAAGTTAAAAAGGAGACATAAAGGGAAGAGAAAGAAGGGAGGAGGATACTTAATTGGTTGATACTGTATATATGTTAGTACAATGATTGTAATGGGAGGTAATATGATGGAGAATGGAATTTCAAAGGGGAAAGTATGGGGGTGGGGAGGGAACGAATTACCATGGGATTTTTTTATAATTATGGAAAATGTTAATAACAATTTTAAAAAAAAGAAAAAGAAATTGAGGAGGTCTTGAGAAAATGGAAAGATTTCTCATGCTCCTGCATGGGCAGAATTAACATTGTGAAGATGACAATCCTACCAAAGGCAATGTACAGATTTAATGCAATTCCAATTACAAAAATCCCAACATTGTTCTTCACAGAGATAGAAAAAAAATGTTCTCAAATTTCAGATGGAAAGGCAGAAGGCCTCACATATCCAAGCATATCCTCATCAAAAGAAATACCTCTGGAGGCATCACCATACATGATCTAAAGCCATCTTAGAAAGCCATAGTAATAAAAACAGCATTGTACTGCATGAAAACAGGAATAGACTTGAGGACCCAGACTCCGGGTTGAGCAACTACAGCTACTTGATATTTAACAAAGGCCCTAAAAATATATACTGGAAAAAAGACAGCATCTTCAACAAATGGTGCTGGACAAACTGGATAACCATATGCAGGAAATTAAAACTTGATCTATACATCTCACCATGCACAGCACTCAATTCCAAATGGATCAAAGACCTCAATATATGTCCAGATACTTGGAAACTACTGGAAGAAAACGTAGGAGGAACTTTGATGATAAAGGAATAGAAAAACATTTCCTGAATAAAACCCCAGTAGCACATGATCTTAAACAGTCAGTCAGCCAAGGGGATCACATGAAGTTGAAGAGTTTCTTTACAGACAGGCATACAATAAGCAAAGCCAATACATTACCCACAGAATGGGGGAAAATATTTTCTGATTATCCAACTGACAGAGGCCTAATCTCTAGAATTTACAAAAAACTCGACACCTAAACAATAAAAAGTCAAAAAACCCACTCACAAAATGGGGCAAAGAGCTGGACAGGCAGTTCACAGAGGAAGAAATACCAATGACAAATATACACTTAAGAAATGTTCATCATCCCTAATCATCAGGGAAATGAAAATTAAAAAAAAAAACAACTATGAGATTCCACCTTTACCCAGTAAGGATAGCAAACATCACAAAATCAAATGAAAAATAAATGCTGGTGATGATGTGGAGAAATAGGAACCCTCATCCACTCTTGGTGGGAATGTAAGATTTGGAAAGCAATATGGAGACTCCTGAAAAAGCTGGCTATAGACTTACAAACAGACCCAGTTATTCCCTTACTGGGCATGTACCCTAAAATCTTTAAACCTCAACCCAGAGAGATTTGTTCAACCATGTGTATAGAGGCTCAATTCATCATAGCTAAGATCTGGAATCAACCCAGATGTCCATCACTAGAAGAATGGATAACTAAGATGTGGTATATCTACACAATGGAATTGTACACAGCAGTAAGAAAAAAATGACACAATGAAATTTGAAGAAAAATGGTTGAACGTGGAACAGATCATTCTCAGCGAACTTACCCAATCACAGAAAAAAAAAAAAAAAATCGCCACATAGTCTCACTCATCTACAGCACCTAACCTGAATCTACCCAAGATGCCAACATACCCATCTGGAGGACTAGACAATAGCATGAGTGGGGAGGAAGGGGAAGGTAAGGGAGGGGATGGGAGACATAAATCTAGACCCAAAAGGCAATGGTACCATAAAATTCTATACACCCAAAAAGGCAGACCAAATGGTTGAACCTTCACCAGGCCCTTAGAGGGAACACCTGAGCCACAAGACCCTACAGAAGGTATGATGAATACTGACCTTAATCTTTTACGGCCTCTCTCTCTCTCTTTTTCTCTCTTCTCTCTAACTCTTTTATAGTAGTTATCTTTTTCTTCCTTCTCTTAGTGGGCACTGACCTGTAACTCTCAGTACCAGCAGGTAGCTATCATCCACAATGAGATTATGATTAAAGAGACCTACCAGGTTTCCTAAAAGAAAGATAGATTTCTGTCAGAGTACTTGATGATCCAACAAAGGTTAGTGGTAAGACCCTCCTGCTGAAGACACCATATATGGTTGACACATAAAATGGAGTGACATGGCTGGAAGTTGGAAGAGAGTCAGTCCTCAGACAGTCAGCGTGTCCAGTGCCAGAAATTGCTACATGGGCTACTGGGGGAAAATGACCAATATCTGTCCGAACAACTCATGGTCTAACCTATTTAGCAACCAATAACCTGTTGTGATGCTCACACAAGTGCAATGGTGGTGCACAGCCATGGTAGGAAACCATCTGCTCTTGATTTGGCTAACTGATCCACTCATTGAAACAGGACCCATAGCTGGAGCTGGGAAACAAGTCAGAACCATATCCAAACATGAGCCCACTCTCCATTATCAAGCTACCATCAATCGTGGCTACAAGAGGGCCTATACCTATTAAATTCTCTATAAAAAAAAAATAATAAGTGTTATCCCATTTGTCTGGTGCTACCTTTACTCTCTGTTGGAGAATCTGCTTCTATTTTTCAGATGGATGCAGATCCTAAGGAGAGACCCACCCCATCATACCTCAAAACGTCCCCAGCTGAAACTAAGAAAAAAAATGGTGAAACAAGCAAGGGTGCTGTTTTCTTGGTGAACCAGGTACCAGCACAAGGGTGAAGGTTGATCAACACAGAGAACAATCAACTTCTACAAAATCAGATATGCAGAGACACAGAGGATCCCAACACCTCATCACTGAAGCTGACAAAAAATGAACCCAACATGGCTCAGGGAAATTTTGCAGAAGAGGGGGCAGAAAGAATGTCAGAGCCACATGTTGGGTCATGATATGCAGAGACATTTCTCCTACCCATAACTGTGGGCTAACTCCACAATGCATGACCCATATACCTCAACAAGGAAGGGTCAGGGGGAGGGAGTAGGACAAGGATAAGCCTAACAATGGTACCAACTTAACTGTATTCCTGAGTACAAAACTAGTTAATAAAAAAAAAGAAATTAAAAAGTTGCAAGTAAACAACTTAATGCTTTACCTTAAGGTTTTGGAAAAAGAAGAACAAGGCAAACCAAAAATAAGTAGACAGGAGGGAAGAATAAAGATTAGGGCACAAATAAACAAAATAGAAACACCCCACCAAAATACAAAGAATTAAGAAAGCAAAGAGTTGGTTCTTTGAAAGGATAAACAAGATTGATAAACCCTTAGCAAATATCACCAAAAGAAAGAGAGAAGAGATACAAATTAATAAAATTAAAAATGAAAAAGGCACCATTACAACAGATAACAACGAAATTCAGGGAATCATAAGGACTTTTTTTTTTTTTTTTTTTTTTCGGTTTTTCGAGACAGGGTTTCACCTAGCTCAGGCTGACCTGGAATTCACTATGTAGTCTCAGGGTGGCCTCAAATTCATGAAGATCAACTTACCTCTGCCTCCTGAGTTCTTTTTTTTTTTTTTTTTTTTTTTTTTGGTTTTTCGAGGTAGGGTCTTACTCTAACCCAAGCTGACCTGGAATTCACTATGGAGTCTCAGGGTGGCCTTGATCTCATGGCAATCCTCCTACCTTTGTTTCCTGAGTGCTGGGATTAAAGGTGTGTGCCACCACGTCCAGCCATAAGGACATAGTTTAAGAATACATACTCCACTAAGTTTGAAAATCTAAAATAAATGTATGATTTCTTAATTTATATGACCTACTGAATCAAATCAAGATCAGATAAACCATTTAAATAGATCTAAAACAAGTACAGAGATCTAAGCAGTTATAAAAAAAAATTCTCCCAACTGGTTTGATTCCCTAGGACCCACATGAGCCAGTTTCACAGGGGGCACATGCGTCTGGAATTCATTTGCAGTGGCTGGAGGCCCTGGTGCACCCATTCTCTCTATATATATGTCTGCTTCTTTCTCTCTTTCTGCCTCTCTCAAATAAATAAAAAACTAAAAAAAACCTTCAAAAAAAAAAAAAGTCCAGGCCCAGATGGATTCACTGGTGAATTTTACCAGACCTTCATGGAAGAACTAACGCCAATGTTTCTCAAACTTTTTCATAAAATAGAAAAGGAAGGAATCCTACCAAACTCTTTCTATGAAGCCTGCAACACCCTGATACCAAAACCAGACAAAGAACAAAAAAAGAAATAGACCAATCTCTCTCATGAACATAAATGCAGAAATTCTCAACAAAATATTGGCAAACAGAATACAAACATATATCAAAAAGATCATCCACCTCAACCAGGTAGGGTTTATATCAGAGATGCAGGGATGGTTCAGCATACACAGATTGATAAATGTAATCTATCTAAATAGACTGAAGGAAAAAAAATCATATGATCATCTCAATAGATGCAGAAAAGGAATTTGATAAAATCCAACATCGCTTCTAGGTAAAAGTCCTACAGAAACTGGGATTAGAAGGAACATATCTCAACATAATAAAGGTTATTTATGACAAACCTATAGCCAATATAATACTAAATGGATAGAAACTTGAAGCTTTTCCATTAAAATCCAGAACAAGACAAGGGTATCCACTGTCCCTGCTTTTATTTAATATAATACTATATGTCCTAGCTATAGCAATAAGACAAGAGACACACAGAACAGGGATATAAATCAGGAAGGAAGGCATCAAATTATCTTTATTTGCAGATGATAAGATTCTATACATTAAGGACCCTAAAGACTCTACTGGCAAACTGTTAGAGTTGGTGAACACTTTTAGCAATATAGTAGGATACAAAATAAACACATAGGAATCAGAAACCTTCCTATATACTAATAAGAAACTTGCTGAGGATGAATCAGGGAATCACTCCAATTCACAATTGCCTTCAAAAATAAATAAAGTACCTTGGGTTAAACCTAACCAAGGAAGTAAGGAATCTCTACAATGAAAACTTTAAAACCCTCAAGGGAGAAATTGCAGAAGACACTAGGAATTGGAAGACATCTCATCTTCTTGGATTGGAAGAACCAATATTGTGAAAATGTCAGTTGTACCAAAATCAATCTACACAATTAACTCAATCCCCATCAAAATTACAATGGCATTTTTCATAAAAATAGAAAAAAATCCTAAAATTTAAATGGAAGCACAAAAAACCTCCAATAGCCATAACAATTTTGAACAACGAAAATCAGGCTGGTTATATCACCATACTGATTTTAAGCTATACAACAGAGCCATAGTATCAAAAACAGCATGGTACAGCTGGGTGTGATGGTGCATGCCTTTAATCCCAACACTCAGGAGGCAAGGGTAGGAAGATAGCTGTAAGTCCAAGGCCAGCCTGAGACTACATAATGAATTCCAGGTCAGCCTGAGCTACAGTGAGACCCTACCTCAAAAACAAACAAACAGACAAAAAAGCCAGCATGGTACTGGTACATTTGAACAGAGTAGATCAATTGAACAGAATAGAGGACCCAGATGTAAATCCAGGCAGCTGTAGCCATCTGATTTTTGGCAAATATGCCAAAAATATTCATTGGAGAAAAGAGAGCCTCTTCAACCAATGGTTCTGGGTAAACGGGATATCTATATGTAGAAGAATGAAAATAGATCTTTCTCTCTCTTCATGCACAAGCATCAAGTCCAAATGGATCAAAGACCTTAATATCAGACCTGAAACTATGAAACTGATAGAGGAAAAAGTAGGGAAAACCCTTTAACATATTAGCATAGGCAATGACTTTCTGAATATAACCCTAGTTGCTCAAGAAATTAAACCACTGATCAAGCACTGGGACCTTATAAAATTAACAGCTTTTGTACAGCAAAGAATACTGTGACTAGAGCAAAGAGGCAGTCTACAGAATGGGAGAAAATCTTTGCCATCTATTCATCTGACAGAGGATTAACATCCAGGATATACAAAGAAAAAAAAAAAACTTATCACCAGTGAAGATACTCAACAGTGGACACTGCAAGTCTTATATTTCATCAGCCAGGCCACATGAGCCAATGGGTGCAATAGTGGCAGGTCTGTCATGGTGGAAACAAATTGCCTAATTGGACTGGAGGCCCACTCCATGGAAGGGAATACATCCCTGATACTGAAAACTTAAAACAGGGGTAGTCATAAGCCCTAGGGGTGTAATGTCTGCTGCTGTCTGGCTAAATGTATATACTATGCTCATCAAACTACCCAGTAAGCACTTCTTTTAATGTTCATACCCATATATTAATGCTACTCTCACTTTTGGTAGAGAACCTTCTCTTTTCAGATGGCATTGACCTTAGGAAGACTCAGATTACATCATGGTTCAGGAAAGAAGTGACAGGAGTGCTCAGCACTGCAATATCTCTATCACACCTTACCAGGCTCAGGGTCTGTTGTGGAAGAGGTGGCGGAAAGAATGGAAGAGCCAAAGGAAGGGTAGGACTCCTTACAATGTGCTTCCCCCAGACATAAAATGGCCTGGATATCCATGACCTCACAGTGCCTGACACTACTCACACAAGACCTTCATAACAGGAGGAAAAGAACATGACATCAAAATAAAAGAGAGACTGATTGAGAGGGTGTGGTGGTTTGAATAGAATAGATGGCCCCCAATATATTCAGTTGTTTGTAGTTTGCATCTGCTGGCTATCTGGCTGGAGGCAATGTCACTGGGTGAAGTTGTGGTGGTGGGTTTCAGATTTCAATATAAAGATATGCAAAGTGTGCCTAGCTGGAGTTCCTGAAGTGTGCTGTGTGGCTTTTGACCTTTAAGCTTGTACTTCCCTCTCTCTACTTGGTCCTGTGAAGGCAGGCCAGCTTCTTCTGCCATTATGGAACTTCCCCTGGATCTGTAAGCTTCAAAAAATCTCTTCCTCCATAACTGTATCTGGTCTGGAAGTTCATCTCAGTGAACCTGAAGCTGTCTGCTACAGACGGGGAGGGAATATGATGGAGAATGGAGTTTCAAAGGGGAAAGTGGGGGGAGGGAGGGCATTACCATGGGATATTGTTTAAAATCATGGAAGCTATTAATTAAAAAGAAAGTTTTAGGGCTGGAGAGATGGCTTAGCGGTTAAGTGCTTGCCTGTGAAGCCTAAGGACCCCGGTTCGAGGCTCGGTTCCCCAGGTCCCACGTTAGCCAGATGCACAAGGGGGCGCACGTGTCTGGAGTTCGTTTGCAGAGGCTGGAAGCCCTGGCGCGCCCATTCTCTCTCTCTCCCTCTATCTGTCTTTCTCTCTGTGTCTGTCGCTCTCAAATAAATAAATAAATAAATAATTAAAAAAAAAATGTAAGTTTTTAAAAAGTACTTACAGGGCAGTTTGGTGAGCATGTGTATGCATTTAACCAGACAAGTGCAGGTGTATTTCCCTGATAGCTAGGGATGCAGACAATTTTTTAAAAGATGTTTATGTGCTGTGTGTATTTCTTCTTTTGAGAACTCTCTATTTAGCCGCATAGCCCATTTTTAATTGGGTTGTTACAGGGAAGAGCTTATTTTAATGTTCATACCCATATATTTATGCTACTGTCACTTTTGGTTAGAGAAGCTTCTCTTTTAAATGGTGGTGACCATTGGAATGATCCAAAAGGCTCCATAGTGCTGAGAAGAAGTGACAGAGCCCAGAAGTTCAGCCTGGAAACATCTCCATCTTACATTCCAAGGCTCAGGGTCCATTGCAGAAGTGCTGGAAGGCATGTGAGTCAAAGGATGGGCAGGACTGCTAACAATTCATTTGTGGCGACACAAATTGGCCTCAATATCCATGACTTCACAGTATCTAGCACTACCTTCACAAGACCTTCATAACAGGAGGAAAAAATGTTGACATAAAAATAAAAGAGGCTAATTGAAAGAGGGTGGGGATATGATGGAGAGTGTGTTTTTGAAGGGGAAAGTGGGGGAGGAGAGGAAATTATCATGGTTTATTGTCTCTAGCTGTCTGTAAAAAAATTTTCAAAAAATTAAAAAGTTAAAAACTTCTTAGCTAATTTCTGGTAGAGCATCTGTGACCATTCATAGTTTTCCTCCATGAAAATGTCCTTAGTGAATAGTGTATGTTCCCTCTTTTCTTTCCATTCCTAACATACTTGATGGAAATGCAGTTTTCACTGTAAAATCAATAGATTTCACATCCTTCCAGAACTGTACCAATGCTGTACACTCTTGCCCCATCCACACCACAGTGTGATGGAGCCACTTGATGGGGTCCTGGGAGAATACTTCCAGGAAGTGGAAGACATAGCACTGATTTTAAGATTTTGCCTCTAGTCCTGGTTTGCATAGATGTGAACTTTGTGACATGGTCAAACTTCAATATACTTCCAACAATTAGTCTCTGGGTTAGGATAATAGGCTTGCCCTACCTATTCTCAGGAACAATTACAGGTAGTTTAAGAGGCAACAGTGTGTATGGGGAAATGCTTTCTAATTCCAATAGCTAAACAAACAACACTCAAATTCCTGCTTCAAGCTTGAATTCACACCAGCAATCACCCTCTCCTAGACTTGTCTTTATTCTAGGCTGTTGACAAAATCTCTCAGGTGTGGTAGTAGCAGCATGGGAGGAAATAAAACCTGTTGTTGCCAGTCATTTAAAAGCTGATCATTATCCCCACCAATTAGGGAATTATACCTAAAGCCAAGTACTATTTCCAATAAGCTGCAAAGATTAGGAAGTGAAAGATTTTTACTGGTAAACTCATCAGAACGCAGAGCTTGTGCTCAAAGCTCCCATTAGCAATAATGGAAGTTATGTCCGCTAGGCCCACTGAGAAAGGAGAATTGAATGTGATCCATAATCTACATTACTTAATGTCATTGGTTTCCCTGTTGCCCCTTCAAATCAGCAGATGCCAGTGGAGTACCGTAAATGGAGTTCAGAGAATACTGATAATCTATTTTAATGCAGCTTTCCAACAAGACAAGTCTACAGATATTTCAAAATCTTGATGTCCTTGTTCATGTATTTTTCTAGTTTATTTAAGAAGGAAGGCAATCGCTTAATGATGGTAAAATATTTGAATGGATAATATACATGACTCTATCAGCCAAAATATTTCCCTTTAGGTTTTTCTCATTGTAGAAAAACTGATTATGGGCCAGGAGAGATGTTTTAGTTGATAAACTGCTTGCTGTGCAAGCATTAGTACCTGCAAAAGCCAGACCTTGTAGTGGGCATCTGTAATCCCAGTGAGCCATTGGCAACAAGGGTGCAGAGAGCAGAGGTTCCCAGAATCTCCTAGGCCAGCTAGCCTGGTTTACTCAGCAGTTAACTGTAAGAACTCTACCTCAAGGTGGTAGATGAAGACCTATAACCAGTTGTCCTTTGACATGCATGCTCACACTCCACACACACACATCATATATACATACACATGAAAAACATGATTGTGTTTGTTGAGCTTCTTACAGATTAGGAAACCTACATTGTCTTCAGTTTATAAGAAATGAATTTATCAAAAGAAAAGTAGGTTTTTTCCTTTCCTTCAAAATAATCATGGAAGATATCCTTCAGACAGTTATGAACTGTGCTGCTTTAGTTGGAATTTCCCTAATCTCATAGGCAGAAATATTGTTTTCCTCTTTAGTCTTACCCCACATTGATTTAGTTATCATCACCTGTCACATCATCTTTTAAACAGCTGATATTTGCCTCTTACCTCCTAGCACCATTTTACCCACCCTCATTAAGAATTTTTTTAAGGCCATCCTGGACAGAGGCAATGACTTCCTAGTTGCTCTTCTTCAAATTGCTGTCATATATATGTATATATGTAAATGTGTGTGTGTGTGTGTGTGTGTGTGTGTATAGTTAGTTAGTCAGTCAGTCAGTTAGTTTTTTTTTATTTGCATGAGGGGCTGGCATGCCAGGATCTCTTCCTACTGCAAATTAATGCCTATGAGTGGCTAGGGAATTGAACCCAGACCAGCAGATTTTGCAAGCAAGTGCCTTTACCTTTTACCCCTGAGCCACCCCAGTTCCAAATGTCTGTATGTTTTCTTTCTTTCTTTCTTTTTTTTTTTTTCTGTGTGTTTGCTTGGATTTTGTGAACTTTCCTTCCTACCTCCCTCCCTCCCTTCCTTCCTTCCTTTTTCTTTCTTTGAGATAGGCTCTTGCTATACAGCCCAGTTGTCTTCAGACTTGCACTTCTCCTCCCTCAGCCTTTGAACACTGGGATTACAGGTGTGTGCCACCACACCTGCTGCCCTTTATATCTCACGATATTTCCATCCATGCTGTGCATTGTAAATCACACAAAATGTAAAATTGTGGAAGATACAAACTATACATTGTGTTTCCCTACATGGTACATGCAGTGACCATGCTTTCTAGATCAAAACTCTGGACACATGATCTGACAATTATATTTATAGAGCGTAACAACTGAAAACCGTGTTTTCCCCTACACATCTGTGTTTATAATATATCTAACAGACACATTCTATTAGAATGTGTTCTGCATGGCATATTTTCCTCATGGTTGATTGTTGACTGCTTAGCTTGTGGAGACCACAGATCATATATATTAGTAGATGGAAGATCAGATATGGTCTGCGGTAATTTTTTACTTAAAAAAAAAAATGAAAGCCAGGAATGGTGGTGCATGCCTTTAAATCCCAGCACTCAGGAAGCAGAGAGGTAAGAGGATTGCAGTGAGTTTGAGGCCACCCTAAGACTTCGGCGTGAATTCCAGCTCAGCCTGGGCTACAGCAAGACCCTACCTTGAAAACCAAAAGTAAATAAATTTGAGCTGGATGTGGTGGAACATAATTGTAATCTCAGTATTCACAGAGGCTGAGGTAGGAGGATTGTGAGTTCTAGAACAACCTTAGCTATACACCAAGACCTTATCTAAAAAGAAATTAATTCATCAACTAATTCAATTGAATTGTTCCTCAATGATTTTCGATTGCTGATGTCACATAAAAATCACCTTATCTGGGAAGTCTGAAGGTTTACAAGCAGGGGATTCTTAGAAATCAGCTCAAGTTGTTGTGTGTGCTAACACACATATGTAATCCCAGCACCTGTGGCTGAAAGGAAGAGAACTGTGAGTTTGAGGCCAGCCTGGGTACAAAATGAGATGCTGTTTCAAAAATTAAAAGATACAGAATATCAAATCAGAATATTTAATATTAACTCATCCAGCAAACATTTGACCACCTTCTTTTGCAAGAACTGCTCTAGGCTTCGAGAGGAAAGTGCCCCTTGACACAAGCACCTGACTCTCCAAGAACATTCGTCATAAAGGAGAACAGCTAAATTGAATATGTAATCTGTTAGGTGGATGTCTTACTGTCCTTGGAGCCACCTGGGAATTCGCCTTGGGAATGAGGGAGCAGAAATAATCTGGGGTTTCTGGGCTTCTTGGATGACAGACAAACAGAAAAGAATGAAAATGAAATGATAGGGTTACCAGGCAGCTACTGTTGGAACCTGTAAGTAGGAGGAGCACAGGGAATTGGGCGGGGCTTGTAGGAGTGGGAGGAACTTAAGAGAAAGTGAGAACTGACCCAGCCCAGGCCTAGCATTTCATTCCTGAGCACACAAGTGAGAAAAAGAAAGGAGAGGGTACTTTTGCCCAAAGTATAGCTAACTCCAGGGATGCTTCTTGCTTCCTGCTAATAGAGATCATTTGGCCTGTAAAACCTTAGCTGCAAACTGGGCGCGGTGGTGCACACCTTTAATTCCAGCACTCAGGAGGCAGAGGTAGGATTGCTGTGAGTTTGAGGCCTTCCTGAGACTCCATAGTGAATTCTAGGTCAGCCTGAGCTAAAGTGAGGCCCTACCACGAAATACCAAAATAAATAAATAAAAACCTTAGTTGCAAAAAACTAAAACCTAACTGGGTGTGGTGGCACATGCCTTTAATAATCCCAGCACTTGGGAGGCAGAGGTAGGAGGATCACAATGAGTTTGAGGCCACCCTAAGACTACATAGTGAATTTCAGGTCATTATGTAGGTGAAACCCATAATAAAAAATAATAATAATAATGATACATGGATAAAAATCTATAAATCCAAGCTAGAAAAAAAAAAAAAAAGACCACATGGGCTGGACAGATGGCTTGTGGCTAAAGGCACTTGTTTATAAAGCCTAACAGCCTGAATTCAAGTCCCCAGTATCCATGTAAAACCAGATGCATAAAGTGGCATGTATGTCTGGAGTTCATTTACAGTGGTAGGAGTCCCTAGCTCACCCATTCTGTGTGTGTGTGTTTTTCTATCTCTTACATAAAAATTGATTGAATAAAAGAAATAGGCCAACACGCCTTTAATCCTAGCACTTGTGAGGGTAAGGTAGAAGGATCACTGTAAGTTTGAGGTCATATAGTGTATTCTAGGTCAGCCTGGGCTACACTAAGACCCTACCTCAAAAAAAAAAAAAAAAAAGTCGAGCGTGGTGGCGCATGCCTTTAATCCCAGCACTTGGGAGGCAGAGGTAGGAGGATCGCCATGAGTTCAAGGCCACCCTGAGACTATAGAGTTAATTCCAGGTCAGCCTGGACTAGAGTGAGACCCTACCTTTAAAAACCAAAAAAAAAAAAAAAAAAAAAAAAAAGCTGGGCATGGTGGCGCACACCTTTAATCCCAGCACTCAGGAGACGGAGGGAGGATTGCCATGAGTTCGAGGCTTCCCTAAGACTACATAGTGAATTCCAGGTCAGCCTGGGCTAGAATGAGACCCTACCTTAGGGGGAAAAAAAAAGACTACGCAAAATTGTCCAAGGAGATCTGCAGTTAAACTTCTAGAAATTAAAAAGAGAGAGATAAAATTTAAAACTCAGAAGTTTAAATGGAGACTGCACATAGCTTAAGAATTTGTGAATTTGGGCTAGAGATAAAAGCACTTGCCTATATTGTCTAATGACCTGGGTTCAATTCCCCAGTACCCACATAAAAGCCAGATGCACAACGTGGTTCATGCATCTGGAATTCATTTGCACTGACTAGGGGCCCTGTCTCTCTCTCTCCTTGCAAATAAATATAGTTTTTTAAATTTGTGAACTACAAGTCAGATCCTAAAATCTATCCTAAACGCAGTCCTGGAGAATATAAATAGATACAAACTATGCATGAGTATTTTAAAACTTGGGTAACAACTTTGGTCTATTATCTATGTGATCAGATTTGCTGAAGAAATAGAGAAAAACGGGGGAAATAAAATATCCAGAGTTAATAGCCAAGGCTTTTACAGAACTGTTGAAAAGAATGACAGACCTGGTTATAGCAGGCATTTGAATTTCGACCCTGTGTCTGTCTATAAGCAAAAGTTTTCAGCCTTTAACCAGAAACTTGCCTTTCATTGAACACTAGTTTCCTCTTTTCAAAGGACTTTCACATAACATTTGTGCAACAGTTTGTGAGCTTATTGAAATTCCTGAACTACTTTATTTGACAGAAAAGTGAAGTAGCATGGCCATTATTCTTATTTTGTAATCTCAGGACTCAAACCCAGGGCTTTGCAAAGGCTAGGCAAGCATTCTACCATTGAGCTAGCTGCCCAGTCCTTATGCTCTTTTTTTTTAGGGTAGGAAAAGAGACCCAACTTACTAAGTTGCTTACACAGCACACTCCTTGGGATATACACAGTGAAATCGGTAATTCGTGGCACTTTTTACTTCCATTTCAACTCTATTTTAAATTTCCTTCTCCTTTATTTTTCTCTTCCCAGGAATGATTTTGGAGGTTTCTTGAAGTCAATGCTCTTGAGTGGACTGCATTGGAATTCAGTGTCATTGTGACCTGGAAGGTTTCATAAATCACTCTCTCCAGTTGCCAAGTGTATAAAATATAAACATCTTTTGTCTTCTTCGGTGCTGGGATCCCAGGACTTCATGTATGTCAAACACGGAGCCTACCACTGAGCACACTCTTAGCCCCCAACTTTCTTTAATTTAGCATAACATAATAGGCTACATCTCTGCTGTCCTTCTCAGCTTTTCTTGCAGTACAAATAACTTACATCAAACAACTCGTGATTCTCCAAGTAAATGAACATGTATCCAGAAATTTCCTCTGAGCTCCTTCCCTGTCCTTTTCATCCTTCTTCAATACACTCACGACGCCCCTGCTCACCTAAAACCTAGTGGTGGTCTGCACACAGCTTCTGCTCCTTCAGGACACTTCTCAAGCTCAGCTGCCCCAAGCTTTCTCTAGACACCAAAGGCATCATGAGCTACAGTGTGTATTGATCTCTGCTGCCTTACATTCTGTTTCCTGGCACATCTGCCGTGTGAGGGGTGCTCAATTAATTCCTGGCAAATCAATAGTCTGGAAAGTCTGGGAAAACCCTGGTGGAAAGCCATGAAGCTAAAAGGTCACTGCAGGACAACTTGTAGCAGTCTTGGGCCCAGCAATACTACTTCTAGGAAATGTGCCTATGTAAATAGTTAAGACTATGTTCAAAGATTTAGCTACAAGGCTAGTACACTTAAACAGCAAAATTCAGTATATAACCTTAAGTCTTTCAATAGGGCTTTGGCTACATAAATGTACAATACAATATCTAATACCCATTAAAACATGTATGGGGTATATTTAGTGATATTTGAAGGTCCCAATTTTTGATATTTGAGATAAGAAAAAAAGGTTATGAGTTATTGTGCTCAGCTGACTAATGTTATATGTTCAAAATGTTAACAGTGTGTTTTTGGATGGTGTACTATTTTTTTCTGATTTTGAAAAAAAAATTTGACTTTTCTACGAGCAATCATTATTTTGTGATTTTAAAAGAGATAGGTTTTGGAGAGTGGGGAGATGGCTTGGCGGATAAGACGCTTGCCTACAAAGCCTATCGACCTGGGTTCGATTCCCCAGTACCCAAGCCAGATGCACAAAGAGGCACATGCATCTGGTGTTCCTTTACAGCAGTTGGAGGCCTTGGCATACCCATATTCTCATTTTATCTCTTTGTCGGCTTGCAAATAAATACGAGAGAGACCGGTCCTTGGGGAAAATCCACGGAGAGTTGTTTGTAAATAAGAGAATCCCTCGAAGTAGCTGTCCAGATACCCAACATTGCACAGTGCCGAGGGGGAGTCTGTGCCAATATTTTACCCTGAATTCACAAAATGGAGCCAGGTGTGGGGGGCGGGGCGGGGCAGCCTTCCTAGTAAGCTGTGGAAAACTAGGTAAAACGCACGTTGACTTTTCCAAGCTTTCACCATTTTTTTTCTCCCGTTAACCTATTTGCCTTCCAGATACCCGCCCCCCGCTGCTGTGCAGACTTTGAAACGGTGGTGAAGTCCGTCCCTGCAGGGGGCCTCCCACAGCCCCGCAGGGCTCAGCTGGGGCCTACGGGACTCGGCGGCAGGTCTTCCGGAGTTCCCAGAAGGGGAGCGGGCAGGCCTGGCGCCGCTTCCCGGCGCGTCTTCCCGGAGGCCCCGCCCCCGCGTCGCGGTGAGGGTCGCGTGGGCGCCTCTGGGCGCAACGGGGAGGGCGCGCACGTGCGCCCTGGCGCGCGCCCCTCGCGTCACCGCGCTTCCGGCCTGGTCGCCGGCTCCCTGCGGTCGGTCCTTGCCCGGGCGCCGGTCTGCAGTGGCCGCGCGGGCCCAGGATCCGGCGGCCTGACGTCCCCCTGCCCGAGAGCTGCGCGAAGAGAGCAGCCGGACCAGCGTCCCCGCGCGGTCAGCAGCGTGCGAGTAAATGTGGAAAACAAACAAACAAAAAGGAAGTTTCGTCATCGCAGGCTGGCCTTGAACTCGCGACATCCGCCCGCCTCAGCCTACCGAGTCTGGACGCCGGCGCACCCCCCCGCCCGACGCTGGGTCTTTCTTATTTAACTTGTCAGCTACCCCTAACCAGGGGTCTCTTGTCCCGGTGCAGTGCAGAAGCGAGGCCCCGAAAGCTCCCCAACCTCTGCTCGCGCGACGCGCCCACGCCCACGCCCACGCCAGCCCGAGGCCGCCTGGGCGCTCGTCGCGGGGCGCGCTCGCTCGGGTCCGCCCTCAGGCCCGGGCCGGGAGCGACGGCGCGGACGTGCTGCGGGAAGCGGCCTGCCGGGCTCCGCGCGGGCTCGGGGGCGAAGGTCGGTCTCCTCCGCGTGGTCCCGGCCGCCTCCGGCCCAGCTCGGGGAGGGAGGCTGCCCGCGCCTTCCCACCTCGCGTCCCCGCGGGCGCCCTGGGGCCCGGGACGGTGCTCGCGGAGACGTCCCGCTGACCCGCGCGCAGCCCGACTGCTTCCCCGCCCCCCGCCGCCCGCCGCCCGTCGCCCGTCGCCTGCCGCCCGCGCCCCGGGTCCTGCCCAGAAAAGAGGCTGCGTCACACCCCGTCCCGCGAGCCCCCGAAGTCGTATTTCCTCCCGTGCCTGAACCGCCTTTTTATCTTTTTGTATTCTTTTGTTTTCAAGTTAGGTCCACACTGGCCTTGAACTTACGCACTTCTTCCTATCTCACCTCCCCAGAGGTGGGATTAAAGGCAAGAAGCCCGCATCGAGTGGCCTTTTAAAATGAGAAGAGCATTTTATATATTATTTATTTATTTAAAGTGAGAGGAAAGAGGCGGACAGAGAATGGGTGTGCTAGGGTCTCCATCTTCCCACCCCCAGTGCTTTTAGCATTGATCTTTAGGAGAGAAGGGGCGCTGGTCTAAAAGGGGAGTGTAGCTTCAAAACTGTTGGAGACCTGGAGCTCCAGGAATCAGTGTGATCTATGCTGAATTAACAGCGGACTATTTGGAAGCTTTTTTTTTTTCTAGGTAGGGTCTCACTGTAGCTCAGGCTGACCTGGAAATCACTCTGTTGCCTCAGGGTTGCCTCGAACCCATGGCAGTCCTCCTACCTGTGCCTCCCAAGTGATGGGATTAAAGGCGTGTGCCACCATGCCCGGTTTGGAGGCATTTTTAAGAGTTGTCCTGTCTGGACCATGCTCCTATTTTACAGATGAGAAAATCTAGGATTGTTTGAAGCCACCTAGCTAATGTGGCAGGTAGGAGTGCGATGTGTCTCGTAATATTTGTAATTATGAGGTGTGTATATTCTTCCCTCTTTATAAAAACGAAATGGCTTCCTCAGTAATAGATGCAAATCCTAGCCCCACATACAAAAACACATAAAATGCCCTCGCCCCTGAAAAGGCTAGATTTGGCAATGCAAAACATTTTAGTTATTGCCACAAATTGTAAGTAGTTATTAATCACACGAAATAACTCAAAAGAAGGGGCACAGAAGAATGCCTCTCCAAGACTGCAAAGAAGATTCCACTAACCTTCTGTAATACTGTTGGATGTGTGCTCAAATGCTAAGCTGCTCAATTAGCGACCTGTCAGAGTTGCAGGAATAGATCATCTTTTAGAATATACAATCCATGAAAACACAAGATTTAAATAACAATCTTGCAGAGGCTGAAAGGGCCTGTTGTCTTTGGAATTCCAAGGGTGGCCAACTATACCAAATGTCTAATGGTGGACCAGACTGCCAAACAAATAGAGGAGAAGGTCAAAGGAACCCAAGCTGAAAGTGGTAACCATGAATAAGACCTTATCCTCATGTAGATTGTGAAAAATGTTTTTTGCAATGATGAATACAATTCATTGTAATGCACCTGAGTGCACCTTTGTGTCCATGAAGAAGTTAGGTCTCCCAACGATAGACACCCCCCCCCCAGCAAACCCAGTTATGAAATGTCTCATTTTTAGGTCAACCACTATGCCAGGGAGAGAGGCAGTACTCTTGTCTGACAGCTGTCTTTTTTTTTTTTTAATTGCCTATTTATTTATTGACATTGTAAGCAAAAAGAGAGAAACAGAGAAAATGGGCACACCAGTGCCTCCAGCCACTGTAAACAAACTCCAAATGCATACTTTGTGCATCTGGCTTAACATGAGTACTAGGGAATCAAACCCAGATTGTTAGGCTTTGCAGGCAAGTGCTTTACACACTAAGCCATCTCTCCAGCCCAGCACCTATCTTTTTACCTCTAGCATTTTGACCAATTTCTAGAAATTGTGGAACTCTAGGTGGCTAGGTAGAATCTGTCCATTTTGATTTGATGATCCTACATACTGTTCCTGAAGTTGAAGCAGTATCTATTCCAGTTATGGTGCACACATCTGTAATCCTAATACTTTGGGAGGCTGAGGCAGGAGGATCATGAGTTTGAGGCCAGTCTGAACTACATAGTGTGTTCTAGACCAGTTTTAGCTACATACCAAGACCCTATCTCAAGAGTACATACATACATGCTGGGGAGATAGTTCAGCAATTAGAGCTTGCTGCTGAAGCATGAGGGACTCTCCAATGGGAGACCACCAAGTTTTACTCTCTAAAACCACATAAAGCTGTGTGCCCCCCCCCCCCACACACACCTGTAATCCCAGTCCATGGGGAATAAGGACAGGAGAACCTCTGGTGCTCTATGATGAATAGAAGCTCAGGTGAGGGATAAAACCTGTTGCAGTCAGGTTCGCATTGCTGGCAGAAAAACACCCGACCAAGAGCAGCTTGTAGAGGTTTATTTTGGCTTACAGGCTCAAGGGGAAGCTCCATGATGGCAGGGAAAAACAATGGCACGAGCAGAGGGTGGACATCACCTCCTTGCCAATATCAGGTGGACGACAACCAGCAGGAAAGTGTGCCAAACATTGGCAAGGGGACACTGGCTATAATACCCATAAGCCTGCCCCCAATAATACACTGCCTCCAAGAGGCGTTAATTCCCAAATCTTCATCAGCTGGGAATCTAGCATTCAGAACACCTAAGTTTTTTTTTATTTTTTTATTTTTTATTTATTTATTTGAGAGCAACAGACACAGAGAGAAAGACAGATAGAGGGAGAGAGAGAATGGGCGCGCCAGGGCTTCCAGCCTCTGCAAACGAACTCCAGACGCGTGCACCCCCTTGTGCATCTGGCTAACGTGGGACCTGGGGAACCGAGCCTCGAACCGGGGTCCTTAGGCTCACAGGCAAGCGCTTAGCTGCTAAGCCATCTCTCCAGCCCCAGAACACCTAAGTTTATGGGGGACACCTGAATCAAACTACCACAAACCCCATCTCAGAAATCAATATGAGTGGCAAGAGAAGCATGCTGATGTTCTCTTCTGGCCTTTGCATGCATGCTCATAGAGTGAGTGGGTGCATCTAAATGCACACACACACACACACACAAACACACACATATACACCACACAATACACTAATCTAGATACTCATACGTACACCAAAATACATACAAACATGCATACATACAATTCATAAGTGCCCCAGCCAGCGGGGAGTTAAACAAGGACCCGGGGGGAAATTAACCTGGATGGGAGACAAGAGACACAAAGGAGACCAAGTCTATATTCTGATCAAGGTCTCAAATTTATTCAGGCAAGCACAAGCTTATATACAGAAAATAAAACTTTCTAGACAGTGCCTACATGCCTAAAGTCTGCTCCACAGATGCCTGTGTGTCTGAAGACTGCCAAGGCCATACGATAAGGCCTCTGTGTCTGGAGATCCAAGACCAGCTGCAGTATTCATGGTCAAAGAGCAGCTCAGCTCCCAACATCTACCCCTTCTTTATTTATTAAAAGAAGTAACTGTGCCTGTCTTAGGTTGTCAGAGGCAGAAGAACATCTTTACCTGTCATTGGACAAACATATTATCCTTTAATACATGTCCTGTCTTAGGTTGGATGCCTCCTCCCCCCCCCCACCCCCGGTTTTACCCGTCTCTGGCTACCAGCTGGACAAAATTCAGGGAGAATTAGGATAAAGTCTGAGGGAGCCAAGGATGTGCTCTATAGTGCATACCTTGGACCGCTACGCGAACATTCACAATAGACTTTATTAGACACTTGAAGAAAATAGGCAACAGGCATAAGAGAAGCAGAAAGCAAACTCCCACAGCTGCAAAGCTGCCTATCCAGGAACTTAGAGAGTCCCAACCAGGCAACACAGACTTAATTGTAGCAAGTAAATCATTAGCAGCCTTGGTGGCATCAAAATCAAGATGACTGTTCTGTATAGCTAGAATTTCTGAATGCAAACTAACCAAATCTAACAAAATGTTATCATGGTGACAAATTTCTTCCAAGTGCATTTTGACCTTTACCCAATTTTCATAACTAGCATTGTAAGTTTTAGAGGTGATGCAGATCCATTGGTAATCTGTATGGCATTCCAATCAAGCTCTACAATTTTATTTGAGGAACTTTAAACAAACTTATTTTAAGTAAACTTTATCTATGACAACAAGAACATATGCTGTAGACAGTCTATTCCCCCTTTATTTCTCCCTCTCATGAGAAGACACTCTAATTGCTTTAGGGGACTGGGACGAAGACATCAGATCATTTACTATTTCCTGCTGAATGGGACATGAAGTGGAGACTTGTTGCAGTTAGAGAATCTCTCCCAGAGAGGGGAACTATTTTAATGTACCCCAGAGTGCAGGAAGATAATCTTGAAAGAGAACTTTGGAAAGAAAGAATAAAAGTAAGGAGTTACTGAAAAGTGAGCACATAGCAAACTGGTCTTTTTGTAGGTCGAGGGAATCCAGGTAGACAGGCTTGGATCGTCTCAGAACCGTCTGAGGATGAGCTGGCTGAGATTTTCTTTCAGAACTGTTCATTAAATGGTACAGTAGTATTTAACATGGCTTGTAAAACAGATGAGATGTTAGCAGAGTTATCAGAAACATATACACAACATTTAATCTTGATAATAAAGAGCTATTGGGTGCCATTAAAGGCTATACAAATATATTTTTTGGTCTCAGAACTTATTTATATATTTTAGATTTGAAAATAACCATTTGAACATTTATAATTGTTTTCTTTATTATAGAATTAGAACTGTGGGGAAAAGATATCTTAATGTTTGTTTCCCCTCTTGAACAGCTCTTGTATTACTTAATAGGCCATTCATATATTTAAGGTATTTTTAATCTTTGGTTACACATTTCTCTCTGAGTGTTTAAGACCATGCAGATAGCCAAAAGTTAATTAAGGATTAATTTTGGAGGTCATTAATGGCTCTCCAAAGAGACTTTAGGGACACAGGAGTAGCCCCATAGCTTACTGGTGTCTTTTGCCTGTTAGGATGAGTCAGAGCCATGCTGGCCAAGTAGTTTTCCCTTCTTTGGGAAGTCAGGAGGACTGATTGCTCCTCAATTGTGACTCTTCTGTTTCACATTGTACACCAGTTTTGTTTGGGTCTCCATATCCTTCCTGCTCAGGAAGACAGGTGACTTACCAGGGGGCCAGTGTAGAAGTGTCCCATCATCTCCAGTGGCCTCATGACATGGGAGCACAGGCCAAAATATTGACACTTTTTACTCTGATGATTCCAATTGGCTTTTGCTTCTACATATGTGATTAACACACTTAGAAAGGAAGTTACACCAGCCTGGATGTATGTGCATATAGAGTACATTTACTGAAATAGACTTAATTAAAGAATGTCACAGGACTTCTAAAATCATTTTGTCCTATCTTTACAATTTTTGTTGTACTGTGGTAGCATAAGCCATATATCTGAGGTACAGAAAGTAGGCACATCTCACATTTTAAATATCTAACATTTATAAATATAGGCAGAACCTGTTACCAGTCTTGAAAACAGTACCAGTTGATTTACAAACTTAACTCATTTAACCTAGAAATTGTCAGAACAGGACAAGTAAGACAGTATAAGGTCTTAGCACCTGTGTGAAAACATCTTTGATTAGTTCAGATACCTGTGTGGGTACAAATTACCCAGAAAACATTGGAAACGGAACCATGAAGCTTGATTTTTTTTTTCCTCAGATGAGGACCATTGTTTGAGCATGAGGCTGTGCCCTAAAGTAGGGAATATGTCTTAAGGGTTAATTTTGTTATAAGCACTGGACTTAAGATGCCAAAATTGAGACAGTTACTTTACATACAACAGAGTAGAATCTGGTCTTTTCTGAGCCCAAACAGCTAGCTAAATATTAATATAACCCTTGATAAATCTTTTTGAAAGAAAAAACATTATTTGACAACCAATGATTTTGGCTTAAACTTGATAGCTATTGATTTCATGTACCACAGAAATTTTTATTTACATAAAACAATTTTATATTTTACTCATGACTTAAATTTGATAAAGCTTAAGCAAGCTATCCCAACATATTTTAGCCTGAAAATTTCTTTTCTTTTTTTTACATCTGCACACCTTTATTTACATACTTTAACATTCTGATCTAAGTACCACTCAATAGGCATTTTTAACAAGCACTCTATGTCCCAACATTGAAAAATTCCTTCCCAGTTTCTTTCTTTCTTTTTTTAAAATATTTTTTAATTTTTTTTTTATTTATTTGAGAGCGACAGAGAGAGGAAGAGAAACAGAGAGAATGGGCATGCCAGGGCCTCCAGCCACTGCAAACAAACTCCAGACGCATGTGCCCCCTTGTGCATCTGGCTAACGTGGCTCCTGGGGAATCGAGCCTTGAACCAGGGTCCTTAGGCTTCACAGGCAAGCACTTAACTGCTAAGCCATCTCTCCAGCTCCCCAGTTTCTTCAACCAATTCATCTCACTCCATCATTAACCATCTTTCTTATAAGGCTATTAAAAAATTACACCAAATTGATTAATCCTATTACTAAAAAGAAAGTAGTCTTAATACAAGTTTATGTCATTAAAACCAATAACACACTTGGAAATGATTTTATTAGGAGTAACTAAGGCAAATTGTGTTGTTATCTTGAGGCAGGTTGGCTTAGAAGTCAGGTCAGTTGCCTCCTCCTTTTATTCTTTTTTATTATTATTATTTATTTGAGAGCGACAGACTCAGAGAGAAAGACAGATATAGGGAGAGAGAGAGAATGGGCACGCCAGGGCTTCCAGCCACTGCAAACGAACTCCAGACGTGTGTGCCCCCTTGTGCATCTGGCTAACATGGGACCTGGGGAACTGAGCCTTGAACCGGGGTCCATAGGCTTCACAGGCGAGCACTTAACCACTAAGCCATCTCTCCAGCCCCTCCTTTTAAGTAATAGGACATTACAATCTTTTTAAAAAATATATGACAAATTATAAGTTACCTCTTCAGAGGGAGTTCTGTTGTTTTTAATAATCCTCTATGTAAGGTGAAGTTGACCTAGAACAAATATCTGGCGAATTCACTCCTGCAAAAGACATTTAACTTTTCCTTATTAATTTCTATGCCTAGGTCTTTGATTTCCTTTAAATGGTTCTCTAGAAGAGAAAGGGGTGTCACCTGCATCTGTCTCATCTCTTTAGGTACAAACAATCACAAACATGACACGACTAGCAAGCACAATGAGCACACATAAACACATACACACACACATAAAAAGAACAAATCCTTCTGATAAAATCAAAAAATGTGCTTAAAGAAGTTGAAGCAATTTCAATTCCTTGTGCTTTTAAAATATCTTTTACTATGGCAATTAGCAACTTTTTTACCATTTGCTAAATCTTTTTCCTTAACCCGTGTTCCTTGTGTCTTGAGAGAAGTTTTAAGCTCTTTAACAATTCATGGTTACTTAATGCTTGTCCCATAATTGCATCACTTTTCTTACCTCTCCAGATCTGTATCACAGGCGGGCACTCCTGCGGTGATCTGCATGTGGATCTTCACTCACCGGTGAGGTGGCGATCCAATGGGGGAGGGGGGAAAGACGGCTGTCCACTCGAGTGATGTCCAGGTCACACTTCGTACCTCGAGCCCCACATTCGGGCGCCACTCACCCCAGCCAGAGGGGAGTTAAAACAAGGACCTGAGGGGAAATTAACCTGGATGGGAGACAAGAGACACAAAGAAGGAGACCAAGTCTATATTCTGATCAAGGTCTCAAATTTATTCAGGCAATCACAAGCTTATATACAGAAAATAAAACTTTCTAGACAGTACCTATGTGCCTAAAGTCTGCTCCACAAATGCCTGTGTGTCTGAAGACTGTTTGCTAAGGCCATACGATAAGGCCTCTGTGTCTGGAGATCCAAGACCAGCTGCAGTATTCACGGTCAAAGAGCAGCTATAGCTCCCAACACATAAGAAAGTTCAAAGGGTCAAAATTAGACAAGATGCTTTTATAATATAACACATTAGGGAATTTAGCATATCAGATAGTAAAATTTATAAAATTAAGCTGGACACGGTGGCATATGCCAGAAACCCGGCACTGGGAGGCAGAAACAGGAGTTTCATGAGTAACATCAGCCTGAGCTGCATAGCAAGTTCCAGACTAGCCTGGAATACAGTAGCAAGACTCTGCCTCATAAATAAGTAAATTACTTAGTTAACTTACAAAAAATAGTAACTAAGATAGTATGTATTGGTACAGAATAGGAAAATAAATGTGACTCTAGAGAGACCAGACATGCCTGAAGAATAAAGAAGAAAAGCTGGATGTGGTGGTACATGCCTTCAATCCTAGCACTTGGGAGGCAGACGTAGGAGGACCATTGTGAGTTCAAGGCCAGCCTGTGACTGCAGACTCAGTTCCAGGTCAGCCTGGACTAAAGCGAGACCCTACCTCAAAAAAAAAAAAAAATAATAATAATAATAAAGAGAAGAAAGATCTTCCAGTAAATGAGGCTGGAGTAGGAAAACCTTTAAACTTAAGTTTTCTTAAATGGGACACAAATCATAAAATATTGGTAACTGGGACACACTAAAACATAGAAAATTTACTCATCAAAAGACTTCATGAGGGACTGAAAGGATTGCTCAATAGTTAAGGTGTTTGCCTGCAAAGCCTTATGACCTGGAATCAATTTTTCAGTAAACCCAGATGCACAAAGTAATACGTGCATATGGAGTTCATTCGCAGAGGCTAGAGGCCTGGCACTCTCATTCTCTTTCTCTCTCCTTGCAAATAAGTAAAATTTAAAAATACTTCATAAAATGCTTGTCATCAACTGCGAAGATACATATATCACATTTAAGTGATGAAAGTAGTGTCAAGAATATACAAAGATGCTAGGCATGGTGGCTTACACCTTGAATCCCAGCACTTGGAAGGCAGAGGTAGGAGGGTCACTGTGAATTTGAGTCCAGCCTCAGATTACATAGTGAATTCCAGGTCAGCCTGGGCTAGAGTGAAACCCTACCTCAAAAAACCAAAAAAATAAAGTTAAAAAAGAATATATATATATATATATATATATACATACATACATACATACATACATATACAAAGAGGGACTGGAGAGATTGCTTAGTGGTTAAGGTGCTTGTCTGTGAAGCCTAAGGACCCAGGTTTGAATCTCCAGTACCCATGTAAGCCAGATGCACGTGGTGGTGCATGCATCTGGAGTTCATTTGAAGAGTGGCTAGAGGTCCTGGCACACCCATTCTCTCTCTAAGAAATAAAAATGAAATATTTTTTAAAACATAAAAAATTGAGTTTTTTTCATCATTATTATTTTCAAGGGGTTACTGAATGTTAGAAAATCTGTAATGTTTTATTTGAGATATGTAAATAATGTATACAGACTTGTATGTGATGGGAAGTATTTAAATTCTAGTTTTTTTTTTAAGGAAGAAACTGAATGTTTATAAGGAAAAACTAATAAAGTTATGTTTGGCCATGAAAAAAAAATTGATACATAGAGGTCTGGAGTGATGGCTCAGCTTGCTAAGGTGCTTGCCTGCAAAGCTTAATGACACATGTTTGATTCCTGTACCCATGTAAAGCCAAATGTATGATAGTACAGTAGTACTTGCATCTGGAGTTCATTTGCAGTGTCTGGAGGCCCTGACGTGCCCGTTTTCTTTCTCTCTCTGTCTCTCTTCTCTCTCTCTCTCTCTCTTTGCTTGCAAATAAATTTAAAAATTTTAAAAATATTTTAAAATATACAAAGAACACTTAGTAATTAATAACAAACAAAGAACAGGAAAAATGGAACAAAAACTAAAACAGGTACTTTACAAAAGAGGAAAGGCAAATCATCAAAACATTAAAAGATGTTCTGCCTTGTAAGGAGTGACATGAACATTACAATACTTTTGCATACCTAATAGACTGACAATTTCAAATGTAGAGAAAGCTATTGAACATTGGAACCTCTTATAACACTGTAGGTGAGTGTGCAAATATTTTCAGGCACTCTGAAAAACAGTTAAGCATTACCTACCAGGATTGAGCATATAGGTGGCCTACAACACTGCAAGTCTGCAAGTTACATACTATAGAACTCTTGCACATCATGTACATGGAGGCTGGAGGTGAGAGTATAGTTTAGTGGTGGAGCTCTTGCCTAGCATGCACAAGACTCTGGCTTCAATTGCCAGCAGTACCAGAAAAAACAAATCAAAACAAAACAACCAGGCGTGGTGGCGCACATCTTTAATCCCAGCACTCAGGAGGCAGAGGTAGGAGGATCTCCGTGAGTTTGAGGCCACCCTGAGACTACATAGTGAATTCCAGGTCAGCCTGGCCTAGAGTGAGACCCTACCTCAAAAGACAAAAAACAAAACAAAACAAAAATTTGAAGAAAAGAAGTAAAACTAGCACATGAGTTTTCATAGCCACATTGCTCAGAATCATATAAAAAGGAAAACAATCCAAATGGCCAGCAAGAGTGGAATAGCGCTCAGTCGAATCATCGAGCTGGCTGGAGGCAGTTGTAGGCCTCATGTTCTGCTGCTGTGCATGCCAGAAGGATGGCCCACAAGCAGATTCACTACTCAGACCAGTACTTGAAGTGCCGACATGTCATGTTACCCAGAGAACTTTCCAAACAAGTACCTAAGACCCACCTCATGTCTAAAGAGGAGTGGAGAGGACTTGGTGTCCAACGGAGACTAGGATGGGTTCATGACATGATTCAAGAGCCAGAACCACACATTCTTCTTAGGTGACCTCTTCCGAAAGAACAACAAAAATGAAGTACATCTGGGATCCTCACATCTTTCCAACTGAATGTACATGTGTGTGTGAATACTTGGAAAATGTGCTAATGAATCATCCATACCTGTGCATGAGCTGTGTTCTTCACAGCAGCAGAGCTCAGTTAAATACAACTGCAAATTGGTTATTGGAAGGTGTTTAAGATAGTTTCTTCATGTCAGTTTTTCTCCTAGTATAAGTGCCTCTTTGACTTCACCTGTTACTTTACTTAAATAAAGTTCGTAATGTTACATTTTAAAAAGTGGAGGGCTGGAGAGATGGCTTAGCAGTTAAACGCTTGCCTGTGAAGCCTAAGGACCCCGGTTCAAGGCTCGGTTCCCCAGGTCCCATGTTAGCCAGATGCACAAAGGGGCACACGCGTCTGGAGTTCGTTTGCAGAGGCTGGAAGCCCTGGCGCGCCCATTCTCTCTCTCTCCTTCTATCTGTCTTTCTCTCTGTGTCTGTCACTCTCAAATAAATAAAATTTTAAAAAGTGGAATAGCTTTCTGCTGTGGGCTCGCTGCTGACTGTCGAAATGGGCAAGTTTATGAAACCTGGGAAAGAGGGCCTCGGCAATGGCCTATAATGTTTTGGGGGCATTAGGGACCTCCCTGGCCAACAACTCACTAGAGGTATCCCATCCCTGGCCCTGAAAATTTTCTAACAACGATCTGTGGCTCCTGAGTGTTCCATTGTCTGAAACCAGAGGATTCCATATGATTTATTTGCATCTCTTAGATTTTGATTAGCCCTCACTCCACCTTTCCATTACTCAATCTCTTCTCCTGACCTCACTTTGGGCCTTTTCACCCCTGTTAATCTATTCTTCTACTTACATATATACAATACCAACCTCTTAAGTACCCTCCTCCCTTCCTTTCTCTTCCCTTTATATTTCCTTTTTAACTTCCTGGTCTCTGCTACTGAGTTTTTTCCGTCTCACACAGAAGCCCAATCATAATGATGGCACCTTTGACTGTCCCTATAGTCATGCTCTGGTCTGAAATTGGCTGCTAGTCACACAAAGTGACAGCTGTTGTGGGCCAAAAGAAAATTGCCTCAAGATCAAAGATCAAGTCTTCTGTGAAGGTTTATAACTATAATCGCCTCATGCCCACAACATACTCTGTGTATATCTCCTTGGACAAAACTATTGTCAACAAAGATATCTTCACAGACCCAGCTCTGAAACATGAGGCCAGACAGGAGGCCAAGGTCAAGTTTGAGGAGATATACACGATGGGCAAGAACAAGCTTCTTCCAGAAGCTTCAGTTTTAGATGTGTTATCCCCCCACCACTAAAAATAAAACAATCAAAAAAAGTGAAATAGATAATTACGTTTTCAGAAAAGGGAATGTTGTGGAGCTTGGAAGTGACAAACTACTATCTACACGTGTCAGTGTGGATGACAAACAGTGTTGGGAGGAGCAAGTCAAGAAAAAATATATTACTCATCTATTTAGGCCAAAGTTCAAAACAGTCAAAACTCAACATTCTTTTATAAGCAAATGTACACATGTGATGGTTATCCTAAAAGAGAATGATTATCCTAAAATTTAGGACATGACCTCAGTGTTGTATGTGGGTGGTAAGCAGTTGAGGAAGCCACACAGTGGCTTGCTGAGGCATGGACAGTCTTTTCTTTCTTAACCCAGAACAAGCTAGACAGAGTGTTCATTCTAACTTTAGTTTTCTAAAAATACATATCTGGGGCTGGGAAGGTGGCTCAGTAGTTACAAGGCACTTGTTTGCAAAGCCTTTAGTTCTGGGTTCAATTTCCAAGCCACCCACATAAACTGGACACAAAAAAGTGGTGCATCTGATGTGGCAAAGGCATGACATCCTCCCCCCGCCAAGTAAGTAAAATGTATATTTATGTTTATGAGTATGAATTAAGTCTTAGAAGCCATATTGAATTAAACATAAAGCAAAAAAGTCAGGGGCTAGAAAATGGCTCAGTGATTACAAGGCCTGCTGGCTCAGGGTTCAATTCTCTGCATCCACATGAAGCCAGATGCACAAAGTGGTGCATAAAATGTTGGATGTTTGTCATAAGTACCTTGAATCATCCAGAAGTGACTAGGCAGTAATGCACTCAATTTAATAAGCTAAGTAATATTTGTCAGCTGCCTTAAAAAGATCCATTATGATGATTAAAGTTTTTAAAAGAAAAAAAATGTTGATGATTATTTTTTAAATTGATGTTTCTTCTTTGCCCAGTAATGTTGGAGAATCATGATTTTTAAACAAAGGAACAGAAATGAGTAGACTTAATAGCTAATGTTTATAGATTTATGTCAGAGGCTGGATAGTCTGGAAGCCATGATAGGTCAAGAGTGAGTGGAGTTCAGCCTTAAAGGAAGCTGCAGTTGGGCCCTATAATCATGAATAAAAACAGGACCAATTTTCCTAAGCAAACCCACATCTGGTAGGATCCAAGACAGGAGTGTGACTGGCCCCCAGGAAGGAGGAAACACAAGCTCTGTACTGGAGAAGCACTCAGGCTGTCTCATGCATGTATGCCTGGTCTCTGCCAGTCAGTTTTGGATACATTTCTGGCCCCCATATCCTCAGTCTTCAAATCCACCCAGGGATGGCTACCCAGAGAGAGGCTGACCCTTGTTCTGGGTCCTAAATTTCCAGGGGAGACATTGTGATTGTCTCAGCTCAGGTTTGGCAACAACTATTGGTCAAATGTAAATAGAGTGGGAAACCAGGGAGCTACCTCTGCAGTTACATGGGCTAACAGTTCATGTCCTACAGAATGCAGGAGAGAAAGCCAAGAGAGCAGGAGAGCCTTTCTCAGCAAGAAGAGAATTCTGGGCAAATTTCCAAAGGTAGAAATATCTGTGTGGCTCTTGTAGTAAATTGGGGGGATCATTTGAGTAGATATGAGGTTATGCAAAAGTACCACAAGATTAAATTGGAGGATTGCAGTCACATTGGAGAAATTCCTGGGTGTCAAGCTAAAAGTGTTCAATATTCTCCACTTTACCATTATAACTGTACAGATGGAATAAGTGTAGTAAGTCTTCATCAAAATTATTATATTTATGAAGCTTTTAGAGGTTAGGAGTTGTTTGGGGCTGTGCAAGGTAGCTAATTCCTGTGCATGCTGAAATAGGAGGATTTCTAGAAGTTCAAGGATAGTCTGGGCTACATAAAGAGCTCTAGCTAAGCCTAGGCTATGGTAAGGTCCTGCCTCAAAAACAGAGAAAAACAAACCGTATACACACAAACCATGAAAAATCCATTTAAATGCTTATGCTTATCATACAGTTGTCCATGGAAATAAACTGAATACCCATTAACAGACTGGACAAAACATCTACTGTATATTCATCCTATACAACTCGGTGTAGTCATTAAAAAGAATGATGTAATATAAAAAAGGGATTCAGTGGAGACAGTAGAGGAAGGAGGACCAAGGAGAGTGGTGGAAAGGATTATGATGTTGATATATTGTGTAAATGTATTGAGGTTATCAATCAAAAGATTTTTTTTTTTTTTAGTTGGGCATGGTAGCTCACACCTTTAGTCCCAGCACTGGAAAAGGCAGGGGAAGGAGGATTGGCATGAGTTTGAGGCCACCCTGAGACTACACAGTGAGTTCCAGGTCAGTCTGGGCTAGAGCCAGATGTAAGACCCTACCTCCAAAAAGAAAAATAATAATTTTTTTAAAGAATGATTTAGAGGGCTGGAGAGATGGCTTAGTGGTTAAGTGCTTGCCTGTGAAGCCTAAGGACCCCGGTTCAAGGCTCTATTCCCCAGGACCCATGTTAGCCAGATGCACAAGGGGGTGCATGCATCTGGAGTTCGTTTGCAGTGGCTGGAAGCCCTGGCACACCCACTCTCCTCTCTCTCTCTCTCTCTCTCTGCCTCTTTCTCTCTCTCTTTCTGTCGCTCTCAAATAAACAAATAAAAATAAACAAAAAAAAATTTTTTTTAAAGAATGATTTAGATATGCCAAGTAATACAGGCCTGTAATCTTTTTTTTTTTTTTTTTTGGTTTTTTGAGGTAGGGTCTCATTCTAGCCCAGGCTGACCTGGAATTCACTATGGAGTCTCAGGGTGGCCTTGAACTCACAGTGATCCTCCTACCTCTGCCTCCCAAGTCCTGGGATTAAAGGCATGTGCCACCATGCCCGGCGGGGCCTGTAATCTTTAACTATTTGAAAAACTGAGGCAGGAAGATTACAAGTTAAAAGCCAGCCTGGGCCACTTAGATATTATTTCAATTTTTATTTTTTGTTTTTAATTTAAATTTTATTGACAATTCCATGATTGTAGATAATAACCCATGATAATTCCCTCCCTCCCCCCACTTTCCCCTTTGAAACTCCACTCTCCATCATATCCCCTCCCCCTCCCATTCAGTCTCTCTTTTATTTTGATGTTATGATCTTTTCCTCCTATTATGATGGTCATGTGTAGGTAGTGTCAGGCACTGTGAGGTCATGGATATCCAGGCCTTTTTGTGTCTGGAGGAGCACGTTGTAAGGAGTCCTACCCTTCCTTTGGCTCTTATATTCTTTCCACCACCTCTTCTGCAATAGACCCTGAGCCTTGGAAGGTATGATAGAGAGAAGGTGTGATAGAGATATTTCAGTGCTTAACACTCCTCTGTCACTTCTTTTCAGTACTATGGTACCTTCTGAGTCATCCCAAGGTCACTGCCATCTAAGAAAAGAAGCTTCTCTAACCAAAAGTGAAAGTAGCATTAATATATGTGTATGAACATTAAGAGAAGTGCTTACTGGGCAGTTTGGTGAGCATACTATATACATTTAGCCAGAGAGCAACAGACATTACACCCCCAGGGCTCATGACTACCCCAGTTGTAGGTTTTCAGTATGACGGATGTATTCCCTCCCATGGGGTAGACTTCTAGTCCAATTAGAGAGTGGTTGGTTTTCCTCATGACAGACATGCCACTATTGCACCTGTTGTCTCATTTGGCCTGGCTGGCTAAATTGAAGGCATGCAGTGTCCATGTTGAGTATTTCCACTGGTGATTTCTCTTTCTCCCATGGAATTGCATGCAGTGTAGCTTTTTCCAGCTTTCTGTCAGTTGGTCTACATGGAGGAGGTTTTCAACAGCTCCAGCAGGATTTCTCCATGACCTTGCAGCCCAAGTACATGGAGTCATCAGCAATATCGCCTTTCCATCTATTCCTGGTGGGAAACCAAGAGCCTTGGAAATGGCCTGTAATGTTTTGGGGATATCAGGGACCTCCCTGGCCAACAATTCGCTGGAAGGTAACCCAACCCTGGCACTGAAACTTTTCTAGTAACAACCTATGGCTTCTGAATATTCCCTTGTCTGAAAAAGTAGGTTTCCATATGATTTATTTATATCCTCTTAGATTTTAATTAGTCTTCCCTCCACCTTTCCTTTACTCAATCTCTTCTCCTGGTCTCACCTAGGCATTTTCATCACCATTAATCTGTGCTCTGCTTACATATATACAATATCATCCTATTAAGACTCCCCTTCCCTTTCTATTCCCTTTATATCCCCTTTCTAGATTACTGGCCTCTGCTACTGAGTTTTATTCCTACTCATATTGAAGTCAAATCATTTGTAGCTAGGATCCACATTTGAGAGGAAACATGTGATGTTTGGCTTTTCTGGGTCTGGGTTATCTCACTAAGTATAATCCTTTCCAGATCCATCCATTTTCCCCCAAATTTCATATTTTCATTTTTCTTTACCGCTGAATAGAATCCCATTGTGTAAATGTGCCACATCTTCATTATACTCATCAGTTGAAGGACATCTGGTCTGGTTTCATTTCCTAGCTATTGTGAATAGAGCAGCAGTAAACATGGTTGAGAAAGTATCTCTAAGGTAGTGAGATAAGTCATTAGGATATATGCCTAGGTGTGGTATAGCTGAGTCATATGGTGAATCTATTTTTAGCTGTCTCAGGAACCTCCACACTGATTTCCACAATGGCTGGACCAGATTGCATTCCCACCAACAGTGTAGAAAGGTTCCTCTTTTTCCACATCCTCGCCAGAATTTATGGTCATTAGTTTTCATGATGGTAGCTAATCTGACAGGAGTGAGATGGAATCTCAACATAATTTTAATCTGTATTTCCTTGAAGTGTAGGGATGTAGAACATTTTTTAGATGCTTATATGCCATCTGTATTTCTTTTTTTGAGAAATCTCTATTTAGTTGCATAGCCTATTTTCAATTGGGTTATTTGATTTCTTATTATTTAGTTTTTGAATTCTTTGTTTATCCTAGATATTAATCCTCTGTCAGATGTGTAGCTGGCAAAGATTTCCTCCCATTCTGTAGGTTGCCTCTTTGCTCTATTCACAGTGTCCTTTAATGTACAAAAGCTTTGTAATTTCATGAGGTCCCAGAAGTTGATCTGTGGTTTTATTTCCTGAGCAAGACCAATATGTTAAAGGGTTTCCCCTATTTTTTGCTTTAGCAGTTTCAGAGGTTCAAGTTCATATTAAGGTCTTCGGCCCATTTGGACTTAATTCTTGTGCATGGAGAAAGATGAGGATCTATTTTTATCCTTTTACATACAGATAACCAGTTTTCCCAGCACCATTTGTTAAAGAGGCTGTCTTTTCTCCAATCAGTATTTTTGGCATTTGGTTGAAGATCAAGTGGCTATAGCTACCTGGACTTACATCTGGGTCCTCTGTTGTGTTCCATTGATCTACATGTCTGTTTTCACACCAGTACCATGTTGTTTTTGTTATTATGGCTCTGTAATATAGCTTAAAATCAGGTATGGCGATACCACCAGCCTTATTTCTGTTGCTCAAAATTAGATATTTGAGGGTTGTTGTTTTTTTTTTTTTGTGTGTCCAAATGAAATTTTGGATTTTTTTTTTCTGTGAAGAATGCCTTTGGAATTTTGATGGGGATTACATTAATGTGTAGATTGATTTTGGTAAGATTGTCATTTTCACAATATTGATTCTTCCAATCCAAGAACAAGGGATGTCTTTCCATTCCCTGGTGTCTTCTGCAATTTCTTGCTTGCATGTATTAAAGTTTTCATTATAGAGATCCTTCACTTCCTTGGTTAGATTATTATTTTTTTTTCAAGGTAGGGTTTCACTCTAGCTCAGGCTGACCTGGAATTTACTATGTAATCTCAGGGTGGCCTTGAACTCATTGTGATTCTCCTACCTCTGCCTCCCTGGTTAGATTTTTTTCCCAAGGCACTTTTATTATTATTTTTGATGCAATTGTGAGTGGGAGTGATTCTCTGATTTCATCTTCTGTGTGTTTGTTGTTAGCATATAGGAAGGCTACTGATTTCTGTGTGTTTATTTTGTATCCTGATACATGGTTATAGGTGTTTATCAGCTCTAACAGTTTGCTGGGAAAGTCTTTAGGGTTCTTTATATGTAGAATCATGTCATATGCAAATAATGATAACTTGATCTCTTCCTTTCCAATTGTATACCTTTTATGTTTGTTTCTTGTCTTATTGCTATAGCTAAGACTTCCAGTACTATATTAAATAAAAGTAAGGACAATGGACACCTTGTTTTATTCCTGATTTTAGTGGAACAGCTTCAAGTTTTTCTTCATTTAGTATTATGTTGGCTATAGGTTTGTCATAAATAGCCTTTATTATGTTGAGATATATTCCTTCTATTCCCAGTCTCTGTAGGACTTTTATCATGAAGGGATGTTGGATTTTGTCAAATGCCTTTTCTGTATCAAATGAAATGATCATGTGTTTTTTGTCCTTCAGTCCATTTATATAATGTATTACATTTATCAATTTGCATATGTTGAACCATCCCTGCATCTCTGGGATAAAGCCTACTTGGTCAGGGTAAATGATCTTTCTGATATGTTCTTGTATTCTATTTGCCAATAACTTGTTGAGAATTTTTGCATCTATGTTCATAAAGGAGATTGGTCAGTAATTTTCTTTCTTTAGTTCTGTCTTTGTCTGGTTTTGGTATTAGGGTGATGCTGGCTCTATAGAAGGAGTTTGGTAATGTTCCTTCCTTTCCTATTTTATGATAAAGTTTGAGAAGCATTGCAGTTAGTTCTTCCATGAAGATATGGTAAAAGCCACCAGTGAATCCATCTGGGCCTGGATATTTTTATTTTGTTTTATTTTATTGTTTATTTATTTGACAGAGAGAAAGAAGGAGAAAGATAAGAGAGAAAGAGAGAGAGAGAGAAAGAGAGAGAGAGTATATGGGTGTGCCACGGTGCCAGGATGACCTGTCTATTGGTGAGAGTTTGAAGTCACCCACTACAATTGTGTTAGGTGTTATCTGTGACCTTAGTTCTAACAGCTTTTGTTTGATGAAATTGGGAGTCCCCATGTTAGAAGCATATATGTTTAGGATTGTAATGTCCTGTTGGAGTGTTCCTTTAATCAATATAAAGTGACCTTTCTTATCTTTCCTAACTAATGTTGGTCTGAAGTCTACCTTGTCAGATATTAGGATAGCAACTTCTGCTTGTTTTCTAGGCCCATTTGCTTGAAACACTATCTTCCAACCTTTCTCCCTAAGATAGTGTCCATTCTCTGTAGAAAGGTGAATTTCTTGGAAACAACAAATTGAAGGATCCTGCTGTGTAACCCAGTCTGCAAACCTATGTATTTTGGTTGAGGCATTGAGGCAATTAAGAGTTATTATTGGGCTGGAGAGATAGTTTAGCGGTTAAGTGCTTGCCTGTGAAGTCTAAGGACCCCGGTTTGAGGCTCGATTCCCCAGGACCCACGTTAGCCAGATGCACAAGGGGGCGCACGTGTCTGGAATTCATTTGCAGTGGCTGGAAGCCCTGGCATACCCATTCTCTCTCTCTCTCTCTGCCTCTTTCTCTCTCTGTCACTTTCAAAAAAATAATAAACAAATTTTTAAAAAAAGTTATTATTGATAGGTGTGTATTTATTTTTGCCATTTTTATTGTTTTAAACTTCCTCCAGTTTTACCTTTGCTCTTTTGTATTAAGTAGTATATGAGTATGGTTTGTTTTTTTTCAAGTTCCTTATATGTGTGATTTTCTTTCTCTTCAGCATGGAGGATCCTTTCAAGTATTTTCTGTAGAGTTGACTTTGTCTTCAAATATTCCTTTTGCCTAATTTTGTTGTGGAATGTCCTTATTTCTCTGTCTATTTGAGTGGACAGCTTTGCAGGCTAAAGTAACCTTGGTTTATAGTTGTTATTTTTCAGAACTTGGAATATATCATTCCAAGCCCTTCTGGCTTTTAAAGTTTTTGTTAAGTAACCTGCTGTGATCCTGATGGGCTTGCCTTTGTATCAAACTTGCTTTTTGTAACTGTTTTAAATATATTTTATTTGGTTTGTGTGTTTGGTAGTTTAATTATAATAAGGCGAGGAGAAGTTCTTTCCAGGTTTTGTCTGTTTGATGTTCTAAAAGCTTCCTATATCTTCATTGGCATCTCTTTCCCAATTTGACAGAAATTTTCTTCTTTGTTGAAAACACCTACTATGCCTTTGGAGTGAAATTCTTCTCCTTCTACTATACCTTGAATTCTTATGTTTGATCTTTTCATAGTGTCCCAAATATCTTGACATTCCCATTCATACTTTCCTATTAGTTTGTCTCTCTCTTTGTCGGATTGTATTTGATCTGCCACATGGTCTTCTAGTTTAGATATTCTGTCCTCTCCTTCGTCCATTCTACTGGTGAGATTTTCTACAGAGATTTTTATTTGACTGGCTGTGTTTTTCATTGCTTGTATTTCTGACTGGTTTTTCTTTATTATTTCTACTTCCTCATCTATGTCTTGTATTGACCTCCTTAGTTCATTAAATTGGTTTCCCGTGTCTTCTTTGCTTCCTTTGATTGCCTCTTTTATTGCTTTGAGCATATTTGTAATCATTTTTTTTGAAATCTTTCTCAGGCATTTCCTCTAGAGCAGTCTCATTAGAGGTCATTTCTGATGGAAAAAAAAAGTATAAACTTTTTTGGTGGATTTGTATTGTCTTGATTTTTTGTATCATAATGTAGAGATTTTTGCATCTTAGGTAAATTTAATGCCTGGGTTTTCTAATTATCTGCAGTATTATTAGATGTATCAATCAATCTGATGTTACATATCTTCAGGGTAGGAGCTTAAGGTGCTAGGTGTGTCTGTTAAGACTCTCAGAGTAACCACAAAAGTGATCGTAGGTGTTGGGTTTGCCTTTTATGACAGTATTCTAGTTGGCTGGGTGTAACAAAATACAGGCAACTCCTAAAATTTAACTAAACAATGAACAATATACACATTCAATGAAAAGTAGCCCAGAGTATTTTTGCAAGAGTAGGTATTATGACAAACAGATCCTCTAACAAAGTCACAGTCCCTAAGGATATGTGTTGCTCCACACTCAGTCCTGTCAATTGGGAGGCTAAGATTTCTGGTCCGTAGAAGGTTTCAAGATCAGCTTGTGACTGACTGAGACCCATCCCCAATGAACAACAGAAGAGGAGACAAAGGCACTACAAATCAGGAAGCAACAAATGACAAGCCAAAAATATAGCTTATTTAAGAATGGTAAATCTGACCATCCATCAGATTTAACATATAATTTACCCTGACATGGAAGGTGCAATTAGCACTTCTGATGCAAGCCTATATACTAGGCTTATTTGGTGGGTACTGACCTGGTGTAATCCCAGTTACCTTTTGGGATGATGTCTTTGGTCTCAATTATGCTGCATGCCCACTTGGATCCCCTTTTGCTGCACTGTGGGCTCAGGAAGCCTGGCTGGAGTTTGTGGGTCACTGCTGTGATGTGCTGGGTGCTGTATAGGTGAGTTCCCTTCCCCAGGTCTCTTGTGCTTACTGGTGCTTGCAATGGCAGTGGGGAGAGGGCAGGCTGTGGATGGTGGTTGAAGTTCTCCTGCTGGTCCTTGCAATCCTCTTTCTCAGGAGCCACTCTCTGGCCCCTGCTGTCCTCCCTTCACATTTCTTAAGTTTGCCAGGAGGCTGGTGTGAGTGGAAAATCCCCTCACCTGGCTTTTCCTGTGGCTCCAGTGGAGTCTTGTGGCTGTGGCTGCACAGACCTGGTTTAGCACTGCTGCTGGTGCTGCTGGATCTGCTTCTTCCTGCTTCTGTGGTCTCTAGACACCCTGGATCTCTGCTACTTCTCTGCTGTGGTTGATAATTTCTTATACACCTTCACTTTTTAGTTGAAGAGTATATTTGGCTGGATTATTATGTTTTTTTTTTGTTGTTGTTTTTTTTTTTGTCTCCTAGGCTGCTTTGGCATGGCTCCTACACCACCATCTTAACTGTCCCATCTTAACCCAGCTATTTCAACTTTTAAAAAGTATAAATAAAGAAAGCTTGGGATATAGTTCATTGGTAGCATACTTACCTAGCATGTGTAAGACCCTGAAAGATTTAATCTCTAATACTGTAAAGAAAAAGAATCTGTAATCACTAACAGGAAAAGATCTGTTCATCACCAGAAAAAAAAAAAAAAAAAACAAAAAACAAAACAAAGGAGTAAAATGACATGTATAATATGATTCCATCTATGTAAAATACTTTAAAATCTATAGCTTTGAAATAGTAGAGATGTTTCTGAAAGAACATTTATGAAGCTTATAAAGTGGTTTCCTGTGGGGCAGGACATGGGCTGTTGAGTAGGTGAGGGAGTTGGTGAGGTGCAGCATTGAGATCAAGCATGTCACAAGCTAGAGAAGAAAACAAGAGTACAAACACATCATTGAAAATTAAGTTACAGGGCTGGGGAAATTTCTCAGTGGTTAAAGCCTTCCTGAGTTCAATTCCCTAGCACCTGTGTAAAACCATATACAAAGTGATGAGGTCCCACTGCACCAATGACAATGGAAGGTGGAGCCAAGAAACCCTTCAATTTGCAGGCCAGCTAGTCTGACATTGTAGTCTGGCAGTTTATTTGCAGTGGCAAGAGACCATGTCTCAAAGAAGGTGGAGCACAGACTCCTTAAAGTTACCTCTGACCTCTACACATATATTGTGGCATGCACACCTGCACCCCCACATATTTTTTTTTTTTTTTGGAGGTAGGGTCTCACTCTAGTCCAGGCTGACCTGGAATTCGCTATGGAGTCTCAGGGTGGCCTCAAACTCATGGCAATCCTCCTACCTCTGCCTCCCAAGTGCTGGGATTAAAGGCGTGTGCCACCATGCCTGGCTAATTTTTTAATTTAAATTACAAAAAAATGTTAAATCAATTTTCATTAAGACTTGAAAAAAAAACATGAACTTTGTTTTGGAGATGGGAGCAACATTGCCCACCATTATAAAGTACCTTGAAATTTGCAGTGATTAACTAACACTTGGCATGCTGTAGGCACCTGTTAGGCCTTTCATATATCAAGTCATTTAACACTCAGGAGGGCATGATGGGTAAATACTGTAATGCTCTTACCTTCCTGATCACTTGTGAGGCACATGGGATAAATTACAGTCCTACGATCACATTGCCAGTAAGTGATGGAATTCTAGAGGGAATGAGCGAGTGTGTGTGTGTGTGGTGTGTGTAAGAGATGGGAAAGCCAGGAGTCTTTTGTCATTCTTCTACCTTGTTTCGCTGACCCTAGCACTCACACTGTTTTTATTAGACTGGCTGACCTATGGGCCCAAATGCTCTGCTGGGATTACAGCCATTCATGGTCACACCCGGCTTTTTTTGTGGGTGCTAGAGAAGGAACTCTGATCTTCATGTTTGTGCACTTTCCAGCCCCAGGATTCTTGCATCTCAGTTTGTTGTGTTGTAGTTTGGGTCTGTTTTTTGTTTTGTTTGTTTGTTTCCTTTTTTTTTTTTTTAAATAATTTTTATTAACATTTTCCATGATTATAAAATATATCCCATGGTAATTCCCTCCCTCCCCACCCCCACACTTTCCCGTTTGAAATTCCATTTTCAATCATATTACCTCCCCATTACAATCATTGTAATTACATATATACAATATCAACCTATTAAGTATCCTCCTCCCTTCCTTTCTCCACCCTTTATGTCTCCTTTTCAACTTACTGGCCTCTGCTACTAAGTATTTTCATTCTCACACAGAAGCCCAGTCATCTGTAGCTAGGATCCCCATATGAGGGAGAACATGTGGCGCTTGGCTTTCTGGGCCTGGGTTACCTGACTTAGTATAATACTTTCCAGGTCCATCCATTTTTCTGCAAATTTCATAACTTCATTTTTCTTTACCGCTGAGTGGAACTCCATTGTATAAATGTACCACATCTTCATTATCCACTCATCTGTTGAGGGACATCTAGGCTGGTTCCATTTCCCAGCTATTATAAATTGAGCAGCAATAAACATGGTTGAGCATGTACTTCTAAGGAAATGAGATGAGTCCTTTGGATATATGCCTAGGAGTGCTATAGCTGGGTCATATGGTAGATCAATCTCTAGCTGCTTTAGGAACCTCCACACTGTTTTCCACAATGGCTGGACCAGATTGCATTCCCACCAGCAGTGCAGAAGGGTTCCTTTTTTTCCACATCCCCGCCAACATTTATGATCATTTGTTTTCATGATGGTGGCCAATCTGACAGGAGTGAGATGGAATCTCAATGTAGTTTTAATCTGCATTTCCCTGATGACTAGTGACGTAGAACATTTTTTTAGGTGCTTATATGCCATTCGTATTTCTTCCTTTGAGAACTCTCTATTTAGCTCCTTAGCCCATTTTTTGATTGGCTTGTTTGATTCCTTATTAGTTAACTTTTTGAGTTCTTTGTATATCCTAGATATTAATCCTCTATCAGATATATAGCTGGCGAAGATTTTTTCCCATTCTGTAGGTTGCCTCTTTGCTTTTTTCACAGTGTCCTTTGCGGTGCAAAATCTTTGTAATTTCATTAGGTCCCAGTGGTTAATCTGTGGTTTTATTGCCTGAGCAATTGGGGTTGTATTCAGAAAGTCTTTGCCAAGACCAATATGTTGAAGGGTTTCCCCTACTTTTTCCTCTAGCAGTTTCAAAGTTTCCGGTCTGATGTTAAGGTCTTTAATCCATTTGGACTTAATTCTTGTGCATGGCCAGAGAGAAGAATCTATTTTCATCCTTCTGCAGATATTTATCCAGTTTTCAAAACACCATTTGCTGAAGAGGCTGTCTCTTCTCCAATGAGTATTTTTGTCATTTTTATCGAATATCAGGTGGCTATAGCTACTTGGGCTTACATCTGGGTCCTCTATTCTGTTCCACTGATCTACATGTCTGTTTTTGTGCCAGTACCATGCTGTTTTTGTTACTATGGCTCTGTAGTATAGGGTAAAATCAGGTATGGTGATACCACCAGCCTCTTTTTTGTTGCTCAGTATTATTTTAGATATTCGAGGTTTTTTTGTGATTCCAAATGAAGTTTTGGATTGTTTTTTCTATTTCCATGAAGAAAGCCTTTGGAATTTTGATAGGGATTGCATTAAATGTGTAGATTGCTTTAGGTAAGATTGCCATTTTCACGATATTGATTCTTCCAATCCAGGAACAAGGGATGTTTCTCCACTTTCTAGTGTCTTCTGCAATTTCTCGCTTGAGTGTTTTAAAGTTCTCATTGTATAGATTCTTTACTTCCTTGGTTAGGTTTATTCCAAGGTATTTTATTTTTTTTGATGCAATTGTGAATGGGAGTGATTCTCTGATTTCATCCTCTGTGTGTTTGTTGTTAGCATATATGAAGGCTACTGATTTCTGTGTATTTATTTTGTATCCTGCTACATTTTTTTTTGAGGTAGGGTCTTACTCTAGCCCAGGCTGACCTGGAATTCACTATGTAGTCTCAGGCTGGCCTTGAACTCCCAGCATTCCTTCTACCTCTGCCTCCTGAGTGCTGGGATTAAAGGCATGCACCACCATGCCAGGCTTGGTTTGGCTTTTTGAGACAAGGCCTCATGTAGTTCAGGTTGGTCTGTACTGCTAAAAGTGGCCTTGAACTCCTGATCCTCCTGCTTCTACTTCCTAAGGGCTAAAATTATAGGCATATGTAATCCTAGTAACATGCCTAGCTTCCTGAATCTAAGCTTTTGGTCACTTAATAAACCCATACAAAAGCATTGGTATAGGTACTGACTGTCCCCAAGCATCTATTGTCTCCCAAGTCACATGTGAGAAAATTAGTATGCTTATCTCAGAATACTCGAAATTACCTATTTTCAAGTTCATGTATCCACTTTGAGTTCTCTTTTGTTGTTACAACTTCTAGCATATAAAAACAGGCAATTTTAAATGCTGTAGTGATTTAAAGTCTCTACAAATTCTTTGACACTTGATTGGTTGGGGAGGTTATAAACCCTAGAGGGATACTACTACTGTTATCTGGCTGAATGGATATATTGTGCCCAATAAACTTCCTTCTAAATTCTTATGCTTATATATTCATGCTACTCTCACTTTTAGTTAAATAAGCTTCTCTTTACAGATTGTGATGATCGCTGAGGTGACTCAAAACTCACTGAAGTGCTGAGAAGAAGTGATAGTGGAGTGCTCTGCACTAATTTCTGTTATATCCTCCAAGGCTCAGGGACCACTGTGGAAGAGGTGGCAGGAAGAAGGAAAGAGCCAAAGAAAAGGGAGGAGTGCTTATAATACTGTCTTTCTGACACAAATTGGCCATGGTATTCATGGCCTCACAGTGGCTGTCACTACCTACACAACATTTATATAAAAGGAGGGAAAAATAATGACATCAAAACAGAAGAGGCTAGTTGGAAAGAAAGGACTCAGTGGAAGGGATACTTGGAAGACGGAAAAGGGATGGTAGTGAGTGGGGATTATGATCATGGGATATTTTTTAGAAAATTTTTAAATTTATTTGAGAGAGGGGGGGAAAGGGAGAGAGAAAGAGATAGAGAGAAACAGAAAATATGGTTGGGTGTGCCAGGGCTTTTAGCCACTACAAATGAAGTCCAGACACATGTGCCAGTCTACATCTGGCTTTATGTGGTACTGGGGAATAACCCAGACGTCAGGCTTTTCAAATAAGTGCCTTTAAATAGGGTCAACTAAGCTACCAAATAAACTTTTGTCCTCACATAAAGATCAAGGTGCTGTGGACGCTCTTTGTTAAGCAAGATTCTGGATTACAAGGCTAGGAGTGAGTTTACTATGCTAGAAAGAGCAAATAATTTTGCCCAGTTTCTTGTGTATTTGTATTTCCATTAACAGCTGGTGAAAATTCTTCTCATACTCATTACCACCAACAGTGGCATTGTGTTTATTGTTTCTGTTGCATCTCTCCTGTTAACAGCAGGGTGCAATGAGGTAGAATAGGTCTTGCAAACTGTATGGAGTACCTCTTTTAGGCAGTTCTAAGATAGACCTTTTGCTTGTTTTCTTCTAGTGAGTTACCTATCTTTTTCATATGGAACTTATGACTTTTTATATGCTTTAGGTTCAACTCTTGTTAGCTATACCTCTAGCCACCATTTTCTATGCTGTGGCCTGTGTTTCTTCAAGTTGTATTTATTTATTTCTGTATGTGTGTGCACTCATGTATGTGTCATGGCACCTGTGTGGAGATCAGAAGACAACATGGAGGTGTCTGTGATTCACATTCTGTGAAACAAGGCCTCCTGCTGCTGCAGATTAATTGCCAGACTATAAATGAATGTCAGACCAGCTGGCCCACAAACTTTAGGTTCTCTTGGCTCTGCCTGTCATTGTCATAGGTGCACTGGAATAACAGATGCATGTGCCTTTAAAAAATATTTATTTATTTATGACACAAAAAGAGAGAGAAAGAGAGAAGGGGAGAGAGAGAATGGGCACTCCAAGGCCTCCTGCCACTGCAAATGAAGTCCAGATACACATTCCACTTTGTGCATCTGGCTTTACATGGGAAATTGATCCAGAGCCTTCAGACTTTGTGAGCAAGCACCTTTAACTTCTGAGCCATCTCTCCTGTCCCACATGCACCTCTTTGCATCCAGCTATTATTTGGGGGGGTTGTTGAGTAGGGTCTCACACTAGCCCAGGAATTCTAGACCTAGAATTCACTATTTACTCTCAGGTTGGCCTCAAACTCACAGTGATCACTCCTACCTCTGCTTCTCAAGTGCTGGCATTAAGTGTGTGCCACCATGCCTGGCTTGCATCCAGCTTTATGTGGGTGCTGAGGAATTGAGCCCCAGGCTGGCAAGCTTTTTAAGCAAGCACCTTTGACTGCTGAGCCATTTCTCCAGCCGTTGGCTTTAGTTTTCACTCTCATATCATTTCATGTATAGAAGTTCTTTATTGTAGTTCAGTTTATCATTTATGTTTTTATTTTTTGACAATTTTATGCATTTGTATAATGTATTTTGAATATAGTCCCCTCCTATTACCTTCTCTTCTCTCTTCTCCATACCCCTTCCTTCCAACCACTTCATTCCAACTAGGCCCTCTTCTACTTTGATATCCTTGTGTCAAGGTGTGTGAGACACACTGAGTATAATTAGAGCTACCAGAGAGAAAACGAGTATGGTTACCAAAGCATGTGCAATTTACCTGTGGCTAAGACACTGAGGAAAAGATCTTTCATTTCCCTAGGAACCATAACTGTCCACATATGTTTTAGCTTTTTGTGTTCTTAAAAAAAAATTTAAGCTGGGTGTGGTGGCGCACGCCTTTAATCCCAGCACTCGGGAGGCAGAGGTAGGAGGATCGCTGTGAGTTCGAGGCCACCCTGAGACTACATAGTGAATTCCAGGTCAGCCTGAGCCAGAGTGAGACCCTGCCTCGAAAAACCAAAAAAAAAAAAAAAAAAAAAAATTATTCATTTGAGAGAAAGAGAATATATGGGCCTCTTGCCACTGCAAACTTCAGTTGTATGCACCGCTTTGTACATATGGCTTTACGTGGATACTGGATAATTGAACCCAAACCTTCAGGCTTGCAAGCAAGTACCTTTAACTGCTGAGCCATCTCTCCAGCCCTGTTTTTGCCTTTTATATTCAGAATTATATATCCTTGACTGGGGAGATGGCTCAACAGTTAAAGGAGCTTGGTTGCAAAGCCTGCCAGCTTGGGTTTTTTCTTTTTTCTTTTTTCTTTTGAGGTAGGGCCTTGCTCTAGCACAAGCTGACCTGGAATTCACTATTAACTATATAGTCTCAGGTTGGCCTGAAACTCATAGCCATGCTCCTACCTCTGACTCCAGAGGTTTAAGCAGGCCTACATTTTGCTGCATGTGTTCCATGGAACATGGATGGTCTTCTTTTACTGAGTGGCTGTGCTTGCCCACCGACTAGACCACTGGGCCAAGAGGTTGCTTTAGGAATCCCTCAGCTGTACATATCTCCCAGGCCTACCTCCACCGTGTAGCAGCAAGCTAATTACTGCTGGTAAGTACCTGTCACCTCTTCCCTACACAGTGGTTCTCTCGCTAAGGAACAAGAGGAAGATTTAGCTTCCACTTCACTGGAACCATGCCAATCATCCTTACTATTTTTAGATGAGAAACCAAAATCAAAAGAATCTGAAGTAGTTGCCCAAGATCACAGTTAGTTCATGAACTGGGCCTAGCAGCTTAGCCCCTGACTATGAAGCACAGTATTTGTGTCTTATCTTTGTAACAGGAGGACCTAGGAGACAGCATAAGGCATTATTAGATGGTGATAAAGGTGACTCAGGGGAGGACAAGACATATAGTTCCAGATGTTCTCTAAATATTAAAGGCACCTCAGGGAATAGTGAGACATTTGCCATCCTGCGGTCCAGTTGCCAAGATCCAGGACTGGGATGTTTCTGCCTGTGTTTTTCCAAAGCGGAGACTCCTCCAGAACACCCCAGTAGTGTGATGACTGCTCAAGCATGTTTTAATGTGTTTCCTAATAAATTTCCTTGGTACTGTAAAAAACATTTTTCTTCCATAACATTTCCTTCCCATCTCCCCAAAAGAGCTCTCACTGTTGTTTTTATTTTTGGTCATAGAGAAAGAAATCCATAGTAGTGAAACAATTAAGAGTTCTTTCTAATCTGTAAAACACCATCAAAATTGATCTGCTCCACCTCAGATATTTCAGAAATTGTGTGAGGAAGTTTTAAGTGAATATCCTTCAAGGTTATCATAGCTTTCCCACAGCCCATTAAGTTCATCTGTAAGGGATAAGTAATGAGCACAGACTGAGAGATAAAAGGAGGTAAAAATGAGACAGAAAATAAGTCAACTGAAGGGGAACATCAGTTTGTGAGAGCAATCATTGTTTTATCATTTTCATGATCTTTTTAATTTCTGGACTTTAAAAGTGCCCAAGTCTCCTGAGCTAAGGTCAATGGAATGAACTTTAACACAAAACTTCATTTTTTTTTCTCCTGAGTTTTGTTTTTTTCACAGTAGGATCTTGCACTAGCCCTTACTGACCTGGAATTCACTATGTATTCTCAGGCTGGCCTCGAATTCTTGGTGATCCTCCTACCTTGGTCTCCTAAGTGCAGGGGTTAAAGGTGTGTGCCACTATGCCCAGCCTAAAGCTTCATTTATTTTTTCAAATTTTATTTATTCATTTGCAAGAGAAGAGAAATTGGGTGTGCCAGGGTATCCAGCTACTGCACATAAATTCTAGACAAATGTGCCACCTTGTGCACCTGGCTTACATGGGTCCTAGGGGATTGAAGCTGGTTCCATAGGTCTCACAGGCCTAACCACCAAGCCATCTCTTCAGCCCCTAAAGCTTCATCTTTATTTATTTTCTTTTTAAAAATTTTTATTAGCATTTTCCATGATTATAAAAAAATATCCCATGGTAATTCCTCCCCCCCCCCCACTTTCCCCTTTGAAATTCCATTCTCCATCATATTACCTCCCCATCTCACACATTGTACTTACTTATATGCAATATCAACCAATTAAGTACCCTCCTCCCTTCCTTTCTCTTCCCTTTATGTCTCCTTTTTAACTTACTGGCCTCTGCTACTAAGTATTTTCATTCTCACACAGAAGCCCAGTCATCTGTAGCTAGGATCCACATATGAGAGAGAACATGTGGAGCTTGGATTTCTGGGTTACCTCACTTAGTACAATCCTTTCCAGATCCATCCATTTTCCTGCAAATTTCATAACTTCATTTTTCTTTACTGCTGAGTAGAACTCCATTGTATAAATGTACCACATCTTCATTATCCACTCATCAGTTGAGGGACATCTAGGCTGGTTCCATTTCCCAGCTATTATAAATTGAGCAGCAATAAACATGGTTGAGCACGTACTTCTAAGGAAATGAGATGATTCCTTCGGATATATGCCTAGGAGTGCTATACCTGGGTCATATGGAAGATCAATCTTTAGCTGTTTTAGGAACCTCCACACTGATTTCCACAATGGCTGGACCACATTGCATTCTCACCAGCAGTGTAGAAGGGTTCCTGTTTTTCCACATTGCCGTCAACATTTATGATCATATGTTTTCATGATGGTGGCCAATCTAACAGGAGATGGAATCTCAATGTGGTTTTAATCTGCATTTCCCTGATGACAGTGACATAGAACATTTTTTTAGATGCTTATATGCCATTTGTATTTCTTCCTTTGAGAATGCTCTATTTAGCTCCATAAACATTTTTTGATTGGCTTGTTTGATTCCTTATTATTTAACTTTTTGTGTTCTTTGTATATCCTAGATATTAATCCTCTATCAGATATATAGCTGGCGAAGATTTCTTCCCATTTTGTAGGTTTCCTCTTTGCTTTATTCACAGTGTCCTTTGCAGTGCAAAATCTTTGTAATTTCATGAGGTCCCAGTGGTTAATCTGTGGTTTTATTGCCTGAGCAATTGGGGTTGTATTCAGAAAGTCTTTGCCAAGACCAATATGTTGAAGGGTTTCCCCTACTTTTTCCTCGATCAGTTTCAGGTCTGATGTTAAGGTCTTTAATCCATTTGGAGTTAATACTTGTGCATGGCGAGAGAGAAGAATCTATATTCATCCTTCTGCAGATATATATCCAGTTTTCAAAACACCATTTGCTGAAGAGGCTGTCTTTTCTCCAATGAGTATTTTTGGCATTTTTATTGAATATCATGTGGCTATAGCTACTTGGGCTTACATCTGGGTCCTCTATTCTGTTCCACTGATCTACATGTCTGTTTTTGTGCCAGTACCATGCTGTTTTTGTTACTATGGTTCTGTAGTATAGGTTAAAATCAGGTATGGTGATACCATGAGCCTTATTTTTGTTGCTGAGTATCATTTTAGATATTCAAGAATTTGAATATCTAAATGAATTTTTGTATTGTTTTTTCTATTTCCATGTGGAATGCTTTTGGAATTTTGCATTAAATGTGTAGATTGCTTTAGGTAAGATTGCCATTTTCACAATATTGATTCTTCCAATCCAGGAACGAGGGATGTTTCTCCACTTTCTAGTGTCTTCTGCAATTTCTCGCTTGAGTGTTTAAAAGTTCTCATTGTAGAGATTCTTTACTTCCTTCGTTAGGTTTATTCCAAGGTACTTCATTTATTTATTTATTTTTTGATGCAATTGTGAATGGGAGTGATTCTCTGATTTCATCCTCTGTGTGTTTGTTGTTAGCATATATGAAGGCTACTGATTTCTGTGTATTTATTTTGTATCCTGCTACATGGCTGTACGTTTGGATCAACTCTAACAGTTTACTAGTAGAGTCTTTAGGGTCCTTTATGTATAGAATCATGTAATCTGCAAATAATGATAACTTGATCTCTTCCTTTCCAATTTGTATCCATTTTATGTGTGTCTCTTGCATTATTGCTATGGCTAAGCCTACCAAAACTATATTAAATAAAAGTGAGGGCAGTGGACACCCTTGTCTTGTTCCTGATTTTAGTGGAAAAGCTTCCAGTTTTTCCCCATTTAGTAATATGTTGGCTGTAGGCTTGTCATAAAGAGCTTTTATTATATTGAGATATGTTCCTTCTATTCCCAGTCTCTGTAGGACTTTTATCATGAAAGGATGTTGGATTTTGTCAAATGTTTTGTCTGTGTCCAATGAGATAATCATGTGATTTTTGTCCTTCAACCCGCTTATATAATGTATTACATTTATAGATTTGTGTATATTGAACCATCCCTGTATCTCTGGGATAAAGCCTACTTGGACAGGGTATTGATCTTTTTGATATTCTCTTGTGTTCTGCTTGCCAATATTTTGTTGAGAATTTCTGTATCTATGTCATGAGGGATATTGGTCTGTAATTTTCTTTATTGTTCTATCTTTGCCTGGTTTTGGTATCAGGGTGATGCTGGCCTCATAGAAGGAGTTTGGTAGAATTCCTTCTTTTTCTATTTCCTGGAAAAGCTTAAGAAGCAATGGTGTTAGCTCTTCCTTAAAGGTCTGGTAAAATTCAGCAGTGAATCCATCTGGGCCTGGGCTTTTAGTTGTTGGGAAATTATTGATAACTGTTCAGATGTCCATGCTTGTTATAGGTCTATTTAAGTGATTAATCTCATTTTGATTTAATTTAGGTAGGTCATATAGATCAAGGAAATCATCCATTTCTTTCAGATTTTCATACTTTGCGGAGTATATGCTTTTATAGTATGTCCCTATGATTTTTTGAATTTCTCTGGAATCTGTTGTGATGTTCCCTTGTTCATCTCTGATTTTATTAATTTGTGTCTCTTCTCTATTTCTTTTGGTCAGATTTGCTAAGGGTTTATCAATCTTATTTATCCTTTCAAAGAACCAACTCTTTGTTTCATTAATTCTTTGGATAGTTTTTTTTTGTTTCTATTTCATTAATTTCTGCCCTAATCTTTATTATTTCTTCCCGTCTACTTATTTTTTGTTTGCCTTGTTCTTCTTTATCCAAGGCTTTAAGGTGAAGCATTAGGTCATTTACGTGGGACCTTTCTAATTTCTTAATATAGGCACTAAAGGCTATAAATTTACTTCATAGAACTGCCTTAATTGTGTCCCAGAGATTTTGGTATGTTGTGTTCTCATTATAGTTTGACTCTATAAATTTTTTGATTTCTTTCTTGATTTCTTCATTGACCCATTCATCATTTAGTAGTGTATTGTTTAGTTTCCATGATTTTGTGTATGCTCTATAGCCTTTCTTGCTACTGATTTGTAGTTTAATTCCATTGTGGTCAGATAGAATGCAAGTAATTATTTCAATTTTCCTGTATTTGTTAACATTGGCTTTGTGTCCTAATATATGTTCTATTTTAGATAATGTTCCATGTGCTGCTGAAAAGAATGTATATTCTGCAGCCTTTTGATGAAATGTCCGGTATATATATCTGTTAGGTCCATTCCTTCTATGACCTTATTTAGTTCAGATGCCTCTTTGTTTATTTTTTCCTGGATGACCTGTCAATTGATGAGAGCAGGGTGTTAAAGTCCCCCCCACCACCACTGTGTTTGGTGTTATCTGTGACCTTAGTTCTCATAGTGTTTGTTTGATGAATTTTTAACCCAGTATGCAAACCTATGTCTTTTCGTTGGGGCATTGAGGCAGTTGATATTAAGTGATATTATTGAAAGGTGTGTATTTATGTTTGCCTTTTTTTTTTTTTTTTTTTGTGGGTCTGGCAATACCTGTGCTCTCTTGTGTTAACTAGTATTTGAGTATTGCTTGTTTTTTCTAGGTTCCTTATATGTGTGCTTTTCCATTTCTTCAGCATGGAGGATTTTATCAAGTATTTTCTGTAGAGCTAATTTTGTCTTCAAATACTCCTATAACCTGCTTTTGTCATGGAATGTCCTTATTTGTCCATGTATTTGAATGGATAGCTTTGCAGGATAAAGTAACCTTGGTTGACAGTTGTTATCTTTCAGAACTTGGTATATATCACTCCAAGCCCTTCTGGCTTTCAAAGTTTGTGTTGAATATTCTGCTGTAATCCTGATTGGCTTGCTTTTGTAGGCAACTTGATTTTTCTCTCTAACTACTTTCCATATTTTTTCTTTGGTTTCTGTGTTTGGAAGTTTGATTATAATATGGTTAGGAGAGGTTCTTTCCAGGTTTTGTCTGGCTGGGGTTCTAAAGGCTTCCTGTATCTGCATTGGCACCTCTTTTCCAATTTGGGGGAAGTTTTCTTTTATGATTTTGTTGTAGATGCCTACTATGCCTTTGGAGTGGAATTCTTCTCCTTCTACTATGCCCAGAATTCTTATATTTGATCTTTTCATAGTGTCCCGAATATCTTGAATTTCCCACTCATACTTTTCTATAAGTTTGTCTTTCTCTTTGTTGGACTGTATTAGATCTGCCACCTGGTCTTCTAGCTTAGATATTCTGTCCTCTCCTTCATCCATTCTACTGGTGAGATTTTCTACAGAGCTTTTTATTTCATTAACTGTGTTCTTCATTGCTAGTAATTCTGCCTGGTTTTTCTTTATTATTTCTATTTCCTTATTTATGTTTTGTATTGACTATTTTATTTCATGAAATTGGTGTCCTGCATCTTCTTTGATTCCTTTGATTTCCTCTTTGATTTCCTCTTTGACTCCTTTGATTTGTTCTCTGACTTCTTTGAACATATTTACAATCATTCTTTTGAAATCTTTCTCCTGCCTTTTCTCTAACTCGTTCTCACTGGAGGTCATTTCTGATGCATTAAACTTTTAGGTGGATTTATATTGTCTTGCTTTTTAGTGTTTCTTGTGTTACAATGTATATACTTTTTCATCTTGGATTAAGTTAATGCTTGTATCTTATAGCTAGCTGGATATTCTTAGCTGTATCAATTGATTTGATGTTATATATTTTCAGGGTAGGAGCTTAAGGTGGTAGGTGTGGCTCTTAAGACTCTCAGAGTATCTACAAAGGTTCTCCTAGTGGTGAGTTTCCCTGCTATGGGAGTATTCAAGTAGGCTGAGTGGTATAAAATATAGGTAGATTCTAAAATTGAACTAACCACTGTACACATTCAATCAAAAACAGCCCCAAGTAAGTATGCTAGAGTAGTTCTTATAAGAACCAGATCCTCTATCAACAAAGAGGTTAATATTTCTGGTCTGCTGAGGGATCCAAGTCAGCTTGTGACCAAGTGAGACCCTTTGCTGGTGCAATCTCAGTTACCTTGGATGATTTTGGTCTCATTCAAGTTGCTGCCTGGGTCGTCGGGCTGCTGTTGTGATTTCTGGAGCTGGGCACTAGCTTTTCCTGTGTGGCAAACCGAGCCTGGCAACTGTGGCCCTGCAGATCACACCCGCTGCTGGAATTGCTGCTGCTGGGTCCACTGCTGCTGCTGCCTCTGCTGCTGCTGCTGTAGCTGCCACTGCTGGAGCCACTGCTGCTGCTGAAGCTGCTGCTGCTGGGTCCCCGCAATTGCTGCCACTGAGGCTGCTGCTGCTGGATCTGCTGCTGCTGCCTCTGAAGCTGCTGCTTCTGGGTGTGCCGCTGCTGACGCTACTGGGCGTGCTGCTGCTGGGGCCACTGTTACCAGTGCCGGAGCTACTGATGTTGCTGCCAGACTCTGCTCCTGCTTGGGTCCTCCTGTTGGCTCAAGTTGGCTTGGCCAGGTCCTGGGACTGCTGCTCTGTTCACTGGAGCTGGGCTCAGGTGGTGGGGGAGGGAAAGGAGCCGCAGCTGCTCTAGTTCTCTCACTGTTCCACGTGTTCTTCTACCTCATGGTCTGCTCCTTTGTTGCTCACTGCCGCTCTCCCTTCACATTTCTTTTTTTTTTTTTTTAATTTTATTTATTTATTTATTTATTTATTTGAGAGCGACAGACACAGAGAGAAAGACAGATAGAGGGAGAGAGAGAGAATGGGCGCGCCAGGGCTTCCAGCCTCTGCAAACGAACTCCAGACGCGTGCACCCCCTTGTGCATCTGGCTAACATGGGACCTGGGGAACCGAGCCTCGAACCGGGGTCCTTAGGCTTCACAGGCAAGTGCTTAACCGCTAAGCCATCTCTCCAGCCCTCCCTTCACATTTCTTGAGTTGCAAAGAGCGTTGGTGTGAGTGGAAGCTCCCCACAGCTGGCTTTTCCTGCAGCTGGAGCTGAGCCTGGCAGTTTTCTGGTGTGCTGCTGCCACCGCAGTTGGCAGAGCTGCCGGGGCCGCTTTTGCCGGCCTGTGTGGGCTCTGGATGCTCTGGACCTATTCTCCTTCTCCCCTGCTGCTTCAATTTCCTATACACCTCACTTTTTAGTAAAAGTGTTTATTTTGCTGAGATTTTTTTGGTGTTTTTTCCCCCTAGGCTGCTTTGGCATGGTACCTATGCCGCCATCTTAACCGGAAGTCCTCCTCTATTTATTTCTTGAGTGTTCTTATGTTTTTATCATATAGTTCTTTCCCATCCTTTGTTAGTGTTATTCCAAGGTATTTATTTACTTATTTTTGTTGCTATTGAAAATGGGACAGCCTCACTGATTTTTTTTCTCTGTGTGTTTGTCCATTGCATATAGAAAAGCTACTGATATTTGTGCACTGATTTTGTATCCTGCCACTTTGCTAAAGGAATTTATCATCTTTAGGAGTTTTGGAATGGAGACTGTAATAGGCAGAATCAGGTTTGCTGAGATGAACTTCCAGACCAGGCACAGTTATGGAGAAAGGGATATTTATTGAAGCTTACAGATCCAGGGGAAGTTCCATAATGGCAGAAGAAGCTGGCCTGCTTTCACAGGTCCAAGCAGAGAGAGAGAAGTACAAGCCAAAAGCACACAACACAGCACACTTTTGGAACTCTAGCTAGGCACACTTTGCATATCTTTACATTGAAATCTGAAACCCACCACCACACCTTAAGATCTGCCCAGTGACACCACTTCCAGCCAGGTGGCTGCAGATGCAAACTACACACAATCAAACCCTGTATATATTGAGAACCATCTATTCAAACTACCACATTTTGCCCCTGGCCCCCAATAGATTCATAACCACCATACATTGTAAACTGTACTCAATCCAATTTCAAAGGTCCCCACAGTCTTGACCAATTTAATATAGTGAGTCCTGTAAAATCAAACAAGTCAAATTCTTCCAACATATAAAGGCACAGAGGAAACATTTTCAACTGGTATAATACACAGCAAGGAAAGACTAAGTCAATGCAAATACAACCACCATCAAATAAACAACAAACTTCTGCAGTTTAAGTTCAATATAACCAGAGACTGATGGTCTCCAGACTTTCCAGTTCTGCCCCTCCAGCTAGGCAGAGTAGCCAGGGAGCACTTCCATCCCAGGCAAACAATGTGCTCTATGGTAGCCCTTGCAAAGTCCAGGTATGTCCAAAACATCTTCAGGTATTTACACAAACCATAGTCCATCTTCCAATGGCTCTTTCAGCCTATCAGGGAATCAGGCCCTGACTCATGCTGCATCTCAGCAGCTCCTGGAACTGTGTGTAATTAACGACCACTCCTTGTTTTATGCTTCTGAAACCAATAAAAGCCATGCAGGACACAGCCATATTCTTAATTCAGGGACAAAATAAATCATAACCTTGAAAAGTAGTTACCTTCTCCAGTCAACTCTTTCCAAAAGAGTTTGCATTTCTGTGATAGTGTTTCCTCAGGCATCCTTTCCATTGTTCTAATGTAAAGCAGCTGGACCATCTTCCTTAAGATTGTTAACGTGAGCCAGGCATGGTGGCACATGCCTTTAATCCCAGCAATTAGGAGGCAGAGGTAGGAGGACCACTGAGTTTAAGGTGACCCTAAGAATACAGAGTGAACTCCAGGTCAGCCTGGGCTAGAGTGAGACCCTACTTCAAAAACAAAAACAAAAAAAAAAAAAAAAAAACAAACTACTTTGAGATTCCATCTCACTCCTGTCAGATTGGCCACCATCATGAAAACAAATGATCATAAATGTTGGCGGGGATGTGGAAAAAAAGGAACCCTTCTGCACTGCTGGTGGGAATGCAATCTGGTCCAGCCATTGTGGAAAACAGTGTGGAGGTTCCTAAAACAGCTAGAGATTGATCTACCATATGACCCAGCTATAGCACTCCTAGACATATATCCAATGGACTCATCTCATTTCCTTAGAAGTACGTGCTCAACCATGTTTATTGCTGCTCAATTTATAATAGCTGGGAAATGGAACCAGCCTAGATGTCCCTCAACAGATGAGTGGATAATGAAGATATGGCACATTTATACAATGGAGTTCTACTCAGCAGTAAAGAAAAATGAAGTTATGAAATTTGCAGAAAAATGGATGGACCTGGAAAGTATTATACTAAGTGAGGTAACCCAGGCCCAGAAAGCCAAGCGCCACATGTTCTCTCTCATATGTGGATCCTAGCTACAGATGACTGGGCTTCTGTGTGAGAATGAAAATACTTAGTAGCAGAGGCCAGTAAGTTAAAAAGGAGACATAAAGGGTAGAGAAAGGAAGGGAGGAGGATACTTAATAGGTTGATATTGTATATACCTAATTACAATGATTGTAATGGGGAGGTAATATGATGGAGAATGGAATTTCAAATGGGAAAGTGTGGGGGTGGGGAGGGAGGGATATATTTTATATATTTATATATTTTATATATTTATATATTTTATAATCATGGAAAATGTTAATAAAAATTAAAAATAAATCACAAGAATCAATGAAACAAAGAGTTGGTTCTTTGAAAGGATAAACAAGGTTGAGAAACCCTTAGCAAATCTGACCAAAAAAAAAGAGAGAAGAGACACAAGTTAATAAAATTAGAGATGAAAAAGGCATCATCATAACAGATACCAGAGTAATTCAAAAAATCATAGGGACATACTATAAAAACATATACTCCACAAAGTATGTAAATCTGAAAGAAATGGATGATTTCCTTGATTTTTATGACCTACCTAAATTAAATCAAGATGAGATTAATCACTTAAATAGACCTATAACAAGCATGGATCTCCAAGCAGTTATCAAAAATCTCCCAAATAAAAAAAGTTCAGGCCCAGATGGATTCACTGCTGAATTTTACCAGAGCTTCAGGGAAGAACTAATACCATTGCTTCTTAAGGTTTTCCATGAAATAGAAAAAGAAGGAATCCTACCAAACTCTTTCTACAAAGCCATTATCACCCTGATACCAAAACAAGGTAGAACAAAACAAAGATAGAACAAAGAAAATTACACACCAATCTCCCTCATTAACATAGATGCAAAAATTCTCAACAAAATATTGGCAAACAGAATACAAGAGTATATCAAAAAGATCATTCACCCTGACCAAGTAGGCTTTATCCCAGAGATGCAGGGATGGTTCAACATACGCAAATCTATAAATGTAATACATTATATAAATGGACTGAAGGACAAAAATCATATGATCATCTCATTAGATGCAGAAAAAGCATTTGACAAAGTCCAACATCCCTTCTTGATAAAAGTCCTACAGAAACTAGGTCTAGAAGGATCATAACTCAATATACTAAAGGCTATTTATGACAAGCCTACAGCCAACATATTACTAAATGGGGAAAAACTGGAAGCTTTTCCACTCAATCAGGAATAAGACAAGGGTGTCCACTGTCCCCACTTTTATTTAATATAGTTCTGGAAGTCTTAGCCATAGCAATAAGGCAAGAGACACACATAAAAGGGATACAAATTGGAAAGGAAGAGATCAAGTTATCATAATTTGCAGATGACATGATTCTATATATAAAGGACCCTAAAGACTCTACTAGCAAACTGTTAGAGCTGATAAACACCTACAGCCATGTAGTAGGATACACACAGAAATCAGTAGCCTTCATATATGCTAATAACAAACACACAGAGGATGAAATCAGAGAATCACTCCCATTCACAATTGCATCAAAAAAATAATAAAGTACCTTGGAATAAACATAACCAAGGAAATAAGCAATCTCTACAGTGAAAACTTTAAAACACTCAAGCAAGAAATTGCAGAAGACACTAAGAAATGGAAAAACATCTCTTGTTCCTGGATTGGAAGAATCAATATTGTGAAAATGGCAATCTTACCTAAAGCAATCTACACATTTAATGAAATCCCTATCAAAATTCCAAAGGCATTCTTCATGGAAATAGAAAAAATAATCCAAAAATTCATTTGGAATTATAAAAAACCTCGAATACCTAAAATTATACCGAGCAACAAAAATAAGGCTGATGGTATCACCAAACCTGATTTTAACATATACTACAGAGCCATATAACAAAAACAGCATGGTACTGGCACAAAAGCAGACATGTAGATCAGTGGAACAGAATAGAGGACCCAGATGTAAGCCCAAGTAGCTATAGCCACATGATATTCAATAAAAATGCCAAAAATACTCATTGGAGAAAAGACAGCCTCTTCAGCAAATGGTGTTGGGAAAACTGGATATTTATCTGTAGAAGGAGGAAAATTGATTCTTCTCTCTCTCCATGCAAGAATTAAGTCCAAATGGATTAAAGACCTTAACATCAGACCACAGACTCTAAAACTGCTAGAGGATAAAGTAGCGGAAACCCTACAACATATTGGTCTTGGCAAAGACTTTCTGAATATAACCCCAATTGCTCAGGCTATAAAACCACAGAGTAATCACTGGGACTACACGAAATTATAAGATTTTGCACTGTAAAGGACACTATGAATGAAGCAAAGAGGCAACCTACAGAATGGGAAAAAATCTTCGCCAGCTATATATCTGATAGAGGATTAATATCTAGGATATACAAAGCACTCAAAAAGTTAAATAATAAGGAATCAAATAAGCTGATAAAAAATAGTCTAGGGAGCTAAATATAGAGTTTTCAAAGAAAGAAATACAAATGGCATATAAGCATCTCAAAACTGTTCTACGTCACTAGTTATTAGGGAAATGCAGATTAAAACTACATTGAGATTCCATCTCACTCCTGTCAGATTGGCTACCATCATGAAAACAAATGATCATAAATGCTGGCAGAGATGTGGAAAAAGAGGAACCCTTCTACACTGTTGGTGGGAATGCAATCTGGTCCAGCCATTGTGGAAATCAATGTGGAGGTTTTTAAAACAGCTAAAGATTGATCTACCATATGACCCAGCTATAGCACTTCTAGGCATATATCCTAAGGACTCATCTCATTTTCTTAAAATTATGTGCTCAACCATGTTCATTGCTGCTCAATTTATAATAGCTGGGAAATGGAACCAGTCTAGATGTCCCTCAACTGATGAGTGGATAATGAAGATATGGCACATTTATACATGGAATTCTACTCAGCGGTAAAGAAAAATGAAGTTATGAATTTTGCAGAAAAGTGGATGGATCTGGAAAGGATTATACTAAGTGAGGTAACCCAGGCCCAGAAAGCCAAGTGCCTCATGTTCTCTCTCATATGTGGATCCTAGCTACAAATGATTGGGCTTCTGCGTGAGAAGGAAAAAACTCAGTAGCAGAGACCAGTAAGTTAAAAGGAGATATAAAGGGAAGAGAAAGGAAGGGAGGATGGTACTTAATAGGTTGGTATTGTATATATGTAAGTATAATGTTTGAGATGGGGAGGGGATATGATGGAGAATGAAATTTCAAAGGGGAAAGTGGGGGAAGGGTTTTACCATTGGATATATTTTATAATCATGGAAAATGTTAATAAAAGTTGAGAAAAAATAAATTTAAAAAATGTTAGGTGTGCTCTTAACACTCTCAGAGTATCTACAAAAGTGTTCCTAGCGGTTGCGTTTCCCTGCCATGGGACTATGCAAGTAGGCTGAGTGGAACAAAATACAGATAGATTCTAAAATTTAAGTAAACAATGCACACATTCAATCAAAAAGAGCATTGAGTATTTATGCAAGAGTAGTTATTATAATGACCAGATCCTCTATCAACAAAGAGGTTAAGATTTCTGGTCTGTTGAGGGATCCAAGTCAGCTTGTGACCAAGTGAGACCCTTCCCTGGTGCAATCCCAGTTACCTTTTTGGATGATTGTGGTCTCAGTTATGCTTTGCTCTGCTTGTGTCCCTCTTTAGTGCCCTGTGGGTTCAAGTAGGGTGGCTGGGTCACTGGACTGCTGTTCTGTTTTCTGGAGCTGGGCACTGGCTTTTCCTGCAGAGCAAACCTAGCCTGGCAGCTGTGGCCCTGCAGACCAGCCCCACTGCCAGAGCCACTGCTGCTGCTGCCGGAGCCAAAGCTGCCGGAGGTGGAGCCACTGCTTCCGCCGCCTCCTTAGCTTTTGCTGCCACTGCTGCTGCTGCAGGAGCCGCTTCGGCCTGCCCGTGTGGGCTCAGGCTGCTCTGGATCTCTCCTACTTCTCTGCTGCCGTTTTAATTTCTTATACACCTCAGTTTTTAGTAAAAGTGTGTATTTTGCTGGGTTTTCTTTGGCTTTTTCTCCCCTAGGCTGCTTTGGTGTGGTTCCTATGCCGCCATCTGAACCAGAAGTACTTGTTTATTTTATAAACACAATGAAATTATGTTTTACATAATTATATTGGTTATTTAATACAATGAAATATATTTTATATAATTAGGCCACGTTTTATCTATTTTCATATCAGCATGAGCCTGGAGGAACCTCTTCCAAGGCTTGGACCCTGATTCTTTTAAAAAAAAATTATTTAGGACTGGACAGATGGCTTAGTGGTTAAACACTTGCCTGTGAAGCCTAAGGACCCCGGTTCAAGGCTCGACTCCCCAGGACCCACGTTACCCAGATGCACAAGGGGGAGCACATGTCTGTAGTTCGTTTGCAGTGGCTGGAGGCCCTGGCGTGCCCATTCTCTCTCTCTCTCTTTGCCTCTTTCTCTGTCTGTTACTCTCAAATAAATAAATAAATAGTTTTTTTAAATTATTTATTTATTTATTTGCATGTGAGAGAGAAAGCAGCTGATAGATAGAGAATGGGCACGCCATGGTCTCCAGCCACTTTAAATGAACTCCAGATGCATGCCACCTTGTGCATCTGGCTTACATGGGTACTAGGAAATTGAACTTGGGTCCTTAGACTTCATAGGCAAGCACCTTAACCACTAAGTCATCTCTCCAGGCCCTGGACCCTGATTCTTGGCGGTTCAGAGCTTATATACTTTATATTGAACTAGTCTTACTATTGTTAGGTTTCAGGGCTCAAAGTCCTAGTCTAGTGTCAGAAGCCTTGAGTATGAAATAGGCAAGTTTTGCAGAACACATTTAAAATGGTTAATTAGCAGAGAGATATCTGATGCTGTGTTATGGAGTTAAGAAGAAAAACAAGATGATTTTTTTGTTGTTGTTTTTCAAAGTAGGGTCTTGGTCTAGCCCAGTCTGACCTGGAATTCACTATGTAGTCTCAGAATAGCCTTGAACTTATAGCGATCCTCCTACTTCTGCCTCCTGAGTGCTGGGATTAAAGGCATACATCACCATACCCAGAACAAGATGATTTTTAGTATAAGTCAGAAGCTGTAATACAAACTATGGCATTAAAATAGTACAAAAACTACAGTATCAGTAAAAAAAGACAATGCAGTATGGGACATAGCCAAATGTAAAAATGTATTACAGTACAGGACATAAATTTGGGGCAGGGGCCTCCAAATTTCCTTCCATCTAAATATGAGGTATGGTACTATAAATAACTTTACCATCTTATTATAGAGAATTAAGTTTGAATTGTATAAATATTTAAGGTGAAACAAATGAAGAGAACCACCTTTTTAAAAGGTAGGCACATCTTATCCTTTAAATATCTAATAGCTACAAGTATAGGTAGAACATCTTACCAGTCCTAAAAGCAATATATATAACAACAAATCTGAACCAATTAGTTTAACTTAGAAATTGTCAGGAAAAGACAAGTAAGACAGCATAAAGTTTTGGCATCTGTGTCTGAAAGCATCTTTGATTAGTTTAGATATCTGTGTGTACCAATTACCCAGGGAAGGTTGGAAACAGAACCACAGAGCTTGAAATCATTTATGTCATATATAGACTTTGAGCATGAGGCTATACCCTGAGGTAGGAAATATGTCTTAAGAATTAATTTACTTGTGAGCAATGGACTTGAGATAACATAAATGAGACAGTGATTTAACTATTTGATGGTACATGAAAAAGCAGAATCTAGTTATTGTTGACTGAAACAGATGAGCTTTACTACAACCTTCGACAAATTTGTTTTGAAAGAGAAAATGCTGTTGGATAACCAATGTTTTTAGTTTACATGAAATAGTAGTCACTTTTAAATTTTAATGTTTTAGCATGAAAAAGCCTTGTTTGGGAAATTAAACACCAATAAGTGAACCTTTATCTTAAGAATCAATTTTCCCAATAGTTAGAGTATCTCCATTGATCTGTCTCCCTGTCAGCTAATGGTTCCTGCAAACCATCAGAGATTATGGGGAGAAGCTGTAACCAGAAATATACAGGCTGCCTGACAACTTGTCAATTCTTAGTCCTGCCTGAAGATCACATTTTGTTTTTCAATCTTTCTGTTTACATCCTCACACTTTTTTACATTTATATTGACCTTTTAATCTTAGTTATTACTTAAACGTCTTTCTTAACAATGTTCTGTGTATTATTGAAAATATTCTTTTATATTGTCCTTCAATAATATCATCTCATCTTTCACAATACTTTAACTATCTTTTTATAAGACTACTAAGAGAAACTTCACCTAATTGACTTATCATATTACCAATTGACAGAGAAGCAAGCAGCTCAGCAACACAAAGTTAACCATCCTATTTCCAGAAATCTTTAGAGAAACATCCTTAGCAGAAAAATGTAGAATTTAAAGTGTGAAATATATCATAAACCTGGTTTTAGTAATTTAACACCATAACATATAAAAAATAAGCATCAGAACACTTAATGACCATAAGTACTGGAACAATTAATGACCAAGAATTCAGTCACACATACAAACGGAGGATATGAAACACAGAACATATGCATGACGTCGTAGGCCAGCATTAGACATGGCACAGAACATAAAACATGGAGAGATGTCCTTGTTTAAGATTTTAGTTATACTTTAAACTGTTGAGGACTTAATCTTAAAAGAGCAACAGTCCATTTGAATTTAAGCTGTCAATTTTTTTTTTTTTTTTTTTTTTTTTGGCCGTTAGCCATATGTAAGATGGCTGGGGTTGTAGGATGTTTCTTGGTGTCTTTATTTTATCTAGCTTTATGGCAGGCCCTGGTTTTTCCAGTCATTTAAGGGTTAAGTGAGAAGAATGGATAACAAAGATGTGGTATATCTACACAATGGAATTCTATACAGCAGTAAGAAAAAACAACATAAAGAAATTTGAGGAAAAATGGTTGAATCTGGAACAGATCATTCTCAGCGAATTTACCCAATCACAGAAAAAAAATCGACACATAGTCTCACTCATCTGCAACACCTAACCTGAATCTGCCCAAGATGCCTTACATACCCAGAAAGCACCTCATGGACTAGACAATAAGATGGATGGGAGGGCAGGGAGGGAATCGAAGGGTGGAAAACAGTAATCCGGACCCAAACGGCAATGGTACCATAAAATTCTACTTCCTAAAAGACAGACCAAATGGCTGAACCTTCACTAGACCCTTACAGGAAACACCTGAACCACAAGACACTGGAGAGGGTAGGATCAAGACTGACCTAAATCTCCTACATCTTCCCTCCCTCCCTCTCCCCTTCTCCCCTCTATCTCTCTCCTCTCTAACTCTTGTATATTAGTTATGTTTTTCCTCAATTTCTTAGTGGACACTGACCTGTAAACCCCACTTACAGCTTGGGCCTACCATCCACAATGAGCTTTTGATCAGAGAAAACTACAAGGTTTCCCAAAACAATGACAGACTTCTGTCAGAGTACTTGATGACCCACCAAAGGCCAGTGGTAAGACCCTATTGCTGAAGACTCCATACGCAGCTGACGCATAAAATGGAATGCTATGGCTGGAAGCCAGGAGAGAGTCAGTCCCCAAACAGTCAGCGTGTATAGTGCCAGAAGGTGCTACATAGGCGACTGGGGGAAATGACCAAGATCTGTCCAAGCAACACATTGTTTAACCTAATTAGCAACAAATAACCGGATGTGATGCCCACACAAGTGCAATAGTGGTACACAGCCATGGTGAGGAACCAATTGCTCTTGATTTGGCTAACTAATCCACTCAGTGGTACTAGACCCATAGCTGGAGCTGGGAAACAAGTCAGAACCATACCCAAACACAAGCCCACTCTACAATATCAAGCTACCATCAATCATGGGGTATAAGAGGGCCTACACCTATCATACTGTCTATCAAAAAAGTAAGTGTTATCTCAATTTTCCAGGTGCTAACTTACTCTCCGTTGGAGAATCTGCTTCTCTTTTCCAGATAGATGCAGATCCTAAGAAGAGAGCTGCCCCAACATACCTCAAAAGGGGCCCAACTGAAACTAAGGACAACTGGTGAAATAAGCAAGGGTGATGTTTTCCTGTGAACCAGATACCAGCACAAAGGGGAAGGAGATCAACGCAGAGAAAAATCAACTCCCACCAAATCAGAGAGCCAGAGCCTCAGAGGCCCCCAACACCTCAGCACTGAAACAGACCAAAAATGAACCCAACATGGCTCAGGGAAATTTTGCGGAAGAGGGGGCGGAAAGAATGTCAGAGTCACATGTTGGGTCATGATTTGCAGAGACATTTATCATACCAATAACTGGGGGCTAACTCAATGCACGACCCATTTTCATTAACAAGGAGGGTCTAATGGGAGGGGGTAGATCACAGATGAGCCTAAATAATGGTACCAAATTGCCTGTATTTACTGAAAAGAAAACTAATAAATTAAATTAAAAAAAAAATTATCCTGGGACAAGCCAGTGGAGTATCTTTTAAAACAGATAATTTAGAAAACATTTTCTAGGGCAAGGACTAAATGGAGTGGCCACTCCTGCCCCCAGAAATCTCCGAGGTTTAGGGAGGGCTGAGGAATGACCCAAGAATTAGGAGGGAGCATGGCCACACTCATAGTTCTTGGGGTATCTGGTGGAACAAGATAATTGTGAGGGGGGGGACGGGAATCCGGAGCCTCCAATCACCACAGACAGAAAGAGTTTCTAAGTTCTGAGACTGGGCGCCTCCACCACAGACTGGGAGTGTGTATCTTTTGAAGGCTAAATGTGGTGATGATGTTGAATGGAAGTCAGTCAAACAGAGAATGGCTTCTCATCTGGCGTTCAAAAGTCCCAGGGGAAAGGCGAGGTGGAATGGGGGGTGGTCAGAGTTCCCAAGACCCTTCAGGTCTACAAGTCACTTGTCACAGCACCAGAAATGTAAGGGAAGTAAAGGCAAATGCACGCTGGACTTGATCTCAGTAGACAGAGACTGTTCACTGAAGCGCAGTGGGGGCTGCAGCCTGGGGTGGGGGGGCCCTGTGAAGTGACTGCCACCCTCTTCTCAGGTTTGAGGCTGCAGTGGCCTATTTATAGCTGAGCAGACTTGTAAAATTTTATTTTTTAAATATTTTATTTTTATTTATTTATTTAAGAGAAGGAAAGAGGCAGAGAGAGAGAGAGAGGGGGTGGGGGAGAGAGAATGGGCACACCAGGGCTTCCAACTACTGCAAACGAACTCCAGACACATGCACCACCTTGTGCATCTGGCTTATGCGGGTTTTGGGGAATCAAACTGAGGTCCTTTAGCTTTGCAAGCAAGCGCCTTAACCGCTAAGCCATCCCTCGAGCCCTGTGCAGACTTTTATACAAAATGAGGGACAAGAAGAACATAAGCAAGGAGGAAAACAAGATAAGAACCATTTCCCTTGCTAACGAAAGTGTTAACAATGGCCTTTCATTGAACAGATGTTTATTTCTTTTTTCTTTCTTTCTTCTCTCTCTCTCTCTCTCTTTTTCTTCCTTTTTCGAGGTAGGGTTTCAATCTAGTTCAGGCTGACCTGGAATTCACTGTGTAGTCTCAGGGTGGCCTCGAACTCACAGCGATCCAACTACCTCTACCTCCGGGTGCTAGGATTAAAGGCGTGCGCCACCATGCCCGGCTTGAACAGGTGTTTGTTTCTTTTTCAGGCCCAAGGTCTGGGAAAAAGTTATTACCAAGGAGTTTGACCTTCATTCTCAAGTCTCTGTTTTAGGGACAGCTTACCACAGCAACTTTAGAACTTTTTAAAATTATTATTTTTTATTTATTTGACACACAGAGAGAAAGAATGGGTGTACCACAGACTCCAGCCACTGCAAAGGAACTCCAGATGCGTGTGCCCCCTTGTGCATCTGGATAACATGAGTCCTGCGGAATGGAACCTGGGTCCTTTGGCCTTGCAGACAAATGCCTTAACCGATAAGCCATCCCTCCAGCCCTCAACTTTAGAACTTTATTAACCCTTTACTACAAAGTGGGTTCCAGGTCAGCCAGGGCTAGAGTGAGACCCTACCTCAAAAAAAAAATATGATTTTTTTAAATGGAATTCAAAGACAGATGTCCTGTCTGGATGGGTGCTGTGTGGATGGCTAGAAGGCATGGGGTTATTCAATAAAAATTCCAGTCCCAGGTTGTATTAATTACTTTACTCATCAATGTGACCAAATACCAACAAGAAGCAGCTTCAGGTAGAAAAGGCTTTAATCTTTCTCACCGTTTTGAGGAGCTATGTTCCGTCATGGAGGGCAGGGGCGTGGTGGCAGGAGGAGGAGTCGCATCTCCAGTCAGGAAGCGAAGGATAAACAAGAAAGAAGACTGGGCTACGAAACCTTGAGGCCAGCCCCAGCGCTGCACTTCCTCTAGCAGGGCGCCCCTTTCTAAAGGTTCTACAGCCTTCCCAAACAGCTCTACCAGGTGGGGCCCAAGCGTTCAAGCCCTTGAGCCTGTGGGCAGTATCTTACATTCAAAGCACAGTATAGCTGTGGGATACTTCTCTATGAACTGTTGGTCAGGAAACCCCAGGGGCCTCCCAAGCAATACAGGCTATTGCCATTTCTCTTTGTTGTCCACCCAAACTCCATGGTAAATTCTGGTTGCTGAGGACACTACACACATTAGTTGTACAACACAGAGAAATCAAGCTAGAACTGACCCACAGTCCTCCTCCCTTCTGGCTAGTGTGCATAGCCCTGGAAGGTGCTACTCAGGCTGCTAGGGAAGAAAAGTTGTCAACAGTTTTCCCGAGCTGTGGACCCTGCATACTCCACAACTGACCTGCTAGGCCCACTGGTATGATACTGGCATGCCTGTGGGATAACTAACCACTCTCTGCTCCACAGAAGGGAATTCATGCCTGGTACTAAAATACTGGTCAAAAACCTATGGCTTGTGTAGGTCACAGGCCTTTGGATGGGGGAGCCAAGTACTGTTATTTTATTTATTTTATTATTTGCAAGAGAGAGGCAGAAAGAGAGAGGGGGAGAGAGAGAAAGAGAGAGAGAATGGGCCACTGCAAACAAACTGCCCCTGGCTTACGTGGGTACTGGGGAATTGAACCAGGGTCCATAGACTTTGCAGGTAAGTGCCTTAACTGCTGAGCCATCTCTCCAGCCTCAACTACTGTTATTTTTTTTAAAAATTTTATTTATTTATTTATTTGAGAGCGACAGACACAGAGAGAAAGACAGAGAGAGGGAGAGGGAGAGAATGGGCGCGCCAGGGCTTCCAGCCTCTGCAAACAAACTCCAGACGCGTGCGCCCCCTTGTGCATCTGGCTAACGTGGGACCTGGGGAACCGAGCCTCGAACCGGGGTCCTTAGGCTTCACAGGCAAGCGCTTAACCGCTAAGCCATCTCTCCAGCCCTCAACTACTGTTATTTAAAAAAATTTTTTTGAAGCATGATCTCACTTTAGCTCAGGCTGACCTGGAACTCACTCTGTAGCATAGGCTGGCCTCAAAATCATATCCTCCCTAGTCCAAGTGCTGGAATTAAGCCAGGCATGGTGGTGTGCACGTTTAATACCAGCACTTAGGAGGCAGAGGTAGGAGGACCACAGTGAATTTGAGGCCAGCTTGAGACTACATAGTGAATTCCAGGTTAGTTTGGGCTACAGTGAGTCCCTACCTCAGGAAAAAAAAAAAACAAGGTCTAGGATTAGAGGTCTGTGCCACCATGCCTGGCTTTTTTGTTTGTATGTTTTTTTCTTTTTAAAACAAAATATTTTTATTTATTTTCAAGCAGAATGAGAGAGAGAGAGGAAGAAAGGTGAAGGGGGAAGAAAAGGAGAGAAAGTATGGTCATGGCAGGGCCTCTAGCCACCTCAAAACAAACTCCATATACATGGCTTTACATGGGTACTTGGTAATCAAACCCAGGCCGGCAGGCTTTGCAAGCAAGTGCCTTTAACCACTGAGCCATCTCCCTAGCCCTTGTTTATTTTTTTCAAAGTAGAGTCTCACTCTAGCCTAGGCTGGCCTTGAATTCACTGATCCTCCTACCTCTATCACCTGAGTGTTTGGATTAAAGGCATGTGCCACCTGGCTATTTTTTTAAAAAATATTGCTTGTTTATTTATTTTCTAGGAGAGAGTGTGAGTGTGTGAATGGGCATGTCAGGGCCCCTTGCCACTGTAAATGAACTTCAGATGCATGTACCACTTTGGGCATCTGGTTTTGCATGATACTGAGGATTTGAACCCAGGTCAGCAGGCTTTGCAAGCAAGCTCCTTTAACTGCTGAGCTGTCTCCCCAACCACCCCCAAGTTATTTTTGATTTGATAAATGGACAAGTTGTTTTGATAATGGACAACTTTCTAAATATGGGTGTTTTTTTACCTGCTTTCAGACCTGATCAGTGAAGCTTCTTATTGCAGTGACAATTACTGCATACACTCATAACTGGTCAGCATGCTGAGAATAAGTGATTATTGAGGGACAATCCCTAAATGAGATATCTACATCACCCCTTCTGAGGTTCAGGGAACATTGCAGAAGAGAGGATGGAAAGAATGTGAGATCGAGGATGGACAAGTGCTATGGATGTGACATGGCTGTTTCACTCAAGAACTCCCAGCAGCTGTGGTTTTCTGAACAAGATTGGGCCCATCAACATTCTACCATGGATGGGGAGGGGCTTATAAAGCCCCACCCCTCCCTGGGGAGCTACTGGTAACTAAGATTATTGGAGGAGAGAATGTCATGTTCTTCAGTGGTGTGGCTACTGGTAAGTTGCCCAACTGCCAGTAAGCAACCCCCCCCCACCATGTTCATGCAAGTAACCCTAATAAACTCAGTGGATCACCAAAATAAATAAATAAATAAATAAATAAATAAATAACCTAAAAATATAAAAAGGACTCGCTGAGAAGAAGTTTAGTAGGAGTGAGGAGGGGGTAAGAGATGATAATTGGAGTGAATATAATAAAAAAAAAGATATCCTAGGGCTAGAGAGATGGCTTCGCATTTAAGGTGCTGATTTGCAAAGCCTAAGGACCCAGGTTCAACTCCCCGGAACTCATGTAAACCATGTGCATAAGATGATACATGTACACAAGGTCACATATGAGCACAAGGTTTGATTGTGGTGGCTAGAGGCCCTAGCACACCAGTTCTGTCCTTTACCCTCTTTCTCAATCATGAAAAAGATAACAAAAGAATACATTATAAAGCCAGGCATGGTAGTGCATGCCTTTAATCCCAGCACTCAGGAGGCAAAGGTAGGAGGATCACCATGAGTTGGAGGCCACTCTGATTCTACATGGTAAATTTTAGGCCAACCTGGGCTAGAGTGAGACCCTACCTCAAAAAATGAAAAAAATACATTAGATACATGTATGAAATTTAAAAAACAGAAATTATTGAGTTGAGTCAAAGTTCTCTGAAAAGGACTCAATTTGGTAGGAACTCAGGGCTTAATCAACCCCAACAGACAGCTGTTGTACAAAGTTGTTCTAAGGAGCAAAATTCATGACCTAGGAAAACTTTGGCCAACTCTGAAGTCCTATATAAAACACTAATATATCACAAAAGTCACTTGATATGATATGAAGTCAGTCTCCTCCAAGTAGCTTTTTGACTGTACACAATTAAGGGAAATTACTTGGGTATATGTGTGTTAGGTTTTATTTTATTTTAATGTTTGTATTTGCTTAACAAAGTGAGTATGGGTGTACCAGGGCCTCTTGCCTTGCAAATGAACTCCAGATGCATGTGCCACTTTGTGAATCTGGCTTTATGTGGGTACTGGGGAATCAAACCTAGGCTGGCAGGCTGTGCAAGAAAGCATCTCTAACTGCTGAGTGATCTCCCCAGCCTGTATGAGATTCTAAATGAGAGGTCAGCTTTTTAATAACTAGTGAAGAGAAATGCTGAAATGAAAAGTACATGTCAACCTGTGTGTACCTGTGTGTGTATGTATGTGTGTGTGAGAGAGAGATTGTGTGTGTGTGTGTGTGTGTGTGTGTGTGTGTGTGTGTGTGTGTGTTTGTGCATGCACATGTGCATGCATGTGTGCTTGTGTTTCTGGAAGGTGTCTGTTGTAGTCCGGTTCACATTGCTGGTAGAAATCACCCAACCAAGAGCAGCTTCTGGGAAAAAGAGATTTATTTTGGCTTACAGGCTCAAGGGAAAGCTGCACGATAGCAGGGAAAACAATGGCATGAGCAGAGGGTGGACATCACCCCCTGGCCAACATAAGGTGGACAATAGCAACAGGTGAGTGTGCCAAACACTGGCAAGGGGAAACTGGCTATAATACCCATAAGCCTGCACCCAAAAATACACTCTCTCTAGGAGGCATTAATCCCCAAATATCCATCAGCTGGGAACTTAGCATTCAGAGCACCTAAGTTTGATTCAGGGGGACACCTGAATCAAATCATCACATTCCACACCTAGCCCCCACAAACTGATATCCATACATGATGTAAAATACAATGCATTCAGCCTGCCTTTAAAAGTCCCCATAGTTTTTATCAATCCCAATGATGTTCAAATATCCCCATAGTACAAGATCTTATAACTGAGCCATAATACCAAAAATTAACCTCAAAAAACCATAATGGCACAGAATAAATATTCACACTGCAAAAGATGGCATTCGGCACAGCAAAGAAACATTCAACCAATACAAGATTTAAAACAACCAGGGCAAACATCAAACTCTGTACTTCAAGTCCAACAACTCTAACCAGCAATAAGTCTCTGGTATTCCAATTTCGCCCCTCCACCTAGGCTACTCACAGTCCTGGAAAACTTCATTGGGGCTGGCAGCTCTCTTTGGCAGCCATCTTGTGGTCCCAGCATCTCCACTGGGTTTCCATTGCAATCCACAGTTCATCCTCATGGCTCCATGGGGGTCTCCATGCAGGCATCCAGCAAACCTGCTTCACACTGCCCATGGCCATTTCCAAAACAGAAGACCATGTTGCAAACTCAATGACCCTCTTTCCAGTATTTCTTATACTCCATAATACCCGGTAGGGTGCCAATTTGTTAATCCAGGGGAGAATGAAGCAGACTTTGAAGAACAGGGTACTCCTTGAGTACTCAGGCCCCTTCAAAAGAGTCAACATTCTTCCAGTTGCCCCAGTGCAGGTCAGCTAGCCCAGTCTCAAAGGTTGTAATCTCTCAGTTGCAGCTGAATGGACAACAGTTCACCCAAAGATTTTTCTTTCTGTGCCATATCCCTCTGCTTACACCAGTTCATTTCTACACAAAGCAACCCTGCACAACTTCTCAGGATATGGGCATAAGAGCAAGCTTCTCACACAAACTGCTAGCCCAGTCCAGCCAAAGCTCTTTCTCACTCTCATAAGCCAAACCTCACAGTCCATAGTTCTTACTGCATTCAGGTCTTGTAGCTCAGGCTAGAATAGTCCATCAAGCTGTACTTATAGCACTGCAAGGCATTTCTTAGGTCAAGGTTTCAACTCTTTCCACATTCCTCTTGAAAATCAGCTCCAAAAGGCCAAAGCCACACAGTCAGGTGTCTAGCAGCAACCCCACTCCTGGTATCACTTCACTGTTGAAGTCCAGTTGACATTGCTGGTAGAAATCACCTAACCAAGAGCAGCTTCTGGGAAAAAGAGATTTTATTTGGTTTATAGGTTCAAGGGGAAGCTCCACAATGGCAGAGAAAAAAATGGCATGAGCAGAGGATGGACATCACCCACTGTCCAACATAAGGTGGACAATAGAAACAGGAGAGTGTGCCAAACACAAACTGTCTATAACACCCATAAGCCTGCCCCAATAATACACACCCTGCAGGAGGCATTAATTCCCAAATATCCATCAGCTGGGAACCTAGCATTCAGAAACCTAAATTTATGGGGGACACCTGAATCAATCCACCACTGTATCCATAGGGTTCAGTGCAAAGCTAGAAATAAGGACTCCTGGTTATTCTGAAATTTCTGTGACTGGGGACATACATACTCAGACTATGGCCTCTGGGTTTGTCAAGGATTTCAGGTAGGAACAAAAGTGAGTCACCAGAAATAGCCAGGATCCTCTGAAATTAACCCATGTCTTTGAATCTCACAATCCCCTGACCACTTCTGCTTTCTGCTCTAAGAATAAAACTTTGTGGTCAGTTTCAAGATTATTATAAGAAGATCATCCTCGAGTCTAACAATGTACCAAATTGACTGTATTTGCTGATTACAAACTAATTAATAAAAAAAAAAAAGAAAGCAACAGAAAACTCCCTAGAAGACTTGAGGGCACAACCAAGAGTAGTGAGGACATAGGGCATGGTGGAGCCCCTGGAGTGACTGGAGCACAGAGCAGGAAGATCATGCAGTGTGAGGCAAGCCAGGGTGAGCAGGTGTAGATGATAGAGGTCCTTCTGTTCCACACCAAGAGGGTCTGGACCTTTCTAAGTGCAAAGGGACATAGATGGAGGGTGGAAGCAGGAGAAGAAAATGAGTATGTTTGTGTTGTGGAACCTCACACAAGTCAGACAGTGAAGGATAATGCAAAAGAAGCAAGGCTTGAAATGAGGAAGCCTGTTAGCTCCTTACAGGAACAAAGAGTCACGTGGACAGAATGGAAGTAGAGTCAACACATCAGGATGGAATGAATATTGAGGTTAAGGACAGAGAGAAGGATGGACGTGATTTCCAGTAGGAGAGCCTGGATCAAAAACTCATCAAGGGGCTGGAAAGATGGTTCATCAGTTAAGGCACTTGCTTTCCAGACCTAACAATCCAAGTTCTATTCCCCAGTGCCCATGTAAAGCCAGATACGGAAAAGAGGTGCATGCATCTAGAGTTTGTTTGCAGTGACTAGAGGCCCTGGTGTGCCCATTCTCTCTGTATATCTCCCTGTTGGTCTCTCTCTCTCTCTCTCTCTCTCTCTCTCTCTCTCTCTCTCTCTGTTTGTAAATAAATAAATAAAAATATTTTTAAAAATTAAAAAAAAGAAGATCATCCTCTAGGATTCTCTCCTCCCAATACTATAGACAGTTTCTTGTGTACTGTCTTGATGCCTGGCCTTCGTAATGAGATTTTGCTATCTTTCCTGACTCTCATTATTTATAGTTACTCAGTACCTGGATCACCCAGTCCACCAGATCAGAGCACTGGCACTTCAGGGAGGATCACAGATCTTCTTGCTCCATGATGATGCCTACTACCTTATTTGGGATCCAGAAGTGGAATAGGAACAATAAATTTTCACTGTACTCTGGCCCCTTCCAGATTCCAAGTCTCCAGTGTTCTTTCATCTTTTTATTCTCCTTTTATCCCATCTGGTGATTTGAAACAGATGTCCCCCATAACTTACATGTTTCTTAATGCAGTTGGCAATTTGGGAGGTGGAGCCTTGTTGGAGGAGGCATGCTACTGGGGATGGCCTTTGGGGTATTATAACCCAGCTCACTCTTGCTGTGTACTTCCAGGTGTGGTAGCAAGAAATGATGTCCAGCCTCTGCTCTACCATCCTTTCTCCACCAAGCTATAACTTTTCCTTGAGACTGTAAGCCAAAATAATTCCTTTCCTCCCATCAGCTGCTTTTGGTTGGGCATTTTATCCCAGCAACATGAAGGTAACTACAACAGAAAATTGCAACCAGATAAGTGGGGTCATTATTGCTAGAAATCTGACCATGTATGTTTGGGTTTTTTGGAACTGGTTTTCAGGAAGAATATGGAAAGATTTGAAACTTTGGACTAAGAGATGTCTTGCAGTGATGCAAACAGAGTGTGATTCTGATGAGAGTGGAAAGACCTAAATGCAGAAAGAACTATGGACAGTGGAGGTTTATGAGGGAAGAAGAGATTTATCCAGATGGCGCTAGAGGCAGCTTATGTGAAAGGGGTTGACTGTGCTTTTCCTGTGTGTTGACTGTGCTTTTCCTGTGTCCTAAGAATAGAGCAAAATTGAATTTAAAAGTAATAGACTAGTATTATGGGAAAACAGCAGACAGATATAAATTGGCACCAAAAGAAATGAAATTTTTGGGCCAGAGATTGTAGCCTGCTTTAGCTGCAAATGTTTGAGAGATTACCATCGTTGAGATTGGGCCAGCTGCTCTGCATTGGAACAATAGGAAGAAGAGTGGCATTTTTTAAATTTATTTTTTATTTTTAAATTTTTATTAACATTTTCCATGATTATAAAAAAATACCCCATGGAAGAGTGGCATTTTTTAAACAGTGGGGGTCTGAAGGAAGACTGCTGAAGTTTTCCTGCTCCTCAAACTCATGTTTATTCTTCCTGTATTAACAAATCTAGTGTACCCCCCTGGTACTGGTTTGGAAGGATGACAAATGCAGGGAAGAGATTCAAAACTCAGTTTTTTGAAGATGGCACCTAAGCTATGTAGAACAGGGTCATTATTTCTGAACAGATGCTGTGGTGGGAGCATGGATGAATCATGGGTTGCAGTGAAACTTCCAGGATTTGGAGATGTCATGACCTTGGGACAGCTGTCAAAGAAAGATGCTTTCTTTGCCTCAGGTGGATCTGCCCAGAAGGCAAGTGGATATGGCTGGAGGGGCAAGATTTGGAACCCTGGAGATTTCACCAGTGGTCTTACATGCCAGGCATGGAATTATGGGACTTGATTATTTGCCCTGCTTGTTTCAGTTCTTGAATTGGTTCAGTTTTTCCTTTCAATGCATTGTTTTTGCAGTGAGAATATTTACTCTGTGCCACTATGCGTAAATAACTTTTGTTTTAATTTTACAGGTTCACAGTTAATAGACTACCTTTAGTTTCAGATGCAACTTTGGACTTTGGGTACTTGAACAGTGTTTGAGTTGAAAATAAAAAGGCATGGGGACTTTTATAGTTGGACTGAATGCATTTTACATCATGAGATGGTTGTGAGTCTATAGGGGCTAAGAGCAGAATATGGTGGTTTGAATCAGATTTCCCCATAAACTTAGGTATCTTTAATTCATGGTCCCAACAGGTAGAAGTTTGGGAGGTGGAGCCTTGCTGAAGGAGGTGTGTTATTGGGGATAGGCTTTGGAGTATCACAACCCAACTTCCCCCTTGTGAGAGCTCTGCTCACTCATGCTGCTTTCTGCCAGCTGCTATGGAAATAAGGCATGTCCAACCTCTGTTCTATCATCTTTATCCTACCATGCCAAAACTTCCCCTCAAGACTGTAAGCAAAAATAAAAATCTTGGGACTGGAGAGATGGCTCAGCAGTTAAGGTGCTTAGCTGCAAAGCCAAAGGACGTGGGTTTTGTTCCTCAGTACCTACATAAAGCTAGATGTACAAGGTGGCACATGCATCTGGAGTTTGTTTGCAGAGGCTAGAGACCTGGCATACCTATTCTCTCCCTCTCCCCCTCTCTCTCTCTCTCATAAATAAATAAAACATAAAAAATTTAAAACTTCCCTTCTATCAGCTGCTTTTAGTTGTTTTGTTGCTAGGGTGTTTTATCCCAGCAACAGAGTGTAAATACCAGACTCCATCCCAAAAGTGATATGATTTCTCATTTTTTGTGTGTGATTGTTCTATCAGCTCCACTACCAGGGGAGCTCCTTCCAATAAAGACTTTGTAATTTTTTTGTTCTTACTCTTCTTTGGCCCTAGTAAAACACCTAGCACACAAGAGAGGATTGGTAAATGTTTGCTGACTGTGGAAGAGAGCCAGAGTGCATCCATTGATGGGTAAGCAGGAAAAAGAAGTTCTGAAATCTAGGATGCGTGAAACACAGGGCCCATGTGCATGTATGAGGGGTTGGTGGGAAGATAGCTGAGACCAGAATGCCAAAGACATCCTGATCTCTGGAAACTGAGCTCTACAGTTTCATGGCAAGGTGGAATTGCAGGTACATGAGAAATTGAGATGGCAATCACCTTCCTATGATGCAGGGGCATTATTGTGATGATGTAGTTGAATCCTGAGAAGAGAGAGGCAAGAGAGCCAGCCATGTAAGGACCATGATTACAGATGCATTGGTCAGAGCAATGCTGCTCCAAGCCAAGGTTAGGTGGCTTAAAAGCTAAAGAGGGCAAGGGGCAGATTCTCCCCAGAGCCTTTGGGCTTCACCCTGTGAGGTGAAGATCTCAGTTCAAATTTCTGACCCCCCAGAACTGCAATAATTCATTACTATTGTTTTAAGCTATCAAGTGGGTGGTAATGTATATTAAAGGAGTTCATCCCTGACCAAAGGGACCAGAGAAAGGCATGAAGGGAAGGCTCACTCACAGGGATTCCTGACAGCGACTGCCAGCACCAGTCTTGAACATGCGCAATCACAGCACAACACAGAAAACATTTCAAGAACAACTGCCCAACAAGAGCCTGACCAACTTCTACCCAAGGGGACTGACAATGTCCTTGTTACTATGATCCTTGAAGCCAAGGATCACTGATTCAAAGCAATTGATGTAAGCCTCCCTAATTTTGCTTTCACAAATGTCCTCTGGCCTATTCTCTTTCATCAAGCAAACAGTCTACTGCAGCAAGTGCATTTCCACTGCAGTGCTAATTCCAGTAAACTCAGTAATCCTTGGAGAATCACCCTTTTTATTATTTGGTTTTAGCAACTGGAAACTGTTAAGAGATTAAGCCTGAAGGAGGGGTGGGAGGAGAGAGAAAGGAATCAGGACAGAATTTACTACTAAAAAGTCCAGGAAGGAAATAGCCATGTCTGAGCAGCCAAGTCAGCTAGAGAGATCTTCTCCCGTCACCTTTGATGAAAAGCAGTTGTGATGCTAGGCTGATATCTGTGATCCCAGCACTTGGGAAGTAGAAGAAGGAGGGCCACACTTAAGCTAGCTATGCAGTAAGACTGTAAAAAAAAAGTCAACAGTAAGGTTAGAGTTAGAAAATAACTCAGTTGGTGATGCCTTGAGTCTCCCAAATAGCAAATGCTTTTTGATAATTTTGGGTAACCCATAGAACATGGTATAAAGCCCTGGGTATGAGTTCCTCTCTGCTATTTGTGCACTATGGGATTTTTTTTTTTTTTTTTTTTTTTTTTGGAATGGGAAGAAAGGGTTTATTTTGGGCTTATAGCAGAGGCATCTGGACATGCAGGCAGAAAGCCAGTTACTCAATAGTCCTTAAGAGTATCAAATACTAATAAGTTATTTCTTTTTTGTTTTTGTTTGCTTGTTTTTCTCAAGGTAGGGTTTAGTTCTAGCCCAGGCTGACCTGGAATTCACTATGTAGTCTCAGGGTGACCTCAAACTCAAGGCAATCCTCCTACCTCTGCCTCCTGAATGCTGGGATTAAAGATGTGCACCACCACACCCGGCTACTTACTTCTTTTTTTGTTTGTTTGTTTTCTGAGGTAGGGTCTCACTGTAGCCCAGGTTAACCTAGAATTCACTATGTAGACTCATGGTGGCCTTGAACTCACCGTGGTCCTCCTACCTCTGCCTCCCAAGTGTTGGGATTAAAGGAATGAGCCACCATGCCCGGCTTAAATATATATACTTTTTTTTTTTAACATAGATTATAGTTTTATATCCTCTCACACCATCCCCATTTTCCTAAGGGCCCTCTTCAGTAAGACCCTTGGTGTTCAATGTGGGATCATTAAGGACTGTTATGGTTTTGGGGGTGCTGTATCTCAAGATACTTCTATATGGCTCTTAAAATCTTCCCACCCCCTCTTTCACAACAATCCCTGAATCTTGATGAGTGTGTTAGCAGTTTGTTTCTAGTGTTGAGTTCCCTGTAGCCTCTGGACTTCTATTATTATATGTTTTAGTTCATTACTGTATTTGTTACTATTTCCCTGGAGGTGGTTGTCAGGCTAGTATTGGGAGTAATACTTGTGTCATTGCTCCCTCTGCAGTTTCTTCTGAACCCTGGTAAATAGAGGTGGTGCATCTCATGGTGATCAGTCAGATATATTTTCTTGTTGAATTGTTGAATCTTGATTAAGGGATGTATGTTTATAAATTTGAGAGACATTTTGATGAGGATATTCACTCAGCCTATTCATAGAATGTGGGGCTTCTCTCCGGAGGTTGTGAATTTCCTGCCTGTAGGGTGCTGAATTGGTTCCTTGTACCAGTTATGAGCTCTTTCCCACTTAGTGGGCTTCATGTCCAATCTGAAAGTAGTTGGTTACCTACATGGCCTGTGTGCCACTATTGCACTAGTTTGTGCTTGTCTGTCTGGCTGGTTATGCAGACTGCAGGGTCTTTTGTTTATTTGTACTGTTGGTGACCATTATCACATAGTAGCTTCCATAGCACTTTCCAGCACCATGAGGGTCTGCCAGGAGAGAACTGGCTTTCCTCTTGGTTCTGATTTGATCTCTTGGTGTCCTAGGATGGCAGTCTGTTGTGTCTTCAGCAATAGGGTCTTACATTTTAGCTCTGTCTGATAACCAGTGCTTGGTAAAGGCTTGCATTGTTTTGGGGATCTCACAGATCACCCTGGCCAAATGCTTACTGTGGGTATTCAACCATATCTGGCCCTGGGATCCACAGTCTTATGGGGAACTTTAAAGTTGGACTAAATGCAATTTACATTGTGGTATGATTATCAGTCTATGGGAGCAAGGGGTGGAATTTGGTGATTTGAATGTGAGTTTATGTCCCTCATAGACCAAGGTGTTTTACTATGCTTGTAATGTGGGTCTCCAGTGGCCTAGCTGGAGGAGGTATCACTGGGGATAGAATCTGAAATCCAGCCCATAAGGGGTGTTTGGGGCTGAATCTGATTCTAGCTCAAAAGTCTGAGCTTTAGTTTGGTCCCTGCTGCTTGCTGATTTTTTGGTGTTTGCTGGCTGGTGGTGGTTTCTCTCTCTGCTTGGATATATGAATGGGCTAGAGTGAGACCCTACCTTAATAAACAAACAAACAACAACAAAAACAGTGCTCTAAACATTGTGGAAAAGGGGCAAAAAGAATGTAAGAGCCACAGTGTGGGAAGATGTGCTTTTGACCTATTTGCATAGGTTTTTTTCTTAATCTCTATTTTACTAATTATTTAAGTTAGCATTTATATTATTTATTTTATAATTATTTTATTTATTTGTTTATATTATTTTATAATAATGGGTTTCATTATAGCATTTTAATACTTTTTTTAATCTTTAGCATATATATCCAGTTTAAAAAATTATTATAATTACTTATACAGATTTTTATGTTTATAGGTTTTATGATATTTCAGTGAATATTTCTCAGTCCATGTTACAACTGATTATTTCCTAGTTTTTACTATGTTTCATTATTATAAAAAGCAGTGCCTGGCCAGATGTGGTGGAACATGCCTTTAATTCAGGTCAGCCTGGGCTAGAGTGAGACCCTACCTTAAAAAACAAACAACAACAACAACAACAACAACAACAACAACAAAAATGCAGTGCCCTAAACATTGTGGAAGAGGGGGCGAAAAGAATGTAAGAGCCACAGGGTGGGAAGGTGTGCTCTAAGGCATTGACACAACCCACAAAGACAGACTGGTACATTTTTGGTCACATGGTGAATATAGATAACTCCACTGAGGAGGGCCTTCAGTGCAGCAGAGATTGGGGAGAAGGAATATACAAGTATAGCCCAATGGGAAAAGGAACAATTTGCAAGATGTTCATATAATAAAGTTTTCAATTAGGGCTGGAGAAATAGCTTAATGGTCAAGGTGCAGGCTGGCAAAGCCAAAGAACCCAGGTTTGATCCCCCAATACCCACATAAAGCCAGATGCACATGCTTCTGGAGTTCATTGCAGTGACTAGAGGCCCTGGTGTGCCCATTCTCTCTCTCTTCCTCTCTCTCTCTCTTAAATAAAATAGTTAAAAATAAATAAATAAAGTTCCCAGCTGGGCATAGTGGCACACGTGGTAGGAGAATTGCTGTGAGTTCAAGGCCACCCTGAGACTACATAGTGAATTCCAGGTCAGCCTGGGCTAGAGCAAGACCATACTTCAATAAACCAAAAAACAAATAAACAAAAGCTAAATAAATAAAGTTCCCACTGGCTGGAGAGATGACTTAGCAGTTAAGGCACTTGCCTGTGAAGCGTAAGGACCCAGGTTCAACTCCCAGAACCCACATAAGCCAGATGCACATGGTGACACATGTGTCTGGAGTTCATTTGCAGTGGCTAGAGGCCCTGGCATGCTCATTCTCTCTTTCATAAACAAATAAATAAACAAAAACAATAAAGTTTTCAATTTAAAAAAAAGTAGTGCCCTGCATTATTTTGCAGAGTAAATATTCCCTTCCCCAATGGTGCTTGGTGGCATAGCAATGAAAGAGTGGACCAAAGCAAGACTAAAACCCAGCAGAGCAAACATCCAAATCCTTAAGCTTGATGTCTGGTACCTAGGACTCCTGATGGAGTCATCTCCACAGGGCTTGGGTAGCACCACCCTTCCAGCTCTGCTGTGGGTAGCCCACACAGCCTCTCTGTTGGGCTGGCTCCATTCTGGGTCCACAGCTTTCATTGGTGGACATCTCATGGTCCTCACTTCTCTGACTTTCAAGGGTCTGTATTGCAACATAGGTTTTGTCTTCACAGCTTCACTCAGCATCCTCTCAGTTCTCCTTGCAGGGAGTCTGACCTTGCCACACATTGCCTGGCCTTGTTGGCTCTCTGAAACTATGGAGCAAAACACCATGACCACCTTGGTCTTGCATCTTTCATACCTTCAAAAACAAGCCAATTTCTGCTGCCAACTTTGGATGACACCCTTGGACCAAAGTTGTAGTGGTGTCTCTGTGCCTTAGTTACTGACTCCATGGAAAATTTCCTAAACGTTTTTGTTGTTTGTGTTAACTGGGAAACCCTTCTGGTGCATTCTCTGTTCAGGCTTTCTCCTTTCAAGAGATTTTGCATCATTGCAAGTTAGAGCCCTCACTGGGTGGGGTCTTGTCCTCAGGTGTCTTTTCTAGTGTCTTAGTGAGAATGAGGTTTATTATTAACTGTATTTATCTTTTTAATTTTTTTTTTTTACCAATTACAGGTAATTGGTAGTCTCCTTGTCTAGAATTTTAAACTTCCTCACAAACCTCTTCTCTTTATAGTTCACTTTTTTCATATCATTTTGTATCTTTTACTGTACATCTGAATAAGAGTAGTGAGTGATAACCATAGTGCAGGCTCAATGCTCTCCTGCCAAAGTTCCACACTTACGTACATTCCTCCTACATACCATTTCCAAAGATCTAAGAACCACAAGGTCAGGTTCATTTCAGCAACAGCTCCACTTCTGGTATTAAATTTCTATATTAGTTACTTTTCTTGTTGCTGTGATCAAACACCTGGCAAGAAGTGGCTTAAGGAAGGACAGTGTTTATGTCATCTTACAGTGCCAGGGGCACATCCCATCATGACAGGAAGGGCACAGTGGCAGGAGTAGGAAGCCAGCTGGTCACACAAACCCCAGTAGAGTGTGGGGTAGGAAAGAAGAGCTTTGAGTTTGGAACTTGTGTGTGGGCCCTATGGACACAGATCTACCAGTTCTCATCTCTGCACAGAGGTTGTACAATAATAATTTAATGTTATTACACAAATTGGTAGGTTTGTAAAATCCAAAGAGTGAAAGGATGGGTTAATTACCCCTTAACTTTTATCCTGAAAAGCTTCTAAAATTTTTGAAAGCAACATGACATTACTAAGAGAATTTTTAAAACGAGAATAGAGAAAAGATAGCATTAAGAGGAAATGGGTTCACTTCTGCTGGCGTTTTATGGTTTGCACAGAGAAATACAATGTCTAATTGCCTTGATGACTGTTTTTTGTTTGTTTGTTTGTTTGTTTTAGTGAAAAATACCTTTGCCAAATGCCAAAAGACTTCATTTTATACAGAAACCGCGAGAAGAAAGCTTATGTGAACTCAGGCTACTCCATACACCTTTCTAACAGCTAGAATAATGTTTGCCATCAGGCAATCTTTCCATTAAATTAATGGTTGCTTTTTTGGGATTAGACAATCACCTTCCATTTGGAACTCAGAGCCCTTTCCTGTCAGTTACTTTTAAAGAAAACACTTAGGATAACTGAAGACCTCCATGTGATGAGCTTTTATGTCTATCCTGATTATAATCATTCTTTTTTCTTGTCTTTCTTTTTTTTTGTTTTTTGTTTTTGTTTTTGTTTTTGTTTTAAGCAGGGTCTCACTCTAGGCCAGGCTGACATGAAACTTGCTTTGTATTTGTTTTCAAGAGGAAAGAAAGAGAAAGAGAAAATGGGTATACCAAGACCTCTTGTAACTGCAAACAAACTCCAGATGCATGCAGCCCTTTGTATATCTGGCTTTACATGGGTACTGGGGAATTGAACCTGGCAGTCAGGTTTTGCAAGCAAGCACCTTTAACCTCTTGAGCCCCTATTTATATCTCTTAGTGTATCTTTTGTTGTTTTGTGTGCATTTGTCTTCTCAGTTCTAAAATCAAGGATGATATAAAAGAATCATATTCAGGAGCTGGGGAGATGGCTCAGCAAGTAAGAGCACCTGCTGCAGAAGCATGAGGGCATGAAAAGGCTTGATTCACCCTGAGGTTTACTCCCCAGCACCCATGTAAACAGCTGGGAATGGACACACACACACACACACACACACACACACACACACACACACACACACCTGGAACAGATAGCCTATGAGGGATAAAGACCAGAGAATTGCTGGGGCTTTTGGCCTATCAGCCAGCCTGACTGAAAAGGGCAGCAGCTTAGGGCTCGTTCAGAGAGAGATTCCGTTTCAAGCATAAACAAGAGTACTCATAATATTCTCCCCTGGCCCTGCACATGAGTGCATTGGGCATGTGCATCTGCATACATATGTGCATACACCTCACACATACCACACAAACACCCATGAAGAAAAAAGAATTATATTCAACTGCCAATTTCAGAGATCCAAAGAAATGATGATTTATATAAGATAGGAGTTGACTTTTCATTCACTTAAAAGGAGTTCAGAGAAAACCTCTGCTGACTTCTCTCTGGATGGTCCTGTCACTAGAGCACAGGATGATTATGAAATTAACATGACATTAGGAAAGTGATGTCAGGCCATTTGAAATTATTTTCAGTAGATTTATTGTGTTTTCTTGTGCCTTTATTCTTTGCATACATTTTATATCCATTTACAAAATTGAAACCATAAAATGTTCTGTTTTGCAAAATAGCTTGTTGTAAACAAGCACTTTTGGCAGAGCAAATGGTATGCAAGAACAGGTGGCAAGCACTTAAAGAAGAGGAATGCTTCTATTTCCAACAGAGTGCTTGAACTTTCCTGAGTTTCTTATTTTAGTTTGCAAAATAATTCAAAAGCTTGAAAGAAAAATCTGTGGTGATTACTTAAAATGTGTCCCTAGCCATAAAATTAACATCAAGGGAGGGTCTTTAAAAGTACAGGGACTGGGGAGATGGTTCAGTGGCTAAAGGTGCTTGCTTGCAAAGCCAGCTGGCCTGAGTTCAATTCCTTAGCCACCCACATACAGCTGGGTGGGCATTCTTTTACAGTGTCAAGAGATCCTGGCATGTGTGCTTGTGCATGCATGTGGGCACATGTATGCCCAGCACACCCATAAATTTTTTGTTGTTCTTATTTTATTTTATTTTTCAGGTAGGGTCTCACTCTAGCCCAGGCAGATCTGGAATTCACTATGTAGTCTCAGACTGGCCTCAAACTCACAGCCACTCCTTCTACCTCTGTCTCTTGAGTGCCAGGATTAAAGAAGTCATGTGCCACCATGCTTGGTTTTTTTTTTTTTTTTTTCCAAAGCAGGGCCTTACTAACCCAGGCTGACTTAGAACTTAATCCATAGTCTTAGACTGGCCTTGAACTCACAGTAATCCTCCTACAACTGCCTCCTGAGTGTGAAACTAAAGGTGTGTCCGACTATACCCAGCTTTTTGAAAAGGCTGGAGAGATGGCTTAGCAATTAACGCACTTGCCTGCGAAGACTAAGGACCCAGGTTCGACTCTCCAGATCCTATGTAAGCCAGATGGTTTGTTTGTAGTGGCTAGAGGCCCAGGTATACCCATTCTCTCTCTCTCTCTCTCCCTCTCTGTGTCTCTAAGAACTAAATAAATATAAATCAGAAAAAAAAATTTAAAAAAAACCTTTCTGCCAGGTGTAATGGTGCATGCCTTTGATCTCAGCACTCCAGAGGCAGAAGTAGGAGAATCACTGTGAGTTCAAGACCACCCTGAGACTACATAGTGAATTCCAGGACAGCCTGAACTAAAGCAAGACCCTACCTCAAAAAAAAAAATGGGGGGACAATAAATTGGAGAGCGCATATGGATCCCTAAAGAATATTTGCTGAGAAAAAGGACTTTCTCTCTCTCTCTCTCTCTCTCTTTTTTTTTTTTTTTCTTTTTCTCAAGGTAGGGTCTCACTCTAGCTCAGGCTGACCTGGATTTCACTATGTAGTCTCAGGGTGGCCTCAAACTCTTGGTGATACTCCTACCTCTGCCTTCCAAGTGCTGGGAGTAAAGGCATGTGCCACCACACCCTGGACTTTCTCTTTTTAAAAGCATTTTTATTGGCATTTTCATACATGTACCCTCCCATTACTTTCTTCTATCCCATTGTAGCAATTACCTTTTTCTCTTCCTCTTCCTCCTTTTTTAAAATACTTATTTATTTATTTATTTGAAAGAGAGAGAGGCAGACAGACAAAGAGAGAGAGAAATAGGCATGTCAGGACCTCTAGCCACTGCAAACAAACTTTAGATGTATGTGCCACCTTGTGCATCTGGCTTTCCTGGGTACTGGGAAATAGAATCTTGGTCCTTAGGCTTTGCAAGCAAGCACCTTAACTGCTATGCCATCTCTGCAGCCCTCCTTCTTGTTGCTGTGTGGCGTGGTGTTCCATACGCCCGTACACTTTCCCACAGTGGCTGAAGAGGATCGTCAGGGTCAGGTGTCCTGTTCATCTGCTTGGTCTTGTCTCAAGCCGGAGTCTCTTTACTAATTCTGGAGCTTGCAAGGCTCTGACCATTCTTGGGTATCTGCTACCCTGTAGGACGGAGGTTACAGGCATGTGTAGCTATACCCAGCTATTTATGTGGGATCTGAAGCCAGGTGTGGTGGCACACGCCTTTAATCCCAGCACTCAGGAGGCTAAGGGAGGAGGATTGCTGTGAGTTCGAGGCCAGCCTGAGACTATATAGTGAATTCCAGGTCAGGCTGGGCTAGAGTGAGACCCTACCTTGAAAAACAATAAGTAAATAAATATAATCTAAGATTTGAACTCTGGCAATCTCCAGCTCCTTCAGGCCCTCATGCTTGCTCAAGAAGTATACTGAACAGCCAAATAGCCATCTCTCCAGTCCTGCAGTTACCTTCTTGTTGCTGGGACAAAACACACGACCAGAAACAGTTTATGGGAGGAAAGGATTTATTTCAAACTTACAGTTTTGAGAGGAAGTTTCATCATGGCAGGGAAAGCACAGCAACGGACTCACACCTTCACATATCATTCCCAGAGAGAGTGTGGCAAGACCAAGCTAGCTCTGAACACCCAGTGGGGTTGACGAATCAATGCCAGGTTCCACCCCAGCGACACACCTCCTCCAGCAGGCCCACCGCCCAAAGACTGCCCAAGCAGAGGAGGGAGTATAAGCTTCATCATACACTCCTGAGGCTGAGGAGGACATTCACATCCTTTGCCTCCCAAGTGCTGGGATTCTTACATTCTTTCCATCATCTCTTTGCATGGTTCTCTGAGCCTTGTAGGACATGATAAAGATTGTCTCATTTAGTTCTGAGCACTCAACTGTTACTTCTCAACACTTTGATGAGTTTTGAGTTTTCCCAGTAGTCATGACTATATGCAAAAAAGAAGCTTCTCTGACCAAAAGTGAGAACAGCTCTTATGTTTGGGCACAAACACACATACTTAGGAGCTAGAGAGATGGCTGAGTGGTTAAAGCACTTGCCTGCAAAGTCTAAGGAGCTAAGTTCCATTCCCTAGGACCCATGTGAGCCATATGCTCAAGGTGGTACATGTGTCTGGACTTCAACTGCAGGGGCTGAGGCCCCTGTGCTCATGCTCACCATGCTCACGCACTCTCTTTCGCTCTCTCTCTCAAATAAATAAATAAAATATATTTTTTAAAACATACATATTTAAAGGGCAATTTAATGAGCACAACATACCCATTTAACTAAACAACAATAGTAGCTTTCCTCTGGAGCCTGTGACCTACCCAGCCGTAGGCTTCTAAGGAGGTTTTTAGTGCCAGGCATGAATTTCTTCCCGTGCAGCAGGCCTCAAAGATAAGGATATTTGCTTATATGACTATAGCAAAATGTCCAAAACAAGACATTTAAGACTGATTAATTCCATCCTTTAATACTATTACCTAAACATGGCCCATGCACACACTCCATCCATTTCTCCAGTTATGTCCTTTACAGTATTTTATTTTCCCAGACCAGAATCCAGACTGAGAGCATACATTGTCTTTAATTGGCATCTCTCTAACTTTCTTTAATCTAGAACTGTACTTTGACTTTCTCTAACTTGTCTGGGTTTTTGTTGTTGTTTTTTCAAGGTGGGGATCTCACTCTAGACCAGGCTGACCTGGAACTCTGTAGCTTCAGGCTGGCCTCAAATTCACAGCAATCCTCCTTTCTCTGCCTCCCAAGAGCACACCTCTTATATATATATGCCACCATACCTGCAAACTTGACATTTCAAGACGGCATTTTTTAGAGTGTCCTTTAGATTTGGATTTCTGGTTTGTCTAATGGCAAATTTACACTTGTTTTTTTTTAAAAAAAAAAAAAAAAAGAGAGAGAGAGAGAGAGAGAAAGAGAGAGAGAGGTGGAATCTTGCTGTTTCCCAGGTTGTCTCCTAACTCAGTATTTCATATGAAGAGTCATGTAATCTTGGTTTCACTTAAATCCAGTAATACTGACTTTGATAACTGGCTAAGGTAGTGTCTGAGATATCTTCACTATAAAGTTACTGATTTTTTTTTTTTTTTTTTTTTTGGCCAGGTGTGGTGGCGCACACCTTTAATCCCAACACTTGGGAGGCACAGGTAGGAGGATAGCTGTGAGTTTGAGGCCACCCTGAGACTCCATAATGAATTTCAGGTCAGCCTGGGCTAGAGTGAAACCCTACCTTAAAAAAAACAAAAGTAACTGCTTTTCCTTGTATAATTTAAAGATAATTGATAGGGAGATTTTGAGACCTTGGAAATGTCAACAAACTCCCCCACCAGAGCTCTAGGGCTCATTGATAATGTTCACATTCTGACATCTCTGATTTTGTCAGTTGGTATTGTGCCTTAGGAACAGCTTTCTCTTCTGGAAGGCTTCTGACACTGTGGCCTTCTTGTTTTGTGAGCACCATCAACAGGGTAACTTTAACAGCAGACATTGGCTTCTCACTGCTGTGAGATTAGAAACCCAAAATCAAAGTGCTGGCAGTGTCTGGTGACAGCTCTCTTCCAGGCTTAGATGGCCTCTCTCTTCCTTGTCTTCATGTACCAGGAGTGCTAACATCTACACTTCTTCTTATCTTTAAAAATATTTATTTATTTATTTGCAAGAGGAGAGAGAGAAAATGAATGGGCATATGAGGGCCTCCAGCCAATGTAAATTCCAAATGCATGCACTACTTCGTGCATCTGGCTTTACATGGGCAGTGGGGAATTGAACCTGAGGTTATCAGGTTTTGCAGGCAAGTACCTTCCCTCTGAGTCATCTCTCCAGCTCATTCACCTCTTCTTGTAATGACACTGACCCCATCCTAGGCCACCCTCATGAGTCATCTCAAGCTAGTCCCCTTCAAAAAGCCCACCTCACACAGTCACCTTGGGCTTCAATCTTTTCAGTATGGAGTTTTGCAGGGCACAAGCAAACATTTGCTCCATAGCAGACTTTAAATATTTTAAAATATTTATTTGGTTAGTTAGGAGAGCACCAGGGCCTCCTGCCACTGCAAATGAACTTCAGATGCTTGTGTCACTTAGTGAATTTGGCTTTAACATGAGTACTGGGGAATTAAATTCAGCCCAGCAGGCTTTGCAGTCAATCGCCTTTAATCTCTAGACCATCTTTCCAGCCTCCATAGCAGATTTTAGAATGGAAAAATAGGGGTTGAGGATTTAGCTCAGTGGATGAATGCTTGCCTAGCAAGTGCAAGGCCCTGGGTTTGGTCTTCAGCACCGAAAAAAAAAAAAAAAAAAAAAGACAAAATCACAAAAAGGCCAAAAAAGAAAAATGGGCTGGAGAGATGGCTTAGCGGTTAAGCGCTTGCCTGTGAAGCCTAAGGACCCCAGTTCGAGGCTCAGTTCCCCAGGTCCCACGTTAGCCAGATGTACAAGGGGCGCACGCGTCTGGAGTTCGTTTGCAGAGGCTGGAAGCCCTGACGCGCCCATTCTCTCTCTCCCCTTCTGTCTGTCCTTCTCTCTGTGTCTTTCGCTCTCAAATAAATAAATTTTTAAAAAAATGATTTCAAAAAAAAGAAAAAAACAAGGGAACTAGAATGGAAAAATACATTTCCCCACTACATATACTTCATGAGAAGATAGTATCTTCTCAGGTTAGATAAACATGATGGTGAACAGTCAAGCCATTCATTGTAAAAATAGTTCCTTCCCCTGTTCTCTGTAAAGTGAGTCTAATTAGTCATTTCTCTAGCCAGAATCAAAGTTTTACAATCAAGATAAAGGGAAGAGAATGAAGACTGTGAAAAAAGACACACAGGAGAGCTAGGGTTGAATGATTCGGATGTCTGAGGAAAAAGCAATCCAGGCTGAGGAACTATTTCCCAAGCCCAGTGTAAGACAGAACTGAGAGCTCACCCACAGGGAGTGTGATAGTCGCAGACAATTCTGCAGAGCGCAGCCACCCTCCCCTGCCTTCTGAAAGCTCCATAGCAGGCAAGAGCAGAGTGGCTGGACCACTGTGGGCTGTGTGACTCAGACTTCCCTGCTGCCAGGCTGGGTGGCACACACCAGTAATTCCCATGTGGAAATTTGGAAATCTGAGGCAGGGGGATTACAAATGCAAGCCCAGTCTGGGCTACAAAGCAAACTTGTCTCAAAACCAAACAGCAACCAAAAAGAACTTACTACTTAGGGTACAGAGGACTGACAACCCCAGATGCAGCATCTTTTGGATCCACTCACCATCTGGGGTGCAGCACTTTCTCCCAAGCACCATTAGACAGACTTAGCATGGTAGGGCACAAGGGCATGATCTCTGGTGTGCAGTGTGGCATTTCTTTTTGTTCAATTTTTTTTTAAATTTTTATTTATTTATTTGAGAGCGACAGACAGAGAGAGAAAGACAGATAGAGGGAGAGAGAGAGAATGGGCGCGCCAGGGCTTCCAGCCTCTGCAAACGAACTCCAGACGCGTGCGCCCCCTTGTGCATCTGGCTAACGTGGGACCTGGGGAACCGAGCCTTGAACCGGGGTCCTTAGGCTTCACAGGCAAGCGCTTAACCGCTACGCCATCTCTCCAGCCCAGTGTGGCATTTCTTTAAGGGCATTCCTTGTGAGAGAGCTCTTGGTTAGGTCACCTACATGTTTCTAGAGCTGTGCCACAGGGAAAGACATTATCTTCCTATCAGCTTGCCTTTCTCCTTTCCTTCCATGAGCTTCAGAGCTGCATCATGGTTTGAAGGCTTTCCTGCCCACTCCAGCACTTGTTTCCTTTCATAGGTACTGTCTCTCACTAAGTCACCTGAACTTCCAATCCCACAGTGGTATCTGTCTGCTTCCCAGATTACCTGATTGGCTAGGAGCAGAACAGGAACAGGAAAATGTTCTTCTTGGCATTTCCTGCCTACCTATGTCAGGCACCGTGTCATGGAGATGGAGAGAGGGGCTGTCCAAGTGCTGTCAAGGATGGCCAGAGCTTACAGATAGTCCACATCCACACACCTCGCACTGTCTCACAAGGCCCTAGTCTCAGTGAAGACGCAACCAAGTTCAAAAATAATATCCAGGCTGGAGAGATGGCTAGATGAATCTGGAGTTGTGCTGAGTGAAATAACCCAAACATAAAATAACATAGATTTTATGACCCACTTATATGGACTCTAATAGCAGGTGAACTTATTTATAGTAACAAATTTTAGAAAGTGGTTGCCTTGGTATAAGTAGTAAGAGTTGAGTTACACCACTAGAAATGGACAAAAGGGTGAAGGAATTTTTTGGAACTTCAAGTGGCAGTTGTTTGGGTATGTACTTTCACTAAAGCTTTCTGAATTTTTTTAAAATTATTTATTTGAAAGCAGAGAGATAGAAGAGAGACACAGAGAAGAAAAGAGAGAGAATGGGCATGCCAGGACCTCTAGCTGCTGCAAGTGAACTCCAGATGCATGTGCCACTTTGTGCATCTGGCTTATGTGGGTACTGGGGAATTGAACCCGGATCATTAGTCTTGGCAGGCAAGTGCCTTACCCACTGAGAAATCTCTATAGCTTATTACTGAATCTTAATATTGGTGCACCTCACTTTTAAAATAATGAAGATGGACTGAGAAAATGACTCAGCAGTTAAAGGGCTTACTTGCAAGTCTGCCAACTGGAGTTCATCCTCCTCAGCACCCATGGAAAGCCCTGTCAAAGTAGTGCATGTGTCCATAATCCCAGTGCGCCTGCAGAAATGGGAGGCAGAGCCAGGGTAAACAGAAGCTTGCTGTAGCAGCACCAGGAGAAATTATGCCTCAAAAACAAAGATAGAAGGAGAGGAGAAATACTCCAAGGTTGTCTGACCTCCACATGTGCACTGTGGCATGACTGTGTGCACCTGTACACACATCATACACATAAATGACACACATATACATACAACACATAAGTAAGTAATAGTGAATATCATGCTTTAAATATTTATTGGTTTTTCATCTTCAAAGACGACAAAAAGCACCTGTTCAACTTACATAATCTTCAATCTGAAAAGCTCTCCTATCCAAAAATGTCTGTTCCTACCAACTTAAGAATGAACTGAACCTCTCCCCCACCTAATAAATTTCTCTTTTGATAGACAGCATGGAAAGCCTTAAACAAAATGTTTTATTAATTTTCCTATTTTAATAGCACTAATATATAAGTTTCTCTCCTTAGCAAGTTTCTTCAGTCTACCATTGACTAAGGGAATCTAGTTATACAAGGCTTTAAAAATGGACTTCCGGTTAAGATGGCAGTGTAGTTACCACGCCAAAGCAGCCCAGGGGGGAAAAAGACCAAAAAAAACTAAACAAAATACACACTTTTACTAAAAAGTGAGGTGTATAGGAAATTGAAGCAGCAGGAGAGAAGTAGAAGAGATCCAGAGCATCCGGAGCCTGCACAGGCGGGAAAAGCGGCCCCGGAAGCTCCACCAACGGCGGCGGCAATGGTGGCGCACCAGAAAGCCGCCAGGCTCGGCTCCAGCAGCAGGAAAAGCCAGGTGGAGGATTTTCCCCTCACACCGGCGCTCTCAGCAACTCAGGAAACATGAAGGGAGAGCGGCAGTGAGCAACGGAGGAGCAGACCGCGAGGTAGAAGCACACGTGGAACAGCGAGAGAACCAGAGCAGCTGCAGCTCCCTTCCCTCCCCCACTGCCTGAGCTCAGCTCCAGGAACAGAGCAGCGGTCCTGGGACCCGGCCATGCCAACTTGAGCCTACAGGGGGACCCAAGAAGGAGCAGAGTCCGGCAGCAACATCAGCGGCTCTGGCACTGGTAACACAGGCCCCAGCAGCAGCAGACCCAGTAGCAACAGCAGCAGCAGACCCAGCAGCAGCAGGTTCAGCAGCAGCGGTGGCTCCAGCAGTGGCAGCTACAGTAGCAGCAGCAGAGGCAGCAGCAGCGGTGGACCCAGCAGAGGCAGCTTAAGCAGCAGCTGCAACAGACCCAGGAGAGGCAGCTTTAGCAGCAGCAGTTCCAGCAATGGAGGTTCTGATCTGCTGGGCCACAGTTGCCAGGCTTGGATTGCCCCACAGGAAAAGCCAGTGCCCAGCTCCAGAAATCAGAACAGCAGCCCAACGACCCAGGCAGCAACTTGACTGAGACCAAAATCATCCAAGGTAACTGGGATTGCACCAGCGAAGGGTCTCACGTGGTCACAAGCTGACATGGATCCCTTAACAGACCAGAAATCTTAACCTCTTTGTTGATAAGAGGATCTGGTTGTTATAACAACTATTCTTGCATACATACTTGGGGCCGGTTTTGATTGAATATGTACAGTGTTTAGTTCAATTTTAGAAGCTACCTGTATTTTATTCCACTCAGCCTACTTGAATACCCCCATAGCAGGGAAACTCAACCCCTAGAAGCACTTTGTAGATACTCTCAGAGTCTTAAGAGCCCCACCTAACACCTTAAGCTCCTACCCTGAAAATATATAACATCAAATCAATTGATACAGCTAAGAATACCCAGCTAGATAGAAAATCCAAGCATTACCTTAATCCAAGATGGAAAAGAATATACATTATAAAACAAGAAACACTAAAAGCAAGACGATATAAATCCACCTAAAAGTATTAATGCATAAGAAATGACCTCCAGTGAAAACGAGTTAGAGGAAATGCCTGAGAAAGATTTCAAAAGAATGATTGTAAATATGTTCAAAGAAGTCAGAGAACAAATCAAAGGAGTCAAAGAGGAACTCAAAGAGGAAATCAAAGGAATCAAAGAAGACGCAGGACACCAATTTCATGAAATAAAGAAGACAATACAAGACATAAATAAGGAAATAGAAATAATAAAGAAAAACCAGGCAGAATTACTAGCAATGAAGAACACAGATAATGAATTAAAAACCTCTGTAGAAAATCTCACCAGTAGAATGGATGAAGGAGAGGACAGAATATCTAAGCTAGAAGACCAGGTGGCAGATCTAATATAGGCCAACAAAGTGAAAGACAAACTTATAGAAAAGTATGAGTGGGAATTTCAAGATCTTCAGGACAGTATGAAAAGAACAAATATAAGAATTCAGGGCATAGTAGAAGGAGATGAATTCCATTCCAAAGGCATAGTACGTGTCTTCAACAAAATCATAAAAGAAAACTTCCCCCAAATTGGAAAAGAGGTGCCAATGCAGATACAGGAAGCCTTTAGAACCCCAGCCAGACAAAACCTGGAAAGAACCTCTCCTTGCATATTATAATCAAACTTCCAAACACACAAACCAAGGAAAAAATATTGAAAGCAGTTAGAAAGAAAAAATCAAGTTACCTACAAAAGCAAGCCCATCAGGATTACAGAACAATATTCAACACAAAATTTAAAAGCCAGAAGGGCTTGGAGTGATATATTCCATGTTCTGAAAAACAAAAACTGTCAACCAAGGTTACTTTATCCTGCAAAGCTTTCCATTCAAATAGAGAGACAAATAAGGACATTCCATGACAAAAGTAGGTTAAAGGAGTATTTGAAGACAAAACCAGCTCTACAGAAAATACTTGATAGAATCCTCCATGCTGAAGCAAAGGAAAAGCACACATATAAGGAACCTAGAAAAAACAAGCAATACTCAAATACTAGTTAACACAAGAGAGCACAGGTATTACCAGAACCACAAAAAAAAAAAAAAGGCAAACATAAATAAACACCTTTCAATAATATCTCTTAATGTCAACGGCCTCAATGCCCTAAACAAAAGACATAGGTTTGCTGACTGGGTTAAAAAGCAGGATCCTACAATTTGTTGTCTCCAAGAAACTCACCTTTCTACAAAGGATAGACATTATCTTAGGGTGAAAGGTTGGAAGACAGTGTTTCAAGCAAATGGGCCTAGAAAACAAGCAGGGATTGCTATCTTAATATATGACAAGGTAGACTTTAGTCCAAAGTTATTCAAGAAAGATAAGGAAGGACAATTTATATTGCTTAAGGGCACACTCCAACAGGAGGGCATTGCAATCCTAAACATATATGCACCTAACATGGGGGCTCCCAAATTCATCAAGCAAACACTATTAGAACTAAGGTCACAAATAACACCAAACACAGTAGTAGTGGGTAATTTTAACACCCCACTCTCATCAATTGACAGGTCATCCCAGGAAAAAAATAAACAGAGAGGCATCTAGACTAAATGAGGTCATAGAAGGAATGGACCTAACAGATATATATACCGGACATTTCATCCAAAGACTGCAGAATATACATTCTTTTCAGCAGCACATGGAACATTCTCTAAAATAGAACATATATTAGGACACAAAGCAAATCTTAACAAATATAGGAAAATTGAAATAATTACTTGCATTCTATCTGACCACAATGGAATTAAACTACAAATCAGTAGTAAGAAAGGCTATAGAGCATGCACAAAATCATGGAAACTAAACAATACACTACTAAATGATGAATGGATCAATGAAGAAATAAAGAAGGAAATCAAAAAATTTATAGAGTCAAACGATAATGAGAATACAACATATCAAAATCTGGGACACAATGAAGGCAGTTCTAAGAGGTAAATTTATAGCCTTAAGTGCCTATATTAAGAAATTAGAAAGGTTACAAGTAAATGACCTAATGCTTCACCTTAAAGCCTTGGATAAAGAAGAACAAGGCAAACCAAAAATCAGTAGACAAGAAGAAATAATAAAGATTAGGGCAGAAATTGATAAAATAGAAACAAAAAAAAAAACCAAAGAATTAATGAAACAAAGAGTTGCTTCTTTGAAAGGATAAACAAGATTGATAAACCCTTAGCAAATCTGACCAAAAGAAATAGAGAAGAGACACAAATTAATAAAATCAGAGATGAACAAGGTAACATCACAACAGATTCCAGAGAAATTCAAAAAATCATAGGGACATACTATAAAAGCATATACTCCACAAAGTATGAAAATCTGAAAGAAATGGATGATTTAGTTGATTTTTATGACCTACCGAAATTAAATCAAAATGAGATTAATCACTTAAATAGACCTATAACAAACATGGAGATCCGAACAGTTATCAATAATCTCCCAACTAAAAAAAGCCAAGGCCCAGATGGATTCACTGCTGAATTTTACCAGACCTTTAAGGAAGAGCTAACACCATTGCTTCCTAAGCTTTTCCAGGAAATAGAAAAAGAGGGAATTCTACCAAACTCCTTCTATGAGGCCAGCATCACCCTGATACCAAAACCAGGCAAAGATAGAACAAAATAAGAAAATTACAGACCAATCTTCCTCACAACATAGATGCAAAAATTCTCAACAAAGTATTGGCAAACAGAACACAAGAGTATATCAAAAAGATCATTACCCTGACCAAGTAGGCTTTTTCCCAGTGATGCAGGGATGGTTCAATATACGCAAATCTATAAATGTAATACATTATATAAATGGGTTGAAAGACCAAAATCACATGATCATCTCATTGGATGCAGAGAAAGCATTTGACGAAATCCAACATCCCTTCATGATAAAAGTCCTACAGAAACTAGGTATAGAAGGATCATATCTCAATATAATAAAAGCTCTTCGTGACAAACCTACAGCCAACATATTACTAAATGGGGAAAAACTGGAAGCTTTTCCACTAAAATCAAGAACAAGACAAGGGTGTCCACTGTTCCCACTTTCATTTAATATAGTTTTGGAAGTCTTAGCCATAGCAATAAGGCAAGAGACATACATAAAAGGGATACAGATTGGAAAGGAAGAGATCAAGTTATCATTATTTGCAGATGACATGATTCTATACATAAAGGACCCCTAAAAACTCTACTAGCAAACTGTTAGAGCTGATCCAAACCTACAGGCATGTAGCAGGATACAAAATAAATACACATAAATCAGTAGCCTTCATATATGCTAACAACAAACACAAAGAGGATGAAATCAGAGAATCACTCCCATTCACAGTTGCATCAAAAAAAAAAATAATAATAAATTACCTTAGAATAAACCTAACCAAGGAAGTAAAAAAATCTCTACAATGAGAACTTTTAAACACTCAAGCAAGAAATTGCAGAAGACACTAGAAAGTGGAGAAACATCCCTTGTTCCTGGATTGGAAGAATCAATATTGTGAAAATGGCAATCTTACCTAAAGCAATCTACACATTTAATGCAATCCCCATCAAAATTCCTAAGGCATTCTTCATGGAAATAGAAAAAACAAACCAAAAATTCATTTGGAATCACAAAAAAACTTGAATATCTAAAATAATACTGAGCAACAAAAATAAGGCTGGTGGTATCACCATACCCGATTTTAACCTATACTACAGAGCCATAGTAACAAAAACACATGGTACTGGCACAAAAGCAGACATGTAGATCAGTGGAACAGAATAGAGGACCCAGATATAAGCCCAAGTAGCTATAGCCACCTGATATTTGATAAAAATTCCAAAAATATTCATTGGAGAAAAGACAGCCTCTTCAGCAAATGGTGTTGGGAAAACTGGATATATATCTGCAGAAGGATGAAAATAGATTCTTCTCTCTTGCCATGCACAAGAATTAAGTCCAAATGGATTAAAGACCTTAACATCAGTCCTGAAACTCTGAAACTGCTAGAGGAAAAAGTCGGGGAATCCCTTCCACATATTGGTCTTGGCAAAGACTTTCTGAATATAACCCCAATTGCTCAGGCAATAAAACCACAGATTAATCTCTGGGACCTCATGAAATTACAAAGATTTTGCACTGCAAAGGACACAGTGAAAAAAGCAAAGAGGCAACCTACAGAATTGGAGAAAATCTTTGCCAGCTATATATGTGATAGAGGATTAATATCTAGGATATACAAAGAACTCAGAAAGTTAAATAATAAGGAATCAAACAAGCCAATCAAAAAATGGGCTATGGAGCTAAATTGAGCATTCTCAAAGGAAGAAATACGAATGACATATAAGCATCTAAAAAATTGTTCTACGTCACTAGTCATCAGGGAAATGCAGATTAAAACTACACTGAGATTCCATCTCACTGCTGTCAGATTGACCACCATCATGAAAACAAATGATCGTAAATGTTGGCAGGGATGTGGAAAAAGAGGAGCCCTCCTACACTGCTGGTGGGAATGCAATGTGGTCCAGCCATTATGGAAATCAGTGTGGAGGTTCCTAAAACAGCTAAAGATTGATCTACCATATGTCCCAGCTATAGCACTTCTAGACATATATCCGAATGAGTCATCTCATTTCCTTAGAAGTACGTGCTCAACCATATTTATTGCTGCTCAATTTATAATAGCTGGGAAATGGAACCAGCCTAGATGTCCCTCAACAGATGAGTGGATAATGAAGATACGGTACCTTTATACAATGGAGTTCTACTCAGCAGTAAAGAAAAATGCAGTTATGAAATTTGCAGAAAAATGGATGGATCTGGAAAAGATTGTACTAAGTGAGGTAACCCAGGCCCAGAAAGCCAAGCACCACATGTTCTCTCTCATATGTTGATCCTAGCTACAGATGATTGGGCTTCTGTGTGAGAATGAAAATACTTAGTAGCAGAGGCCAGTAAGTTAAAAAGGAGACATAAAGGGAAGAGAAAGGAAGGGAGGAGGGTACTTAATAGGTTGATATTGTATATAAGTAAGTACAATGATTGAGATGGGGAGGTAATATGATGGAGAATGGAATTTCAAAGGGGAAAGTGTTGGGTGGGGGAGGAAATTACCATGGGATATTTTTTTATAATCATGGAAAATGCTAATAAAAAATTTAAAAAAAAACAACAAAAAATATCTCCACAAAAATAAAGAAATAAATAGAGGAGGATCTGAGTAGATGGAAGGGCCTCCATGTTCCTTGATAATATTGTGTAAATGGCAATTCTATCAAAAACAGTATTCAGATTTAATGCAATACCAATAAAATACCAGCATCATTCTTCACTGAGACTAAAAAAATGATCTTAAAATTCATATGGAACAGTAGAAGGTCTCAGATATCCAAACATATCCTCAAGACAAGAAACTCCTCTAAGTGGTATCATCATACCTGATCTAAAGCTGTATTACAAAGCCATAGTGACAAAAACAACATGGTACAGGAATAAAAACAGAAACATAGACCAGTGGAACAGAATTGAAGACCCAGACTTTAGGGAAAGCAAGAACAGCTGCTTGATCTTTGACAAAGTTGCCAATAGTATAGATTGGAGAAAAGACAGTATCTTCAATAAATGGTGTTGGGCAAAGTGGATGACCATATATAGAAAAATAAAATTAGAACCATTCATATTTCCATACAAAAAAATCAAGTCCAAATAGATTAAAGACCTAAATATAAGATCTGAAAGACTTCAATTACTGGAAGAAAACATAAAAAGCACTCTTTATGATGTAACACTGGGAAAAGACATCCTGAACAAAATCCCAGCAGCCAAGGAAATTAAACAAGCACTCAACCAATGGGGTCTCATGAAACTTAAAAGCTTTTGCACAGACAAACATACCATAAGCAGAACCAATAGATTATCCACTGAATGGGAGAAAATGTTTGCCAGCTATACCACTGACAGAAACCTAATATCTAGAATCTACAAAGAACTCAAAAAACTAAGCAATAAAAAAATATCAAACAACCCACTCCAAAAGTGGGGCAGAGAACTAAATAGGGAGTTTTTAGAGAAAGAATTGCAAATGGCTGACACACACTTTAGAAAATGTCCAACATCCCTAACCATTAAGGAAATGCAAATTAAAACAACTATAAGATTCCACCTTACCCTACTAAGGATAGCAAACATTAAAAAATCAAATGAAAAAAAATGTTGGTGAGGCTGTGGAGAAATAGGAACCCTCATTCACTGTTGGTGGGAATGTAAGTAGGTACAACCACTGTGGAAATCAATTTGGACACTCCTGAAAAGGATAAATATAGAGTTACCAGCAGACCCTGTTATTCCCTTACTGGGCATTTACCCTAAAAGCTCCACATCTCAGTTCAGAGAGATTTTCTCAACCATATTTATAGCTGTTCAATTCATAATATCTAAAAACTGGAATCAACCCAGGTGCCCATCATTGGATGAATGGATAACCAAGATGTGGTATATCTACACAATGGAATTCTACTCAGCAGTAAAAAAAAAAAAACATTGAAAGTCATAGAAAAATGGTTAAACTTGGAACAAATAATTCTAAGTGAACTCACATAATCACAGAAAGACAACTGTCACATGATCTCACTTATCTGCATTTCCTAACGTGGATCAGCCCAAGTTGCTGGCATAACTGAATAGCATCTTGAGGCTTGGACAATAGGGAGGGTAGAGCTTGGGGGGAGGGAAAATATTGTGGGGGGAGGAACACAAAATCTGAACCCAAATTGAACTGGTACCATAGAATCCTATATCCTGGAAATCAGACTAAAAGGTGGAACCCTCAAGAGGACCTTAGAGGGAGCACCTGGATTGAAGGGCCCTGGAGAGTGAGACAAAACCTAACCTCAAATTTCTCCTGTTTCTCTTTCTTCTCTGGCTTTTTTCTTTTTTCTTTTCCTTTGGCACTGGCCTCTAATTCCCTATACCAGGATGTGGTCTACATCCACAATGAGCTAATGAGTTGTTGAGCAGAGAGACCTATGAGATCTCCCAACCAAACAAGACAGACTTCTGTCAGAGCACTTGCTTACCCACCATAGGTTAATGGTAGGGCCCTACTGCTGAAGACACCAAACGCTGTTGACAGAGGCCATGGAGAGATCTGGTTGGAATCTGGAGGAGAGCCAGTCCCCAGACAAGTAGCCCATGTAGTGCTGTAAGGCACTACATGAGCTACTCGGGAAAGTGGCCAACATCAACAATTTGACATGATGCTCACACAAATGCAGCAGTGGCACACAGCCATGGTGGATAACCAACTGCTCTTGGATTGGTTAACAGATCCATTCAGTGGAAAGGAAACCATATCTAGAACTGGGAAAAATATCAGAATCATATCCAGATAATGATTCTGCTTTCCATTGTCAAGCTCCCACTAACTTTAAACTATAAGAGTATCTAAACCCTTTAATTCTCTCTAAATTAATAATGGTTATCCTATTTAAGTGGTGCTGACTTCACTCTCCATTGGAGAATCTGCTTCTCTTTCAGATGGGGACTGGACTTGAGGAGATAAATAGCCCAGTGCACTCCACTCCTGCCCCAGGTGAAACCACATAGGAATTGGGGAAAAGAACAAGAATGCTGCTCTCTTAGTCTGACATCAGCACAAGGGTGCTGGAGAAAGATACTGAGGACACTCAACACCTACCAAACATACCAGGAGTTCTAGATGCTCCTAAGTGCCTATCACTGCAGTAGACTTAAAATGCTCCCAGCATGGCTCAGGAAATTTTGTGTAAGAGGGGGTGGAAAGAGTTTTAGAGCCACAAGTTGGGACATTTTGCACAGACATTCCTGTCCCTTATAACTGACTGCTGCCCCATAATGCATGACCCACAATCCCCATGGGGTTGACCTGAATCCCCAATGAGGAAGGCTTCTTCAGAAAAGGGGCAGGGAGGAGAGAAAGGATGATACCGACGTGTGTTGTTTACATACAAAACATGTCTATATCTAATAATTTTAAAAAAGAAAAAAGTGAGAAACCAACACAAGAAATTTTCTATAGAAAAATTAAGTAGGATGATGTAAGGAGAATTAGCACATGGACAGATTCAGTAAAGAGACCTCAATCATACTATTATTGCCATGGGGCCTTCTGGATTTGCAGAAAGTGCAAGCAAATTGAATTGTGAAGTTGGTGTTGTGTATTTGAAGCTGAGAGAAAGAAAGAAGGAAAGAAAGGAGAAGGGAAGGGAAGAAAAAGAAAGGAAAAGAAAGAGAAAGGAAAAGAGAAAGTGGATCCTGACACTGTGTTCAGGTGGAGAAGAATGCAATGATTTTGTGTGAGGATGTTGATGAGAATCTGCAAGAATATGATTTTGTGTGAGGATGTTGATGAGAATCTGCAAGAATATGATTTTGTGTGAGGGTATATGATGGATTTGGTGGTGCACACCTTTAATTGCTGCACTCTGGAGGCAGAGGCAGGATAATCTATATGAGTTCAAAGCCAGCTTGGGACTACATAGTGCGTTCCAAGTCAGCCTGGGCTAGAAACTTGGAAAGAAAAAAAAAAGGAGTTGGACATGCTGGCACACACCTTTAATACTTGGGAGGCAGAGGTAGGAGGATTGCCATGAGTTCAAGGCCACCTGAGACGACATAGCTAATTCCAGGTCAGCCTGGGACAGAGTGAGACCCTACCTCAAAAAAAAGGAAGAAATGAAAATTATATGGAATGCTTCATGAATTTGCATGTCATCCTTGTGCAGAGGCCACACTATTCTCTGTATGGTTCTAATTTTAGTATGTGTGCTGCTGAAGCCAGCACAAAGGTCAGTTCATATGAGGAAAAACAGTCCAGGAAAAATAAGGAAGCATTCATCTAATTGAGAGCTCAGCCCAGCACTGTCTTGCCCTTTAGCCGCGGTCTTTAGAATTACCAAAGATAAAAATGCACAGGTTTGGCAGACCTGAGGGTTTTGCCAGAAAGCAGTGGGAAAGGAATTACCCAATAAGGTCCCCCTTAGAACCTAAGGTGATGACAGCAAGTTTCCTCCAGGGGACGGGCCTGGCATCTCCTTGCCATGGCCAGCCTTCCCTCTGTGACCTGCAGCTCTGTGAGAATCCTGGGGTCTGAGATTGGATTTTCCACTGTTGGACTTGGTCCTAGGCAGGTGGGCAGCCTTACAGACAGGACTTTGTGTCCAGGCAGAGGGGAGAGCAGACTTGTATGTCCCTCCCTCACTCTCCTAACTTCCAAGCAAATGGATGCTTGGCAGCAGTCAGTGTAAGCATCTTGCCCACTAGCCAATCATAAGACCAAGGGAATTATTTCTAGAATTGCATGCCCCCACTTACTCCAGATAGCCCACTATCCTTTTTGCCTTCAAGGGGCTGTGTCTAGCACACAGCCAGCCACTTCCAGGTGTAGCTGTGACTCTGGCACTGCAAAGAATTAAAGGGGCATCAAAAGAAAAAGTGTTATTGATGCTGGCTCCAGGTCAGTGTTGCTAACACATTTGTGGGGAAGGGGCACTTTATGGACTCATTTTTTTGTTTGTTTTCTTGAGGTAGGACTTGCGCTAGCTCAGGCTGACCTGGATTTCACTATGTAGTCTCAGTCTGGTCTTGGACTCACAGTGATCTTCCTATCTCTGCCTCCTAAGTGCTGGGATTAAACATGTGTGCCCAGCTTCTCTATGGCATTTAAAAAATTATTTTATTTATGTATTTGAGACAGAAAGAAAGAGAGAGGGGCAGACAAGAGAGAGTAAGAGAATGGGCATGCCAGGGCATTCAGCCACTGCAAACAAACTCCAGACACATATGCCACCTTATGCATCTGGCTTACATGGGTCCTGGGGAATTGAATTTGGGTCCTTTGGCTTTGCAGGAAAGTGTCTTCACCACTAAGCCATCTCTCCAGCCCTTCAACTACTTCTCTGCCTATCTAAACTCTACTTACTCCTCTAGTAGTAAGAATATCTCAAATTACCCTCTTCCAAGTTGCTACATGTTTTGTTTTGAGTGAGACCTTCATTTCATGATCAATAGAGAAAGTGTATGCCAGGCATGGTGGCATATGCCTTTAATCCCAGCACTCAGGAGGCAGAAATAGGAAGATTGCCATGAGTTTGAGGCTACCCTGAGACTACAATACTGATTTCCAGGTCAGCCTGGGCTTGAGTGTGACCCTACCTGGGAAAAAGAATAAAGAGTGTGTGCCTACTGCAGTTGAAGCAAGGCTGGAGACTCCCTTGGCCCGTAGTGGAAGAGAGAGTGCTCTGTTCTGACTCCCTCCCAAATCTGTTTCTCAGCTTAGTCTCTTGGTTGATTTCATCTATGATAATCCATAGGGAACTTGAGAGCTGTGTGCTGAAAAGACAGTATTTTTTTTTTAATCTATTTGAAAGAGAGAGAAAAAAAAATGGGCATGTCAGGGCCTCCAGCTACTGCAAACAACTCTAAGACGTATGTGCCACCTTGTGCATCTGGTTTATTGGGTACTGGGACAGTGAACCTGGGTCCTTAGGCTTTGCAAGCAAGCACCTTAACTGCTAAGCCATCTCTCTAGCTTTGAAAAGACACTTAAAAAAAAAAAGCCTCTGCATGAAAATGCTGGCTCACCTACATCATGTTCCCCTAACCACCCATCTATATGGGATATTTTTGCCTGGCCAGGGGGACCTTCTTTTGGGATGTCATTCATAACATATATCGCTGATGGGTTCAAGTTAGCTCTATCAAGCTACTGAAATGCACACACATGCTAGAAGGGTGTTCTCCTGTGGGTCCTGGTGAGAAAGTCCAAGATGTCAGCCATCTTCCATGGATTCACGTGAGACTATGGTGTCTACGGAATCTCATATCTTCTCCCACCAAAGGCAATGTCCCTCTCCTTCCATATTCACTTCTCCCTCCTCCTTGCTTCACAGACCCCAGGCATATGAAGCCCTTTCTAGGGTAGTGACTCACCAATTTTCATACAAACAACATCCTCCACAGGGAATGGTCTCTGAGGGAAAAACACGTCTTCCTCTCTTCCAGCCATCATTTACCTAAGTATGATGGGCAGGCACAACCTGAGAACTAGGTCTGCTTAATTCACACCGGATAGACAAACCTCTGCAAGAAAGCTGGTCAGAGCTGTAACTCACACCACAGAAAATGGCAATTTTAAACAACTTGTTTTTGGCTGTGGGCTCTACTCATCCATTCTTAGAACTCAGAAACTATTGTACACCCATCTCTTAGATTTCTCCTATAAGCCATACTCTGTTACAGCTACTGCAGCCACTGCGATGGAAATCAGGGTTCCAGCTCTCCTAAAATTCACTCTAACATGATGTTAAACACATGATCACACCACAAGGGTGCATACAATTCTATTGTGACAAGAGCTCTGAAGCAAGAGCTCAGAGTCAGAGACTAGACACAGTCACCAGTGTCAGGAAAAGGTCTCTGGGGATTAATACTTGACCAGGATGAGATAAAGTGAAAAGAAGAGGGAGAAACCAGGGAGGGGGAAAGAGAGAGAAGTTGGGAGAAGAAAAATAAGGTCAAGTGGATGGTAAGTGTTTCCCAGGCAGAAGGAAATATCTGGTACATGAAAGAGGCAAAGGACAGGGCAGTGAACTGGACACAAGAGATGGGATGGGGGCAAATTTATAATCCCATACTGTCTCAAGAGAAAATTAAAAAGGAATGGGGATGTAGTGGGAGAGTGTTTGCCTATTGGGAGATGTTCTGGGTTCAATTACCAATACTGCAAAGAGAGAAGAGGAACCATGGTAGGTGTTACACAAAGCAATGTTATTATCAAAATTTCACTTTAGGGGCTGGAAAGATAGTTCAGCGGTTAGAGACTCTTGCTTGCAAAGCCTCAAAGACTTGGTTCAATTCCCCAGCACCCACATAAAGCCAAATGTACAAAGTGGCACATGTGTCTGGAGTTCATGTGCAGTGACTAGAGGCCCTGTCATGCCCATTCTCTCTTCTTCTCTCTCTCCCTCTTTGTCCCTTCTTTCCTGTTTACAAATAATTTTTTTTGAAGGATCTTCCATACTCTTTAAAAAAAAAAAAAGGCTGGAGAGATGGTGTAGCTGTTGAGTGCATGCCTGTGAAGCCTAAGGACCCCAGTTCGAGGCTCGATTCCCCAGGACCCACGTTAGCCAGATGCACAAAGGGGTGCACGCGTTTGGAGTTCATTTGCAGTGGCTGGAGGCCCTGGCGTGTCCATTCTCTCTTTTGCTCTCTATCTGCGTCTTTCTCTCTCTGTCTTTCTCTCTCAAATAAATAAATAAAAATCTTTAAAAAAAAAATCAACAACTTCATTTTTGAGGCTAAGGAGATGGTTCAGTTGTTAAAGGCAAAGACTTATGGCCCAGGTTCTCAATTCTCTAGTACCTAAGTAAAGCCAGATGCACAAACTGGTGCATGGGTCTCGAGTTTCTTTGCAGCAGCAGGAGACCCTGGCACACCCATATTCACTCTCTCTCACACTCTTTCAAGTATATTATATATGTGTGTGTGTGTGTGTGTGTGTGTGCGTGTGTGTGTATTTTTTTTTTCTTTGAGGTAGGGTCTCAGTCTAGCACAGGCTGACCTGGAATTCACTATGTAGTCTCAACCTAGCCTTGAACTCAGAGATCCTTCTACCTCTGCCTCCTGAGTGAGGAGATTAAAGGCCTGTGCCACCACATCCAGCAAAATATATTTTTAAAAAAATCATGTTATGAAGCCAGGCGTGGTGGCGCACGCCTTTAATCCCAGCACTCGGGAGGCAGAGGTAGGAGGATCACCATGAATTCAAGGCCACCCTGAGATGACAGAGTTAATTCCAGGTCAGCCTGAACCAGAGTGAGACCCTACCTTGAAAAACCAAAAAAAAAAAAAAAAAAAAAAAAAAAAAATCATGTTATGGTTAGAGAGATGGCTTACCAGTTAAGGCTAAGCCTAAGGCCTGTGAAGCCTAAGGACACAGGATCGATTCCCCAGGACCCACATAAGCCCAGATGCACAAGTAATGGCATACATCCGGAGTTCATTTGCAGTGGCTGGAGGCCCTGGAAAACCCATTCTCTCTCTCTCTCTCTCAAATACATAAAGAAAAAATTTAAATCTCTTTAATAAAGTAACTATGGGGCTAGTATGATGGGTCAGCAATTAAGAGCACTTCCAGTACAAGCATGAAGGCCTGGATTTAATGCCCAGGACCCACATAAACAGCTGGGTGTGACCATGCATGTCTGTAACCCCAGTCTTGTGTGGGAACTGAGACATGAGAATCAATGGTGCCCATGAAGAAATGGCAAGCTCTAGGATCAGTAAGAGACTCTGCCTAAAGACAAAATGTGTAGTCCTGGTGTGGTGGCACACACCTTTTCTCCTAGCACTCAGGGGGCAGAAGTAGGATTGCTGTGAGTCCTGGAAAATGGAATATAAAGAGATACAATAGACCTGGTTAAACATCCTCATGTGCAGCCCTTGCCTTTAGGCACCCATAAATGGAGGCCACCACCCAAGTTGATCTTCTTAACAGATAAAGGAGAAGTTCCAGGAATCATTACCACAGGCCTTATTGCAAAATGCAGGTCTTTTGTGTTCTCTAAGAAATTAGATGACCCCCACTGTGCAATGTACCATGACTTTCCTCTACCTCGTTGTTTCTAAATATCTCTGTGATTACATAGCATAGAATGTTTCTTGCCTCAGTTGCATCTATGTGATCTATGTAACGAATACCTTGTAACTTCTTGTAATAGCTCCCCCACATTGTTTAACAGTAACTTTATGGTTTAACTCCCATCTTATTTTTTTCTATAAACATCATGTGGTAATTCCCAATAAAAGATGACCCTCTGAATGGTTTGGGGCTGTGTCTGGATATCCCAACCTCAGGGGTGCAGACCTGATGCACTAGACTTTCTTCTTTTTCTTTTCTTTCTTTTGTACCCAATAAAACTTTGCCTCACATTCCATGAGTCGATGGTCTTACTTGTGTGACACCAGACCCCATAACATCTTGGGGCTTGTCCAGGATCCACACTTCAAGACTCCCCTCTCTGACTCTGGGGCAACCAAACTGGGGAAGGACCCCTAATTTTGGCCCAAGAACCAGCTCTCCATCTATCTGCATGTTCCTGGTTTTGGAGTTTGTAGTTAGCCATTGATGGGAAACCTAGGACTTCCAGCCCCCTCCTTTATTGGGTAAGAAACCTCCAGACATGCTTTTACCACTCTTCTTTTTGTTTTTCCTTATTTTTGGTTTTCTGGTTTTCAGCGCTTTTCTGGGTCTAAGATGGAAGCTGAAGGCAGCATTAATTCCCCTGGATGAGGGATCAAGGGGCCACCCTTAACCTTCTTTGTCTGTGTTCAGAGATTTCAAACAGAGATCTGTTTCTGGTCCAGTTTTGGTTTGGCAGCTGTGCAGCACTGTCAGGAGAGCTGTTATTGCTAGCAGGTCTGTGTTTTGTGTTGTGTTTGCTTGTCTTGTCCTCATCTTTGAAGATATGGGTCAAAGTTATTCTGTTGAAAAATCTCCTTTAAAACTGGTTAAAAAGCACTTTAAAGATCTTCAGGAAAAAAAAAAGCAAAATGAGCTAGGCCTATTATCCTAGATACTTGGGAAGCTGAGACAGGATGTTCTCCCATTTAAGGTTCCAATGTGATAGCCTGACTCTGCATTTTAAATCATGTGACTTTTAAATTGCTTGATAAAAATAAGTACATAATTTTAATTTGAACTGTGCCTGATATTTCCTCTTTTGTTTGGGCTTTAACCAAATCAGATATTATTTATAGATACTTTTGGTTTCTTTATTAATCCAAATAGCCCAAGAGGTCGCTCTTAAAGTTTTTGTTGACATTTTATTTATTTCAAGGTTTATTCATTTTTATCTTTAAAAATCAGACTTAACTAAAACCTACGGCAAGCTAAAATTTTATGTAAACCAATCCATATTTTGTTACGTGATCTCATAAATACAATTACTAAGTTTATGTTCTAGGTCAACTTCAACTTACATAGGGGATTATTAAAAACAACAACATTCTCTCTAAGTTGGTGACTCATAATTTGCCAGGTATTTTAAAAGATTGTAATATCCTGTTACTTAAAGGAGGATCCAACTGTCCTGAATTCTAGGCCAGCCTGCCTGAAGATAGAAATAAAGATTTGCCCTAGTAACTCCTAAAGAAAAAAAAAAGAATTTACAAATGTGTTAGAGGTATTGATAAAGATTATCCCCAAACGGTTGTCATGTTTTGCCTGTATTCATAGAAAGTGTATTTCATGGAGGTTATTAACAGGAGCTATCTCAAATCAATGGGTTTTATAAAATATGAAGGTACATACACTGGTATTTTAAAGCAAGTCTGGTTGTCAGGTAGAGATTGTTTTTGGTGACCTAAATACCAAGGAAGGCTTTTTCTCTACAAATTTCCAGTAGTAAAATGGTTAACTCTTTGAAACCAGACTACTTGCTTCTTTGTCAGTGGGTAATAAGATGAATCAATTTTCTTAATAGTCTTATAAGAAAGATGATTATTTATGGGTTGAGATGAGATTATTGAAGGAACTGGGAAGGTATTTTTCAATGATGGACATAGAACACTTGTCAAAAATGTTTTTTGAATGAAGATGTGCTTATGTAGAAAGGATGTAATAGATTTAAAAAGACCAAATTTTGCCTAAAATTAATTTCCTTTTAGAAGGAACAGAAAGCTCATTTTCATGCTAAACCTAAACACCATGCCTAAAGTTAAAGATTTTTCACCTGTTTACAGACTTTTAAGAATGCTCTAAAAGTTTTATACAGGGTCATAGACTTAATGTAAATTTAGCTTACATTAGATACAGGTGATGTCCTATGCTAGGTGGGTCACAAAGTCACATGCATAGATGTTATTCATATTCTTTGGAGGTCTAACCAGATTAAACATAGATAAGACCCTATTATCTTATGAATTACAAATGGATAAAATAAATTTCCTAGGTAAAAACAAACAACTTCAGAGTAAGACAAGGAATGTGCTTAGCTCTCTGCTCTGTCATTTCCTTTGGCTCTTGCTTACTGTTATATGCTTTTTAAAAGTCATGACCAGATGGACTCTGGAAAAAAGGGTGACGTGCAAGTTTAAGCTAGGTTTCCCCCGACCCTGTCCAGAGACAAAATGGCCAATTGTCGCTGACAAGGAAAAGGGAATGACAAACGGCATGTAACTTTGTTTCTCTTTATAGTTCTTCTCTTTTGAACACCTAAAGTCACATCTGTTAGATGAAATTTCTCAGTAGATAAAAGGTTAAAGAGGTAAACTGAGTTGAGGTACTTGGTCAAATTACAAACTCCTTACATAAGGCAAACATCAGACTTACTTAAAATGTATATCAGGATATAAACAGATGATAAAAAGGACATCAAGCAAATGATGGCTTAATGGTTAAGGCACTTATCTGGGAAGTCTAAAGACCTAGGTCTGATTCCCCAGCACCCCCATTTTCATTGCTAAACCTAAAATCTGATTTAAAGCAGGATCTTTGATATTCCTTCTTGAGACAATCTTCTATACCCATCAACCCACATGGGAGGACTGTCAGCAACTCTTGCAGACCTTCTTCACCACAGTGGAACTTGAAAGAATGAAAAGGGAAGCCAAGAAACTAGTGTTGGAAGACAACAGCCACCTCACAGAGAACCCTAATGTTACTGACGAGCTCTTCCCTTCCACACTACTGGACTGGGATCCCAACACCGCTCAAGGTAGGGCATCCCTTAACCTCTTTTGCAGGACTCCCATGGGAGGTCTCCAGGCAGCCACTCGCTCAGCACCCTACAAATTCGTCTAAGGTGAATGAAGTGACCCAAGGGCCCACAGAATCCCCTACCACTTTCCTAGAAAGGCTACAGGAAGCATCCCCCCCCACCAATAGATCCTGAGACCCCTGAGAATAGGTGAGCTATTAACATTGTTTTTGTTAGTCTGCATCAGATATTAGATAGGAGACTCAGGCATTGAGGGTAAACTTCTTCCAAAGTTAATAGAGATTGTTGCCAGGGTATATAATAATAGAATCACTCTAGAAGATAGACAGGCTAATAAAATGATTATGGTGCTTACCTTCCAGAAGGAACAAGGCCCCATACGACAGCTCTTATACTCTGCTCAGTATGATTCCACTGGAAAAGCAAATATATACTGTGCTGGACCTAAAATATGCTTTCCTTAGCAAGGGGAAATCAACCCACTTTTTGCCTTTGAATGGACAGACCTGGAACAAGGCACCAGTGGGCAACTAACCTAGAGTAGGCTTCCACAAGGATTTAAAAATTCCCCCACCCTCTTTGATGTGGCTCTTCATAGAGACTTGCAGGACTTTCACAAGGAAACACTGAGGCAACTCACCCACAATACATGGACGACTTCTTCCTAGCTGCAGAAATGGAGGAGGAATGCTTCTCTGCCACAAAGCATCTCCTGGACAACTTAAAACATCTGGGATATAATGTATCAGCCAAGAAGGCTCAACTGTGTGTGCGTAAAGCAACCTACTTGGGATACAAGCTCGAAGAAAGTAAGAGTATGTTGTTGGCCTCTGGGATTCAGGCCATCACTCCAATCCCCACTAAGAGACAGATCTGAGAATTGCTCAGAGCTGTAGGGCAGTACAGAATTTGGATCCCAAGGTTTGCTGAATTAGCCAAGCCTCTATATGAGGTCACAAGAGGACCGAAGGGGGAAAAAAAAAGATTTTAATGGGACTGAAAATGAGAAACAAGCCTTCCAAGAACTAAAGTCAGCTTTGACATGAGCCCCTGCCCTGGCACTTCCAGAGTTAACAAACCCCTTCCACTTGTACATGTAAGAAAAAAAAAAAAAGCAGGGGAAGACAGCCAGGGGCATCCTCACTCAAAGATTTGGGCCATGGTGTTGCCCAGTGGCCTACATGTCTAAAATGCTAGACCCAATAGCTGCTGGTTGGCCCCCTTGTCTCCAGGATATTGCAGCCACTGCTATTCTGACAGACGATGCTGACAAATTAGCTTTGGGCCAGACTTTATCAATTATGACCCCACATGTGATAGAGACTCTTTTAAAAAGCCCCTCAGACCAATGGATCTCCAACTCTCCTGTAACCCGCTATCAGATTTTGCTCTTAGACCAACCAAGGGTATAGTTTCACCAAATCGAGGCTTTGAACCCAGCCTCCCTGCTCTGAAAACTGAGGAAGTATCAAATCCTCTGCATGATGGCCTAGAGATCACCTCTGCCTTCCATGGACTCTGCCCAGACCTGACAGATGTGGGTTTTCTGGACCCTGACCTGGTACTGTATTCTGATGGCAGCAGCTTTGTCGTGGATGGAATCAGGTATGCAGGGGCAGCTGTGATGACTTTGGAAGAAACCCTGTGGGCTGAGACCCTGCCACAGGGTACATTGGTTGAGAAAGCTGAACTGATGGCACTGACCAAGGCTCTGATATTGGAGAAAGACAAGAGAGTAAATATCTACCCTTTATGCCTTTGCCATGGCACATGTACATGGGGCCATCTACTGGGAACAAGGGCTATTAACAGCAGAAGCTAAAGACATTAAAAATAAAAAATGAAATTCTGGGGCTGGAGAGATGGCGTAGCGGTTAAGCGCTTGCCTGTGAAGCCTAAGGACCCCGGTTCGAGGCTCGATTCCCCAGGACCCATGTTAGCCAGATGCACAAGGGGGCGCACGCGTCTGGAGTTCGTTTGCAGAGGCTGGAAGCCCTGGCGCGCCCATTCTCTCTCTCTCCCTCTATCTGTCTTTCTCTCTGTGTCTGTCTCTCTCAAAGAAATAAATAAATAAATAAATAAATAAATATTTAAAAAAATATATTTAAAAAAAAATGAAATTCTGTTCTTATTGGCTGCCATTTGGGTGCCTGCTAAGAGTGGCTATAATCCATTGCCCAGTTCATCAGAAAGGGGATACTACAGAAGCAAGAGGGAACAGACTGGCAGACCTAGCAGCAAAGAGTGCTGCCTCTCAGCATCCATCAGATTGTTTCATGACCCTCCGGGCACCCACTCTTCCTGAGCAAACAACATACACAGAGCAGGACCTGCAGCTCCCCTCTCATCTGATAAAGGAACAGACCCCACAGGAATGGTACCAACTGGAGAATGGATGACTTTTGCTGCCCCAAGTCCTAGGGCGGAGACTGGCTAAACAACTACATGAAAGAATTCACTTAGTAACAAGCTAGCCGAGCTAATAAGGAAAAGTTTTTCTTCTCAATCATCAAGGACATCACCACCTGCTATCAGGCCTGCCAACAGACAAATGTCTCCTCTGGTAAGGTGCCACCAATGGGGGTGAGAGAACAGAGCCAGGTAGATATTGGGAAGTTGATTTAACAGAGGTAAAGCCAGATCAGTATGGATATAAATATTTACTCATTTATGTTGATAACTTTTCAGGATGGGTAGAAGTTTTCCTGACCAAGTTTGAGACAGCTCAAATAGTGAATAAGGAATTGCTAGAGGAGGTAATTCCTTGCTATGTGTTGCACCTCAGGATAAGATCAGATAGTGATCCTGCCTTTGTGTCAAAAATCACTAGAGAATTAATTAAGATGCTGGGGATTAATTGGAAATTACATTGCACATATCTTCTCCAAAGTTCAGGAAAGGCAGAAAGGATGAATCTGACCTTGAAGGAGACTTAAAACTAAATTAACCCTAGAGACAGGCGAAGGATGGGTGGGACTCCTTCCCTTCATTCTGTTATGGGCCCTTATGTAAAAGGAATTACTCCATTTAAGATTATGTATGGAACTCCCCTCCCCCCCACCACATCCTGCCCCAGATGGGTCTTGAGCAGATAACTGACTTTACTCATGAAAGACTTCTATCAAGTCTCACAAAGAGTCCAGGAGCCCATTGTTCTGGCAGTCATGGCTGCTTTTCAGACACACCCTGCTTGCCCCCCTCCCTTTCAGCCCAGTGACAGAGGTCGGATCAAGAGACACCTTATTGGAATATTGGAAGGGCCCCCACCATGTCATCCTAACCACTCCAACGGCCATGAAAGCGGAGGGGGCAAAATGGAAGAGGATTAGACTTACTTTTTACCTAAAGCATGGCTTTAGGTAAAACTTGTTGCTTTTAGGCCAATCAGTTGGGAATAATCTGAAATACACTGGCTTTAGTTAGAGAAAATCTAAAAGAAAGAACTTCAGAGACAAGCCACTAATAATTGGTTTGTTTAATTTTAGTGGTCTCCACAGCTAACTTTTGTTGTCTCTTTTATTGCTGGCCTGATACTACTGCTCTTAGGCTTTACCATAGGACCCTGCATTATCAATGCTCTAAATAGACAGATAAAGAATGAAAAAAATTCTGTTAAACTCATGGTACTGCAGATGTAATATATCCCCTTAGATTAAAAGTCCCTAGACACTGCTCTTCATGAGCCATGGATTTGACTTAGTGTCATATCAGAGAGGGAAATGGAAAGTGGAATGTAAAGGTACACAATCAACTTGGTTAAACATCCTCCTGTGCAGCCCTTGCCTTTAAGCACACACAATGGTGGTCACCACCCAAGTTGATCTTCCTGACAGATAAAGGAGAAGTTCCAGGAATCTTACCACAGGCATTACTGCAAAATGCAGGTGTTTTTGCTCCTCTGTGCAATGTACCATGACCTTCCTGTACCTCTTTGTTTCTAGATATCTTTGTGATTACATAGCATAGAATGTTTCTTGCCTCACTTCTGCCTATGTGATCTATGTAATGTATACCTTGTGAATTCTTATAATAGCCCCTCCCATTTAACAGTAAATTTATGGTTTAACTCCCATCCTGTTTTCTTCTATAAAGATCATGTGGTTATTTCCAACAAAAGCTGGCCCTCTAAACAGTTCAGGACTGCATCCTGAGATCCCAACCTTAGGGGTGCAGACCTGATACACCAGACTTTCTTCTTTTTTCTTTTGTACCCAATAGAACTTTGCCTCAGATTCCATGAGCCGATGGGCTTACTTGTGAGACACCAGACCCCATAACAATCTGAAGCCCAGCATGAGACTACAGAGTAAGTTCTAGGTCAGCCTGGGCTATAGTGAGACTCTACCTTTACAATAGCAGAAGAGCAGTGGAGCCAGAGCATCTGGCCATCTGCTCTGGTCACCAATAGCGAGTACATGGGTACATATACATGCATACAGTACACACACACACACACACAAGAGAGAAAGCAGGGTCTAGGGATGTAGCTTAGTCGGTAGAGTACTTACTTGGTATGCACAAAGCCCTGGGTTTTGATCCTCAGAAGTAAGATGCCACACTTGCTGGTTGGAGGTAAGCACAACTTCCTCTCCAAAGTCACCAATAAAAAAATTACATGGGCACCTGTTGTAGTAGTTTGAATAGACAACCCCCAATATATTCAGTGTTTTATTAGTTTGTAGTCTGGATCTGTAGCCACCTGGCTAGAGGAGATATCACTGGGTGGATCTTAAGGTGTGGTGGTGGATTTGAAATTCCAATCTAAAAATATGCAAAGTGTGCCTAGCTGGAGTTCCTGAAGTGTGCTGTGCTGTGTGGCTTTTGGCGTTTCTCTTTGCTTGATCCTTAACAGGGGCCAAGTTCTTCTACCATTATGGAACTTCCTCTGTATCTGTAAGCTTCAGTAAACCCCTTCCTCCAAAACTGTGCTTGGTCTGGAAGTTCATTTCAGCAAACCTGAATCTGTCTGCTATAGAAATTGGTATCAGAATGTGGGGTGAGATGAACCTGAACATGTGGATGTTGGTGTTTTGGAACCTTTGTTTTAGAAGAATGAGCATGGACTTGGTCCTTGCAACTGAAGATGCCTTCTGGAGTGGTAAACCAAGTTTTATGGACTATTCTGATGACAGTTTGAGAATGCTAAGTGCAGGCCATATTGAATTTTGAGGCTTGGCTTATGAGCTTTCTAAGGGGAAGGAAAGACTGCAAAGGTTTTTGTTGGAACTGGGCTACTGGCATAAGGGCTGGCTGCATTCTGCTGCCCATGCCCAGAGTTTGATCCAGGTTAAATTTGTAATGGACTGATGTGCTTGGCTAATGATATTGGACTAAAAGAGTTATGATTTTAAGTTGGAAACCTCAAGTAAGTTAAAATTACAGGAACTGGGACTGGCTTTAGATTACTGAAGCTGCTATTATCAAGATATTAACAATCTTAAGGAAGATGGTCCACTTACTTTACATTAAAACAATGGAGACGATGCCTGAGGAAAAACTATCATAGAAATGCAAACTCTTTTTTAAAATTATTTTTTATTATTTTAAAATATATTTTATTTATTTGAGAGAGAGGTGGGGGAGGGAGAAAGGGGGAATGGGCCCTCCAGGGCCTGCAGCCACTGCAAACGAATTCTAGATGCATGCGCCCCTTTGTGCATCTGTGCTTATGTGGGTCCTAGAGTCAAACCAGGATCCTATGGCTTTGTGAGCAAATGCCTTAACTGCCAAGCCATCTCTCCAGCCCAGAAAGTTTAACTCTTTTGGAAAGAATTTACTGGAGAAGGAACCTGCTTTTCAAGGTTATTTTGTCCCTGAATTAAGGATATGGCTGTGTCCTGCACACCTGGTATTGATTTTGGAAGCATGAAAAATGCATGGAGTGGTCATGAAGTGCACATGATTCCAGGAACCACTAATGTGGCAAGAGGCAGGGCCTGATGCCTTGATAGGCTGAAAGAGCCTTTGGAAGATGGACCGTGGTTTGCATGGAGACCCAAAGATGTTTTAGATATATCAGCACTGTGCAAGGGCAACACACTGTTAGCCTGGGATGGAAGTTTTCCCTGGCTACTCTGCCCAGCTGGAGGAGTGGAATTGGAAAATCTGGAGACTGTCAGTCTCTGGCTATATTGAACTTTATCTGCAGAAGTTTGATGTTTGTTGAGTTTGCATTGTTCTGGTCTCTCCTTGCTATGCCTTTTATCAGTTGAAAATGTTTACTCTGTGCCTTTATATGTTGAAAGTTATTTAACTTACTTGATTTTACAGGACTTACAGCTAGGAAAAAAATCTTAAATCTCAGAGGAGGCTTGGGACTTTGTAACTATCTTAAGCTGGTCAAAAATGTGGGGACCTTTGAAATTGAACTGAATCCAATTTACAATGTGTGATGGTCTTGAATATATTGTGGGCCAGGGGTGGAATGTATAGTTTGAATATTCAATGCTTTATTAGTTTGTAGTCTGATCTGTAGCCACCAGGCTGGAGGCAGTGTCATTGGGTGGATCTTAAGGTGTGGTGGTGTATTTGAAATTGCAATCTAAAGATATGCAAAGTGTGCCTAGCTGGAGTTCCTTAAGTGTGCTGTGTTGTGTCGTTTTTGGCTTTTTCTCTCTTTACCTGGTCCTTTAAGAGGGGGTCAACTTTTCCTACCATTATGGAACTTCCTCCAGACCTATAAGCTTCATCCTTTCCTTCATAACTATGCCTGGTCTGGAAGTTCATCTCAGTGAACTTGAATCTGTCTGCTACATCTGTATTGCCCAGTATCACCAGCAAGAAATGACATTTTAGGTAGGTATCTTGTCCTGGCCTTTTTCTCACTGTTTTTAGTACCATTATTCTTTTCTTTATGTTTTATAAAGTTAAAGGCCTATCTTTTGGAACTGGGTGAGGTGGTGCATGTCTTTAACATTAGCATTTGGAAGGCATAGGTAGGAGGGTCACTGGGAGTTCAACATCAGCCTGGGGCTAGAGTGACTTCCTGGTCAGCCTAGGCTAATGACATCCTACCTCAAAAAAAATTTTTTTTTAAGTGAGCTGTCTTCTGTCAGAACCTCTGGAAATATGTCTTAGGGGCTACAAATTTCCTTAAATACCAAAGAAGCATGTTACTAACTTGAAATAGCACCGTTTTAAAATGAAGGATATCTAGGGACAGCATCAACAAGACCTTAATTGTTGGACCCAACAGCATTGTTGCCCTGATTTCTTTAGTGATGTACATTACATACAACTCAGCTTTTTCAGGTGCACAGTTCTGTGCACGTTAAAAGTATTCATCTTGTGTAACCATCACCACCTACCTCTGGATGTTTTCATCCTCCCCAAACAGAACTCACAAACTCCACACTCCCTCCTTCTCCCAGGCACTGGCAACAGTCATGCTACTTTCGGGTTTATAAATTCTTCAGAACCTCTTATGATTCATAGTTTTATCCATTTTGTTTGCCTTATTTTACTTAACTAGTATTTCCTTTTTAAAGTTTTGTTTTTCGAGGTAGGATCTCACTTTAGCCCAGGCTGACTTGGAATTCACTATGTAGTCTCAGGGTAGCCTCGAATTCTTGGCGATCCTCCTACCTCTGCCTCCCAAGTGCTGGGATTAAAGGCATGCGCCACCACGTCCAGCTTAACTAGTATCTTTAGGGGTCATCCATGTTGTGTGTCAGAAATTCCTTCCTTTTTAAATGCCTAATATTTTACTGCATCCACCATGGACACTTAGGTGGCTTCTGTCACTTGGCTACTGCAAATGTTAATGATCATGTGAATAGACATTTTTCAGAGTTTCTTTCTCTCACATCTTTTGGGCATATATCCAGAAATGAAATAATACACCAACCAAACCCAAAGTGAAAGGCCATAGAAAAATCCCATCAGCTTTCTCCTATCTGTTTTGGTTTTGTTTTCGAGGCAAGGTCTCATGTAGCCTAGGATGGCCTCAAACTCACAACTATAGTAGAAGACGACTTACTGACCCTTCTTCCCCTCCCAAGAGCTGGAGTTCCAGGTACGTGCCACAGGGCTCAGTCAGTCATGTAATGCTGGGCGCTGGGCCAGGGCATCATGCAGGCTAGGCAAGCACTGTCCTAACTAGGCCATGTCTACAGTCTCACCCATCAGCTCTGTTGCATCACTTCTCACATAACCTTCCATTTTATTTTTAAAAAAATATAGAGTCTAGATATGTAGCTATGGCTGGCTTCGAACTTATAGGCATGTGCTATTGTGTCTGGCTTTTTGGAGCTGTCAAAGCCCTCCAGGCCTAGATAAGCTCCTAGAGGCACTGCATCAATTCTCCTGGGTCCAGCCAGGCTGTAGAAGCACAAAAGTGAGTGTCTAAGCCACAGCCAATATTGTGCTCTGCAAGGTCCCACAGCATGGACATAGATTCTGAGGTTGTTGGGTAAGTCAGGAAAAGAAAAAAAAAAAAAGAATTTTTTTAAAACCAGTAACAGGGAAAACAGGAAGTTCAAGGAAGGTGATAATATCCACACTAAGGCCAACAACTGCAAACATACTTCTTAGAGCAATTCTTCCACCTGTTAAAACACTAAAAGTGAAGTGTTTCAATTTAAGGATTTACCAGCCCCACAACTTTCTCTTCTTGAGTTTTTCCAAGGTTTCTGTCAGAAATTCCTTTTCTGTTAGAATATTCCATGGAATTTCAGGAGTGGCTATATAATATACTATGGAGCAGAGTCCTCCTCTTTAATCAAAACTAGCTTAGTTCAGGGTTTAGACTTTAACTGAGGACAGGAGGAGTACTGGGTTGTAACAGGGTCAGTGAGTTTCAGGCCCAGCAGGTGTGGCCTAAGAGGTTACAAGGGTGAAGGGCAAGAAGAATCCCATCACTCAGGAAGCACAAGTAGGAGGATTGCTGTGAGTTCAAGGCCACCCAGAGAATACAGAGTGAATTCCAGGTCAGCGACCCTACCTCGAAAAACCAAAAAAAAAAAAAAAAGGTTAAGAGACTAAGCCAGTGTGACCATGATGACTCTCAGCACCATGTCTTCTTCATTCTGTCCAGTGGAGGACTGGATAATGAAACTGGTCCATGTCTAAGACAATGACAGTATGGACTAGTGAAGTTCAATGCATGTTATGTGACAGACTATAGATAAGCCAGGGTCTCCTGCTGCTGCCAGTGAACTTGAGACATATATGCTACTTTGTGTGTCTGGCTTTATGTAGGTACTGTGGAACTGAAACCCAGGCCAGCAGGCTTTGCAAGCAAGCACCTTTAACCACTGGGCACCCTCCCCAACCCCTTCAGTGCATGTTAAAAGGTCACACATGGTTTTGCTATCCCTAGCCCTTCTGCGTCCCTGCTGTAGGTGGGTTCAAATAGGGCCTGAGCTCAGCAGACACTCCTAAGTATACAGGTCATTTCTCTGGCTCTGTTACCAGATAGGCACCCACATGGTGTAAGGTTCCCAGACATACACATTAACCCAGGAAGAGGTTAACAGGTCTCTTTTTAGAATTAGAGCCTAAAATACACATTATATGCAATTACCTGGGCCTTACAGTGGACTGTGAGCCAACATAAATTAGTCATGAACTTTGGTACCCATTTGCTCACCATATGCAGTGTCCTTAGGAGCCTGTGGGGAAAAGGGGGTGACTGGAAGACATAATGAGGGAAATCTGGGTTTTCTAATGACCCCACTGTCCAACAATACTTTCTAGAATAGGATGAAGGTTGAAGATACATGCTCTAATTTCCTAATTTTTCATGCAAATATGATACTGGGTTGGTTTTTGTAATTTCATATTCCTGAAACTGATTTGTGCTGGTGTGTTTTTATTTACTTGACAGAATAAAATCATTTTCATTTATTTTCATGTAACAGTTAACAGCAGTGATAACATGGCATTCCGTACATATTTTTAATATATTTATTATTTGCAAGCAGAGAGGGAGAGAGAGAGATAGGGAGAGAGAGCACGCACGCGCCCAAGTGAGATTGAGGGGGTGGGGGAGAAAGACAAAGAATGGGTGTGCCAGGGCCTATAGCCACTGCAAATGAACTCCATACCACTTTGTGCATCTGCCTTATGTTGGTGGTACCGGGTAATTGAACCTAGGTCCTTAGGCCTCACAAGCAAGTGCCTTAACTGTTAAACCATCCCTCCAGTCCATGCATACATATTTCTTAATTAGACTAGATTCTAAATAGATACCTGTCACTTTTCCTTCCTACACAGTTGTGATTTTACTCACACAGTGCCGTACTGTGTTCATGTAAGGAAGGCTATTCTCCTTGTTCAATTCTGAACTTCTAATAGTAGTGACAAGTGCCAGGTGGCCTAATCAAGTTTTCTTTCATAAAATGGCTGGAGGTTTCTCTGATACCTCTAAAAATATGAATTCATACCCAGTACTTCCCTAGATTCAATGGTCTATAGAGTCAAAGGTTCCAAGATCTTATCAGTATTTGATCAACACAACTATATGCACAGTACCATGCAAACTCCAACCTTGTTTTATTCTCATGTAATAAAATGAGGTAAAGAGAGATGGAATAACCTTTAAGGTGTCGAAAGGTAAAGAAGAAGCAGTGTAAAGGGTGTCTGTTCCTGGTCACTCGCTTCCCATTCCTCTTCTACCTTCTGTATTCCTCTTTCCAGGCATGGTGAGATGTCACAGGGGGAAGGCAAGATGGCTGCCATCCTTCAGTTATCACAGTACTGTACCTTTAGAATGGACAGCATCAGCACTGTGATAACTGAGCCAGGGCAGCCTGTCAGTCATTGTGTCCATCTGCGGCAATCTTCCTTCAGAATCCTCACCATGAAGTTAAGGCCTTAAAAGATCCCCTGTGGATGGAGAAAAGAGGAAAACAAGGGGTTAGACAGTGAGGCTGAAACAGTAAAAGACGCAGCAGAATATGAGAATTTATAACAATTTATACATGTTAGTGGGGATGAATAACCATGTGACTGGGCTTTCATTATTAATACCTTTAATATGCCCTACACTGCCCAGCTATGTCTTCTCCATTCACAGACTACATCTCCCAGACCCATTCACACGGAAACTATTTCTTGGGAGAGCATTACATTTCAAGACCTTTTTACGTGTTCAGGAAGTAGCAAATAATCGATATGAGGGCAGTATGTCACATGACCTGAAAGTAACCGCTGGGAGCATTTTCACTAGAAATATCCTATGGAGTTAACAGTGACTTATTCCCAAACTTATCTAAAAAAGATTATGGAAATAAGTTAGATATCATAAACCCACTTTAAAGATAGAAACAACAAAACAAAATGCCTTGAGAGATTATAAAACTATCAAAAAAAGTAGTTAAAAAAAAAAAAAACACCTTGCCAGGCGTGGTGGTGTACGCCTTTAATCCCAGTACTCGGGAGGCATAGGTAGGAGGATCACTGTGAGTTCGAGGCCACCCTGAGACTACATAGTTAATTCCAGGTTAGCCTGGGCCAGAGTGAAACCCTACCTCTAAAAACCAAAGACAGGGCTGGCAGGTGCTCAGTTGGTAAAGTGCTTGTCTTATAAGCATGAAGACTCCAGTTCAATCCCCAGAACTCACACAAAAATGCCAGATATTGCTGGGCATGGTGGCGCATGCCTTTAATTCCAGCACTCGGGAGGCAGAGGTAGGAGGATTACCATGAGTTTGAGGCCACCCTGAGACTACACAGTGAATTCCAGGTCAGCCTGAACCAGAGTGAGACCCTACCTTGAAAAACAAAAACAAAACAAAACAACAACAACAACAAAAGCCAGATATTGTATTATCAGCACTGGTGAGGCAGAAATAGGAGGGTCCCTTGGGGCTCATTAGCCAGCCTAAATGGTCAGTTGTAGGCCAGTAAGAGAATCTGTCTCAAAAAAGTAGACAGATGGGCTGGAGTGATGGCTTAGTGGTTAAGGCTGTTGCCTGCAAAGCCAAAGGAGCAGTTTCAATTCCCCAGCACCCATGTAAACCAGATGCAGAAGGTGGTGTATGTGTTTAGTTTGTTTGCAGAGGCTGGAGACCCTGGCATGCCCATTTGCTGTATCTTTATCTCTCTCTCATAAATAAATAGCTGACAGTGGGCTGGAGAGATTGCTTAACGGTTAAGGTGCTTGCCTGCAAACCCAAAGTTACCTAGGTTCAATTTCCAGGACCCACGTAAGTCAGATGAATGTATCTGGAGCTTATTTGCAGCAGCTGGAAGCTCTGACACACCCATTCTCTCTCTCAAATAAATACATAAAAATATTTTTAAAAATCAACATACATTCTACTTTCTTTTTGTTTTTGTTTTTCGAGGTAGGGTCTCACACTAGTCCAGGCTGACCTGGAATTCACTATGTAGTCTCAGGGTATCTTTGAACTCACGGTGATCCTCCTACCTCTGCCTCCTAAGTGCTGGGATGAAAGGCGTGCACCACCACACCAGGCACATTCTACTTGTTAAAATTATCTATACCTTTGAGATATACTCAAGGTATTTTAGGAATGAATCCTGCTTTTAATAAAAGGTATAAAAGCTGGGTGTGGTGGTGCATGCCTTTCATTCCAGCACTCAGGAGACAGAAGTAGGTGGTTTGCTTTGAGTTCAAGGCCACCCTGAGACTACATAGTGAATTCCAGGTCAGCCTGAGCTAAAGCAAGACACTACCTTGAAAAACCAAAAAAAAAAAAAAAAAAAAAGTATAAAAGAATAAAATTGGAATGTAGGCATCAGAATATTAATTTATTAAAACCATGATTCATGGGCTGGAGAGATGGCTTAGTGGTTAAGGCATTTGCCTGTGAAGCCTAAGGACCCAGGTTTGATTCCCCAGTACCTACGTAAGACAGATGCACAAGGTGGCACATGCGTCTGAGTTTGTTTGCAGTGGTTGAAGACCCTAATGCACGATTTTCTCTCTACCTTTTCTTCTCTCTCTCTCTTCAATAAATAAATATTTGAAAAAATGATTCATTCTGTTTTTTTCCATCAGTCGTAAAGTCTCAAGCTTGACAGATTTTTTTTTTTTTTTTGGTTTTTCGAGGCAGGATCTCACTCTGGTTCAGGCTGACCTGGAATTAACTATGTAGTCTCAGGGTGGCCTTGAACCAATGGCGATCCTCCTACCTCTGCCTCCTGAGTGCTGGGATTAAAGGCATGCGCCACCATGCCCAGCATGACAGGTATTTTTTTCAATAATCATGTTTTCAACTAGGCATTTGCTCAGTTTCACAGAGTCATTATATGCAGATTAGGTATGAACTGTGCTTCCAAATAAGTGAGACACAGGAGGAGTCAGAAAAAAAGGAGAGGGCACCATGACTTTAGGTCAACAATTAACTATAAAACTGAACTGATTTTAAAAAAGTATTATCTAATGAAGTAACTCATCCCTACAGAAATTAAAAACTTTCTCCAAGTACAAAACTAACTAGAGGTGAAGAGGTTACCACCAGCAAGGACTCAGCTGACTGATGTAATTCACAGATGAGACACAAGAGAGCAATGAAAACTAAAATACAAAAACAACAGTTTCCTGGAAATAGTGGCTTGTTTTGACCCAAATCATAAACATCTGTTATGTGAACAAAGTGATTTTGATTGTTTTAGAATAAAATTTTGGAGAGCTTAACTATCAAGATGGATGGAAATATTAGCACCTACAATCTCCTGACCACAAGTTCTGCCAGCAAAGGATGCAGTCTCCCCTTACGTGGACATGCTTGATGTTGGGTAACTATGGAAAGAATTAAATAACCCTGAGTACTTAGTCACTGGTTGACCAGCCCTCAGCAGATGACTTAGCATAAAAGACAAGAGAGTTCACGTGAAGTCAATGTGTAGTACACTGCAAAGCTGAGATTCACTGTATCAGCTATCACCAACATTCACACAATTATCAAACATTTTTGGTGGCATAACTAAGGGATTTTTTTTTTCTGAATGTGTGTAGTGTACATATATGTTCATATACGTGCATGTGCATACATGACACCAGAGGTCAACACTGGGTGTCTTCCTCAATTGCTTTCCATCTTCTTTTTTTAAAAAAATAAACATTTAATTTAATTAATTTATTTGACAGAGAAAGAGAGAGAATGAGAATGAGTGCTTCAGGGCCTCCAGTCACTGCAAACAAATTCCAGATGTGTGCACCCTCTTGTGCATCTGGCTAACATGAGTCCTGGGGAATGGAACCTGGGTCCTTTGGCTTTGCAGGCAAACGCCTTAACTGCTAAGCTATCCCTACAGCACCACCTTCTTTTTTGAGACATCATTTGTCACTCAACTCAACAATTTGGCTATATTAGCTAACCAGACCCAAGGATTCTACTGTCTCCACCTCTCTAGTGCTGGGATTACAGGCACGTGCCACCATGTCCCTTTTTATGTGGGTTCCAGGGGTGTGAACTCAGGTCCTCATGTTTACAAGCAAGCACTTTACCACTGAACCCTCTCCCCAGACCAAGATTGTTCCCTTTTTAATTTACTTTTCTCTTTCAGTTTTCTAACTAACATCAGAAGGGGAAAACAAACAGGCTGATTGCTTAGTGATTAAAGAAAATGAGCCAAGGGGCTGGGGAGATAGGTTAAGGGTTAAAGGCACTTGCTTGCAAAGTTGCTGACCCAGGTTCATTTCCCCAGTTCCCATGTAAAGCCAGATGCACAATGTGGCACGTGTATTTGGAGTTCATTTGTAGTGGCAGGAGGTCCTGGTACACCCATATTCACTTCACTCTTTCTTCCTCCTTCCCTTTCTTTCTCAAATAATTTTTTTTTCTTGATTTTTTGAGGTAGGGTCTCACTCTAACCCAGACTGACCTGGAATTCACTATGGAGTCTCAGAGTAGCCTTGAACTCACGGCGATCCTCCTACCTCTGCCTCCCAAGTACTGGGATTAAAGGTGTGTGCCACCACGCCCAGCTTCAAAATACTTTTTTAAAAAAAAACCTAGCAAGTCTCTGATCACTTGGGAACTACGAGCTATGGGTGAGTTTCTTCCTTGACCTAGGACCTAGGGAGGGGCTTAGCCTAGATCCTAGTCTAGCCGAGAGGGCCCCCTAGCCCTTACTCTCTACATGGGTTTTTTATCCCCTTCAGCTCCCCACATGGCAAGGAGCTCCTTGAACTTTCTTTTCTCTTTTCTTTTCATGCTTTTTTCCCCCCAGGCTCTCCACATAGGATCTCTAGCCACGTGGGTGCCTTTCCTTGGCTCTACTTCCCTCAGTAAATATAGTATTTTCTAAAAGCCTAGCAAAATCAGTATTTTGGAATATTCAATATTCTCTCAGAGCCATTCTAAAATAACCTCAAGGAGAAAAAATATGAGCTCTCAAAAAGGTATTTTCTGCCAGGCACAATGGTACATGTCTGTAGTCTCAGCACTCAAAAGGCTGAGGCAATAGGATGAAAAGTGTGAGACCACCCTGGGCAACTTAGCAAGTCCTTGTCTCAAGATAAAATTAAAGGACTGATAGCTGTATGGCTTGCCTGGCATCTGTGAGGCTCTGGGCTCAATCCCCAGCACCTCAAAAATGGTATTTCAGGGACTGGAGATATGGCTCAGCTGTTAAGGCCCTTGCCTGTAAGGCCTAATGACTCGGGTTTAATTCTCCAGTACCCATATAAAGACAGATGTACAAAGTGGTGTGTGCATCTGGTGTTCATTTGCAGTGACTAGAGCCCCTAGCAAGCCTTCTTCTGTCTCTCTCTGCTTGAAAATAAATAAAAGTAAAATGTTTTTTAAAAATTTTTAAATGGTACTTTAGATATAATAAATGCTTCAAACATATAGTTTTTATCTTTTCTTGGAAGTTACTCTTTATAAATGTTTATTTTTTTAATTTTTTAAAAACATTTTTAGTTATGAGAGAGATAAAGAGGCAGACAGAGAGAAAGAGAATGGGCTGGATGTGGTGGCACACACCTTTAATCCCAGCACTCAAGAGGCAGAGGTAGGAGGATCACCATGAGTTCAAGGCCACCCTGAGACTACACAGTGAATTCTAGGTCAGCCTGGGATAGAGCAAGACTCTACCTCAAAACAAACAAACAAACAAACAACCAAAAGAATAAAAAAGAAAGAGAATAGGCACACCAGGACCTCCAGCCCCTTCAAACAAAGAATTCCAGACTCATGAGCCACCTTGTGCATCTGGCTTACATGGGTCCTGGGGATTTGAACTGAGGTCCTTTGGTGCAGGCAAGTGTCTTAACTGCTAGGGCATCTCTGTAGCCCTAAATGTTTTTTTTTTTTTTTTTTCAAAAATTCAGTCTAGGTTTGGGGTGTAACTTAGATAGTAGAATGCTTGTCTATTGTGCACAAGCCATGGGTTTGATCCCAAGCACCGCATAATGTGAATTCAAACCTACAATGGTAGCACTTGGGAAGTGGAGGTGGAAGGATCATTAGTTCAAGGTCATCCTTGGCTACATAGTGAGTTTGAGGCCAGCCTGAGCTAAGGAGATCCTGTCTCAAAACAAACGACAACAACAAAATATATCAGGAATATTTTCTTCCTCAAATGTTTTTCTGTAAGAATTAAATTAGCTGGACATGGTGGTGCATGCCTTTCATCACAGCTCTCTGGAGGCAGAAGTGGGAGAATAGCTGTGAGTTCAAGGCCAGCTTGAGAGTACATAGTGAATTCCAGGTCACCCTGGGCTCAAGCAAGACTCTACCTCAGGAAAAAAATAAAACAACCAAAAACCAGGTGACCACAAGTACCCAGGTCACAGTAATAATGTACATCATACAGTAAGAGAGGGTGAAAGAAAAGCAGAAGCAGAGCACAGTTTCCTCCAAAGAGAAAAAGATGTTAAACTGGTTTCTTCCGCTGAAGTAACAAAGCAGCTGCAGATGGGGCCTCATGTATGCAATCTCAGTGTGGAAGGCTGAGGCAGGAAGGCTGCAATGAGTTCAAGATCACCCTGAGCTACAGTGAGGCACTGTCTCCAAAATGCAAACCAGAGACAAGATGGTTCAGTTTGTGAAATGCTTTCCTTGGAAGGATTAGGAATTGAGTTTGATCCCTGATACCATGTAAATGCTAGGCACAGTGGTGTGGGCCTGTAACCCTGGTGCTGGGGAGATGGAGACAGGAGCATCCCTGGGGCTCACTGACCAGCTAGTCTAGCCTACTTGGTGAGCTCTGGGCCAGTGAGAGACTCTATCTTAAAAAAGATGACTGGGGGGAGTGGGAGCTGTGTGTTCTCATGCAAACAGGAAGGAGCATTGGTGATTTGGATTCTCGAGGTTGAGACATCTTTGGGCCAGAAAGGGGAAGAATCCGCTGCTGCTGCCAGCCCGCATACCTCTCTTCTTTCCTGTCTCCGGCCCGGCCGGCATCGTGCCGTCTCTCTCCTCGGCCGTCCTGGTCCCCGGGCACCAGGGCTGCGGTGAGGAGGCCGCGCGGCGGTCGGGCGGGGCGGGGGTGCTGACAGCATCCTGAGGTTAGCATTTAACTTCTCCCAGGGGATCCCATGACTTTTGATCAGGACACTAAAGTTATGGCTGAACCGCAGGCACAGCGAGTCCAGGAGGGCAGGGACAGCTCTCATCTGATGAATGGTCCTGTATCTCAGACTTCTCAAATTCCATCCCAGCTCTGAGTCAGGTACCAACAACTAAGGTTTCAAAGAGCTAAACCCCAGTGCAAAAGTATGGGGTCTCATGATACATTTGGAAGCAAGTAATGCAGCTGTTGGTGTGAATGCCGCGGGGGAGGAGGCAGCCAGCCATCCTGCAGACTGCAGTGAGGGGGGGAGGATTGGATGCAAATGGAGATGGTGACAAAAGCCATGAGAATGTGGCATTACCAGACTTACAAGAGTCAGACCCAGTAGACATGAACACTTTGACTCTGGATCACTCAGAGAATGAACTCAGAGAATGCCTGAACACAGTGAAACAGGAGGAAATGAATCTCAGCCAGAAAACCATGAAATCCCCGAGAAGTGCTTAAGAAAACATTGGAATTCTGCTTGTCTAGATTTTTCAAGCGTTCTCTTTGGAGCCATGATGACTTCATAAAGGTGTCTGACAAAGGCACTTCAAAGATAAGTTGGGGGCTGGAGAGATGGCTTAGCGGTTAAGGTACTTGCCCGTGAAGCCTAAGGACCCATGTTCTGCTCTCCAGATCCCACACTGGCCAGATGCACAAAGGGAGAATCTTGCAAGTGACATGTATCACGGATGGATAGTGACCAGTATGTGCCAATCACAACAGTAGCTAACCTTGACCATATCAAGAAACTCAGTACTGTTGTGGATTTGATTGCTGAAGTGCTAAGATCTTTACCCTTAGTCCAAGTTGATGAGAAGGGTGAAGAAGTAAGGCCAAATCAAAACTGTTGCATAGTTATATTATGTGAAATATCTGAATCTAACCCTGTGGAAGAAATAGAAGCACTCTTTAAAGGAGATAATTTATCGAAATTTATAAACTCTGAATTTGCCTATAATGATAATTGGTTTATTACATTTGAAACAGAAGCTGATGCACAGCAGGCTTACAAATACCTACCAGAAGAAGTCAAAACTTTTCAAGGAAAGCCCATTAAGGCATGGATAAAAGGGCAATAATAGCTATAAACACATTTTTGCCAAAGAATGGATTTAGACCTCTCGACATGAGCCTTTACACACAGCAGCGTTACGCAACATCTTTTTACTTACTTCCTGTGTACAGTCCTCAGCAGCAGTTTACTCTGTACAGCCTGATCATGCCCCAAACATGGTCAACAACATAGTTATCTCGATCCACCCTTGGTAACTCCGTTTCCAAGTACTAGATTTATGATGGGTTTACGTCTCCAACCTTCAGACCTGTGGTGTCTCCTCTGACATCACTCAGACTCAGATTCCTCCTAGAAGCAGGAATCCTAGTAAGTCTCATGTGCGCCAAGCGATTCCTAGTGCAGAGAGAGGGCCTGGGCTGCTAGAAAGTCCTTCAATATTTAACTTCACTGCAGAGCGATTAATTAATGGTGTCTGGAGCCCACAGACAAGGCAAGCAGGGCAAAGTAGAACACAAATACAAAACCCTTCAGCTTATGCCGAGAGACTGGAACTGGGCGTGTGGAGCCAAGTAGTCTTGAATCCTCTCCTGGTGTAGGAACAGGAAAGAAAAATTCCTTTGGCTACCGGAAGAAAAGAGAGAAGTTTACAAGCAGCCAGACTCAGTCTCCAATGCCACCAAAGCCTCCATCACCAAGCTTTGAACTGGGGCTGTCCAACTTCCCTCCATTACCTGGAGCTGCAGGCAATTTGAAAACAGAAGACTTGTTTGAAAATAGGCTATCAGGCTTGGTAATAGGATCTTCAAAAGAAAGAAGCCTCATTGCAGATGCAAGTACAAACACCATTCCTGTAGTGGTCCCCAGAGAGCCCTGGGTGCCAGCCCCCTGTGTGCTCTCAGCAGCCTATGAACGTTCCCCTTCCCAACCCATTTGCCTGAGGATCCCAAAGTGTCAGAAAAGCAGAGGGAAACCCTTCTACCCCTACTAAGACTGCATGTAAATCAGTGCAGGTAAACAGAGCTGCCACAGAATTGCGAAAGCCCACTTACGCAGAGATTTGTCAGAGAACGCGTAAAGAGCCTCCTTCCTCCCCATTGCAACCCTCAAAAGAACAGAAGCCAAGCACTGTCGGTTGTGGGAAAGAAGAGAAGCAGCTTGCGAGCCTGTGGAGAGATACAGGGAACCACCTGCCCTCAAGTCCACTCCTGGAGCCCCCAAAGACCAGAGCAGGCAGCCTGGGCGGCGACCCTCACCACCAGCTGTTGGGAAGCGTCTCAGCAGAGAACAGAACACTCCCCCAAGTCTCCTCAGTGAAAACTGGATACCTGGGAGGGGTCACAAAGAGTGTATTCACCACAAAAGAAACTCCCCTGAGCCGCTGGTTAGGAGCTTGCAGTGTCTAGGAGGTCCATGGGATGCCTTCGAGTTATTTTTCTTTTGTGAGTTGGATTTTTCCCCTCTTGAAAAAACATTTTTTTTTTCAGGATTTAACTAATATAAACCTTATTTTAGGTTGGTGCTTAACTGGAGGTGATGCGTCTGATTTTTTCAGGGTAGAAAATGCATTCTAATAAGTTGATATTTTTTAATTAAGCCTCCACATGGCTCTGAATGCAAGGTATATATGAGTTTTCTAAGTTAAGGAACTTTGCTTCTTCATTTTTATTTATTTATTCTTTAAATAACTGGTCTGCAAGTGCACATGGTTCAGGTATCCCAGTAGATGGGTAAGGCTGGCAGTGCCAGGTCACTGACATGCTGGCACTGGAGCTGTATTTTCAACTATTAACAGATCATTCTAGCTTTAAAAAAAAAAGATACATATATGTATGTATGTATATATGCATATATATACATGCATGTGTATATATATGTGTGTGTATGTATGTGTGTGTGTGCATATACATGTACATATATACATAGATAGATAGATCTTTTTTAATCTAGTAGGCAGAATGAACCTGCACAGAGCACTCGAAAAAGATTCAATCCTTTGAGTTTTGATGTACTGCAAGCAAGTAACCAGCTTCTCACTCCAGTTCCAAGTGGCTATTACAGAAAATAAATTCAAAGCACATTGTGAATAGAACCTAAATGAAAATATCAACCTTGTTGCCCACTGACACCACACAATGAAGGTGACCCATGAGTACACCCCCTTGTACATCAGGCTAATGTGGGTCCTGGGGAATCGAGCCTTGAACCAGGGTCCTTAGGCTTCATAGGCAAGTGCTTAACCGCTAAGCCATCTCTCCAGCCCTTGTTTTTTTTTTTTAAACAAGAGTGAGAATTTATTAGGCAAACACAAAAGCTCTTGCAGAAATTTCAGCAATTGTAATGGGTCAACAGCTAGAACCATTATCTTTGTGAAGAAGAAAGCATCTGTAATCACAAGTTGTAATTCTGGCTTCTATAGGTTCATGAGGATCCTTGTATCCTGCGTAAGGGACTAGAAATGTGTGCTCATTTCTGCTTGCCTTTTTATCTTTATAGTCCTTTACGCTGGCCTCAAACTTACCAAGGACATGTTGACAGACACTCATGAGCTTGTTTAGGCCTTTCTGAAATGGCTCAATAGCTGGAAGTGCACCCCATGTCTGAATGAGCAATTAATTTTGTTCTCTAAAGGATGGGTGGTAGCGTAACCACAAAATTCTACCTCTGGGTTCTTCATGATCATGTAATGCAGACAACTTCCTAGGGTACGGTCCTCCTTGTGCAATACATGTCACAGAGTCTATCTGTTCCAGCTGCCTGGACCATTTCCAGGGCTGTCTTCCTCTCTCCTTCTGCTAGTGAGGTCTTCAAGCCTGATATTTTTCTCTCTAGTTCCTGATCCTTTTCCATTGTGGAGTGGCTTCCGGGATGCTCAGGTAATGCTGGCCGAAAGGAGGCTCTGCCCCATAGTGCTGGAGAAGCGGGCAAAGCAGGAAGGAAGATAACGAGCGATAGAGGATACAACTATTCTTATTCTTTCTCTCTGTCTCTCTCTCTCTGCCTTTTTCCCAAAATAAATATTTTAAAAATACTGACTATATACTAAATAATTGGATATACTAAGAAACCAGCTGCCTGTAAGTCAACATAGTTTAAAACTGTACTTTAAATTCACTGCCCTTTTGGTTACAATGTAATTAGTTTTCTTCTTTTTTTTTAATTTTAGTGATTAGTTTTCTAACTTGAAAGTCAGGGTACAATTTACTGACAGTATTACATAACATGCCAATGTCCTGCAAGTGAAACTGCTCAAATGCCAGCATCCACTTTCTTAGAAGCATGCAGCACACACAACTGCTAACTCTGCTACATTGAGTTTAAAAACTAAGTTAGGCCTGCCAGAGACTGTGGGACCCCAGAGGAAGGCTACAAACTTTTCTCCTTCAGGGGCAGATTGGCTCAAGAGCAAGGAAAAGGAAAACTACCCTCAAAGCCAGCACTGACATTCAAGAGCAGCATCAGCCAGGAGGAATCTCAGAAGGGGGCAGGGGCTACATTTTCACCTATATCAAGGACTGGCCTCTACTCAGTGTGGTGCCTTGCAGCAGATAAGTGTGACAAAAGCTAACAAGCATCTACCCTTTCACAGACATATACTGAGTGATACAGGCATCATGAGCTCTGCTCCGTATCACAGGTTCGTTTGGAAGACTCCAGGAGACCAAAAACTAACAAATAAATGAACCAAAACATTTCTGTTCTCTTTGATGGGCATTTCCCCTTCCTACGTGTACTCCACATAAATGCTTCCAATGTCTCTGCTGTGGCACAGTTATTATACTTTCTGATTTTGCCCTAGATCACATTTATCCCTGGACTTTGACTCTAATCATTTGCTCACAAATCAATTTAATTCTGAGTTTACTGCTGTATCATATCCTCTTAGAATAGTCAAAAAATATACCAGTTAAGGCCAGATGTAGTATTCACACCTGTAATCCCAGCACTCATGCCCAGGAGGCTGAAGCAGGAGAAGTGCCCAGAATCTGAAGCCAATTCAACCCAGCCTGAGCAACATAACAAGACCCTATCTCAAACAACTACCACCACAACAAAACCCTGACCAACCAAAAGGCTTCCCTCATAGTGACTCATCACAAATGAAAAATGAGGAATTGTAGCTGGGCACAATTCCACACTGGCTGAGAAAGGAAGATCTCATGTTCATGTGCACATAGGCTACACAGCAAGAGCTTTTCCCAGGAAACCAACCCCTCCAAAACAGTTAACTTCCAAACAAATGATCACCTCTCACGAGCCACATATAATATTTCTGATGGTCTTCTATGAATCTACAATATCCTTGTGGCTGCAGTACTGCCATGAAGGTTTCCAAATTCCCTAAAGGGCACAATATCAAAGCTTGCACTAACCTTCCAGAAACATAATTATATCCCATTTTTCTGCAGGGCCCACTATTCTCACTGCTTCTATTCCTCCATCTGTGACATGAATTCATTCCTATTGCGGCACGCCACAATGGCACCACACTCATTTAGCTACATGTTATACACTATGGCACTGTTAACAGCCAGTCAACAGCACTCTTCTAAAGTCACAAACTGTTCTCTTCATGGCCCTTCACAACACTTACTGGTTATTTCCACAAAGTGCCTACTCAACATGTATCTGATCATTGATGAGCCTCATTTCTCAAATTATCAACCAAGGTGGATGCTTAATTCTTGTCTCTGAATGACCTCACAAGGCATCTGACAGCTTGCTGTCTAAAAAATTCAGGATGGTACCAAAGGGGTTTAAACCTCTCCTACTACTATTATTGAGTCTCTGTAGACAAAATATTCTTAATTACTGTTGGTACTACACTTTTTGGAGGAGTCACCAATTTTGTGAGCCCTGATGTAAGGGTAGAAACTAAATGAAGACAGAAAATAAATGAAAAACAAAAAAGCCAGGTGTGGGGCTAGAGATTGCTCAGTGGTTAAGGCAGGTGCCTGCAAAGCCTAAGGAACTGGGTTTGATTCCCCACCATATAAAGCCAGATGCACAAGGTAGCATACACATCTGGAGTTCATTTGCAGTGGCTAGAGGCCCTGGCACAGTCATTCTTTATATATACATATATATCTTTCTCAAATAAATAAAAAAATATCCAGATGTGGTGGTGCATGCCTTTAATCTAAGCACTCTGGAGGTAGAGGTAGGATGATCCATGAATTTGAGAGACCAGTCTGGGCTACATAGTGAGTGAGAGGTCAGTCTGGGCTAGAGTGAAACCCTACCTCAAAAAAATAAAAATAAAAGAAAGTATATGAAGATGAGTAAGGATTGGTGGCAATGGGCACGACAATCATTACCCAAGGTTTTCTGATATTAGGGTAGGCCTAGGAGCCTGTTAAGCAGTTACAGCCAGAAACATGGGACCCAAAATTCCCACAATACCCCAGGCTGTCCTTTTAGAAACTTTCACTTTCTGTTTAAAAATGACCTCTGCAAGTAAGACTTGGCCCCTGGACAGAAATCTGCAAAGCAGTCACTAGGAGGTCTCCCATAGTAATAATTTAGTATAGTAGATTCCTCAAATCTTCACATGCAACACAGTAATTGAAAGTAGATGGCTGACAAACATGAAATCACAGTACTTCAAGGAGTTGCCTCTTTAGAAATTAATTCACAGGCAAAGCTATAGGCCAAAGCTGTCCAAAAGAAATATAATCACGAACTGGGCATGGTGGCGCATGCCTTTAATCCCAGCACTCAGGAGGTACAGGTAGGAGGGTTGCTGTGAGTTCAAGGCCACCCTGAGATTAAGTAGTGAATTCCAGGTCAGCTTGGGCTAGAGCGAAACCCTATCTCAAAAGAAAAAAAAAAAAGAGAGAGAGAAAGAAATATAATCAATACACTATGTGTATGCATCATTACAGCATCATATCATACGCATAAATACACACAATTACTGTGTCAAAAATAAAAATAAGGGCTGAAGAGATGGCTTAGCAGTTAAGAATACACAAGGTGGTGCATACATCTGGAGTTTGTTTGCAGTGGCTAGAGACCCTGGTGTGCCCATATTCTCTCTCTCTCTCCCTCCCCCCTCCTTCCCTCCCTTCCTCTCTCTCTCTCCCCAATAAAAAAAAAAACATTAAAAAAATGTTGGGGTTGCAGAGATGGTTCAGCACTGAAGGCAGTTGTCTACAAAGCCAAAGGACCCATGTTCAATTCCCCAGTACCTACAAAAAGTTACACAAAGTGGTGCACACATCTGAAGTTCATTTGTAGCAGGTGGAGGCCCTGGCACACTCTCTCTCTGTTGGAATCCTCTCCTCTCCTCTCCTCTCCTCTCCTCTCCTCTCCTCTCCTCTCCTCTCCTCTCCTCTCCTCTCCTTCCCTCCCCTTCTCTTCTCTCTCTGCTTATAAATACATACATAAATATTTAAAAAATAAAAATGTAAAGGGCTGGTGAGATGTTTATGCAGTTAAAGGAACTTGCTTGCAAAACCTGGAGGCCTGGATTCAATTTCCCAGCACCAATGTTAAGCCAGATGCACAAAGTAGCACATACATCTGGAGTTCACTTTCAGTGGCAGGAGGCCCTAGCCTGCCCATTCTCTCTCCCTGCTCCCCCAAATAATAAATTAAAAAATTAATTAATTAAAAAACATGGGGCTAAGCCAGGCATGGTGGCACACGCCTTTAATCCCAGCACTCGGGAGGCAGAGGTAGGAGGATTGCCATGAGTTCAAGGCCACCCTGAGACTCCATAGTGAATTTCAGGTCAGCCTGGGCTAGAGTGAGACCCTACCTCAAAAAACCAAAAAAACAAAAACAAACAACAACAAAAAAAAAACCATGGGGCTGAAAAAGTGGCTCAGCAGTAAAAGGTGCTTGCTTTCCAAACCTGCTGGCCTGGGTTCAATTCCCCAGCCACCAAGTAAAGCCAGACTGGCATTTATCTGCAGTGGCAAGAGATCCTGGCATCTCCATACACATGCACAACTAAATAAATAACATTAGGCTGGAGAGAATGGCTTAGCAGTTAAAGTCACTTGCCTGTGAAGCCTAAGCACCCAGGTTCAACTCCCCAGAACCCATGTAAGGCAGATACACATGGTGGCACATGCATGTGGAGTTCATTTTCATTGGCTAGAAACCCTGGTGTGCCCATTCTGTGTGTGTCATAAGTAATAAATAAATAAATATTTAAAAATAAATAAAATTTAAAAACCAAAATAAAAACATGTCTTACAAAAGTTACAATGTGCCAGGCGTGGTAGCATATGCCTTTAATCCCACCAGGAGGACTGCCATGAGTTCAAGGCCACTCTGAGACTACATAGTAAATTCCAGGTTAGCCTGGACCAGAGTGCGACCCTACCTCAAAAACCCAAAAAAAAAAAAAGTTATAACGTAAGTGACATATATAAGTTTATATTCTCTAGTAGCCACATTTAAAAATAACTAAAATAGAAATATTAATGAAGTATATCTATCTTTCTTTCTTGAATCTAGTCCTGGAAATACAGAATTTATTTTATACTTAAACATATCAATTCCAATATTGAATTTCAACAGAGATAGTATGTTGTTTAGATTTCATAGAATTTGTAACTGAAAAAGTAAGCACATGCTCTAGTATGTTTCCAAACATACTTACGTTTCCAATCACTGAATCAAGTGTGGATTTTAAAAATTAAGTAAGGAAGCCAGGCGTGGTGGCGCTAGCCTTTAATCACAGCACTTGGGAGGCAGAGGCAGGAGGATCACCGTGAGTTCGAGGCCACCTTGAGACTACATAGTGAATTCCAGGTCAGCCTGGGCTAGAGTGAGACCCTACCTCAAAACAACAACAACAACAAAAAAATTAAGGGGTTAGGGGTATAGTTGAGTGGCACAGTATCAGTCTGGAATGCATGAGGCATTCAGTTCAATCCCCTATGCTGGAAAATAAGATACTAAGTAAAAAAAAAAAAAAATCACAGCTGGGTGTGGTGGCACAAGCCTTTAATCCCAAACACTAAGGAGGCAGATGTAGGATTGCTGTGAGTTTGAGGCTAGCTTGAGACTACATAATGAATTCTAGGCTAGCCTGGGCTACAGTGAGACCCTATCTCAAAAACACAAAGTAAATAAATAAATAAATAAAAGATTCAGCTAATCACTGTAGCTGTGCTCGGGTGGCTGGTGGCCCATGGGCTAAGGAGGTGCTAGCAGGCACAGTTAGTCCTGTCTGTCAAGTGTTTGCTTTTAAACCCGAGCCAGAATAAAAGATGTTACCCAGCCAGCCACATCTTGCTACAGGATATACCTAGAGTGCAAATGATGTCAAGTATTTTCTGTCCCCCTTCTAATCCTTAACTGTCATTCCTTCAGTGCAAAGCAGCCCTTCTCAAAGCCATCTCTGGAAAGGGTTACCTGGTAGAGAGAAAGGCACACCTCATTTCAAGGATAGAACAGGAGAGGCAACTGCCACGAAAAGATAGAGACTAACTTCCTAGGTACACCTGGAAATTTCTGACACTCTTGCTTCTTTGTGTAGGGCAGTAGTCACCCTGCAAAAGTTACAATCATTGTTTAAGCCGAGCTTCTTAACTTACATACGGCAGCTGTCACTGAATCCTCAGATTCAAGTGCTCCTCCTAACTTTCCCCTGCCTACACATCTATGCCAGGAGCTCTTCTTTAACCATCCTGACCTGTGCTTGTTACTATTATCATACCAAAACATATGAATAGTTAAGTAAATGAATCTCATACCAAGCGATCTACCATTCATTTATTGGTTAAGGTACCCAAATCTACCCTGAGCAAAGCTTTTCTACAACACCTAGAATGCACCCTCCTCCCCCAAAGGAACCAATTATACTCTCCCTTCTCTCTCCCAGCGTCACAGTGCACTAATTTAAAAGTTGATCTTTTAAAGGAGCTGGATTCCTAAGGTAGTTCTATTTTGAGCCTTCTTCCTGTTCTGAAGCTGAAGCTGGAAGGGTGATGTCACAAGAGACTGGACTTTTTCAGAAGGGTCTTCTCTGGTGACTCTGAGGACACTCTAAGGTGTGTGTGTTGAAGGAGGGGGCAGTAACTGAACATGCTCACTTCTCATCTAGCTCCCCTCCTTCCCTCTGGAGTCCCACTTGCTCAATTAGCAAGGAAGAAAATAAATTCAAACAGCAAGCAAACATGCTTGCATATTTCGTATGCTAAATATCTCATAAAAGAAAACACAAGAGGAAAATGCCTACTTCCAGGGAAGAAGGGTGATGCTCTCTCTCCACTCACTTCTTTTCCCCCAGTAACTAGGCAGCCTGTGGCAAGACAGTACTTGTAGGGACAGCAGAAAGGAAGGAGGCAGGGATTACGTATGTAGGAGGCTGGCAGAGAGGAAAGCTGTTGAGATATTACTGACCAGAGATCACTGGGTCCCTTCCCTTCCCCTCTTTTGTCTCCCTTCTGGAATATACTTGGGGCTGGGTGTGCCCTCTGCTTTAGGAGGCCTTTGGCTACGGAGAACAGAGAAGGGCCAGGGTGCGGCCCACAGGGAATAAAAGCATAGGCCTGGTTCTGGGCTAAGTTTAGCGGAAGTGGGGGGGGGGAAGCTGGGGAGCAGATCTGAGTGGAAGGCACTGAGGAATAAAAAACAGTGCTCTAGGTCAAAGGGGGAGAGGACCTCTCTCAACCCAGGTCCAGAAGCTCAATGCTGGTCAGCGGGAAGCAGAGATGAAGGAAGAGAAAATCCTAACAGAGATGTAAAGTCCACGATGGTGGGCGGTGGGGGCAGACTGTCCAGAGCAACAGCAGGTGACAACTCGTGGGTGTTGGGGTCCAGGTAAGAGAGCAGGAGAGGCAGGTCATGCACAGGCTTATCAGCTCACCGCACTTGATCCAAAGGGGTATTCCCGAGGTGCGGTCTTTCCGTAGGAAGGTGACAGCTGGCAGCGGGTACTGGGGTTGAGGAAAGAGGAAAGGATTCCTTACTTGGAAGGTGGGGAGAAGCCCAAGAGTCAGCTCCAGCCAGGAACAGGGGTCTCAGCTAAGTCCCTTCCCCTTCTTGAAAACCGACCTGGGTCAGCATCAGCCCCAAAAATGTTTCTAATAAAAGAAATAGCCGGTTGGATGCAGAAAAAGAAAAAAAAAACACCCTGAAGCTCTGGGTGATGGAAATAAACAGGTGAGCCCAAAGAGAAGCGGGAAAGTGTGGGAATGAAAGAATGGTACGGGGAGGGAGGGTAGACGTTCCCGAACGTTCTGAGAAACCGAGGCTTCCCCAACCCTCCCTCTACTCTCCCTTCTGCCTCGAGAATCTGCGTGGAGGCTGCAAGCCAAAAATGCCACCGTGACTGCCACCCTGCACTCCGCGCCTCTTTTCCCGCCAGCCTACCCCAGGGTCCCGCGTCCGGCCTCGGAGCCGCGCGGGACTCGCCCGCACCCCTGACCGCCGCCGCCGCCGCTGCCGCCGGGACTCCGCTGTTCCTCTCCGCCCTCCGCCTCCTCCTCCCGCCGGATCCGTCATGTAAACAACATCCAGAGGCTCTATTTACAGTGGCCACCCAACGGCGAGGGACCCACGCCAGCACCCCGCACGGAGGCGGGGGTGGCGAATAGCGAGTGCGCCACAGCTCCACGGCCGCCCCGCCCCTGCGTGTCGCTGCCCTCGGGGCTCCGGAGCGCCCCGGGACTCCCCGCGCCCGCCACCGCGGACGTGCCAGGCACGAGGCCGCCCCCGCCCCGCAGTACGGACAGTCCACCCCCGCGACGCCAGCCCAGCCCGGCCCGGCGAGCGCAGCCCCGGTCCCCGCCGCCTACCCGAGCTGGCGAGCCGGTGCGGTCCCCGGGACCCCGGGGCGTCCTTCGCCGCCGCCACCCGGTGGCCCCGCGCCGGTCGGGCAGCGAGTGCGAGCGCGCGCGCCCGGGCCAGCCGCGCCGGAGCCGCTGCGCCCTCCCGGCCCGGGGCGCGCCGCCAGCCAGGGCCGCGAGCGCCGCAGCCGCGCGCAGGACGGCCGCCGCCCCCGCGCCCGCCCCGCACCCACCTGCGCCCCCGGGGGTCCCGGCCCCCCTTCCTTTGTTCGGCCCTCTATTTGCCGGAGGATTATCTATGACGCAGCAAGGCTCGCCGCAACGTGACCGTCGCCATTTTTCTGTTTTTATTCTATCTCTGCCATGTGATAGATGGGGGGGTGGAAAAAGGAGAAAGGATTAAAAAAAAAAAAAAAACTTCCGGGTCTCATGACCGGGAAGAGAGAAAAACAAAAGGGAGAGGAGGCTCGACTCCCCGGGAAGGCGGCGGTGTGTGCGCGTGCGCGCCCGCCCCCGCCGCGAGCCGGCGTCCTCGGCTCCCGCGCCCGCAGCCGCGCCTTCCGCCCCGCGGGCCGCCCTCGCTGGGCTCCGCTCGCTCGCAGCCCCGCGCGTGGCCTGCGTTCAAACACCGCCGCTTCTGCTAAGCTCGAGAGCAGTTGGCCCCGGCGCAGTTGTTTACCATCGACCCCCTCGTGGTAAGAGCAAGCAGATCAGACCGTGCAGATCTTTCTTTCTGCCGCCTTTTCCCTCCTCCCAAAGCGGAGAACACCCCTTTGTGGCGGTTGAGGACCCGGGCCATGCACCGTGCATAACTTTATTTAGAAAGGAGTCTTAAGCAAATGGTGGTTCAGGCTCCGGAAGGGTTGTCTGAGAACAGGTTTCGTGGAGCAGGGTGAGCTCCCGTATCAGGCTACTTCACCTTCGGAGAGCCTAATACGTGTCTTTTCCAAGTTCACGACCGTGGAGCAAGTAAATAATGGAACCCTACCACCCTCCACCTTAGCGAGACACGCAAATTCTGTACTTTTGGTTAATACACACACTTTCACTTTTGCTTCTCTTCGGTATCCTTTCTGCTGCTTGCCTCAGTTTTATGACGGGAAGCAGAAATGACGAGGGTACCAACTCTTTTTACTGGCAAATAAGTGGCGTAGACTTGAGACTCCATCTAGGGCAATACCCAATTAGTGCACAATTTGGATTGAACCCTACTCACCTAACCACCTGGGTGGGGGAGTAAGGGGGTTGTGGGATGCGTTGCTTAGCAGCCAATCGCAGGGGTTCACGTTGTAGTGTTTCTTTGCTAGAAGTTAAAGATGGGGAATACTTAAAATTAAGAGAACAGCTTCTCTTCGGGACTGCTGTGGTATTGAGGGTTGACTCAAATATGTGTGCTAATGCAGACTCCCTTTTAACTTCTCAAGAAGTTTGTCTTTGCTTTTTTTTTTAATCAATTTTTAATAACATTTTCCATGATTATAAAAAATATCCCATGGTCAGAAAGAAAGACAGACAGACAGTACGATGCACCAGGACCTCCTGCCCCTACAAACTCCAGACACATTTGTCACTTTGTGGATCTGTCTTAACATGAATACTTGAACATGGGCTGTCAGGCTTTGTAAGCAAGCACCTTTAACCACAGAGCCATCTCTCCAGCCTTTATTTTTATTTTTGTTTTTGTTTTTATTATTGTTTTGTTTTGTGAGGTAGGGTTTCACTCTAGCCCAGGCTGACCTGGAATTCACTCTGTAGTCTCAGAGTGGCCTTGAACTCATGGTGATCCTCCTACCTCTGCTTCCTAAGTGCTGGAATTAAAGATATGTGCCACCAAAAAAAAAAAAAAAAAATCCCATGGTAATACCCTGCCCCCACTTTCCCCTTTGAAATTCCATTCTCCATCATATCCCCTCCCAGTCTCAATCATGCTACTTATATATATACAATACTAACCCATTAAGTTCCATCCTCCCTTTCTCTTCCCTTTATATCTCCTTTTAAACTTACTGGCCTCTGCTACTGAGTTTTTTCCTTCTCGCACAGAAGCCCAGTCATCTGTAGCTAGGATCCACATATGAAGGAGAACATGTGGTGCTTGGCTTTCTGGGCCTGAGTTACCTCATTTAGTATAATCCTTTCCAGGTCCATACATTTTTCTACAAATTTCATAACTTCATTTTTCTTTACCACTGAGTAGAACTCCATTGTATAAATGTGGCATATCTTCATTATCCACTCAGCAGTTGAGTTTGTCTTTGCTTTTTTTTTAAAAAAAATACTTATTTGTAAACAGGCAGAGGTGAGACAGAGGATGGGCATGCCAGGGTCTGTTGGCCCTGTAAAGGAACTTCAGATGCATATATTACTTTCAGCATCTGGCTTTATGTAGGAACTTGGGAAGGGAACCAAGGCTGTGAGGCTTTGCAAACAAGCGCCTTTAACCCCTGAGCCATCTCTCCAGCCCCAGGTTTTGTCTTTTCTTACCAAGCATGCTACGTGATTGCTAAGTTGCTTTTATTGTACTCACAGTTGAGCTCTCTCCTTGTGTCACTGTGTCCGTATGCTATTTGTTTCATGGCGTCTTCAGCTTTAGCACACAGGAGAGTTACTGTATTTCTGACACCTAAGGGCAGGCTTCAAGTAGCAGAGTCATCCACAGTCATCCATCTCCCGAAGGCAAGGCCACACTGAACCTTTCCTCTTATGTATTCCCTGTGTTAAGCACACCTTCTTGCAATGAATGAGCAAATGAAAGCCTTGAGGGGATCTTTTCCATAATTCCATCCAGACCAGCCAGCTCCAGGAAATAAATTCCTAGCATGTTTCTGGAGATGTTATAACACTGAAAATATTTCATGAATCTTGCATCTTTGCTGACGATTTGTTGGAAGATTTTAGTTATACATCCAGGCAAAACTTACTTTATCCTCTTAGTTTTTTTTTTTTTTTAAACCAACTGTTTCCCCCTCCCTCCTTTTACTATGCATGGTTCCTCTTTAAATTCTTTGTAATTCAAGTAACTAAATTAGTTATGTCAATTCTTTGGGTATTTATTTTACTTTCATAGACTATAAGAGTTTGGAGACATATGTATAGTGTTTTAACCCTGTTCACCTTGTAAGTAAACTATAGGCACCATGTTAAATTTCAAATGAAGAAAGTGCTTACCATGCAAGCATGAGTAACTGAGTTTGGATATCCAGAACTCACTTAAAAACCCAGACTGCTGGACCCCATGGCACACACCTTTAACCCCACCAGGTAGGAGGATTTTAATTCCAGAGGTAGGAGGATTGCTCTGAGTTTGAGGCCAGCCTGAGACTACATAGTGAATTCCAGGTCAGCCAAGGCTAGGGGGAGAACCTACCTGGGGGGGGGGGGGGTGGTGGGATGGGGATGCGGGGAAGCCAGACACTGTGAGCTGGAAATCTCCCTTTTGACTAGTTCTCCTGATGCTTGAGCTATTCAGCCTGTTGGAGAAAAGTCAACAGTCTTAACCAGCAGTGGCCCCTGCAAGCTCTATGGCTGACCAGTCAGGCCGGATGTACCAACAGTACAATGGTGACATGTCTGTTATGAGGAAAAAGAACTGCTGTCTGATTAGACTTGAGTCCTGCTCCATGGGAGGGAATTCCTGTCTGGTACTGAAAACCTAATCAAAAGCCTATGGCTGGGGAGGTGACAAGCCCGAGGGGGGAAACTACTGCTGTTGTCTGGCTAAATGGATATATTATGGCCACTAGACTTCCCTTATAACTACTTAATATTTATGCCACACATTAATACTACTGTACTCTCACTTTTGGTTAGAGAAGCTTCTTGTTTCAGACTACTGACCATTGGGGTGACTCAAAACTCACCAAACTGCTGAGAAGTGACAGTGAAGTGTTCAGCTCTGAGACATCTCTATGACACCCTCCGAAGCTCATAAACCATTGCAGAAGAGATTGCAGAAAGAATATTAGAGCCAGAGGGGAGGGGTGCTTTGTAAAACTGTCTTCCAGACACCAAGTGACCATAGGATTCATGGTCTCAGTGATACCTGTACAAGGCCTGCATAATAGAGGGGGAAAAAAATTATGACATCAAATAGAAACTAGTTGGAAAGAAGAAAGGATTCAGTAGAGGTGGGATTTGGTAAGGGGAATGGGATGGTGATGGGAGGGTACTATGATCATGGTAAACTGTCTCTATGTATGAAAGTTGTCAATAAAAAGTTTTTAAAAAGCCAGACACTGTAGTGTGCAGCTTTGGTCCCAGTATACCTAAAGTAGGAAGGTAGGTGGAGGCAGGAGAATCTGTTGGAAGCTCATAGCCAGCAGTGAACAGCAAGAACCCCTGCCTCAAATGAAGTGGAAAGTGAAAACGAACACCTGAAAGTTGCCTTTGACTTCCACACATGCACTGTGACATACAGGCCTGCAGTCCACACACATGAACACATATTATATATACACACATACACAAAAAAGCCTATACAACTGTTGTAGTGATCTGCTTAAGATGTAGTTAAGATCTAGATTTATTAATATCCACACAATGGTAACATTACAGCTTGCAGAAGTAGTTCTTAAAATGCTCCCTGCTCAGAAAAAGAAAACCCACGTTTTCACACCCATGAAAAATACTACCTTTGAAACTCCATATAATTGGTATCATAGTTTTCTGGTCTAGTAAGAGTCATGATTTTCCCCATTCTTGTGAAAAGCAAGCTAGTTTGTATCTTTGAAGTAATACTGGAAACATGTAGGTAGTGGGAAGCACTTCTGGCTCTTAATTAGTTAGATCACTTTAATCAAGAACCATTTGCTGAGGAACTTATTCCCAGGCCTGAGTCAGGTGCTAAAGAGACATGATAATGATTTGGAGTTTGTTCTTAAAGAACTCACAGTCTAATGGCACTTTATTATTACCACCAGGAATGCAGTGGTGAATAATACACACACCTTAGTCAATAAAGACACAGGAAGTTGATGTAGATGAGTATCTGTTTAGCTACCCTAAGAAGTGTGTCATTGGCTGGGCACAGTACTCAGAAGAACGGGAATCAGGGAATAGCTGGATGTGGTGGCACGTGCCTTTAATTCCTCCAGCACTTGGGAGGCAAAGGTAGGAGGATCGCTGTGAGTTCGAGGCCTCTATGAGACTACATAGTGAATTTCAGGTCATTATGAGTTAGAGTGAGACCCCACCTCAAAAAAAAAAAAAACAAAAAAAAAAACACCTGTGAATAGAAGGAACATATTTCAACATAATAAAGGCTATTTATGACAAACCTATAGCCAACATAATAGTAAATGGGGAAAAACTTGAAGTTTTTCCACTAAAATCAGGAACAAGATTAAGGTGTCCACTGTTCCCACTTTTATTTAATATAGTACTGGAAGTCTTAGCTATAGTGACAAAGCAAGAGACACACAAAAGGAATATAAATCGGGAATGAAGAAATCAAATTATCATTATTTGCAGATGATATGATTCTATACATAAAGGATCCTAAAGACTCTATAAGCAAACTATTAGAGCTGATAAACACTTTTAGCAATGTAGCAGGATGCAAATAAACACACAGAAATCAGTAGCCTTCCTATTTACTAACAATAAACATGCTCAAGATGAAATCAAGGAATCATTCCCTTCCATACTTGCCCCCAAAATTAAATAAAATACCTTGGAATAAATGGAACCAAAGAAGTGAAAGATCTCTACAGTGAAATTTTAAAACAGAGAAATTGCAGAAGACACACTAGGAAATGGAAACATCCCAAGTTCTTGGATTGGAAGAATCAATATTTTGAAAATGTCAATTTTACCAAAAGCAATCTGCACATTTAATGGAATCCCCCTCAAGATTCCAATGGCATTCTTCATGGAAATAGAAAACAAAATCCTAAAATTCAATTGAAAGGACAAAAATACCCCCCCCCTCCAATCTTCAGCAACAAAAATAAGGCTGTCAATGCCCCATACCTGATTTTGACCCATACTACAGAGCCAAAGTAACAAAAACAGCATGGTACTGGCACTAAAATAGACATGTACCTCAGTGAAAGAGAATAGAGAATAAATCTGGGCAGCTACAGCCACCTGATTTTCAACAAAAATACCAAAAATACTCACTGGAGAAAAGTTAGCTTCTTTAACAAATGATGCTAGAAAAACAATACTTATATGTAGAAGGATGAAAATAAATCCTTACCACTTTCCATGCACACGAATCAAGTCTAAATGGATCAAATACCTAATATCAGGCCTGAAACTGCTAGAGGAAAAGGGAAGGGAAACACTTCATCATATTGGCATAGGCAATGATTCCCAGATGCTCAGGAAATAAAACCACTAATAAACTACTGGGACCTCATGAAATTAAAAGGCTTTTGCACAGCAGAGGACACTGAATAAGCAAAGAGGCATTCTGTAGGTACAGAATGGGAGAAAATCTTTGCCAGCTATACCTCTGACCGAGAATATCCAGAATATACAAAGAACTCAAAAAACTAAATAATAAGATAGCTGAGCGTGGTGGCGCATGCCTTTAATCCCAGCATTTGGAGGCAGAGGTAGGTGGATCACCATGAGTTCGAGGCCACCCTGTGACTACATAGTGAGTTCCAGGTCAGCCTGGACTAGAGTAAAACCCTACCTTGAAAAACTGAAAAAAAAAAACAAACAAAAAAAACTAGATAATAAGAAATCAAACAACCTCTATGGCTGGAGAGATGGCTTAGCAGTTAAGTGCTTGCCTGTGAAGCCTAAGGACCCCAGTTCAAGGCTCGATTCCCCGGGAACCATGTGGATGCAATGGCCTAAGGGAGGTCAGGGGAATGGATTGAGTAAAGAAAGGGTGGGAAGAGGGCTAAACAAAATTTAAGATGTCATGAAGAAGCTGTATGGAAACCTACTTTTTTGGATAATGGCACATCCAGAAGCCATAGATATGTAAAGGGGAAAGTGGAGAAGGGGAGGGAATTATCATTTATTGTCTATAATTATGAACATTGTCAATAAAAACTTTTTTAAATAAAAAAAATTAAATCTGATCCAAAAACTCTTTAAAAAAAGAGAAACAAGATAAAGTAAAAAATCATTTATTTCAGGGCTGGAGAGATGGCTTAGTGGTTAAGCGCTTGCCTGTGAAGCCTAAGGACCCCAGTTTGAGGCTCAATTTCCCAGGACCCACGTTAGCCAGATGCACAAGGGGGTGCACGCTTCTGGAGTTCATTTGCAGTGGCTGGAGGCCCGCCCATTCTCTCACTCTATCTGCCTCTTTCTCTCTCTGTCTGTTGCTCTCAAATAAATAAATAAAAGTAAACAAAAAAATTTTTTTAATCATTTATTTCAGACTGAAGAGATGGCTCAAAGGTTAAGGCACTTGCATTCAAAGCCTAATGACCTGGGTTCAGTTCCTCTGTACCAATATAATGCCAGATGTATGATGTGGCGCATAATGTGGAATTTGTTTGCAGTGCCACTATGCCCTAGTGTGCCCATTCTCTCTCTCTGTCTCTCTCTGTGTGTCTCTCTCTTCCTCTCTCTTGGCAAATAAAAATATTAAAAAAAAAAAACAAACTGGTTTGAGGGCTTGAGAATTGGCTTAGAGCTTCACTTGCCTGTGAAGCTCTAGGTCCAGGTTTGATTCCCCAGTGTCCATATAAGCAAGAAATGCCAGTTGGTGCATACATCTGGAGTTTGTTTGCAGTGGCTGGAGGCCCTGGTGTGCCCATTCTTTCTCTAAGTAATTTCCTATAATTCTTTTACTGTGAATAGTATTCTACTTAGTAGGTACACAACATTCTATTACTTTCACAGTTGATAAAGATGATTTCTCATTTGGGAGTTATAATGAATAAAACTGCTATAAATGTTTTAATGTAAGCTTTTACTTGGGTATATACTTTCATATCTCAGATACCAGAAGTGGAATTATTAAATTCAATGATAAGTGTATGTTTAAATTTTCTTTCTTTCTTTCTTTCTTTCTTTCTTTCTTTCTTTCTTTCTTTCTTTCTTTCTTTCTTTCCTTCCTTCCTTCTTTCTTTCCTTCCTTCTTTCCTTCCTTCCTTCCCTCCCTCCCTCCCTCCCTCCCTTCCCGCCCTCCCTCCCTCCCTCTCTCTTTCTTTCTTTCTTTCTTTTTTCCAAGGTAGGGTCTCACTCTAGCTCAGGCTGACCTGGATTCACTATGTAGTCTCAGGGTGGCCTCAAACTCATTGTAATCTGCCTCTGCCTCCCCAGTGCTGGGATTAAAGGTGTAAAGGCATGCGCTACCATGCCTAAGTTTTCTTTTTTGGGGGAAGGGCATGAGGGGGTTGAGGTAGGGTCTTGTTCTACTTCAGGCTGACCTGTAATTAGTCTCAGGCTGGCCTCAAACTCATAGCAATCCTCCTACCCCAGCTGCTTGAATGCTGGAATTAAAGGTATGGGCCACCACGCCTCGTCATGTTTAAGTTTTTTTGTTTTGTTTTGTTTTGTTTGTTTTTTCCAGGTAGGGTCTTACTCTGGCCCAGGCTGACCTGGAATTCACTATGTAAGCTCAGGATGACCTTAAACTCACGGTGATCCTCCTACCTCTGCCTCCCAAGTGCTGGGATTAAAAGAACATGCCACCATGCCCAGCTGTGTTTAAGTTTTTTAAAAATGCCAAAAAACATTTTGTCCAACACATGTGCTTGGAGGCATAGTCAGAAGATTAAGAAACAAGGAGTGCTTGAGCCCAGGAGGTGAGGCCAGCCTAGGCCATAAGGCAATATAATGAGATTCACAGCTTAAAAGATGCCAAGTGTCTTTCCAAATACTATGGCAATTTTACATTCCCACCAGCAATGTGTGAGTTTCTCCACATGCTTGCTTACAGTTAGTCAATCTTTTTGTCTTGGTTATTCTAGATGTATATACAATCACATTTTGGATTAAATGTGTATTTCCTTTTTTAAAAAATATTTTTAAAAATTAGAGAAAGTGTGTGTGTGTGTGTGTGTGTGTGTGTGTGTGTGTGTGTGTGTTAGAGAGAGAGAGAGAGAGAGAATGGGTATGCCAGGGCCTTCAGCCACTTTAAATGAACTCCAGACACGTGTCACTTGTGCATCTGGCTTTTATGGGTCCTGGGGAATTGAACTTGGGCCCTTTGGCTTCACAGGCAAGCTTCTTAACCCCTAAACCATTTCTCCATCCCCCAAAATATTTTTGTTTACTTATTTGTAAGCAGAGAGAGCTAGAAGAGAGACAGAAAGAATGGGTGCAGCAGGGCCTCCAGCCACTACAACCGAACTCCATCTGCATATGCACCTGCGCATCTAACTTCATTTGGGCACTGGGGAATTGGACTCGGGATTTTAGGCTTTTGCAGGCAAGTGCCCCATCTCTCCAGCCCTAAATGTGTACTTTATTTTTTTAAAGTTTATTTTTACATATTTTACATTTTAACATAATATAACAATTTACATAACATTACTTTTTTTTACATAAAATATTACAGTGGCTGAAGGCCCTGACACATCCATTCTCTCTCTGTATCTCTCTCTCTCTCTCTCTCTCATACACACACACTTCCCTCCCTCTCAAATAAAATTTAAAAATATTTATGTATCTTATTTGAGAGAGAGAGGGAGAGAAAGAGGAAGAGGCAGATAGAGAATGGGTGTGCCAGGGCCTCCAGCCACCACAAACGAACTCCAGATGCATGTGCCATCTTGTGCATCTGGCTTACATATGTACTGGGGAATCAAATCTGAGTCCTTAGGCTTCTCAAGCAAGTATCTTAATCACTAAGACATCTTTCCTTCTCTCTTAATTTTATTTATTTTTCATTTAGTTGATAGAAAGAGAGAGAATGGGTGTGCCAGGGCCTCTAGCCACTGCAAATGAACTCCAGATGCATGTGCCACCTTGTGCTTCTGGTTTATGTGGGTCCTGGGGAATTGAACCTATGTCCTTTAGCTTTACAGGCAAGTGTCTTAACTTCTAAGTCATCTCTCCAGCCCTAAGTGTGTGTTTTATGATAGCTAATGATATCAAGTATTTTTCCATTTTGCTAATTCTACATCTTCCTTGACAAAGTATCTACATATTTGACTCATTGTTTTTTGAGCTATCTTTGCTAAATTTTAAAAGATCTTTATATATTCCTGCACTCTGAATATGCCATAAATGCACTGTAAATTTTATTTCTTTTATGTGTGCATGCATGTTTATGTGAGTGGGAGTATACCTGTGTGTGCAGGTGTTACCAGGTCATCTCTCTCTCTTCCTCTCTCTGGGTGTTTTCAGGTTCCTTGGCATCTTACTCAAAGAATCAAAGAAGACCACACACAAGTAGATAAGTAAAGGTTCGAAAACACTGCCAAAGGGCAGCAGGCCACTGGAGTGAACAGTACTAAAGGATCCCAAGAAGTCTGGGCTTCTTTTTATACGGTTTTAAAGGAAGAATGGACTACTTTGTTAAGGGTATGATCTGGGTGCTACTCTGGTTTGATTGACAGGTATGGGTTATAGCTACTGTGCATGCTTCTTCCCATGGTGAATGTGATTTTATGTATGCCCAGTTATTCATAGGTAAACAGATGTTTTCCTCTGAAGATTCACATAGAGGACACAATTGCTCTATAGTCATACACAAAATTAGTCCAGGCTGACTGCCCTCTGCTGTTCTGGCCATGGGTCTGTCTAAGGACATATTTGAATAGGAACTGATCATGAATTATGGTCACTAAGAGGAAGAGAAAACTTGTTCATTATTTGGAGTGGGGTGTACATGGAGCTCTGCACAAGTGGGGTCCCAGGTTGAAAACAGGTTTCTGGGTACACTGTTTAGGAGAAGGGTATGTTTACTGCTTAAGCCAAACAGTGTTGTGGATGGCTGAACTGTTCCCTATGCTTGTGGCCTTGCTCCGTGTGTGTGTGTGTGTGTGTGTGTGTGTGTGTGTGTGTGCATGTGGAGACTAGAGATGGTTGTCAGGTGTCTTCCTATCTTGCTTGCCACCTTATCTGTTGAGGCAGGATTTCATTTTTATTTTCTTTGAAAAGCAAAGTATTTAAAAAAACATTTTATTTGACTTCCAGTTAAGATGACGGCATAGGTACCACGCCAAAGCAGCCTGGGGGGGGGGGGGACGACCAAAAATACTCAGTAAAATACACACTTTTACTGAAAAATGAGGTGTATAGGAAATTGAAGTATCAGCGGAGAAGTAGAAGAGATCCAGAGCATCCAGAGCCCGCACAGGCTGGCAAAAGCGGCCCCGGCAGCTCTGATGACCGGAGCAGCAGCGGCAGTGCACTAGAAAACCACCAGACTCGGCTCAAGCCACAGGGAAAGCCAGGTGCAGAGAGATTCCACTCACACTGGAGCACCTTTGTAGAGACTCTGAAAGTCATAAGACCCACACCTAACACCTTAAGCTCCTACCCTGAAAATATATTACATCAAATCAATTGATACAGCTAAGAACACTCAGCTACGTAGAAAATCCAACCATTAACTTAATCCAAGATGCAAAAATATATGCATTATAACACAAGAAACACTAAAAAGCAAGACAATATAAATAGACCTAACAGTATTAATGCATCAGAAATGCCCTCCAGTGAGAACGATTAGAGGAAATGCCTGAGAAACATTTCAAAAGAATGATTGTAAATATGTTGAAAGAGGTCAAAGAACAAATCAAAGGAATCAAAGAAGATACCAAAGAGGAAATCAAAGGAATCAAAGAGGAAATCAAAGAAGATGCAAGACACCAATTTAAAGAAATAAAGAAGGCAATACAAGACATAAATAAGGAAATAGAAATAATAAAGAAAAACCAGTCAGAATTAACAGCAATGAAGAACACAGTTAATGAAATAAAAAACTCTGTAGAAAATCTCACCAGTAGAATGGATGAAGAAGAGGACAGAATATCTAAGCTAGAAGACCAGGTGGCAGATCTAATACAGTCCAACAAAGAGAAAGACAAACTTATAGAAAAGTATGACTGGGAATTTCAAGATATTTGGGACACTATGGAAATATCAAATATAAGAATTCAGGGCATAGTAGAAGGAGAAGAATTCCACTCCAAAGGCATAGTAGGCATCTTCAAAAAAATCATAGAAGAAAATTTCCCCCAAATTGGAAAAGAGGTGCCAATGCAGATACAGGAAGCCTTTAGAACCCCAGCCAGACAAAACCTGGAAAGAACCTCTCCTCGCTATACTATAATCAAACTTCCAAACACACACACCAAAGAAAAAATATTGAAAGCAGTTAGAGAGAAAAATCAAGTTACCTACAAAGGCAAGCCCATCAGGATTACAGCAGATTATTCAACACAAACTTTAAAAGCCAGAAGGGCTTGGAGTGATATATTCCAGGTTCTGAAAGATAACAACTGTCAACCAAGGTTACTTTATCCTGCAAAGCTATCCATTCAAATAGACAGAGAAATAAGGACATTCCATGACAAAAGCAGGTTATAGGAGTATTTGAAGACAAAACCAGCTCTACAGAAAATACTTGATAGAATCCTCCATGCTGAAGCAAAGGAAAAGCACACATACAAAGAACCTAGAAAAAACAAGCAATACTCAAATACTAGTTAACACAGAGAGCAAAGGTAGAACCAGAACCTCAAAAAAAAAAAAAGCAATGGCAAACATAAATAAACACCTTTCAATAATATCTCTTAATATCAACGGCCTCAATGCCCCAACCAAAAGACATAGGTTTGCAGACTGGGTTAAAAAGCAGGATCCTACAATTTGTTGTCTCCAAGAAACTCACCTTTCTACAAAGGATAGACATTATCTTAGGATGAAAGGTTGGAAGACGGTGTTTCAAGCAAATGGGCCTAGAAAACAAGCAGGGGTTGCTATCCTAATATCTGACAAGGTAGACTTTGGTCCAACGTTAGTCAAGAAAGATAAGAAAGGTCACTTTATATTGAGTAGGGCACACTCCAACAGGAGGACATTACAATCCTAAACATATATGCACCTAACATGGGGGCTCCCAAATTCATCAAACAAACACTATTAGAACTAAGGTCACAGATTACACCAAACACAGTGGTGGTGGGTGACTTTAACACCCCACTCTCATCAATTGACAGGTCATCTCAGGAAAAAATAAACAGAGAGGCATCTGGACTAAATGAGGTCATAGAAGGAATGGACCTAACAGATATATACAGGACTTTTCATCCAAAGGCTGCAGAATATGCATTCTTTTCAGCACCACATGGAACATTCTCTAAAATAGACCATATATTCGGACACAAAGCAAATCTTAACAAATTCAGGAAAATTGAAATAATTCCTTGCATTCTAACCGACCACAATGGAATTAAACTACAAATCTGTGGCAAGAAAGGCTATAGAACATACACAAAATCATGGAAACTAAACAATACACTACTAAATGATGAATGGGTCAAAGAAGAAATCAAAAAATTTATAGAGTCAAATGATAATGAGAACACAACATATAAAAATCTCTGGGACACAATGAAGGCAGTTCTAAGAGGTAAATTTATAGCCTTAAGTGCCTATATTAAGATATTAGAAAGGTCTCCAGTAAACTACCTAATGCTTCACCTTAAAGCCTTGGAAAAAGAAGAACAAGGCAAACCAAAAATCAGTAGGCGGGAAGAAATAATAAAGATTAGAGCAGAAATTAATAAAATAGAAACAAAAAAAAAATCCAAAGAATTAATGCAACGAGTTGGTTCTCTGAAAGGATAAACAAGATTGATAAACCCTTAGCAAATCTGACCAAAAGAAATAGAGAAGAGACACAAATTAATAAAATCAGACATGAACAAGGGAACATCACAACAGATTCCAGAGAAATTCAAAATATCATAGGGACATAGTATAAAAGCATATACTCCACTGAGTATGAAAATCTGAAACAAATGGATGATTTCCTTGATTTATATGACCTACCTAAATTAAATCAAAATGAGATTAATCACTTAAATAGACCTATAACAAACATGGAGATCCGAACAGTTATCAATAATCTCCCAACTAAAAAAAGCCCAGGCCCAGATGGATTCACTGCTGAATTTTACCAGACCTTTAAGGAAGAGCTAACACTATTGCTTCTTAAGCTTTTCCAGGAAATAGAAAAGGAAGGAATTCTACCAAACTCCTTCTATGAAGCCAGCCTCACCCTGAATCCAAAACCAGGCAAAGATAGAACGAAATAGAAAATTACAGAACAATCTCCCTCATACACATAGATGCAAAAATTCTCAACAAAATATTGGCCAATAGAATACAACAGAATATCAAAAAGATCATTCACCCTGACCAAGTAGGCTTTATCCCAGAGATGCAGGGATGTTCAATATACACAAATCTATAAATGTTATACATTATATAAATAGGTTGAAGGACAAAAATCACATGATCATCTCACTGGACGCAGAGAAAACATTTGACAAAATCCAACATTCATTCATGATAAAAGTCCTACAGAAACTGGGAATAGAAGGAACATATCTCAATATAATAAAAGCTATTTATGACAAGCCTACAGCCAACATATTACTAAATGGGGAAAAACTAGAAGCTTTTCTACTTAAATGAGTAACAAGACAAGGGTGTCCACTGTCCCCACTTTAATATAGTTTTGGAAGTCTTAGCCATAGCAATAAGGCAAGAGACACACATAAAAAGGAAACAAATGGGAAAGGAAGAGATTAAGTTATCATTATTTGCAGATGACATGATTCTATACATAAAGGACCCCTAAAAACTCTACTAGCAAACTGTTAGAGCTGATCCAAACCTACAGCCATGTAGCAGGGTACAAATAAATACACAGAAGTCAGTAGCCTTCATATATGCTAACAACAAACACACAGAGGATGAAATCAGAGAATCACTCCCATTCACAATTTCATCAAAAAAAATAAAGTACCTTGGAATAAACGTAACCAAGGAAGTAAAGAATCTCTACAATGACAACTTTAAAACACTCAAGCGAGAAATTGCAGAAGACACTAGAAAGTGGAGAATCATCCCTTTTTCCTGGACTGGAAGAATCAATATTGTGAAAATGGCAATCTTACCTAAAGCAATCTACACATTCAATGCAATCCTCATCAAAATTCCTAAGGCATTCTTCTTCATGGAAATAGAAAAAACAATCCAAAAATTCATTTGGAATCACAAAAAACCTCGAATATCTAAAATAATACTGAGCATCAAAAATAAGGCTGGTGGTATCACCATACCTGATTTTAACCTATACTACAGTGCCATAGTAACAAAAACACATGGTACTGGCACAAAAACAGACATGTAGATAAGTGGAACAGAATAGAGGTCCCAGATGTAAGCCCAAGTAGCTATAGCCACCTGACATTTGATAAAAATGCCCCAAATACTCATTGGAGAAAACACAGCCTCTTCAGCAAATGGTGTTGGTAAAACGATATATATCTGCAGAAGGATGAAAATAGATTCTTCTCTCTCACCATGCATAAGAATTAAGTCCAAATGGATTAAAGACCTTAACATCTGACCTGAAACTCTGAAACTGCTAGAAGAAAAAGTTGGGGAAACCCTTCAACATATTGGTCTTGGCAAAGACTTTCTGAATACAACCCCAGTTGCTCAGGCTATAAAACCGCAGATTAATCACTGGGACCTCATGAAATTACAAAGATTTTGCACTGCAAAGAACACAGTGGAAAAAGCAAATAGGCAACCTACAGAATGGGAAGAAATCTTCGCCAGCTATATATCTGATAGAGGATTAATATCTAGGATATACAAAGAACTCAAAAAGTTAAATAATAAGGAATCAAACAAGCCAATCAAAAAAATGGGCTATGGAGCTAAATTGATCATTCTCAAAGGAAGAAATACGAATGGCATATGAGCATGTAAAAAAATGTTCTATATCACTAGGCATCAGGGAAATGTAGATAAAAACTACATTGAGATTCCATCTCACTCCTGTCAGATTGGCCACCATCATGAAAACAAATGATCATGAATGTTGGCAGAGATGTGGAAAAAGAGGAACCCTTCTACACTGCTGGTGGGAATGCAATCTGGTCCAGCCATTGTGGAAATCCGTGTGGAGGTTCCTAAAACAGCTAAAGATTGATCTACCACATGACCCCGCTATAGCACTCCTAGGCGTGTATCCGAAGGAATCATCTCATTTCCTTAGAAGTACGTGCTCAACCATGTTTATTGCTGCTCAATTTATAATAGCTGGGAAATGGAACCAGCCTAGATGTCCCTCAACTGATGAGTGGATAATGAAGATGTAGCACATTTATACAATGGAGTTCTACCCATCGCTAAAGAAAAATGAAGTTATGAAATTTGCAGAAAAATGGATGGACCTGGAAAGGATTATACTAAGTGAGTTAACACAGGCCCAGAAAGCCAAGTGCCACATGTTCTCCCTCATATGTGGATCCTAGCTACTGATGATTGGGCTTCTGCCTGAGAAGGAAAATACTTAGTAGCAGAGGCCAGTAAGTTAAAAAGGAGATAGAAAGGGGAGAGAAAGGAAAAGAGGAGGGTACTTAATAGGTTGATATTGTATATATGTAAGTACAATGATTGAGATGGGGAGGTAATATGATGGGGAATGGAATTTCAAAGGGGAAAGTGTAGGGGGGGCAGGGAGGGAATTACCATGGGATTTTTTTATAATCATGGAAAATGCTAATAATTTTTTTAAAAAAATTAATAAAAAGAATATATATATATATATATATACACTTGTATAGATAAAAAACATTTCATTTATTTATTATTTGTTTATTTATAAGCAGAAAAAGAGGGAGAGAAGGGGTGTGCCAGAGCCTCCTGATGCTTCAAACAAACTCCAAATACATGTGCCACTCTCTGCATGGGGCTTTATGTGGGCACTGGGGAATCAAACCCAGGTCTTTAGGCTTTGTAACAAGCAAGTGCCTAAACTGCTGAGCCATCTCTCCAGCCTGAGTAAAAGTTTTAAATTTTCTTTTATTTTCTTTTGGTTTTTCAAGGTAAGGTCTCACTTTAACTCAGGCTGACTTGGAATTCACTACGTAGTCTTAGGATGGTCTCAAACTCAGCGATTCTTCTACCCCAGCCTCCCAAGTGTTGAGATTAAAGGCATGTGCCCCCACATTAGCAAAAGCTTTAATTTTTGTAAAGTCCAATTTGTCAGGCCAGGAACTTAGCTCTGAAGTAGAACACTTACCTAGCATGCACAAGGCCCTGAGTTTTATTCCCAGCACCATAAAAAGAAAATAAAAAGTCCAATTTATCAAATCAATTTGTCTGTTACTATTTTAAAATATATATATTTTTTTAATTTATTTACAAGCAGAGAGAGAGGAAAGAGGGGGAGAGAAAAGGAATGGGCACACCGGGGCCTCCAACTACTGCAAATGAACTCCTAACGCATGTGCCACTTTGTGCATATGGCTATACATGGAAACTGGGGATTTGAACCAGGACTGTCAGGCCTGCCAAGCAAGTGTCTAAGTGCTGAGCCATCTCTCTAGCCCATTGCCTGTAACTCTTTATGTTTGTGTGTGTGTTTCATGTTTTAAAAAAAAAAATCTGGGGCTGGAGAGATGGCTTAGCGGTTAAGCGCTTGCCTGTGAAGCCTAAGGACCCCGGTTCGAGGCTCGGTTCCCCAGGTCCCACGTTAGCCAGATGCACAAGGGGGCGCACGCAGAGGCTGGAAGCCCTGGCGCGCCCATTCTCTCTCTCTTCCTCTATCTGTCTTTCTCTCTGTGTCTGTCGCTCTGAAATAAATAAATAAAATTTAAAAAAAAAATCTGCCTGACCCATGGTTGCAGAGATCTTGTCTTGCTCTTGTGTAAGGAGTAGCTAGTAGCTTTTGTTGAAAGGAGTATCCTCTTCCCAGTGAACTATTTACCATCATTCTTGAGATTCAAGTGACTACGTGGGGGAAGGTCTGTTACTAATTCTATTCTCTTCCAGTCATCTAAGTGTCCATTATTATGTCTTTAAAAATCTCCCAATTTAGGGCTGGAGAGAGTTGGAAAGATGGTTTAACAGTCAAGGCACTTGTCTGCAAAGCCAAAGGACCTTGGTTTGATTCCCCAGGACCCACATAAGCCAGATGTACAAGGTGGCACAAACACCTGGAGTTTGTTTGCAGTGGTTGGAAGCCCTGGTGCAGGCATTCTCTCCCTCTCTCAAATAAATAAAGAAAAGTAAAATATTTTTTAAAAATAATAAAATAGGGCTGGAGAGATGGCTTAGTGGTTAAGCACTTGCTTGTGAAGCCTAATGCAGATTAAAACTACATTGATGGGCTGGAGAGAAGGCTTAGCGGTTAAGCACTTGCCTGTGAAGCCTAAGGACCCCAGTTCGAAGCTCGACTCCCCAGGACCCACATTTAGCCAGATGCACAAGGGGGCGCACGTGTCTGGAGTTTGTTCACAGTGGCTGGAGGCCCTGGCGCGCCCATTCTCTATCTATCTGACTTTCTCTCTCTGTCTGTCTGTCACTCTCAAATAAATAAATAAATAAACAAACAAAAAATTAAAAAAAAAAAACTACATTGAGATTCCATCTCACTCCTGTCAGATTGGCCACCATCATGAAAACAAATGATCATAAATGTTGGCGGGGAAGTGGAAAAAGAGGAACCCTTCTACACTGCTGGTGGGAATGAAATCTGGTCCAGCCATTGTGGAAAACAGTGTGGAGGTTCCTAAAACAGCTAAAGATTGATCTACCATATGACCCAGCTATAGCACTCCTAGGCATGTATCCGAAGGACTCATCTCATTTCCTTAGAAGTACGTGCTCAACCATGTTTACTGCTGCTCAATTTATAATAGCTGGAAATGGAACCAGCCTAGATGTCCCTCAGCTGATGAGTGGATAATGAAGATGTGGCACATTTATACAATGGAGTTCTACTCAGTGGTAAAGAAAAATGAAGTTGTGAAATTTGCAGAAAAATGGATGGACCTGGAAAGTATTATACTAAGTGAGGTAACACAGGCCCAGAAAGCCAAGCGCCACATGTTCTCTCTCATATGTGGATCCTAGCTACAGATGATTGGGCTTCTGCGTGAGAAGGAAAATACTTAGTAGCAGAGGCCAGTAAGTTAAAAAGGAGACATAAAGGGAAGAGAAAGGAAGGGAGGAGGGTACTTAATAGGTTGATATTGTATATATGTAAGTACAATGATTGTAATGGAGAGGTAATATGATGGGGAATGGAATTTCAAAGGGGAAAGTGTGGGGGTGGGGTGGGAGGGAATTACCATGGGATATTTTTTATAATCATGGAAAATATTAATAAAAATTTTAAAATTTTTTAAAAAGTAAATAAAAAATTTTTTTAAGTGTTTGAAAAAATAATAATAATAATAAAATAGGGCTGGAGAGATGGCTTAGTGGTTAAGCACTTGCCTGTGAAGCCTAAGGACCCCAGTTCGAGGCTCAATTCCCCAGGACTCACTTTAGCCAGATGCACAAGGGGGCGCACGCATCTGGAGTTTGTTTGCAGTGGCTGGAGGCCCTGGCGCCCCATTCTCTCTCTCTGTCTCTCTGTCTACCTCTTTCTCTCTATGCCTGTCACTCTCAAATAAATACAAATAAACAAAAAAAAATAATAAAATAAAATCTAGCCAGGCATGGTGGTGCATGCCTTTAATCCCAGCACTGGGGAGGCAGAGGTAGGAGGATCGCTGTGAGTTCAAGGCCACCCTGAGACTACATAGTTAATTCTAGGTCAGCCTGGACCAGAGTGAGACCCTACCTTGAAAAACAAACAAACAGGGCTGGAGAGATGGCTTAGCAGTTAAGCGCTTGCCTGTGAAGCCTAAGGACCCCGGTTCGAGGCTCGGTTCCCCAGGTCCCACGTTAGCCAGATGCACAAGGGGGCGCACGCGTCTGGAGTTGGTTTGCAGAGGCTGGAAGCCCTGGTGCACCCATTCTCTCTCTTCCTCTATCTGTCTTTCTCTCTCTGTCTGTCACTCTCAAATAAATAAATAAAATTTTTAAAAAATAATTAATTAATTAAATAAATAAAATAAAATCTTCCAACTTAGAACTATGTGTGGTGGCACACACCTTTAATCCTAGCACTCAGAAGCAGAGGTAGGGGGAGTGCCATGAATTTGAGATCACCCTGAGACTACATAATGAATTCCAGGTCAGCCTGAGCTAGAGCAAGATTCTACCTCGGAAAACCAAACAAACAACAACAAAAAAAAAAACTGTGTTTCTTTGGCAGAACTGTTTGACTGTTCCAGACTCTTTGTTCTCAATTAACAAACAAGTGTGGCTCATTTATATCACCTTAGCCCTTGGGAGGTGGAGGCAGGACCATTCCAGGTCAACTTCACTTACACAGCAAGCTGGAGGCCAGCCTGGAACTACATGATATTTTTTTATAATCATGGAAAATGATTATATGTCCCTCACTCAAACACAGAACAAACAAAACACAATTTCTGGGATTTTTATAGCTATTATGTTGAATGCATATATCAGTTTCAGAAAATTGCCATTTTATTATTTTATTTTTATTTATTTATTTGCAAGCAGAGAGAATGAATGAGTGTGCCAGGGTCTCTTATCACTTCAAGGAACTACTGTCTTTTTCCTAGTTGTTCTAGTAGACCTTTGGGGTTGTTGATCCTCTGTTGTCTTCCCCAAAAAGAATTGAATTTACAGGCATGTGTGGACATGATGGGGTTTTACAAGGGCTGTAGAGATTCAACTCATTCATTCTCTAGCCATTGTGCTTGCATGATGTAGTGGTTTGAACGTAAATATTCCTCTAATTTCAAATGCTTGTGATTAAGCATACTAGTTAGTCCTCAGCTGCTGGAGCATTTGAAAGATGGAGCTTTGGTAGAGGAGTCATGTTTCTGGAGGCAGACAATGGAGTTGAGCAGTCTAGCTCTATTGTGTGCTCAATTAGTTCATGCTTGCTCTTCTCTCTCTTCTAATGTGTGATGAAATGAGCTGGTTTCCTCCACCATGATGAAGTTTACCCTGGAAATTGTAAAACTGAAATAAACTCTTCCCTTCAATAAGCTGCTTCGCCAAGAACTGCCATACATGGCAAGCACTCTTACACACTGAGCTCTTTCCCCAGCCCCTCAAACTATATATAATGACTTTTGAAGGTAGGATCTCACTCTAATAGACTAGGCTGTCCTGGATTTCACTATATAGTCTTATGACGGCCTCAAACTCACAGTAATTCTCCTACATCTGCCTCCCCAGCACTGGAATTAAAGGTGTGCACTACTGTGTCTGGACAATTATATTTTAATCTATTCTTCTACTTACATATATATAAGAATATATTAATGGGGGTGAAAAGGCCCAAAGTGAGGTCAGGGGAAGAGACTGAGTAAAGGAAAGGTGGAGGGAGGGCTAATCAAAATCTAAGAGGATGCAAATAAATCATATGGAATCCTTTGGTTTCAGACAATGGAACACTCAGGATCCATAGATCATTGTTAGAAAATTTTCAGTGCCAGGATTGGGATACCTTCCAGTGAGTTGTTGGCCAGGGAGGTCCCAGATGCTCCCAAAACATTATAAGCCATTGCCGAGGCCCTTGGTTTCCCTCCAGATGTATGATGTACGTGTCAGTTTGTGCATCTGGCTTTACATGAGGACTGGAGAATTGAACCCAAGCCAACAAACTTTTGAAGCAAGTCTTTAACCATTAAGCCTTCTCCCTAGCCCTACCATTTTGACAATATTGGATTGTTCATTCCATGAATATGGTATATCTTTAATTTGTCTTAACAATGTTTTGTGGGTTTTGCTTGTTTGTTTTGTGACAGATCTCACTCTGTAGCCCAGGCTGGTCCCCAACTTGAGCTTCTGCCTCCTGAGAGCTGCTGGGATCACAGCATATGTCACCATGCCTAGGTAAGTTTCATTTTTAATGAACTGGTTTGGACTTCTTAAATTTAATCCTCAATATTTACTGTATTTTTTGAGGCAGGGTCTCGCTCTAGCCAAGCTGATCTGGAATTCACTATGTACTGTTGGGGTGGCATTGAATTCACCCTCCTACCTCTGCCTCCCAAGTGCTGAGTGCTTGGAAGAAAGATGTACAACACCATGCCCAGCTACTTTTTTGCTTTAAGTTTTGTTTGAGACAGAATCTTATGTAGTCCAGGCTGGCCTTGAGCTGGTTTCATAGCTGAGGCTGGCCTCAAACTCCTCATCCTTTTGTTTCCATCTCCCAACTACTGGGATTACAATCATGTACCACCATGCCTGGATTCTAAGTATTCTTTTGGTGGCATTGCTACTGGGACTCATTTAATTCATTTTCACCTTTTGATAGTTTCTAGAAATATGATTGGTTTTAAAAAATATTTCAGGGCTGGAGAGGTGGCTTAGTGGTTAAGCGCTTGCCTGTGAAGCCTAAGGACCCCGGTTCGAGGCTCGATTCTCCAGGACCCATGTTAGCCAGATGCACAAGGGGGCGCACGCATCTGGAGTTCGTTTGCAGTGGCTGGAGGCGCTGGCGCGCCCATTCTTTCTCTCTCTTTCTCTGTCTGTTGCTCTCAAATAAATAAACAAAAAAATTAAAAAAAAAAATTCAGGCTGGAGAGATAGCTTAGCGGTCAAGCGCTTGCCTATGAAGCCTAAGGAAGCCCGGTTTGAGGTTCGATTCCCCAGGACCCACGTTAGCCAGATGCACAAGGGGGCGCACACGTCTGGAGTTCATTTGCAGTGGCTGGAGGCCCTGGCCCGCCCATTCTCTTTCTCTCTCTCTCTCTCTCTCTCTCTCTGTCTGTCTGTCTGTCTCTTTCTCTCTCTGTCACTTTCAAATAAATAAGTAAATAAATAAACAAAATAAATTTAAAAAAATTTCATTATTTGACACAGCAGGACCTCGTGCCACTGCAAACAAACTCCAGATGCCTGAGTCATTTTGTATACCTGGCTTTATGTGGGTACTGTGGAGTCAAACCCTAGGCCATCAGGCTTTGCAAGCAAGAACCTTTAACCACTCAGCCATTTGTATAGTCCTACAATTGGATTTTATGTGTTGATTTGTAATCCTAGAATTCCGTTAAATACACTTACTAGGTCTAATATATTTTTTGTGCTACTGTTATGGTTAAAACAGCAACATTGGGAACACTGTGAAAGATGAGACAGTTTGCAGCTACAGTATAAGAAAACCAAGCTAACCAGATAAAAGAATAGGCAGAACTCTAGGAAAAATAGCAGTCAGAGCAGAGTATAGCTAACTCCCATACACCCCCCTCTCTGAGAAGCAGGGAAGGCACTATTGTCCTTTCCTCTGTTAAACTTTAGAACTTGGTGGGCACTTACATCTTTATACGTGTAATTATAACACACTTCACTGTGGGTTAAGATGGTTTGTAAGAAAACCTGTGCCAGGAAGTGGATGGATCTGGAAAGGATTATGCTAAGTGAGGTAACCCAGGCCCAGAAAACCAGACACCACATGATATCTCTCATATGTGGATCCTATATACAAATGTTTAGATTTGTATATGAGTTTGAGTAAAAATTGGTAGCCGAGGCCAGTAAGCTAGAAAAGGGTTGGGGGGCGGGGAGAAGACAGGAGTATACACATTGTATATATGTAAATAGATGAACAGATTACTGAGGTTGGAATGGCCTAAGTGAGGTCAGGAGAAGAGATTGCGTAAAGGAAGGGAGGTGGGTTAATCAAAATCTAAGAGGGTATGAATAAGCCATACGGAAACCTACTTTTTTAAACAATGAAACACCCAGAAGCCATAGACTGTTACTAGAAAAATTTCAGTGTCAGGGTCGGGATACCTTCCAGTGAGTTGTTGGCCAGGGAGGTCCCTGGTGTCCCCAAAACATTACAGGCTATTGCTGAGGCTCCTGGCTTCCCACCAGAAATAGATGGTAAGACCCTCTTGCTAAAAACTCCACCTTCTTGGGCTGCAAATTCACTGAGAAATCTTGCTGGAGCTGATCTGACAACCTCCTCTCTGGAGACCAGCTGACTGAAAGCTGGAAAAAGCCATGCTGCATGCAGCCCTATGGGAAAGAGAGAAGTTATCAGTGGATAAACAACGATAGACACTGCAAGCCTTAAGTTTGCCAGCCAGGCCAAATGAGTCAACTGGTGCAATAGTAGTATGTCTGCTATGGGGAAAACCAACTGCTCACTAATTGGACTGGAAACCCACTCCATAGAACATAATACATGCCTGGTACTGAAAACCTATAGTGGGGGAGGTCATGAGCTCTAGGGATGTAACACCTCCTGATGTCTGGCTAAATGCATCTATTATGTTCACCAACCTCCCCAGTAAGCACTTCTCTTAATGTCAATACTCTTACTGTTAACGTACTCTCAACATTAATACTCGCAACACTAATGCTACTCTCACTTTTGGTTCGAGAAGCTTCTCTTTTCAGGTGGTGGTGACCTCTGGGATGACTCAAAAAGCACCATGGTGCTAAGAAGTGAGAGAAGAGGGCTCACTGCAATATCTCTATCACACCCTCCAAAGCTCAGGGTCCATTGTACAAGATGTGACAGAAAGAATAAAAGAGCCGAAGGAAGGGTAGGACTCTTTACAATGTACTCTTCACAACACAAAATGGCCTGGATATCTATGACATTGCCAATGCCTGATACTCCCTCATAGGACCCTCATAATAGGAAAAGATGACGACATCAAAAAAAAAGAAGAGGGCCTGTCGAGGTGGCACATGCCTTTAATCCTAGCATATGGGGGCAGAGGTAGGGGAATTTCTGTTTCAGGCCACACAGGGACTACATAGTGAGTTCCAGGTCAGCCTGAGCTAGAGCGAGACCCTACCTTGGAAAACCAAATAAACAAATAATGAAAAATAAAGGAGAGGCTAGTAGAGGGGGCGGGGGTATGATGGAGAGTGGACTTGTGAAGAGGAGAGTGGGGGAGGGGAGGGAATTATCGTGGTTTATTGTCTGTGGCTATGGATGTTATCAATAAATAAGTTAAAAATATATTTTTAAAAAGAAAAGTTAAGAAGAAAAACTCTGTCTATCTCCACCCTCACACAGAGGAAGAACAACTCACATAGCCCAAGGCGTAAGAAAGAGAACACGTGGTAGACCAAGGCTTATTAGTAACAATATTAGGGACAGCTGTGTGCAGTTAATGCTTAGGTGCATAAGTTCCCCACACAGAGGGTGTGACAATATGCTCTCACTGTTTCCATGCTGTGTACTTTCTATTGTCAGGTGTGCACCACATTGGAGGTGTAATTTCTGTTATCACTTTTGTACATGCTGAATGTATACTTTCTGTTCTCACTGTTGTCCACTGAGGGTGTATTTTCTGTCCACACTGTTCCCCAGGTTGAGTGTGTACTTCCTATTCTCACTGTTCTCCAGGTTGAGGCTGTAATTTCTGTTCTCACTGGACTCCATGCTGAGGATGAACTTTCAGTTGTCACTGTTCTCCATGCTGAGGGTGTATTTTCTGTTTTCTCTGGTCTCCACAATGAGGGTGAACTTTCAGCTCTCACTGTTCTCCATGCTGAGGGTGTATTTCTGTTCTCACTGTTCTCCACATTGAGGCGGTGCTTTCAGTTCTCACTGTACTCCACACTGAGGGTGTATTTCTATTCTCACTGTTATCCATGCTGAGGCTGTGCATTCTGTTCTCACTATTCTCCATGGTGAGGGTGTACTTTCTGTTTTCACTGTTTTCCATGCTGACGGTGTACTTTCTGTTCTCACTGTTCTCCACACTGAGGTTGTAATTTCTATTCTCACTGTTCTCCAAACTGAGGGTATACATTCTGTTCTCACTATTATCCATGCTGAGTGTGTACTTTCTGTTCTCATTGTTTCCCATGCTGAGGCTGCACTTTCTGTTCTCACTGTTCTCCATGCTGAGGCTGTACTTTCTGTTCTCAATGTTCTCCATGCTGATGGTGTACTTTCTGTTCTCAGCACTGAGGCTGTACTTTCTGTTCTCACTGTTCCCCAGGCTGAGTGTGTACTTTCCCTTCTCACTGTTCTCCACACTGAGGCTGTACTTTCTGTTCTCACTGTTCTCCCTGCTGAGTGTGTACTTTCTCTTCTCACTGTTGTCTACACTGAGGGTGTACTTTCTGTTCTCTCTGTCCTCCATGCTGAGTGTGTACTTTCTGTCCTCATAGTTCTTCACACTGTCAGTGTATTTTCTGTCCTTTCTGTTCTCCATGCTGAGAGTGTACTTTCTATTCCCACTGTTCTCCACACTGAGGGTATACTTTCTTTTCTCACTGTTCTCCACTGAGTGTGTATTTCTATCACTGTTCTCCACACTGAGGGTGTACTTTATTTTCTCACTGTTCTCCACTGAGTGTGTACTTTCTGTCCTCACTGTTCTCCTCACTGTGGATGTACTTTCTGTACTCAATGTTCTCCATGCTGAGGGTCAATTTCTGTCATCACTGTTGTCCACTGAGGGTGTAATTTCTGTTCTCCATTTTCCACACTGAGGGTGTACTTTCTTTTTTCACTGTTCTCCACTGAGGGTGTATTTCTCTTCTCACTGTTCTCCACACTGAGGATGTACTTTCTGTTCTTACTGTTCTCTAGTGAGTGTGTACCCTCTGCTCTCACTGTTTTCTATGCTGAAGTTGTACTTTCTATTCTCACTTTTTCTCCATACTGGGTGTGCATTTTCTTTTCCTACTTTTCCTTGATGCTGAAGGGGAATGTGGTATAATTTCTCCTGTCACTTGTTCTCCATGCTGTGGGGGTACTCTCTGTTCTCACTTGTTCCTTACACTTAGGGTGTACTTTTTCCTCTCCCTTCCTTGTTAAAAGCAACATGACTGTTTACTGTGCCCCAGTGTGTAATATCCCTCCAGAGTACAAAAACTGAGCCTGCTGACATGGTTGGGATCAAGGGGCATTTTAGAGAACACATATTCATACTGTAAAGTAGTGGTAATTAGATTGATTGGTAGGATATTTTTGTACTTTTGAAACACTCCAGCCTGTTTTTTTTTTTTTTGTCAATTGCCCCTTCTTTTAAAAAAGATTTAATTTATTTATTTTTAGATAGAGAGTTAGAGGCATATATACAATAGGCACACCAATGTCTCTTTCCACTGCATGCAAACTTTAGATGCATGCACCACCTTGTGCATCTAGCTTACATGGATACTGAAGAATTAAACCTGGGTCCTTAGACTTTACTGGCAAGTGCCTCAACCACTAAGCCTTCTTTCCAGTCCCTGATTGTCATTTCAAACATAGTAGATCATGTTGATTCAGAAATTTTAATTCACACTAGCTTTTAAATATTTTTGTTTATTTGTATTTATTTGAGAGTGACAGAAAGAGAGAGAGAGAGAGAGAGAGAAAGAGGCAGAGAGCAAGAGAGAGAATGAGAATGGGTGTGCTGGGGATTCCGGCCACTGCAAATGAACTCCAGATGCATGTGTCCCCCTTGTGCATCTGGCTAATGTGAGTCCTGGGGAATCAAGCCTCAAACTGGGGTACTTAGGCTTCACAAGCAAGTGCTTAACCACTAAGCAATCTCTCCAACCTCACACTAGCTTTTAAATTTTTTGCTTACTGTGATAGTTTGAATGTGAAAGGATCCCTGTGGCCTCATGTGTTTGTAGTTAAGCTTCATACTTAATCCTCAGGTGGTGGAGCTTTGGGAGGCAGAACCCAGATGGAGGAGGTGTGTCACTGGGGATGTACCTTGAGGCTTACTTATCCAGTCCTACTTTATGTTCCACTAGCTAGCTAACCTGGACTACTTTGTTTCCATGCTGCAGTGATCCAATGTGGCACTCAGCCATGCTTTTCCTGCCATGATGAAACTTCCTCTTTGAGACTGTAAGTCTGAAACTAACCCTTCACCTTCCACCAGATTCTTTGGGTCAGATGTTTTGTCCCACCGATGAGAAGACAACTGCTACACTTACTTCACGTCAGTTAACCTTCTCATTCTCTCCTACACCCAACATCATAGCTCCCAAATATCCAGTACTCTAAGAATAGAGTACTTTCCTCCTAAAAGACTAGAATGTTCTACTATCATAGTGTTAATCTCTAGTCATGGTAATCTGCTACATCCATGTCTGGCTCAAGGTATACACATCATAAGAACTGGGTGCTCATGTGCTTATATAGGCATATCTTCTTTTCTTCTCTACCTCTGTGATCTGCCTATATCTTTACCAGTTGATAATCAACTATCTGACTGATGGCTGTACTCATCATTGTATTTACTTACTTATTTATTTATTTTAAATATTGGCTGCCCTTTTTTTAAAAAAAATATTTTTTTATTTATTTGTGTGAGAGAAAGAGAATGGACACACCAGGGCCTCCTAGCTACTGCAAATGAACTCCAGACACATGGGCCACCTTGTGCAACTGGCTTACGTGGGTACTGGGGACTCAAACCTGGGTCCTTAAGCTTTGCAGGCAAGTGACTTACCACTAAGCCATCTCTCTAGCCCTACTTATTTAATTAAACTTTTTGACATGTGCATGTGTGTGAGTGGATGTGTTAGTGCTTATGCATATGTGTGTGTGTTGCAGTCCGGTTCGCATTGCTGGTAGAAATCACCCAACCAAGAGCAGCTTCTGGGAAAAAGAGGTTTATTTTGGCTTACAGGCTCGAGGGGAAGCTCCACGATGGCAGGGGAAAACGATGGCATGAGCAGAGGGTGGACATTACCCCCTGGCCAACAGAAGATGGACCACAGCAACAGGAGGGTGTGCCAAACACTGGGATGGGGAAACTGTCTATAAAGCCCATAAGCCCACCCCCAACAATACACTCCCTCCAGGAGGCATTAATTCCCAAATATCCATCAGCTGGGAACCTAGCATTCAGAACACCTAAGTTTATGGGGGACACCTGAATCAAACCACCACAGTGTGTGAACAGAGATTGACATCAGGTGCCCTCCTTATTTGTTGAGGCAAGATCTCTCACTATACCTATATTTGGCTGATTGGGCTAGACTACTCAGCCAGAGATTCCCTGTCTACACTTCCCTAGCACTAGGATTTCATCACATCTAAGCATTCTACATGGATGTTAGAGAACCCAAGCTTAGGTCCTGACACTTCCACAGCAAGCACTTTACTCAGGGAGGCATCTCTCCAGCCCCTTTATTTAGATTTTTTTTTAAATTTTTTTTAAATTTATTTATTTGAGAGCGACAGACACAGAGAGAAAGACAGATAGAGGGAGAGAGAGAGAATGGGCGCGCCAGGGCTTCCAGCCTCTGCAAACGAACTCCAGACGCGTGCGCCCCCTTGTGCATCTGGCTAACGTGGGACCTGGGGAACTGAGCCTCGAACCGGGGTCCTTAGCCTTCACAGGCAAGCGCCTAACCGCTAAGCCATCTCTCCAGCCCTATTTAGATTTTTTTTGAATCAGTGTCAGAGACCATGACCTGACCGCCCTAGGACAAAAGAAGAACCAACAGCCCTCATATGGCCCCTCCCCGAGGGCAAACAACAGCTCCGGAAAAATGTCACAAGACGTTCCATTCTAAGATGTTCCAGAAAGATTACAGCTAGGTGGCCCTACCTCCTTGTGCCCCCTGCTTGAACCTCCTGCCTGCTGACTGATTATAAAAAGGCTAAAAAATCCAACACTAAACAAGACCTTGACAAAACCTCCGCTTGGTCTCCTTCTTCTTTCCCACCCGTTCTTTCAGGTTGCAGCCCTCCTCGACCACCCCGCGTAACATTGGCCCCGCAGGTCGGGGGCAAATCAGGATCTTATGTAGTCCCATCTAGCCCTAAACTCATTGTGTCTCATTGAGGCTGACCTTGAACATCTGATCTTCTGGCCTCTACTTCCCAAGTGCTAGGATTATAGATATGCACCACCATACCTGCTTCCATCATCATTTTAGATGAGCTTTATATTTATAGCAATTTTGTCTTTATCTGTTTAACCCACTATTCTAATTTTATAGTTTTACTTTTACAAAAAACTCTTCATTTCCAAAATATGTGTGTGTGTGTGCATTTGCATGTGCAAGGATAGGTAAATATCTAGTTACTAACATCCATTACTTAAGTCACATCATCATCAATTAAATCCTTTATAAGTCTTTGTTTGTTTGTTTTTGTTTTGTTTTTTGGAGGTAGGGTCTCACTCTAGCTCAGGCTGACCTGAAATTCACTATGTAGTCTCAGGGTGGCCTTGAACTTATGTTGATTCTCCTATCTTTGCCTCCCAAGTGTTGGAATTAAAGGCATGCACCACCACACATGGCTCTTTTTTTTTTTTTTTTTAGGTAAATTGTTGCTCTAACCCAGATTGAACTGGAATGTAGTCTCCATGTAGACACTTAGGAGGTACAGGTAGTGGGTTCATAAGTTCAAGGTCACTCTTGGCTACACAATGACTTTGAAGGAACCTAAGCTACATGAGACTACTCCCTCCAAACACACATACACATACTTGGGCACATTACCTAGGTTTTTGAACTGTATTTTATCTCATACTTTCTGACTTTTAATAATACTCTATTTATTTATTTGAAAGAGAGAGAATATGAGAATGGGTATTTCAGGGCCTCTTACTGCTAGAAAGTATTTTAAATGTGTGCACCACTTTTTGCATCTGGCTTTACATGGGTACTGGAGATTTGAACCAGGGCCAGCAAGCTTTGCAAGCAAGCACCTTTAACTGCTAAACCATCTCTTCAGACCCTCTTATACTTTTGCTAAACTAGATATAACTACTGCAAGTGTTGTTCCAAAGATTTAAACAAGAAATATGGAGTGCAAGCCAGGCGTGGTGATACGCACCTTCAATCTCACCCCTTGGGAGGCAGAGGTAGGAGGATCACCATGAGTTTGAGACTATATACTGCATTCCAGGTCAATCTGGGCTAGAGTGAGACCCTACCTCAAAAAAAGGAAGAAAAATAAACATGCCTGGCACTTATTAAGTGTTCAATAGACACTAATTACCTGCCTACACTTTTCATTGCTTTTAATGGTCCACTGATAAGGCTACAGAAGTATCAGTGATAGAGAACTTGCCTAGCATGTGCTAGAGCTCTGGGCACAATCTCTGGAACTGTGAAAGTATTATGCGTTATATCTACACAAATATGAAAGGAAGGATGGCAGGTTAGTAGACTTTGAGATGTCTGTCAAGGGTTCTATCAAGTTCTTTTAGCAATGATTCAGAAAATTACTGTATGCCCAAGCTTCTACCTTCCTGTGGACTTCCCAGGGTGACAATACAGCCTTTTACAGTTTGCTAAACAGAAAATCCCTTAAACTCATTTTTTTTTTTTTCAGGTAATCTGTCCCAGCCATGAGAAGGTAACTAATGCAGTCCTTCAGCTCCTTCCTCTTCAGCCGGGTCACTACACTGACTCCCTGACTCTCCAGTGCAATTGAGATCTCATTGCTTTTGGTTATGACTTGATTGGTCCTTCCTTTCCCTTCTGCTTTCCTCTACTAGGGTTTCCTGGGGTGACTCCCCAAATACTGGCATTCCATTCTTTATCCTCTGGTTTGCTTCTGGGAACCCCAAAGAGGACAAATCTCCTGGTGTAGTAAGTTTCTCACTGCTCTGGACACCGTGAAGGGTATGGAATGGAAAAGGGAGAGAGATTAAGAAATACAGTTCACAAATTCGCTCATACATTGTTTCTCCAGTAAAGATTTGTTAAGCATCTATTTCATACTATGCTCTATGCTCAGTGCTGACCAGGAATTCCATCACCTAGGGCTCTGAGGAGTCACCCAACACTTAAATCTTATCAAGCTTGCCTCTGCAGGCACAGCCACATTGGCAGTGGGAGTGTTAAAAAGAGGAAGTTTCAGGGCTGGAGAGATGGCTTAGCGGTTAAGCGCTTGCCTGTGAAGCCTAAGGACCCCGGTTCGAGGCTCGGTTCCCCAGGTCCCACGTTAGCCGAGATGCACAAGGGGGCGCACGCGTCTGGAGTTCGTTTGCAGAGGATGGAAGCCCTGGTGTACCCATTCTCTCTCTCTCCTATCTGTCTTTCTCTCTGTGTCTGTTGCTCTCAAATAAATAGATAAATAAAATTTAAAAAAAAGAAAAAAAAAGAGGAAGTTTCAGGTGAAGGGGGTGGGGCAAATGAAGACCAATGTGGGGAGTGGGCTAGAGGCACAGTGCTGTTACACCAGGTGATCAAAAGGCTGAGGCAGCTCTCTCCTCCAGCAAAGCAAGATGCCAAAAAGGAAGAAAGCCAAGGGGAAAAAATAAAAAGGTGGCCCAGGCACGTGCTGTCGTAAAGAAGCAGGAAAACAAAAAGGTTGTAAATCCTCTGAGAAAAGGCCCAAGAATTTTGGCAGTAGATGGGACACTCAGCCCCAAAGGGACTCCACCCGCTTAGTCAAATGGCCCCATTACAACCGGTTGCATCTTGTATAAACGGCTAAGTGCCTCCGGTGACCAACAGCTTTGGACCGCCAAACAGCTACCCAGCTGCTGAGACCTGACCACAAGTACGGGCCAGAGGCTACGCAGCAGAAGCAGCAGGGGCTGGGTGCCTGCTCAGAAAAAGCTGCTGGCAAAGGCATGTCCCGACTAAGCGGGCCCCTGTCCTTCGAGCGGGGGTCAACACCATCACGACTTTGGTGGAGAACAATAAGGCTCAGCTGGTGGTGATCGCACATGAAGTGGATCCCATTGAGCTGGTCGTGTGCCTGCCTGCCCTGTGTCGCAAGATGGGGTCCCATACTGCATCGTCTTGGGGAAGGCCAGGCTAGCGCGGCTGGTCCACAGGAAGCCATGCTTCACACAGGCCAACTCGGAAGACAAAGGAGCCCTGGCTAAACTGGGGGAGCTATCAGGACCAATTACAATGACAGATGCAATTCGTCGCCACTGGGGGGGCGGGGGTGAAGCGAGCTGGGGGGCAACGTCCTGGGTCCAAAATCTGTCGCTCGCATTGCCAAGCTGGAAAAGGCAGAGGCCAAAGAACTCGTCACCAAGCTGGGCTGAGTGTACGCCACTGAACTTTCTGTTTCATATGGATAATAATAAACACTGTCCTTCAGGGAAAAAAAAGAAAGAAAGAAAAAGGCTGAGGCAGAAAGATTAAAATTTCAAAGCCTGTAAAGTATGTTGGTTTAGGAATTGAAAAAAAAAATTAAGGCCTGTCTTGGTTATAAAGTGAGTTTAAGGTTAGGCTGTATAACTTAGTGAGACCCTGTCTCAAACAAACAAAACTAAAAAGAGGGCTGGGATCAGTGTTAAAGTACTAACCTAGTATGCATGAGGCCTTGGATTGAATCCAGTATTTTTAAAGGGGTGAATGAAATTCACACGTAGGAGGAGCAAAGGCTCTGTGTGGAGTCCTATCAGCTGTACTCTTAGGGAACCCCTGTCAAGAAAGGCGCAACTGTCGGAACTAAAAAGTGCCTTCGAAGCCACAATCTGACCTCCTTTCTTTTACTTCTGAGGAAACTGAAGGCCCAGAACAAACAACATGATTTCTTCTATTGCTTACCTGTCCTCCCTTTCCCTTCCTCCCACTCTCCTTCACTTCCTCCTTCTTTTATTTTCTTAAACTTATTTTGAGGCAAGCCCAACAAACTGACCTTTTTTTTTTATGTGGGGGGAGAGGAGGTTTCCCACCATGGCCTTTCGCCACTGCAGTTGGACACCAGACATGCGCTCCCTCGTGCACAGCGTGCTTGCATCACGGTGCATCTGGCTTACGTGGGACCTGCAGTGGAACATGAGTCCTTAGGCTTTGTAGGCAAGCCTTAACCAATAAGCTGTCTCTCCAGCCCTATTGTTTAAACTTTTTATTGACAGTTTCCATAAGTATAGACAATAAACCATGATAATCCCCTTCCTCCACTCCCATTCTCTTCCTCACAAATCTCCTTTTTCTTTTTTGAGATAAATTGGCCTTAAACTCATGCAATCCTCCTGCTTTAGCCTCCAAAGTGCTAGGATGACAGGTATGAATCACCTGAGGGAACTATTGCCTATCATGCTTCTTAAACTTTTCTCCAAGGGTGCCTCAGGGCTCAGGAAACTTCTCAGACATTATTCCTTATTATCTCCCTCCAAGGACATTTCAGTACCAAAATACATTATCTCAGAAGAACTGTTTGAACTCTATCCATGGAGTTTCAAGAGCGTCTATATGCCCCTTGGGGGCGACATTGTCCTTTTGAGAATGCATCATCTGGAGACACTAAATGTGGTCAGTTTTTCTGGGTTTTAATACTCTGAGAGACATTGAGTTTGGTGAGGTAAGCAATATGACATCGTAGTAGGTAGGTTCTTGAGCAGTAGGCAATGGCTGAAATGGATGAGGAGTGCCTGCACCCATTAAATACTGCAGGCAGCCAACTACCACACCCCACAGAGGAAGATGCGGCTTTCTTGTGTCCTTTTGCAGGCTGAGCTAACAGCAGTAAAAATATTAGCCTGGCAGAGTGGCTCATGCCTTCAATTCCAGCATGTGAGATCAGAAGATACAGAGAATTCCAGATTAACTAGGGCTACAGTAAGACTCTGCTTCAAACAAAACAAAACAGAAAAAGAACTACAGCTGGGCACAGTGGCACTTGCCTTTACTCACAGCACTAGGGAGGCAGAGGTAGGAGTGTCACTGTGAGTTCAAGGCCAGCCTGGGACTACAGAGTGAGTTCCAGGTCAGCCTGGGCTAGAGTGAGACTCTGCCTCAGGAAAAAAAAAAAAAAGAGAAAGCCAGGTGTGGTAACACACACCTTTAATCCCAGCACCTTTAAGCCCAGGGCTAGAGCAAGACCCTACCTCAAACCTCCCCCAAAACAACAACAACAAAAAACAGAGATGGGAGAGAGAACTATATATAAATATTCCCTTAATCCTATGAGGTAGGTATATATATTGTATTCATTACACTGAGGGAAAACTGAAGCACAGAAAGTGTTTTGGAAACACCCTCTCAAGACTCCTCTTAAGAGCTATTCTGCTTGGCTTTACATTCTAATGAACTCTTATTTAACTTGTACTAAAAGGGGTGAGGGGCTGGGAGATGGCTCAGTGGTTAAAGGCACGTTCCTAAGATTAATTCCCTCGTATCCACATTAAGCCAGGTGCACAAAGTGGCACATGCATCTGGAGCTCATTTGCAGTGGCAAGAGGCCCTGGTGCGCCCATACTCACCTCTTCCCCCTCCCCACTCTCTCTTCAAATTTTTTTTTTTTTTTTATTTGAGAGCAACAGACACAGAGAGAAAGACAGATAGAGGGAGAGAGAGAGAATGGGCGCGCCAGGGCTTCCAGCCACTGCAAACGAACTCCAGATGCGTGCGCCCCCTTGTGCATCTGGCTAACGTGGGACCTGGGGAACCGAGCCTCGAACTGGGGTCCTTAGGCTTCACAGGCAAGCGCTTAACCGCTGAGCCATCTCTCCAGCCCCAATTTTTTTTTTTTTAAAGACAGTGTTTTGGCTATGAGCACACAACAGGCAGTCTTGGAGCAGAATGGATGTTAGAAGCTGGTCTACTGTCTGACAAGTACAGCTGTTTGTGGAAGGTGTGACCCTTCTTCAGTCTGTACCCACTGGCGGCACCAATAGAGACTTACAGGCCTCTGGCAATAGTGCCAATGGAGTCAGGGCTGAAAGTTAGAAAGTAATACACCAGAAGACTTTTCATATTTGTTTGATTTTTAATTTCCTAATTTGAGCAGAGCTCTCTCCTGCAGCTCATGCAAACAGAGCAGACTGAATGGTCTGTGCCCTATGCCACATACTGAAGCCACGTGGATGTGCACAGTGGGACAGCCAAGTTACATCATGTGACTCTCCAGTGAAAGACACACCGCAGTCTGGTGTGATGATGCATGCCTTCAACCCCAACATTCAGGAGGTAGAGGAGGATCAGGAGTTCAAGGCCAGCCTGTTACTTGGTGAGACTGAGGTCATACTGAGCTACTTGAGACTGGTCTAAAGAAAAAAAAAAGACAAATATGCCTTTGCAATAACACTGGATAGGCAGCAAAATCAAACACATATGGCTTGTGTGTTGCCATTCTGCCACCTCACAAATTTTTCCTACCTACATTTTTGATTTACCAATGAAAAAGATACTATATGTATATGTGTGTTTCAAAATTTTAAAAATTTATTTATTTGAGAGAGAGAGGCAGAGAGAGAGTGAGAGAGAAAGAATGGGTGCACCAGGGTCTCCAGCCACTGCCAACAAACTCCAGACACATGCACCCCCTTGTGCATCTGGTTTACGTGGGTCCTGCTGGAGAATCAAACCAGGATCTTTTGGCTTTGCAGGCAAATGCCTTAACCACTAAGCCATCTCTCCAGCCTATATTTTGGGTTTTATAGGTAAGGTCTTGCTGTAGCCCAGGCTGGTCTGGAATTCACTATGTAGTCTCAGGGTGGCCTCAAACTTACAGTGAGCCCCCACCACTGCCTCCTGAGTGCTGAGATTAAAGGTGTGCAACACAAGTCCCAGCTTTTAAAAATGTTTTTAATTGAACAACTTCCATAATTATAGACAATACATATCCCCCTCACAAATCCACTCTCCATCATATCTCCTCAATGTCTCAAATAGCATCTCTTTTACTTTGATGCTATCATCTTTTCCTCCTATTATGAGGGTCTTCTGTAGGTAGTGCCAGGCACTGAGAGGTCATTGTGTGACTGGAAGAGTGTATTGTAAGGAGTCCTACCCTTCATTTGGCTCTTACATTCTTTCTGTCACCTCTTCCTCAATGGACCCAGAGCCTTGGAGGGTGTGATACAGATATTTCAATGCTGAACAATCCTCTGTCACTTCTTCTCAGCACTACAGTGCCTTTTGAGCCATCCCAGAAGACAGTACCATCTAAAAAAAAAAAAAAAAAAAAGCTTCTCTGACCAAAAGTGAGAGTAGCATTAATATAGGGTATGAACATTAAGAAAAGTGCTTACAGGGCAGTTTGGTGAGCATAATATGTGCATTTAGCCAGATAACAGTAGGTATTACTCTCCTAGGGCTCATGACCTCTCCCACCACAGGCTTTTGAGTAAGTTTTCAGTACCAGGGATGTATTTCCTCCTGTGGAGCAGGACTGTAGTCTATTAGAGCATGGTTTGTTACCCCATAGCAGACATGCCACTCTTGCCCTAGTTGGCATATTTGGCCTGGCTGGCCAATATTAAGGCTTGCAATGTCCATTGCTGTTTACCACCATTAATGACATTTCTCTCCCATAGGACTGTATGCAGCATAGCCTTTTTCAGTTTTGTGTCAGCTGGTCCACAGGGAGAAGTTTTCAGCTCAGCTCCAGCTTGATCTCTTTTCTTTTATCAAGGGAGGGTTTCACTCTAGCCCAGTCTGACCTGAAATTCACTATGTAGCCTCAGGGTAGCTTTGAACTCATGGTGATCCTCCTACCTCTGCCTTCCAAGTCTACCACGCCACTGTTGGGCACTGCCAGGCACAGGCTGGAGCCTTCAGAAGAGGGACCTGAGCTTTCAGGCAGGGCTAATGACCTCCAGGCTACAGGAGGCCACTCCCTCTCTAAGCCCAGCACACCTGAATTTAGGCTCTCCCCATAGCCCTGTGACCTTTGGCCAGTTGCCTAGGGAACTCCTTTTATCAGTCTTCACACAGCCTATTCCTGAGACCCTAGATCACCTGACCCCCTGCCTAGCTGCTGGAATGAATGTTCACATATGCTAATTAGGCATCAGAAATGAACTTGGTATGTCCAATCCCCCTAGGACCGTTCCCCCACCCTCAGATGCTTATAAACTCATTTCAGGGACAATAAACAGAGCTGTTCAATTTTCTCCTGGGAGTGTTTCTCTCATCACACACTCACCCACCCCTGGTTGCCTGGATGCCTGGGGGGAACCACGGCTGGCCCCCAGAGCAAGAATCGTTATGAGATGGACAGGGCAGGTGAATACTCTCCCAGAGAGACACGGAGACATCAACCCATGTGGTCTTGCCTCCACGTTTTTGAGGGCTGACAGGTTTCTCTCTTTCTTCCTTTATTTTCAGTTTGTGCCATCGCGTGGGACCAGACACAACGAACTAGCAACTGACGTCTCTTGGCCGAGGCCACTTTTTGGTATTAACTGAAGGCCAGCATCCTCTCCCTGGACCCCAACAACCCATTGGGTGTTGGCAAAAACCCTCTAATTCCTCTCTGACACAAAAAATCAGTAACACATCGACCTCTTAAAAGCCTGTAGGGCAGGTCACTGGCCTCTTAAACTTGTGGGCAGGCTCACGCCCAGATCTTTGGGGAACCCCCATGTGCTAATCAGCCCTCGGGAACGTTGCCCTCTGGTCTTGGCATTTCTAATCTTTCTCTGTCTTGGGTAATATTGCCTCCTGACAAAAGAAATCTCAGATTCATGGAATAAGAGCTCTTCTGAAAGCTAAGGGAATTAAGTTCTCCTAGAGGGAGGCTGACTCCTTTGGGAAGAAGTCCTCCAGGTTGCCCCCTGGATTTCTGGGCATGCATGTGGCCCAGACACGTGGACCCGCATAGCTTATCTGAATAGGATGTGAAAAGTTCAGGAAGGAAATTTCCCCTCACTTCCTTTAAGCAGTGAAACTACAAGCCAGCTTTGCAAGCTCTCCAAAGTGGCTTGGGTCAGAGTCAGGTGGCAGACAGACAATGGTGCCTCCTGGTGGTCCTGGAGGCCTTCTCTTTTCCCAGTGGACCCCTTCTTCAATGGTCTCCTGGCAGTCCTAGAGGCCCCCTCTTTTCCTAACAGTCCCAGTGCCCCCCCCCACTTCTTTCCCCTTCAGGTAGCCAGAGTCCTTGGACCCAGCCAGTCATCTCAGCCAGTCTTGGCCATTACCTCCATGTGTACTAGACCGGAGCCCTGGTGAGTGCCCAGGAGTAGTGCAGGGCTGATTTAAGGTGCATGCAAGCCCTGCCCGGCAGCTGCAGCACACCAAACAGCAGCAAGAAAGAAAAACAAAAAACAAGTCATGTTTAAAGCCTATGGTAAACTGAAATTTTATGTAAAGAATGTCATACTTTGTTACATAGAGGATTATTGAAAACAACAAAATTCTCTCTGAAGTGGTAACTTACAATTTGTCAGGTATTTTTAAAAAAAGATTATAATGTCCTGTTACTTAAAAGGAGGAGACAACTGACCTGACTTCTAGGCAAGCCTGCCTCAAGATAGCAACAAAACTTGCCTTAGTTACTCCTAATAAAATCATTTCCAGGCTGGAGAGATGGCTTAGTGGTTAGGCACTTGCCTGTGAAGCCTAAGGACCCCAGTTCGAGGCTCGGTTCCCCAGGTCCCACGTTAGCCAGATGCACAAGGGGGTGCATGCGTCTGGAGTTCGTTTGCAGAGGCTGGAAGCCCTGGCACGCCCATTCTCTCTCTCTCCCTCTATCTGTCTTTCTCTCTGTGTCTGTCACTCTCAAATAAATAAAATTAAAAAAAAATCATTTCCAAGTGTGTTATTGGTATTAATGTCTTTAGGGGCTGGAGAGATGGCTTAGCAGTTAAGGCACTTTCTCCAGCATAAGCCAGATGCACATGGTGGCACATGCATCTGGAGTTTGTTTGCAGTGGCTAGAAGCCTTGGTGTGCCCATTCTCACTCTCTCCCTCTCTCTCTGTCTCTAATAAATAAATAAATGAAAATAAAATCTTAAAAAAAAGAAAATTGTCTTTAGACTACTTGCTTGTCAGTCAGTAATAGGATTAATCAATTTGGTGTAGTTTTTCTTTTTTCTTTTTTCTTTTTTTTGGTGTAGTTTTTCTTAATAGCCTTATAAGAAAGATGTTTAATAGGGTGAGATGAGTTGATTGAAGGAACTGTGAAGGAATTTTTCAATGTTGGGACATAGAATGCTCATTAATAATGCCTTTGGAGTGGTACTTAGATCAGAATGTTAAAGTATGTGGACAAAGATGTGCATATGTAGGAAAGAATTTTCAGGCTAAACCTAAAAGCCACGCCTAAAGATAGAGATTTTTCAACTGTTTACAAACTCTTAAAGAATAAAAAACTGGGCTGGAGAGATGGCTTAGCGGTTAAGCGCTTGCCTGTGAAGCCTAAGGACCGCGGTTTGAGGCTCGATTCCCCAGGACCCACATTAGCCAGATGCACGTGAGGGCGTATGCATCTGGAGTTCGTTTGCAGAGGATGGAAGCCCTGGCGCACCCATTCTCTCTCTTCTCTCCCTATCTGCCTCTTTCTCTGTCTGTCACTATCAAATAAAAATAAAACAAAAACAATTTAAAAAAAAAAAAGAATAAAAAACTAATTTTCAGGCTAAAATATGTTGAGATAGCTTGTGTAAGCTTTATCAGATTTAAGTCATGCGTAAAACATAAAACTGTTTTATGTTAATAAAAATTTCTGTGGTGCATGAAATCAATAGCTATCAAGTTTAAGCCAAAATCATTGGATGTCAAATAATGTTTTTTCTTTCAAAAATATTTATTAAGGGTTATATTAATATTTAGCTAGCAGTTTTGGCTCAGAAAATACCAGATTCTACTCTATTGTATGTAAAGTAACTGTCTCAATTTTGGCATCTTAAGTCCAGTGCTTGTAACAAAATTAACCCTTAAGACATATTCCCTACTTTAGGGTACAGCCTCATGCTCAAACAATGGTCTTCATCTGAAAAAAAAAAAAAAAATCAAGCTCTGTGGTTCTGTTTCCAATGTTCTCTGGGTAATTGGTATCCACACAGGTATCTGAACTAATTGAAGATGTTTTCAAACACAGGTGCTAAGACTTTATACTGTCTTACTCGTCCTTTTTGACAATTTCTACATTAAATTAGTTAGTTTGTCAATCAACTGGTACTGTTTTCAAGACTGGTAACAGGTTCTGCCTATATTTATCAATGTTAGATATTGAAAGTGTGAGATGTGCCTACTTTCTATACCTCAGATATATGGCTTATGCTGCCACAGTACAACAAAAATTTTAGATTGGACAAAATGATTTTAGAAGCCCTGTGACATTCTTTAACTAAATCTATTTCAGTAATCAAATGTGCTCTCTATGCACATACATCCAGGTTGGTATAACTTCCTTTCTAAGTGTGTTAATTACCTACATAGAAGCCAAAGCCAAAGACAATTGGAGTCATTGGAGCAAAAGGGACCAATATTTTGGCCTGTGCTTCCATGTCATGAGGCCACTGGAGATGATGGGACACTTCTACACTGGCCCCCTGGTTAGTCAGCTGTCTTCCTGAGCAGGGAGGATACGAAGACCCAGACAAAATTGGTGTACATTCTGAACCATGAGAGTCACAACTGAGGAGCAATCAGTCCTCCTGACTTCCCAAGGAAGGGAAAACTACTTGGCCACTATGGCCCTGACTCATCCTAACAGACAGAAAACACCAGTAAACTATGGGGCTATTCCTGGGTCCCTAAAGTCTCTTTGGAGAGCCATTAATAACCTCCAAAATTAATCCTTAATTAAATTTTGGCTATCTGCATGGTCTTAAACACTCAGAGAGAAATGTATAACCAAAGATAAAAAAGACTTTAAATATAGGAATGGCCTATTAAATAATACAACAAGAACTTTCCAAGAGGGGAAACAAACAAACATTAAGACATCTTTTCCCCATAGTTCTAATTCTATAATAAAGAAAAACAACTATAGATGTCAAAGGGTTGTTTTCAAATCTAGAATATATAAATAAGTCTTCAGACCCAAAACCATATTTCAACAGCATTTAATGGCACCCAATAGCTCTCTATTATCAAGGTTAAATGTTGTGTATATGTTTCTGATAACTCTGCTAACATCTCATCTGTTTTACAAGCCATGTCAAATACTGCTGTGCCATTTAATGAACAGTTCTGGAAGAAATTCACATGGTCCCGAGATGATCCAAGCCTGTCTACTTGGATTCCCTCAACCTCAAAAAGGACCAGTTTGCTGTGTGCTCACTTCTCATTAACTCGTAAAGACAAGCGCACAAATGGCATATGCATGTGGGTACTGGGGAATCAAACCTGGTTTGTTAAGCCTTGCAAGCAAATGCCTTAACCATTGAGCGATCTCTCCAGCCCTGTTTCTTTTTTTTTTGTTTGTTTATTTTATTTATTTATTTGAGAGCAACAGACAGAGAGAGAGAAAGAGGCAGAGAGAGAGAGAGAGAGAGAGAGAGAGAGAGAGAGAGAGAATGGGCGCCAGGGCTTCTAGCCACTGCAAACAAACTCCAGACGCGTGTGCCCCCTTGTGCATCTGGCTAACGTGGGTCCTGGAGAATCGAGCCTTGAACCGGGGTCCTTAGGCTTCACAGGCAAGCGCTTAACCGCTAAGCCATCTCTCCAGCCCCCCTGTTTCTTTTAATTACATTTTACTGATACTGAAAATGGAAGGTGGGCAAGGTCAAATGATTGGGGCAAGGTTATAAACCCAGTATGTGGTAAAGCCAAGATTCTTTTTAAAATTTATTTTTTATTTTTTTTATTAATTAGTTATGTACTCAGCAAATACAGTCAGTTTAGTACCATTATTAGGCTCATCTGTGACCTACCCCCTCCCCTTGGCCCCTCCTTGTTGAGGTATATGGGTCATGCATTCTGGAGATAGCCCACAGTTATGGGTAGGATAAATGTCTCTGCATATCATGACCCAACATGTGGCTCTGACATTATTTCCACCTTCTGTTCCACAAAATTTCCCTGAGCCATGTTGGGTTCATTTTTGGTCTGCTTCAGTGATGAGGTGTTGGGGGCCTCTGGGTCTCTGGATCTCTGATTTGGTATGAGTTGCTTTTTCTCTGTGTTGATCTCCTTCACCCTTGTGCTGGTACCCAGTTCACCAAGAAAACAGCACCCTTTCTTGTTTCACCAATTATTCTTAGTTTCAGCCAGGGCCCTTTTGAGGTATGATGAGGCTCTCTCCTTAGGATCTGCATCTATCTGAAAAAGAGAAGCAAATTCTCCAACGGAGAGTAAGTTAGCACCAGACAAATGAGATAACCTTTATTTTTTTTTTTAATAGAGAATTTAATAGGTGTAGGCCCTCTTGTAGCCCACAATTGATGGTAGCTTGATAATGGAGAGCAGGCTTATGTTTGGATATGGTTATGACTTGTTTCCCAGCTCCAGCTATGGGTCTCATACCACTGAGGGGATCAGTTAGCTGAAGTGAGAGCAGTTGGTTCCCCACCATGGCTGAGTGCAACTATTGCACTTGTGTGGACATCACAACAGGTTATTTGCTGCAAGGTAGGTTAGACCATGAATTGCTTGGACAGATATTGGTCATTTTCCCCCAGTCGCCCATGTAGCACCTTCTGATACTAGACACATTGACTGTCTGGGGACTGACTCTCTTCCAGCTTCCAGCCATGCCATTCCATTTTACATGTCAACCAAATAAGGTGTCTTCAGCGGTAAAGTCTTATCACTAACCTTTGGTGGGTCATCAAGTACTTACCTCACTATGTACTGGGAAAACTTATGCTTTCACTATACTCACTGTCCCATAGGCAAAAAGATGGGGAGAAATCCTTATTTAACAAAAATGAGATTGAGGAGGACTTGCCTATCTATGGGCCAGTTTTTTTTTTTTGTTTTTTTTTTTGTTGTTTGTTTTGTTTTTCCCAAGGTGGGATTTCACACTAGCCAGGCTGACCTGGAACTCATTCTGTAGTCTCAGGCTGACTGGCCTCTAACTAAGTGATCCTCCTACTTCTGCCTCCCAGAGTCCAGGATTCAAGGCAGGCACCACCATGCCAGACTAATTAATATATCTAGTTTTTTGTTTTGTTTTGTTTTATTCAAGGCTGGGTCTTACTCTAGCCCAGGTTGACCTGGGATTCAATGTTTGGTCTCAGAGTGACCTTGAACTTGTGGTAATCCTCCTACCTTTGCCTCCAGCACGCTGGGACTAAACTGTCAGCTGTGTGCAACCATATCAGGCATGTCTTAATGATTTGAGTAACCAAAACTTTGTGGTTGCCAGTGTAGGGCTGGGAGGAGGCTAGGTTCATAAAACTAGCTATGAGCTAGGCTGTATGAGCCAACTTTGAAAGCACCCATGATGGGGAGGTGAGAGTTCTGTTTGTTCACTACTAGACCCTCCACTTCTAGAATTATTCTCTCATTCAGCAAATACCTTAACTGCCTACTCTGTGCCAGGACAAGTGCTAAGAATTTAGCAGACTACACAGATATACCCTCTGGTGCTCATAGTGAGTAGCCATTGTCTGAACCTCTGGCCAAGACAACTGATTAGGGCATTGACTAAGTAGCATGTTGGGAAGTAAGACAAAGATGATGAAAACACAGAAACAGAGCCAGGCGTGGTGGTGCATGCCGTTAATCCCAGCACTTAGGAGGCAGAGGTAGGAGGATTGCTGTGAGTCCAAGGCCACCTTGAGACTATAGTGAATGCCAGGTCAGCCTGGGCTAGACTAAGACCCTACCTCAAAAAAACAAACAAACAAAAAAAGAAAGCACAGAAACATCTATAAGGCCCAAGAACAGGACACACAGAAAACATAGAGATTAGATGCACTGTCATTTAAACTTGCATGAAGGTGACCAATACAGAAAACAGCTAGCATTAACAAAACTAAAATATTGTTCTGTGTGCCAATGGACTGTCTCTGAAACCACAGGTTTCCCAATACTGGAGGTATACAAACAGATGCTGTGGTCTCTTTCCAGTGAAGCTCTTTAGAGAGTCTGTGGGGCTGGGGACTATGTATGTATAGAGCTCAAGGTTGATAGCCTAGTCACCATAACCTATGCCCTGAGTGATTCAGACAAGACATTAAGCCTATTTCTTTCTTTAAGTTTTTATTTTCAAGAAGCAAGGAGAGAGAGAGAGAGAAAGAGGGAGGGAGGGAGGGAGGGAGGGAGGGAGGGAGGGAGGGAGGGAGAGAGAGAATGAATACTGCCAGGGCCTCCTGCCATTTCAAACAGATTCCAGATGCAGGCATCATTTAGTGCCATCTCTCCAGCTCAGAACCTGGCTTTCTATGGGTACTGGGAAATTGAACCTGGGTCAGCAGGTTTTGCAAGCAAGTGCTGAACTATCTTTCCAGCCCATACTGAGCCCATTTTCTTCCTCTGTAACCAGGGAAAATGAATTTTCTTCATCCAACAGACATTTGAGATTGCATGATTCTGATGCAACATTTTGGGGCTCATGGAGGGCCTGTGAACCCCCAACTTATGGGTCTTTGTCTGCTAAAGCAAATAACTGATAAAATAGATTCCCACAAGGGTAAATTATAAAAAGTTTATTCAGGGAGGAATTATGAGTTGTGAAGTTCATTGTTCAGGAGATTAAGATCTAGGGAGCAGGTTTAGCTGAAAGACTCACGCCAGAGGAGAATTCTCCTCCTGCCAAGATGGTGTGCCGGCCTATGGCACGAGAGTCAGAACAGACCCTGAAAGAAGGAGTGGAAATGGATCTGAGACAAGCACATAAGGAATGGAGCCAAGACAAGTACTGATCAAGGCTCAAGTCTATTCAGGCAGACACAAGCTTATATACAGAAAATAAAACTTTCTCAACAATGAGCAATGCCTACATGTCTAAAGTCAGCTTCCCCAAGGCCATACAATAAAGCCTCTGTGTCTGAAGATCAAAGACTAGCTGCAGCTCCCAACATTTCTCCCTTCTTTATTTATTAAAAGAAGCTACTGTGCCTGTCTTAGGTTGTCAGAGGCAGAAGAACATCCTTACCCATCATAGAACAAACGTATTATCCTTCAATATGTGCCCTGTCTTAGGTTGGATGCCTCCTCCTCCGATCTTACCCATCTCTGGCTACCAGCCGGACAAAAGTCAGGGAGGATTAGGATAAAGTCTGAGGGAGAGTGCATACCTCAGACCTCTGCGTGAACATTCATAATAGACTTCTTTAGACACTTGAAGAAAATAGGCAATAGGCATAAGAGAAGCAGAAGGCAAATTCCCACAGCTGCAAAGCTGCCTATCCAGGAACTTGGAGAGTTCCAACCAGGCAGCACAGACTTATTTGCAGTAAGTAAATCATTAGCAGACTTAGTGGCATCAAAATCAAGATGTCTGTTCTGTGTAGCTAGAATTTCTGAAGGTGAACTAACCAAATCTAACAAAATGTTATCATGGTGCCAAATTCCTTCCAAGTGCATTTTGACCTTTACCCAATTTTCATAATTAGCATTGTAAGTTTTAGAGGTGATGTAGATCCATTGATAATCTGCATGGCATTCCAATCAAACTCTGTAATTGGCTACGTGTATTTGAGGAACTTTAAACATACTTGTAATTTAGGAGGACCCAATCTTGGGTCCTTATTAGGGGAGAGGTTGTAAAGGATGGTACTGGGTACTTAGCACCATGAGTTGTACTGCATTAATTCATTCCCCGATAAAAGAGATTTGTTCATTGATTATACAGGGTCCAAGGGTTAGTAATGCCAATAATAGAATAGACTCATGGGTCCAGCTAGGACTGAGAGCAAGGTCGTTAGCCACAGGGACCAATCAAACATGGATTCATATCAATTTTGATTCTGTTTTAGTTTTAGCCCCTTCCTCTAGTTTCTTGCAGACCATGGCTAAGCTATCTCTAACGATACCCAAATTGTTGATATGAAAACAACATTGTTCTCCCAGGGCTTGGCATAGTCCTTCTTGTTGTAGGAAGAGTAATCCTTTTATTTCTCCCTCTCATGAGAAGACGCTAACTGCTTTAAGGGACTGGGTCAAAGACATCAGATCATTTACTATTTCCTGCTGAACGGGACACGAAGTGGGGACTTGTTGCAGTTAGAGAGTCTCTCCCAGAGAGGGGAACTATTTTAATGGACCCCCAGAGTGTAGGAAGATAGTCTTGAAAGAGAACAATGGGGAGAAAGAATAAAAGTAAGGAGTTAATGAGAAGTGAGCACATAGCAAATTGATCATTTTGGAGGTTGAGGGAATCCAAATAGACAGGCTTGGATCATCTTAGGACCATCTGAGGATGAGCTGGCTGAGATTTTCTTTCAGAAGTGTTCATTAAGTGGCACAGTAGTAGTCAACATGACTTGTAAAACAGATGAGATGTTAGCAGAGTTATCAGACACATATACACAATATTTAATCTTGATAATAAAGAGCTATTGGGTGCTATTAAAGGCTGTACAAATATATTTTTTGGTCCCAGAACTTATTTACATATTGTAGATTTGAAAATAACCCTTTGAACATCTCTAGTTGTCTTTCCTTATTATAGAATTAGAACTATGGGGAAAAGATGTTTTAATGTTTGTTTGTTTCCCGTCTTGGAAAGCTCTTGTGTTACTTAATAGGTCATTCATGTATTTAAGGTATTTTTTTTTTTATCTTTGGTTATACATTTCCCTCTGAGTGTTTAAGACCATGAAGATAGCCAAAAGTTAATTAAGGATTAATTTTGGAGGTCATTAGTGGCTCTCCAAAGAGACTTTAGAGGCACAGGAGTAGCCCCATAGCTTACTGGTGTCTTTTGCCTTTAGGATGAGTCAGGGTCATGCTGGCCAAGTAGTTTTCCCTCCTTTGGGAAGTCAAGAGGACTGATTTCTCCTCAATTGTGACTCTTCTGTTTCACATTGTACACCAATTTTGTTTGGGTCTCCATATCCTCCCTGCTCAGGAAGACAGGTGACTTACCAGGGGGCCAGTGTAGAAGTGTCCCATCATCTCCAGTGGCCTCATGACATGGGAGCACAGGCCAAAATATTGACACTTTTTATGCTGATGATTTCAATTGGCTTTTGCCTCTACATATGTGATTAACACACTTAGAAAGGGAGTTATACCAGCCTGGATGTAGGTGCATATAGAGTACATTTAATTACTGAAATAGATTTAGTTAAAGAATGGCACAAGTGCTTCTAAAATCATTTTGTCCTATCTTTACAATTTTTGTTGTACTGTGGCAGCATAAGCCACATATCTGAAGTATAGAAAGTAGGCACATCTCACACTTTCAATATCTAACATTGATAAATATAGGCAGAACCTGTTACCAGTCATGAAAACAGTACCAGTTGATTTACAAACTTAACTAATTTAACCTAGAAATTATCATAAAAGGGCAAGTAAGACAGTATAAGGTCTTAGCACCTGTGTGAAAACATCTTTGATTAGTTCAGATACCTGTGTGGGTACAAATTACCCAGAAAACTTTGGAAATAGAACCACAGAGCTTGATATTTTTTTTTCAGATGAAGACCATTGTTTGAGCACCCTAAAGTAGGAAATATGTCTTAAGGATTAATTTTGTTATAAGCACTGGACTTAAGATGCCAAAATTGAGACAGTTGCTTTACATACAATAGAGTAGAATCTGGTATTTTCTTTTTTTTTTTTCAAATTTTTATTAACATTTTCCATGATTATAAAAAATATCCCATGGTAACACCCTCCCTCCTCCCACTTTCCCCTTTGAAACTCCATTCTCCATCATATCCCCTCCCCATCTCAATCAGTCTCTCTTTTAATTTTGATGTCATGATCTTTTCCTCCTCTTATGATGGTCTTGTGCAGGTAGTGTCAGGCACTGTGAGGTCATGGATATCCAGGCCATTTTGTGTCTGGAGGAAGCACGTTGTAAGGAGTCCTACCCTTCCTTTGGCTCTTACATTCTTTCTGCCACCTCTTCCACAATGGACCCCAAGCCTTGGAAGGTGTGATAGAGATAGTGCAGTACTGAGCACTGCAGTCACTTCTTTCTAGCACCATAATACCTTCTGAGTCGTCCCAAGGTCACTGCCATCTGCAAAGAGAAGATTCTCTACCAAAAGTGAGAGTAGCATTAATATAAGGGTGTGAACATTACCAGAAGTGCTTACTTGGCAGTTTGATAAGCATAGTATATACATTTAGCTGAATCTGATATTTTCTGAGCCAAATCAGGTAGTTAAATATTAATATAACCCTTGATAAATATTTTTGAAAGAAAAAAACATTATTTGACAACCAATGATTTTGGCTTAAACTTGATAGCTATTAATTTCACGTACCACAGAAATTTTTATTAACATAAAACAATTGTATATTTTACCCATAACTTAAATTTGATAAAGCTTAAGCAAGCTATCTCAACATATTCTAGCCTAAAATTTAGTTGTTTTTTTTTTTAAGAGTTTGTAAACAGTTTAAAAACCTCTAACTTTAGGCATGGTGTTTAGGTTTAGCCTGAAAATTTCTTTTCTTTTTTTTTTTTTTTTACATTTGCACACCTTTATTTACATACTTTAATATTCTGATCTAAGTACCACTCAAAAGGCATTTTAAACAAGCACTGTGTGTCCCAACATTGAAAAATTCCTTCCCAGTTCCTTCAGTCAATTCATCTCACCACATCATTAACTATCTTTCTTATAAGGCTATTAAAAAATTACACCAAATTGATTAATCCTATTACTAAAAAGAAAGTAGTCTTAATACAATTTTATGTCATTAATATCAATAACACACTTGTAAATGATTTTATTAGGAGTAACTAAAGCAAATTGTGTTGTTATCTTGAGGCAGGCTGACTTAGAAGTCAGGTCACTTGCCTCCTCCTTTTAAGTAACAGGACATTACAACCTTTTTTAAAATATCTGACAAATTATAAGTTACCTCTTCAGAGGGAGTTCTGTTGTTTTAATAATCCTCTATGTAAGGTGAAGTTGACCTAGAACAAAATATATGGCAAATTCACTCCTGCAAAAGACATTTAACTTTTCCTTTTTAATTTCTATGCTCAGGTCTTTGATTTCCTTGAAATGGATCTCTAGAAGAGAAAGGGGTGTTGCCTGTGTCCATCTCATCTCTTTAGTTACAAACAGTCATAAACATGACATAACTAGCAAGCACAATGAACACACACATATACACACACACACACACAAACAAAAAGAACAAATCCTCCTGATAAACAAGTTTTGCCTAGAGATTTCCAATCATCTGCTGTTAGAATTTTCCCTGCCCTGCTCTATAAACCAAGAGCTTGTTTTATTAACAAAATCAAAAACTTTGCTTAAAGAACGTGAAGCAATCCCAATTCCTTGTGCTTTTACAATATCTTTTTTTTTAAATTTATTTATTTTATTTATTTTTTGTTATTTTTGTTTATTTATTTGAGAGAGACAGAGAGGGACAGAAAGAGGCAGATAGAGAGAGAGAGAATGGGCATGCCAGGGCCTCCAGCCACTGCAAACGAACTCCAGATGCATGTGTCCTTGTGCATCTGGCTAACGCGGGTCCTGGGGAGTCAAGCCTCGAACTGGGGTCCTTAGGCTTCACAGGCAAGCGCTTAACCACTAAGCCATCTCTCCAGCCTTACAATATCTTTTATTATGGCAATAAGCTCCTTTTTACTCTTTGCTTGTCCCATAATTGTGCCAACTTACCTTATTCCAGAAGACTGAATGGCCAACTACAGTCCTCTTTTTAGTTCCACTTTCTTCCGCAGATCCTGAGTTGATGTTGGCATTCCTCACTGAAGCCCCTCGTATTCAGGTTCCTGTTCGGGGCACCACACTGTGCCGACCTGCAGCACGAGAGATGAACAGACCCCGAAGGAGGGAGTGGAAATGAATCTGAGACAAGAACACAAGGAATGGAGCCAAGACAAGTTCTGATCAAGGCTCAAGTTTATTCAGGCAGACACAAGCTTATATACAGAAAATAAAACTTTCTCAACAATGCCTACATGTCTAAAGTCAGCTTCCCCAAGGCTGTATGATAATGCCTCTGTGTCTGAAGTATGCTTCACCAAGGCCATACACTAAGGCCTCTGTGCCTGGAGATCAAAGACCAGCTGCAGTTCCCAACAGATGGAAAGGGAGAGAGGGCAGATGGAGAGAACTTCCATCACACAGAAATCTCTGGGGATACAAGAGCTCTGGACAAAGCACAGATACCCACACATGGAAGGCAAATCATGAGAACCAAAAGATGCCTGCCACATAAAAGACCAGAGAGGGTTGAGAAATAGTGAGGGACTCAGAAATCAAAGAGAAATCATACACATATCAAAATGAGAGACCCCAAAGCAAGACACATGTAGAAGGCATGCAGGAAAATACCCAGGCAGAAAGAAGTGCCAGGGAGGCTGTGTAGGGGAGAGACAGACTTACAAGAGTGCTCTGGTGGAATCACAGGAAGGGAAAAGAGGACTGAGCCATGTGGTGAGACTGGATCAGACACAAAACCTGGTTTTGACAGGGTGGGCAGAATGGCATCTCCTTGTTCCCTCTGTGGGTTTCTGTCCCTGATGAACTGCATGTAAAAAGCTATCTTACTCCCATTTCTTCCTCAATATGACAGTGCAGAGCTGAGAGTTGACAACTAGTGTCACCAGTGTTTGCATAAAAGTGGGAGTTGGTGGCCATTATGTCCCTTCAAGTACTTGATTTTGCAGTTCTACAGTCAGCCTCATTGAATCCATTTTGTAAAACGGGTTCTGGAGGTCCATGATTCCAACTCAAGTACCCCAGCTAGGGAAGGACAGAACAGGTGAAGAAGAGGTGCCTCCTCAGTGGACTTCTAAATTCCCCCAAAGTTGGGAGGCAGTTGCTTTTGTGAGGTGATAGAGAAGCATCTGTTTCCTGCAGGGGACATAACTCCCCAAGCCAGTCCCTCAAATGTGCTTTGCTCTCGGTCTTTGCTCACTTCATCTGATAACAACCTGGCAACCATGCTGGCAAAAGCATGCCTCAAAGTAAAAGGAAGAAAGAAGGGCTAGGAATATGTAAAGCTCAGTGCTTACCTGGCAAGCTGGCGGCCTGACACCATAAAAGAAAAAAGAGGGGAAAAGGAAATCTAATAGCCAAAATCAAGGCATGACCCACTGACCACCCTCTGTTATGAACAGCTAAGGCCCCAAGATCTTACCAAACAAATAGGGCTCTCCCCAGGAAAATATGATCTACTTCTTCTTCTTCTACCATGGAAAATTCCACTCCCACTAGCAGCTCTTTTGGCTCAAAGCCAAGAGGCAGACAACCTCTTTTTCTACCTTTCTTGTCCCTGGAACAGAGGACGGATAGGTGGTTCCAGATCAAGGCTCCAGGGCATCACTGCTGCTACTCAGCAAAATAGTCAGTTTAGAGATTTAGGTAGCCATAGTGGGAGTTTTACCTTCTCTCTGGAGTTGCTATTACAACAGCTTACAAAGAAATCATTAACAAAATAAAATTCAAAAACAGTGTTTTGGGCTGGTGGGATTATCTAATGGTTAAGGTGCTTGCCTGTAAAGCCTAAGGACCCAGATTCGATTGCCCAGAACCCATGTAAGCCAGTTGAACAAGGTGGCTCATGTATCTGGAGTTAGTTTGCAGTGACTGGATGCCATGGTGTGCCCATTCTCTCTATCTGCCTCTCTCTTTCACTTTCTCTCAAAATGAATAATTAAAAAAAACAAAAAATAAATGTTAATAAAAATTAAAAATAAATAAATAAATAAGTAAAAAAAAAAAAACAAAACAAAAAATAGGGTTTCATGTAGCCCAGGCTGGCCTTAAACTCACTGTGTAGCAGAGCCTGACCTTGAACTTTGTTATTGTTGCTTTTCAAGGCTGACTTGAAACTCAGTCTGTAGCCCAGGCTGCACTCCAACTTCTGGTAAGCCTCCTACCTCAGCCTCCTGAGTGCTGGTATTATAGGTGTACCCCACCAAACCAATCTTTACCTTGCTCTTTTATAAGTATTTCATAAGGTTTATATAGTTTGAAGGTCATCACCTTTATTGATATATCCTCCTACACAAATGTCCAGTTATGTCTAGTGTTTTGTTTCTTGCACTTGAAGGAAAAAGGAATAAAAGATTTATGTATCTAGCTGGGTGCAGTGCAAAGCAGAGGCAGAAGCAGCCTCCACAAATTTGAGGGCAGCCTGGTCTGCATAGTGAGTTTCAGACCAGCTGGGGCTACAGAGGAGACCCTGTCTCAAGAAAACAAAACAAAGGCTTCTGGGTAAGATGGCAGCATAGTAGCCACAACAAAGAAGCCTAGGGAGGGATATAAGCAGAAACACAGCAAAATACACTCTTCTACTGAGAAGTGAAGGTGTTATTATCAACCACAGCAGAGAAGCAGGAGAGACCAAGATCTTCTAGAAAGGAAGAAAACAGCCAGAAGCTCTGGTAGGTCTCGAGGCACCCTGCATAGCCAGCCTCCCATTCCCCACCTGTCAGGGTCTTGAACCTCCAAAGAACTCAATCAACCCTGGCCATCTAGCACCAAGAGAGATCAAGGTGGGCACTCAACATTGGTGAGATTGGAAGCCACCCCAAAAGGTAAAAAGGCCTACTTATACAAAGTGCTAATCTCCCTTTCCATATCAGGAAAGGTTATGCATTACATTTGAATGATATATTCTGGGTTGGCTTTACCATTCTCAAATAAGCTGTATTTTGGTATTGGCTATTGTTGCCTTTGATATTTCCTGATTTTTAGGGTCTTTGTCTTTTTCTTCTTTTATTACTGGGGGCAGGGTCTGACTGCCTCAGGCTGACTTGAACCCCATTCAAGACCAGAAATCGCAACCTTATAGTTGACAGGATTAAGAGTGTGGAGCAATACATACCCTTAGGGACTTTGGCTTTATTAGATTATCTGTTTGGTTTAATCCCCATGCTTTTATAAATACTCTGTGCTTGTTTTGATTGTTTGTGTGTATTTTTGTTTTGTTTTGTTTTTCGAGGTAGGGTCTCACTTTAGCCCAGGCTGACCTGGAATTCACTTTGTATTCTCAGAGTGTCCTCAAACTCATGGCAATCCTCCTACCTCTGCCTCCTGAGTGCTGGGATAAAAGGCATGTGCCACCACGCCCGGCATATGTGTGTATTGATCAGTTGAATTTTATAACTTGCCAGTAATGTGCTCTACTCAGTCTACTCCAATACTTGAGTAGCAGGCAAACTCAACACCTAGGGTTACTTCTGCTATTTCTCTTGGAGTATAAGAGCTACACCTGGTACCATAAACTCCTACACTGAAGATAGATAAAGTCATATTTACACAGCAAAGACACTGCAGATAATTAGAAAACCCAAGCATCGGGCTGGAGAAATGGCTTAACGGTTAAGGTGTTTGCCTGCAAAGGCAAAGGATCCCGATTCGACTCTCCAGGCCCCATGTAAGCCAGATGCACAAGGGTTCATGCATCTGGAGTTTGTTTGCAGTGTCTGGAGGCCCTAACTTACCCATTCTCTCTCTCTCTCTCTCTCCCTTCCTCCCTCCCTCCCTCCCTGTTTCTCTCTGTCAAATAAATAAATAAAATATATTTTAAAAAGAGGGCTGGAGAGATGGCTTAGCAGTTAAGTGCTAGCCTGTGAAGCCTAAGGACCCCGGTTCGAAGCTCGGTTCCCCAGGTCCCACGTTAGCCAGATGCACAAGGGGGCGCACGCGTCTGGAGTTCGTTTGCAGAGGCTGGAAGCCCTGGTGTGCGCATTCTCTCTCTCTCCCTCTATCTGTCTTTCTCTCTGTGTCTGTAGGTCTCAAATAAATAAATAAATAAATAAATAAATAAATAAATAAATAATAAAGAAAACCCAAGCATCAAATTAACTCAAGATACAAAAACCTCTACATTATAATACAAGAAACACAAAAAGCTCAAGACAGCACAATCCCACCAAAAATTATAAATCCACTAGAAATAACCTCCAGTGAGATAGCTTTAGATGAAATGCCTGACAAAGATTTAAAAAAAAGAAACAGATTCTATCTATCTTCAAAGACATTAAAGAAGAAATCAAAGGAATCAAAGATGAAAGCAAACTCCTGAAGGAATCCCACAAAATCACAGGTAACCAACTTAATGAAATAAGGAGATCAATATAAGACATGAGTAAGGAAATGGAAAAATTTTTTAAAAAAATGCCAATCAGAAATACTATAAATGAAAAACAGAGTTAGTCAAATAGAAAAATCTAGTAGAATGGATCAAGGAGAGGACAGAATACTAAACTAGAAGACCAGGTGGCAGATCTGATACAGTCCAACAAAAAGAAAGACAAAGTAATAGGAAAGCATGAATGGGAATTTCAAGACATTTGGGACACTATGAAGAGATCAAATATTCAGGTCATAGTAGAAGGAGAAGAAGAAAAACATAACAGGTATTTTCAACAAAATCATAGAAGAAATCTTCCCCCAAGTCGGGAAAGTGATGCCAGTACAGATACAGGAAGCCAATATAGAACGCCAGACAAAATCAGGAAAGAACCTCTCACTATCTGTTGCAGTCAGGTTTGCATTGCTGGTAGAAATCACCCAACCAAGAGCAGCTCATGGAAAAAAGAGGATTTATTTTGGCTTACAGGTTTGAAGGGAAACTCCACAATGGCAGGGGAAATGATGCCATGAGCAGAGGGTGGAAATCATCCCTTGGCCAACATAAGGTGAACAATAGCAACAGAGAGTGCGCCAAACACTGGCATGGGGAAACTGGCTATAACACCGATAAGCCTGCCCCCAATAATTCACTCCCTCCAGGAGGCATTAATTCCCAAATCTCTATCAGCTGTGAACCTAGCATTCAGAACACCTAAGTTTATGGGTAAGCCTGAATCAAACCACCACACCATCATAACTAAACTACAAAACACACACAAACCAAAGAAAATAGATTCAAAGCAGTTAGACAGGAAAATGAGATCACATAAAAAGGCAAGCTCAGGCTGGAGGGAATGGCTTAGTGGTTAAGGTGCTTGCCTGCGAAGCCTAAGGACCCAGGCTCGATTCCCCAGGACCCACGTTAGCCAGATACACAAGGGGGCACATGTGTCTGGATTTCGTTTGCAGTGGCTGGATGCCCTAGAGTGCCCATTCTCTCTCTCACTCACTGTCAAATAAATAAATAATAAAATATTTTTTTAAAAAGACAAGCTCATCAAGATAACAGCAGATTACTCAATACAAACTTTAAAAGCTAGAAGGGGTTGGAATGATGTACTCCGATTCTGAAATATAACAACTGTCAACCAAGATTACTTTATCCTGCAAAGCTATCCATTCAAATAGACAGAGAAATGAGTACATTTCACAACAAAAGCAGGCTAAAGGAATATATGAAGGCCAAATCAGCTCTACAGAAGATACTTGAAAGGATCCTCCATGCTGAAGAGAAAGAAAAGCACACACATAAGGAACCTGGAAAATATAAACCATACTCCAAAACTAGTTAATACAAGGCAGCAAAGTTAAAACCAGAACCACAAAACAAGAAAAATGGCAAGCACAAATACACACTGTGGTGGTTTGATTCAGGTGTCCTCCATAGTTCTGAATGGTAGGTTCCCAGTTGATGGAGATTTGGGAATTAACACCTCCTGGAGGCAGCGTATTGTTGGAGGCGGGCTTATGGGTGTTATAGTCAGTTTCCCCTTGCCAGTGTTTGGCACACTCTCCTGTTGCTGTTGCCCACCTTTTGTTGGCCAGGGGGTGATGTCCACCATCTGCTCATGCCATCATTTTCCCTGCCATCATGGAGCTTTCCCCTCGAGCCTGTAAGCCCAAACAAATTTCTTTTTCCTACAAACTGCTCTTGGTTGGGTGATTTCTACCAGCAATGTGAACCTGAATGCAACACACACCTTTCAATAGTAACTCAATATCAATTGCCTTAATACCCCAACCAAAAGACACAGGTATGCAGACTGGGTTAAAAAGCAGGATCCTTCAATTTGTTGGCTCCAAGAAACTCACCTTTCCACAAAAGATGGGCACTATCTTAGAATGAAAGTTGGAAAATGGTGTTTTAAGTAAATGGGCCTAGAAAATAAGCAGGTGTCACTATCCTAGTATCTGACAGGGAAGACTTCAGATCAACATTACTTAGGAAAGATAAAGATGGTCACTTTATGTTGATTAAAGGAACATGCTAACAGGGGGACATTATAATACTAAACATATACACACCTAACATGGCGGCTCCCAATTTCATCAAACAAGCATTATTAGAACTAAGGTCACAGATAACACCAAACACAGTTGTAGTGGGTGACTTCAACACCCCTCTCTCATCAATTGACAGGTCATCCCAGCAAAAAATAAACAGAGAAGTATCTGGAGTAAATGAGGTCATAGAACAAATGGACCTAATAGATATCTATAGAACATTTCACCTAAATACTGCACAAGACACATTCTTCTCAGCAGCACATGGAACATTCTCTAAAATAGACTGTATATTAGGACACAAAGCAAATCTTAACAAATACAGGAAAATTGAAATAATTCCTTACACTGTATCTGATCACAATTGGATTAAACTAAAAAATCAACAGCAAGAAAAGCTATAGAATATATACAAAATCATGGAAACTAAACAATATATGACTAAACAATGAATGGGTTAATGAAATCAAGAAGGAAATCAAAAAATTCACAGAATCAGGGCTGGAGAGATGGCTTAGCAGTTAAATGCTTGCCTGTAAAGCCTAAGGACCTAGTTTGAGGCTCAATTCCTCAGGACCCACCTAAGCCAGATGCACAAGGGGGCACATGCATCTGGAGTTAGTTCATTTGCAGTGGTTAGAGGCCCTGGCACACCCATTCTCTCTCTCTCTCTCTCACTCTTGCTTTAACTCTTGCTCTCTCTGGGCCTCTTTCTCTGTCACTCTCAAATAAATAAATAGTTTTTTTTAACTATTAAAAATTCATAGAGAGCTGGGCATGGTGGTGCACATCTTCAATCCTAGCATTCAGGAAGCAGAGGTAGGAGCGTTGCCATGAGTTCAAGGCCATCCTGAGACTACATAGTGATTTCTAGGCCAGCCTCAGCTAGAGTGAGACCCTACCTCACAACAAACAAATAAACAACAACAACAAAAATCATAGAATCACTTGATAATGAGAATACAACATATTGAAATGTTTGGGATGCAATGAAGGCAGTCCTCAGAGGGAAATTTATAGCTTTATGCCTAAATTAAGAAATTAGAGAGCCGGGCGTGGTGGCGCACGCCTTTAATCCCAGCACTCGGGAGGCAGAGGTAGGAGGATTGCCATGAGTTCAAGGCCACCCTGAGATGACAGAGTTAATTCCAGGTCAGCCTGGACCAGAGTGAGACCCTACCTCGAAAAACCAAAAAAAAAAAAAAAAAAAAAAAAAGAAATTAGAGCTTTCTTTCGGTGTTGATAGCACTCCTGTCCACATGATGAACGTCCCTAAAACTTGCCGGACTTTCTGTAAGAAGTGCGGCAAGCACCAGCTCCACAAAGTGACCCAGTACAATAAGGGAAAGGACTCTGTATGCCCAGGGAAAGCGGTGTTATGACAGAAAGCAGAGTGGCTACGGTGGGCAGACTAAGCCTATATTCCGGAAAAAGGCTAAAACTACAAAGAAGATTGTGCTGAGGCTTGAGTGTGTTGAGCCCAACTGCAGATCTAAGAAAATGCTGGCTATTAAGAGATGCAAGCAATTTGAACTGGGAGGAGATAAGAAGAGAAAGTGCCAAGTGATCCAGTTCTAAGCCAATTTTGCTATGAAGACAATAAAATGTGATTATGTTCACTTGAAAAATAAAAAAGAAATTAGAAAGGTCACAAGTAAATAGCTTAATGCTTCACTTTAAGGCCTTGGAAAAAGAAGAGCAAGAAATACCAAAAATCAGTATATGGGAAGAAATAATAAAAATTAGGGCAGAAATAAATGATATAGCAAGCAAAAAAAAAAAAAATCCAAAGAATAAATGAAACAAAGAGTCAGTTCTTTGAAAGGATAAACAAGATTGATAAACCCTTAGCAAATCTGACCAAAAGAAAGAGAAAAAAGACACAAATTAATAAAATTAGAGATGGAAAAGGTACCATTACAACACATACCAAAGAAATTCAGAAAATCATAGGGTTATACTTTAAGAACATATACTCTACTAGGTTTGAAAATAAAATGGATGATTTCCTTGATCTATGTGACCTATCAAAATTAAATCAAGACAAGATTAACCACTTAAGTAGACCAATAACAAACATGTACAGAGACCCAAGCATATATGAATGTATGTATGTATGTGTGTGTGTGTGTGTGTGTATATATATATATATATCCCAACTAAAAAATGCCCAGGCCCAGATGGATTCACCGGTGAATTTTACCAGACCTTCATGAAAGAACTAATACCAATGCTTCTCAAACTTTTCCATGAAATAGAAAAGGAAGGTGTGCTGGGTGTGGTGGCGCATGCCTTTAATCCCAGCACTTGGGAGGTCGAGGTAGGAGGATCACCGTGAGTTCAAGACCACCATGAGACTCCATAGTGAATTCCAGGTCAGCCTGGACTAGAGTGAAACCCTACCTCGAAAAACCAAAAATAAAAAATATAAATAAATAAATAAATAAATAAATAAATAAAAGGAAGGAATACCACAAACACCTTCTATGAAGCCAGCATCACTCTGATACCAAAACCAGGCAAAGACAAAACAAAAAAAGAAAATTACAGACCAATCTCCCTTATGAACATAGATGCCAAAATTCTCAACAAAATATTGCCAAGCAGAATACAAGAATATATCAGAAAGATCATTCACACCGACCAAGTAGGCTTTATCTCAGAGATGCAGAGATGGTTCAACATACACAGACTTATAAATGTAATACACAATATAAATGGACTGAAGGACAAAAATCATCAATTAGATGCAGAAAAAGCATTTGACAAAATCCAACATCCCTTCATGATAAAAGTCCAACAGAGACTGGGAATAGAAGGAACATGTCTCAATATAATAAAGGTTGTTTATGACAAACCACAGCCAACATAATACTAAATGGAAAAAAACCTGAAGCTTTTCCACTAAAATCAGGAATAAGACAAGGATGTCCACTCTCCCCACTTAATTTAACATAGTACTAGAAGTCTTAGCTATAGCAATAAGGCAAGAGACACACATAAAAGGGATACAAATTGGAAAGGAAGAGATGAAATTATCATTATTTGAAGATGATATGATTCTATACATAAAAGACCCTAAAGACCAGCAAACTGTTAGACCTGATAAACAATTGTAGTAATGTAGCAGGATATAAAATAAACACTGAGAAATCAGTAACTTTCCTATATACTAACAACAAACATGCAGAGGAAGAAATCGGGGAATCACTCCCATTCAGAATTGCCTTAAGAAATAAAAAAGGTAACTTGGAATAATCCTAACCAAGGAAGTGAAGGATCTCTACATTGAAAACTTTAAAACACTCAAGGCAGAAATTACAAAAGACACTAGAAACCCCATGTTCTTGGATTGGAAGAATCAATATTGTGAAAATGTCAATCTTACCAAAAGTGATCTACACATTTAATGTAATCCCAATCGAAATTCCAATTGCATTATTCATGGAAATAGAAAAAACAATCTTAAAATTCACTTGCAAGCACACACACAAAAAAACCCTCTAATATCTAAAACAAATTTGAACAACAAAAATAAAGTTGGTGGTATCACCATACCTGATTTTAACTTGTATTACAGAGCCATAGTAACAAAAACAGCTAGCTACTGGCACATAAGCAAACATGTAGATTAATAGAACAGAACACAGGACCCAGATGTAAGTCCAGACAGCTACAGACACCTGACCTTTGACCAAAATGCCAAAAATATTCATTGGAGAAAAGAAAGCTTCAACAAATGGTGCTGGGAAAACTGGATATGTATCTGTAGAAGGATGAAAATAGATCCTTCTCTCTTTCCATGCAGAAGAATTAAATCCAAATGAATCAAAGACTTTAATATCAGACCCAAAACTCTGAAACTGCTACAAGAAAAAATAGGGGATACCCTTCAACATATTAGCAAAGGAAGTGAGTTTCTGAATATAACCCCAGTTGCTCAGGAAACAAAATCACTATTAACCCCTGGGACCTCATGAAATTACCAAGCTTTTTACATCAAAGGACACTGAATAGCACAAAAGAGAACCTACAGAATGGAAGAAAATCTTTGCCAGCTATATATCTGACAAAAGATTAATATCCAGGATATACAAAGAACTCAAAAAAACCTAATCATAAGAAATCAAACAACCCAATGAAAAAATGGAAATAAAATAAGATTAAAAAAAGAAAAAAAACAAAAAAAAATGGCTATGGAACTAAGGACAGAGTTCTCAAAAGACATACAGATGGCATATAAACATCTAAAAAAAAGTTCTACATCCTTAGCCATTAGGTAAATGCAAATTAAAACTACATTAAGATTCCATCTCACTCCTGTCAAACTGGCTATCATCAAGAAAACAAATGACAATAAATGCTGGCAAGGTGAGGAAAAAGAGGACCCCTTCTACACTATTGGCTGGAGTGCAATCTGGGTACAGCCACTGTGGAAATCAGTGTGGAGTTTCCTGAGACAGCTAAAAATAGATCTACCATATGATCCAGCTATAGTACTCCTAGGCATATTTCCTAAGGACTCATCTCACTACCTTAGAGACACTTGCTCAACCATGTTTCTTGCTGCTCTATTCACAATAGCTAGCAAATGGAACCAACCCAGATGTTGCTGTACTGTTGAGTGGATAATGAAGATATAGTACATATATACAATGGATTTCTATTCAGTGATAAAGAGGCCAGTAAACTAGAAAGGGGACATAAAGGGAGTAGAAAGGGAGAGAGGAGGGGGCATTTGAGAGGATGGTATTGTATATATGTATAAGTAGAAGATTACTTGGGGTAAAAAGGCCTAAGTGAGGTCAGAGGAAGAGACTGAGTAAAGGACAGGTGGGAGGAGGGCTAATCACACTCTAAGAGGTATCAATAAATCATATGGAAACCTACTTTTTTGGACAATGCTGTGCATCTAGAAGCCATAGATTTTTACTAGAAAATTTTCAGTGCCAGCGATACTTCATGGGAGGGAATACAAGCTTGATACTGAAAACCTATGACAGGGAAGTCATGAGCCCTAGGGGTATATTGTCTGCTAGTATCTGGCTAAATGTATATACTATGCTCACCAAACTGCCTGGTAAGCACTTCTCTTAATGTTCATACCTGTATATTCATGCTACTCTCACTTTGGGTTAGAAAAGCTTCTCTTATTAGATGGCGGTGACCTTGGGATGACTTAGAAGGCTCACAGTACTGAGAAGAAGTGACAGAGGAGTGCTCAGCACTGAAATATCTCTATCATACCTTCCAAGGCTCAGGGTCCATTGTAGAAGAGGTGGCAGAAAGATTGTAAGAGCCAAAGGAAAGGTAGGACTCCTTACAATGCACTCCTCCAGACACAAAATGGCCTGGATATCTATGACCTTACAGTGCCTGACACTACCTACACAACACCATCATAATAAGAGGAAAAGATGATGACATCAAAATAAAAGAGAGACTGATCGAAAGGGGGAAGGAGTATAATGGAGAGTGGAGTTGCAAAGAGCAAAGTGGGGAGAGGAATTACCTTGGTTTATTGTCTGTAATTATGGAAGTTGTCAACAAAAATATTTCAAAAAATAATAAAATAAAATAAGTAGATAAAAAACAAAACAAAATATTTACTTAGAGGTGGAGGCAGGAGGATGAATAGAAAGAGGACATGACCACCCTTGGCTACATAACGAGTTTTAGGCCATCCTGGTCTTCCTAAGATGCTTCTTCAAAAAATGGAGTATGCTCCAGGCATGGTGGCACACGCCTCTAATCCCAGCACTCTGAGGGCAGAGGTAGGAGGATTGCTATGAGTTTGAGGCCACTCTGAGGATACATAGTGAATTCTAGGTCAACCTGGGCTAGAGTGAGACCCTACCTTGAAAAACCAAACAACATGAAATATGCAGCTGGACATGGTAGTACATGTTTTTAATCCCAGCACTTGGGAAGCAGAGGTAAGAGGATCACTGTGAGGTTGAGGTCTCCTTGAGACTACACAGTGAATTCTAGATCAGCCTGGGCTAGAGTGAGACCCTATCTCAGAAAATAATGATAATAATAATAATAATAATAATAATAATAATAATAAATGAATCCAACCAAACAAAGAAGGATTTAGGTGTCTAAGGAGGTTTGTTTTCTTTCTAGGCAGACTCTTCCACAGTGGTTCAGGCTGGCCTGGAATTCACAGCTTAATTCATAGAGGGAAGTGTCAATGTTTTAGTGAAATACACAGCCCTTTGGCAACAGTTTTTCCTCTTTGTTGGAAAACAGTCCTGGAAAAATAATGTCCTTTCACTTCCTTCCCCACACTATTATTTTGCTGTGTAGTGGGCAGGATAATATATTCATTGTAATTCAGTGACAAATAAGAATTACCAACTTAAGAAATAAATAAATAAATAATACAGAATTACCAACTTCCTCTTGGATTGGCTAACAGATCTGCTCAGTGGAAAGGAACCCATAGCTGGAACTGAGAAACAAGTCGGAATCATATCAGGATAATGAGTTTGCTCTTCAATATCAATCTTGGGCTACAAGAGGGCCTATACCTATTAAATTCTCTCTAAACTAACAATGGTTATCCCATTTAACCTGTGCTGACTTCACTCTCCATTGGAGAATCTGCTTCTCTTTTTCAGATGGATGATGGAAAGAATCAGCCTATCGCACTTCACCAGGGCCCCAACTGAAATCATAGAGTAATTGGGGAAATGAGCAAAAGTGCTGCTTTCTTGGTGAACATGATATCAGCACAAGGGTAAAGGAGATAAACAGTGAGGACACTCAACACCTACTGAAGCAGAGATCCAAAGACACAGAGGTTCCCAAGAGCCCATCACTGAAGTAGACCTAAAATGAACCCAACATGGCTCAGGGAAATTTGTGGAAGAGGGGGTGGAAAGACTGTTAGAGCTACAAGTTGGGACATTACACACAGAGACGTTTCTTCTTCCCCATAACTGATGGCCTCCCCCACAATGCACCAACCACAATCCCCATGGGGATACCAGCATCCCCAATGAGGAGGGTCCCTTCAGATGGGGGGGCAAGAATGAGGGAAAGGATGGTACCAACATGTGCTGTTTACATACTGAGTATGTCCATAACTAATTTTTTTTTTTAAAGAAAGAAAAAGGGGCTACAGAGATGGCTTAAGAGAGATGGTTAAGTCACTTGCCTGTGAAGCTTAAGGACCCAGGTTCAGTTCCCCAATATTGGATAAGCCAGCTGCACAAGGTGGCATATGCATCTGGAGTTCATGTGCAGTGTAGAGGCCCTGGAACATCCATTCTCTCTTTCTGTCTTCCTCTTTCTCTTTCTTTTCTTTCTTTCTTTCTTTCTTTCTTTCTTTTTTTTTTTTTTTTGGTTTTTCGAAGTAGGGTCTCACTCTGGTCCAGGCTGACCTGGAATTAACTCTGTAGTCTCAGGGTGGCCTTGAACTCATGGCGATCCTCCTACCTCTACCTCCCGAGTGCTGGGATTAAAGACGTGCGCCACCACGCCCGGCTCTCTTTCTCTTTCTATGTGCCCTTTTCTCTCTCAAATAAATGAATAAATAAATAAATTAAATAATTTAAGAAAGAAAAAAAGAGGGCTGGAGAGATGGTTCAGTGGTTAAGGCATTTGCCTGCAAAGCCTAACAACCAGAATTTGATTCCCAGTACCCACATAAAGCCAGATGCATAAAGTGGCATATGCATCTGGAGTCCTTTTGTAGCATCTAGAGGCCCTGGTGCACCCATTTATATTTTTTTCACTCTCTGCCTCGTGTGGTGGTGCACACCTTTAATTCTAGCACTCAGAAGGCTAGGGTAGGAGAATCACTGTGAATTTGAGGCCAGCCTGAGACTACATAGTGAATTCCAGATCAATCTGAGATAGAGCCAGACCCTACCTTGAAAATCTATAAAAGACACATTAATTGAATTATTCTTGTGTCCCACACACCACATTAAGGTAGTGTGTCTAGGGACAGAGAACAAAGGCATAAATCCTGGCCTCAGAGAGCTTTCAAATAAGGGGGAAGAAAATAAATAACCTTAAATTTTTAGCATGACATCAAAATAAAAGAGAGACTAATTGAGATGGGAAGAGGATATGCTGGAGAATAGAATTTCAAAGGGGAAAGTGGGGAGGGGGTGAGGGACGTTATTACCTTGGGATACTTTTTATAATCATGGAAAATGTTAATCGAAATAGAGGAAAAAAAAAACTTTTAAGGGAATACCAGAAGTGGGCCAGTCCCCAGGCAACTTGAAACAGAACGAGAGGGATAAAAAGGTTAGCAAGTTGCAGCTGTGATGTTAAGGTGTAATAGGAGTGTGTGGCTCTTGTCTGTAATCCTAGGACTTGAAGCTGTGGCAGGAGGCTCTCTAGTTCAATGACAGCCTGAACTGCATAGCAAGTCCTTTTCTTAAAAAGTGACTGAATAGCCAACTTCCAGTTAAGATGGCAGTATAATAGCCATGCCAAAGCAGCCTAGGTGTGCAAATAAGCAGAAAAACATCACAATACTGAAAAGTGAAGGTGTATAAGGAATTACCAACCACAGCAGAGAAGCAGGAGAGACCCAGAGCTTCTAGCAACCACACTAGCAGCCAGAATGGGCTCCCACTGTGGTCCTTGTCCTCTGGGACTAGCTATGCAGCACTGCCCTGCCTGAGCCACAGGAGCAGATCCATGGGGAAGGGACTCTCCACTCACACAAGCCTTCTCACAGAGTAAAAATCTGGGGGAGGGTATAGAAGGGACTAGCTGAGCAGCTCCTAAGGAAGAGGATCATGGGGACTAGCTATGCAGCTCTGGTATAACTTCAGGCACCCACCATAGCCTCCACTTCCCCAAGGGCCAGAGCCAGGAACCACTGGAGATCATGGGAAGGGAGGCCAACCACACAACATCCACTGCAGATGATCAGACGTGGATCCACCAACCCAGCCAGCATAAACAAGCCCACAGTTCAGTAAAGAGGGACCCAAGTGGGCACTAAGCATAGGTGACTGGAAGCCATTCCAAAAGGTAACAGAGAGGGGGCGGGAGGGGGAGGAGGGAGGGGGAGGGAGGGAGAGGTAACAGGCAGGTACACCAGGTCCTCCAGCCACTGCAAATGAATTCCAGACTCATGTGCCACTTTGTGTATATGGCTTTCATGAGTATAGAAGGAAAGAACCTGGGTCCTTAGGCTTCACAGGCAAGCACCTTAACTTCTAAGCCATCTCTCCAGCCACAGCTTTACCATTCTTTTAAAAAATATATTTATAGCTGGGCATGGTGGTGCACACCTTTAATCCCAGAACTTGGGAGGCAGAGGTAGGAGGATCACCAGGAGTTTGAGGCCACTCTGAGACTATATAGTGAATTCCAGGTTAGCCTGAGCTAGAGTGAGACCCTACCTCCAAAAACCAATACATGTATGCATGTGTAACTATATCTATATCTATATCTATATCTATATCTATATCTATATCTATATCTATATCTATGCCTATGCCTATGCCTATGCCTATGCCTATGCCTATGCCTATGCCTATGCCTATGTCTATGTCTATGTCTATGTCTATATCTATATCTATATCTATATCTATATCTATATCTATATATATCTATGTATCTCTATCTATCTATCTATCTATCTATCTATCTATCTATCTATCTATCTAAGTTATTTGAGAGAGAAAGAAAACAGGCATGCCAGGGCCTCTAGCCACTGCAAATGAAATCTAGATGTACTCTCCACCTTGAGCATCTGACTTATGTGGGTACTGGGAATTGAACCTGGGTCCTTAAGCTTCACAGACAAGCACCTTAACTGCTAAGCCATTTCTCCAGCCCACCATTCTTTTTTTTTTTGTTTTGTTTTGTTTTGTTTTGTTTTTTTGAGGGTTTTTATGTCTCACTCTAGCCCAGGCTGACCTGGAATTCACTATGTAGTCTCAGGATGGCATCAAACTCACAGTGATCCTCTAACCTCTGCCTCCCAAGTGCTGGGATAAAAGGCATGCACCACCATGCCTAGCTCAGCCCACCATTCTTAAATGAGCTGTATTTTGGGGTTGTCTTTTGCTGTTTCCTGATTTACAGTACCTTTTTCTCATGTCAGTCTTGGGAGCAGGGTCTCACTTGGCCCCAGGTTGACATGGAACCAGAAATCCTAGCCTCCCAGTTGAGAAGTTTAAGGGTGTAGGGCAACACACCCCTAGAAACTTTGACTTTGTTTGATTATCTGTTTATTTTCATCCTCATTCTTTTTTTAATGTATGAGAGAGGGAGAGAAAATTGGTACACTAGGGCCTCCAGCCACTGTACTTGAACTCCAGATGCATGCACCACCTTGTGCAGCTGGCTTACATGGGTTCTGGGGAGCAGAACCTAGGTCCTTAGGCTTTGCAGACATTTGCCTTAACCAGTACATCAACTCTCCAGTCCTTAATCCTCACTATTACACAAATATTCCAAGCTGGTTTTGATTGGGTGTGTATATTGCTCAGGTGAATTTCAGAATCTGCTTGTATTTTGCTCCACTCAGCCTACTAGAATACTTGCATAGCAGGTAAAACAACATCTAGGGTCACTTCTACTGTGATTCTTCAAGTAATGTAAGAGCCACACCTGGCACCTTAAATTCCTACCCTAAAGATACATAATGTCAGATTTACACATCTAACAATACTGAAGATAACCCAAGCATCAAATTAACCCATGATGCAAAAATATCTACATTATAATACAAGAAACACAAAGAATCAAGACAATATAATTCCACCAAAAGTTATAAATCCAAGAAAGGACTTCCCATGGGACTGATTTAGATAAAATGCCTGACAAATATTTCAAAATAATGATTACAACTATGTTCAAAGGAATCAAAGAAGAAAACAAACTGCTGAAGGAGAACACAGGAAACCAACTTAATGAAATAAGGTGGTCAATACAAGATATGAGTAAGGAAATAGAAATACTGAAGAAAAACTAATCAGAAATACCAGAAATTGAAAACACTACTGTCAAATAAAAAATTCTGTACAGGAAGGGGTCAGGGGTCTGTGAGAAAGATACAAGATTGATTTGTAAAACCCTTGAAATGTAGATTTCTTATAGGTGCATTCTTCACATTGTAAATATGTTTTGTAGAGTGAAGCCATGGGAAGCCATGTGTAACTGAACTTAGACATCCAAAACTAATCAATGCTGAGGTGGCTAAATACCTAGACTTTTACATGTAAACATGACTGCATAATTACCTTTGTAAAAAAAATTGGGGGGGGGTAATTTATCATTCAGAAATCTTGCATTTTCAAAAATTCAGTGCAAGCGCCAGGCGGTGTGTGTCCAAGGATGCGATCTGAACCATATGGGCGGTGTACAAACTATCATGAGGCAGCCGTGTCCACACTCGCACCTATCAGGAGCAGTGCTTCTCCATTTGTTTTGCAAGGAAGTGTTTCTCATTTCCCAGGTGTTCCATTTCCCTCTGTAATACCCTGATTCGACCCATCTTTTGAGACTCCCTTTCCTCCTTTCTTAATGGCACTGTTGCTGTGGCACCTTTCTGTGACGGGTCCATCCCCATGTACAGTAGCTTGTTGCAGTGATTGAGCAGAACCCACATGTCTGTATAGATGATTGAAATCCATTGCATCCTGTAAGAATGGACTTGCAAGTTCTGCTGGGCACATGTGCTGTAAGTACATTGATTGCTCCAGTAGAAGCCCCGCGAACATGGTGTGGGAAGGGAAGAGGAAACAAAGCTAATCAGATGTGAAGTGTATCTGTTGTAATAAACATGCTAAAACAAAAAAAAAAAATTCTGTACAGGGCTGAAGAGGTGTCTTGGGATTAAGGCATTTGCCTGCAAAGCAAAAAGAGGCAGGTTCTATTCCCCAGGACTCATATAAGCCAAATGCACAAGGTAGCACATGTGTCTGGAATTTGTTTGCAGTGGCTAGAGGCCCTGGCATAACCATTGTCTCCCTCCCTCTCTCTCAAATATAGAAAGAAGAAAGAAAGAAAAAAAAAAAACACCTCTGTAGAAAATCTTACCAATAGAATGGATGAAAGAGAGAACAGAATATCTAAACTGGAAGACCAGGTGCCAGATCTAATACAGTCCAACAAAGAGAAAGACAAACTAATAGGAAGGCATGAATGGGAATTTTAAGACATTTGGGACAATAGAAAGAGATCAAAAATAAGAATTCAGGGTATTGTAGAAGAATTTCACTCAAAATGCATAGTAAGTGTTTTCAACAAACTCATAAAAGAAAATTTCCCCAAACAGGGATAGAGATGCCAAAACAGACACAAGAAGCCTTTAGAACACCAAACAGACAAAACCAGGAAAGAACCGCTCCTTGCCATATTATAATTAAACTACTAAACACACCAAACAAAATATATTGAAAGCAGTTGGAGAGAAATATCAAGTCACTTATAAAGTGATATCCAGATAACAGGAGATGACTCAACACAAACCTTAAAAGCCAAAAGGGCTTGAATGATGTATTCCAAGTTCTGAAAGAACAACTGCCAACCAAGATTATTTTATCCAGCAAAGCTATCCATCCAAACTGGCAGAGAAATAAGGACATTCTACAATAAAAACAGACTAATGGAATATATGACCTCTAAGCCAGCTCTACAGAAAATATTTGAAGGAATCTTTCACACAGAAGAGAAAAGAAAGCACACACATGAGGAAATAGGATAAAATAAACCAAACTCAAATAATAGTTAATACAAGACAGTAAAAGAAAAATAGTAAGCACTACAAAACAAGAAGACTTGCAAAAATAAATATGTACCTTTCAATAATAACTCTTAATATCAATGGCCTCTATGTCTCAACAAAAGGACAGGATGGTAGACTGGATGAAAAGGCATGATCATTCTGTTTGTTACCTCCAAGAAACTTACCTCCCCTTAAAAGAAAGATACTACCTTAGAGTGAAAGGATGGAAAATGGTTATTTCAAGCAAATGGATCTAGGAAACAAGCAGGTGTTGCTATCCTGGCATCTGACAGGACAGACTTCAAACCAACATTAGTTAGGAAAGCTAAAGAAAGTCACTATATATTGATAAAAAAAAAAAAAAGATTCAAGGACTGGAGAGATGGCTTAGTGGTTAAGGTGTTTACCTGTGAAGCCTGGGGACCTATGTTTGACTTTCCAGGTCCCATGAAAGCCAGATGCACAAGGTGATGCAAGCATGCAAGGTTGCATGTTCATACTAGGTGACATATGCATCTGAAGTTTGATAACAATGGCTGGAGGCCCTAGTGTGCCAATTCTCTCTCTCATCAAAAGGCGGGTTAGTCTGTTGGGTTTGCCTCAAAACAAAAATCAAAAACAAAATAAAAAAAAATCAACAGTAGGACATTACAATTCTAAACATATATGCACCTAGCATGGGTGCTCCCAATTTCAGCAAACAAACACTATTAGACTTAATATCACAGATAATACCAAGCACAATTGTAGTGGATGACTTCAATATCCCACTCTTATCAATTGAAAGGTCATTCTGGAAAAAAATAAACAGAGGAGCATCTGGATTAAATGATGTTGTAATAAATGGGCCTAACAGATATCTACAGAGCATTTCATCCAAATGCTGCAGAATACACATTCTTTTTAGCAGCACATGGAACATTCTTTAAAAAAGATCATATATTAGGACACAAAGCAAATCTTAACATACAGGCAAATTGAAATAATTCCTTGTACTCTATCTTATCACAATAGGATTAAGGTACAAATCAATAAGAAAAGCTACACAGCCTACACAAAATCATGGAAACTAAACAGTACACTACTGAATGATGAATGGGTCATTGAAGAAACCAAAAGGAAATGAAAAAAATGCATAAGATCAAATGACAATGAGAGCACAACATACTAAAACCTTTGGGACACATGAAGGCATTCCTAAAGGAAATCTATAGCTTTAAGTGCCTATATTAAGAAATTTAAAAGGTCATGAGTAAACAACTTAATGCTTCACTGTAAGGCCTTAGAAAAAGGAAAGGCAAACCAAAAATTATTAGACAGGGAAAAAAATAATAAAGATTAGGGCAGAAGTTAATGAAATAAAAACAACAACAACAAAAACAATACAAAGAATCAGTGATCAGGGCATGGTGGTGCACACCTTTAATCTCAGCACTTGGGAGGCAGAGGTAGGAGGGTTGCTGTGAGTTCAAGGACACCCTGAGACTACATAGTAAACTCTAGGTCAGCCTGGGCTAGAGTGAAACCCTACCTTGAAGAAATAAACAAACAAAAGAATCAAGGAAACAAATAGTTGGTTCTTTGAAAGGATAAACAAGATGATAAACCCTTAGCAAATCTGACCAAAAGAAAGAGAGAAGAGACACAACTTAATAAAATTTGAGTCTGTGTAGCTGTCCGAGGGGCAAAGATGCTACGTTCACTGTGGCTGCAGCTGTGCCTGGGGCTCTGCAGCGTCCTCGTGGAGCCGGCCGAGGCCCCGCATCCCGGGGAGCCGCTGGAGCGGAGCTGGCCCTACGCGGTGCTGCGCGAGCAGAACCTGGTGTTGATGGGAACCATTTTTAGCATCCTGCTGGTGACCGTCATCCTTATGGCTTTTTGTGTCTACAAGCCCATCCATCGCCGGTGACAGCCAAGCAAGAAAGTCCTGCTACAAGTGAACAGGATTAAGTTGTGTTGCACACAGGCTATTAGAGAAGTTGGAATCAGAATCTTGCTACTAGGAAATGACCTTTGATCTGGACAGGTAGTAAATGCAAACAATTCAGAAAAGGTACCTAGTAACCTCTTTGGTTACTGGCTGATGAATCGGCTTCATTTTAGTGTCTGGCTACTCTTGTTAACAGTGAGACCTGAAGCTCCAAGATTCAGTGTAAAGCTGGAGTGTTCACAAGAAAGAACCCAAGGTGACCTTGTGTCCGTGTCCACACTGGAAAGAACTAATCATTGATGCTTGCAATAGTATGCAGAGGAAGACCTAATATATAGACATCCCCTGCTTTCGAGCCATTCTGTCACTGTGAGCTAAGACTCACCCATGCTTCATTGCTGCTCACCTGTATCGGGGTCTGCCTTTGATGCTCCCCACAAAAGTCAGGGTTGCATTGTGGGCCTGTAATCATGTGCCCTCTTGACTTGGAAGGCCATGTTGGACTGGAAATGCTACTGGGTGAGCCATCAAAAACAACTCCCTCCATCCCACTCAAGCACACTGGTCTTCCTGCCAGTCCACAGCCTAACACGAGGGGCAGCTTTTCAGATTGGGAACCTTAAACTGAGTGGCCGGAGCCCCTTTCAGCCCTGGGTATAGAGGGCTCAACCAAGAATGTGTCCACCGTGCAGGCTGGGGGGTTTATAGAACCTCAACTTTGAAAATGCTGCTGGGACTTGCGCGCTGGTGAACTGTTTTCTTCACACTGATGCTTTCAAACTTACATTAGCGGTGAGTGGTATATATTTTAAAGATGCTAAGTTTGTTGCAGGACTGGAATCATAAATCTTGGGCTATACCTAGCAGTTGTTATTTTTTTTAACAGCCTACACTTAATGTGAAGTAACTGATGAGGGATAATTAAATACTCTAGCTGTCAGGATACTGCAATTGCCAGGAAACTGCATGTGTTAGGACTTTGTTTCTAATCTGATAAACTTGTAACATTGAGCCACTAAAATGTTCACTGTTGTGCTTTTAAGCAAAATGTCAATTAAAATTAAAGTGAAATCCTAAAAAAAAATAAAATTGAGATGTTAAAGACTCCATTACAACAGTTACCAAAGAGACATACTTTAAGAACACATATTACACTAAATTTGAAAATCTGAAAGAAACAGATTATTTCCTAGATTCATATGACCTACCAAAATTAAATCAAAATGATATAAACCACTTAAATAGACCTATAACAAGTAGGGTGATTGTTTCAGTCAGGTTTGTATTACTGGCAGAAATCATTTGACCAAGAGTAGCTCTTGGAGAAAAAATGGGGTTTATTTTGGCTTACAGATTGTAAGGGAAGCTCCATCATGGCACAGCAAAATGATGGCTTGAGAAAAGGGTAGACATAAAAAAAAATAAAGAAAAGAAAGGGGTAGACATCACCCCTGGCCAGCATAAGGTGGACAACAGCAAAAGGAGAGTGTGGCCTGGCATAGTGGCACACGCCTTTAATCCCAGCACTAGGGAGGCAGAGGTAGGAGATCGCCATGAATTCACAGCCACCCCGAGACTACATAGGGAATTCCAGGTCAGCCTGAGCTAGAGTGAGACCCTGCCTCGAAAAAACAAAAATCAACAAAACAACAAAAAAGCTGGCCATGGTGACGTACTCCTTTAATCCCAGCACTTGGGAGGCAGAGGTAGGAGGATCACTGAGCATTTGAGGCCACCCTGAGATGACATAGTGAATTCCAGGTCAGCCTGAGCTGGAGTGAGACTCTACCTTGAAAAAAAAAAGGAGAGTGTGCCAAACACTGACCTAGGGACACTGGCTATAACACCCATAAGCCTGCCCCCAACAATACACTGCTTCTAGTAGATGTGAATTCCCAAATCTCCACCAACTGGGAACCTAGCATTCAGAACAGCTAAGTTTATGAGGGACACCTGAATCAAACCACCACAGTGGTCCAAGGAGTTATATAAAAGAAAAAAAAAAAAAAAAAAGCTCCCAACTAAAAACCATCAAGGCCCAGATAGATTCAGTGGTGAATTTTTTTTTCAAGGCAGGGGTTCACTCTAGTCCACATTGATGTGGAATTCACTACGTAGTTTCAGGCTGGCCACAAACTCGGGGCAATCCTCCTACCTCTCCCTCCCAAATTCTGGCATGAAAAGTTGCACCACCATGCCTGGCTATTCACACCTTCAAGGAAGAACTAACACCAATGCTTCTCAAACTTTTCCATAAAATAGAAAACGACAGAATATTACCAAATTCCTTCTATGAAACCAACCATTACCTTGATACCAAAACCAAACAAAGAACAAAAAAAGAAAATTACATACCAATCTTCCTCATGAACAGATGTGAAAATTCTCAACAAAATATTGGCAAGCAGAATAAAAGAATATTGGTTCCTTGAAAGGAAAAACAAGATTGATAAACTCTTAGCAAATCTGACCAAAATAAAGTGAAAAGAGACACAAATTAAAAAAATTAAAGATGAAAAGGGCAACATCCTAACAGATACCAGAGAAATTCAAAATATCATAGGGACATACTATAAAAACAAATACTCCACTAAGTATGAAAATATGAAAAAAAATGGATGATTTCATTGATTTATATGACCTACCTAAATTAAATCAGGATGAAGTTAATCACTTAAATAGACCTATAACAAGTATAGAGATCCAAGTAGTTATCAAAAATTTCCAAACTAGCCAGGTGTGGTGGCGCATGCCTTTAATCCCAGCACTCGGGAGGCAGAGGTAGGAGGATTGCTGTGAGTTCGAGGCCACCCTAGATTCCACAGTGAATTCCAGATCAGCATGGACTAGAGTGAGACCCTACCTCGAAAAACAAAATTCTAAACTAACAAAAGTCCAGGCTCTGATGAATTTACTGGTGACTTTTACCAGACCTTCAGGGAAGAACTTACACCATTGCTTCTTAAGCTTTTCCATAAAACAGAAAGAGAAGGAATCCTACCAAACTCCTTCTATGAAGCTAGCATCACCCTGATACCAAAACCAGGCAAAGATAGAACAAAAAAAGAAAATTACAGACCAGTCTCCCTCATGAACATAGATGCAAAAATTCCCAACAAAATATTGACAAACAGGGGCTGGAGAGATGGCTTAGTGGTTAAGTGCTTGCCTGTGAAACCTAAGGACCCTGGATCAAGGCTCGATTCCCCAGGACCCACGTTAGCCAGATGCACAAGGTGGTGCATGTGTTTGGAGTTCATTTGCAGTGGCTGGATGCCATGGCATGCCCATTCTCTCTCTCTCTCTCCCTCTCTCTCTAACTGCCTCTTTCTCTCTCTGTCTGTTACTCTCAAATAAATAAATAAAAGTAAACAAAAAATTAAAAAATATATATATATTGGCAAACAGAATACAAGAATATGTCAGAAAGATCATTCATCCCAACCAAGTAGGCTTTATCCCAGAGATGCAGGGATGGTTCAACATATGTAAATCAATAAATGTAATACATTATATAAATGGACTGAAGAACAAAAATCACATGATCATCTAATAAGATGCAGAAAAAGCATCTGACAAAATTCAACATCCCTTCATGATAAAAGTCCTACAGAGACTGGGAATAGATGGAACATATGTCAATATATTAAAGGCTATTTATGACAAACCTACAGCCAACATATTACTAAATGGGGAAAACTGGAAGCTTTTCTACTAAAATCAGGGAAAAGACAGGGTGTCCACTATTCCCACTTTTATTTAATATAGTATTTGAAATTTTAGCCATAGCAATAAGACAAGAGACATACATAAAAGGGGTACAATTTGGAAAGGAAGAGATCAAATTATCATTATTTGCAGATGACATGATTCTATACATAAAGTACCCTAAAGACTACCAGCAAACTCTTAGAGCTCATAAACACCTACAGCCATGTAGCAGGATACAAAATAAATACACAGAAACCAGTAGCCTTTCTATATGCTAACAACAAACACACACAGGATGAAATCAGAGAATCACTCCCATTCACTATTGCATAATAATAATAATAATAATAATAATAATAATAGTAAAGTACCTTGGAATAAACCTAACCAAGGAAGTAAAGGATCTCTACAATGAAAACTTTAAGACTCTCAAGTGAGAAATTGCAAAAGACATTAGCAAATGGAAAAAACATCCCTTGATCTTGGATTGGAAGAATTAATATTGTGAAAATGGCAATCTTACCAAAAGCAATCTACACATTTAATGCAATCCCCATAAAAATTCCAAAGGCATTCCTCACGGAAATAGAAAAAAAAACCCAAAAATTCACTTGGAATCATGAAAAATCTCAAATGCCTAAAACAATACTAAGAAACAAAAATAAATCTGGTGGTATCACCATACCTGATTTTAACCTATACTACAGAGCCATAGTAACAAAAATAGCATGGTACTGGCACAAAAGCAGACATGTAGATCAATGGAACAGAATAGAGGACCCAGATGTAAGTCTGGGTAGCTATAGCCACCTGATATTTGATAAAAATGTCCAAAATACTCATTGGAGAAAAGACAGCCTCTTCAGCAAATGGTGCTGGGAAAACTGGATATGTGTCTGTAGAAGGATGAAAATAGATCCTTCTAACTCTCTATGCACAAGAATTAAGTCCAAATGGATTAAAGACCTTAACATCAGACCTGAAATTCTGAAACTGCTAGAGAAAAAAGTAGGGGAAACCCTTCAACATATTGGTTTTGGCAAAGACTTTCTGAAAATAACTCCAATTTCTCAGGCAATAAAACCACAGATTAACTGCTGGGATCTCATGAAATTACAAAGCTTTTGTACTGCAAAGGACACTGTGAATAAAGTAAAGAGACAACCTACAGAATGGGAAAAAATCCTGGCCAGCTATATATCTGATAGAGGATAAATATCTAGGATTTACAAAGAACTCAAAAAAATTAAATAATAAGAAATCAAACAATCCAATTAAAAATAGGCTATGGAACTAGATAGACAGTTCTCAAAAGAAGAAATATGGATCACATATAAGCATCTAAAAAAATGTTCTTCATCCCTAGTCATCAGGGAAATGCAGATGAAAACTACATTGAGATTCCTTGTCACTCCTATCAGATTGGCTACCATCATGAAAATAAATGACCAGAAATACTGGCAAGGATGTGGAAAAAGAGGAACCCTTCTACACTGTTGGTGAAAATGCAATCTGGTCCAGCCATTGTGGAGATCAGTGTGGAGGCTCCTAAGACATCTAAAAATAAATGTAACATATGACTCTCCTATAGCACTCCTAGGCATATATCCTAATCTCATTACTTTAGAGATACTTGCTCAACCATGTTTAGTGGCACTCAATTTACAATAGCTGGGAAATGGAACCAGCCTAGATGTCTCTCAACTGATGAGTGGATAATGAAGATATGGCACATGTATAGAATTGAGTTCTACTCAGTGATAAAGAAAAATCAAGTTATGAAATTTGCAGGAAAATGGATGGATCTGGAAAGGATTATACTAAGTGAGGTAACCCAGGCCCAGAAAGCCAAGTGCCACATGTTCTCTGTCATATGTGGATCCTAGCTACAGATGACTGGGCTTCTGTGTGAGTAGGAAGTAAACTCAGTAGCAAAGGCTAGTAAGCTAGAAAAGAGATACAAAGGGAAGAGAAAGGAAGGGAGGGGAGTACTTAGTAGAATGGTATTATATATATATGTAAGTAGAAGAATAGATTAATGGGAGTGAAAAGGCCTAAGTGAGGTCAGGGGAAGAGACTGAGTAAAGGAAAGGTAGAGAGAGGGATAATAAAAATCTAAGAGGATATAAATAAATCATATGGAAATCTACTTTTTTGGACAATGGAACACTCAGGAGCCGTAGAGTGTTGCTAGAAATTTTTCAGTGCCAGTGGGATACCTTCCAGCGAGTTGTTGGCCAGGGAGATCCCTGATACACTCAAAACATTATAGGCCATTGCCTAGGCCCTTGGTTTCCCACCAGGAATAGATGGTAAGACCCTATTGCTGAAGACTCCACTTACTTGGGCTGCAAGGCCACTGAGAAATCCTGCTGGGACCGAGCTGATAACCACCTCCGTGTATACAAGCTGACAGAAAGCTGGAAGAAGCCATTCTTCAGGCAGTTCAGTGGAAGATAAAGAAATCGCCAGTGAAGATACTCAACAGTGGACACACTGCAAGCCTTACAGTTTGCCAGCCAGGCCAAATGAATCAACGGGTACAATAGTGCCATGTCTGTCATGGTGGAAACCAACTGTTCTCTAATTGGACTGGAGGTCTGCTCCATGGGAGGGAATACATCCCTGATACTGAAAACTTAAAACAGGGATAGTCATGAACCCTAGGGGTGTAACATCTGCTGCTGTCTGACTCAATGTATATACTATGCTTATCAAACTTCCCAGTAAGCATTTCTCTTAATTTTCATACCCTTATATTAATGCTCCTCATACTTTTGGTAGATAATCTTTTCTTTTCAGATGGAAGTGACGTTGGGATGACTCAGAAGGCATTATGGTGCTGGAAAGAAGTGACAGAGTGCACAGTACTGCAATATCTCTATCACACCTTCCAAGGCTCAGGGACTATTGCAAAAGAGGTGGCAGAAAGAATGTAAGACCCAAAGGAAGTGTAGGACTCCTTACAACGTGTTCCCCCCAGACACAAAATGGCCTGGATATCCATGACTTTACAGTGCCTGACATTACCTACTCAAGACTATCTTAATAGGAGGAAAAGATCATAACATCAAAATAAAAGAGAGACTGATTGAGATGGTGAGGGGATATGATGGAGAATGGAGTTTCAAAGGGGAAAATGGAGGTAGGGAGGGTATTTTTTTATAATCTGAAATGCTAGGTTCCCAGTTGATGGAGATTTGGGAATGTGGTGGTTTGATTCAGGTGTCCCCCATAAATTTAGGTGTTCTGAATGCTAGGTTCCCAGCTGATGGGGATTTGGGAATTAATACTTCCTGGAGGGAGTGTATTGTTGGGGGCGGGCTTAAAGGTGTTATAGCCAGTTTCCTCATGCCAATGTTTGGCACTCTCTCCTGTTCCCGTTGTCCACCTATTGTGGGCCAGTGGGTGAATTCCACCCTCTGCTCATGCCATCATTTTCTCCTGTTATTGCAGAGCTTCCTCTCGGGCCTGTTAGCCAAAATAAACATCTTTTTCCATAAGCTGCTCTTGCTTGGATGATTTCTACCAGCATTGTGAACCTGACTGCAACAGTAAAGTGGTACCGAGGAGTGGGATTGCTGCTAGACACCTGACTATGTGGCTTTGGCCTTTTGGATCTGATTTTCAAGAGGAATGTGGAAGGATTTGAAACCTTGGCCTAAGAGATGCTCTGCAGTGCTGTAAGTACAGCTTGATGGACTATTTTGGTCAGAGGTGAAAGACCTGAATGTAGTAAGAACTATTGGCTGTGAGGTTTGGCTTGTGAGGGTGAGAAAGAGCTTTGCTTGAACTGGGCTAGCAGTTTGTGCGAGAAGCTTGTTGTTATGCCCATGTCTTGAGAAGTTGTGCAGGGTTGCTTTGTGTAGAAATGAACTGGTGTTGCTCTCAAATAAATAAGAATAAACAAAATACAAAAATATATATTTTAAAAAACACAAAAAGAAAAGAAAAAAATTCCAATGGCATTCTTCATGGAAATAGAAAAAATAATCATAAATTCATTTGGAAGCACAAAAAACCTCAAATAGCCAAAATAATTCTGAGCAACAAAAATAAAGCTAGAGGTATTACCATACTTGAGGTGGTGGTTTGATTTAGGTGTCCCATAAACTTAGGTCCCCGGCTGATGGCAATTTGGTGTTAAAGCGTCCTGGAGGCAGTATATCGTTGGGGGCGGGCTTATGGGTATTATAGTCAGTTTCCTCTTGCCATTGTTTGGCATGATTTCCTGTTACTGTTGTCCACCTGATGTTGGCAAGGAGGTGATGTCTACCCTTTATTCGTGCTGTCATTTTCCCCTGACATCATGGAGCTTCCCCTCAAGTCTGTAAGCCAAAATAAAGCCTTTTTCCTCACAAGCTGCTCTTGGTCAGATGGTTTCTGCCAGCAATACGAACCTGCTGCAACACCTGATTTTAAGCTATGCTATAGAGCCATAGTAACAAAAACAGCAATCTATGGGCACAGAGACACACTCATAGAACAATAGAACAGAATACAGGATCCAGATGTAAATCCCAGCCATCTGATTTTCAACAAAAATATTCATTGGAGAAAAGACAGGCTCTTTAACAAATGGTGCTTGGAAAACTGGAGATATGTGTGTATATATATATATATATATATGAATGAAAATAGATATTTATCTTTCTCCATATACAAACATCTAGTCCAAGTGAATCAAAGACCTTAATATCAGACCTGAAACTCTGGAACTGCTACAGGAAAAAGTAGTGGAAACCCTTCAACATATTGGCATAGGCAATGACTTTCTGAATGGCTCAGGAAATAAAACCACGAATAAACCACTGGAACCTCATGAAATTAAAAAGCTTTTGTACACCAAAGGAAACTGAATAGAGCAAAGTGGTAACCTACAGAATGGGAGAATATCTTTGCCAGTTATGCATGTGACAGAGGATTAATATCTAGAATATACAAAAACTAAATAATATGAAATCAAACAACCCAATTAAAAAATGGGCTATGGGCTAGAGAGATGGCCTAGTGTTTAAGGTGTTTGCCTGCAAAGCCTAAGGACCCAGGTTCAATTCCCCAGTACTGATGTACAAGGTGGCCCATGTATCTGGAGTTTGTTTGCAGTGGCTAGAGACCCTGGTGTACCCATTCTCTCTCTATCTGCCTCTTGCTTTCTCTCTCAAATAAATAAATATCTTATTTATTTATTTTTGGTTTTTGAGGTGGTGTCTCGCTGTAGCCCAGGCTGACCTGAAATTCACTATGTTGTCTCAGGCTGGCCTTGAACTCACAGTGATTCTCCTATCTCTGCCTCCCGTGTATTGGGATCAAAGGTATGCACCACCTTGTCTGGCTTAAATTTTTTTTAGCTATGACCTGGTGTGAGTTTGAGGCCACCTGAGACTACATAGTGAATTCTAGGTCAGCCTGGACTAGAGTGAGATACTATCTTCAAAAACCAATAATAAAAAAAAGGCTATGGATAAAGGGCTCTGCCCTGATGCAGTGGCTGGTGCGGTAGGCCCACACTCTGAGTGGGTCTTGTCCCGCGGCCCGTAGGACCTGTGCTCTGGAGCTCCCTGTCTTTTCCCCATGACTTGAGACTGCTAAGGTGGGCTCAGGCCCCATTGTCCCTTCCCCATCCCTCCCCTGTCCCCACCCCACCAGGGACCACTGCCACCACCTAATACCCTGGCTTTGAAGAAAATCCATAAGGAACTGAATGACCTGGCATGGAATCCTCCAGCACTTTGTTCAGCAGGTCCTGTTGGAGATAATACATTCCATTGGTAAGCTACAATAATGGGGCCAAATGACTGTTCTGACCAAGGTGGATTACTTTCTAGACAATTCATTTCCCTACAGATTGCCCTTCAAGTCACCTAAGGTTGCATTTACAAGAATTTATCCAAATATTAACAGTGATGACAGTATTTGTCTTGACTGTAGAATTATAGTCACAGTGGTCTCTAGCACTACCTGTTTCAAAAACACTATTGTCCATCTGTTCTCTGTTGTGTGATCCCAATCCAGATGATACTTTAGGGCCTGAGATTGCTCAGATCTACAAAACAGATAGAGAAAAGTGCAACAGAATAGCTCTGGAATGGACTCAGAAGTATGTGATGTAATTAAAGAAATTACTGGATAACCTCTACAAATAAAGATAGGGAAACTCTGAAAGACAAATTCCTTTTGATTTCCACTTGACTGCTTCCTATAAGACCACACCTCATCTTCCCCTGTGCATGTCTACCTGATACAGTAGAACAAACTAGAAATACTGAAAGAAACAAAAAAGAAATACTCTCCTATAGGAGATTTTTATTTTAAGTGGATTACATCTAATCTCAAAACAATTACAACAAGTAAGATTGAAGAACACAAAGCTGTTTCTGTATCCATTTCATCACGAAGAACCAACAACTTAGATAAAAATTATAACTAAGTAAATTAAACTCTACCACATCCTGTATTTTATGATCTAGGTTTAACTGGTCAACGTTTAAGTGAACTGGGGCTATCAGCACATAAAAGTGTGATGGGCCTTGATCCCTACTCTTATACATCTCCCTGTCCCTTCAACTCCTTGAGCCCTGTTCCTCCACAACTTTTTGGTTTGTATGTGGTTTCTCAGTTAGTACATACCTAATAGCTCTTATTTTTCTTATGTTTTTAATTGCCCTAGGTCTATCTGGATGTAAGGGTGAAAATTCATTTGATGGAAATACTTGTGCATATTTAAAGACCCAGTTGCTCCTCTGGAGCTTGTATGTTCAAGAATGATTAAACTGACTACTGCAGTCATTACATATACAAAATAGGCTATGGAACTAAATAGCGAATTCTCAAAAGAAATGAAGATGGCATATAAACATCTAAACATATTCTATATCCTTAGCCATCAGGGAAATGCAAATTAAAACTACTTTGAAGCTGGGCATGGTGGTGCACACCTTTAATCCCAGCACTTGGGAGGCAGAGGTAGGAGGATCACTGAGAGTTCAAGGCTACCCTGAGACTACAGAGTGAGTTCTAAGTCAGCCTGGACCAGAGTGAGACCCTACCTCAACTCCCCCCCACAATAAAAACCTCTACTTTGAGAGAGCTGGAGAGATGGCTTAGCGGTTAAGGCACTTACCTACAATGCCAAATGACTCACGTTCAACTCTCCAGGACTCACATAAGCCAGATGCACAAGAGGGCACTTGCATCAGGAGTTTGCAGTGGCTGGAGGCCCTGGCATGCCCATTCTCTCCTTCAACCTGCCTATTTTGGTATCTCCCTCTATCTCTCTCAAATAAATTAAAAAATATATATATTTTAAAAAGTACTTTGAGATTCTATCTTACTCTTGTCAGATTGGCTATCATCAAGAAAACAAATGCCAATAACTGCTGGTGAGGATTTGGAAAAACAGGAACCTTTCTACACTGTTGGTGGCAATGTAAACAGGTGCAGCTATTGTAGATATCAGTGTGGAGGTTCCTGACGTTGCTAAAAAAGAGATTTACTATGGCTGGGTGTGGTGGTGCATGCCTCTGTTCGAGGCCACCCTGAGATTAAGTAGTGAATTCCAGGTCAGCCAGGGCTAGAGTGAACCCCTACGTCAAAAAAACAAAAATAAAATAAAATAAAATATAGATTTACCATATTACCCAGCTATATCACTCTTAGGCATATATTCTAAAGACTTCTTATCTCACTACCTTAGAAATACTTGTTCAACCATGTTTATAGCCATTCTATTCACAATAGCTAAGAAATAGAACTAGCCTAGATGTCCTTCAAATGGTGAATGGATAATGAAAATGTGGTATATTCATAGATCGAGTTTTATTTAGTTGTAAACAAAAATTAAATTATGAAATTTGTAGGGAAATTGATGGATCTGGAAAAGATTATATTAAGTGAGGTAACCCAGGCCCAGAAAGCCAAACACCACATGTTTTCTCTCATATGTGGATCTTAGCTACAAATGTTTAGTCTTGTGTGTGACATAACTGATATTTTAAAGTATCAAATAAGAATATTTGACTAAGAACAAAAAATGCACAAAATAGTAAAGTTCTGAGTGTGAAAAAAGATGTAAGCATTGCAAATATTTCAGTGAATTCAGTTTTGTTTCTGGCATTTATGCCACATAAATCACTAATTTGTTCATTGTGACTTCCTAGACTTTGAAGCCATAATGAGTACATTTTCAACAATGCCTTCAAGTCAAAATATTCACATAAAAGTGAGAGATGTTTTCATTGTGTGTGAATTGGAGTAAAAATCAGTAGTAGAGACATGTAAACTAGAAAGGGGTTATATGAGAGAGAGGAGAAGGAAGGACTTGAGAAGATGAATAGATTACTGGGGTGCAATGGCCTCAGTGAGGTCACAGGAAGAGACTGAGTAAATGAAGCGTGGGTGTCGGGTTAATAAATTTCAAGATATTATGAATACGTCATATGGAAACCAACTTTTTTGGATAATGGCACACCCAGAAATTGTAAACTGTTACTAGAAAAATTTCAGTTCCAGGGATGGGATACCTTCCAGTGAGTTGTTGGCCAGGGAGGTCTGTGATGCCCCTGAAACATTACAGGCCATTGCCAAGGGTCTTGGTTTCCCACCAGAAATAGATGGTAAGACCATATTGCTGAAGACTCCACGTGCTTGGGTTGCACAGTCACTGAGATATTGAGCTGGGGCTGAGCTGAAAACCTCCCTGTAGACCAGCTGACAGAAAGCTGGACAAAACTATGCTGTATGCAGCCTTATGGGAGAGAGAGAAGTTATCAGTGGAGATAAGCAACAGTGGACACTGCAAGCCTTAAATTTGGCCAGCCAGGCCAGATGACCAAACAGGTGCAATAGTGATATGTCCATTGTGGGGGAAACCAACTGCTCTCTAATTGGACTGGAGGCCCACTCTATGGGAAGGAATACATGTCTGGTACTGAAAACCTAGTCAAAAGTCTATGGTGGGGAGGTCATGAGCCCTAGGGGGGGGGTAACATCTGCTCTTGTTTGGCCAAATACATATATTATGCTCGCCAAACTGCCCTGTAAGCACTTTTCTTACCATTCATACCCGTACATTAATGCTACTCTCACTTTTGGTTAGAGAAGCCTCTCTTTCCACATGGCAGTGACCACTGAGATTACCCAAAAGTCACCATAGTGCTGAGAAATGACAGAGGATTATTCAGCACTGAGACATCCGTATCCCACCTTCCAAAGCTCAGGGTCCATTGCGTAAGAGGTGGTGGAAAGAATGTAAGAATCAAAGGAAGGATAGGACTGTTCTCAATGCACTCTTCCAGACACAAAATGGCCTCAATTAGCTATGACCTCGCAGTGCCTGACACTACCTACACAAGACCTTCATAATCGGAGGAAAAAATTATGATTATGATTATGATTATTAGAGACTAATTGAGAGGGGGAATGGATATGATGGAGAGTAGATTTGTGAGGAGGAAAGTTGGGTAGGGGAGGGACTTATGGTTTATTGTTTTTAATTATTAAAGTTGGCAATAAAAACATGAAAAAAAGGTGGAAGTGATTGTGCATGCCTTTAGTCCCAGCACTCAGGAAGCAGAGGTAGGAGGGTCATCTTGAGTCTGAGGCCACCCTGAGACTACATAGTGAATTCCAGGTCAGCATGAGCTAGAGGGAGTTCTACTTCAAAAAACAGAAAAGAAGTTTTTTGTTTGTTTGTTTTTTATTTTTATTTTACTTTTTGTTTGTTTTTGAAAGGGAGGTCTGGAAAGATTTCTCAGTGGGTAAGTCACTTGCCTGCAAAACCTAATGGCCTGCGTTTGATTTCCCCAGAACTGATGTAAAGCCAGATGCACAAAGTGGTGCATGTTTCTGGAATTTGTCTGCGGCAGCTGCAGGCCCTGGAGCACCCACTCTCTGTGTCTCCTCTCTCTCTCTCTCTCTCTCTCTGCTTGAAAATAAATAAATTAAAAAAAGAAAGAAAGAAAGCAGTTGCTGTCTGCTGTTGCTTGCAGAGAGGAGCAGAAAGTCTGGTTCTGATAAGAGAGCTGCATCCACTGATTGGTTCATTACTGTAAGACCGAGTGGGTTTTCCTCCCAATTGGAAATTGGAGTCCTCTGCCCTAGTGGCATAAATTTGTCTTGTTTAGTCCATCAATAAAATCTCTTAAAATAAATTTTAAAAACATCAAGGGTTATTGCTGAAGACTTCACATAATTGGGCTGCAAGAACTGAGCTGATAACCTCCTCCATGTGGACCAGCTGACAGAAAGCTGGAAGAAGCCATTCTACATGTAGTTCAATGGGCGAAAGAGATACCACCAGTGCAGATACTCAACCGTGGACATTGCAAGCCTCATAATTGGCCAGCCAGGCCAAATGCGCCAACGGGTGCATTAGTGGCAGGTCTGTCATGGTGGAAATCAACTGCCCTCCAATTGGAATGGAGGCCCACTCCATGGGGGGGAACACATCCCTGTTACTGAAAACTTAAAACAGGGGTAGTCATGAGCCCTAGGGGTGTAACATCTGCTGATGTCTGGAAAAATGTATATAGTATGCTTATCAAAATGCCCAGTAAGCATTATACCCTTATATTAATGCTACTCTTACTTTGGGTAGAGAATCTTCTCTTTTCAGATGGCAGTGACTTTGGGATGACTCAGAAGGTATCACAGTGCTGGAAAGAAGTGACTGGAGTACTGAGTATCATCTTGATCACACCTTCCAAGGCTCAGGGTCTAATGCAGAAGAGGTGGCATGGCGGAAAGAATGTAAGAGCCAAAGGAAGGGTAGGACTCTGTACAACATGCTCCCTCCAGACATAAAATGGCCTTGATATCCATGACCTCATAGTGCCTGACACTACCTACACAAGACCATCATAAGAGGAGGAAAAGATGACGACATCAAAATAAAAGAGAGACTGATTGAGATGGGGAGGGGATATGATGGAGAATGGAATTTCAAAGGGGAAAGTGGGGGGGGTGAGGAGGGTATTACCATGGGATACTTTTTATAATCATGGAAAATGTTAATAAAAATTGAGAAAAAAAAGAAGGAATGGGTGAGTCTGCATATGCTCTCATGTACCTATGTAATAAAGTTTTGTTCATTAAAAAAAAAAAGAAAGAAAACATCAAGGGGGCTAGAAATATGGCTTAGTGGCTAAGGCTTTTGCCTGGGAAGCCTAAGGACCCAGGTTGGATTCCCCAGGACTCACATAAGCCAGATGTACAAAGCAGAGGCGCTGGTGCACCCATTCTCTCTTTCTCTCTCCCTCTCTCTCTCAAATAAATAAATTAATTAAATTAAATATTTTTTTAAAAGAAAACAGACTCAGGGGAAGATTAAGGACATGCTTATGAAAGCTTGAGAGAAAAATCATAAAGCTGACAAGCTGTAAATCATGGCAGCTGCTGGCAGGAGGGAGAGGGATCATGCAGAGAAATGCCGCACTTTTAGTTAAGATTCAGAAAGTAGGCAGGTTCAGCAATAAAGGTCAACAAGCAGCTGCATAGAAGGATGGGGATGGTCCTAAGAAAACTGAGTGTGAGAGCCAGAATGCCTAGGATTTTCGCTGGTACCCAAGAAGAGGCAGAAGCAAAAAGGGAAAGTTGAGCCTTTTTTTAAAATTTAGAACTCAGTGCCAGGTGTGGTGGTGCAAGCCTTTAATCCCAGCACTCAGGAGGCAGAGGTAGGAGGATCATCATGAATTCCAGGCCATCCTGAGAATACAGAGTGAATTCTAGGTCAGCTCAGACCACAGTGAGACCCTATCTCGAAAAACCAAAAAACAAACAAAAAAGTTAGAACTCAGGTGCTTACAGCGCAGGTCTGCAAATCTGTGGTCTGCCTTGGAGAAGGGGATTGCATGGGTGCATGCATTATTGAATTAATCTCCTTAGCATATCCTCAGAGGAGTCAGTATTCTTGAGGGGGTGGTCTCCTAGCTGGTGACTGACAGGAACAGTTGGATACACCAGGGTCTCTTGCAGGTGGCTTAGGGTAGTGAACCCAGGCAAGCAGGGTTTGCAACTTAGAGCACCAACTGCTGAGCTATCTCCCCAGCCTTCTCAGTTAAATTTTTGTGTGTGTGTGCGGGGTGGGGGCTTCAAGGTAGTGTCTTGATCTAGCCCAGGCTGACCTGGAACTCACTCTGCAGTCTCAGGCTGGCCGCAAACTCACTGTGATCCCCTACCTCTGCCTCCCAAGGCATGCGCCTGGCTAAATTGGATAATTCTTTTTTTTCTTTTCATGTTTAAAAAAATATATTTTATTTTTGTTTATTTGACAGAGAAAGAGGGAGAGAATGGGTGCACCAGGTCTTCCAGCCACTGCAGATGAACTGCAGTGCATCTGGCTAACGTGGGTCCTGGGGAATTGAACCTGGGTCCTTTGGCTTTGCAGGCAAATGCCTTAACTGCTAAGCCATCCCTCCAGACCACCTTTTAGTTAATTTTTTTCCTTGTTGGCTTTTTTATTTTTTTCAGGAAGGGTTTCACTCTGGCCCAGGCTAACCTGGAATTCATTATGTAGTCTCATGGTGGCCTCGAACTCATGGAGATCCTCCTACCTCTGCCTCCCTGTCCTTTTGGCTTTTTAGACAGGGTCTCATGTGTAGTTCAGGCTGGTTTCAAACCTACTGTGTAGACAAAGATGTCCCTGAACTCATGATCCTCTTGCTCATGCCTTCACCTCCCTCCCAAGGGCTGGGATCACAGGCATGTACCACCAAACACAGCTTAAACTGGCATTGTTCTAGCTGACTACCTGGGGAAAAGCACTAGAGCCCAGGCGAGGTTAGCCTGGCAGGGCCCATTTCACTGTCTCCATTGCCCCTCCCCCATGCATAGGTGGAGCAGTTAGCGGTATTTCAGAGAGAGCAGACCAAGCAGGTAATGCCTGAGGTTCCTGATAAACGCTGGCTGCTTAAGCAGTGATTACTCTCAGTGCATGACCCCAGCGGCAGCCTGCTCCACAAGCTCCTATGGTGAACTGTTTATGAAGAGGGCAGTGTCAAGCCATGGACCCAGGCCCGGGCTGCTGTGTTGAGCACTTGCTGGGGACTCCTCCCACCCATCCCAGGTCGCCCCCACAACACACCCTTGTGCACTTTTTCTCACCTGAAAGTTGGATAATTCTTTTTTTGGGGGTTGGATAATTCTTAGTGGAGGGAACCACAGTGTGTCATCACAGAGTTTATAATGCTGCATTTCCACCTAGGGCAGGAGGTGGAACTCAGATTCTATTCTTTTGACCAGGATAAAGTAGCTTTCCCTAAACAAAGTTGACACCAAGGAAAGGGGAGGCAGGGTCCAAAGCTGATTATGACGTGAGGCATCTGTTAGAACCAGAATGACTCCGTCTTTGGACACTGGCTGCTATCTGCTTGTAACCCTCTGTTTTCCATGAGTGGCCCAACCACCCCTCCCAATTATCACTTTCCAGGAATGATCTAGACCACCCATACTCATTATCACTTCCCTAGAATGGCCCAAGACACCTGTCTGATTATCACTTCCCTAAAGTGTCCCAAGTCCTGAGGGTAGGTGGACTGCCCAGGGATCAAGAAATTGTAATGTCTCAGCTGATAAACTCCTCCATGTAGAACTTCTGACAGAAAGCTGGAAGAAACCATTTTGCAGGCAGTTCAATGGGAAAAAGAGAAATCACCAGTGAAGATACTCAACAGTGGACACTGCAAGCCTTATATTTGGCCAGCCAGGCCAAATGAGCCAATGGGTGCAATCGTGGCACACCTGTCATGGTGGAAACCAACTGCCCTCCAATTGGAATGGAGGCCCACTCCATGGGAGGGAATACATCCCTGATACTGAAAACCTAAAACAGGGGTAGTCATGAGCCCTAGGGGTATAACATCTGCTGCTGTCTGGCTAAATGTATATACTATGCTCATCAAATTGTCCAGTAAGCACTTCTCTTAATGTTCATATCCTTATATTAAAGCTAATATCACTTTTGGTAGAGAACCTTCTCTTTTCAGATGGCAGTGACCTTGGGATGACTCAGAAGGCATCATGGTGCTGGGAAGAAGTGACAGGAATGCTCATCACTGCAATATCTCTATGACACCTTCCAAGGCTCAGGGTCCATTGCAGAAGAGGTGGCAGAAAGAATGTAAAAGCCAAAGGAAGGGTAGGACTCCTTACAATGTGCTCCCCTCAGACACAAAATGGCCTGGATATCCATGACCTCACAGTGCCTGACACAAGACCATCATAATCAGAAGAAAAGATCATGACATCAGAATAAAAGAGAGACTGATTGAGAGGAGGCAGGGATATGATGGAGAATGGAGTTTCAAAGGGGAAAGTGTGGGGAGGGAGGGCATTACCATGGGATATTGTGTCCAATTATGGAACCTGTTCTTAAAAAGTGATTTAAAAATTGAAAAAAAAAAAAAAGAAGAAATTCTAATGTCTCTACCATCCCATAAGTACCCCTAGTGTGTAAAGCAGGGAGCTTCTGACCATTCCTATCAGAGCTCTCCTTGGGTTTTCTCAGATAAAGCCCCTCTCTACTGTTGAGCCGGATCTTCCCTGTTATTTACTTACCCACTTTTCCTGACAGTGTCTATACTCCATGTCCTCTAAGCCTGCTAATGCCTGTCCATACTACCTAACAATGTGATACCATGCCTGATTTATGTGGTGCCAGGGACTGAACCCAGGGCCTTGGATATACTACATAAGCACTCTAGGACTTCCGGTTAAGATGGCGGCGTAGGTACCATGCCAAAGCAGCCTAGGGGGGAAAAAGACCAAAAAAACTCAGCAAAATACACGCTTTTACTAAAAAGTGAGGTGTATAGGAAATTGAGGCGGCAGCGGAGAAGTAGAAGAGTTATAGAGCATCCAGAGCCCGCACAGGCGGGAAAAGCGGCTCCAGCGGCTCAGGCAGCTCGGCCAACCGCCGCAGCCGCGGCGCAGCAGAAAGCCGCCAGTCTCTTGGCTCCAGCCGCAGGAAAAGCCAGGTGCGGGATTTTCCCCTCACACCGCGCTCTCCGCAACTCGGGAAACGTGAGGGGAGAGCGGCAGTGAGCAGCGGAGGAGCAGACCGGGAGGTAGAACATGTGGAGCAGCGAGACAACCAGAGCAGCCACGGCTCCCTCCCCTCCCCCACCGCCTGAGCCCAGCTCCAGCGAACACAGCAGCAGCCCGGGACCCGGCCACGCCAACTTGGGCTGACAGCGGGACCCAAGCAGGAGCAGAGTTCGGCAGCAACTTCAGCGGCTCCAGCACCGGTACCAGCGGCCCCAGCAGCAGCAGACCCAGGAGCGGCAGTGGCGGCAGATCCCGCAGCAGCGGCTTCGGGGGGAGCAGCGGCGGTGGTCACGGCAGCGGCAGCTTCAGCAGCGGTGGTGGCTCCGGTGGTGGCAGCTATGGCAGCAGCAGAGGCAGCAGCAGCGGCTCGGTTTGCTCCGTAGGAAAAGCAAGTGCCCAGCTCCAGAAATCAGAACAGCAGCTCGACGACCCAGGCAGCAACTTGACTGAGACCAAAATCACCCAAGGTAACTGGGATTGCACCAGGGAAGGGTCTCACTTGGTCACAAGCTGACTTGGATCCTTCAACAGACCAGAAATCTAAACCTCTTTGTTGATAGAAGATCTGGTCATTATAATAACTACTCTTGCATACATACTCAGGGCTGTTTTTGATTGAATGTGTACAGTGTTAAGTTAAATTTTAGAATCTACCTGTATTTTATTCCACTCAGCCTGCTTGAATACTCCTATAGCAGGGAAACTCAACCCCTAAGAACATCTTTGTAGATACTCTGAGAGTCTTAAGAGCCACACCTAATACCTTAAGGTCCTACCCTGAAAATATATTACATCAAATCAATTGATACAGCTAAGAATACACAGCTAGCTAGAAAATCTAAGCATTAACTTAATCCAAGATGCAAAAATATATACATTATAACACAAGAAACTCTAAAAAGCAAGACGATATAAATCCACCTAAAAGTATTAATGCATCAGAAATGTCCTCCAGAGAGAAAGAGTTAGAGGAAATGCCTGAGAAAGAGTTCAAAAGAATAATTATAAATATGTTCAAAGAGGTCAAAGAACACATGAAAACAATCAAGGAAGAAATCAAAGAGGAAATCAAAGGAATCAAAGAAGAGGCAGGACACCAATTTAATGAAATGAAGAAGGCAATACAAGACATAAATAGAGAAATAGAAATAATAAAGAAAAACCAGTCAGAATTACTAGCAATGAGAACAGTAATGAAATAAAAAACTCTGTAGAAAATCTCATCAGTAGGATGGATGAGGGAGAGGACAGAATATCTAAGCTAGAAGACCAGGTGGCAGACCTAATGCAGTCCAACAAAGAGAAAGACAAACTTATAGAAAAGTATGAGTGGGAATTTCAAGATATTCGGGACACTATGAAAAGATCCAATATAAGAATTCAGGGCATAGTAGAAGGAGAAGAACTCCACTCCAGAGGCACAGTAGGCATCTTCAACAAAATCATAGAGGAAAATTTCCCCCAAATTGGGAAAGAGGTGCCAATACAGATACAGGAAGCCTTTAGAACCCCAGCCAGACAAAACCCAGAAAGAACCTCCCCTCGCCATATTATAATCAAACTTCCAAACACACAAACCAAAGAAAAATTATTGAAAGCAGTTAGAGAGAAAAATCAAGTTACTTACAAAAGCAAGCCCATCAGGATTACAGCAGATTATTCAACACAAACTTTTAAAGCCAGAAGGGCTTGGAGTGATATATTCCAAGTTCTGAAAGATAACAACTGTCAACCAAGGTTACTTTATCCTGCAAAGTTATCCATTCAAATAGATGGAGAAATAAAGACATTCCATGACAAAAGCAGGTTAAAGGAGTATTTGAAGACAAAACCAGCTCTACATAAGCACTCTATGAAGTGAGAAGACTTCCCCAATCCTAAAAATAAACCTTATAAAAAATTAAATGTTACATTTTTTCCCCATGAGGTAGAGTCTTACTCTAGCCCAGGATGACCTGGAACTCAGTCTGTAGTTCCAGGCTAGCCTCCAACTCACAGTAATCCTCCTAAATCTGCCTTTTGAGTGCTGGGATTAAAGTATACACCACCACACCCAGCTAAATGTTACATTTTTAAATCTTTGTGTGTGTGTGTGTGTGTGTGTGTGTGTGTGTGTGTGTGCCCATGTGCCACAGCATGCATGTGGAGGTGTGAGGACAACTCAGGTGTTGGTCCTTGTCTTCCAGCGAGTTTCCAAAGGTCCAAAGATGTCTTCATCTCCCATGTAACCATAGAAAGTCAGGGTTTTTTTTTTTTTTCTTGTGTGTGTGTGTGGTTTTTCAAGGTAGGGTCTTGCTCTAGCCCAGGCTGGCCTGGAATTCACTCTATAATCTCAGGGTGGCCTTGAACAACTCACGGCAATCCTCCTACCTCAGCCTCCCAATTGCTGGGATTAAAGGTGTTTGTCACCACCCCCGACTTTTTTAGTTTGTAATTTTTTTTTTTTATTAGAGAGGGAAGGAAGTACAGACAGAATGGGTTCATCAGAACCTCTAGCTACTACACATGAACTCCAGATGTGTGTGTCACTTTGCGCATGTGATTTATGGGGGTACTGAGGAATTGAACCTGGGTCCTTAGGCTTTGCAGGCAGGTGCCTTAACCACTAAGCCAACTCCCTAGCCAGAAGGTCAGGTTTTATGTGAATTCTGGGTAACCAAATTGAGGCTCTCACACTTGTGCAGCAAGCACTTTGCTGCTGAGCCTTCTCATCACCCCAGAAGTTACAATTTTTACTTATCATAGTTGAAGGACTAAGATTTTCTTATTATTTGGGTGGGTGTGGCACATGGTTTTAATTCCAACACTTGAGACACTGAGGTAGGAGGATTGCTGTGAGTTCAAGGTCAGCCAGGGGTTACCTAGTGAGTTCCAGCTCAGCCTGGGCTAGAGTAATACCCTGCCTTGAAAAAAAAAAAAAGCTTCTTTTCTCTTTTAAAAAATTTATTTGCAAGCACAGAGAAAGTATGGGGCCCCATGGCATCTTACAATGGATTCAGGCACCACTGTGCATGTGATTTTATATGGGTACTGGAGAATTGAACCCAGGTTGTCAGGCTTTGCAAACAAGCGCTTTAACTGCTGAAATATCTCTCTATCCCCAAAAGACTTTTTTTTGGAAAAGAAAAAAACTTTTTTTTAAACCACAAGTGTCTTAGGAGACATAGTGACTTAAGATATCTTCATTATCCAAAAGAAGTCAAGTTGTCTCTCTGTTGAAATTTATTATAGTCTAAATTTAAAGTCTGTCTTTTGGCAAATCTAGAAAGTAATAACTCATATTCATGTTGAATAAAAATTGCAGAAGGCCACTGTCTTGAATATGTTTGTTCCATGTTAGGAGAAAAGCAAGTAAGACTCAACAACTAAGACAGAATTTATTGGAGAAAACCTGAAAAGAGCTCTGACCAGGCAGATCAGAAACCACTTCTCTTACAGATTAGGGGCTGCTTATGGGAATGTGGGATCATTGGATTTCTTTGGTTGCATGGTAGTCCACCATGTATCAGGGATTGAGCCACTTCTGGGAAATGATAGTGGTTTGGACCATTTCTGGAAAGTGATAGTGGGGATGAGTGGTCTAGATCATTCCAGGAAGGTGATAATGGATGTGTGGTCTAGGTCATTCCAAGAACATGATAATTGGAAGGGGTGGTTTGGATCACTCTTGGGAAATAAGAGAGTTACAATGAAATGGCAGAGTCCAAAAATGGAGACATTCTGGTTCTAACATCCCAGGCCCTTTACAGAATAGGCAAAATAATCAAACTGGAGCGGCTCAAGCTAAATAAAGTTTCTTGTCTCCAAGATGAATTGCTCATCTGATTTTCTGAGAAATCAAGATTAGAGGGAGAGAGCTAAATTTTCCATACAATCCAATTTCTTTTGCGTGTGTGTGGTTGGGGGGGGGTTATTGGGTAGAAAGAAAGGAAAAGAAGAAAGCTGGTGCACTGGGTCTGCATCTCAGAGTTCAGGATCTCAAGATGCAACCCTGATCTATTGGGAGTGTCAGCTTTTATTGGAAATAACCACATGATGTTTATAGTAAAAACAGGATCAAGAGTTAAACCCTCAAAGCTGCATACTGTTAAATCTGAGGGGGCGGGGGAGCTATTACAAGAAGTCACAAGGTTACATAGGTCACACAGGTGGAACTTAGGCAAGAAACATCCTATGAGATGTAATCACAAAGATATTTAGAAACAAAGAGATACAGGGAGGTCATGGTACATTGCACAGAGAGATCATCCCATTCCTTAGGCAACAGTAAACAGCTGCATTGCATAAAGGGATCATCCCCTTCCTTTCACATTCCATTTTCCATTTCCCCATCTGATATGACACTAAGTCAAATTTTTGACTTGTAAATAAAAGTGTCTAGGGTGTTTTCATCTAAGGAGGTGTATTGTGTCCACAATACCATGAGTTTAATAGAATTTATTCTATTCTTTGTATATCTACTTAGAGCATTAATAATGCATGGTCCTATGGTAAGGCCTAAGAACAGGGGGCAGCAGTAGAAGAGACAAGGGAAGTTAGCCATGGAGATCAACTGAACATAGGCTGAAACCAATTACTAGTGGCTTGTCTCTAAAGTTATTTTTCTTTGAGATTGTCTCTAACTAAAGCCAATGTATTTCAGATTATTCCTGACTTACTGGCACAAAAGCAACAAGTTTTACCTAAAGCCACACATAGGCCTGCTTGTTCTAATGTCCTAATAGGTGTCTCTTGATGGAACTCCGTAGCTGAGCTGAAATGGGTGGGGGCAAACAGGGTGTGTCTGAAAAGCAGCCTTGATTGCTGGAACAATGGACTCCTGGACTCTTTGTAAGAGTTGGATAGAAAGGAGTCTTTCACTAGTAAAGTCAGTTATCTGTTCAAGACCCATCCTGGGCAGGATGGGGGGAGAGGTTCCATACATAATTTTAAATGGAGTAATTCCTTTTACCTAAGGGTACACCTGGCCCTTAACAGGGCGGAAGGAAAGGAGTCCCACCCATCCTTCACTGGTCTCTAGGGTTAATTTAGTTAAAGTCTCCTTCAAGGTCTGATTCATCCTTTCTACCTGTCCTGAATTTTGGGGATCTAAGGCACAATGTAATTTCCAATTAATCCCCCACAGCTAGGTTAATTCTCTAGTGATGTGACACAAAGGCAGACCCACTCACTATGATCTTATCCTGAGGCACAAGCCATTGTGGGGGGCGGGTGGAATTATCTCCTCGAACAGTCCCTTAGTCACTATTTGGGCTGTGTCAGATCGGTAAAGCTTCCACCCATCCTGAAAAGGTATCAACTTCAACAAGTAAATATCTAGATCCATACTGATCTGGCTTAACCTTGGTGAAATCAACTTCCCATTATCTACCAGGCTCTGTCTCCCACTCTCTTACCCCCATTGGTGGTACCTTACCAGAGGAGGCATTTGTCTGTTGGCAGGCCTGACAGCAGGTGGTGATGTCCTTGATGACTGAGTCCATACCTGGGAAGAAAAACTCTTTTCTTATTGGCTTAGCTAGCTTGTTGTTTCCTAAGTGGGTAGTTGCTTAGCCAGTCTCTGTCCTAGGGCTATATAAGCCAATTCCTATTGGTATGGTAAGGAAGGACCTTAAGCTTTTTAGATGTTATTTTATTTTAATTAATAAATTTATTTATTTGACAGAGAAAGAGGGAGAGAGAATGGCTGTGCCAGGGCTTCCAGCCACTGCCAACGAACTCCAGATGCATGCACCCCCTTGTGCATCTGGCTAACATGGGTCCTGGGGAATTGAATCTGGGTCCTTTGGCTTTTCAAGTAAATGCCTTAACTGCTAAACTATCCCTCCAGCCCAGGACCCTCAGCTTTAATTTTTGCACAGAAGTGACTGAAAAGAATTTCAAATTAATTAATCAGTTATTTTCCAGTTATTTCCTAGCTCCCACATTGCAAAAGAATGTAACTTTCAACCGGGTGTGGTGGCCAACCTGTAATCCCAGCACTAGTGAGGAGAAGGTAGCAAGATTTTTGGTTCAAGGCAAGCTTGGGCTACATAGTGAAACTTTCAAAACAATAAAACAAAAAATAAACATTGGATCTCATTCTGTATCATATAAGAGCCCTTAGGGATTCAAAGTACATTATGAGGTCTAGTACATGCTATAGTAATCTTATTATTTATTCCATTAGGGAAAGTTCTTTATATGCTATACTTATCCATAAACCTTTCAAAGGTAGGAGCAACAAAAGACACACTGCTATACTCCTTTCAGCAGGCTGAGTAACTCAAATACTTGGCACAAATAAAAGTTTCAGTGGTAGATGTTAAAAAAAAAAATCATATGATTCCTGAGAGTCCTCAGAAAATAGTCCTGGTAATGGAATAAATTTGTCTGGCATGGCATAATTTTATAAGAGCATTCCAAGCATCTTAAGTTTGGTAGTAGCTGAAGGACTAATAACAAATCTACTGTAATCCCATTTACTTGGGAAACTAAGGCAGGAGGACTGCATGGTCAGCCTGTAGTACATAGTGAGGTCTATTTTAAAAAGAAAAGGCCAGTGATTTCAAGTGTAGAGCACTTTCTTAGCATGCATGAGGCCCTTGGTTCAGTTTTTAGTACTGCAAAAATAAAATACAGCATTCGGGAGGCAGAGGTAGGATCATCACCATGAGTTCGAGGTGACCCTGTGACTACATAGTGAATTCCAGGTCAGCTTGGGCTAGAGTAAGACCCTGCCTCAAAAAAAAAAAGGGGGCTGAGGGATGGCTTAGCGGTTAGGGTGTTTGCCTGCAAAGCTAAAGGACCCAGGTTCAATTCTCTAAGACCCACATAAGCCAGATGCACAAGGTGGCACATGTGTCTGAAGTTCATTTACAGCAGCTGGAGGCCCTGGTGCACTCATACTCTCTCAAATAATAAATAGAAATATTTGTAAAAGAGCTGGAGAGATGGCATAGTGGTTAAGGTGCTTGCCTGCAAAGCCAAAGGATCCAGGTTTGATGCTCCAGGACCCATGTAAGCCAGATGCACATGGTAGCACATGCATCTAGAGTTCATTTGCAGTGGCTGGAAGCCCTGGCATGCCCATTCTCTCTATATATCTGCCTCTTTCCCTCTCTCTATCTCAAATAAATAAATAATTAAATAAAATTTTAAAATACATTAAAAAAAATTGAGGCCAGCCTGAGAGTACAGAGTGAGTTCCAGGTCAGCTTGGGCTAGATGGAGACCTAGCTCAGAAAAACAAAAACAAAAACAAAAACAAAAACAAAAAAAAACAGTCGCATGCATCTGGAATTCTGTATTATTGTTTTTGGTTTTTCAAGGTAGTGTCTTGTTCTAGTCAAGGCTGACCTGCAATTCACTATGGAGTCTCAGTGACAAGGGGTCCTGAGGACACACACACAGTGTAAATAGATACATTTATTTTTTTTTTGGAGGCAGAGTCTCACTCTAGCCCAGGCTGACCTACATCTCACTCTGTAGCCCCACGCTGGCCTCAAACTCACAGTAATTCTCCTACCTTAGCCTCTAGAGTGCTGGGACTAAAGGCAAGTGCCACCATTGCAAGCAAGTAAAGATGTTTTATTTTTTAAAATATTTTTACTTATTAGAGTGAGAGAATGGGCACACTAGGGCCTCCTGCTACTGCAAATGAGCTAGAGACAGATGTGCCACTTTGCATATCTAGCTTTATGTCAGTACTGGGGAATTGAACTCAGGCTGTCAGGCTTTACCAAATGCCTTGTTAACTACTGAGCCATCTCTCCAGATCCAATAAAAAATATTAAAATAAGGGTTGGAGAGATGGCTTAGTGGTTAAGGTGTTTGCCTACAAAGCCAAAGGACCAAGTTCACTTCCCCAGTACTCACATAAAGCCAGATGCAACACGAAGTTGGAGTTCATTTGCAGTGGCTAGAGGCCCTGCCACACCCTTTCTCTCTCCCTCTCTCAAATAAATAAAAAAAAAAAAAGCTAGGCATGGGGCTGGAGACATAACTTAGCGCTTAAGGTACTTGCCTGCAAAGCCTAAGGACCCAGGTTCAACTCTACAGGTCCCATGTAAACCAGATGCACATGGTAGAGCATGCATCTGGAGTTTGTTTGCAGTAGCTAGAGGCCTTGGCATGCCCATTCTTTCCCTCTCTGTCTGTCTCTAATAAATACATAAATAAAAATAATTCAGAAAAAAAAAAGCCAGGCATGGTGGTACAGCAGAGCTGATATTTTTATATAGATGCCACCATTTCTTCTTCTCCTAATACAACCTTTCTCACTTCCTGGACAGCCCCTGATTTCCACCTATCAAAAAAAAACCAAAACTTTTTTATTTATTTGAGACTAGAGAAAGAAGGAGAGAGATGGGGGGGGGGCAGGGAGGGAGGATGGGCATGCCAAAGCCTCTTGCCATTGCAAATGAACTCCAGATACATGTGACACTTTTTATCTGGTTTTACTTGGGTACTGGGGAATTGAACCCCTACCATTAGGCTTTTCAAGCAAGCAATTTAAGCACTGAGTCAACTGTCCAGCCCCTCTGCTGTATTTTTGTTTTTGTTTTTTCAAAGTAGTGTCTTGTTCTAGTCAAGGCTGACCTGGAATTCACTATGGAGTCTCAGGGTAGCCTTCAACTCAGTGATCCTCCTACCTCTGCCTCCCAACTGCTGGGATTAAAGGTATGCTCCACCATGCCTGGCTTTTTTAAAGTTTAAATATTTTTATTTATTTATCTGCAAATAGAGACATACAGAGAGAATATGGGCATGCTAAGGCATAGTACTATTATAAACAAACTCTAGATGCATGCACCACTTTATGCATCTGATTTTATTTGGGTACTAGGAAATCAAACCTCAGGTCATTAATCTTTGCAAACAAGCACCTTAACTGCTGAGCCATCCTCCAGTCCTTTAATTTATGAGAGAGAGAGAGGAGAGAGAGGGGTGGGGAGAGGGAGAGAGAGAGAGAGAGAGAGAGAGAGAGAGAGAGAGAGAAAATGGGTGCACCTGGGGCCTTTAGCCACTGCAAATGATCTCCAGACACATGCACTACCATGTGAATCTGGTTTATGTGGGTCCTGGGGAATAGAACCTGGGTCCTTAGACTTTGTAGGGAAGTGCCTTAACCACTAGGCAACCTCTCCAGCCCCTGCCTTTTTTTTCTTTTAGGTAGGGTCTTGCTCTAGCCCAGGCTGACCTGGAATTCATTTTGCAATCTTAGAGTGTCCTGAAACTCACAATGATCCTGCTATTTCTGCCTTCAGAGTGCTGAGATTAAAGGTGTGTGCCATCACACCCAGCTCTTTTCATTCACCAACTAGTTTTTCACCAACTTTTGGTCAATATTCTCCATGTTATGTTCTGTCCTAAACTGTGTGTCTTCTGGGGGCTGGGGAGATGGCCTTTGCTTGCTAGGGCCTGCTAGCCCCCATTTAATTCCCTAGACATCTATATTAAGCTGGACAGGTAGCAGCAAGAGATCAAAAGACACACACACACACACTTAAAATGAAGATTAACCAGCTTTGTTAACCCTACCTCTCACCTTAGGTTCCCATTTGTAAAAATGGAGAAAGAAGCTACAGTCTTTACAAACTTAGAAGAATATGATGAAGGGGGCTAGAGAGATTGCTTAGTGGTTAAGGTACCTGCCTGTGAAGACTAAGGACCCAGGTTCAATACCCTAGTACCCACATACCAGATGCACAAGGGGTACATGCATCTGGAGCTTGTTTGCAGTGGCTGGATGCCCTGGAATGCTCATTGTCTCTATCTGCCTCTCTCTCAAAACGTATAAATAAAAATTTTAAAAATGAATCTGATGAAGGATGGGTGGCCGTGGTAGCTCATATCTTTAATCCCAGCACTCGAGAGGCTGAGCTAGGAGGATCACCATGCGTATGAAGCCAATCTGAGTACAGAGAGTGTTCCAGGTCAGCCTGGGCTAGAGTGACACCCTGCCTTGGAAAACAAAACAAAACAATATGTTGGAGGATCTGAACATGACAGCATGTCTATAATTCCAGCATTCAGCTGAGCCAGGATTCCGAATTGCCTGGGCTACACAATGAGACTCAAAAAGCCCATCATGCACACAAGTTCATCATGCACACAAGTGATGTAGAGGCAGCACAGGTGATGCCAAGTGAATGAGAAGATGTGCCAGCACAAACAGATTACATATTCCAGATGAAGGGTCATCTTTTTGTGTTTGCTTTTGTTTTTTCAAGGTAAGGTTTCACTGCAGTCCAGGTTGAGCCGGAACTCACTCTGTAGTTCCAGGCTTGCCTTGAATTTAGTGATACTCCTACGTCTGCCTCCTGAGTGCTAGGATTAAAGGTGTGTGCCACCACCCTTAGCTCCTTTTTTTGAGTATAGAAAGCCTGGAATTCATTTACCATGCTATAGAGAAGACAGGCACATACACTATTGTGTGAGGATTTGCACACTGTGAGAAATGTTACAAGTGGATTTGAAACCTTAGGCAAAAAAAAAAAACACCAGGAAGATTTCCAGGAGCATATGCAGTAAGAGGAAGCACTCACTCATGGAGAAGGTGCTCCAAGCACCAGGGAGAGCTTGTGAGCTACTGTTAGTGCATGTCCCATTTTCCTCACAATCGAGGAACTGAACTCAGAGAGGCCAAACAATTAATGGTCAATAAAGGTGATGATGGTATGCTTTATAGATTTATTTTTTCAGTACTGTGGAACCTAGGGCCTCAGGCATGTTGGGCAAGCACTCTACCACTGAGCTACATCAACTATCCTATTTTTTTTTACCTTTCTCCCAATGGGTCTTTCTTTCTTTCTTCTTTCTTTCTTTCTTTCTTTCTTTCTTTCTTTCTTTCTTTCTTTCTTTCTTTCTTTCTTTCTTTCTTTCTTTTTCTTCTTTTTCTCATCCCCCTCCTCCTTCTTTTTTCGCTTGTTTTTCAAGGTAAGGTCTTGCTCTAGCCCAAGCTCACCTGGAATTCACTATGTAGTCTCAGAGTGGCCTCGAACTAACAGCGATCCTCCTACCTCTGCTTCCCAAATGCTAGGATTAAAGGTGTGCGCCACCACGCCCGGCTCCAGGTTGGCTTTGAAACTCACTGTGATCTTCCGACCTCAGCCTCCCAAGTCTCTAATGATGTTTCTAATTGAATACTAACAGTATGCCCAGCACTGTGCTATGTCCTTTATATATATGGTCTCATTTAAGACAACTATAAGCCTTTGAAGTGGGTGTCACCTTCCTTTTAGAGATAAGTCAACTAAGGTTCACAGAGGTTAAGAGACTTACACAGTTGGTCCTGTGTTTGAACCTAAACCCTAGTTTCTTCCTCTTTTACATTCCCACATTAGCAGCTGAGATGAGGGCCCCTCCAGGTGGCTATGCATTCAGTGGTCCACTGAGGACTCTTTTGTAACATGCTATGTTGCAATCTTGACTGAATTTCTGTCATGTGCTTACCTGTGTCAAATTATTTTGTTTCATAATGAAAGCTTCTCAAAGCACAATGTCCTAGGACCATGTGGGTAGCTTCCTGTGATTCATGACACTTCATCCTGGTGTTGATAAAGACATTTCAAAGGTAGACAAAAGAACCAGATGACAGGGCAAGGTGGACTGTGGGTCATTTAGTGTGTTGCTGAAAGCCTTATTTTCTGTGGAAATTTACAGAACTAATTCTTAGTATAGAATATAGAAACCTTGTGGATATACTAAAATCTACTTCAGAGTGCAGGTGGGGCTCACAGTTCTTTTTTTTGTGGGGGGGGGTCTTACTCTAGTCAAGGTTGACCTGGAATCCACTATGTAGTCTCAGGGTGGCCTTGGACTCACGGTGATCCTCCAACCTCTGCCTCCCGAGTGCTGGAATTCAAGGTGTGTGCCACCATGCCTGGCTTCTTTTGGTTCTTGAAATGGTACCTTATGGGGCCGATCAGATGGTTCTATGGTTAAAGGTCCCTGTTTGAAACAGTATCTTGCTACATTTCCCAGGTTGGTCTCCTGGGCTTCCAACACTGGGACTACAGGCACATGCTCCACCTGACCAGCCTAGCAGTATTTTTATATTTATTATTTTTTGGTATTTCTATTAGTTTCTTGAGGTAGGATTTCATTGTAGTCCAGGCTGACCTGGAATTCACTATGAAGTCTCAGGAAGCCCTCTAACTCAAGGTGATCCTCCTACCTTTTCCTCCCAAGTGCTGGGAATTAAAGGTGTATGCCACCATGCCCAGTGCAACATGTTTTAAAATATTTTAAAGTTTATTTTTATTATTTGCAAGCAGAGAGAGAGTATGAATATGAGCACACACCGCGGCCTCTACCTGCTGCAAATGAGCTCCAGCTGCTTGTGTCACTCTGTGCACCCCACTTTTTTATTTTTGGTTTTCGAGGTAGACTCTCACTCTAGCTCAGGCTTACCTGGAATTCACTATGTAGTCTCAGGGTGACCTTGAACTCATGGAGATCCTCCTACTTTTGCCTCCTGAGGGCTGGGATTAACCTTGTGCATCCCACTTTATGTGGGAACTGGGGAATCAGTCTCAGATCATCAGGCTTTGCAAGCAAGTGCCTTAACTGCTGAGCAATGTTTTAATAAGCTTTCCAAGGTGATTCGGTTGCATACTCCTGTCTTTCAACCTCTGCAAAGAATTATCAATGATATTTTACACAGCATATGGCAGGAAGGAGAGGAAGATTTAACACGCCCAGCTCCTTCTCTGTTTCCTTCTGAAAGGCTGGCTGAAGGAGCTCAGAATAAGGTCTACTGAACACTGAGATATTTTAGCAGATGAGTCTATGGAACAAATGTTGGCACAGGGGTTGTTGACCTGAGTGTGCTGTCTTGCCAATTCTGTGTGTGGAGAAGCAACAGAAGAGGAACTGGGTTGGCATGATACTGTATCTGGCTCTGTCGCTTGCTCTCCAATACAGAACAGTCAGGAATTTAGAGCAGGCTCTTCTCCATGGTGTCCGTACTGTCAGTTACTTCACCCTCTCTGGAAAGCAGGCAGCCAGTGGAGGGAAGGTAGGATGCAAAGGCATATCATGCCATGTCTGTGGAGGAGGCATATCTCTGCGAGATTTTGTACTTTTTCTTGCAGTGGGAAAATAACAGAAATGGATTTTTACTTTAGCAGTATTTCCAGCGACTGCATAGGAAAAAGGTACACGAGATGGCGACTTACAGGTGATTATGGTACTACTTGGGGCGGGAAATTGAGGGCTGTGTGTAAAGTGAAACAGAATTAAGAGACTATGCATCAGGATTGTGGCTCACTCCTCTAATCCCAACAATAGGAACGGAGGTCAGAAGATCTTTAGTTCAAAACCAGCCTGGGCTACATACAAAGCCTTATCTCAGAAACAAGACAAAAAGCAAAGGGGGCAGGAGGGGGAAGAGTGTGGGCTGGGAATATGTGGGGGATAGGGAAAAGAGACAGCCTACTGGACTTGGTGAGTTGGAGTGTGTAGGGAGGCGAGTAACACACCCTGGTCACACACGTCCTGGAATTATAAGGTTCTGAGCACAAGTGAACCACATCCCTGTCCTCTCTCTTCCCCAGGGAACTGTTTTAAGAGCCAGGGTTCAAAACTCCTGCTTAAATGTAACTAGCGTGGAGGGGATTCAAGTGCCTGTTAAGGTTCTATCCCAGACGCCTAAAATTGTCTGGCATGTAATAAGGGCTCACCACTCCCTCCCCACTTCCTTTTTTTGGGACAAGATCTTGCTACATAGCACATTGTTAATGATCCCCTTGCCTTAACCTCTAGAGTGCTGAGATTAGAGGCACTACCGTGTAGGTTTAATGTATGAATGAACAAATTAATGAGGCTTCGTTTCAAGCCTCCTTTCCCAAGTGTACGTGGAAAGGTTGCATAATGGAATCACATAACCTCGAACGGACGCAGAGCAGGCGCTCAACAAGTTGTGATTTTCCTTCCTCTCCACCGCCGACCGGGTCCCCGGGAGGTTTCCTTTCCCCGCGACGTCTCCGCCAGCCGGCGCCCCCGCAGCGGTCGGCGGGTCGCCGGGGCACGTGGGCCGGGAGCGGAGAGGAGGGGGCGCGGCGGCGGTCGCGCGGAGCCGGGCTCCCGGCTTACGTAAGGAGCGGCCGGCGGGGGTTCGGAGGCTGCGCGGCCCAGCGGGACGCGGGCTGGAGTCCCGTCCCCCTGGCCGACGTGCGTGCTCCCAGAACCCCGGGACCGAGCGAGCGGGCTTCGCCCCGGGCCGGGGCCGGGGGAGGGGGCGAGCGGGGGGCTGCGCGCGGGCGGGGCCGCTCGGGATGCGGCCTCCGCACTGCCCACCGGCGGGGGCTCCAGGCCGCCCAGCGCGCAGAGCCGCCCCGGCCCGAGTCTCCGGCGGCAGGGATGAGCGGCTGCGGGGCGCGCGCTGGCGGGAGGGCCCGGCCGACCTCTGACCCCGGCCAATTTCGGGGGCGGGGGCCCTGGCGCTCCCCCAAGACGCGGCCGGGGCGCGAAGGTGGCGGAGGGCGGGGCCGGGCGGGGTTGGCTTAAAGGTCTCTCCTTCCCGGGGCAGGGGCGGCGGGCGAGTCATCGCGCGTCCAGGCGCCGAGCGGAGGCCGGGAGAAGTTCGTGGGCCATGGCTTCCAAACTCCTGCGCGCGGTCATCCTCGGGCCGCCCGGCTCGGGCAAGGGCACCGTGTGCCAGAGGATCGCCCACAACTTCGGCCTCCAGCATCTCTCCAGCGGCCACTTCTTGCGGGAGAACCTCAAGGCCAACACGGGTGAGGGGCTGCGGGCCGGGGCGGGACAGCGGGGGGATCCAGTCGCAGGGCACGGCCGCGGGCTCGGGTCGCCTGGGCGCCGGCGCCCTGCCCCCGCCCCGCCGCGCCCGCGTGGTCGGGTGGCTCGTACGTGCCGCGGCGCATGCAGCCGGTGCTCGGCGCCCGCGCGGCTGGACCGCGCCGGGGCGGAGACCGAGGCTGGCGGGGCGTAGGCGGGGAGGTGCCCGGCGCGCCCGGGGGAGAACCCCCAGCACCTGGCCGAGCGAGCGAGCCGGTCTGCGGAGCCCCCAGCCTGCTCGCACGCAGCTTCCTGCAGGCGGAGCCCCTCTGTCCCTCCGTCCTGCCACGGTCTCACGGAACCGCGCGTCCCGGTCCCCAGCGGGATCCCCGGGCAGCCACCTGTGAGAATCGCGCCCGGTGACGCGCGGGGACGCCGTGGCAGAGCCGCTGCGTGGCTGGAAAAGGCCGTTGTGTCCGTGCGGAGGTCCAAGGCATATTGTCTGTCCCCCATCACTCCTTCCTCCCCCAGCTGGGGTTTGTCTGATGGGAGACTAGAGAGACTCGTTCTAATAATTGCGTTTTGAAGTCAGCTTCAAAATGGAAATGGAACTGGCTCCTTGGGAACGTCTCTCTGGGCAGGCGCGGGGAAGTTGGGGCACCTCGTCCCTTACTCTGACAAGTTCCTCTCCTCTCTCCTACCACTTCGCTTTTACACCAGTTTCAAATGGTTTATCATTAAAAGGCAAGAGAGTTGTGGTGGTGCTGCGGGACGCATGCCCTTCTTGGCATGCAGATGTTTGTAATCACCAACTCTCCCATGAAAACGAGTTAGTGTCTTATCGGGTCCTTTACTCGTTCTTGTACGGTGTCGTAGGCGCTCGTTATGGGTTAATTGTCCAGGAATCTGAATTTCAAAAGCTCCTGTTAGTGCGAACAGGTGGGTGGAAGGCTGAGTTGGAGCACCCAGGGAAATTACTTGGAGCATGTCCCAGGCAGCTCAGCAACCTCTTAAACAGGTTGTAAAAGCAAGTCTTTATTTGTGACTCTTCAGGATGAGTGCCCTATGTCGCAAGTGAAAGTGGTTTGTGAACAAGGTTGCATTTTGTTTGTTTGTTTGTTTGTTTGTTTTGTTTTAAGAGGCTGCGTCTCACTGTAGCTGAGGTTGACCTGGAACTTACTCTGTAGCCCCAGGCTGGACTCACCTCGATCTTCCTACCTCTGCCTCCCAAGTGGGGGGATTAAAGATGTGCACTACTACCTCCAACTAGATTGCATTTTCAATGACCGGTTGCCTTGAGTGCCACCGCTCCACCACACACACCTCACCGAGCTACCCCCAACCAATTTTGTGACAGGGTTTCTCTGCCCTGGCCTTGGACTTGGACTTGTGATCCTCCTTCCTCAGTGGCTGGTGTTACATGACATTACCTCCCCCCCCCCCGCCTCCCCCCCCCCCCCCCCGTGCTGAACACAGGGCTTTGTGAATGTTAGGCAAGGGAGCCTCATCCCTAGATGTAGGTTTTTTTTTTTTAAACACCTCATTCAAATGCCCATTACTCCTTCAGATTTTGGAATGGCGCAGCCTGAGGGCTTGGGTGTACATTGAGCTCCACATGAGGAGATGGAAGTGGTGAGGGATGAGAAAAGCTAGCATGACATTTGCCCACTTCCTGACTTTCTCATTTGACTTGGCCGCTTGGAGGGCCTCATACTGTCCATCCCAGGGCTAGTGGTCCTTACATTTATTTTGGTTTTTCGTGGTAGAGTCTTGCTCTAGCCCAGGTTGACCTGAAATTCACTATGTAGCCTCACGGTGGCCTTGAACTCATGATCATCCTTCTACCTCCGCTTCCCAAGTGCTGGGATTAAAGGTGTGTGCCACCATGCCTGGCCCAAGTTATTTATTAAAAAGATTTTTTTTTTAAATTTTTGTCCCACTAGGGCCTTTTGGCTATTTTTGCAAACGAACCCCAGATGCATGTCCACTTTGTGTCCAGCTTTTCATGGGTATCAAGGAAGGGAAACCAAACCAGCAGGCTTTGCAAGCAATCACCTTTATCTGCTGAGCCATCTCGCATCCTCTTTTCCAAAAAAATAAAAAATAAGTAAATAAAAAGGGAAAAATGCTTTCTCTGCATCTAATGAGATGATCATGTGATTTTTGTCCTTCAGTCCATTTATATAATGTATTACATTTGTCGATTTGCGTATGTTGAACCATCCCTGCATTTCTGGGATAAAGCCTACTAGGGGTGAATGATCTTTCTGATATATTCTTGTATTTTGTTTGCCAATATTTTGTTGAAAATTTTTGCATCTATGTTCATGAGGGAGATTAGTCTGTAATTTTCTTCTTTTGTTCTATCTTTGCCTGGTATTGGTATCAGAATTTACAAGCAAGTGCTTTAACTGTTGAGCCATCTCTCTAACCCTTCCTTCTGGTTATTTATTTATTTTTGGTTTTGGTTTTTCGAGGTAGGGTCTCACTCTAGCCCAGACTGACCTGGAATTCACTCTCTATTCTCAGGGTGGCCTTGAATTCATGGTGATCCTCCTACCTCTGCCACCTGAGTGTTGGGATTAAAGGCGTGTGCCACCACACCTGGCTTTGAGGCAGGATTTGCTCTATATCTGGAACTTCCTCTGCAGTTCCAGGTTACCCTTGAACTCACTGAAATTCCTGCCTCAGCCGTCTGGCTTCGGTGATTAAAGGAATGACCATCACACTTGGCTCCCTTTTCCATTTTTTGAGGCAAGCCCAATAGACTCCCCCCCCCTTATTTATTCAAATGAGAGAGAGAGAGAATTGGCGTGTTGGCACACCAGGGCCTCCAACCACTGTAATTAAACTCCAGACCTTGTGCACATGTGTCACCTTGTGTGCTTGTGTCACCTTGTGTGTCTGGCTTATGTGGGACCTGGAGCTGAACATGGTTCCTTAGGCTTTGCAGGAAAGTGCCTTATTTGCTAAGCCATTTCTCCAGCTGTTTTTTTTTTTAATTTTTAAAAAATGTTTTTATTTATTTTAGAGGGAGAAGGAGTGGGAGACAGAGAGAGAGAGACAGAATAGGTGCACCAGGGCCTCTAGCCACTGCAAATGAACTCCAGATGCATGTGCTACTTTGTGCATCTGGTAATGTGGGTCCTGGGGAATCGAGTTCTTAGGCTTCACAGGCAAGCACTTAACCGCTAAGCCATCTCTCCAGCCCCCCCATTGGAATTTTGATGGGGATTGCATTAAATGTGTAGATTGCTTTTGTTAAGATTGCCATTTTCACAATACTAATTCTTCTGATCCAGGAACAAGGGATGCTTTCTATTTCCTAGGGTCTTCTGCAATTTTTCACTTGATAGTTTTAAAGTTTTCATTGTAGAGATCCTTCACTTCCTTGGTTCAACTTATTCCAAGGTACTTTTTAAAATTTTTTTGGTTTTTCAAAGTAGGGTCTCACTCTAGCCCAGGCTGACTTGGAATTCACTAGGTAATCTCAGGGTGGCCTCGAACTCATGGTGATCTTCCTACCTCTGCCTCCTGAGTGCTGGGATTAAAGGTGTGCACCACCACACCTGGCTTTTATTTATTTTTTTGATGCAATTGTGAATGAGTTCCAAGTCAGCTTGTGACTAAGTGATACCCTTCCCTAATGTACAACAGAAGAGGAAGCAAAGCCACTATAATTCAAGAAGCAACAAATAACAAGCCCAAATATATAGCTTATTTAAGAGTGGCAAATCCGACCATCCAGCAGATTTAACATATAACTCATCCTGATATGGAAGGTGCAATTAGTACTTCCAGTTCAGGCCTATATACCAAGTTTATTTGGTGGGTACTGATCTGGTGTAATCCTAGTTACCTTTTGGCTTGATTTTGGTCTCAGTTATGCTGTGCTCCTGTTTGGGTCCCACTTTGGTGCACTGTGAGTTCAAGTAGGCTGGCTGGGTTGCTGGATCACTGCTCTGGTTGCTGGTGCTGGGTGCTGTGATCTCCCTTCCCCTGGTCTCTGGTACTTTTGGTATTTCCCTTTACCTTGGCCCAGTTCACAACACAGTCCATCCTCCATTCACACTGGGCTCCCTGATACCACTTACTCTTATTCACCTGGAGTCGCTTCTCCACACAGTGTGCAAAAAGAAAAATCACCTTTTAGAAAATAATTCCTTCATGTTACTGTACTATTTAAAACCCTTCAGTGGCTTCATAGTGCCTTCAGAATAAAATCCACCTTCAGTAGGTTCCTCAAGGCTCTATTGGATCTGGCATTTGCTCATGTCTGTGATGTGAATACATCCCTCTGCCGTAGGCTCCTTTCTTCAAGTTCTTCACACTGCATGATCTCATCCTAGGACTCTACCTAGAACACTGCTTCTAAGTCATCATGTTCTCATTCCTTCTGTGTGGTATGAATCAGATCATTCAAACTCCTGTAAAGGCCTTCTTAATCACATAATTTAGGACAACTACCAGAACTCAAATTGTTAACTCATCACCACTTCATAATATAAATCTCACCTCTAATGCTGTTCTAGTGCTTTCACAAGTACTGTGACCTTTATTATTTTTTTTATTATTTTTTTATTTGAGAGCGACAGACACAGAGAGAAAGACAGGTAGAGGGAGAGAGAGAGAATGGGCGCGCCAGGGCCTCCAGCCTCTGCAAACGAACTCCAGATGCGTGCGCCCCCTTGTGCATCTGGCTAACGTGGGACCTGGGGAACCAAGCCTCGAACCGGGGTCCTTAGGCTTCACAGGCAAGCGTGCTTAACCACTACGCCATCTCTCCAGCCCGTGTGACCTTTTTTTGTGGGCACTTCTTATGAATAGGGATAGAATAGGTACTCAAAGATATCCGCTGATGTGGCTGGAGAGATGGGTTTGCTGTTAAGGCAATTGCCTGTAAAGTCTAAGGACCCAAATATCATTCTCCGGTACCCATGTAAGTCAGATGCACAAAGTGGCACATTTGTCTGGAGTTCATTTGCAGTGGCTAGAGTCCCTTGTGCACCTATTCTGTCTATCTGCCCCACCCTCTCAAAAAAAAAAAATAAGATGTCTGAGCTGGAGAGATGGCTAAGTGGTTAAGGTGCTTGCCTGCAAAGCCAAAGGACCTTTGTTCGGTTCCTCAGGACTCATGTAACCCACATGCACAAGGGGGTACATGCATTTGGAGGTTGTTTGCAGTGGCTGGAGGCTCTGGCTTGCACATTCTCTCTCTCTCTCTGCACCCCCCTCAGATAAATAAAAAATAAATATAAAAAATATATCTGCCGAGTACTGTTTTTTTTTTTTCTTTAAATTATTGAGTACTGTTTTTGAAACAGAGTCTCATGCAGCCCAGGTTGGCCTAATACAAGCCTATACACCCGCTCCTTGAGAGGCTGCGGCAGGACAATCATGAGTTCAAGGGCAACCTGGGCTATATTTGAAAAGATCCTGTCTCAAAAAAGGGCGGGCTGCAGAGATGGCTCAGTAGTTAAGGAGTCTGCCTGCAAAGCCTAATGAGCCAAGCTTTAGGCCCTGGTGCACCCATTCTCTTTCTCCCTCCCTTCCTCTATCTCTCATTATCTCTCTACATTTGAAAATAAATAGATTTAAAAAAAAACAGAGAAACAAAAAACAGGAAAACGTTCACAGTACATCTTAGTGGGAGGAAAATTCAAAATTCAACTCTTTCTCTGTCAAATAAATAAATAAAATATTTTTTTTTAAATTTTTTTGTTGTTCATTTTTTATTTATTTATTTGAGAGCAACAGACACAGAGAGAAAGACAGATAGAGGGAGAGAGAGAGAATGGGCGCGCCAGGGCTTCCAGCCACTGCAAACGAACTCCAGATGCGTGCGCCCCCTTGTGCATCTGGCTCACGTGGGACCTGGGGAACCAAGCCTCGAACCGGGGTCCATAGGCTTCACAGGCAAGCGCTTAACCACTAAGCCATCTCTCCAGCCCAAATAAAATATTTTTTAAAAAAGAGTGATTTGACTTATTTCTGCTTTTTCGTTTCTTTTTATAATTTAAAAAAAATTTTTATTTATTTGAGAGCAAAAGAGAGAGTGAAGGAGGGAGAGAGGGAGAGGGAGGGAGGGAAGGAGGGAGAGAGGAAGAGGGAGAGAGTAGGTATGCCAGGACTTCTAGCCACTGCAAACGAACTCCAGGCACATATGCCCCCTTGTGCATCTGGCTAATGTAGGTCCTAGGGATTGAGCCTTGAACTGGGGTCCTTAGGCTTCACAGGCAAGCACTTAACTGCTAAGACATCACTCCACCCTCTTTTCTTTTCTTTTTTTTTTTTTTAGTATTTCATATATATATATATATATATATATATATATTTCTTTTATATATATATATATTTCTTTTATATATATATATATATATATTTCTTTTATATATATATATATATGTATAAGTATAAGTATAAGTATTCTCATTCTCATGCAGAAGCACAATCATCTGTAGCTAGGATCCACCTATGAGAGAAAACATGTGGCGCTTGGCTTTCTGGGCCTAGGTTACCTCACTTAGTATAATCCTTTCCAGATCCATCCATTTTTCTGCAAATTTCATAACTTCATTTTTCTTTACTGCTGAGTAGAACTCCATTGTATAAATGTGCCACATCTTCATTATCCACTCATCAGTTGAGGGACATCTAGGCTGGTTCCATTTCCCTGCTATTATAAATTGAGCAGCAATAAACATGGTTGAGCACGTACTTCTAAGGAAATGAGGAGATTCCTTCGGATATATGCCTAGGAGTGCTATAGCTGGGTCATATGGTAGATCAATCTTTAGCTGTTTTAGGAACCTCCACACTGATTTCCACAATAGCTGGACAAGATTGCATTCCCACCAGCAATGTAGAAGGGTTCCTCTTTTTCCACCACCCTGCCAACATTTATGATTTATTCTTTTCATGATGGTGGCCAATCTAACAGGAGTGAGATGGAATCTCAATGTAGTTTTAATCTGCATTTCCCTGATGACTAGTGACGTAGAACATTTTTTTAGATGCTATATGCCATTCGTATTTCTTCCTTTGAGAACTCTCTATTTAGCTCCATAGCCCATTTTTTGATTGGCTTGTTTGATTCCTTATTATTTAACTTTTTGAGTTCTTTGTATATCCTAGATATTAATCCTCTATCAGATATATAGCTGGCGAAGGTTTTTTCCCATTCTGTAGGTTGCCTCTTTGCTTTTTTCACTGTGTCCTTTGCGGTGCAAAATCTTTGTAATTTCATTAGGTCCCAGTGGTTAATCTGTGGTTTTATTGCCTGAGCAATTGGGGTTGTATTCAGAAAGTCTTTCCCAAGACCAATATGTTGAAGGGTTTCCCCTACTTTTTCCTCTAGCAGTTTCAGAGTTTCAGGTCTGATGTTAAGGTCTTTGATCCATTTGGACTTAATTCTTGTGTATGGCCAGAGAGAAGAATCTATTTTCATCCTTCTGCAGATATATATCCAGTTTTCAAAACACCATTTGCTGAAGAGGCTGTCTCTTCTCCAATGAGTATTTTTGGCATTTTTATCGAATATCAGGTAGCCACTTGGGCTTACATCTGGGTCCTCTATTCTGTTCCACTGATTTACATGTCTGTTTTTGTGCCAGTACCATGCTATTTTTGTTACTATGGCTCTGTAGTATAGGTTAAAATCAGGTATGGTGATACCACCAGCCTCTTTTTTGTTGCTCTGTATTATTTTAGATATCCGAGGTTTTTTGTGATTCCAAATGAATTTTTGGATTGTTTTTTCTATTTCCATGAAGAAAGCCTTTGGAATTTTGATAGGGATTGCATTAAATGTGTAGATTGCTTTAGGTACATTAATTTCTGCCCTAATCTTTATTATTTCTTCCCGTCTACTGATTTTTGGTTTGCCTTGTTCTTCTTTTTCCAAGGCTTTAAGGTGAAACATTAGGTCGTTTACTTGCGACTTTTCTAATTTCTTAATATAGGCACTTAAGGCTATAAATTTACCTCTTAGAACTGCCTTCATTGTGTCCCAGAGATTTTGGTATGTTGTGTTCTCATTATCATTTGACTCTATAAATTTTTTGATTTCCTTTTTGATTTCTTCATTGACCCACTCATCATTTAGTAGTGTATTGTTTAGTTTCCATGATTTTGTGTATGCTCTATAGCCTTTCTTGCTACTGATTTGTAGTTTAATTCCATTGTGGTCAGATAGAATGCAAGGAATTATTTCAATTTTCCTGAATTTGTTAAGATTTGCTTTGTGTCCTAATATATGGTCTATTGTAGAGAATGTTCCATGTGCTGCTGAAAAGAATGTATATTCTGCAGCCTTTGGATGAAATGTCTACCCTGTCTGATATTAGGATAGCAACCCCTGCTTGTTTTCTAGGCCCATTTGCTTGAAACACCGTCTTCCAACCTTTCACCCTAAGATAATGTCTATCCTTTGTAGAAAGGTGAGTTTCTTGGAGACAACAAATTGTAGGATCCTGCTTTTTAACCCAGTCTGCAAATCTATGTCTTTTCGTTGGGGCATTGAGACCGTTAATATTAAGAGATATTATTGAAAGGTGTGTATTTATGTTTGCCATTTTTTTGTGTGTGTGTGTTTCTGGTTCTACCTGTGCTCTCTTCTGTTAACTGGTATTTGAGTATAGCTTGTTTTTTCTAGGTTCCTTATATGTGTGCTTATCCTTTTGTTCAGCATGGAGGATTCTATCAAGTATTTTCTGTAGAGCTGGTTTTGTCTTCAAATACTCCTTTAACCTGCTTTTGTCATGGAATGTCTTTATTTCTCCATCTATTTGAATGGATAACTTTGCAGGATAAAGTAACCTTGGTTGACAGTTGTTATCTTTCAGAACTTGGAATATATCACTCCAAGCCCTTCTGGCTTTAAAAGTTTGTTTTGAATAATCTGCTGTAATCCTGATGGGCTTGCTTTTGTAGGTAACTTGATTGTTCTCTCTAACTGCTTTCAATATTTTTTCTTTGGTGTGTGTGTTTGGAAGTTTGATTATAATACGGCAAGGAGAGGTTCTTTCCAGGTTTTGTCTGGCTGGGGTTCTAAAGGCTTCCTGTATCTGCATTGGCACCTCTTTTCCAATTTGGGGGAAATCTTCTTGTATGTATTTGTTGAAGACGCCTACTATGCCTTTGGAGTGGAATTCTTCTTCTACTATGCCCTGAATTCTTTTTTTTAAGTCAGGGTTGTTTTTATTTAATACATTCTAATTAAATAGTAACAGCAGTAAATAAACACTTTGAAAAAATCAGGCAAGTATCCCCCTATATTTGGAAGAAAATTAAGTAGAAGTATTCTACATGGTAGAAGGGAGAGAACTGTCCACAGTGAGATAATTCAAGGACAACTTGAAAATTTCTAAAGCTATTGCCAAACACCAGTGGCCACAAGTTGGGACATGCTACTTCCAAGAATCAAGTGTCTATTATCTATGTTGGTTTTATTATCAAGAATTGAATTGCACCTGTGTAGCATGGCATTCTTGTCTTTAACTAGCCTTAAGAGGAAAGAGTCTCTTTTCCATTTGTACCAGTTTGAAATGTTTCTGAACTAAGGCTCCCTTGAAGTGGGTTACTACAGTACTCATTCACAGGAGAGTTTACACATATAGTGAAAAGACAAATACAGGATTTCATGGTTGCTTTTTGTTGGGGGGGTCGTTGATTAGGTTATTGCATAAAATAGGGATAAATACAAGCATGGTCTGTTTAACAAAACTCCTAAATACGTCAAAACGCAAATATATAAAATGTCCTAAAATAGACTGATCTCCAGGCAGGAGTTGAGCCTGGGCCAGTCTGGTTCCTGCCATTCTTCAGTACTGAGAGTGGAACCTTTCTCTTCTAGAGTCCTTGGACCTTTGACCCAGTGCAAAGGAAATTCAGAAAGGCAAGGCATTCTGATAGCAAGGCTCCCTCCTCTTGACTTGGGATATTTTATTTTTTAATTAAAAAGGATTGCCTGGACTTGGTCCAGCATAGGAAAGGAAGCATCACTCAGCTGAAAATTATCTAGGGGAACTTTGTAATACCTAGCTACCTCTTCACACCTTTACATTAGCGTGGGTCCAGCTGTTCTGAGAACAAATCCTGCGCAGTTATCCAGCCTGGGCAGTCACTCAGTTTTGGTTCTCTTTTACATAGCTGCATTCAGACATATTCTATATGAGGCATTGCTTTAAAAAAAAAAAAACAGAGAGAGATACATTTGTACCTGGAATTTATATTCTTTCAAGTAATCTTTTAGTCTTGTTGGTAAAGGCAGTCGCCAGATGGTACCGGTACATTTGTTAATGGTGAGTCGACAGAAATGCTGCAGAGAAGGTGCTGACGTATAGAGTGGTTTGGTCAGATAGAGGTGAACAGTCCCCTTCAGGGGGGCTTCAGGGCCCGTCCGCTTATCCTTGCACATCTGAACATAGTTGTCAATCAAATGAACCACACTGTTAAACTGCTTCAGCTTGGACTTGACACATATGATAGAATCCAATCTGAACTTCCCATCCTGGTACTCAATGCGCAGATTAGTCGGTCCAGCTGACGTCTTAACAGATATTGTTAGTAGGTAGTCTGAGTGTGAACTATCTCTAATCAAGAAAGTTCATTTGGGCGCCTCTTTTAATTTTTCTTTAGCTTCATTAACAGTCATACTTCCCCAGTACCATCCTGTCTGTCCGAGCTGGCACAGGGCCTTGGCCAGACGCGCTGCCTTGGGAGGGCTCCTCCGTGGAGCCGGCGGTCCCCCAGTGGCTCCTCCGCGTTCGCTCTGCGCTATTCCCGGAGAGCTCCAGGCACCGCAGGGTCATGGGAGAAAGATCACTGTGTCAAGGACAGGTGGTCACCGGGCTTGGTGCGCTGGGGTGGGGAAATCCAAGATCTCCTATCTTTCTCAGAAATCAGTGGATACCACAAAATGAGTTCCTGCCCAGTATCCGAAATGGTGGTGGAGGGGGAGGTGATGGGAAGCGGCAGGTTGCAAAATGTCGCACTGACATGGTCAGCCACGATCCACTGCAGGGGGCGCCGGGGCTCTGGGCACCGCAGATCTTGAGGCTGCGCCGCTGCTGCAGGGGTCTCCGGGCGCAGGGCCCTCAGCCAGCGGCCAGCGCAGCATGGGTGGCTGCCGGAGAGGAGGCTCATGCTTCAAGGGGAAGCTTCCAGGTTGCCAGCCATAGACTTGGCAAGTCTGTCCTGAATTCTTTTTTTTTTTTTATTTTTTTTATTTTTTTTTTTTTTACTGAATTCTTATATTTGATCTTTTCATAGTGTCCCAAATATCTTGAAATTCCCACTCATACTTTTCTATAAGTTTGTCTTTCTCTTTGTTGGACTGTATTAGATCTGCCACCTGGTCTTCTAGCTTAGATATTCTGTCTTCTCCTTCATCCATTCTACTGGTGAGATTTTCTACAGTTTTTTATTTCATTAACTGTGTTCTTCATTGCTATTAATTCTAACTGGTTTTTCTTTATTATTTCTATTTCCTTATTTATGTCTTGTATTTCCTTCTTTATTTCATTAAATTGGTGTCCTGCGTCGTCTTTGATTCCTTTGATTTCCTCTTTGACTCCTTTGATTTGTTCTCTGACTTCTTTGAAGATATTTACAATCATTCTTTTGAACTCTTTCTTAGGCATTTCCTCTAACTTGTTCTCACTGGAGGTCATTTCTGATGCATTAATACTTTTAGGTGGATTTATATCGTCTTGCTTTTTAGTGTTTCTTGTGTTATAATGTATATATTTTTGCATCTTGGATTAAGTTAATACTTGGATTTTCTAGCTAGCCGGGTATTCTTAGCTGTATCAATTGATTTGATGTTATATATTTTCAGGGTAGGAGCTTAACATGTTAGGTGTGGCTCTTAAGACTCTCAGAGTATCTACAGAGGTGCTCCTAGGGGTTGAGTTTCCCTGCTACGGGAGTATTCAAGTAGGCTGAGTGGAATAAAATACAGGTAGATTCTAAATGTTAACTAAACACTGTAAACATTCAATCAAAAACAGCCCCAAGTATGTATGCCAGAGTGGTTATAACAACCAAATCCTCTATCAACATAGAGGTTAAGATTTCTGGTCTGTTGAGGGATCCAAGTCAGCTTGTGACCAAGTAAGACCCTCTCTAGTGCAATCCCAGTTACCTTGGATGATTTTGGTCTCAGTCAAGTAGGGTGGCTGGGTTGCTGGACTGCTGTTCTGCTTTCTGGAGCTGGGCACTGGCTTTTCCTGTGGGGCAAACCGAGCCTGGCAACTGTGGCCCTGCAGATCAGCACATCTGTTGCTGGAACTGCTGCTGCTAAAGGTGTCTCTGCTGGGTCTGTCAGCAGCTAAAGATGCTGCTGCTGGGTCTACTGCCGCTGCTGCCACTGAGGCTGCTGCTGCTGCCTCTGAAGCTGCTGCTGTTGGGTCTGCCGCTGCTGGGGCCGCTGTTACCAGTGCTGGAGCCGCTGATGTTGCTGCCAGACTCTGCTCCTGCTTGGGTCCCGCTTTCGGCTCAAGTTGGCGTGTCCAGGTCAGGGACCGCTGCTCAGTTCGCTGGAGCTGGGTTCAGGCGGTGGGGGAGGGGAGGGAGCCGCAGCTGTTCTGGTTCTCTCACTGTTCCACGTGTTCTACCTCGTGGTCTGCTCCTCCATTGCTCACTGCCGCTTTCCCTTCACGTTTCTCGAGTTGCGGAGAGCGCGGTGTGAGTTGAAGCTCCCCGCACCTGGCTTTTCCTGCAGCTGGAGCCGAGCCTGGCGGCTTTCTGATGCGCCGCCGCTGCCACGTTTGGCGGCCCATGCAGCTCTGGATGCTCTGGATCACTTCTACTTCTCTGCTGCTGCTTCAATTTCCTATACACCTCACTTTTTAGTAAAAGTGTGTATTTTGCTGAGTTTTTTTTCTGTCTTTTCTCCCCCCTAGGCTGCTTTGGCGTGGTACCTACCCCGCCATCTTAACCGCAAGTCAGATTTTTTTTCTTTTTTTAAATAAATTATATATAACATTTCTTGTCTGAAATGAAATGAAAATAGACATATTTAAAATCATTTTAAGATACAGTATACTTGACTAAGTCAGATGCAAGTCAACAGCATTGAAAAGATTGTTTCTCTCAAATATATCTTGTACCATTTGTCTTTAAAAACCTACAATGCTGATAATTTAAAATGTTTCTAGAGAAATTATTATGTCTACCTTAATAGTGATATTATGTTCAATAACATACAAATAATTAAAATATCATTTTTGGTTTTGTTCTTTCTAATAGTCTGGCTTTGCAAAATATCTAGAATGGTTATTATCTTCATTCTGGTATGAATTTCTTATTGTTAGTTAGAATTGAAGTTGATTAAATGCTTATCCACCTTTTGGCATTCGCAGAAATTTTTTCCTACATCATCATTCAAATTAACATGTGACATATCTGCTTAAATATTTTTTCACATTCTTGATTTAGATTCATTTATTTATTTTAGTGAGAAAGGACATGCCAGGGGGTCTAAACACTGCAAATGAACTCTAGACACATGCACTGCCTTGTGCATCTGGCTTATGTGTTACTGAGCAATTGAACCTGGGTCCTTAGTCTCTGTAGGCAAGTGCCTTAACTACTACATTATCTCTCCAGTCCTCGTATTCTTGATTTTTAAAATAGCTGTGTGCAATCTTAATTCAGAGAGAATTTACTGTGTTGTTTTTCTCTTCAGTATGGATTTTCTGATGTGTGTGAAGATTTGACAACCTGTTAAAGGATTTATCACATGCTTTACAGCTGTAGGGTTTCTCTTCAGTGTGAATTATGTGATGTCTTCTCAATGATGAATAATGGGTAAATAATTTATCACATTCCTTACATTTGAAAGCTTTCTCTCCAGTATCAGTTTTCTGATGGGATCTAAGATGTCATAACTGGTAGAAGGATTTTTCACATTCCTTACATTTGAAAGGTTTCTCTCCAGTATGTGTTCTCTCATGTATTCTATGGTATGAACAATGAGAAGAGGATTTCCCACATTCTTTACATCTGTAGGGTTTCTCATCAGTATGAATTCTCCTATGTGTTCTAAGATGTAAAGGATTTGCCACAGTCCTTACACTTGGAAGGTTTTTCTCCGTTATGAATTTTCTGGTGTGTTCTAAGATGTGATACATGCGTAAAGGACTTTTCACATTGCTGGCATTGAAAAGGCTTCTCTCCAGTATGAATGTTCTGATGTGTGATTAGATGAGAGAACTGGGTAAAGCATTGTCATATTCCTTGCATTTGAAAGATTTCTCTCCAGTATGAATTTTTAGATGTGTTCTAAGGTTTGAGAACAGATTAAAAGATTTGTCACACAGTCCTTGCATTTGAAAAGTTTCACTCCAGTATGAATTCTCTGATGTCTTATTAGACTTGAGAACCAGGTAAAGAATTTGTTACATTCCCTACATTTGAAAGGTTTCTCTCCAGCATGGATTTTGTAATGGTTATTAAGGCATAAAGACATCTTAAAGGACCTACCACATTTTGTGCATTTGTAGGGTTTTTCTTCATTCTGAATTCTCAATTGTCCAGTGAAATCTGAGCAAGTATTTAAATAGGTTTTGTACTGCTTGTTTTTTTTTTTGTTTTTTTTTTTGGCTTTGCATCTCTAGTGATTGTTTGGTGTAAAGGGATATTGGGAGAGTAAGCAAAATATTCATTACAGTCTTTACCTCAGAGTTGTTTCTTCCCTGTGAGAGGTCTGTGGTTTTGACTTAAGCCAAAATGTACATTTAAAGATTTCTTACAATCTTCATAAGGTTTCTTTTGAATACTGATATGTTCTTGGACATTAAACTCTGAACAGGGATCCAAGTTTGTTTTTTTTTTTTCTTTTTCGAGGTAGGGTCTCACTCTGGTCCAGGCTGACCTGGAATTAACTTTGTAGTCTCAGGATGGCCTTGAACTCACGGCAATCCTCCTACCTCTGCCTCCTGAGTGCTGGGATTAAAGGCGTGCACCACCATGCCCAGCGGGATCCAAGTTTTTTGCACATGAACTTTTCTCTGGCTGTTTGGCTTCTGTCTCCTCTCTCTCCACATTCCGCAGATCTTTATTATGCTCTAGACAGGTGACCAGGTCTGGTTTACCCACAATCACACCCACAGAAACCAGGCTGCTGCAGTTCTCCAACATCACATCCGGTACAAGGCCTTCTGAGCGCGGTCTAGGCATTCCCACTCCTCTGGGAAAAGTATATGGCCACATCTCTGAATGACAATGGCTCCTTTCCACAGTAAATAATACTGTATTCTTTATCATCACACTTGATACAGGGAGACTCAATCTTCAAGTACATGCAATTAGAACTTCGTTTTTTGCTGTCACTGATCATTTCTTTCTCTTGAAATGTCAGTTTATCTACCCAGTCTACTTGCACCATGTGTCCTTGCCCCTGAGTCTTGGTGAGCTGTATCTTCCAAACAGGGAGACAGTTGTCCCTCCCATGGGCACTGATCTTTCTGGTCCATATAAATGCCATATGGTCAGGGCCACCGGGGCATTCCTGGGCAGGTCAGGGTATTTCACAGGTAGTTCCAGCCATTCATTCCAGTTCCACGTGGTACTAAAGACCTTGTAAGATGTTCTTACTGGCAATGACAGAGAGTTCCCTTGGGCAAAAACCTGACATGTAACAGAGGTTGGAGCATGTCTCTTGGAACAACCTTGAAAACTTCAGCGCTGGATCTTCTATGACAGCTTTGTAGCTCTTCTGTTCCCTCTTCCCTTTCAAACTTCCTATCTTAAGGGCTGGAGAGATGGCTTAGTGGTTAAGCGCTTGCCTGTGAAGCCTAAGGGCCCCAGTTCAAGGCTCAATTCCCCAGGACCCACGTTAGCCAGATGCACAAGGGGCACCCACGTCTGGAGTTCGTTTGCAGTGGCTGGAGGCTCTGACACGCCCGTTCTCTCCTCTCTCTCTCTCTCTCTCCCTCCCTCCCCCTCCTTCCCTCCCTCCCTCTTTCTCTGTCTGTCGCTCTCAAATAAATAAATAAATAAAAATGATAAACAAATTTCCTATGTTCAGCTGCACATTGACGTGAATGTGCTTCCCTGCCCCACGGCCCGCTCCCCCAGCACAAAATCCACAAACCCATCTGCACAAGTTAGAACAAGAAAGGCGCCTGGAACCAATGGGGTGAACTCCAAAACGCAGCCACTTCTGGTTCCGCCGCTCTCAAGCTACGGATTCCAGCCCGGAGTGCCGTCAAACGCCCGGGAGCAACCCACCCATAAGTTGCTGGTGCTCATGTGCTCTCAACTTTTTCTTAAAAAAAAAAAAATTGGGGAGATACAAAGATGGCTCAGCAGTTAAAGTACTTGCCTGCAAAGCCTAATGACTTGGGTTTGATTCCTCAATACCCATGTAAAGCCAGCTGCAGCAGCTGGAGGCCCTGTCATGCCCATTCTCTCTCCCTGTCTCTCTCAATCTCTCTGTTTGCAAATAAATAAACAAATTTAATAAATTATGCCATGTAGAAAATAAAAGTAGAGGACTTGAGGAGATGGGTCAGTGGCTAAAAATGGTTAAAAGTTAAGTGCTGAGCTGGAGAGATGACTTAGCAGTTAAGGTGCTTGCCTGCAAAGCCTAAGGACCCATGTTCTACTCTCTAGATCCCACATAAGCCAGACGCACAGAGGTGAGGTAAGCACAAGGTCACATGCTCACTAGGTGGCGCTAGCGTCTGGAGTTCAATTGTAGTGACTGAGGCCCTGGTGCACCAATTCCTTCCCCTCCCCCTCTCTCTATCTAAAATAAAAATTAAAAAAGTCAAGTGTCTTGGGCTGGAGACATGGCTCAGTCGTTAAGGCACTTGCCTTCAGAGCCTAAGGACCTGACTTTGATTCCCCAATACCCATGTAAAGTCAGGTGCACAAAGTGGCACATGCATCTGGAATTCCTTTGCAGTGCCTGCAGGCCCTGGCACTCTCATTCTGTCTGTCTCTCTTCTCTCTCTGCTTGCAAATAAATAAAAACATATTTTTAAAAAAGTCCAGTGCCTTAACTGCTGAGCCAGCTCTTAAGCCCCATATATGGCATAATTTTGATCAGAAAAAGCCACTACTGGGCTGGGTAGATGACTTAGTGGTTAAGGTGCATGTCTGTGAAGCCTAAGGACCCAGGTTTGATTCCCCAGTACCCATGTAAGCCAGATGCACAAGGTGGCACATGCGTCTGGAGTTTGTTTGCAGTGGCTGGAGGCCCTGCCTTGCCCCCTACCCCTGCCTCTTTCTCTCAAATAAACAAACATATTTTTTTTACAAAAAAAAAAAAAAGGAAAAAGCCACTCTTAAAAAATAATCATGCTGAGCCAGGCGTGGTGGCACACGCCTTTAATCCAAGGATTGCTGAAAGTTTGAGGCCACCCTGAGACTACATACTGAATTCCAGGTCAGCCTGAGCCAGAAGGAGACCCTACCTTGAAAAATCAAAAAGCAACAACAACAAAATAATCATGCTGCACATGGTGGTGCATGCGCCTGGAGTTCCGGCCCCGATGCATCCATTTTCTCTTTCCTCCCCCCATATCTCATAAATCAGTAAATAAAAATAAATCAGAAAAAAATAATCGTGCATAGATTCAGATGTGCACATGGCTAAGCTGGGTTGCCTTACTGAGGCTACAAATGGTGCTCTCCAAATCACATGAAAAAACAAAAAAACCTAACCGGTAGTAAATAAGCCAAGGTGGAGTGAGTTCTCTAGATATAAGAAGCCTTAAAGTTGGTCTGATCCTTGCTTGGCTTGGCTACATTCTGGATTCCACCAAGTTGGGAGGGAAAGTAGAACAGAGCCTATTCTAGAAATCTTGGAATGAGCAGAGGGAGGCCCTGGATGATCTACGAAAGGTTAACCATTTAAAGTTGACGCAGATGCAGTTTTGAACTCTGATTCTCAGGTCTCTCCACCCCCCTGTCCAATTCTGAGAAGATGTCACTCTTACATAAGTCTCACATTTATACTTAATAAGTACCCAAAAGCCTTGAGACCTTTGAACGCAGTCATCTTTTTGGAGAGGCTCAGCGCATAGCCTGAATTTGAAATGCTGGTCCCATCTGTATCCCCCTGCAGGAGCTGCAGTTAATAATAATGAAGAGCAGAAACAGGTTTGTTCTTGGACAGATGCTTCCAAATGGAAATTTCCGTTTTCCCACACTTGAGATCTTAGATCAAGTATAGAACAGTATGACCTTTTTTTTTTTTTTTTTTTTGAGTAAGCTGAACAGACTGGCCTTTTTTTTTTTTTTTTTTTAATGTGACAGAGGGAGACTGGGAGTGTGGGGGTGGGGGAGAACTGGTCAAGACGCGTGCGCCACCTAGTGCGCATGTGCGACTTTGCCGCTGGCTTAGGCAAAAGCCCTCTGCTTCACCGGCAAGTGCTAGAACTGCTCTCTCTCCAGCCCCAGTGTGACCTTTTTAATATCACTATTTGATCCCTGAAACAAGATTCTCAGATATTGCAGATTAAAAAAATACAAACAGTTATGACAAAATGTGTTTATTTTTATTTTATTATTATTATTTTGGTTTTTCAAGGTAGAGTCTCGCTGTAGCCCAGGCTGACCTGGAATTCACTATGTAGTCTCAGGGTGGCCTCAAACTTATGGCGATTCTCCTACTTCTGCCTCCCAAATGCTGGGATTAAAGGCATGTGTCTCCACACCCGACTTACATTTGTTTTTTGAGACAGTCTCATGTAACCTAGGCTGACCATGATCACCTGCCTCAGTTTCCCATGTGTTAGGATTACAGACATGAATTACGTCACTCAGCTGAACATGGGGATTAATTTTTCATGTAGCAGACTAACCTTGAACTCATGATCCTCCTGCCTTCATCTCCCAAGAGCTGAAATTGTAGACATGGACCCTTATGCCTAGCGTTAAATACTGTTCCTTAACATAAGCTTAATGCCTGTGTACTAGTCCAATATAATGTGGTGTTCCATTTTATTTTATGCTTTTGGAATTCACTATGTAGTCTTAGGCTGGCTTCAAACTCACAGCCATCCTCATACCTCTGCTTCCCAAGTGCTGGGATTAAATGCATGAACCACCATGCCTGACCCATTTTTATTTTATTTTATTTTATTTTTTGGGTTTTTCAATGTAGGGTTTCTACTCCAGGCTGACCTTGAACTCACAGTAGTCTGCTTACCTTTGCTTCCCAAGCGATGGAATTACAGGTGTGTGCCACCACAATGGATCATTTTTATCTTTTCAAACTATTTTCATTTATTTATTTACAAGTAGTGAGAAGACAGAGAGAAGGGGTAACGGGGGAGAGAGAGAATGGACACACTAGGGCTCCCCAAATGCTGCAAGTGAATTCCATATGCATGCTGCATATGCCTCTTTGTGCCTCTGGCTTTGTGTGAGTACTGGGGAATTGAACCCAGGTTGTTAGGCTTTGTAGGCAAGCATCTTACCTGCTGAGCCATCACCTCAGCCCCATTTTTATTTTATTATTTATTTATTTTGATTTTTCAAGGTAGGGTCTTACTCTAGCCCAGGCTGACCTGGAATTCACTATGTAGTCTCACAGTAGCCTTGAATTTGTAGCCGTCATCCATACTTCTGCCTCCTGAGTGCTGGGATTAAAGGCGTGAGCCACCACACCCAACTGATTTTTACTTTTTACATTTTCAAACCTAGGAGCACAGTGGAAAGTTTCCCTCCCATATTGAACCTTTGGCTCTTCCACTCCTCCTTTAGAAAGTACTTTCTACCGTTTCCTGTGCATATATCTATAGCATGTATGTAATGTATAGTAATGACTCTTTCTTTTGTGGTTGGGTGAGGTGTTAGGGATCCACCCCAGGACCTTTTACACACTATGTGAACAGTCTTATCACTAAGCTGCACCTCTAGCCTGTTATATAATACATACATTTAATTATTATCAACCAGAGAAAGGGAATGGCCATACCAGAACTTAGCTGCTTCAAGCAAATTCCAGATGTATGTACCACTTTGCATCCTGTTGTACTTGGGTACTGAGGAATTGAGTCCCTTGTCATTAAGCTTTGCAGGCAAGCACCCAAACCAGTGACATCTCTCCAACCCCTATATGTTGCTTAAATTGTTCCCATAGGTTATTTTCATAACTTAATAGCTCAATAAAATTAGCATTGGCATAATTAGCTTAGCTAGGTTACAGGTATTATTTTATTGCCTTCCATCCCTTCCATCCTTCCACTAAATAAATATATAAATATATAAATAAATAAATAAATTTTATTTATTTATTTATTTAAGAACAACACAGAGAGAAAGAATGGGTGCACCAGGGCCTCCAGCCACTGCAAACAAACTCCAGATACATGTGTCACCTTGTGCATCTGGCTTACATGGGTACTGGGGAATCAAACCTCGAACCAAGGTCCTCAGGCTTCACAGGCAAGCACTTAACCACTAAGCCATCTCTCCAGCCTCTTCCACTAATATTCTTATTTTCTGTTCCAGTATTCAGTTTAGTATTGCTCATTGCATTCACTTGTCATGGTTCACTAGTCATCTGTAACCTCAGTTTCTTGGTTGCATGTGCGTATCCTCCTGTATGGTTGTTTTCCATCTTAACCTCTTTGAGACAATACCTTTCTATTTATTTACTATTTATTTAAGAGAGAGAGAGAGAGAGAGAGAGAGAGAGAGAGAGAGAGGGAGAGAGGGAGAGAGAAAGAATATGGGCATTACAGGGCCTCATCAGCCACTGTAGACAAACTCCAGATGCATGTGCCACCTTGTGCATCTGGCTTTATGTGGGTCCTGGGAAATCAAACCTGGGTCCTTAGGCTTTGCAAGCAAATGTCTTAATTGCTAAGCCATCTCTGCAACCCTGAGACAGTATCTTTTTTTTTTTTTTTCGAATTTAGTATGTAAGCATCACATGTTAGTACCATCATTTCCCTCTTCCCTGCCCCTTTTCTGAAGAGGCCTTCCTCATTGGGGATGCAGATCAACCCCATGGGGATTGTGGGTCATGCATTATGGAGGGGGAGAGGCAATGTCTCTGTGTAAAATGTCCCAACTTGTGGCTCTAACAATCTTTCTGCCCCCTCTTCTGCAAAATTCCCTGAGCCATGCTGGGAGCATTTAAGTCTACTTCAGTTATGGGCCCTTCGGAGTCTCTGGATCTCTGGTTTGGTAGGTATTGAGTGTCCTCATTGTCTATCTCCTTCACCCCCATGCTGATATAAGATTCACTAAGAAAGCAGCATTCTTGTGCATTTCCGCAATTCCTCTGTGGTTTTAGCTGGGGCCAAGATGGAGTGCACTAGGTAGTTTATCTCCTCAGGTCCAGCTCACGTCTGAAAAAAAGAAGCAGATTCTCCAATGGAGAGTGAAGTCATCACTGGCTAAATAGGATAACCATTATTAATTTAGAGAGTATTAAAAGGGTGTAGACCCTCTTATAGTCTAAGGCTAGTGAGAATTTGACAATGAAAACCAGAATCATTATCTGGATATGATTCTGAAATTGTTTCCCAGTTTCAGATATGGTTCCTTTTCACTGAGCAGATCTGCTAGCCAATCCAAGAGCAGTTGGTTAGCCAGCATGGCTGTGTGCCACTATTGCACTTGTGTGAGCATCAATGTCAGGTTGTTTGCTTCTAAGTCACTTAGACATTGAGTTGCTTGGACAGATATTGGCCACTTTCCCCTGGTAGCTCATGCAGCGCCTTCCAGCAGTAGATGGGCTACTTGTCTGGGGACTGGCTCTCCTCTGGATTCCAACCTGGTCTCTCCATGCTCTGTGCTGACAGTGTATGGTGTCTTCAGCAGGAGAGTCTTACCATTAACCTCTGGTAGGTAATCAAGTGCTGAGGCAGTATCTTATTGAAATGGGAGCCTGCCAATTTTTCTGCTAGACTGGCTGACCAGGGAACTTCACAGTCCTTCTGTCTCTGCATCTTTAGTACTGTGTTCACAGGCATAGTTTTTACATGGGTGCTCGCATGGAACCTGGATCCTCATGCTTGTGGAGCAAGTGCCTTTAACTGAGCCATCTCCCCAAATCCCAGAGTTTTTTTTTTCCCCCTTATACTTCATCCCTATTTGCATATGAGTTTCTTAATTTCCATAAATATTTTATGATTGATGCTTTTTAAATTTTTTTTGTTTATTTTTACTTATTTATTTGAAAGTGACAGAGAGAGAGAAGGAGGCAGAGAGAGAGAAAGAGAGAGAATGGGTGTGCCAGGCTTCCAGCCACTGCAAATGAACTCCAGATACATGTGTCACCTTGTGCATCTGGCTAACGTGGGTGCTGGGGAATCAAGCCTCGAACCAGGGTCCTTAGGCATCACAGGCAAGCGCTTAACTGCTAAGCCATCTCTCTGCAGCCCGACTGATGCTTTTTGAGTCATCTGTTACAGTGTTTGACATCTGACCTTGCATAGATAAGTAGTTGAAGGGAGAGCTCATGGGCCCTGGGAAGGTCTTCTGGAATGCTTCTCAGGGATGTTCAGGTTGTACTTATAGACCTGCCAGGTTAATGGGAATTGTGGTTATTTATAGTCAGTCTTCTAGCATAGCTGAATCTCCTGGGAATTATGTCTTACACTGTTTAAGAGCCAGTCAGTGCTGGCTTATAAGATGACAAGCAGTGAGACAGAGTCTGCTTTCTGAAGGAGCTACTCCATCTATTAGGAGAAGCAGGCATTGAGAAAAAGGTGAAGCAATTGTAGCTGCAAGAGAAGCATCCTGGCTCCAGTGGACATGGAAGAGGTGCCCAGTGTGGAGGAGGAGAAGCTGGGATTAGGGAACACTGTTATTTTTGTTGTTGTTGTTTGCTTTTTTCTTAAATGAACTCAAGAGGCATTCACCACCTTGTGCATCTATCTGGCTTACATGAGTCCTGGGGAATTGAACCTGGGTCTTGGCTTTGCAGGCCAGCATCTTAACCTCAGCAGCCTCTCCAGTTCTGTTGTTTTTTGAGACAGCATCTCTCTGTGTAGCTCATTCTAGCTTGTAATTCACATTGTTAGCCAGACTTGCAGCAAATCCTCTTGCCACTGGGAACAGTTTTCAGAGGGGGTGATTAATTTTTTTAAAAAATATTTTAGTTATTCATTTATTTGAGGGGGACAGATAATGACTGTGCCAGGGCCTTCAGCCCCTGTAAGTGAACTCTGTGCATCTGGCTTGATATAGGTACTGGGTACTGGGGAATTGAACCTGAGTCCTTTGGCTTTGCTGCAAGCATCTTAACTGCAAAGCTGGATCTCCAGCTTCCCATACCTTTTTTTTTTTTTTTGAGGTAGAGTCTTACTCTAGCCCAGACTGTCCTGGAACTACCTCTGTAGCCCCAGGCTGGCCTTGAATTCATGGTGATCCTCCTAACTCAGCCTCCTGAGTGCTGTAACTAGAAGGTGTGTGCCACCATTCATGTTCAGGTGTGTTTCTTTTTTTTTTTTTTTTAATTCTTTTTCTTTTTTTTTTTCATTTATTTATTTGCAGGCAGAGAGAGAGAAGGAATTGTCATGCTGGACTTCTTGCCACTGTGAACAAACTCCAGGTGCATGTGTACTTTTTGTATCTGGCTTTACGTAAATACTGGAGACTTGAATGCAGGTCATCAGGATTTATAAGCAAATGCCTTTAACTGCTGAACTGTCTCTCTAACCCTTTCTTCTGGTTATTTATTTAGTTATTTTATTTTTTGGTTTTTCGAGGTAGGGTTTTACTCTAGCCCAGGCTGACCTGGAATTCACTCTGTAATCTCAGGCTGTCCTCGAACTCATGGTGATCCTCCTACCTCTGCTTCCCAAGTGCTGGGATTTAAAAGCATGCACCACCATACCTGGCTTCCTTCCGGTTTTTTTTTTTTTTCCTTTTTTTTTAAAACAAGGCCTCAGCCAGGTGTGGTGGCACACGCCTTTAATCCCAGCACTCTGGAGGCAGAGGTAGGAGGATCGCCATGAGTTCAAGGCCACCCTGAGATGACAGAGTTAATTCCAGGTCAGCCTGGACCAGAGTGAGACCCTACTTCAAAAAACCAAAAAAAAAAAAAAAAAAAAAACCCAAAAAAAAACAAGGTCTCACTGTAGCCCAGTCTGGCCCTGAACTTATGGCAATCCTTCTACCTCAGCTTCCTGAGTGCTAGGGTAAAGATGAATGTCAACCACACCCAGAAAAATCTTTATAATTAGGGCTGGAGAGATGGCTGAGTGGTTAAGCACTTGTCTGTGAAGCCTAAGGACCCCAGTACAAGGCTAGATTCACCAGGACCCACATTAGCCAGATGCACAAGGGGGAGCAAGGGTTTGGAGTTAAATTGTAGTGACTGGAGGCCCTGTTGCGCCCATTCTCTATCTGCCTCTTTCACTCTGTATGTCACTTTCAAATAAATAAATAAAAATAAACAAAAATTTAAAAATCTTTATAATTATTGAACAGGTGGTGAATACATATGGGGTCATTGTACCATTCATTCAGCTTTTAAGTATGATGGAAATTTCTGCACTTAAAAGTTGAAAAATGAAGCTAGGCATGGTGGCACATGCCTTTAATCCCAGCACTAGGGAGGCAGAGGTAGGATGGCCATGAGTTTGAGGCCACCCTGAGACTACACAGTGAATTCGAGGTCATCCTGAGCTAGAGTGAGACCATATATATATATATATATATATATATATATATATATATATATATATATATATATATGTATGTATATATATATATACATATATGTATGTGTATATATATATATATATATCTTGAAAAATTATGTTAACACATACATGTAATAAAGGGAAGAACAGATATACTCCCTAAGATAAATTTTTTAAAAATTCCTTTTTGTTGTTTTTATTTATTTATTTATTTTTCTTTTTTTTAAATTTTTATTAGCATTTTCCATGATTATAAAAAAATATCCCATGGTAATTTCCTCCCGCCCCCCATACTTTCCCCTTTGAAATTCCATTCTCCATCATGATAACTCCCCATCTCAAACATTGTACTTACATATATACAATAACAACCTATTAAGTACCCAAATCTAAGTATTTTCATTCTCACGCAGAAGCCCAATCATCTGTAGCTAGGATCCACATATGAGAGAGAACATGTGGCATTTGGCTTTCTGAGCTTGGGTTACCTCTCTTAGTATAATCCTTTCCAGGTCCATCCATTTTTCTGCAAATTTCATAACTTCATTTTTCTTTACCACTGAGTAGAACTCCATTGTATAAATGTGCCAGATCTTCATTATCCACTCATCAGTTGAGGGACATCTAGGCTGGTTCCATTTCCCAGCTATTATAAATTGAGCAGCAATAAACATGGTTGAGCACGTACTTCTAAGGAAATGAGATGAGTCTTTTGGATATATGCCTAGGAGTGCTATAGTTGGGTCATATGGTAGATCAATCTTTAGCTGTTTTAGGAACCTCCACACTGATTTCCACAGTGGCTGGACCACATTGCATTCCCACCAGCAGTGTAGAAGGGTTCCTTTTTTTCCACATCCCTGCCAACATTTATGATCATTTTTTTTTTCATGATGGTGGCCAATCTGACAGGAGTGAGATGGAATCTCATTGTAGTTTTAATCTGAATTTCCCTGATGACTAGTGACGTAGAACATTTTTTTAGATGCTTATATGCCATTCGTATTTCTTCCTTTGAGAATGCTCTATTTAGCTCCATAGCCCATTTTTTGATTGGCTGCTTTGATTCCTTATTATATAACTTTTTGAATTCTTTGTATATCCTAGATATTAATCCTCTATCAGATATATAGGTGGTGAAGATTTTTCCCCAGTCTGTAGGTTGCCTCTTTGCTTTTTTCACTGTGTCCTTTGCAGTGCAAAATCTTTGTAATTTCATGAGGTCCCAGTGATTAATCTGCGGTTTTATTGCCTAAGCAATTGGGGTTGTAGTCAGAAAGTCTTTGCCAAGACCAATATGTTGAAGGGTTTCCCCTACTTTTTCCTCTAGCAGTTTCAGAGTTTCAGGTCTGATGTTAAGGTCTTTGATCCATTTGGACTTAATTCTTGTGCATGGCCAGAGAGAAGAATCTATTTTCATCCTACTGCAGATATATATCCAGTTTTCCCAACACCATTTGCTGAAGAGGCTGTCTCTTCTCCAATGAGTATTTTTGGCATTTTTATCGAATATCAGGTGGCTATAGCTACTTGGGCTTACATCTGGGTCCACTATTCTGTTCCACTGATCTACATGTCTGTTTTTGTGCCGGTACCATGCTGTTTTTGTTACTATAGCTCTGTAGTATAGGTTAAAATCAGGTATGGTGATACCACCAGCCTTATTTTTGTTGCTCAGTATTTTTTTAGATATTCGAGGTTTTTTGTGATTCCAAATGAATTGTTGGATTGTTTTTTCTATTTCCATGAAGGATGCTTTTGAAATTTTGATAGGGATTGCATTAAATGTGTAGATTGCTTTAGGTAAGATTGCCATTTTCACAATATTGAATCTTCCAATCCAGGAACAAGGGATGTCTCTCCACTTTCTAGTGTCTTCTGCAATTTCTTGCTTGAGTGTTTTAAAGTTCTCATTGTAGAGATTCTTTACTTCCTTGATTAGGTTTATTCCAAAGTACTTTATTTTTTTCTTGTTGTAATTGTGAATGGGAGTGATTCTCTGATTTCATCCTCTGTGTGTTTGTTGTTAGCATATATGAAGGCTACTGATTTCTGTGTATTTATTTTGTATCCTGCTACATGGTTGTAGGTTTTGATCAGCTCTAACAGTTTGCTAGTAGAGTTTTTAGGGGTCTTTATGTATAGAATCATGTGATCTGCAAATAATGATAACTTGATCTCTTCCTTTCCAATTTGTATCCCTTTTATGTGTGTCTCTTGCCTTATTGCTATGGCTAAGTCTTCCAACACTATATTAAATAAAAGTGGGGACAGTGGACACCCTTGTCTTGTTCCTGATTTGAGTGGAAAAGCTTCCAGTTTTTCCCTTTATTAGTATGTGGGTTGTAGGCTTGTCATAAATAGCTTTTATTATATTGAGATATGTTCCTTCTATTCCCAATCTCTGTAGGACTTTTATCATGAAAGGATGTTGGATTTTGTCAAATGCTTTCTCTGTGTCCAATGAGATGATCATGTGATTTTTGTCCTTCAAACCATTTATATAATGTATGACATTTATAGATTTGCGTATATTGAACCATCCCTGCATCTCTGGGATAAAGCTTACTTGGTCAGGGTGAATGATCTTATTGATACACTCTTGTATTCTGTTTGCCAATATTTTGTTGAGAATTTTTGCAGCTATGTTCATGAAGGAGATTGGTCTGTAATTTTCTTTTTTTGTTCTATCTTTGCCTGGTTTTGGTATCAGGGTGATGCTGGCCTCATAGGAGGAGTTTGGTAGAATTTCTTCTTTTTCTATTTTCTGGAAAAGCTTAAGAAGCAATGATGTTAGCTCTTCCTTAATTGTCTGGTAAAATTCAGTGGTGAATCCATCTGGGCCTGGGCTTTTTTTAGTTGGGAGATTATTGATAACTGTTCGGATCTCCATGTTTGTTATAGGTCTATTTAAGTGATTAATCTCATTTTGATTTAATTTAGGTAGGTCATATAAATCAAGGAAATCATCCATTCCTTCAGATTTTCATACTTTGTGGAGTATATGCTTTTATAGTATGTCCCTATGATTTTTTGAATTTCTCTGTGATCTGTTGTGATGTTATCTTGTTCATCTCTGATTTTATTAATTGGTGTCTCTTCTCTCTTTCTTTTGGTCAGATTTGCTAAGGGTTTATCAATCTTGTTTATCCTTTCAAAGAACCAACTCTTTGTTTCATTAATTCTTTGGATTGTTGTTTTGTTTCCATTTCATTAATTTCTGCCCTAACCTTTATTATTTCTTCCTGCCTACTGATTTTTGGTTTGCCTTGCTCTTCTTTTTCCAAGGCTTTAAGGTGAAACATTAGGTCGTTTACTTGCAACCTTTCTAATTTCTTAATTTAGGCACTTAAGGCTATAAATTTACCTCTTAGAACTGCCTTCATTGTGTCCCACAGATTTTGACTTGTTGTGTTCTCATTATCTTTTGACTCTATAAATTTTTTGATTTCCTTCTTGATTTCTTCATTGACCCATTCATCATTTAGTAGTGTATTGTTTAGTTTCTTTTGTGTATGCTCTATAGCCTTTCTTGCTACTGATATGTAGTTTGTTTCTATTGTCGTCAGATAGAATGCAAGGAATTATTTCAATTTTCCTGAATTTGTTAAGATTTGCTTTGTGTCCTAATCTATGGTCTATTTTAGAGAATGATCCATGTGCTGCTGAAAAGAATGTATATTCTGCATCCTTTGGATGAAATGTCCTGTATATATCTGTTAGGTCCATTCCTTCTATGACCTCATTTAGTCCAGATGCCTCTCTGTTTATTTTTTCCTGAGATGACCTGTCAATTGATGAGAGTGGGGTATTAAAGTTACCCACCACCACTGTGTTTGATGTTATCTATGACCTTAGTTCTAATAGTGTTTGTTTGATGAATTCGGGAGCCCCCATGTTTGGTGCATATTTGTTTAGGATTATAATGCCCTCCTGTTGGAGTGTGCCCTTCATCAATATAAAGTGACCTTCCTTATCTTTCTTGACTAATGTTGGACTAAAGTATACCTTGTCAGACATTAGGATAAAGGTGAGTTTCTTGGAGTCAACAAATTGTTAAGTTGCTGTCTGGGTCGTTGGGCTGCTGATCTGATGTCTGGAGCTGGGCACTGGCTTTTCCTGTGGGGCAAACCGGGCCTGGCAACTGTGGCCCTGCAGAACAGCACACCTGGTGCTGGAACTGCTGCTTCTAAAGCTGCTTCTGCTGGGTCTGTGTCTGCTGCTGCTGCTGAAGCTGCTGCTGTTGGGTCTGCTGCTGCTGCTGCCTCTGTTGCTGGAGCCACCACTGCTGCTGAAGGTGCTGCTGCTGGGTCCACCGCTGCTGCTGCCACTGAAGCTGCTGCTGCTGCTAGGTCTGCCACTGCTGCTGCTACTGGGTCTGTTGCTGCTGGGGCCGCTGTTACCGGTGCTGGAGCTGCTGATGTTACTGCCCGACTCTGCTCCTGCTTGGGTCCTGCTGTTCACTCAAGTTGGCATGGCTGGTCCCGGGTCTGCTGCTCTGCTTGCTGGAGCTGGGCACAGGTGGTGGGGTCGGGGAGGGAGCCGCAGCTGTTCTGGTTCTTTCACTGTTCCACGTGTTCTACCTTGTGGGCTGCTCCTCCATTGCTCACTGCCGCTCTGCCTTCACATTTCCTGAGCTGCGGAGTGTGCCGGTGTGAGTGGAAGCTCCCGCACCTGGCTTTTCCTGTAGCTCTAGCTGAGCCTGGCGGCTTTCTGCTTTCCTGCCACTGCTGCGGTTGGTGGAGCTGCCGGGGCCGCTTTTGCTGGCCTGTGCGGGCTCTGGATGCTCTGGATCTCTTCTACTTCTCTGCTGCTGCTTCAATTTCCTACACACCTCACTTTTTAGTAAAAGTGTGTATTTTGCTGAGTTTTTTTGGTCTTTTATCCCCCCTATGCTGCTTTGGCGTGGTTCCTACGCTGCCATCTTATCTGGAAGTCCCCTTTCTATTCTTATTTTTTACTTTAGAGAGAAACAGAGAGGCAGACAAAGAGAATTGGCAGGCCAGGGCCTCAGCCACTACAATAGAATTCCAGATGTTTGTGCCACCTAGTGGGCATGTGCAGTCTTGTGCTTGCCCAGTCTTTGTGCATCTGGCTTATGTGGAATCTGGAGAGTCAAACTGGGTCCTTAGATTTTGTAGGCAGTTACCTTAACCACTAAGCCATCCTTCCAGCCCCCTATGATAATTTCAATTCTCAGGTTTCAGCATGATAGAGAAGAGACAGCTTGCTCTTCGTGTGATGCCTTACGTGAGTTGTCACCCAGTACCAGTTACCTGTTCAAACTTGTCAGGGTTAATTGAGGGAGTGGAAAATGATAGCTGCTCTGCATATTCTTCAGCTGACTTTGACACATGACACCAACTTTCTGGTAAGGAGGTGGGGGTCATTGCCACAGTGTACCAGGACCCTCCTTCCTCTAGAGTTGTAGTTGTCCATTGGCAATCATGGCATACCTTATGTTTGCACTTTCATCTCCATTTGTCTGTGATTATGCTCGGGAAGGAAAGATTTATTTTGTTACTTTGGTGTCCTGCACATGCAAAACCAAGAGTCCTGCCACTGAGCTACACCCCAGGCCTACTGAGCTACACCCCAGGCCTAGCATCCAGCCTCAGAACCCAGCTGTAGCTCTCAGCGCCAGCCCCAGTACCCAGCTCTAGTACTCAGCCCTAGTACCCAGCCCTAGCTCTTAGCCTCAGCCCCAGTACCCAGCCCTAGCACTCAACCCCAGCCCCAGTATCTCCTAGCCTCAGCACTCACCTTCAGCCCTAGCACTCAACCTCAACCCATTTGCAGTATCCACCTAGCCTCAGCACCCAGCCCCAACACACACCCCAGCACCTACCCAGCCTCAGCATCCAGCTCCAGTACCCCAGGTGAGGGAAAAGTGGTATTTGTTGCTTCACGTCACTCCTTCCAGCCCCCATTCCTAATGCTTTTAGATACACAAAAATAGTATTTCCTAGTTTATGAAGCTTGGAGATGCACACAGAAACAGTGGACCCTGTTGTAGGAATTTTCAACCTTTCTAGCATTCAAGGGATGGTGAATAATAGTGAAGCTAGTAAGTTGATTATGAGTAAATTGTGAAGGGCACATTGAGTTACCTATTCCCTTAAAAACCTACTAAATAAATGATTTAAAAAAATTGTGCGTGGGGTGGGGGTGTATGTGTATTTATGTTTGTTCATTGGGCACACCAAGGCCTCTTGCCCCTGTAAGCAAACACCAGATGCTTGCACTATTTTCTGTGTCCAGCTTACATGGGTAGCTTGAGAATTGAACCTGGTCCAGCAGGCTTTGCATGAAAGTGCCTTTAGGGCTGGAGAGATGGTTTAGCAGTTAAGGTTCTTGCCTGCAAAGCCAAGAATCCAAGTTCAATTCCCTAGTACCCACATAAAGCCAGATGCACAAGGTAGCACATGTGTCTGGAGTTCTCTGCAGTGGCTGGAGGCCTTGGTGTGCCCATTCTTTCTCTTTCTCTCTCTCTGTCTCTCTGTCTCTTCCTCTCCCTCAAATAAAACATGTTTTAAAGAGGTAGCTGGGCACAGTGGCACATGTTTTTAATCCCAGGCAGAGGTAGGAGTATAACTGAGACTATGTAGTGAATTCCAGGTCAGCCTGGGCTAGAGTGAGACCTTATCTTGAAAAACAAAACAAAACAAACAAAAAAAGAAGGTACCTTTAGCTGTTGAGCCATCTTTCCAGCCCCCTCACGTAAATTATGTTAGTATACTCTGTATTGCTCTCTGTGAAGATTTACAAACTTGGAAATACCTTTCTTTCTTTCTTTTTAAATTGTATTTATTTGTTATTAGAGAGAATAGCCATGCCAGGGCTTCTAGCCACTGCAAACAAACTCCAGATGCATGTGCTACCATGTGTATCTGGCTTACATGGGTTCTAGGGAGTAGAACCTGGGTCCTTAGGCTTTGCAGGCAAGTGCCTTAACCCCTAAACCATCTATCTCTCCAGCCTGGAAATTTCATTTTCCTTGTAATTAAAAAAAAATTACTTATTTATTTGAGAGTGAGAGAAAGAATACATTTATGAATGAATACAGGCATGTTAGGGCCTCCAGCCACTGCAAATGAACTACAGATGCATGTGCCACCTTGTGTGCCTGGCTTTGTGTGGGTACTAGGGAATAGACCCTGGGTCCTTAGGCTTTGCAGACAAGTGCCTTAATCACTGAGCCATCTCTCCAGCCCCACCTTTTAAAATTTTAATAAGCGTTCACTGTGGGTCAGAGCATTAAACATGTATTTTCCTTAGTAAACCACGTTTTATCTATTTACTTACTTCTTTTTTTTATATTTAAATAAGCTTTATTTACAAAATACTATCCTGAGAATTATAATTCCATTAAGCTTCAATTTGAGCAAAAGTATAATCACTTAAGTAACAGCAGTTACTTAAACTGAAAATAACAGATAAGTCAAAATCACTTTTGAAGAGAGATCAAAAAATCTTGTCAAGTTTCTTGTGGTTCTGAAGGTTCAGCTGCAGATGCATTTGAAGGCGGCATTGACTCTGAAGGAAACTCATTTCTTCTTTCAGAATTTGGGGGTGGGGGAGGAGGGAAGAATCCAGCTCTTGGGGGAAGGTAATGTGGAAAGCCCCTTGGTGGATTGACACTTCTCATTTGGAATGGAGGAATTGGTGGGCCAGGAAAATCTCTTGGTGGAAAATAATCTCGAGAAACCCCATACATGTTTCCTGGGGGAGGTGGAGGAAAAGGAGGCCCTCTTCTCATGAACTGGCTTCTAGGATCCATTGGAAAAAATGGATCTTGAAGTGGAGGAAAAGGTGGAGGAACAGAGCTAGGGCCAGGAGCTTCCTGTTCAGCAGGCTGAGATAAATCAGGCACATTTGAATTACCAAGATCATCTTTGGTATCATTTCTATTGGATTCTATTTCTGAAGACACTGGCCCATCCACTTTACCCAAAGAAGGCATATTAAAACCTCTGAGTTCTGCTGGTCCACAGAGTCTATCAGAGTTAGAATAAAATCTATCTTGCCTTTTGTGAGGAAGACCTGGATCAGGATATAGTTGACCTGGTGGAGGGACCATCATCCTGTGGTCCTGATCCCATGGCGGTGACAGGGACCCAGTGTCAGAAAGTGCTCTGTGAGGATCAGATAATCTATCATAACTTGTGTCTCCTCTTTCATTACTAATCTGATGGTCCAGAGGATTTTCTGGGCCTCTTGAACCTCTTCCTTCTCCCCCTAGAAGCAAAGGTGAGAGTCTGGGTGGACCCTCCAACTTTGTTGGAGGGGAGAGAAAAGCTCTCGTTTCAGACGAAGGTTGACCCAATGGTGAGAGACCATATGGGGAATGCTCTCTGCCAAATCCTGTATTTGGAACATCAAGTGTGTAAGGATCTTTTTCTAAAAGTTAACTCTGTGTCAGTTAATTTTTGTCTGTTGTGAGCATTTTCTTTCCTTAAATCGTTGAGGTTTCTTTCAGCAGTCCGAGCTGCCACCTTTAATCCCAGCACTTGGGAGGCAGAGGCAGGAGGATCGCCATGAGTTCAAGGCCACCCTGAGTGAATTCCAGGTCAGCCTGGGCTAGAGTGAGGCCCGCCCTACCTCAAGAAACCAAAAATAAATAAATAGATAAACAATGATGGCATTTAAATATCACAGACAGAAATAGATACAAGTCAGTACAACCTATTTATTTACTTCTAAAATTTTTGTTTACCTGTTTGAGAGAGAGACAGAGGGCAAACAGTCTCCAGATGCATGCACCACCTTGTGTATCTAGCTTTGTGGAGGTACTGGGGAATTGAACCCAGGTCAGCAAGCTTTGTAAGCAATGACTTTTAACTGCTGAGTCATCTCTCCAGCTCCTCATAAGTAGGTAGTAGAGGCTTGTTAGGGTTATTCTTTCCTTTCCTCACCCCCTGCACTGACATTTAGTCCTATTTGGCCTCACAGACACAGTACAAAAGGTCTCATTTGTACAGCTTCATAAAGTCCAATTTAGATGTTATATTTTAACAGTCTCACCTTCAAGTCCCAGGATTTAACAGCAGGTCTGGCAACAGGTATCCCTTACTTAGACCGCTACTGTTGAAATAAAGCAAAGTTATCTCCATTCAGCAAGTTCTGAAGAAGCTAGTAATTAACTATCTCCTAGGCTTCAGCACTTTGTTCCTGGCAGCATTAACCAGGGACCCTGGCACTTTGTCGTTATTGGGGCTTGTCCTAACAGGTTGCAGTGAGTGTAGCATCTGCCATGTGCTGGACTGGCTCACATGTGCTTGTGAGTTCTAATCTATATACTTATCCACAGAGCAGTTCTAATTATAGAATTTAAAAGTGAGTAGCCAGGCATGTCTGTGATCCCAGCCTGGACTAGAGTGAGACCTTCCCTCAAACAAGCAACGATCCAGGAGTAAAACTATGCAAATGGCCTCAGGTTGAATAACTTCCCCTAGGTCAGACCACTATTTGGAGAGAGGAGCTGGCTTTTAAACCAGTATCATGCCTTCTTCAGGATGCAGAAGGGACCAGTGCAGCACTCATGTCATGTTTCACAAATGCTGTTTTTTTTTTTTGAGATGGAGTCTCATATAGGCCAATCTGACATCACACTTATGATCTTTCTGCCTTCAGTGCTTGATAGAGGGTCTTGCTATACAACCCAGGCTCACTGAGTGGCCAAGACTGGCCTTGAACTCTCACAGATCCTTCTTAGGCTATCAGGTACAGGCAGGTGACTAGACCTGGATAAAAACATGTTATTTTTTTTTTTTTAATATTTTTATTGCTTATTTATGAGAGAGAGAGAGAGAGAATAAGAATGGGCACGCCAGGGCCTCTAGCCACTGCAAACTCCAGACACATGTGCCACCATGTGCATCTGGCTTACGTGGTTCTGGGTAATCAAACCTGGGTCCTTAGGCTTTGCAGGCAAGCGCCTGAACAACTAAGCCATCTCTCTAGCCCTAAAAACATGTTCTGAAACAGTGTGTCCTAATCTGCTTATGCTGCTATAGCAAAATGTTTCAACTGGGTAGTTTAAAATAACAGAAATTTATTTTACAGCTTTTTGATGTGGAGTGGTTAGAAACAGGGTTTTGCTATGTAGCCCAGATTAGCTACAGACTTGAGGTCTTTCCTCATTCTCTTGAGTGTTGGGGTTTTAGGTGTGTGCCCCATGCCAGGCTCCTTCCTACAGTTCTGAAGGCAGGGAGATCAAGGTGTCAGTGGGCTGTTTGCTTTTAAGTTGGAGCATTGAGCTCCAGGATGTAAGGAGAAATGATTGTTTTTGACATGTGGATGGTCTACCATATGACTCCAGGCTGGCCTTAGACTCCTGCCTCAGCTTCTCACGGACTGTTAGGCTTATATGTCATCATGCCTAACATGAAAGGTTTTTTGTTTTTCCTCCAAAGTAGGGTCTTGATCTAGCTCAGTCTGACCTGGAATTCACTCTAGTCTCAGGCTGGCCTTGAACTCATAATGATCCTCCTACCTCTGCCTACCAAGGTAAAGGCATGCACCATCATATCCAGCAAAAGTATTTTTTCCCCCTGTGATGTTCTATTACTGAGCTATACCATTAGCCCTTGAAGTGTTTGTTTGGTTGGTTTCACTTTTATTTTTTTGAGGTCTCACTCTGGCCCTGGCTGATCTGTAATTCACTCTGTAGTCTCAGGCTGGATTCGAACTCACAGCGATCCTCCTATCTCTGCCTTCTGAGTCTTGGGATTAAAAGCATGTGTCATGCTTGGCCTGGCTGTATTCTTTTTTTTTTTTTTTTTTAAATATTTACTTATTTGAGGGAGAGATAACAAGAGGCAGATAGAGAAAAAAGAGAATGAGCACGCCAGGGTCTCTAGACACTGCAAACAAACTCCAGATGCATGTGCCTCCTGTGCATCAGGCTTACATGGGTCCTGAGGAATTGAAACAGGGCAGACAGGCTTTTCAAGTAAGCATATTTAATCACCAAGCCATCTCTTTGCCCTTTCCAGCCTGTTTGTTGTTTGAGAAGTGTTATGTAGGATAGGCTTGCTTCTTTTTTGTAGTCATCCTGCCTTTGTCTCCTGAATGTGGTTTTGCAGACATGTCTCCAAAATAGCACCAGTTGACATTCTTACCAGCAGTAAAGGAGGTTTCCACTTTACATTGCCAACCTTGGGCTTTTGTGTGGCCAATTGTGGTGGTGTTGTGACCCTCAGTTGTGGCTTTGGTTTGTATCTCCTGAAGGACTGTCAGTGTTGGCCACCTTTTTCTGTGCTTGTGTTCATTCAGTTTGTTTTTCTTAGCCAGGCATGGTGGCATATGCCTCTGTCTCCATATCTGGCTTTTATTTCTTTTAAAGAATTTTTTTGAAATTTATTTGAGAGAGAGAGAAGCAGAGAATAGGCATACCAAGGCCTTCAGCTGCTGCCGGGCGTGGTGGCACACGCCTTTAATCCCAGCACTCAGGAGGCAGAGGTAGGAGGATCGCCGTGAGTTTGAGGCCACCCTGAGACTCCATAGTGAATTCCAGGTCAGCCTGGGCTTGGGCTAGAGTGAGACCCTACCTCGAAAAAAAAAAAGCTGCTGCAAACGAACTCCAGATACATGTGCCACCTTGTGCATCTGTCTTATGTGGGTTCTGGAGAATTGAACCTGGGTCCTTTGGTCTTGCAGGGAAATGCCTTAACCACTAAGCCATCTTTCCACCCCCTTTTTCATTTTGTTTTTCAAGGTAGAGTCTTGCTCTAGCCCAGACTGACATGGAATTCACTCAGTAGTCTCTGGGTAGCCTTGAACTCATGGCAATCCTCCTACCTCTGCTTCCCAAATGTTGGGATTAAAGGCATGTGCCACTGTGCGTGGCCAGCAACCCCCTTTTTATGTGAGAGTCACAGAGAATTGGCACTCCAAGGGCTATAGCCACTGTAATTGAACTCCAGACGCATGTGTCATATTGTGTGCATGTGCTACCTTATGTCTTAGGGTCACATTGTGCATCTGACTTATGTGGGACCTGGAGAGTTGAACATGGATTCTTAGGCTTTGTAGGGAAGAGCCTTAACCCTAAGCCCTCTCTCTAGCCCTGGCTTTTATTTCTTGATGATAATAGCCAGTGTTTGGGCTGGGGAGAGGGTAGTGGGTAAGAGCACTTGCTGTGCATGCCTGATGATCTGGGGAAACTAGGGGTTCCCAGCCCACCCACAGATCATTTGATCCTTCCTATTGATACAATGAATGAATAGTGCAGAATCCTCCTTTTTTTAAAATTTAAAATATTTTACTTATTTGCAGCAAGGGGGGAAATAAATATGAGAATGGGTGTACCAGGGCCCCTACCCACTGCAAACTTACTCCAGTTGCATGCATCACTTCATGCACCTGGTTTTACAAGCGTACTGGGAAAATCAAAATCAGGTAGTTAGGCATTGCAGGCAAGTGCCTTAACTGCTTTGCTATCTCTCCAGCACCCAGAACCCTCGTTTCTCAGACCAAATAAATCATGAAGCTATTGGAATTTCACACCTCAGAAAAAATATATTAGTCCTATTTCAGAATTATTTTCTTGGCCCAGGATGGGAACATGTGCACTCATCCCAGCACTTGGGATGCAAAGGAGGATTGCTGTCAGTTCGAGGCCACCCTGAGACTACATAGCGCATTCCAGGTCAGCCTGGAGACCCTACCTCAAAACAAACAAACAAAAAACTTCTACCCCATTACCTTCTAATCTCTCCCTCCCACTCCTGATAAACTCTTTCCAACTAATCCCTTTCCAGCTTTAATGCCTTTGTGTGTGTGTGTCCTACTGAGTTAATTAGGGTTGCTTGCACAAACCTGGGTGAAGAGTTATTTGTTGGAGGATGGGCAGCTTACCAGTGGGTATGCCACTGAAGAGGATTCACCTCTCTTCCAGCAGCCATTACTGCAATGGCTTCTCTGGGAGGAGTGGGAACTTGTGTCCCTCCCCTAGTCAACCAGCAAGATCAATGAGAGATTCAGATGATATGATAATTGTTGCCTAAGTCTACAGGGCAATGGGGAAGGTATTGAAGCATGTGAGATTTTAAGTGTTTTGGTGCCCAAAGAAACACAAATGAATAAGATTAAGGTCTTTAGAGTTTCAAAGTTTTAAAAGTTACTTTATAAATCTATTTTTGTCTTTAGAAAAAGCTTACAAGTCCCTGTTGCTTGGGATTTATTAGAAAACTCAGGGTAACACTTATCAATGTAACATGAACACCCAGAAAAAGGGATAATATGTGCCAGCTGGTGTTTGGTTTTTGAGCATAATGTAACCCTCACTTGGCAACTGCATATTAATTTGAAAGTGGTACATTGGTAAGTTGTTTCCTTAATATTAATTTAATTTTAACTGACATTCTTTGAGTTGACTCAAATGTTTTGTGGGTGTTTAAGAATGTTGGATAGCTCCAGGAGAAAGCAGCTGCTTATATAGACCAATCCTTTCTCACTAAGAGCTCAGGCTTGCTGTCCAAGTGCAATCTACAGTAGTGATATTTCTGCACAAGTTAGTTGACTGGCAGTATCACTTAGTGTCATACACACAAGTGACAAACTGCTTGGCTTAATTCAGTAATCTCTTCTCCTCAGTTACTCAAGTCTTGTTAGGGAATTAGAATATAAGATAGCATTTAAATCCAGCACTCAGGAGGCTGAGATATGAGGATCTCTGAATTTAAGGCCATCCTGAGACTACAGAGTGAATCCCAGGTCAGCCTGTGGTAGATGTCTTACCTCAAATAAACCAAAATAAATAGTAACAGCATTTAAAGAAAGCATTACTATATGGATTGCTTCATTCATTATCTCTCTCTCTCTGCAAATAATAAAATTATTTTGAAAAGACTATTGTATATGATCTGACCTTGTTAGAAACAAAAAATGTGTTTTTTAAGATTACCAAGATTATATACATTTGAATATATACTTAATAGTAACTATTAATGTTGTGTTGCAAAATGTATTTTCTAATATGTTCAATATTGGAAATGATAACATGCACATAAGGTTACTATTTTATACCCCAACACTTTCTCTATTCTACTTTTTCTATGTGTACACATGTGTGTTTATGAGTATACATGCTTGTGTATTCATGTGGGTGTGTGTAGGCCAGAGCACAACCTTGAGTGTCCCTCAGGAAATACTATCCATCCTTCAAAATTATTTTTCTGGGCCTGGAGAGATGGCTCAGCAGTTCAGGCACTTGTTTGTCTGTAAAGCCTAATGACCCAAGTTTGATTCCCAGTACCCATGTGTGATGGTTTGATTCAGGTGTCCCCCATAAACTAAGGTATTCTGAATGCTAGTCTCCCCAACGGATGGCAATTGGAAATTAAAGCCTCTTGGAGGCAGTGTGTTGTTGGGGCCAGACTTATGGGTGTTATAGCCAGTTTCCCCTTGCCAGTGTTTGGCACACTCCCCTGTTGCTATTGTCCACCTTATGTTGGCCAGAGGGTGATGTCCACCATCTGCTCATGCCATCATTTTCTCCTGCCATCGTGGAGCTTCCCCTCAAGCCTGTAAGCCAAAATAAACCTCTTTTTCCCAGAAGCTGCTCTTGGTTGGGTGATTTCTACCAGCAATATTAAACTGACTGCAACACTATGTAAAGCCTGATGCACAGTGGCACATGCGAATGGAGTTCATTTGCAATGGCTGGAGGCCTGGGACCCTGGTGCACCCACTCTCTCTTCCCTACCCCCTGCTTATAAATAAAGAAAATATTTTAAAATTATTTGTGCTTTAAAATGTACTTATTTCTCTGTGTGTGCATGGGCACATACATGCTATGGCCTGAATGTGGAGGTGTTGAGACACCGTCTCTTGCTGCTGCAAAGAAAGAGCCCCTGATTCTTCTACCTTTGCCTTCCATTGTCTTAGGTGCACTGGGCTCACAGACATGCTTTATATCTGGCTTTATGTGGTCCTGGGGAAATGAACCCAGATCAGCAGGCTTTCCATGTCTTTAACTACTCAGCCTCCCTGAATCACTATCTTTGAGATAGGGTCTCTCATTGGCTTAGAACTCACCAAGTAAGCTAGACTGACTGGCTAGCGAGCCCAAAGACTCTATCTACCTGTCTCTCCGCAAGCACTGGAATTACATGCTTCACTTAAAAAAAAAAATTTTGTTTTACAAACTCCATACAATATACCATGATCACAGTCCCCTCCTACCTATCCCCTATTTTTTCCCTCTCAGATTCCCCCTCCTCTAAATCCCTTCTTTCTAACTTGACTTTTTGTTTTAATGTGGGTTCTGGAGGTTGAACTCATGCCCTCATGTTTTCAAGACAAGCAGCACTTTACTAAAAAATCTCTCTCTAGCCCTTCCTTTTTTCCTTATCAGTTTTCTCTTCCCCTTCCTCTCCTCCCATGAGGGGTGTGTGTGTGTGTGTGTGTGTGTGTGTGTGTGTGTGTGTGTGAAGTCTTCTTTTGTGTACCCCTGGGCCATTGGAATTAGCTCTGTGCTTCATCCATGCATTCTGGCCTCAGCAGTTTAGAGCCATGCCTTTTCTTCACCTGACCTGGCAAGAGCAAACAGGCTAGCTTTCAGGACAGCCTCTGTCTTGTGACAAGGTGCTATATGTTTTCCATCACCATGTCTGTTTGCTGGGTTTTGGCTTTTGACTCTGGGTCTTGAGTGGAGGTGGAGAGAAGTGGGCGTGCTGCCCTTCCTCCTCTAGAGGGAGCCAAGGCCGCCAGAAGTGTCTCAGAAAGCATGCTGCACTTGACACTTCTAGATTCTGTACCGGAGTGAGATGGCTCTGGAAGTCTTCCACAGGGTTACTTTAAGCTAGACTTGGATCAAGCCCAGGTACTCTTCTCTCAGGGGACAGGTAGAGACTCCTTCCCATCCCTCTGCTTTCGTTCAGACCTTCATCTTGCTTCTGTCATGCCATCCCTATTGCATTGTTACATTGTCTTATCCTGTGGCCTGCATATGATACATCACGCTACATTTAGTTCTGCTGTGAAATTGTGAAGGGCCCCACACTTCCCATTCACACCAGTCCCCGCACTTGAAGCCTCCGGTCTTTGCTGTGGGAGTAGCATTGCTAAAACTGCTATAAACACTCTTCAAAATCAGCCCTTGTCTAGCCCCATGTCTTTTTTTTTTTTTTTTTTTTTTTTTATTTGAGAGCGACAGACACAGAGAGAAAGACAGGTAGAGGGAGAGAGAGAGAATGGGCGCGCCAGGGCTTCCAGCCTCTGCAAACGAACTCCAGACGCGTGCGCCCCCTTGTGCATCTGGCTAACATGGGACCTGGGGAACCGAGCCTCGAACCAGGGTCCTTAGGCTTCACAGGCAAGCGCTTAACCGCTACGCCATCTCTCCAGCCCAAGCCCCATGTCTTTTCTGTGTGCTCTTCACCTGTTGCTGTTCGAAGTCCCTCAGGTGCCTCAAGCCTCTGCAGTTTGTGATCCTGGTGAACCTCATTCCCACATCTCAACTTGTTGAGTAATCTCTATAGGTTTTTAAAAAATATTTTTTTTACAAGCAGAGAGAGAGAGAGAGAAGAGAGACAGAATAGGCATGGAAGGATATCTACCTGCTGCAAATGAACTTAAGATGCATGTGCCACTTTGTGCATCTGGCTGTTCAAGGGTACTGGAGAATTGAACCTGAGCCCTTTGGCTTTACAGACGAGTGCCTTAACCATTAAGTCATCTCTCCGGCCTTCTATAGGTTTAAAAATGCGAAAGAATTGGGCCTGATGGCTTGGGGTGTGATATATATGCTCTTGCCTGGCATGTGTGAGGCTCTGGGCTCATCCCCAGCTCTAAGAAACAACAGCAGATCCACCAGACTGAAGTCTCCAACTGCTCCTAGTCACACTTGGTTTGCCTTGTCTCCTTTGAACAAGAGCTTTTTGGGAAGATTGGGCAATATGTGACTTCAGAATAATGGCACTTTCCCCATTTTTCTTTCCTCTTCTCTTCCTCCTCCTGTGAGACATTGTCTCCCTTTGTAGCCCAGTCTGGCCTGGGGCTCACTATCCTCCCATGTCAGCCTTCTGAGGGCTGTGCTATAGCTGTGCACCACTGTACCCTGTGAAGTAATATCTCTGTCCTTGTTAAACTAAATGTTTTCTCAATCGTCAGTGTTCGTTCAGACATGCACCAAGTGTTTGTATGGCATTCAGTTATCTGTCAGGCACCAAAGATAACTGCATTGATCTACTTGCCTGCCTGTCCTCCTCATTGAACTTTACTAGCTAGGGGAGGTAACTTCTAGAGTTCTAGAAAAGAGCTTATTATTTGTACACCTCAGAAGATGTGTGTGTGGTGTGTATCCACCTTATTAAACTTTTGTGGATGGATGGGAATAGGACCAGGGCTGTGGTACTGAACAGGCCATTGAAATACAGGGCCACAGAGAGCTTGGAAGTTCCTCCTTGTGTTCCAGTGATTGTTTATTAAGAGATGTGGACACCACACAGATCCTGCCCAAGGGATCTGAAAACGTATTCATACCAAATTTATACACGAATGTCCACCACAGCATTATTCATGACAAACGAAAAGGAGAAATGTTGCTGGGGTACTCTGGTGGAGTACTTGTGTGGCATTTGTAAGGCCCTGAGTTTAAACCTCAGCACTCCTGAAAAAAGAGAAATTAGAATTGATAAAATGTTCATTAACTAATTAATATATTTTTAAAACTGTAATACGTATGTGATAGAACTTTATTACTTAAAATTATAAAAACAAACATAAATATATTATTTATTTATATATAAATGTACATGTAATGAATATTAATCATAAAAAGAAGTGAGGTATAGATACTAGTTCAGCATCGGAGAGCTTTAAACTTGGAAAATACCATACTAAGTGAAAGAAACCAGAAACAAAAGACCACATGTATGTGATGACATTTATAGGAAATGCCCATATGGGCAAATAGAGATAGAAGATACTCATGGCAGTGTAGAACAGAGGATTTAACCTGATAATTTGTCTGCTGAACTCAACTGGTAGCTTGTACATGTGGCACACTGTTTAAATTAATGTAGAAACAGCTTTTCTTTGAAGTGGTTTTTAAACTCACATCCTTTTTAATGAACTTGGCAGTCGGCTTATAGTGCCAAGTGGCATTTACAGCTGTGTCATCGGGTGCCATCTGCTGATGTTGAGGCTAAGGGCTCATAAAAGAAATAACCTGATTGTTGTGTTATGCAACATTCTTTTTATTTTATCTTTTTAACTTTTTGGAGACAGGGTCTTGCTTTGTAGCCTGACCTCAAGCTCACGATCCTCTTGCCTCAGCCTCAGTGCTGCAGGGTGCAGTTTTGAAGCCCAGTGGTTGGTACCCTTTCCCTTGGGTCTTTCTGGCAATGGCCGCTCCTGAGGCTCTCAAGTCTCACTGCACTGTGGCTGATGACCTGTTCTTCCACCACACACTGTTGGAGGCTCAGTCCCCAGGCTGTGGTTCACCTCCAGTGCTTCTTGCTGTTAGTCAAGAGTGTGTAAGTAAAGCTTTCCCCTACTTTCACCAGCAGGTGAGGTCTTGCTATGTAGCCACACTGGCCTCAAACTTTCAGTGATCCTCTTGAGTGCTAGAATTAGAAGCTTGTATCACTACACCCATCTTAAGACTTTCTTTTGAGTGTCTCTTTTTCTTTAACAGAAGTTGGTGATGTGGCAAAGCAGTACCTAGAGAAAGGACTTTTGGTTCCAGATCATGTAATCACTCGCCTAATGATGGCAGAGCTGGAAATCCGGAGCAGTGAACACTGGCTACTAGACGGTGAGTGGATGATGAACAAGCTGGACTTCCAGAAAGAGCCTTGTACCTTTGTTCTTGTCAACCTGGAAACCCTGTGGTGAGGTATCTTAGTTTCCTGCCTGCTGGCTATCACCATAGAAATGCTGACTGAGTGGCTAGTATTGCCTCAGGCTCTCTAGTTTCCACAGCAAAGTCATACTGCATATAACTGACCTTGAGCTAGAGGCTTTTTCATTCCTGAGGCTGATAAAGTATACAACTGTAAATACTCAGTTTTCAGCTGGCAGATCAGTAGAGATAGAAGATCTGGAAATTGTATATTCAGTATGTAGGTGGTAGTTATAAAATGTATAGCCTTGAGTGTGGTAATGCCTGTGGTCACAGTACTTGAGAGTACTGAGGCAGGAGGATTGCTGCAAGTCTCAGTCAAGCCTGAGCTACATAGTGAGTTCCAGGCCACTGGGAGTGAGATCATGTCTTGAAATTAAAAATAAACAAAGGCTTTGAGTATACTTAGATCTAGCTATTTTCTTCTGCATTTCTACTTAAGGATATACCTGCAATTATGTTTATTTCAGCTTTTAAAATATATTTATTTATGAGAGAGAGAATAAGAATGAGAATAGGTGTACTAGAGCCTCCTGCCACTGTAAACTCTAGACACATGAATCACTTTGTGCATCTGGGGAATTGAATCAGGCCATCAGGCTTTGCAAGCAACTGCCTTTTATCACTAGGCCATCTTTCCAGCCCTATTTCGGCTTTTCGGCCTTTTCTGGAAATAGTAAGACATTACTTTTTTAAGGTGCTAATATCACATATAAGGAGTCAGCTGTATAAAGATGTGCAATTAGCTATGCACACTAAGATAATATAAATTTATGGTTTCCCAAGGATATTCAGGAGAAAATTCCTATTGTTTTGATGTGAGGAAGTACTAAAATAATTTATTTTCATTTTTTATTTTTTGAGGCAAGCTCAACAGACTGGCCTTTTTTTAAAAAATTTTATATTATTATTTATTTATCATTAATTTCATTGTTTTATTTTGAGAGAGTATGGGCACACCAGGACCAGACTGGCCTTTTTTTATGAGAGAGAGAGAATTGGTATGCTAGGGCCTCTAGCCCCTGTAATCGAACTACAGACACTAGTACCATATCTCCAGCCCCATTTTTATTTTTTTATAAGAGAGAGAGGAAGAGAGGGAGAGAATTGGCATGTCAGGGCCTCTAGCCACTGTAATCAAACTCCAGATGCATGCACCACCTTATGTGCGTGTGTAACCTTGTGCATGTGTCACCTTGTGTGTGTGTATGGCTTAGGAGGATTCTGGGAGATCAAACCTGAGTCCTTAGGTTTCGCAGGCAAAGCACCTTAACCGCTAAGCCATCTCTCCAGCCACGGAATGATTTTATGAAAGAAGTGAGTAGGTGGATAGTCCTCAGGTGGAAGAACAGAGGATAGGAGAGATGAATTTGGGGGAGGGTGCATAGGGTCAGTGTCATTTTGTAAGATGAATTTGTATAATTTTAGTGAACTTAATAAGCTGTGCTGAATGATCATACCTGTGTTAAATTCATCTAGAAAGGTGGCTGGTGTAGTAATTGGGAGTGTGAGCAGTAATTGGGAGTATGAGCATGGGTCCTGGTGCCAGACCACTTATCTTCAGTCCTTGTTCTTACCTCTTCCTGCTGTAGAGCCTTGCACAGTCACCTTACCTCCACGTGCATCTTATTCCTCATGGCACATGACTGAGGAAAGAGTTTGTAAGGATGCAATGAGTCTATGTTCAGTGCTTAGACGAGTGGCAGATTAAGTGCCGTGAGACTGTCACGATTAGCTGTGACTGGTGTACAGGTTCTGAATTTTCTGAGTGTGACTACATAAACTGTTAAGTTCAAAAATAGTTTTAGAAATATTCAGGCATGAGGGTTGAAAAGTGAATCATTTATGGAAATGTTTATATATCTCTTTAAAATGCTTGCTTTTGGGAGAATAGCTGAAGTCATTTTATATCACAAGCCTGTTTTAGGGAAGTGCGTCAGTCTTCCAACTGAGCTAGTTTGCATCTTTCTCCTTGAAAACCCATCTGCTCACTTGCAGTTGTGATTTCTCTGTCAAGCTCTGGCATCAGTCCATTTGGATTGCAGACATAAGGACTCCTGGTTCCTATGTTCAGTGTTAGACTCCCTGTGCTGCAGTGCTTCGTGGAGGACGTGCTTGCCGATGCGCTAAGGTGATGACTGTGTAGAGGCTGGGCACGGAAGGGGTTCTGGATGACAGATGACTCACTTTGCTCAGTACAGCTGTGGAGAGGCTTTCTGCTGGCAGCGGGTACAGTAGCTGTAAGCCAGGTGGGATGGGGAAGTGGTAAGTGCTCTGTCTGGCTTGGCCAGCTCTGTCCATGTTAAAAAGTAGAAACACTGGGGCTGGAGGGATGGCTTAGCAGTTAAGACATTTGTCTGCAAAGCCAAAGGACCCAGGTTCAATTCCACAGGACCATGTAAGCCAGATTCACAAGGGGACACACGTGTCTGGAGTTTGTTTGCAGTGGCTGGAGGCCTTGGCGTGCCCATTCTCTCTCTCTCTCTCTCTTCCTTTCTTTCTCCCTCTTTCTCTCTGTCAAATAAACAAAAATAAATTAAAAAAAAAAGTAGAAACACTTTTTCCCTTTTGAGACAAGGTCTTGCTCTGTAGTACAGGGTGGCCTTGAACTCATGGCAGTTCTTCTGTTTTAGCACCCAGTCAGAAGTCATTGTGCTGGGCTTTCAAAATACATTTGGTTCCCCATTCAGTTTTCATTGCTGTAACAAAATAACCTAAGCTAAGTAACTTGTAAAGGAAGAAGCTCAAACTCATTTCGGTCCAAGAGCATGGTGAGGGCCCCTTGGCTGCATATATGTTGGTATAAAAGCACAGGGAGAGATAGATATCACCACGTGACTCAAGAAGCCACTGTGGTGGTAGCTATCTTCAAGTAAAGGAGCAACTCCCTCTTGAGAGGCTGGGGCCCAAAACCACCACATTAGTCCCTTATAGGGCAGACCACCACTCCTGTGACTTGCCACTAGGTTTTACCTCTTAAAAGTTTCCTCAGTCAGCCAGGCATGGTGGTGCACGCTTTTAATCCCAGCACTCAGGAGGCAGAGGTAGGAGGATTGCCATGAGTTCGAGGCCACCCTGAGACTCCATAGTGAATTCCAGGTCACCCTGGGCTAGAGTGAGACCCTACCTTGAAAAACCAAAAAAAGAAAAAAAGGTTTCCTCATGTTCCAGGTCAGCCTGGGCTCTAGGGAGATCCTGCCTCAAAAAACATCATCAACAACAGAGCAGGGTGTGGTGGCGCACACCTTTAATCCCAGCACTTGGGGAGGCAGAGGATCGCAGTGAGTTCAAGGCCACCCTGAGACTATAAGGTGAATTACAGGCCAGCCTGGGCTAGAGCAAGACACTACCTTAAAAAACAACAACAGAAAATCAACAACAAAAAAGAGCCTGGCTGGTTGATGATGCACATCTTTAAGCAGAGGTTGAAGGATCACTGAGAGTGCAAGGTCAGCCTGGGATAGAGTGAGAAAAAAAAAGGCTTCTTCCATTGCCACACTGGAGACCAAACTGTAATGAGGTGCTAAGGATCCAGGAAAGTCCTTGGACCCCAAGCTCTAGGTTTGTTTCCCATTTTAGTCAAAGAATTGAATAAAAAAGAAAACTGAGCCGGGTGTGGTGGTGCACACCTTTAATTCCAACACTCAGGAGGCAGAGGTAGGAGGATTACCATGAGTTCAAGGCCACCCTGAGACTCCATAGTGAATCTCAGGTCAGCCTGGGCTAGAGTGAGACCTTAACTTGAAAAACCAAAAAAAAAAAAAAAAAAAAAAAGAAAGAAAGAAAACTGAGAAGGATAATTATTAAATTATATTTATTGAGGGAAGTACAGAGCCAAGGAAAGGCACCCATGTGGCTAGGGATCCCATGTGAAGGTCCCGGGGAAAAGATCATGGAAAGAAAAGAGCAAGTTCAAGGAGCTCCTGCCCTGTGGGGAGCTGGAGGAGATGAAGAACCCATGAGGAGAGTAAGAGCTGGGCCAGGACCTAGGCCATGCCCCAGCCAGGGAAAACCCCACAGCTGTATGTTCCCAAGTAGTCAGAGGGCCTGCCCTACCCTTGCAAAGGTAGTTATCACCTAATGGAGGTGGGCTGTCTTCCTGCTCAGATGAACCAGAGAGAGAGCTGGTTGGTTAGGTCTAGGGGCTGTTTCAGAAAGAGGTTAGCTCTGGCACCAAGTGCCAGGGGCTGAACTTGACCAACTACAATGTTTAAATCCTGTGAAAAATCTTCCTCCCAAGTGGGGTCCTGACTGCTTGTGGAAAAATAGGTCTGGGGTACTAGGCAAGCTATAAGAAGTCAGATCATCTTTGATTTCTAGCAAGTGCAAACTTTCCTGTGCTTTTCACCTTCAGGGGTCCAGTCACCCTAATTGTACCCCTCTCAAGTCCTTGGTACATGAGCCTTTGGGGGACACACATAGTCCATATCAAAGTCAGCATTATATTTCATGGAAAGCAGCCTTACATTTTAGATTTTATAAGAGGCATATAATTTAAGCTTTTATTTAGAGGGAAAGATAATTTCAGACCAGGACTTTATAAACTTTTTCCACTGACAATACCTTCTTGCCCAAGAAAATTTTACACAACCCTGGGTATGTAAGTTTATAAAAAGGGTATACATGTCAAACATTTACTGGTTAAGAAATCTATTTTTATTATTATTATTATTATTTTCTCTGTTAAGCCCTGTGGAAGTATAGGAAAAGGTGCCACAGGACAGATGAGACATGGGAGAAAGAGCTCTGGAAGGTATGGGTAGAGGGCTCTTTGACATGGTGGGGAGGACAAGAAAGGCCACTGTCAGGCAGAAGAGCCCCGTGGCTCCTCAGAGGGTCAGTCATGAAGAGAGGAGTTGTTGCTGCACAGCAGGTTTCCTGGCACAGTCATGGATGCGGCTTCCAACACACCCCCAACGCCGGCCACAGAGCTCCACACTGTGTGACAGCCAAGCCCCATGAACTTGCAGCTGTGTCCATGTCCCTTGAAAAGGCACTGGTTTGGAAGCTGCAGTGAGGAGCAGATAAGGTCAGTTGATATGGGACTGGCAAGCTGCCAAGGCTGCCCTCTGTGTTTAGCTCAGTAGCTGAGGATTGCTTCTGACCATGAGGGTGTGGAGACAGAGAAGGTGTGTTTTCAGGGGTGAGGGGCAAAGATAGGAGAGCTGCTCCCACTGCAGGAAAGACAAAAGGGCATTTGTGTGTGTGTGGGGGGGGATAATTGTTAAAATAGTTTTCAGTATACAAATAATTTTATCACTTATTAAGCCAAAAGCAAAGTTGCCTACTACTGAGAATTACATCTTGGCTGAATATTGACATTGCAGGAGGTCAGTAGTTTTCAGAGTTAATGGATACTTTGGTTTTGTGATCATTAGTCCTGAGAGCACTTCTTTGTATAGCTGTGTAGTACATAGTGGCACAAGAATGTTTAGGGCCATTTCAGAAATCACTGGAAATTCTGTCCTAATCCAATGCCAAACTCAAGTCAGCAACTCAAATAGCAGTTTTTGAATTCAACATCTAACACAATCCAATCCAAAGCTTTACTCATTTGATACCTACATGCTGAGAAATGATTGTGTTTTCCATGATGAAACCATTATGTTTCTTAGAAGAACAGAAAACAGGTCTGTATAGTAAACTGCAGTTTTCTGAGAATGTTCGCACGTGTAATCCCAACAGTTGGGAGGAAGATAGGGAATTGAAGAATATCGTGGATATACATTGATTTCAAGGCACACCTGACCAGATTGGACCATACTCTTAATTTATTCCTGTCTGCACATTGTTGGCTCTAAGTAATTCTCTGCTGCCATTGGTAATTTTTTTTAAATTTAATTTGAGAGCGACAAACACATAAAGACAGATAGAGGGAGAGAGAAAGAATGGGCGCGCCAGGGCCTCCAGCCACTGCAAAGGAACTCCAGACGCGCGCGCCCCCTTATGCATCTGGCTAACGTGGGACCTGGGGAACCGAGCCTCGAACTGGGGTCCTTAGGCTTCACAGGCAAGCGCTTAACCGCTAAGCCATCTCTCCAGCCCCCATTGGTAATTTTTTATACACTTCACTTTGTAGTAGAAGTGTGTGTGTGTGTGTGTGTGTGTGTATAAAATATATATACATATATATACATATATACTTTTATATAAATATACATATATATTTTTTATATTTTATATAAATATACATATATATATATATATATATATATATATATATATATATATATATATTTTTTTTGCTTTTTCTCCCCAGGCTGCTTTGGCATGGTTCCTATGCTGGAAGTCTCTTTTGTCTCTTTAACATATGTTTTGTTTTCCTGAAGAATCAGTATCTTGTTGGATTTTTGTTGATTTAAACAAGTGCTGTAGCAATGTAGCCAGGACAGTGTTTCCTAGGTGGGTGCATCTTTTACTTTGTTTTAAAGATTTGAAAACTTGTAGCAACTTGGGACAATAATTATAAAACCTTAGATCTATGGTTTACTTTTTCTTTTTTCTCTTTTTTTTAATTTTTAAATTTTTATTAACATTTTCCATGATTATAAAAAAATATCCCATGGTAATTCCCTCCCTCCCCCCCTGACACTTTCCCCTTTAAAATTCCATTCTCCATCATATAACCTCCCCATCTCAATCATTGTACTTACATATATACAATATCAACCTATTAAGTACCCTCCTACCTTCCTTTCTCTTCCCTTTATATCTCCTTTTTAACTTACTGGCCTCTGTTACCAAGTATTTTCCTTCTCACGCAGAAGCCCAATAATCTGTAGCTAGGATCCACATATGAGAGAGAACATGTGGCGCTTGGCTTTCTGGGCCTGGGTTACCTCACTTAGTATAATCCTTTCCAGGTCCATCCATTTTTCTGCAAATTTCATAACTTCATTTTTCTTTACTTCTGAGTAGAACTCCATTGTATAGATGTGCCACATCTTCATTATCCACTCATCAGTTGAGGGACATCTAGGCTTGTTCCATTTCCCAGCTATTATAAATTGAGCAGCAATGAACATAGTTGAGCACATAATTCTAAGAAAATGAGATGAGTCCTTAGGATATATGCCTAGGAGTGCTATAGCTGGGTCATATGGTAGCTCAATCTTTAGCTGTTTTAGGAACCTCCACACTGTTTTCCACAATGGCTGGACCAGACTGCATTCCCACCAGCAGTGTAGAAGGGTTCCTGTTTTTCTACATCCCCGCCAACATTTCTGATCATTTGTTTTCATGATGGTGGCCATTCTAACAGGAGTGAGATGGAATCTGAATGTAGTTTTAATCTGCATTTCCCTGATGACTAGTGATGTAGAACATTTTTTTGGATGCTTATATGCCATTCGTATTTCTTCCTTTGTGAATGCTCTATTTAGCTCCATAGCCCATTTTCTTTATATTTTAAAGAATTTTTTTTAATATTTTTTTGTTCATTTTTTATTTATTTATTTGAGAGTGACAGACACAGGGAGAAAGACAGATAGAGGGAGAGAGAGAGGATGGGTGTGCCAGGGCTTCCAGCCATGGCAAATGAACTCCAGACGCGTGCGCCCCCTTGCGCATCCGGCTAATGTGGGACCTGGGGAACCGAGCCTCGAACCGGGGTCCTTAGGCTTCATAGACAAGCACTTAACCGCTAAGCCATCTCTCCAGTCCCATAGCCCATTTTTCGATTGGCTTATTTGATTCCTTATTATTTAACTTTTTGAGTTCTTTGTATATCCTAGATATTAATCCTCTATCAGATATATAGCTGGCGAAGATTTTTTCCCATTCTGTAGGTTGCCTCTTTGCTTTTTTCACTGTGTCCTTTGCAGTGCAAAATCTTTTTAATTTCATGAGGTCCCAATGATTAATCTGTGGTTTTATTGCCTGAGCAACGGGGGTTGTATTCAGAAAATCTTTGCCAAGACCAATATGTTGAAGAGTTTCCCCTACTTTTTCCTCTAGCAGTTTCAGAATTTTAGGTCTGATGTTAAGATCTTTAATCCATTTGGACTTAATTCTTGTGCATGGCCAGAGAGAAGAATCTATTTTCATCCTTCTGCAGATATATATCCAGTTTTCCCAACACCATTTGCTGAAGAGGCTATCTTTTCTCCAATGAGTATTTTTGGCATTTTTATCAAATATCAGGTGGCTATAGCTACTTGGGCTTACATCTGGGTCCTCTATTCTGTTCCACTGATCTACATGTCTGTTTTTGTGCCAGTACCATGCTGTTTTTGTTACTATAGCTCTGTAGTATAGGTTGAAATCAGGTATGGTGATACCACCAGCCTTATTTTTGTTGCTGAGTATTATTTTAGATATTCGAGGTTTTTTGTGATTCCAAATGAATTTTTGGATTGTTTTTTTATTTCCATGAAGAAAGCCTGGAATTTTGATAGGGATTGCATTAAATGTGTAGATTGCTTTAGGTAAGATTGCCATTTTCACAATAGTGATTCTTCCAATCCAAGAACAAGGGATGTTTTTCCACTTTCTAGTGTCTTCTGCAATTTCTCGCATGAGTGTTTTAAAGTTCTCATTGTAGACAATCTTCCTTGGTTAGGTTTATTCCAATATACTTTATTTTTTTTGATGCAATTGTGAATGGGAGTGATTCTCTGATTTCATCTTCAGTGCGTTGTTAGCATATATGAAGGCTACTGATATCTGTGTATTTATTTTGTTTCCTGCTACATGTCTATAGGTATTGATCAGCTCTAACAGTTTGCTAGTACAGTCTTTAGGGTCCTTTATGTATAGAATCATGTCATCTGCAAATGATGATAACTTGATCTCTTCCTTCCAATTTGTATCCCTTTTATGTGTGTCTCTTGCCTTATTGCTATGGCCAAGACTTCCAGAACTATATTAAATAAAAGTGGGGACAGTGGACACCCTTGTCTTGTTCCTGATTTTAGTGGAAAAGCTTCCAGTTTTTCCCCATTTAGTAATATGTTGGCTGTAGGCTTGTCATAAATAGCCTTTATTACATTGAGATATGTTCCTTCTCTTCCCAGTCTCTGTAGGACTTTTATCATGAAGGGATGTTGGATTTTGTCAAATGCTTTCTCTGCATCTAATGAGATGATCATGTGATTTTTGTCCTTCAACCCATTTATATGATGTATTACATTTATAGATTTGTGTATGTTGAACCATCCCTGCATCTCTGGGGTAAAGCCTACTTGGTCACGGTGAATGATCTTTTTGATATACTCTTGTATTCTGTTTGCCAATATATTGTTGAGAATTTTCGCATGTATGTTCATGAGGGAGATTGGTCTGTAATTTTCTTTTTTTTTCTATCTTTGCCTGGTTTTGGTATCAGGGTGATGCTGGCCTCATAGGAGGAGTTTGGTAGAATTCGTTCTTTTTCTGTTTCCTGGAAAAGCTTAAGAAGCAATGGTGTTAGCTCTTCCTTAAAGGTCTGGTAAAATTCAGCAGTGAATCCATCTTGGCCTGGGCTTTTTTTAGTTGGGAGATTATTGATAACTGTTCAGATCTCCATGTTTGTTATAGGTCTATTTAAGTGATTAATCTCATTTTGATTTAACTTAGGTAGGTCATATAAATCAAGGAACTCATCCATTTCTTTCAGATTTTCATACTTTGTGGAGTATATGGTTTTATAGTAGGTCCCTATGATTTTTTGAATTTCTCTGGAATCTTTTGTGATGTTACCGTGTTCATCTCTGATTTTATTAATTTGTGTCTCTTCTCTCTTTCTTTTGGTCAGATTTGCTAAGGGTTTATCAATCTTGTTTATCCTTTCAAAGAACCAACTCTTTGTTTCATTAATGCTTTGGATTGGTTTTTTTTTTGTTTCTATTTCATGAATTTCTGCCCTAATCTTTATTATTTCTTCCCGTCTACTGACTTTTGGTTTGCCTTGTTCTTCTTTTTCCAAGACTTTAAGGTGAAACATTACTTGCGACCTTTCTAATTTCTTAATTTAGGCACTTAAGGCTATAAATTTACCTCTTAGAACTGCCTTCATTGTGTCCCAGAGATTTTGATATGTTGTGTTCTCATTATCGTTTGACTCTATAAATTTTTTGATTTCCTTCTTGATTTCTTCATTGACCCATTCATCATTTAGTAGTGTATTGTTTAGTTTCCATGATTTTGTGTATGCTCTATATATAGCCTTTCTTGCTACTGATTTGTAGTTTAATTCCACTGTGGTCAGATAGAATGCAAGGAATTATTTCAATTTTCCTGAATTTGTTAAGATTTGTTTTGTGTCCCAATATATGGTCTATTTTAGAGAATGTTCCATGTGCTGCTGAAAAGAATGTATATTCTACAGCCTTTGGATGAAATGTCCTGGATATATCTGTTAGGTCCATTCCTTCTATGACCTCATTTAGTCCAAATGCCTCTCTGTTTATTTTTTTGGGATGACCTGTCAATTGATAAGAGTGGGGTGTTAAAGTCACCCACCACCACTGTGTTTGGTATTATCTGTGACCTTAGTTCTAATAGTGTTTGTTTGATGAATTTGGGAGCCCCCATGTTACGTGCATATATGTTTTGGATTGTAATGTCCTCCTGTTGGAGTGTGCCCTTAATCAATATAATGTGACCTTCCTTATCTTTGTTGACTAACGTTGGACTGACGTCTACCTTGTCAGATACTAGGATAGCAACCCCTGCTTGTTTTCTAGGCCCATTTGCTTGAAACACCGTCTTCCAACCTTTCACCCTAAGATAATGTCTATCCTTTGTAGAAAGGTGAGTTTCTTGGAGACAACAAATTGTAGGATCCTGCTTTTTAACCCAGTCTGCAAACCTATGTCTTTTGTTTGAGGCATTGAGGCCGTTGATATTAAGAGATATTATTGAAAGGTGTGTATTTATGTTTGTCTTTATTTATTTATTTATTTATTTTTTTGGTTCTGGTTCTACCTTTGCTCTCTTGTGTTAAGTATTATTTTAATATTGCTTGTTTTTTTTCTAGGTTCCTTATATGTGTGCTTTTCCTTTTCTTCAGCATGGAGGATTCTATCAAGTATTTTCTGTAGAGCTGGTTTTGTCTTCAAATACTCCTTTAACCTACTTTTGTCATGGAATGTCCTTATTTCTCCGTCTATTTGAATGGATAACTTTGCAGGATAAAGTATCCTTGGTTGACAGTTGTTATCTTTCAGAACTTGGAATATATCACTCCAAGCCCTTCTGGCTTTAAATGTTTGTGTTGAATAATCTGCTGTAATCCTGATGGGCTTGCCTTTTTAGGTAACTTGATTTTTCTCTCTAACTGCTTTCAATACTTTTTCTTTGGTTTTTGTGTTTGGAAGTTTGATTATAGTATGGCGAGGAGAGGTTTTTTCCAGGTTTTGTCTGGCTGGGGTTCTAAAGGCTTCCTGTATCTGCATTGGCTCCTCTTTTCCAATTTAGGGAAATTTTCTTCTATGATTTTGTTGAAGACGCCTACTATGCCTTTGGAGTGGAATTCTTCTCCTTCTACTATGCCCTGAATTCTTATATTTGATCTTTTCATAGTGTCCTGAATATCTTGAAATTCCCACTCATACTTTTCTATAAGTTTGTCTTTCTCTTTGTTGGACTGTATTAGATCTGCCACCTGGTCTTCTAGCTTAGATATTCTGTCCTCTCCTTCATCCATTCTACTGGTGAGATTTTCTACAGAGTTTTTTATTTCATTAACTGTGTTCTTCATTGCTGTTAATTCTGACTGGTTTTTCTTTATTATTTCTATTTCCTTATTTATGTCTTGTATTGCCTTCTTTATTTCATGAAATTGGTGTCCTGCATCTTCTTTGATTCCTTTGATTTCCTCTTTGATTTCTTCTTTGATTCTTTTGATTTGTTTTTTGACCTCTTTGAACATATTTACAATCATTCTTTTGAACTCTTTCTCAGGCATTTCTTCTAACTCTTTCTCACCGGAGGACATTTCTGATGCATTAATACTTTTAGGTGGATTTATATCATCTTGCTTTTTAGTGTTTTTTGTGTTATAATGTATATATTTTTGCATTTTGGATTAAGTTAAAGCTTGGATTTTCTAGCTAGCTGGGTATTCTTAGCTGTATCACTTGATTTGATGTTATATATTTTCAGGTAGGAGCTTAAGGTGTTAGGTGTGGCTCTTAAGACTCTCAGAGTAACTGCAAAGGTATTCCTAGGGGTTGAGTTTCCCTGCTATGGGAGTGTTCAAGTAGGCTGAGTGGGATAAAATACAGGTAGATTCTAAAATTTAACTAAACACTGTAAACATTCAATCAAAAACAGCCCCAAGTATGCATGCAAGTGTAGTTATTATAACTAACAGATCCTCTATCAACAAAGAGGTTAAGATTTCTTGTGTGTTGAGGGATCCAAGTCAGCTTGCGACCAAGTGAGACCCTTCCCTGGTGCAATCCCAGTTACCTTGGATGATTTTGGTCTCAGTCAAGTTGCTGCCTGGGTTGTCGGGCTACTGTTCTGCTTTCTGGAGCTGGGCACTGGCTTTTCCTGTGGGGCAACCCGAGCCTGGCAAGTGTGGCCCTGCAGATCAGCACCCCCGCTGCTGGAACTGCTGCTGCTGTAGCTGCCACTGCTGGAGCCACCCCTGCCACTGAAGCTGTGCTGCTGGCCCCATCGCTGCTGCTGCCTTTGCTGCTGCTGCTGTAGCTGCCACTGCTGTTGAAGCTGCTGCTGCTGGGTCCACTGCCGCTGCTGCCACTGAAGCTGCTGCTGTAGGATCTGCCGCTGATGCCGCTCCTGGGTCTGCTGCTGCTGGGTCTCACGCTGCTGCCGCTAGTGGGTCTACTGCTGCTGGGGCCGCTGTTACCGGTGTCTGAGCCGCTGATGTTGCTGCTGAACTCTGCTCCTGCTTGCGTCCTGCTGTCGGCCCAAGTTGGCGTGGCTGGGTCCCGGGATGCTACTCTGTTTGCTGGAGCTGGGCTCAGGCGGTGGGGGAGGGGAGGGAGCCTCAGCTGCTCCGGTTCTCTCGCTGCTCCACGTGTTCTTCTACCTCGCGGTCTGCTCCTCCGTTGCTCACTGCCGCTCTCGCTTCACTTTCCTGAGTTGCGGAGAGTGCCGGTGTGAGTGGAAGCTCCCGCACCTGGCTTTTCCTGCAGCTGGAGCCCAGTCTGGCGGCTTTCTGGTGCATCACTGCCGCCGCGGTTGGCAGAGCTGCCGGGGCCTCTTTGCCGGCCAGTGCGGGCTCTGGATGCTCTGGATCTCTTCTACTTCTCCACTGCCACTTCAATTTCCTATACACCTTACTTTTTAGTAAAAGTGTGTATTTTGCTGAGTTTTTTTGGTCTTTTTTTTTTTACCCCCTAAGCTGCTTTGGCCCTGGTACCTACACCGCCATCTTAACTGGAAGTCCTCTTTTTTTTTTTGAGGTAGGGTTTCACTCTAGCCCAGACTGATCTAGAATTCACTATGTAGTCTCAAGGTAGCCTCCAACTCATATGATCCTCCTACCTCTGCCCCCCAGCTGCTGGGATTAAAGGCATGTGCCACCATGCCCACCTATGAGTCTACTTTCTAATGTAGTCACAAAGTATCTGAATATTCTCAAGTGAAATAATTTGTAGACATATACTTGATTTCCAGTTAAATAACATGCTGAGAGAGAATCAAGAACTTCATCAAGGTACACGTTAACCTTCAAGGGGACTAGCAACATTGGTTGAATTACATAGGAAACGACCTGTTCAATGGGAATATGAAAAGAGCCATTTAAAAAAATATTTTATTTACTTATTTATTGCAGAGAGAATTTGAATGAATGTATAAGAATGGGTGTGCCTGGTCTTCCAGCCACTGCAAATGAACTCCAGACATATACACTACTTTGTGCATCTGGCTTATGTGGGTCCTGGGGAATGGAATCTGAGTCCTTAGGCCTCACAGGAAGTACCCTAACTGCTAGCCCATCCTTCTAGTCCTGAGAGAGACGTTTTGATTAACACTTGACCTAAAATTTTATTTTATTTTTCTCCTCTTTTCCCTTTCCTTCTCCCCTCCCTCCCGCCTTCTCTGGTGGTTGCTCACCATTCCTTTCATAAGCTTCTGGGCATTTCTCCTGTCTCTGCCTCCCTCCTTGTCAGGTCAGGGGTACAATGGGAATATAGAAGTCTTCCACAGCTTTTGGCTTTTTACCTGGGGGTCTAGGGATCCAAGTTCAGGCCCCCAGTTGAGCAGCCAAGTGTTTATCCACTGATGTCTTTCCTAGCCCACATCTTTGGTTTTGAAAGTTTTTTTTGTTTTGTTTGTTTTGTTTTGTTTTGGAGCATCTTCCACTTATCAATCTGCTGCTTACTGATCAGTGCAGAGTGTGGCACTTTCACCTGCTCCTTCATCGGCATCTGGAACACAGTGTCATGTGCTGCCTCACTGTATGACACTGATGGAAGCTGCTTGAGAGGGGATATAGAGGTCAGAGCCTGCACAAACAGCCTTTAACTAAGCAGGTAGGGTGACATAAGACAGGACAGAGAAGAGGCTTATATAAAGCAGGCATGGTTCCTTTTGGCTTTCTAAGCTGCTGTGAACAGTTTGAATTTCCTCTCTAACAGAGGCTGGTAAATGCCACCTGCTTCCAGCTGCAGCCTGACCCAAATGATTAATGGTAGGAGCAATAGCTGCGATTTGTAACCTAGCTCTTGGTTCCCTACAGCTAGGAATAGTTGAGTGGTCAAAAGCACCCTTCTTGGCTATAGACTTTAATGGAGGTGGGAAGGAGCTAATGTGGCCTGGCCTTATTTTTTAGATACTTTTTTTTTTTTTTTTTTAATTTGAGAGAGAAAAAAACGGGAAGGGGCTGATGTGGCCTGGCCTTATTTTTTAGATACTTTTTTTTTTTTTTTGGTTTTTCGAAGTAGGGTCTCACTCTGGCCCAGGCTGACCTGGAATTAACTCTGTCATCTCAGGGTGACCTTGAACTCATGGCAATTCTCCTATCTCTGGCTCCCGAGTGCTGGGATTATTTTTTTAATTTGAGAGAGAAAAAAACAGAGACAGTAAGTATGGGCATTACCAGGACTTTCTGCCGTGGCAAAGAAACTCCAGACATATGTGCCATTTTGGGCATCTGGCTTTTTGTGGGTACTAGGGAATTGAACCCAGACTGTCAGGCATTGCAAGCAAGCACCTTAACCACTGAGCATGTCTCCCTCCAACCCATGGTATGGCTTTTTTTTTTTTTTTGAGGTAGGGTCTCACAGTAGCTCAGGCTGACCTGGAATTCAGTATGTAGTCTTACGGTGGCCTTGCACTCGTGCTTCCCAAGGGTTGAGATTAAAGGTGTGCACCACACCACCATGCTTGGCGGGCCTGGCCTTTTAACCAGGTGTTAAAAGCCAGCCAGATATGGGCTGCTGTTCTTCGGAAGTGTCCACTTCTTTCCACAAAGCAGAATGTGACTGTGGCCCTCCCTGTGAGTGAATACTCTCCAAGTCAGAAAAGTAGACATGTGGCTTCCATTGCCCAGCTCAGCAGTTGCGATGGCATGACTGCTTTCATTGCTCTCCTTCAAGCTCTTACTATGGCTGGGGTGAATCAGGTGCCAGGGGCCAGCCCTATGTGAACACACCAGTGAGGGCTTTAGCAGCATCTCTGTGCCTGTGAATCTGGGGTCTGCGAACCTACCTGCTGGTCCTGTGAGTAGTGGTGCAGCTGAAAGAGTCAAAGAAGTTTCAGCTTTCCACCTAGAGTGACAGACAACAGCTTTTCCAGTTAAAGGACAAGGGGGAGGGGTAAGGACAGCTTGGTAAGGAAGAATGAGACAGAAAGTGTATTTCTGATAAATCATGCCAAGTACCAAAGGGAGAAATCAGGCACTTGTGCTTAATGTGATCTTCACTTTAGCTACCTGCATTTCTGCTCAGTGGTAATTACTGGAATAGATACTTAGTTGGAATTGGCTACTTGGGAGACTAGCATCTCTCTCCTTCCCTTCTCCTTTTCTTCCCTCCACCTCTCCTTCTCTCCCCCCTTTCTCTTTTTTTCCCCTTCCTCTTGAGTGTTAGTATCATAGGCACAAGCCAGCTCTTCCAGCTATAATTCTCTCCCTAGAGATTTGTAAAAACATTTTATTGATAAGATCCATACATATACACAATAATCCCCAACCATAATGACCATACTCCCCTCCAACCACTCTCCTTTGTCCCCTCCCTTATCTTTCTTTGCTAAACTCCTTCTTTTTAACTAGTTTTTTAATACTTTTATTTATTTATTTGCAAGGAGGAAGGGAAAGAGAAAATGGCCATGCTAGGGCCTTTAGCCACTGCAAATGAACTCCAGATGCATGCATTACTTTGTGCATCTGGCTGTACCCACTTTGTGGGTACTGGAGAATCAAACTCAAGTCATTAAGGTTTGAAGGCAAGTGCCTTAGCTGCTAAGCCATCTCTCCAGTCCCAGTCCATCTTTTATTTTGGTATCTTTTTAAAGAAAATACGTGTAATTCATTCCTTCTCTCTTTAATTTTGGTTCTTCAAGGTAGGGTCTTGCTCTAGCCCAGGCTGACCTGGAATTCACTATATAGACTGGGCTTGAAATCACAGCAATCCTACTACCTCTACCTCCCAAGTGTTGGGATTAAAGGCATGCACTACCATATCCAGCTTCTCTCTCTTTTCATTTTTTAAGTTTTCCAGGTAGTGTCTTCACTCTAGCCCAGGCTGGCCTCACAGCAATCCTCCTACCTATGCCCATTGAATGCTAAGATTAAAGGGATGCACCACCTTGCCCAGCTCCAGAAGATAGCTCTTTCTACTTTGTAAAACATAAAGGAACAATAATGGTACTAAAAACAGAATGAAAAAAAGGCCAGGACAAGACATCAGCTGGGATTAAAAGTGTGTCCCACCAAACCCAGCTGTGTAATTCTGTTTTGAAACATTTTAAATGCTTACATCTGTTGATCAAGTTTGTGTGTGCATCTGGTTAACTGGCATCTGTCTATAAGGCATCGCACTATGTCCTGAACACCTCAAGAATGAACACTGCTTAACCCTGAAGGCATTCTTAGTTCTCATAGGGGTTGCCAACCACCTTGTTCAGTAGGATGTGTCATGCTGGAGTGTCACAGTCTCGTTTGGGTCATCAGTGTAAAGAGTAATAGCCTGGTCAGCCCTCTCTCTTTCTCTGAATGTGTACATGTGCATACACATGTCAGGTGCTGAGTATTTAATTCAGGGCCTCATTATTTGCTTCGTGTTGGGTTCCAGAAAGGGTTATTTTACTTAGAGAGTGGGTTTTCTATCCCAAGGTTTCCCTGAATCACATTTAATCCTGTCATTAGGGATTCCTCTCACAAGACAATATTCTAACAATTCAGTGTACCAGGGGACTGAGTCTCATTCAGTTTCAAGGATATATCTTTTAAGGGATCTTGGTCCAGGATATCAAATGTTAATAGATACATTAGAAAGCAAACTGCCTACATTTATTTCCTCCAGTCTATGAATGTCTCATGCCAGTTGTGGAGGCATTCTTTTATTTTTTAATTTTCTAAACTTTTTTTATTGACAGCTTCCATACTTACAGACAATAAACCATTATAAGCCCTCCCCTATCCCACTTTCACTCTTCACAAATCCACACTCCATCATATCCCCTCCCTCTCTCCATTAGTCTCTCTTTTATTTTGCTCTTCTTTTTCCAAGGCTTTAATGTGAAGCATTAAGTCGTTCACTTGCGACCTTTCTAATTTCTTAATATAGGCACTTAAGGCTATAAATTTACCTCTTTGAACTGCCTTCATTTTGTCCCAGAGATTTTTTTTTTTTTTTTTTTTTTTTTTTGGTTTTTCAAGGTAGGGTCTCACTCTGGTCCAGGCTGACCTGGAATTAACTCTAGTCTCAGGGTGGCCTTGAACTCATGGCAATCCTCCTACCTCTGCCTCCCGAGTGCTGGGATTAAAGGCGTGTGCCACCACGCCCAGCTCCAGAGATTTTGGTATGTTGTGTTCTCATTATCGTTTGACTCTATAAATTTTTTGATTTCCTTCTTGATTTCTTCATTGACCCATTCATCATTTAGTAGTGTATTGTTTAGTTTCCATTTTTGTGTATGCTCTATAGCCTTTCTTGCTACTGATTTGTAGTTTAATTCCATTGTGGTCAGAGAGAATGCAAGGAATTATTTCAATTTTCCTGAATTTGCTAAGATTTGCTTTGTGTCCCAACATATGGTCTATTTTAGAGAATGCTCCATGTGCTGCTGAAAAGAATATATTCTGCAATATTTGTATGAAATATCCTGTATATATCTGTTAGGTCCATTCCTTCTTGACCTCATTTAGTCCAGATGCCTCTCTGTTTATTTTTTTCTGGGATGGCCTGTCAATTGATGAGAGTGGGGTGTTAAAGTCACCCACCACCACTGTGTTTGGTGTTATCTGTGACCTTAGTTCTAATTGTGTTTGTTTGACAAATTTGGGAGCCCCCAAGTTAGGTGCATATATGGTTAAGATTGTAATGTCCTCCTGTTGGAGTGTGCCCTTAATCAATATAAAGTGACCTTCCTTATCTTTCTTGACCAATGTTGGACTAAAGTCTACCTTGTCAGATATTAGGATAGCAACCCTTGCTTGTTTTCTAGGCCCATTTGCTTGAAACACCATCTTCCAACCTTTCACCCTAAGATAATGTCTATCCTTTGTAGAAAGGTGAGTTTCTTAGAGACAACAAATTGTAGGATCCTGCTTTTTAACCCAGTCTGCAAACCTATGTCTTTTCGTTGGGGCATTGAGGCCGATGATATTAAGAGATATTATTGAAAGGTGTGTATTTATGTTTGCCATTTTTTTTTTTTTTGTGGTTCCAGTTCTACCTTCGCTTTCTTGTGTTAACTGGTATTTGAGTATTGCTTGTTTTTTCCAGGTTCCTTATATGTGTGCTTTTCCTTTTTTCAGCATGAGGGATTCTATCAAGTATTTTCTGTAGAGCTGGTTTTGTCTTCAAATACTCCTTTAACCTGCTTTTGTCATGGAATGTCCTTATTTCTCCATCTATTTGAATGGATAGGTTTGCAGGATAAAGTAACCTTGGTTGACAGTTGTTATCTTTCAGAACTTGGAATACATCACTCCAAGCCCTCTGGCTTTTAAACTTTGTGTTGAATAATGTGCTGTAATCCTGATGGGCTTGCCTTTTTAGATAACTTGATTTTTCTCTCTAACTGCTTTCAATATTTTTTCTTTGGTTTGTGTGTTTGGTAGTTTGATTATAATATGACGAGGAGAGGTTCTTTCCAGTTTTTGTCTGGCTGGGGTTCTAAAGGCTTCCTGTATCTGCATTGGCACCTCTTTCCCAGTTTGGGGGAAATTTTCTTCTATGTATTTGTTGAAAACGCCTACTATGCCTTTGGAGTGGAATTCTTCTCCTTCTACTATGCCCTGAATTCTTATATTTGATCTTTTCATAGTGTCCTGAATATCTTGAAATTCCCACTCATACTTTTCTATAAATTTGTCTTTCTCTTTGTTGGACTGTATTAGATCTGCCACCTGGTCTTCTAGCTTAGATATTCTGTCCTCTCCTTCATCCATTCTATTGGTGAGATTTTCTACAGAGTTTTTTATTTCATTAACTGTGTTCTTCATTGGTAGTAATTCTGCTTGGTTTTTCTTTATTATTTCTATTTCCTTATTTATGTCTTGTATTGCCTTCTTTATTTCATGAAATTGGTGTCCTGCGTCGTCTTTGATTTCTTTGATTTCCTCTTTGAGTTCCTCACTGAGCCCTTTGATTTGTTCTCTGTCTTCTTTGAACATATTTACAATCATTCTTTTGAAATCTTTCTCAGGCATTTCCTCTAACTCGTTCTCACTGGAGGTCATTTCTGATGCATTAATACTTTTAGGTGGATTTATATCATCTTGCTTTTTATTGTTTCTTGTTTTATAATGTATATATTTTTGCATCTTGGATTAAGTTAATGCTTGGATTTTCTAGCTACCTAGGTATTCTTAGCTGTATCAATTGTTTGATGTTATATGTCTTTAGGATAGGAGCTTAACGTGTTAGGTGTGGCTCTTAAGGCTCTCAGAGTATCTACAAAGGTGTTCCTAGGGGTTGAGTTTCCCTGTTATGGGAGTATTCAAGTAGGCTGAGTGGGATAAAATACAGGTAGATTCTAAAAGTTAACTGAACATTGTACCCATTCAATCAAAAACAGCTCCAATTATGTATGCCAGAGTAGTTATTATAAGGACCAGATCCTCTATCAACAAAGAGGTTAAGATTTCTGGTCTGTTGAGGGATCCAATTCAGCTTGTGACCAAGTGAGACCCTTCCCTGGTACAATCAATCCCAGTTACCTTTTTGGATGATTTTGGTCTCAGTCAAATCGCTGGCTGGGTTGTTGGGCTGCTGTTCTGATTTCTGGAGCTGGGCACTGGCTTTACCTGCGGGGCAAACCAAGCCTGGCAACTGTGGCCTTGCAGATCGGCACCCCTACTGCTGGGTCCACCACTGCTGATGCTGCTGCCACTGCTGGATCCTCTGCTGCTGCTGCTGGATCTGCGACTGCTGCCTCTGAAGCTGCTGCTACTGGATCTGCCACTGCTGGGGCCGCTGCTGCTGGTGCCGGAGCCGCTGATGTTGCTGTGGGACGCTGCTCCTGCTTGGGTCCCGCTGTTCGCTCAAGTTGGCGTGGCCGGGTCCCGGGACCACTGCTCTGTTTGCTGGAGCTGGGCACAGGTGGTGGGGGAGGGGAGGGAGCCGCAGCTGCTCTGGTTCTCTCACTGTTCCAGGTGTTCTTCTACCTCGTGGTCTGCTCCGTTGTTCACTGCTGCTCTCCCTTCACGGTTCCTGAGTTGCGGAGTGCGCCGGTGTGAGTGGAAAATCCCGCACCTGGCTTTTCCTGCGGCTGGAGCCGAGCCTGGCGGCTTTCCAGTGCGCTGCCGCTGCCGCTTTTGCCGGCCTGTGCGGGGTCTGGATCTCTTCTACTTCTCCACTGCCGTTTCTATTGCCTATACACCTCACTTTTTAGTAAAAGTGTGTATTTTGCTGAGTTTTTTTGGTCTTTTTCCCTCTTAGGCTGGTTTGGCATGGTATGTAAGCTGCCATCTTAACCAGAAGTCCCTGTGGAGGCATTCTTGATTGACAGATCTCAGTGGGGTTTTGTACTCACATGCACATGTAGCAACCCATGTAGCCAGAGAGTGGCTGGGCCACAAATAGTCCAAAGTACAAACCTGACCACACCTTTTCTGACACTAATCTTTTTTTTTTTTTCACTATTTAAAAAAATTTTTTTTTATTGACAACTTCCATAATTATAAACAATATCATGGTAATTCCCTTTCTCCCCCCCCCCTCACTTTCTCCTTTGAAAGTCCACTCTCCATCATATCCCCACCCCCTCTCAATCAGTCTCTCTTTTATTTTGATGTCATAATCTTGTCTTCCCATTATGATGGTCTTGTGTAGGTAGTGTCAGATACTCTGAGGTCTTGGATATCCAGGCCATTTTGTGTCTGACACTAATCTTTAAGACAGATCAACATTGTGACCCACTTTTGGAGCCCTTGCTTATATAACAAAATGACAGTCATCCTCCAAGGCCCATAATATCAAAGATCTGTAACAATAGCTCAAACTCCCTTCGTGTATGTGGTGGGGGTAACCTAGCCTATTCCCAGGGTCTCTGTGACCACTTCAGAGTTTAGGACACCAAACTTACTCTGAAATGACTCTTTTAAGGCCTATCACTTCTAACTGACTTTGTTATTTTTATGGTTTTTATGTTTTGTCTCTGTGATGCTTAGTCATGATCCAAAAGTCAAGTCATGCCTTACTGTTCCACACCCACTTCTGTTTCTATCATTGATTCTTTTCCTCATAGTACCCCTGGAATCCTTATTTCTTTCTCCACCTTCTCTGTCAGAATTCTCCGCCAGTTGTTCAATTTTGGTGTTAATTTGACTCTGCAGGGCCTCTGTCTACTTCTGTAAAAGCTCCCAACCTAGTCCCCGGCTACCTCCCACTCACAGTGGTCCTCCCATCTCTCTCCTAAGTGCTGGGATTAAAGGCATGCCCATACCCCATACCCCGCCATCCAGCCAATCCACTATTCATTAGTCTTGTCCCCCCTTTTCTCACTCCTTCCTCACTCCTTCCATCTTCTGCTGCAGCTTGTACTCACGCCCTCAGGCATGTTAGGCAAGTGCTCTACCAGCAAGCTCCATTCTAAGCCCTCTGCTCTTTTATTTATTTATTTATTTTTGCCTTTTTAAAACTTCTGTTCCCATATTGCTTTCATTTTCTCCCACATTGGCTTTCTGTCCATTGTAACTCTCCCTCTCCTTGAAGCTTGACCCAGTGCCAGCCACTGCTCTTGGATTTGCATTTCTTAAAACCCACTTTTGGATTGGGTATGATCGTCCCCAGTTTACAGACAAAGAGAGGTCAAGAAATCGGCCTGAAAGTGAGCCAGTGGCACTGCTAGGCTCTCAGGAAGTTTACCCCTGGGTCTGTATCCCCATGTGGGACTGCTGTCCCTAGTGGCATACTCCAGGTCATATGCCTTCATAGTCACCGCTGTGTGAACAGAAGCTACCTACGTGTGTAGAATGTGCAGCTTGTGCTTGCACGCACGTAAAGAAGTTGGCATGTCTCTGCCTGGCATAAGCAATTCCCAGAAGCCACGTAGGATGTGGGGTTCCAAGCCGTCCTGCAAGTTGCCTGCTGTGGAGATTAGATCCAGGTATGTCTGAGAAAGACTGTTGAGAATTTGCTTTCTCACTACTCAGCAGTGAGACAGCCTGGGTTGACACATGGCATTCAGTGCTAGAGACCTGTTGCACTGTCTTCAGAACCAGTGTGCCACCATAAAAATAGCACTCACCTAACAGCAGGTGTGTGCAAGAACCCCATAAAAGATAGGAAGTCTCCCATAGTGAGTTCAGCTTACTTTGTATACAATTGTTCTTTTAAAAATTAATTATTATTTGGAGAAAGCCAGAGAGGCAGACAGACAGAATGGGCACTCCAGGGCCCCCAGCCACTGCAAATGAACTCCAGATGGAAATGCTACTTTGTGTATCTGGCTTTATGTCACTATTTGGGAATTGAAACTTGGGCTGTCAGGCTTTGCAAGCAAGTGCCTTTAACTTGAGACATTTCTATAGTCTTGTATGCAATCACTTTGGCTTCTCTAGAGGACTCCAAAGAGCAGAAACAGTTGAGTTGCAGGCCAGTATATGCTCCTACCACCTACACAAACTAGCCATTTACACTGTGCTTAGAACTCAGGTTTCTTAAGGTCTCCTTTCCAAACATACAGATTATGTACACTTACACATAGCATCACCAGTATATTATATTTCCTATTAAATATGTCCTATAAGTAAAAGTTTACAAAAAAAGAAAATTGTAATAGAAGTTTGAGCAGGCTTTCCAAGAAACAGAACCTGAGAGTCGGCTGAAGGGCACTTGGTATAGGTGACTGGCGGCTGGAGAGAGCGCCACGCGTCAGGCCGGCAGCCGCTGTCTGCAGCAGGGTGGGAGGCGGCCTTCGCTCGTGGGCACTTGTCACATGCAGCCTACCAAGCACTCTGATGGCAGCTGCTCTGTGCGGGGCTCAGCACGTTTTGTGATTTTGACACTAGAGAAAGGAGTTCTTCCAGCTTTTTCATGACCACCAAGACCTACTTTAAATTGACACTGCCACTTCTAGTGGTGAAAGAGTTGGAGATGGGCTGTGGTGTCTTTATTTTATTTTATTTTTGACACTCATACCTGTATGTTATGTATTGTGATCCTATCCCGCTTTTCCTCTCATTACTGTCTCTTATCACCCTTGAGCTGGTGTCTGTATGTGAAATGACTTAAAAGTTTCTGTTCTAGGGCTGGAGGAATGGCTTAGCAGTATTCCCCAGTGCCCACATGAGTCAGATACAGAAGGTGGTCCATGCGTCTGGCTGGAGGCCCTGATGCAGCCATTCTCTCTCTGTCTCTATATGCCTTTCTGTCTCTCAAATAAATAGATAAAAATAAAATATTAAAAATTTCTGTTCTAGCTGGGCGTGGTGGCGCATGCCTTTAATCCCAGCACTTGGGAGGCAGAGGTAGGAGGATCACCGAGAGTTCGAGGCCACCCTGAGACTCCATAGTGAATTCCAGGTCAGCCTGAGCTAGAGTGAGACCCTACCTCGAAAAACCAAAAAATAAAAAATAAAAAAATTTCTGTTCTAGATGTTGGATATCTTACTGTATGTTCTGTTCATCTGCTTCTCTACTATCATTATCTAGCATGTAAGGATCTTTAATAAAAATAGTGATTTTTAGCTACACAAAGGTTTTTGCCTAAGCAAACAACTGGAATGATTTATTTAGGGTGAAAGGTACTATTTTGGTACCATCCCAGTCAAGCCTTGAATTCCATTGGAAACAGGTCAAACCTGTGAGTTTTGAGTGAGTACTGCGCTGTGTGAGTGTGTGAGAACAAGACTGAGCAGGCTCATGGCACACTTTACTGGGAGTTTGAAGAAGTGATGTTCATGAGCCCAGATTTATATTTTGTTCAAGAAAGATGAATTTATACACTTTGCGCCATCCAAGTAGTTCATTTTTGCCGCGGACTGACTCTCGGGGAGATCAGGACCGAGGGAGAACAAGGGCGAAGGCTCAAGGAGAACTCGGGATTCGGCGAGGAAATGACAGACAGACACACTCTAAGTTGAATATGCTGCTGCAATTTACTGAAGGTTTTATGAAGGTTTTATACAGATTGAACAAGGAAACTTAGCAAGCCAACAAGTGATCTCAGAAATCATTAATCTAAACAATCTTAAGTATTGTTTTATTGTAAGCATACATGTAATATTTATCAGGCAGGAATGTACCCATTTTTTAAGAAGGACGTCTTACATCATTGACCACAGCTTTACATGAATAGAAGCTTGGGGTAAGGGATGTAAGGTGAACAATAGGTTATTTATTTTTTATAAACCGAGCAGAGAGCCATCTCTTTCCACTTATTAGATTATTTATATAATCCTCATATTCATTATAAAAGTGTTTCTATCCAAAAGACCACCAATATTTTAAGGCTGGTTTAATGTTTTCCAGGAATTCTTTTCTTTCTTGTCTAGAGTATAAGCACCAAGGCTTACGTGTCCTTGCTAAGCATTTCATAAATGGAAGAGAATGCCATAGCCTCCTTTTTCCTTCATAATTCATTCATCTATTACCGAATTCATCATATCCTCCCTCATAGGGGAGTGGATCTAGGTAGTTCCCAGCTCTGGGAGTCTAATATCAGCCCTTGATCAAGTACTGAACATAACCCCCAGGAAGCATTCTGGTGGAAATGTCTAAGTTTTGTAACTCCTTTTCTGTAGAATTGTCATGTTTCTTATGAACATTACCGATTAACATTTCTACTTTCACTTTCTCAGGATCAGTATTGTTCTAAAACATCATAAGCTGTTTCTACTCTACACCATCTAAAAACTGTCCTAGAGTTAATTTTTTATTCCTAGTAGAGTTATACATTTCCTCCATTGTCCTAATCATAGGAGGGGCACATTCAATACTCAAATTGTTTTTTGTACTCTGATTGCGTGCATGATTAATAGTAAGCGTAGCGTAGAAACTAGCTGTTCTTTGACAAACAACCAGAAGAAAGCAGGAAAGAAACAGAAGGCAGAAACAGCTCATTGGCGCCAGCAATTAGGTCGTCGTGACTTCATGGGCAGCAGGAACCATTACAGTAACTGACTGCCAAGGGGTCACCGGGGGCATCCCTCCAAAGAGTGCTGGCCCTCTGTCCTCAGCTCTCTTCCAGTGCAGAAGCATCTCTGCTTGCTACACAGGCGAGGTCGCCGTGGACGTAGCACATTTTGAAATCAGACTTTAGTTTTTTTTAAATTTCAAAATTGTATATATATTTAAGGTACACAGTGATGTTTTGCTTTTTGAGGCTTGCTACGTTGCCCAAACTTGCCTGGAGCTCATGATCTTGCCTCAGCCTCTCAAGTGTTGGAATTCTAGGCATGTGGGAATACAGTCTTGGCATATTTCAGGTAAACAATATGGAAATGTTTGGTATAGCCACCATGCTGGACATTAAATTGCCTACCTTGCTTAAAAGTGCTGATGCAGGTAAAAAGAGCTTTCAAGGATGCCATTATAATTATTTTGGTAATCTAAGAATAGCATACTCACACATTAAAGAGCTAAAAGGATTCTGATAGGATCTTGTCTTTTAATAGAAGAGGAAAAATGGTGTGGCTTACCCGAGTTAGGCAAAAAGCTGGGATGGGCATCCAGGCCAGGTTAGTGGTTTTAGCTCAATGCACACTCTCCTTTACTCACATGATGCCTTACCTTAATCCAAGTACAGACACTACTCTTAATAGAAAAAACACTTTTGAATTTACAGAGGTAGATATAAATTCTTAGTTTGATTATTCTGTCACTGAAAGTTTTTCAAGAACTCACTGGGTGATGACTTATAGTTGATACTTCATATGTTTTGATGCTTAGGCTTTCCAAGGACATTAGTACAGGCTGAAGCCCTGGACAGAATTTGTGATCTGGATCTAGTGATCAGTTTGAACATTCCATTTGAAACACTGAAAGATCGCCTCAGCCGACGTTGGATTCACCCTTCTAGTGGGAGGGTGTATAACCTGGACTTCAATCCACCTCAGGTGCAGGTAAGAGTACATATACAAAGTGCTTTTGGAAAGAGGCAGACATTTTCAGGTGAAAAGTGAGTAGAGGATGTAAGTAGGCTATTTAGAAAACTAATCTGCATGGTTCAAAAGCACATAAACATAGTTTAAATTCATTAGTAACCAAGAAGGGAATCTGAGTCAAAACTAGGATGTTGTTTGGGATCCATTAGACTTTGAAAAATTGAACAAGATGCAACATAGCTGAAAAATGATCCTCACATTTTTCTTTCATAAACTTTTTTGTTTGTTTGTTTTTTGAGGTAGGGTCTCACTCTAGCCCAGGCTGACCTGGAATTCACTATGTCGTCTCAGGGTGGCCTTGTACTCCCAGTGAGCCTCCTACCTCTGCCTCCCAAGTTCTGGGATTAAAGGTGTGTGCTACCATGTATAGCCTCATAAACTATTAATAGCCCTTTTACAATTTTAGTGACAATTTTAATACATATGCATGATACATTTTGATCATAATCCCCTCCCATTCCTTTCTTTTGTTGTCCCTCACCCGTCCTATTACACTGGACCCCTTCTTCCTTACAGCTAGTCCTTCGTCCATTGATTTTTTCCCCCCTCTCTTCCATCATCCATGATAACACATTGAGCTCAACGTTATGATGCAGGTTTTGGTTTTTCGAGGTAGGGTCCCTAGCCTAGTCTGACCTGGAATTCACTATGTAGTCTCAGGGTGGCCTCTTAACTCAAGGCGATCCTTCTGTCTCTACCTCATGAGTTCTGGAACTAAAGGCATGTGCCACTATGCCCAGATTTTGTACAGATAGCAATAGCTGCTGTGTGGTCATGAAAGCAACCACCACTTTGTGTCTGGAAGACAGTGTTCTAGAATATTTCTCTCCATCCTCTGGCTCTTAACATTCTTCCTGCTAACTCTTCTGTAATGTTCCTTGAACTTAGGAGGGTGTATTAGAAATATCTCAGTGATTAACACTGCAATGCACTTCTCAGCACTTTAGAGTCTTTCTGATGGTGACCACCATCTGAAAACGAGAAGCTCTTCTAACCAAAAAGAGAAAGGAGCACTAATATATGGGCATAAACATAAATATTTAGAGGCAGCTTGGTGGGAAAAATATCTGTTTAGCCAAACAACAGTAGTAGCTTACCCCTCGGGCTTATGACCTTTCCACCCATAGGCTTTTGACTAGGTTTTCATTAGGTATGAATTTCCTCCTGTGGAGGGTCCTCAGATCCAATCAAAGAGTAGCTGGTTATCCCCTCCCCCATTTGACATGCCACTATTGCACTAGTGGCACATCTTGTCAGGCTGTTAGTTGTGTAGCTTGTAGGAACCAGCGCTGGTTAAGGCTACTGATGACTTCTTCCATCTCTCCAGCCTGTTTTTTTTTGTTTTTTTTTTTTTTGAGAGAATGGGCATGTCAGTGCCTCTAGCCACTACAAACTAACTCCAGACACAGGCACCACCATGTGCATCTGGCTTTTATGGGACCTGGAGAATCAAACCTGGGTTCTTAGGCTCCGCAGGCAAGCGCCTTAACCATTCCATCTCTCTAACCCTGTTTTTTTTTTTTTAATATTTTTATTATTTTATTTTATTCACTTGCAAGCAGACAGAGATATAAGAGAGACAAATAGAGAATGGGCATGCAAGGGCCTCCAGCCACTGCAAATGAACTTCAGACTCATGTGCCTATTGTGCATCTGGCTTCTTATGTGGGTCCTGGGAATTGAACCTGGGTCCTTTGGCTTCACAGGCAAACACCTTAACCACTAAGCCATCTCTCCAGCCCCTTTTTTTTTTTTTTTTTTTTTTTTTGTTCTTGAGTTAGGGTTTCACTCTAGCCCAGGCTGGCCTGGAATTCATTGTGTAATCTCAGGCTGGCCTTGAACTCACTCATAGTAATCCTCATACCTCTGCCTCCTATGTGCTGGGATTAAAGGTGTGTACCACCATATGGCTTATTCCTGACATGTTTAGTTTGGCAACTCCTTCCCCTGGCCCCATTTAGACCTTCACACCCCAGCATTCTGCTCCTCTACTTATGTGCCTCCTTTCTAGTCTCTTGGTCTCTCCTACTGACTTAAAAAAAAAAACACACAAAAAAACAATTATTTATTTGAGAATGAGAGAAAGAATGAGACAAATAAAGAGAGAGAGAGAGAGAGAGAGAGAGAGAGAATGGGTGCATCAGGGCCTCTAGCCACTGCAGACAAACTCCAGGTACATGTGCCCTCTTGTTCATCTGGCTTATGTGGGTTTGGGTAATTGAACCTGGGTCCTTTGGCTTTGCAGGCAAGTGCCTTAACCAGTAAGCCATCTCTCCTGCCCCTGACTCTTTTTTAATTGCTTGTTTGTTTGTTTATTGAGAGAGAGAGAGAGAATGAGAATGGGCACACCAGGGCCTTTAGCCATTGCAAATGAACTACAGACGCATGTGCCGTCTTGTGCATATGGCTTACGTGGGTCCTGGGGAATCGAATCGAGGTCCTTTGGCTTTGCAGGCAAGTGCCTTAACCATTAAGCCATCTCTCCAGCCCTTTATTAAGTTTTTAAGCCCACTTTTGATTGGGTTGTTGGATTTGTTATTATTATTTTTTCTATTTATCTGCAAGCAGAGAGAGATAACAGAGAAGAGAGACAGACAGAATGGGTATGCCAGGGCCTGTAGCCACTGCAAACTTCAGATGCATGCACCTCTTTGTGCATCTGGCTTTAGGGAATTGAACCTAGTTTGTTATGCTTTGCAGGCAAGTGCCTTAACTACTAAGCCATTTATCCAGCCCTATTATCTAGTTTTTTGAGTTCATCTTATATCTTAAATATTAATCCTCTGTCAGATGTGTAGCTGACAATGGTTTTCTTTCATTCTGTAGGCTGCTTCATTAAAAGGGTCCTTCAATGTGCAAAACCTGTTTAATTTCATGTGATCACATTGGTTGATTAGTGGCCTTATTTCCTGAGTGACTGGAGTTCTATTCAGAAAGTCCTATATGTTGAAGTACTTTCCCAACCTTTTCCTCTAGTAGTTTCAGGTCCTGGGGAATTGAGCCTCAAACTGGGGTCCTTAGGCTTCACATGCAAGCATTTAACCGCTAAGCCATCTCTCCAGCCCTGATTCTTTTTTTTTTAACCCCTCTGGTTTTTGAGGTAGGGTCTCACACTAGTCCAGGCTGGGATTAAAGGCATGCGCCACCACGCCTGGCCCTGATTCTTTTTATTTTTATTTATTTTTATTGTTTTTGTAGTTTCCACTTTCTCTTTTCTTTTCTGTCAGTTAAAAGTGAACAGTGAGAATTAAATACTTATCTTTACATATACACAAGGTATACTGTGAAAGCATATTTGCTTACAAACATATAAAAATACTTGTTAACTAGTTTGATAAGAAAATAACGTATAAAAGTATATAGCAAAACATTAATCATCTGACTCTGGAAAGATCAATTCCATATTTTATATTACATCAAACAAAAACTGTTTTAGTTTGTTTTGAATCCCTTAACCAGAAATACTTGAAGAGAAAGACAGACAGGAATTATTCATTCTTATCCTTAGCATCACTGTGAAATATAGTTAAACTAAGAAACCAAGTTCACTGAAACACCGAGGTCCAGAATTATCATCTTCAAAAGGAGGCTTAACAACAAGACTTGACAAGCAGTTTTTAATCCAAAGTACAACGGGCATTTTGGTATTTTGGCCACGGGAAAACAAAAGTCGTAGCATCAAAAAAGGTCTGAGATGTCTCACTTTTGTAGATTCTGTTCAGTGTATTTAAGGTTAACAAAAAGTTGACATCAAAAGTTTTAAAGATAGGCAAAATTCACATTTAAAAAGAAAAAATCCCTATGTTTCTACTTAGAGTAACAGTAGGCAATGATTCCAGAAGTTAAAAATTACTTCACAACTATGACTTCAGCTTAGCAAACAGCTTTCTTAGGTTCCAAAGCTGCTTCGTCCCTATTAAAATGTAAGCCCTTAAGAGAAGGCTGTGTCTTGTGATGAAGACATGTAATTTAAAAGAACCAGACAATCTCTGAAGCAGCCTTAGTGTTTCCGTTACCAGTTTGGAAAGGACCATTGCATTAGCTCCACAGAAAGAATTAGCCAGCTTCTTGGTGTAAGGCTGACACGGTGATCATTGGTCTAAGGCTAGCAAGGTACCACGTGACATAAAGCACAGGAGACGGGACAAGGGCTTCCTGGCAGCTGGCAGCTGGTGCTCAGGTGACTTTCAGAAAATGACACAGTGGCAGCCTTTCTTGTCTTTCTCTTTCCGAGCTGGTTCTGGTGAAGGAGGACATTCTTGCTCTTGAAATTTCCTTATAACCCGGACAAGTTCATGGAAAGCTTGATCTACATTCATCCTGATCTTTGCTGACGCCTCCATGTATGTGACTTTGAGCTGCCGCGCTAGCTGCTGTCCTTCCTGTGTGACTGTCCAGCCGGGCTGCTCGGCCGTCTATCACACATTGCTTTGTGTAGGAGTCTTCAATGGTTGGATCATAATCCGTTACAAAATAGGACTGGATGAACTGGATGGTGAGCGCAGACTTGCCCACGCTGCCACCGCCCACCACCACCAGCCGGTACTTCTCCTGGCCAGAGCCGTCCTGCCAGCCGGCCGCGGCCATGGGTCCTCGGCCGAGCCCAGCCCGCCCGCCCTAGGCCCGGCTCCGGGGAGGACGCGTGCGGCCGGCGGGCTGCGAGGTGGCTCGGGCAGGAGCAGCCGCGCCGGGGGTGGCCGAGGGTCCCCCGGAGGGCGCTGGACGCGGCGCTGCGGTGCCCCCTCCGCCGGGGTGGCGTGGAGAGGGGAGGAGACCGGCTGCGAAGCGCCCGAGGCGCGCAGTGAGCCCCCGGGAGCGCCGGGGCGGGGGGGGGGGGGGGACCTCTTTTTATTTTTATTTTTTTAATGTTTTTATTTATTAGAGAGGAGGAAGGGCGGGCCATTGAGCAAGTGCGAGCATACCAGGGCTTCTTGCCACTGCAAATGAACTCCAGATGCATGTGCCACTTTGTGCATCTGGCTTTCATTGCTGCATCTTTAAATGCTGAGCTATCTCTTCCACCCCTGGATTTGATTCTTGTGCATGGAGAGAGAGAAGGAAACTCACACACAGTTTTTCTAGCACCATGCTAAAGAGGCTGTCATTTCTTCAATGAGTACTTTTGGGATTTTTGTCAAAAATCAGATGGATGTAGCTGCATGGATTCAATCTGGATCCTCTGTTCTGTTCCATTGATCTACATATCTTTGTTTTGGTACCATGATGTTTTTTGTTACCATGCTTTGTAATATATCTTAAAATCAGATACAATGATACTGCCAGTCTTATTTTTGTTATTCAGGATTTCTTTGGCTATCCTAGATCTTTTGCACTTCCAAATGGATTTTAGATTGCTTTTCTGTTTCAGTGAAGATTGGTATTGGAACTTTGATTGGGATTGCATTAAATCTATAGAGTGCTTTTGGTAATATAAATATCTTCACAATATTGATTCTTTGAATCCATAAGCATGGGATGTTTTTCCATTTCTTGTTGTGTTCCCTTTCACCTTTGAGTGTTTTAAAATTTTCATTGTAGAGGCATTTCACTTGTTGGCTAGGTTTATTCTAAGGCATTTTAAATTTCTTTGAGGCAATTGTAAGTGAGAGTGTTTTATTTCATCCTTAGCACACTTGTTATTAGAATAGTAAGGAGCTACTGATTTTATGCCCTGCCACTTTGCTGAAAGTGCTTATCGTATAATAATTTTCTGCTGGAGTCTTGAGGGTCTCTTATGTATAGAATCACATTATCTGCAAATAACAATATTTTTTTTCATTTTCTAGTTGTTCCCCTTCATTTGCTTCTCTCTCTCTCTTCTCTTTTTTTTTTTTTTTTTTGTTTTTGTTTTTGTTTTTGAGGTAGGGTCTCACTCTGGCTCAGGCTGACCTGGAATTCACTATGTAGTCTCTCGGCGATCCTCCTACCTCTGCTTCCTGAGTGCTGGGATTAAAGGGATGCACCACCACGCCTGGCTCATTTGCTTCTCTTTCCTTATTGCTATAGCTAAGACTTCCAGTACTACATTGAATAAGTGGAGAGAGTAGACACCCTTGTCTTATTCCTGATTTAGTGGAAATGCTTTGAATTTTTTTGTTGGGTCCTATTTCATTAATTCCTGCCCTGACTTATGTGCTAAAAAATACACCAAAATTGTGTAAATTCAGTATTAATCAAAAAAGAGAAATTGGGGACTGGAGAGATGGCTCAGCAGTTAAAGGTGTTTGCTTGCAAATCCTGACAGTCTGGGTTAGATTCCCCAGTATGCACAGATAGCCAGATGCACAAAGGGCACATGTATTTGGAGTTGGTTTGCAGTGGCAGGAGGCCCTGGCATATCCATTCTTTCTCCCCTTGCAAATATATATATATGATCTTTTTTTAAAGAGGCTGGCTGGGCATAGTGGCACATGCCTTTCATCCCAACACTTGAGAGGCAGGGGTAGGATTGCCATGAGTTCAAGACTAGCCTGAGACTGCATAGTAAATTCCAGGTCAGCCTGGGCTAGAGCAAGACTCTACCTCTAAAAACCAAAAAATAAAAAAAATAAAAAATAAGAGCTGTAGAGATGGCTCAGCAGTTAAAGGTGCTTCCGTGTGGCACATATGTGTTTACAATGGTGGTAGTAGACCCATACTCATTCTCTCTCTTTGTCTTCTTCTTTCTCTCTGTTTCTCTGTCTTTTAAATAAATATTTAAAAAAATAAAATTTAAGTAAAAAAATAGAATGTCATTTTGGATTCATTGCACATGAAAAATTTAACAATATGAAACATTGCTGATTTGAATCAGGGAAAAATGGCCCTCTCACTTTTGTTTGATAAAATATTAATAGCCTTCATTTTAAAGCCACATAAGTAGTGAACATCTAAAAGAACTAAAATATCTTATTTTTTAAAATTAATAATGTATTTATTTAAGAGACAGAGAAACAGATAGTGGTGTATATGGCCATGCCAGGGCTTCCTGCGCTGCAAATGAATTCCAGATGCATGCGCCACCTTAGGTGGGTACTGGGGAATTGAACTTAACAACATCAGGCCATCGGGCTTTGCAAACAAGTGCTTCTAACTGCTGAGCCATCTCTAACTCCATGCAACTTTTAATTACCTCTGTGTGAGCATACAAGCCACAGTTTGTATATCGAGGCTACAGGACAACTTTGAGGTGTCTGTGCTCTACCTTCTTTGAGACATGGTCTTTTGCTGCTGCAAAGGAACTGCCAGACTAGCTGGCCCACAAACTTCAAATTCTCCTGGCTCCACCTCCCATTGTCATAGGCTTGTTGGGATCACAGATACATGCATCACTTTGGCTTATTTTGAGTGCTTAGAAATTCAACCCAGGCCAACTGGCTTTGTAAGCAAGCATTTTTAGCTACTGAGCCATTCCCCAGCTCAAGTTTTTTCTTTTTCTTTTTTTAAACATAAACAATAAACACCTTTATTACATGGACTAAGGATGGTTTTATTTCCCTTTCCAGGCTTTGATCTTCCTCAGACAGAACTCCAGCTCCTTGCCCTCTAGCACATAGCCATTTGCTCTGCCACACTGGCCAGGTCTTGATGCAATGCAGGCCAGAAGCTTGCCCTGCTGAAACTGTTCCTCTAGAAGAGGGCTGATTTGGCATTCTTTTTCCTTTCATTGTATTTCTTTTGAATTTTCTTTGATCATTTTTTGTTAAAAATCTTTTCATCCTCAGGAGTCAGCTTGGCCCCCCTTCTTGTGGCCCCGGGGCAGTGTGTAGTGGGACTGGTACACACCACTGTCCGGACGGTGTGCTGTCAGTGAGCATAACGCAGTTCTTCACCAGGGTCTTGGTGCGGACCAGCTCATTGTTGGATGCATTGTAGACGACATCAATTATCCTCGTTTTGTGAGTACTCAGAGCCCCAGGAGGAGTTCCCCACATCCAGTCTCAGGACCCAGTACTTCTTATTGCCTCCTCAAACACGGACTGTGTGTCTGTGACATGGGCCAGTCTCAGTGTTGGCAGCAGGACGACCCAGCTCACACTTCCCCTTCTCGTGGTAGGGCTTTCTCTTGCCCTTGTCTTGCGGCGCTTGTGCCAGTTGTCCCGAGAGATGCTCATTGCTCGGTGCTGGCTCCCAAGTTTTAATCTTTTTTTTTAATCTTTTTTTTTTTTTTTCGGTTTTTCGAGGTAGGGTCTCACCCTGGTCCAGGCTGACCTGGAATTAACTATGTAGTCTCAGGGTGGCCTTGAACTCACGGTGATCCTCCTACCTCTGCCTCCCGAGTGCTGGGATTAAAGATGTGTGCCACCATGCCCGGCACCCAAGTTTTAATCTTAATTCAACTCACCATTGAGAAAATAGCCTATAGAAATGATGATGCTTATTTCAGTGTTTGTGATAATCGAAACAATAAACAAAAATGAATCTTCATCTGTAGGGTCTGGTTAAATAAATTGTAGAATGTCCACATCATCTTAGAATATAGAGTTAGTAAAAAGGATGAAATGTCATTATAGTTCCTCCTACCCCTCTTCACTACTGAGGATCGGTTCCCAGTGATGTATACCTCCAGTCCCTGATAATCTCCTTTTTCCTTTTGCATTTCCTGCTTGCCTTTATCTTCCCTTTCCCCTCCTCTTCCCTTGCCCAGGCTGGTCTCGAACTCAGTCCTTGGCCTCTTCAGTGCTGAGGCATTACAGGTGTCTATCGCCATGCCTGTTTCAGATTTTCTCCAGTTAATCTTTCTGTTAAATCCTTTATCTGATTCCATGATGAAACCAGATTGAAGTTATTCATAATACAGTGGACAGAGTGGTATAGTGTCTTGCTGGATAAAATCTTCATGGAAAAGTTGGTTATACTTGAATGTAGATAGAGACAGTAATTATTATAGAACTTACTTCAAGGACTTCCCTACACCTGTCTTGTGTTAGGACATTCTGTCAGTGTGTCAGTAATGTCCTTTCAAGGTTTGTTCACTTGCATTAATTACTAGTTTCCTTTGGAAAATTTCTTAAATAAATGTAGTTCCTTTTATTAGGCCCCTGTTTTTGTTCATTCATTCATTCATTCATACTTATTCATTCTAGAGGCCTAGCTTCCTATATTTTTTGGCCAGGCTGGCCCCAGACTTCTGCATAGCTGGATCTATAGGGATGTGGCACTAAACCACTGAAGTGGCTCAGGAAGTAACAGCAGGGAACTAAGATGGTAGGAAATAAAAAGGGAGTTCAGAGAACACAGACAGTGAAATGGAAGCCTATCACAAATGCTTTACATCTTGGCTTTGTCAGTATTTGCTGGTAGAACATGTTTTACAGAATCTGCAAAGCTTCACTAGAGTGCTCCTTTCTAAAGCCCATTTCTCCTAAGAGAACACATTCAGTTGCAGTGCTCCTTCCTCAGACAATAGTCGGCTGACCCTACCAGCCACTGGGACAGCTCCCCAGGAGAGTGGCCATGTCCATCCTAGTGTCATTCTGCTGCTCTTGGAAGCTGTGCCATGCTTATTGGTGCTTTGAGATAAACTCAGAACATTGCAGCCATCCATGAAATGAAGACCAGGGGAAGGAATGGAGGTAATGTAGCGCCTCCTTCCATCTCCGATAACTGTGGAATCTTGTCAGAACGATATGTCCTTCCCATCCATTATCCCCAAGTCCCTGAGTAGCAATGGGATATTTAGTATTTTCAAAGTTATAGCAGGTTTCTGATTATCCATTTGAGTAGCCCTAGCCTGCTTTCCTGTGACCCTGTCCTGGTGAGAAGAGCTGTGGACATGGAGGCAAAATTCTGATGTGTCCACTTTGCATATGTAAGTGAAGATGCTTCTTGAGGCCATTATAAAATACCAAGAATGAACAATTTCATTTTTTTCTTCCTTTTTTTTTAATTTTTATTAGCATTTTCCATGATTATAAAAAAAATATCCCATGGTAATTCCCTCCCCCCCCCCGACTTTCCCCTTTGAAATTCCATTCTCCATCATATAATTTCATTCTTTAATAAGACATATTAACTGCTCAGATTTTAGGAAGCATGGCAATTTGAGGAATATTTAGAAGGTCAGTGAGAAAGGTATGTTGATGGGAAAGGTGTCCAAGGACTTAGCCTGAATGGAAAGCAGTTTATCAGTAGCCCTGGGACATTTTTGTGAGAGGTTAATATTAAGATCAAGTGTTCTCAAGAAGTAAGGTCAGTACTCTGAAGGTCAGGCCCACTTGTCCTGTGGTTAGAATCCAAATTGAACACACGTGTTTTTTTGTTTTGGTTTTTTCTCAAGGTAGGGTCTCACTCTAGCTGAGGCTGAGGTGGAACTCACTCTGTAGTTCCAGGCTGGCCTTGGACTAACAGTGATTCTCTTACCTCTGCCTCCCAAGTGCTGGGATTAAAGATGTGTGCCACCATGCCCGGAGTAAAGACTGTTTTACACAGGAAAAGTTTTAACTTTGGAAAAGCTCAGTAGTTGGCCATTCTAACTGACTTGTCTGATGTTTGTAGGGAATTGATGACATCACTGGAGAGCCACTAGTCCAGAAAGAGGATGATAAACCCGAAGCTGTTGCTGCCAGGCTAAGACGGTACAAAGATGCGGCCAAGCCAGTTATTGACCTGTACAAGTGAGTGCATCATTGTGCTCATGTCAGCGCACATGCTAGAAAATATGGTGTCTGCTGGCAAGGGAACTGGGCTGAAGTAGTGTTTCTTCTGACTAGATGAACTGTAAAGGTCCATTGCCTCCCCAAAAGGGGATAACATGTTGAAATTGCACATGAAATAGAAAGTCTAGTATGCTTATCCAGGAACTGGGAAAGCACAAGGACATGAACCTACTTATGCCTGTATAACTTTATAACTTTATCCAGGCTGGCTGGCTTTCTTTCTTTCTTTCTTTTTTTCTTTCAGGTGGTAGGGGCAGGCAGTATTAGAGACTAAAGCTAGGGCCTCGTGCATATGGGCAAGTGCCTCACCATTGAGCTTCACCTGAGCCCTTTCATTTTCCTGTTTAATTGGCTCACTTAACAGACTGTATTTTTAACATTCTTCCATTGTAAATAAGTGACTTGAATAGATTGGGCTTGGATGTGTCTATAGGGAGTTTAGTAATACAAAGTTTAAAACCATAAATGAGATTATAAATTCAAGTAATTAAAAAGGTCAAGCAGATATTAGAAATGCATTAGGGCTAAGGATGTAACTTAATGGTAGAGCACTCGGTTAGCATGCATGAGGCTCTGGTGGCAATCCCCAGCACTGTCAAAGAAGAAAGAATGAAGTGTGTATGTGTGTGTTTTAATGGATAGCTCCTTGGCTGATCTGGCCAATCATAACCAATAACACACAGGGGTCATAGGCCTTGTGGCAAAGAACTTTTGATCAGGAGAAACAAATCCAGCTGGAGGAGTCTCAGTTAACCTGGAACTCACTATGTTGGCCTTGAACTCACAGCAATCCTCCTACCTTTGCTTCCCAAGCACTGGGATTAAAGGCATGTGCCACCATACCTGATAGTTTTAATATTCTTAATTAAATATGAAGTTTTAAGTAACACACAAGCCAAACAGAGCCATATGGTGATAGCAGTCAATCCAGTGACTTGTGACATCTTAGAACTCTCTCACTCCAATTTAGCAATTTTATTTGTTTTATTCGAGGTAGGGTCTTGTTCTAGCTCATGCTGACTTGGAATTTACTATGTGGTCTCAGGTGACCTTGAACTCTTGGTGATCCTCGATTTAGCCAGCTTTGTTATAGATGTCTCATTTAGCTTTAATGCTGAACACTCAGCAGTCACTTGGGTCTTCTAGTTAGGTAGTCACCAACAGCTGTGAAAAGAAACATCTGAAACCAAAGGTGAGAGAGAGCAGCACTTTCTTGAGCATAAACCTGTCTTTAGGTTAGCCCCAGCTTTCTGACCGTCTTATGACAGTGTGCTCTGTGTTCTATATATAAGTGCTAGCTCATGATTTATTTTTGGGAAAGTAGAATTTGGTATTGCCTCTGATGTATATTCTTCTTAAAGGAAAGGTCACATAGAGTATCATAGTAAGCATGCCAAATCTACCTAGTGGAAGCACTCACTCATATGAGTAAGCTGGGGGCTGTTGGAGTATCAGGAGGTTGTGCCTGCGTTACACTGTGTCTCTTCTTCTGTCCTAGTGCCTTTGTTGCAGTCAGGTCCGCATTTCTGGCAGAAATCACCCAATCAAGAGCAGCTTTTGGGAAAAAAGGGTTTATTTTGGTTTACAGACTCAAGGGGAAGCTCCATGATGGCAAGGGAAAATGATGGCATGAACAGAGGGGGGACAGACAACAGAGACAGGAGAGTGTGCCAAACACTGGAAAGGAGAAACTGGCTATAATAGCCATAAGCCCGCCCCCAACAATACACTGCCTCCAGGAGGCTTTAGTTCCCAAATCTTCATCAGCTGCGAACCTAGTATTCAGAACACCTAAGTTTATGGGGACACCTGAGTCAAATGACCACATTCTACCCCTGGATCCCATAAACTGATATCCATACATAATATAAAATACAATGCATTCAGTCCAATTTTAAGAGTCCCCATAGTTTTTATCAATCCTAATGATGTTCAAATATCCCCATAAACCTTTTTTTTTTTTTTTCTTCTCGAGGTAGGGTGGGTCTTACTCTAGCCCAGGCTGACCTGGAATTCACTCTGTCTTCTCAGGGTGTCCTCAATCTCACAGCAGTCCTCCTACCTCTGTCTCCCAAGTGCTGGGGTTAAAGACATGTGCCACCATGCCCAGCTAAACCATGGTCTTTTTTTTTTTTTTTTAAACCATGGTCTTTTAACTGAGTCATAATACAAAAAAAAAAAAAAAAAAATCCCCCCCAAAAGCCCATAATGACACAGAATAAACACTCACACTGCAAAAGATGGCATATCAAAGAAACATTCAACCAATAGAAGATTTAAAACAACCAGCTCAAACATCAGGCTTTGTAGCCCCAAGCCCAACATGACAAGTCTCTAAGTCCAATAATACTAACCACTGACAAGTCTCTGGAATTCCAATTCTGCCCCTCCAACTAGGCTACTCACAGTCCTGGAAAACTTCCTGTGGGGCTGGCATTTCGGCATTTCTACTGGGTCTTCACTGCAACAGAGTCCATCCTCATGGCTCCTTCATGTCTCCATGCAGACAATCCAATCTAGCAAACTTGCTACACACTGCCTGTAGTGGTTTGACTCTGGTATCCCCCATAAACCTAGGTGTTCTGAATGCTAGGTTCCCAGTTGATGGAGATTGGGGAATTAATGTCTCCTGGAGGGAGTGTATTGTTGGGGGCACGCTTATGGGTGTTATAGCCCGTTTCCCCATGCCAGTGTTTGGCACTCTCCTGTTGCTATGGTACACCTTATGTTGGCCAGGGGGTGATGTCACTCTCTGTGCATGCCATCATTTTCCCTGCCATCATGGATCTTTCCTGCAAGCCTGTAAGCCAAAATAAACCTCTTTTCCCACAAGCTGCTCTTGGTTGGGTGATTCTACCAGCAATGCAAACCTGACTGCAACACTGCTCATGGTGGTTTCCAAAACACAAGACTGTGTTACAAATTCAATGACCCTCTCTTTCCTGCATTTCTTATAGTCCATAATAGCAGGTGAGGTGCCAATTTGTTAATAGGGACGGGTGAGGGGGAGATAAAGCAGACTTTGAAGAACAGGACCCTCCTTCAGCATTCAGGTCCCAAAAGACTGCATTCTTTCTGCCATCTCAATTAGAGGGCATCTGGCCCAATCCGAAAGGTTGAAATCTCTCATATAATTGCAGCTGAATGGCAGAAGTTTGGGCCCCCAAATTTCTTTTTTTCTTTCTGTGTCCTATCCCTCTGCTCATGTCAGTCCATTTCTATGCAATGCAACCCTGTACAAATTCTCAAGATGGGGTTTAACAGCAAGCCTCTCACACAAACTGCTTCTAGCCCAGTCCAGGCAAAGCTTTCTCACCCTTATAAGCCAAACCTCACATTCCATAATTTTTCTTACATTCAGGTCTTGCAGCTATGACCAGAATAATCCATCAAACTGTACTTACAGCACTGCAAGTTGTCTCTTAGGCCAAGATTTCAAATCCTTCTACATTCCTCTTGAAAATTAGCTCCAAAAGGCCAAAGCCACATAGTCAGGTGTCTAGCAGCAACCCTACTCTGGCATCAACTTTACTGTTGCAGTCAGGTTTGCATTGCTGGCAGAAATCACCTGAACAAAAGCAGCTTTGGGGAAAAAAAGGGTGATTTTGCCTTACAGACTTGAGGGGAAGCTCCATGATGGCAGGGGGAAACGATGGCTTGAGCAGAGGGTGGACATCACCCCCTGGCCAACATAAGGTAGACAATAGCAACAGGAGAGTGTGCCAAACACTGGCATGGGGAAACTGGCTGTAATACCCCTAAGCCCATCCCCAACAATACACTCCCCTCCAGGAGGCATTAATTCCCAAATCTCTATCAGCTGGGAACTTAGCATTCAGAACTCCTAAGTTTATGAGGGACACCTGAATCAAACAAAGCCATGTGGAAAAGAAATCTAAAATGCCTTTGTATTTGGACTGTTTTTCAGGAGCCGAGGAGTACTCCACCAGTTTTCTGGGACCGAAACTAACAAAATATGGCCTTACGTTTACACACTTTTCTCAAACAAGATTACACCTATTCAGTCCAAAGAAGCATACTGAGCTGCTCTCAGAGGAACCAAGCAAACATGGTCATTCATTCAGTCATGTGTGTAGTGTTGGGGCAATGTGCAAATCAGAAGCCAGCTGAGATTGCAGTATTTTTCCTAGTTTAAATTATAAGGTTATAGTGAGGAGACAAGAGTTCATGAAGAAGCTGTCTTCTGCCCTGGAGAAGGGGACTCTGCACATGTATTATGCCCTTCAGACAAAACTAGTACAGGCTGGATTTCCAATGGTGTCTAACCTAACCCCTAGCTGGGGGTTGACAGGAATGTTGCTATTGTTGCCCTTGCATGCCATGGTGGGGATCTATGGTTCTCCGTACTGTCCAGAGGGTGTTGAACCACAGCACTGATATGGTAAGCCCAAGAATGCCAAGGACTCAAGGTCTTGGCTTTGTCCTGGTTCTCTGCCATGTCTGTTTGTGACAATTGAATTTATGCTAATTGTACTCAGTGGTTACTTCTCTTCAGTGATTGTGTCCACATTTCTTTTTCCTAGTAGGAATCATGTGTCCCTCTTAGACATCCTGGTTTTTGTGGATTGTATTTTGTCATATTTGTTTGCTTTCTTGCTATTTAGTAACACTAATAGTTACTGCATTTATCCCTGTAACCTCTTCCTATGAATTGAGAGCTGGAGGACTGGAGTGACTGCCTTCAAGCATAGGACCTAAGCTGGGCTAATGGGCTTTCTTTAAACAGCTGCTCTGACTCTGGGGCCCACTCTGTATGTTTTATTATGAAAAAAAAAAAAGAGATTCCCCAAAGGTCTTTGGGAATTAGAAATGTGTGGCAACAGTAGATTCATGTCTTATATATAGAAGTAGTAAAAAGGCACATGGAATTGCTAAATTTTGTACATGCTGCTAGATATTAATGCTGACAAGTGTTTTTCTCTCATGAGAAACCCAAGCAGATGATAATGAAGGGAGCAGAGCCTGGAGTGGAAAGACTGCTACACTAGGTGTGCCTACACTGAGTACATGACTGAAAGACAAAATCTTCTTTTTTTTTTTTTTCCTTCTGTTTCCAAACAGTCTATGGGTGGCCATGAAGTCCAGAAATAAAGATCCTAGTATTTCATTATTTATTGCATATCAGTAAATCATTTGTGAAAAGGTCTTCCTGGTTCCAGACTTGTGTCCACCTTGTATAATTCTTGCTATCCTTGGGAAGAACAATGAATTTCTTCCTATTGCCTTAAAAATTTGTATCCCTCCTTATGCAGCATGCCTGTCCTGAAGGAGCATTCTTAATTTCTGTCAGTGAGTTCCTGTAACTCTTCACACTGTGGGGGAGGGGCTCTTTCAGCACCTCAGTGATACCACCACACATCATCCAGATCCTGCAAGTATCTGTGAATACTGGTTTATTCACTGCCATGCATATTCTCTCTGCCAGGGAGGCTGTCTTCTTTACAATACTGCTCAGACTCTCGAGTCCTGCTTGTCCCTTGGTGGGAAAGTTCCTTGGCTTCCTTGGTCACAGAAAACATGATTGTTGGCTGCTTAAGTTCCTATAGCATGTACCAGCTCCAGTCTGAATGTCAGTAATCATGCTACAGATGCAAAGTGCTTTGGAAGATTGCATTTAGATACTGTGGGTGGAGATCAGATGAAACCCAGACATGTAGATAAAGCTGGCTTCCTGGGGAACAAGTATACAGAAAAACAAGTCATATGTGGGGCAAATCGCACAATTTAGAATACTATTGCCATCACATTGTTTCTATATCCCAGAAGAGAGTTAAAGGTATTAATGGATAGTTCAAAAGAAGAGTGTGTGCTTTTGCAAAGTGGAAAAATGTCTCATTTCTTCATCTTCCCTGTAGAATTATACAGAGAAGAAGGAGAACTGTCCACATTGCTGCCTGGGTACTCTTTCTGCACCTTCCCTCCTCGTCCAGCTTCATGGACTGTAGCCAGTGCCGGGTCACCTCAGCGTGCTCGCTCTGTGGCAGGGTACCTGCAAGCACAGTCAAGACCAGCAAGGGATAAACACCATTGGTGGCCTTTGAAGGACTGTGTTGCTTTTGTGTCCAATGGCCTAAATTATATACATTCATTCATTCATTTATTCCTGGTTTTCTTCAACAAACTCTTCTGTTTTTCTCAATGATTTTGTGAAAATAAAGCTACCTTGAAAACATCTTGACAGAAGTAAAATTATAGGAGCATCTTGTTTTTCCCTTCTAACAATGCAGTTTCTTCACATTTACACACTGAGAAGAGTTCTAACATTTCAGCCTGACTTTACATTCTGTGATTATACCCAGCTCTCCACTCATTTTGTTTCCCCTTCTCCACCTGGTTATGACTTGGGAAACTGCTGTTTATTCCTCAAAGACTATGACAAGCTTAAGATAGGTACCTTTATTGAAGGCCTACTAAGTGAAATGTGCCCTGTTCAGACCTTGATGAACATCTCAGTGAATGTCATTAGCATGCTAAGGGAGATGGTACCCCTTGTTTCATGAGCAAAGAAGGTGTATCCAGGATGTAAAGTATCTTACCAGGTTCCTGCTACCAGTGACTCAGACCCAGGTTTTCTTGCCTCAGACCTCAAGCCTTTTACTGGGCGTTGCCTATATATCTTGCAACCTAGGGCCTTCAACTACTTAGGCCTGCTCTGGCTTCGTAACAAGTATCTCAGACTTCACTGAGGTGACTGGATGAGGATCTCTGCCTTTCCTGCTCTGCTTAGGTAAATGCTAGGGGAGCATTTGCTAGCAAATGAAGAAATGGTGATTGAGCACCAAATATAGTAACTCTTCTTTTGTGTGTGTGTGGAGGGGGGGGGGTTGAGGTAGGGTCTTACCCTAGCACAGGCTGACCTGGAATTCACTCTGTATTTTCAGGGTGGCCTAGAACTCACAGCCATCCTCCTACCTCTGCCTTCTGAGTCCTGGGATTAAAGGCGTGCACCACCATGCTCAGCTCCAAATACAGTAACTCTTGACTCTTGTAACATTGTTCCTGGGCCCAGAGTACACATTCCAATTCTGAGTGCCAGATTCACAGCATTGCCTGCCTCCTGCTTTGTTTCTAGCAGTCATGGCACTGACTAGGGGAGACTTATTTCCTATCTCATCTGCCGCACCTCTCCTAGCCCCCAGTCAAGCTCAAAATAAGCTCTAATGCCACCCAAGTCACCTCTCTGGTAGAGAACAAAGGAAAGAGGGACCAAGGGTGAGTGGGATCTCATAGATTTGGCTAGCTTCCTTGTGATGTAAAATGTTGTGATGGGATAATCTTAGATGCTGAGCAAACTCAAAAATAAAATTTAGTTTTCCAGAACCCAAGCTTAAATCAGACTGTGTCTTTCTAAATGTATTATTTGCACTCTTGGTATGTTCTTCATGTGTCTAATTAATTGTCAACACCAGTGCAAACAAGATCTCAATTATCTTGTTGTCTTGTATATTAAACTGAAATAATCTCATTTATTTAAACATATGTTTTCAGGTAATCATAGGGATTCACCAGGAAATAACAAAGGGCCTTTTTTGTGCCTTTCCCTGGAGAGCACCCCCATCTCACAAGCAGGCAAATCTGCTGTTGCTGCTACCTGCACTCTGCTTGCTGTACTCTGGTGCCAAGACAGGAAGTAGCCTTCAGGGGTTGTGGTGGTAGTTAGTCTACAGAGGCCCTGTGTCGTCTGTGTGTTCATGCTGTATCTGACCTACAGACAGGCAGTTTGTCCATGGACTCCTGTGTGAAGTATGAGTTACTTTCACTTATCCACTCTCCAGTCTGTTTGGTGTCCAGAAGAAGCCAGTAATGGTGCTCTGTGAGAATGTGGTCTGTAATAGCTGACCCATCCCAGTTTCCAGATGAAGGGACAAGTCCCAGGTGCTGGGAAATCATGAAGCCATATTTCAGCTATTAAAGAAAACCTGCTTCTTGTTCCTGTTGAAACATTAAAATTGTCTATAAATGCCATCCCTTATCTGCACAATTCCTGCCAATATAAATGTCAGTATCTGTACACTTCAGGACGTTCCCTCAGTGGGATCATTTGTGTTGTGTGTGCATGAGGGAGAGAGGCTACGCATTGCCCAAAGAGGACAGGTCCCAGTGTTGGCATGAACATGAATTCCTCTCTGTAGGAAGCACAGTGTCAATATAAGGTTTCTTTTCTAAAGCCATTCAAAGGAGCAGAGTTTCCCTAGGGCACATGCTTGTAAGATACAGTTTAGGAGGTCAACTATAGCATAGGACTCCAAGCCTCTAGCATTACTCAGCAGAAACAGAAACTCCGGCAGGGTTGTCTGGTGGAAGCAGGGGGTTGGAGAGATGGTTAAGCAGTTAAGGCTAATGACCCAGGTTTGGTTCCCCAATACCCACATAAAGCCAGATGCACAAAATAGAGCACACATCTGAAGTTCATTTGCAGCATCTAGAGGCCTTAGTATGCACACACACACAAAAACTCACTCTCTCTCAAATTTTTAAAAAGAAGCTCCAACAAGGTAGTCTGGTGGGAGCAGGGGGCTATGGAAGAAATACTGCTTACACAGAAGAAACCTGAAAGACGAACAGGCCCTAGTCTCTGCATGCTCCTCTCCTCGGCAGGTCCTCCAGTTAGTTGAACCTAGCCAGGGCCAACTGGCAAGAGCCTAAGCAAAACAAGCCTATGAAGGAAAGGAAAGGAGGTCTGGATATGTTGGCAATGCAGTAGATGTCTGATGAACAAGACACCCTCATTTTGGGAGGATTTTTGCATCCCTGCTCCATTGGCTCCACACATGACCATTGAAATGAGATCTGGTGTCAGTTAATTGTGCCACACCTGAACCAAAGCTGTGAGAGACTGGCTATTCCTCTCCTCTGGAGTGGGGCTGGCAGGGCCACAGGGTTTCTTCAGCTGGGTCTCAAGGGATGACTGAGAGCAAAAAAGTAGGTGAGTGTGGGCCTGAGAGACGGCTCTGTGGTTGAGGTTCCTGTGGCATGAGCACAAGGAGTAGAGTTTGAATTCTTCAGCTGGGGTTGCGTGCACTATAATCTCAGCACTGGCAGGCAGCGGTAGGAGAATCAGTTCTTGGCCTGCTGGCTAGCTAATCTAGCCAAATTCAGGAGCTCTGCGGAAGGGGGGCGCTGTTCAGAGACCCTGCTTTAAAAAAAGGTAGGAAGTGGGCTGGGGAGATGGTTTAACACTTAAGATGCTTGCCTGCAAAACCTAATCGAGCTCTATTCCCAAGTACCCACGTAAAGCCAAATACACAAAGTAGCACATGCATCTGGAATTTGCAGACCTTGGCATCCCCATTCTCTCTCACTCTCCTCTTTCTGCTTGCAAATACATAAAAATTTTGAGGGGTGGGTGTTCAGTCAGGTTTGCATTGCTGGCAGAAAACACCTGACCAAGAGCAGCTCCTGGGGAAATAAAAGGTTTATTTTGGCTTATAGACTTGAGGCATGATGGCAGGGGAAAATGATGGCATAAGCAGATGGTAGAGGATTCCACCTCCTGGCCAACATCAGGACAACAACAACAGGAAAGTGTGCCAATAACTGTCTAGAGAAAGCTGGCTGTAACACCCATAGGCCTGCCCCCAATAATACACTGCCTAAGGAGTCTTCAATTCCCAAATTGCCACCAGCTGAGGACCTAGCATTCAGAACACATAAGTTTATGGGGGACACCTGAACCTGACCCCCATAAAACTGATAACCATAGATGATGTAAAATACAGTGCATCCGATCCAACTTCATTTATTTGGGGGTGAGGAGGGAATGGGCACATCAGGGTCTCCAACCACTACAAATGAACTCTAGACACATGACCACCCTATGCATCTGGTTTACAAGGGCCCTGGGATACTTGGGTCCTTGAGCTTCACAGGCACATTAACTGTTCAGCCATCTCTCCAGCCCTATTAAATCCAACCTTAAAAGTCCCCATAGTTTTTTTTTTTTTTCATTTCAAAAATAATTATTTAATGTTCCATAATTAAACTGTACACATCCTAGTCTTGGGACACAGAAGCCAGTGAGGTGAGTGGAACAGTCTGGTGCAGTCCCAGGAGCCAGGAGTCAAGTTCTCATTGGCCATTGAAAAACACTTTCATCATTTGCTCACCTAAGTTCATTTGGATACTTGGCACAACCTAGCTCCACTGATGAGCAGATCTGCACCGGGAAGAGAGCAGCTCGACTCCAGTCCCTTCTGGCCTCCCCTCCCCCACTCGGCCGGGTTCCTCAAAGTCGTTAGATGTCTCGGTATTTCTTCCTCAAAATTGAGACCTGGTCTTTAAAGAGAACGGGGTCAAGCCTCATCTGAGAGTGGATCAGCAGCATGTAGCCAAACCAGCTGGCAAACGTATTCATGCAGCTGTGTCGCTGGGCGAAGTGGTCAGGGTCGGCACAATGAGAAGCCCGGGAAGTCTGTCCCATCATTGTCTCCTTATACTGTTCTTTTCTGGGTCACTTTGATTGGAGGCAATTTTGTCACAGCAGACACCAGGAAATTCATGAGAATGTCCTCACAATTGGCCAGTTGGTCCACCATATTTTTCAGGCTGGCTGGCAGGTAATGGGAGTACAGGTAGTGATAGTATTTGTGGTAAATAGCAGCCCCTGTCAACACCATGGAGTAGTCGTTTGTCCACTTGGATGTGTACCCCCATCGCTCCTTGGAGTTATCCTAGAAATGGCTACGTGCTGGGTACCCCACAATCCTCTCGGAGAAGCTCTGCCACACGGTGAAGGCAAAATCCACCTCGGTTGTTGAAAGCACAGTGTCCTCGTCAAGGCTGAGCACAGCATCTGTGATGATGTTGTCATAGGGCAGAAACCGGCTGCTCATCACCTTGCTTTCTCCTTCAATGACGATAACAGGCACAGTAGTGGCAAGCCAGCGGTGTTTGGCTGGTAGGGGCTTGTCACAATTCCATAGAACTGTGATCTGGGCACAGTACTGGGACTTGGCTGCAGCCACGAGAAGCTTCAACACTGGCTGGGACTGAGAGACCAGGGGGGTCACTGCGTGGATGACAGCAGTGAATTTGGAAGGGGGCTTTAAACCTAAATTAGCGTAGTAATAAGGAAAATCTCCCAGATAAGATGAATACTGTGGCAGGACAAACAACCCTCCAGGATGTTTGTTCCATATTAAACTGTTACGTGATATGTGCTTGAATATTCTGTCCTGAATAATCTCTAGTGTAGTTAATACAATCTTCTCAACTGAAGAAAAATAAGCCTCCCACAAGAACTGTGTCTGCTGTCTAAGTGCTAGGATTTTATCCTGATGAATAAACCTGATTGTAGAAGGGATCTGTAATAACAATCTGTTGTCGCCAATGACGGCAGCTTGGTTCCAGTTAATCACTTCAGAGAATGGTAACTCCCATCCATTGCTGAGCATCACAGGAACACAGGCAGTCTGCAAAGCCTCCAGAAATCTGAAGGACCAAAGCCTGCAACCACAAGGAACCAGACAGAAAGTGGCATTGTGCAGCATTTCCTGATAATCATACTTCTCGTACTCCGTGTTGACTCTGCCACAGCGAGAATCCTTGTGCTTTTGCCAGTCTTTACCTTGCTTGCAGGTGGTGAGGAGCAAGACGTCCTCCCCATTATGAACGTGATATAAGGCATTCCTGGTGTCTGACCCTATCCCTGTCAGATACCTCTTCCTTTTGAACACCAGCATGTACTTCCTGAGAGGAGGGATGGTGTTAAACTTTAAAAAACCCCTCTCTCCTCCTGTCCTGGGGTGTTCCTTAGAAAAGAGGGGAATAGAAACATCAAAGTTGGGTCGGAAGTTTTCAGTACTGATGCTGGCCTTGGCCAACATCGCCTGGCCGATGTCAAACCCCATGTCCTTGGTGTAGTCAGGCCAAGTGCTGGAATATAAATTGAAAATTAAATGATTCCTACCATTGTTCCACAAGTGAAGACTCTGCACTTTGGATCTCAAGTTGTGCACATACTGAGGTGACAACTGGTCTCTATCTAAGGTATCCAGACTCAGGACAAAGAGGCACGCCTGGCTGGGGTCCGAGGTGTAGAACCTGGAGCCCTCGATGGCCGCTAGAATGTTTTGGTAACTTTCAGCGATCTTCTCCCCCTTTTGCTGCGGGTAGACGTAGACCTTGAAGGCATTTTTCTTGCAAAGGGTGAAATCGAAGCAGGACTCCATGCGGCACTTCTTGCCTTTGTAGATGCTCGAGTTGGCGTCTCGCTTCTGCCGAGGGGAAACGTGCACACCGGAATCCTCGTTCTCCAATGGATCCCAAGGGAAGAAGGGGCCAGAAATGATCCGGACTGGGCTGGTGCAAGCCATTGCGACCACTGTGCTCTGCTCTCCGGCTGTGGCTCCTCGATGCCCTAAACTGCACGCCTCCGAAATAAAACAAAAGGGCGAGACAAGAGCCGGCAGAGAGCAGGATGAAATAGCGTTTTTTGGCCTGCATGTGTCCTGCCTGGGTCAAGAGGATTGTAAATAAACACAAGAATCACCCAAGTTTCCCAATCCACACTTTCAGCCCCAGTCCGCCATCTTCCCGCCGGTAAAGACTTCAAACTCTCCGCTCCCACCTTCTCTGGACGCCTTTCCCCAAGCCGTGGACTGATCCAGCGCATGTGGGTGATTTCTTTAACTTTCTCCCCGTCGGTCTTTCATCTTCGGGGTTGCACGATGCACGCGAAGAGAGCGAGCGGGGCCAAAGGGTTCATACCCAGGACGAGCGAGCAGCAGACTGTAATACATTCCATTCCCGACACACAGCGCTGACCCCCCATAGTTTTTATCATCAATCTCAACGAGATTCAAATATAAGTCTTTCAACTGAGCCACAATACCAAAAAAAGAAAAGAAAAGATCCCCCCAAAACCCATAATGGCACAGAATCTTCACACTGCAGAAGACGGCCCTGGGTATAGAAAAGAAATACTCAACCAGGACAAGATTTAAGCAGAGCACACATCAAACTGTAGCTCCATGACCAACAACACTAGTCAGTGACAAGTCTCCAATCTGATAATTGTAACCATGACCAGTCTCTGGAGTTCCAATTCCTCTCCTCCAGCTAGGCTGCTCACAGTACTAGAAAACTTAATCCAGTGCCAGCCCCTGTCCTTTGGCAGCCATCCCATAGTCCTGTCATCTCCATTGGGTCTCTGCCGCAGCCCACAGTTCATCCTAATGGCTCTATAGGAACTCCAAGCAGGTAATCCAACAAACCTGCTTCATACTGCCCATGACCATTTCCAAAACACAAAACTGTTGCAAATTTAATGATCCTCTTTCTTGCATTTGGTAAACTCCATAGTACCAGGAGGACTGCCAGTTTGTTAACCCAGAGGGGAATAAAGCTGACTTTGAAGAATGGGACACTCATTCAGCATTCAGGTCCTTTTTTAAAAAAATATTTGTTTGTTTGTTTGAGACAGAGAAGGAGAGAATGGGCATGCCAGGGCCTCCAGCCACTGTAAATGAACTCCAGATGCATGAGCCACCATGTGCACCTGGCTTACATGGGACCTGGAGAATTGAACCTGGGTCCTTAGGCTTCGCAGGCATGTGCCTTAACTGCTAAGCCATCTCTCCCACCCTGGTCCTTTTAAAAGACTGGCATTCTTCCTGTTGTCCCAATACAGATCAGATGGCCCAATCTCAGTGGTTGTAATCACTCACACAATTGCAGTTGTACAGGCAGAAGTTATAGCCCAAAGATTTCTTTTTTTTTTTGAGGTAGGGTCTCACTCTGGCCGAGGCTTACCAGGAATTCACTATGTAATCTCAGGGTGGCCTCAAACTCATGGTGATCCTCCTACCTCTGCCTCCCGAGTGCTGGGATTAAAGGCGTGTACCACCACACCTGGCTAAGATTTCATTTTTTAATGTGCCATATCCCTCTGCTCACACCAATTCATTTCTATGCAATGCAATTCTGCACAAGTTCTCAAGACATGGACATAACAGCAAGCCTCTCACACAAACTGCTTCTAGCCCAGTCCAGGCAAAGCCCTTTCTCACCCTCATAAACAAAACCTCACAGTCCATAGTTCTTACTGCATTCAGGTCTTTCAGCTCTGACCAGAATGGTCCATCAGTCTATACTTACAGCAAACATTGCAACGCATCTCTTAGGCTAAAATTTCAAATCCTTCCACATTCCTCTGAAAAATCAGCTCTAAAATGCCAAAAGACATACAGTTATGCATCTAACAGTAATGATCCCACTTCTCAGTACCAATTTAACTTGCAATAAAATCTACATTGCTGTCAGAAAACACTTGACCAAGAGCACATTGTTGGGAGAAAAAGGTTTATTTTGGCTTCGAGACTCCAGAGGGACATTCTATGATGACAGGGGGAAATGATGGCATGAGCATGGGGGTGGACATCACCTCCTGGCCAACATCTGGTGGGCAATAGCAACAGGAGACTGTGCCAAACACTGGCAAGAGAAAGCTGGCTATAACACCCATAATCCCACCCCCAACAATACACTACCTCCAGGAGGCTGCAATTCCCAAATTGCTACCAGCTGAGGACCTTGCATTCAGAACACCTAAATTTATGGGGGACACCTAACTCAAACCACCTCAGAGAGTTACACAGATTTATGGTGGCAGGGAAAGCATGACATGAACAAAGGCTGGACATTATTTCTGCCACATTAGGTGGAAATAACAGCAGGAGACTGAGCTGAACTCTGGCAAGAGGGAGCTGGCTATAACACTGCTAAGTCTTCCCCCAACAACACACCTCCATCAAGGCTCCACTTTCCAAATTGCTACCTGCTGGGGACTGAGCATTTAGAGCACATGAGTTTATAGGGGACATCTGATCCAAACCACCATGCCTGACAAGTAGTCAAGGATAAAAAGTGGTTCAAATCCAGGCAGGGTAAAGCTAGAGCAGCTATGGTTTTCCCAGGCTGCCTGAATGTCATCACCATTCTGGATCAACTGATTGTCATCTTTACATTAAACCATGCTGACTAACTTAGACAAATGGCTCTGGGCAGACAGATAGCAGAACACCCCACTGATCATCTCACCTGCCATAATATGGAGCCCTTTATTACGCCAACATGGTCAGTTAGTGGTGGGGGACTAACTGAAGTTGCTTAGAGACCTGAAAGAACCATGTTTTCTATTTTATTTGTATAAAAATTTCTGTTTTGTAATATGAAGTAAATAAAATATGCCTATTATGTAGTGTCATGAACGTCTTGCCCACAAATTTAGGTTAGACAGTGGTGACTCTGAAGATAAACAGTTGCTTAAATCTGAATCTTCCTGTAAAATTCCAAAAACCATAATCCCAGCACTTGGGAGGCAGAGGTAGGAGGATCACTGTGAGTTCAAGGCTACCCTGAGACTGCATAGTGAATTCCAGGTCAGCCTGAACTAGAATGAAACCCTGCCTCGAAAAAAACAAAATCAAACATAAATTCCAAAAACAATAGGAATGAACAAAAACAGAAAATAGAACACTACAAGCTCTTATTTGAGGGAAAGTAAATACCTGTAATCAGTAGAGCCAGGTATAAAGCCTTAGTGAAGAATTAGGCAGGATTTATTTGGGAAAAGAAACCTACAGAAACAGGTTCCCACGCTGGGGAGATGGTTCAGTGGGTAAAGATGTTTGATTGCAAAGCCTGCTTGGCTAGGGTTCAATTCCCAATACCCACACCCATGTAAAACCAGATGTACAAAGTAGTATGTATCTGGAGTTTGCACTAGCAAGAGGACCTGGCATGCACTCTCTTATAAATAAAAATATTTGCAGAAAAACAGGTTCCATGAAATCTAAGATATACTTAATTACTTAATTCTCCCTAATACTACACTTAAAACAGTTTATCAAGAAATGTTTTTGTAGGGCTGGAGAGATGGCTTAGCGGTTAAGCGCTTGCCTGTGAAGCCTAAGGACCCTGGTTCGAGGCTCGGTTCCCCAGGTCCCACGTTAGCCAGATGCACAAGGGGGCGCACGTGTCTGGAGTTCCTTTGCAGAGGCTGGAAACCCTGGCGCGCCCATTCTCTCCCTCTCCCTCTATCTGTCTTTCTCTCTGTGTCTGTTGTTCTCAAAAAAAAAAAATAAAAAAAAACTTAAAAAAAAAAAGAAATGTTTTTGTGGTGGGGGGGAGTTTTCAAGGTAGGGTCTCACTCTAGCCTAGACTGACTAGGAATTCACTCTGTAATCTCAGGCTGGCCTTGAACTCAAGGCACTCTTCCTACCTACCTCTGCCTCCTATGTGCTGGTATTAAAGGCATGTGTCAACCACACCCAGCAAGAAATGTATTTTTTATAAATATTTTAAAATTTTATTTATTTATTTGAGAAAGAGAGAGAGAATGGGCACGCCAGGGCCTCCAGCCACTACAAACAAACTCCAGATGCATGTGCCACCTAGTGCATCTGGCTTATGTGGGTCCTGGGGAATCAAACCTGGGTCCTTAGGCGTCTCAGGCAAGTGCCTTAAGTGCTAAACATCTCTCCAGCCCACAAAATTATTATTATTATTTTTGGTTTTACAAGGTAGGGTCTCACTCTGGTCCAGGCTAACCTGGAATTAACTATGTAGTCTCAGGGTGGCCTCGAACTCATGGCGATACTCCTACCTCTGCTTCCCAAGTGTTGGGATTAAAGACGTGCACCACCATGCCCGGCACAAAATTATTTTTAAAGGAAATAAATTGGGAATGTAAATTATTCAGCTGATAAAACAGCCAGGACTCTACCTCAAAGCAGAGGAAACTAGTATAACACTCTAACATGATTCAGGTAGAATTAGCAAGCAATGACTGATGTGGAAATAAAACCACAGGTCAGAGAGTGAATGCAGAGCAAAAGTGGGAGCAGAGCAAGCATGGGGAATGAGAGCTGACCACATCTGACAAAGAGGAGACCATGATGCTAGGACATAATTTGTAGCGTATGTAAGAGAGTGCAGATACAATAGCATATATAAAAGAGCCAGAGACAAGGAAATTGACAGCTCCTCATGGGATTAAAATGAAATGAGAAGGTGGTGAAAAGCTCAGGAAGAAAATAATATTATAGAAGATGAAGCTCGGTCGCATTTATAGTTGAATTTGCCACCGGTAAAACAATAAATTGAGATCAACAGTCAAATCCATAATCCAGTAGATTTTATGATAGGTTTAAAACTACTTCAGCCTCCCAAGTGCTGGAGTAGAAGTATCGCTGTGAGTTAGAGTCCAGCCTGAAGCTACATAGTGAATTCCAGGTCAGCCTAGGCTAGAGTGAAACCCTAACTCAAAAAAAGAAAAAAAAAAAGTACAGCTGGGCGTGGTGGCGCACGCTTTTAATCCCAGCACTTGGGAGGCAGAGGTAGGAGGATTGCCATGAGTTCAAGGCCACCCTGAGATGACAGAATTAATTCCACGTCAGCCTGGACCAGAGTGAGACCCTACCTCGAAAAACCAAAAAAAAAAAAAAAAAAAAAAGAAAAAAAAGTATACTTTGAACCTGTGAAAAGTCTCATCAAGATAAATGATAATGAGCTTTGGCATATGTGTCGTTTATTGGATTAAAGACATCAAAATGAAAGTAGTCATAGAGGAGTGGAATGGTATGTGAATGCATGTCTAAAAATAGAAATAACATGATAGAAAAATGTAGGAGAGGGCTAGAGAGATGGCTTAGTGGTTAAGGCACTTGCCTGTGAATCTTAAGAACCCATGTTAGACTCTCCAGGTCCCTTGTAGGCCAGATGAACAAGATGACACAAGTGTGCAAGGTTGCACATGTACACAAGGTGATGCATGCATCTGGAGTTTCAATACAGTGGCTGGAGGCCCTGGTGAGCCAATTTTCTCTCTCTGTCTTTCTCTCACCTTCTCTCTCATAAGAATTACAAAAAAGAAAAAATGGAGAAAGAGGAGAAATGAGAGCAGAACAACCAATTGCTATGTAGGTGGTAAGTAGAAATAGAGGTATATCATTTACAACTGGCAAACCAATTAGAAGAAGCTTAGAAACAACAGAACAGAGTATTAATAGAAGTAACTTTTCTAAATGTCAAGACAAATTGAAAGGGAGCTAGGTAAAACATATATAAATGCAAAAATTCAATCAACATAAAATGAAACTATATAAAAGACCAAGTATATCACCTCTATCAGTATTTGAAGAAGAAAGTTTTTCAGGGCGGCTTCTAAAACAAAATCTAAAGCTATACAATAAGCATACCTAAAAGTTCTGAAGATATGTGAAATAAGGAAAATGCAAACAGAAAGATAGCAAAGGTGGACATTCTAACATGAAAGTGGCATCAAGGCCCCAAAGTACACACTTCATACCATCCAAAGTGCAGTCTGTTGAAGAAGCACACTTCACAACTCAAACCACTCACACTGATGGCTTTCAAAAAAGAACACTTTATGTGTCCATACCATCGACACTGCCGCCTGCCAAAGAAGCACACTTCATATAGTTCACACCATCAACACTGTTGGCTTTCACAGAAGTACACTTCATATAGTTCATACCATTCACCCTGCTTGCTGTCGAGTTCTCACCATCCCCACTGCTGGCTGTTGGAGAAGCACACTTCACATAGCTTATACCATCGAAAATGAGGTTGTGACAAATGTAAATATCTATGTATCAATGCAAAAATCTGCCCAGCACCAAACTTAAAAGTGTTGGCATGTTTTTGAATTTACAAATACTTTGGTTTATTTAGAGCATTACCATAAATAGCTTTTCTCTATCCTGAAAAAACATATACAAATTTTACAAGTCCATGAACTAATAATAAAGCCTTGTTATTTGACTAATTGGGTAAAACAAATGTCCCAAATAAGATGAAATTTGAGTCTGTTCTGTTTTTGTATCATAAATTATATTCCTTTTTGCTATGTTTCCTCATAAGGGATGAACAGTTTTAAGACATGCATACATTATATTTTTCTAGATACAGGAACCATAAATCATGTTTTTGAGAGATTAATAAAGGCACAAACAAGATGGTATGGTGGTGCACTCCATTAATCTTGGCTACTAGGGTTAGGACGTGTATGCAGGAGGACTGAAAGTTCAAGACCTGCCTGGACTACATAGTGAATATGAGATTAGCTTATATACCTTAGTCAGATCTTGTCTCAAGATAAAATTGAAATGAAGGTTTGGTGGTGATAACTCGGTTGGGGAGCACTTGCCAGTCATGCAGATAAGCTGGATTCAGTACCTAGTACCACAAACAAAACAAGACAACTCAATCAATACTAGTATTTATTTGTTTGTTTGTTCATTATTTATTTAAGATTGAGACAGACCAAGAGAGAGAAGGAGGAGGAAAGAGAGAGAGAGAGAGAGAGAGAGAAAGAGAGAGAGAATGGGCATGACAGGGCCTACAGCCATTGCAAACAAACTCCAGATGCATGCACCACCTTGTGCATCTGGCTTATGTGGGTCCTAGGAAATGGAACCTGGGTCCTTTGGCTTTGCAGGCTAGTGCCTTAACTGCTAAGCTACCTCTCCAGCCCAAAACTTTTTAAAACTTAAAAAATTTCTCTCCAAGTTAGTATTTAGACTTTTCATCTCCACAAAATTTAAAAGAATATATCTGTGGCTGAGATAGTAACTAATTTCTTCTTTCTCTTCTTCATCCTTTTCCTCCTCTTTTTCTTGCCACATTTACTTTTCTTTACTCTTTTGGCCCAAACTTTTGAAAGCTGCAGATACCATGACTCAGGGGTTGCAGTTAGCAGTTTGTTGCTGGGACAAATATCCAACCAGACATAGCTTATGGGAGGGAGGTTTTTTGTTGTTGTTTTGTTTTGTTTCACAGGCATATAAAATCCAGGAGAAACTCCATGAATGGCAGAGAAATCTGCTTAATCCCATAGATCCAAGCAGAAACGACTGCAGCAAGCAAACACCAGCAGCCGCAAGCACAAACCACCAGAGCTTACACTGTTCTCTTCGCATGTCTTAAGGATGGACTTAAGATTCACCCCCAAACACACCCTAGAGTTGGCCTCCAAGGTTCACCCCCAGTGACATGCCCACCCTGTAGCTGGGATTTGCCTTCTAGGCTCTCATGTTGCAAGCTCAATTTTATTTTATTATTTATTTATTTTTTTTTTTTACTTGGGTGGTAGAAAGAATAGGCATGTCAGAGCCTTTGGCCACTGTAAGCAGATTTCAGATACATACATCACTTGTGTATCTGACTTTACATGGAATTGAACTCAGGCCAACAGGCTTTGCACCTTTAATGCTGAGCCATCTCTCCAGCCCAGAATTCACTGTTTAGCCCAGTCTATCCTGGAACTCAGAATGTATGCCAGGCTGGACTCAGAACCTCCTATCTCTGCTCCTGAGTGCTAAGATTACAGGCATGCACTAACATGCCCAGCACATGTGACCTTTAAAAATAACAAGCTTAATTTTAATAAAACACCTGAGTCTATGGAACCATATATTCTAACTACCACATTGGGCAACCAAATATCTTGGCTTACCAATACTGTAATTTTAATCACAAACCTGAATCCAAGGAAATTCCTTACTCCCAGACAAGTATACAGTATTGTCCACCCTACATGTGAGTGTGCAGATAGAGGTCTATCTCCCACCAGATTTCCTCGAGACAGTCTCTCAAGAAAATGTCTGGAGCTTTTGGTTTTGTGGCTAGATTGGCTGGCTATGAGCCTCACAAATCCTTCTGTTTCCACCTCCCTCAGAGCTGGGGTTATAGGCATGTGTGGCTAAGCATGGATTATTACATGGGTGTGCTAGAGACAGAGCTCAGGTCTTCATGCTGGCCCAGGAAGTGCTCTTACCCACTGAGCTGTTCACCCAGCCCCTACAATGGCATTTTTGCCATTAAGTAAATGGCTGTAGCTCAGTAGACAGATTGTTTGCCCACCATGCACAAAGCCCTGGACTTGATCCATCCCCAGCACTACATAACCTAGGCATGGTAGTGCACACATGCAATCCCAGCATTCAGAAGACGAGAAGGAGGCACGAGAATCAGAAGGTCACTGTCATCCTCACAGCAAGTTCAAGACCAGCCTGGGCTGCATGACACACTTTTCATTTATAAATAATATGGTGTGGTGGTTTGATTCAGGTGTCCCCCATAAACTTAGGTATTCTGAATGCTAGGTTCCCAGCTGATGGATATTTGGGAATTAATGCCTCCTGGAAGGAGTGTATTGTTGGGGGCGGGCTTAAGGGCTTTATAGCCAGTTTCCCCATGCCAGTGTTAGGCACACCCTCCTGTTGCTGTGGTCCATCTTCTGTTGGCCAGGGGGTGATGTCCACCCTCTGCTCATGCCATCGTTTTCCCCTGCCATCGTGGAGCTTCCCCTCGAGCCTGTAAGCCAAAATAAATCTCTTTTTCCCAGAAGCTGCTCTTGGTTGGGTGATTTCTACCAGCAATGCGAACCGGACTGCAACAGTAAAGTGGTACCAAGGAGTGGGGTTGCTGCTAGACACCTGACTGTGTGGCTTTGGCCTTTTGGAGCTGATTTTCAAGAGGAAAGTGGAAGCAGTTGAAACCTTGGCCTAAGAGATGCCTTGCAGTGCTGTAAGTACAGCTTAATGGACTATTCTGGTCTGAGCTCTAAGACCTGAATGTAGTAAGAACTATGGACTGTGAGGTTTGGCTTATGAGGGTGAGAAAGAGCTGTGCCTGGACTGGGCTAGCAGTTTGTGTGAGAAGCTTGCTCTTGTGCCCATGTCTGAGAAGTTGTGCAGGGTTGCTTTGCGTAGAAATGAACTGGTGTGTGCAGAGGGATATGGCACAGAAAGAAAAATCTTTGGGTGAACTGCTGCCCGTTCAGCTGCAACTGAGAGCTTACAACCTTTGAGACTGGGCTAGCTGACCTGCGCTGGGGCAACAAGAAGAATGTCAACTGTTTTGAAGGGGTCTGAGTGCTCAAGGAGTGTCCTGTTCTTCAAAGTCTGCTTTAATCCCCCCTGGATTAACAAATTGGCACCCTACCTGGTATTGTGGAGTATAAGAAATGCTGGAAAGTGGGTCATTGAGTTTGCAACACGGTCTTGTGTTTTGGAAATGGCCATGGGCAATGTGAAGCGGGTTTGCTGGTTGCCTGCATAGAGACCCTGTGGGGCCATGAGGATGAACCGTGGCTTGCAGTGGAGACCCAGTGGAGATGCCGGGACCATGAGATGGCTGCCGAGGAGCTGCTGGCCCCGATGAAGTTTCCCAGGACTGTGAGTAGCCTAGCTGGAGGGGCGGAATTGGAATGCCAGAGACTTGTTGCTGTTAGAATTATTGGACTTGAAGATTTGTCACTGGCTAGAGTTGCTGGACTTGAAGCTACAGAGTTTGATATTTGCCCTGGTTGTTTTAAATCTTGTATTGGTTGAATGTTTCTTTGCTATGCCCAATGCCATCTATTGCAGTGTGAGTATTTATTCTGTGCCATTATGGGTTTTTTGAGGTTATTTTTTGGTATTTCGGCTCAGTTAAAAGATCATGAACTATGGGGATGTATGAACATCATTGGAATTGATAAAAACTATGGGGACTTTTAAAGTCAGACTGAATGCATTGTATTTTACATCATGTATGGATATCAGTTTATGGGGGCCAGGGGCAGAATGTGGTGGTTTGATTCAGGTGTCCCCCATAAACTTAGGTATTCTGAATGCTAGGTTCCCAGCTGATGGATATTTGGGAATTAATGCCTCCTGGAAGGAGTGTATTGTTGGGGGCGGGCTTAAGGGCTTTATAGCCAGTTTCCCCATGCCAGTGTTTGGCACACCCTCCTGTTGCTGTGGTCCATCTTCTGTTGGCCAGGGGTGATGTCCACCCTCTGCTCATGCCATCGTTTTCCCCTGCCATCGTGGAGCTTCCCCTCGAGCCTGTAAGCCAAAATAAATCTCTTTTTCCCAGAAACTGCTCTTGGTTGGGTGATTTCTACCAGCAATGCGAACCGGACTGCAACATATGGTATATATTTTTTTTTCTCCTTTTCTTAAAGATTTTATTCATGTTTTAGAGGGATTTATCATTAGCTTTTCCCCAATCATTAGGAGTTGAGGAGTACTGAATCCATCACTACTTTGATGACACAGGTAAGATTTCAGATTCACATTTCCAGGTACCAAGAGTTCCCTCTAAATGCCACAATCAAGTAAGCCTTCCTTTATAGTTCTACTGAACACAGCAATGCCCATTGGTATCTCTGAAGCGTAATCGCATCTTAGGTCGGTATTTCTCCAAGTAAAGCAGGTGTTTGGAATTGAATGCTCCCCTTCTTTTTTGTCTTATAAACTGAACTGCATCTTCATACTTCATTCCGCATTCAATCAAAGCAAGCGCAACCAGCACAGGAGCCCTTCCTAAGCCAGCAACACAATGCACTGCAACACAGCAACCTGGCTCTTCACGAAATTTGGATTTTAACAGGTTCAGCCAATCATCTACAATCTGACTAGGGGGTGGAGCTCCATCATCAAATGGCCAATCTAGAACGTGGATTCCTTCCTTTTCAACTGGAGCTTTATCATAAGTAGCATCACAAACTCGAACCACAGTTGTCACTCCATACTTCCTAAGTTCCTCTGTGAACTTGTTGAGAGTAGCATTGGTAGGGTTGTGAGTTATCAGAAAACGCATGTTCTCATAAGAGATCTCCACAGGGGCTGGACGGTTCATTATGGCAAATAAAAAGTGTGAGCGTGCGTGTGTGAGTGTAGTGGGGAAAATAAAAATTTTTTTAAAAATCAATAAATCTTCAAATGTTTCACAGCAGAAAACATTAAAAAGACCACTAAAATGCCTATTATCGATCACTATTTTCTCTACTCAACTTGTTTATTCTTTAGGAAGCTTCACTCTTCAAGATAGTATTTAGAATCCACTTGGGCCTCAATGTCTGCAGATGGATCCCTTCAGACTGCAAAAAAAATCCAACTACATACAAGACTTAAGCAGCCTTTACTACATTTAGGCACTAGTGAGACAAGTTAAAAGTGTAGATTGTTTTCCACTTTTCTTTACTTGATGCTTAATTTTACTGGAGTTATTAAAAGAAATATGCTTGCAATAAAAAAAAAAAGCCAACTATTTCTGAGGCCAGTCTTGGTGTCCAGAGTCTTCAAGGCAATGTTAATTATAATTATGGCACATAGAACCTCCAAGCTCACTTGTCAGCAAAAACACTGTGCTGAGCCTGGCAGAAGTCTGCCCTCACGCTCAGAATCGCCATAAATGTACAACGTATATTCCAACGAAAAACGCTGGCGAGCTGCGAACTGGGCATTGAAGTCCGGCGGAGGCGGGAGCGAGGGAAGGCGCCTCTCTCCTCAGTCACCTCGGCGGCGGCGGCGGCGGCAGCGACACCCGGCCCGGCCCGGCGGCGACGGCGACGGCGACGGCGCGTGTCCACGAGTCCGTCTTGCTGCTCCTGCTGAGGCCCACGCTACTGTGTATTTTCCTCCTGCCGCCGCCGGCCCTGCTGCCGCCGCTGCCTGCTGGCGTCGTCTCGCGCCGGAGCCGGGTGCCGCTGCCGCTCCCGCCGCTCGCGGGCGGACGACGGTTACAGCCTGGCCGGATCGCGCCGCCGCCGCCACCACCACCACCACCCATGGTATATTTATACCACAGTTCAATTAATCATTCATTAATCAGTAGATCCTTTAGCTATTTCTATTTGTAGGGGTTATGAGTGATATTGCTATAAACAGTTTGTGTACAAACTTTAGTGTGGAATTTTACTATATTTTTCAACATTATTTTGATGATTAGGAATAGATAAACAGTTTATTTTTCAAATGAGGAACAGAAAGAGGTCTATCCCCTAAAAGGGCACTTAACAATTATTTACAAGAGTATACTTTGTGTTTATATTTAAATTATATTCTAGAAAACAAGTTAATATCAGCATATTTTGGATAATTTGCATTTTATAATTAACACTGCTCCACAGTTTCATTGCTTGAGTTTATATTTGTATTTCTAATACAGTTAATACCATGTGGTATTTATTAGGTTGTTGCCAAGTAATGAAAAAGAACACTGGTGGGCTTGATACACTAAGGACACCTCACCAAAGAAAGACCAAGTGGCCTTTCACCAGGCCACGTGAACTAGGAGTCCCAATAGTCTAGTTAGAGAGAAATGGGGCAGACCTAAATGAACCTTCATCTTAGCACTCAATGCCGCATTAATGTTGCAAGCAGGACTTAGTTTCAAACATGATTCATTGTCAACTTACCTTGTTTTTGTAGTTTTGTTATATTTAACCAAAATATTGAATCAGATGAATATATAAAAGCCATAAACATTATAAGCAAGTGCCTTAACTACCAAGCCATCTCTAACCCTCATTTTTTTTTTTTTTTTTAGTTTTTTAATTTTTGTTTTTCTGAGGTAGGATTTTACTCTAGCCCAGGCTGACCTGGAATTCACTATGTGTTCTCAGGGTGGCTTTGAATGAACTCACAGTGATTCTCATACCTCTGCCTCCCCAGTGCTGGGATTAAAGGCATGTACCACCACGCCTTTTTTTTTTTTTTTTTTTTTTTTTTAGAGAGATACAATTGGTGAACCATGGCATCAGCCACTGAAATCAAACTCCAGACACTTGCACCACCTAGTGGGCATATGCAACCTTGTGTTTGCTTCACCTTTGTGCATCTGGGTTCTGGAGAATAGAACATGGGTCCTTAGGCTTTGCAGGCAAGTGCCTTAATTACTAAGCCATCTCTCCAGGACCCTAATTTATGTTTTTTAAATTTTATTTTAATTTATTTGCTAGAAGAGGGATAGAGAGAAGAGAGACAGACAGAAAAAATGGGCACACCAGGGCCTCCTGCTGCTGCAAATGAACTCCAGATGTTTACATGGCTTTACATAGGTACTGGGGAATCAAACCTGGGTCATTAGGCTTTGCAGGCAAACACTTTAGCCCATCTCTCCAGCCCTAATTTATGTTTTGAATTGCCAGTGTATCAGTCCTAAGTCCAATTTCAATATACTTGGATTTTCTCATTTCTTTATTCCAATTCCAAGGAACTGGAAACTATGGATAGTGGTTGTGGTGCTTTGATTCAGGTGTCCCCCATAAACTTGGGTGTTCTGAAGGCTAGGTTTACAGCTGATGGTGATTTGGGAATTAACACCTCCTGGAGGCAGTGTGTTGTTGGGGGTGGGCTTATAGGTATTATAACCAGTTGCTCCTTTCCAGTGTTTGGCACATTCTCCTGTTGTCTACTTTATGTTGGCCAGGGGGTGATGTCCATCCTCTGCTCATGCCATTGTTTTTCCCTGCCATGATGGAGCTTCCCCTCGAGTCTGTAAGCCAAAATAACCCCCCTTTTCCCCCATAGCTGCTCTTGGTTGAGTGATTACTGCCAGCAATGTGAACCTGACTGCAACAGTAATGTTGGTACCAAGAGTGGGGCAATGGCTGCTAGGCAGTTGACTTTGGCCTTTTGGTGTTGATTTTCAAGAGGAATGTAGGAGGATTTGAAACCTTGGCCTAGGAGACACCTTGCAGTTCTGTAAGTACAGAATTGAAAGACCTGAAAGCAGTATGAACTATGGACTGTGAGGTTTGGCTGGTGAAGGTGAGGAAGACCTTCGCCTGGACTGGGTAGAAGCAGGTTGTGTGAGAGGCTTGCTGTCATGCTCATGTCCTGAGAACTTGTGCAGCATTGCTTTGTGTAGAGACAGACTGATGTGAGCAGAGGGACATGGCACAGAAAAAATGAAATCTTTGGGCCAAAATTTCTGCCCGTTTAGCTGCAATTGTATGAGAGATTACAACCACTGAGATTGGGCCAGCTGACCTATACTGGGATAACAGAAAAAAATGCAGTCTTTTGAAAGAGCCTGAATGCTGAAGGAGTGTTCTGTTCTTCAAAGTCTGTTTTATTCCCCCTGGATTAACAAACTGGCACCTCACCTGGTATTATGGAATATAAGAAATGCAGGAAAGAGAGGGCCATTGAAATTGCAACACGGTCTTGTGTTTTGGAAACGGCCATAGCCAGTGTGAAGCAGGTTTGCTGGATACCTGCATGGAGACCTGATGGAGCTGTGAGGATGAACCATGGGTTGCAGTGGAGACACAGTGGAGATGCTGGGACCACGAGACGGCTGCTATGGAAAGCTGCCGGCCCCAGGTGAAGTTTTCTAGCACTGTGAGCAGCCTAGCTGTAGTGGCAGAATTGGAACTCCAGAGACTTGTTGCAGGTTGAAATTATCGGACTTGGAGACTTGTCATTGACTAGAGTTGTTAGGCTTGGAGCTATAAAGCTTGCTGTTTGCCCTGGTTGCTTTAAATCTTGTATTGGTTGAATATTTCTTTACTATGCCCAATGTCATCTTTTGCAGTGTGAATGTTTGTTCTGTGCCATTATGGTTTTTTGGGTGGACTTTTTTTTTTTTTTTAATTTTTATTAACATTTTCCATGATTATAAAATATATCCCATGGTAATTCCCTCCTTCCCCACCCCCACACTTTCCCGTTTGAAATTCCATTCTCCATCATATTACCTCCCCATTACAATCATTGTAATTACATATATACAATATCAACCTATTAAGTAGCCTCCTCCCTTCCTTTCTCCACCCTTTATGTCTCCTTTTCAACTTACTGGCCTCTGCTACTAAGTATTTTCATTCTCACGCAGAAGCCCAGTCATCTGTAGCTAGGATCCACATATGAGAGAGAACATGTGGCGCTTGGCTTTCTGGGCCTGGGTTACCTGACTTACTATAATACTTTCCAGATCCATCCATTTTTCTGCAAATTTCATAACTTCATTTTTCTTTACCGCTGAGTAGAACTCCATTGTATAAATGTACCACATCTTCATTATCCACTCATCTGTTGAGGGACATCTAGGCTGGTTCCATTTCCCAGCTATTATAAATTGAGCAGCAATAAACATGGTTGAGCATGTACTTCTAAGGAAATGAGATGAGTCCTTTGGATATATGCCTAGGAGCGCTATAGCTGGGTCATATGGTAGATCAATCTCTAGCTGCTTTAGGAACCTCCACACTGTTTTCCACAATGGCTGGACCAGATTGCATTCCCACCAGCAGTGCAGAAGGGTTCCTTTTTTTCCACATCCCCGCCAACATTTATGATCATTTGTTTTCATGATGGTGGCCAATCTGACAGGAGTGAGATGGAATCTCAATGTAGTTTTAATCTGCATTTCCCTGATGACTAGTGACGTAGAACATTTTTTAAGATGCTTATATGCCATTCGTATTTCTTCCTTTGAGAACTCTCTATTTAGCTCCATAGCCCATTTTTTGATTGGCTTGTTTGATTCCTTATTATTTAACTTTTTGAGTTCTTTGTATATCCTAGATATTAATCCTCTATCAGATATATAGCTGGCGAAGATTTTTTCCCATTCTGTAGGTTGCCTCTTTGCTTTTTTCACTGTGTCCTTTGCGGTGCAAAATCTTTGTAATTTCATTAGGTCCCAGTGGTTAATCTGTGGTTTTATTGCCTGAACAATTGGGGTTGTATTCAGAAAGTCTTTGCCAAGACCAATATGTTGAAGGGTTTCCCCTACTTTTTCCTCTAGCAGTTTCAAAGTTTCCGGTCTGATGTTAAGGTCTTTAATCCATTTGGACTTAATTCTTGTGCATGGCGAGAGAGAAGAATCTATTTTCATCCTTCTGCAGATATTTATCCAGTTTTCAAAGCACCATTTGCTGAAGAGGCTGTCTCTTCTCCAATGAGTATTTTTGGCATTTTTATCGAATATCAGGTGGCTATAGCTACTTGGGCTTACATCTGGGTCCTCTATTCTGTTCCACTGATCTACATGTCTGTTTTTGTGCCAGTACCATGCTGTTTTTGTTACTATGGCTCTGTAGTATAGGGTAAAATCAGGTATGGTGATACCACCAGCCTCTTTTTTGTTGCTCAGTATTATTTTAGATATTCGAGGTTTTTTTGTGATTCCAAATGAAGTTTTGGATTGTTTTTTCTATTTCCATGAAGAAAGCCTTTGGAATTTTGATAGGGATTGCATTAAATGTGTAGATTGCTTTAGGTAAGATTGACATTTTCACGATATTGATTCTTCCAATCCAGGAACAAGGGATGTTTCTCCACTTTCTAGTGTCTTCTGCAATTTCTCGCTTGAGTGTTTTAAAGTTCTCATTGTATAGATTCTTTACTTCCTTGGTTAGGTTTATTCCAAAGTATTTTATTTTTTTTGATGCAATTGTGAATGGGAGTGATTCTCTGATTTCATCCTCTGTGTATTTGTTGTTAGCATATATGAAGGCTACTGATTTCTGTGTATTTATTTTGTATCCTGCTACATTGCTGTAGGTTTTGATCAGCTCTAACAGCTTGCTAGTAGACTCTTTAGGGTCCTTTATGTATAGAATCATGTCATCTGCAAATAATGATAACTTGATTTCTTCCTTTCCAATTTGTATCCCTTTTATGTGTGTCTCTTGCCTTATTGCTATGGCCAAGACTTCCAAAACTATATTAAATAGAAGTGGGGACAGTGGACACCCTTGTCTTGTTCCTGATTTTAGTGGAAAAGCTTCCAGTTTTTCCCCATTTAGTAATATGTTGGCTGTAGGCTTGTCATAAATAGCCTTTATTATATTGAGATATGTTCCTTCTATTCCCAGTCTCTGTAGGACTTTTATCATGAAGGGATGTTGGATTTTGTCAAATGCTTTCTCTGCATCTAATGAGATGATCATGTGATTTTTGTCCTTCAAGCCGTTTATGTAATGTATTACATTTATAGATTTGCGTATGTTGAACCATCCCTGCATCTCTGGGATAAAGCCTACTTGGTCAGGGTGAATGATCTTTTTGATATACTCTTGTATTCTGTTTGCCAATATTTTGTTGAGAATTTTTGCATCTATGTTCATGAGGGAGATTGGTCTGTAATTTTCTTTTTTTTTCTATCTTTGCCTGGTTTTGGTATCAGGGTGATGCTGGCCTCATAGAAGGAGTCTGGTAGAATTCCTTCTTTTTCTATTTCCTGGAAAAGCTTAAGAAGCATTGGTGTTAGCTCTTCCTTAAAAGTCTGGTAAAATTCAGCAGTGAATCCATCCGGGCCTGGGCTTTTTTTAGTTGGGAGATTATTGATAACTGTTCGGATCTCCATGTTTGTTATAGGTCTATTTAAGTGATTAATCTCATTTTGATTTAATTTAGGTAGGTCATATAGATCAACTAAATCATCCATTTCTTTCAGATTTTCATACTTTGTGGAGTATATGCTTTTGTAGTATGTCCCTATGATTTTTTGAATTTCTCTGGAATCTGTTGTGATGTTACCTTGTTCATCTCTGATTTTATTAATTGGTGTCTCTTCTCTCTTTCTTTTGGTCAGATTTGCTAAGGGTTTATCAATCTTGTTTATCCTTTCAAAGAACCAACTCTTTGTTTCATTAATTCTTTGGATTGTTCTTTTTGTTTCTATCTCATTAATTTCTGCCCTAATCTTTATTATTTCTTCCCGTCTACTAATTTTTGGTTTGCCTTGTTCTTCTTTTTCCAAGGCTTTAAGGTGAAGCATTAGGTCGTTTACTTGCGACCTTTCTAATTTCTTAATATAGGCACTTAAGGCTATAATTTTACCTCTTAGAACTGCCTTCATTGTGTCCCAGAGATTTTGGTATGTTGTGTTCTCATTATCATTTGACTCTATAAATTTTTTGATTTTTTTTTGATTTCTTCATTGACCCACTCATCATTTAGTAGTGTATTGTTTAGTTTCCATGATTTTGTGTATGCTCTATAGCCTTTCTTGCTACTGATTTGTAGTTTATTTCCATTGTCGTCAGATAGAATGCAAGGAATTATTTCAATTTTCCTGAATTTGTTAAGATTTGCTTTGTGTCCTACTATATATGGTCTATTTTAGAGAATGTTCCATGTGCTGCTGAAAAGAATGTATATTCTGCAGCCTTTGGATGAAATGTCCTGGATATATCTGTTAGGTCCATTCCTTCTATGACCTCATTTAGTCCAGATGCCTCTCTGTTTATTCTTTCCCTGGATGACCTGTCAATTGATGAGAGTGGGGTGTTAAAGTCACCCACCACCACTGTGTTTGGTGTTATCTGTGACCTTAGTTCTAATAGTGTTTGTTTGACGAATTTGGGAGCCCCCATGTTAGGTGCATATATGTTTAGGATTGTAATGTCCTCCTGTTGGAGTGTGCTCTTAATCAATATAAAGTGACCTTCCTTATCTTTCTTGACTAACGTCGGACTAAAGTCTACCCTGTCTGATATTAGGATAGCAACCCCTGCTTGTTTTCTAGGCCCATTTGCTTGAAACACCGTCTTCCAACCTTTCACCCTAAGATAATGTCTATCCTTTGTAGAAAGGTGAGTTTCTTGGAGACAACAAATTGTAGGATCCTGCTTTTTAACCCAGTCTGCAAATCTATGTCTTTTCGATGGGGCATTGAGACCGTTGATATTAAGAGATATTATTGAAAGGTGTGTATTTATGTTTGCCATTTGTGTGTGTGTGTGTGTGTGTGTGTGTGTGTGTGTGTGTGTGTTACTGGTTCTACCTGTGCTCTCTTCTGTTAACTGGTATTTGAGTATAGCTTGTTTTTTCTAGGTTCCTTATATGTGTGCTTTTCCTTTTGTTCAGCATGGAGGATTCTATCAAGTATTTTCTGTAGAGCTGGTTTTGTCTTCAAATACTCCTTTAACCTGCTTTTGTCATGGAATGTCTTTATTTCTCCATCTATTTGAATGGATAACTTTGCAGGATAAAGTAACCTTGGTTGACAGTTGTTATCTTTCAGAACTTGGAATATATCACTCCAAGCCCTTCTGGCTTTAAAAGTTTGTGTTGAATAATCTGCTGTAATCCTGATGGGCTTGCTTTTGTAGGTAACTTGATTTTTCTCTCTAACTGCTTTCAATATTTTTTCTTTGGTTTGTGTGTTTGGAAGTTTGATTATAATATGGTGAGGAGAGGTTCTTTCTGGGTTTTGTCTGGCTGGGGTTCTAAAGGCTTCCTGTATCTGTATTGGCACCTCTTTCCCAATTTGGGGGAAATTTTCCTCTATGATTTTGTTGAAGATGCCTACTATGCCTCTGGAGTGGAGTTCTTCTCCTTCTACTATGCCCTGAATTCTTATATTGGATCTTTTCATAGTGTCCCAAATATCTTGAAATTCCCACTCATACTTTTCTATAAGTTTGTCTTTCTCTTTGTTGGACTGCATTAGGTCTGCCACCTGGTCTTCTAGCTTAGATATTCTGTCCTCTCCCTCATCCATCCTACTGGTGAAATTTTCTACAGAGTTTTTTATTTCATTAACTGTGTTCTTCATTGCTAGTAATTCTGACTGTTTTTTTTTTTATTATTTCTATTGCCCTATTTATGTCTTGTATTGCCTTCTTTTATTTCATTAAATTGGTGTCCTGCCTCTTCTGTGATTCCTTTGATTTCCTCTTTGATTTCTTCTTTGATTGTTTTCATGTGTTCTTTGACCTCTTTGAACATATTTATAATTATTCTTTTGAACTCTTTCTCAGGCATTTCCTCTAATTCTTTCTCACTGGAGGACATTTCTGATGCATTAATACTTTTAGGTGGATTTATATCGTCTTGCTTTTTAGTGTTTCTTGTGTTATAATGTATATATTTTTGCATCTTGGATTAAGTTAATGCTTGGATTTTCTAGCTAGCTGTGTATTCTTAGCTGTATCAATTGATTTGATGTAATATATTTTCAGGGTAGGACCTTAAGGTATTAGGTGTGGCTCTTAAGACTCTCAGAGTATCTACAAAGATGTTCTTAGGGGTTGAGTTTCCCTGCTTTAGGAGTATTCAAGCAGGCTGAGTGGAATAAAATACAGGTAGATTCTAAAATTTAACTAAACACTGTACACATTCAATCAAAAACAGCCCCGAGTATGTATGCAAGAGTAGTTATTATAATGACCAGATCCTCTATCAACAAAGAGGTTTAGATTTCTGGTCTGTTGAGGGATCCAAGTCAGCTTGTGACCAAGTGAGACCCTTCCCTGGTGCAATCCCAGTTACCTTGGGTTATTTTGGTCTCAGTCAAGTTGCTGCCTGGGTCGTCTGGCTGCTGTTCTGATTTCTGGAGCTGGGCACTTGCTTTTCCTACGGGGCAAACCGAGTCGCTGCTGCTGCCTCTGCTGCTGCCGTAGCTGCCACCACCGGAGCCACCACCGCTGCTGAAGCTGCCGCTGCCGTGTCCACCGCCACTGCTCCCCCCGAAGCCACTGCTGCGGGATCTGCCGCCGCTGCTGCTCCTGGGTCCGCTGCTGCTGGGGCCGCTGGTACCGGTGCTGGAGCCGCTGAAGTTGCTGCCGAAATCTGCTCCTGCTTGGGTCCCGCTGTCAGCCCAAGTTGGCGTGGCCGGGTCCCGGGCCGCTGCTGTGTTCGCTAGAGCTGGGTTCAGGCGTTGGGGGAGGGGAGGGAGCCGCGGCTGCTCTGGATCTCTCGCTGATCCACGTGTTCTTCTACCTCGCGGTCTTCTCCTCCGCTGCTCGCTGCCACTCTCCCCTCACGTTTCCCGAGTTGCGGAGAGCACGGTGTGAGGGGAAAATCCCACACCTGGCTTTTCCTGTGGCTCGAGCCGAGAGTCTGGCGGCTTTCTGCTGCACCGCGGCTGTGGCGGTTGGCCGAGCTGCCGTGCCGCTTTTCCGCCTGTGCAGGCTCTGGATGCTCTATAACTCTTCCACTTCTCCGCTGCCGCCTCAATTTCCTATACACCTCACTTTTTAGTTAAAGTGTGTATTTTGCTGAGTTTTTTTGGTCTTTTTCCCCCCTAGGCTGCTTTGGCGTGGTACCTACGCCTCCATCTTAACCGGAAGTCTTTTTCTGGGTGGACTTTTTTTGGTATTATGGCACAGTTAAAAGACTTCAGATTATGTGGATGTTTGAGCATCATTAGTGTTGATACAAGCTATGGGGGACTTTTAAAGTTGGATGAATGCATTGCATTTTACATCATGTGTGGTTATCAGTTTATGGGGACCAGGGGTGGAATGTGCTGGTTTGATTCGTGTGTTCCCTATAAACTTAGGTATTCTGAATACTAGGTTCCCAGCTGATGAAAATTTGGGAATTAACATCTCCTGGAAGCAGTGTATTGTTTGGGGAGGGGTTAGGGGTATATAGCCAGTGTCCCCTTGACAGTGTTTGGCACACTCACCTGTTGCTACTCTCTACCTTATGTGGCCAGGGGGTGATGTCCACCCTCTGCTTATGCCATTGTTTTTGTGCTATCATGAAGTTTCCCCTAGAGTCTGTAAGCCAAAATAAACCCACTTTTCCCCAAAAAGCTGCTCTTGATCAGGTGATTTATGCCAGCAATGCGAACCTGACTGCAACAGTGGCCAACCCACCTAATGTATTTTATTCTGTAGCTTCTCCCAGCCTGGAGCTCATGGTCCTCCTGACTGCTGGGATTACTGGTGTGCATCATGTACCTGGATTTCATTTAATTTCTGAATACATCTGTCAGCACAGGCATTTGCCAAGATGTCTACCTTCTTATGTTATTTTTGGCAGTCAGTCCACACTGGTATCCCTGGTCTTTCAGTCCAGTGACTCTTCTCACTTGTTCGGAGCACTAAATCCAGGTCCAGAATTTATTTATTTTTTACCCCTGATTCCTACAGAGTACTCCATTGTTGGAGACTGCCTATTGGGAACTTTTCAGGATTCAGGCAGAGCACAGGCTGCTGTGCCCCTGTTAGGAGTGGGCAGCTCCAGGGAATTCAGGGAGGGGTGAGCCCAGCTGGAAGAAGGTTTGTGGAGCAGACATTCACAGACACAGTTGCACTGCAGAACACTTTATTCCTGTCGTGGAGTGCTTACATGTGGAGTGCACACACAGGCCCACTGCATACAATGATCCCATCAGCATAAGAGGTGCTGAATCATGGTTATCTAACAAGCTGCCACCATTTTAATGCTCGGCTAGAAGTCAAGCCTGTTACCATGTTAGGTATATGCCTCTACATCCCACCTCTAGGCTTGGGGCACCTGGCAAGCATACCCTCTTTTTCCCAGAGAACAGAGCTTTGTGCCCATGAACCACAGCAACAATATAAAGAACAGAAATATACCAAGATACCTGCAACTAAAGGTAAGCTTATGAGAGTCCACTGCCCGGTAACTCCTAAAGATGCCCACCAAGGGATGAAGGGGTCTTCCATAAGACTCTGCTATGAATCACTCTCCATATCCATCCATCCCTGTGCATGCTATGGCATATACATGCAGAATTCTGCCTGTAACAGGGCAGTGATGAGTAAGCCTGAGGCCCATCCTATGCTGTAACACCACCTTCCTCATCTGGGCAGTCTTACCTAACAGTGCATCAAGTACATGCCTGGTTATGTTCAAGGGTTGGGACATGTTGGGCAAGGGCTTCTTCTTATAATTTTACAGCTATTGTACCTGCCCCAGAGATCAAATACAGTCATTAGATTAAAAAAATAACAACCACCAGTTGGCATGAGCAGCTTGGTGGTGGCTTTGGTGCCAGCAATAAGTTATACCAGCTATATAGCCAGGGTGAGCGAGTGGCTAGGATTTTTCCAGGTGTGTATGGATGTTCCCAAGTATATCATCCTATCCACTTCCAAATCTTCCTGGGGAAGAATGTCAGTGGGTTCAGTGCCTGTAAATGAGCAGCCAATCCCACCACTGATTTTTCTATTCTGTATTAGAATATATAACTGAGTATGGTGGTGGGGAATCCAGCCTATCTTCCCTTGAGATATTTGTTTTTACTCAATACACATGGGGACCATGTCTGCTAATCATACACATAGACTTTCCATCCATCCCCACCTGTTGTATACCATATGGTTCAACAAATGGTGAGGGTATTGTCATGATTATTCCTTAAGAGGACTTTTCTCTGCCTCCTCTGTTGGTCTTATCCCAAACCAGATGAATGATTCGCCTTCCATCACTGCAAAGCATTCCAGTTGTCAGAAGTTGCTGGGCTATATTCCATGGTAGTTCTCCTGCTACATTGGGGGGCAGCTCCATACAGATTTAGCATCAAGTCACATTGTGGACCTGTGTGAAAATGTGATCCCAAGAGACTACAGAGTTAGGTCAGAAAGAGAGAGTAGTTAAGAATACTATTAAAGGTAAATCTTTGCTGACAGGCAATATGCATGCCACCTGTTTGTGTTGTGATGTAATAGTTGCTTGTCCAGCCAATGATACCATACTTTCTCTCCTTGTATGGGTAGGGTAGATGTCAGCCCAGCACGAACCACCACACTGTGTGTTAGAACAGCAGAACTGATCACTGGTAATTCTGCAACTACTTATATCAGTCATGTAGGGAATAAGAATATATTATGGTCTAGTCCTGCCTCTCCTACCCATGGTGCTAATAAAACTGCTCATAGTACAGGTAATATGGCCTGAGTCCCTCACCCAATCCATGTTAGTCATTTACCCAGACTCATTGCTGTAGGGACTAATAATATTAACTGGCTGTGTCTTACCTGACTAGTAGCTTCCTCAGTTGATTTCAAAAAGACCTGACAGATACTACCCAATAGCATCCTATCCAGGGTACTCCTTCCATCTTTCTGGGGTTTCATTTAATAACTGTATTGCCATAGGTAATATTTTCTGCCTATCTTGCCCTATGGGTGCCAGAGCATGTAGTTTCATTTTCAGGAGACCATTTAATCTCCCCATCAAACCTGCCACCTGTGGTTCATAGGGCATAAGTATCATCCATTGGATGCCCTGTTTCTTGGCCCAAGATTGGGTGTCCTGACAATCAAAGGCCGAGTCTCAGTCTCTTTGGATCTCCATAGGCATCGGATAATGGAACACCAGTTCCTGTAAGGCCCAGATGGTTGTAGGCTGAGAAGGGGTAATGACTGGATTAGCAAAGCCTAATCCTGTGGTTTTGCCTACTGCTATAAAGAGATATCTCAAAGCAGTAACAGAGGGCAGGGGACTGACATTGTCTACTTGCCAGGCAGAGATGGGTTCCAGAGCTCATTTCATATGTCCAGGATTGTAATGGTACATTTCTAATTCATGGGTCAAGCAGTCCATGATGCTCATGATGGTCCATACTGTGGTGTGTAGTGACAGCTTTATTCAGTTCTCAATAGTCCAGTCATTCTCCAGGAACTATCAGGCTCCCAGACAGGAAATATCAGGGAGTGATATGGGCTACAGGCCAACTGGATAATACCTGCTTCTTCCATTTCAGAATGGTAGCCCCAAACTCTGTATGTTCTCCTGCCAATCAATGTTGCTTCATAGTCACTACTCAGGAGGCCTGCAGTCATTGTACTGGGGCATGGTGTGTGTGCCCCTGCGCTACCATTTTCATACTTCCTATATGAAGGCAAAAGTCCCCTCTCACAGTGTTAACTTTTAAACATATGAGAGAGAACATGTGGTGCTTGGCATTCTGGGCCTGGGTTACCTCACTTAGTATAATCCTTTCCAGGTCCCTCCATTTTTCTGCAAATTTCATAACTTCATTTTTCTTTACCACTGAGTAGAACTCCATTGTATAAATGTGCCACATCTTCATTATCCACTCATCAGTTGAGGGACATCTAGGCTGGTTCCATTTCCCTGCTATTATAAATTGAGCAGCAATAAACATGGTTGAGCACGTACTTCTAAGTAAATGAGGAGATTTCTTCGGATATATGCCTAGGAGTGCTACAGCTGGGTCATATGGTAGATCAATCTTTAGCTGTTTTAGGAACCTCCACACTGATTTCCACAATAGCTGGACAAGATTGCATTCCCACCAGCAATGTAGAAGGGTTCCTCTTTTTCCACAACCCTGCCAACATTTATGATTTATTCTTTTCACGATGGTGGCCAATCTAACAGGAGTGAGATGGAATCTCAATGTAGTTTTAATCTGCATTTCCCTGATGACTAGTGACGTAGAACATTTTTTTAGATGCTTATATGCCATTCGTATTTCTTCCTTTGAGAATGCTCTATTTAGCTCCATAGTCCATTTTTTGATTGGCTTGTTTGATTCCTTATTATTTAACTTTTTGAATTCTTTATATGTCCTAGATATTAATCCTCTATCAGATATATAGCTGGCGAAGATTTTTTCCCATTCTGTAGGTTGCCTCTTTGCTTTTTTCACCATGTCCTTAGCAGTGCAAAATCTTTTTAATTTCATGAGGTCCCAGTGATTAATCTGTGGTTTTATTGCCTGAGCAACTGGGGTTGTATTCAGAAAGTCTTTGCCAATACCAATATGTTGAAGAGTTTCCCCTACTTTTTCCTCTAGCAGTTTCAGAGTTTCAGGTCTGATGTTAAGGTCTTTAATCCATTTGGACATAATTCTTGTGCATGGCGAGAAAGAAGAATCTATTTTCATCCTTCTACAGATATATATCCAGTTTTCCCAACACCATTTGCTAAACAGGCTGTCTTTTCTCCAATGAGTATTTTTGGCATTTTTATCAAATATCAGGTGGCTATAGCTACCTGGACTTACATCTGGGTCCTCTATTCTGTTCCACTGATCTACATGTCTGTTTTTGTGCCAGTACCATGCTGTTTTTGTTACTATGGCTCTGTAGTATAGGTTAAAATCAGGTATGGTGATACCACGAGCCTTATTTTTGTTGCTCAGTATTATTTTAGATATTCGAGGTTTTTGTGATTCCAAATGAATTTTTGGATTGTTTTTTCTATTTCCATGAAGAAAGCCTGGAATTTTGATAGGTATTGCATTAAATGTGTAGATTGCTTTTGGTAGGATTGCCATTTTCACAATATTGATTCTTCCAATCCAGGAACAGGGGATGTTTCTCCACTTTCTAGTGTCTTCTGAAATTTCTTGCTTGAGTGTTTTAAGGTTCTCATTGTAGAGATTCTTTACTTCCTTGGTTAGGTTTATTCTAAGGTACTTTCTTTTTTTTTTTTTTTTGATGCAGTTGTGAATGGGAGTGATTCTCTGATTTCATCCTCTGTGTGTTTGTTGTTAGCATATATGAAGGCTACTGACTTCTGTGTATTTATTTTGTATCCTGCAACATGCCTGTAGGTTTGGATCAGCTCTAACAGTTTGCTAGTAGAGTCTTTAGGGTCCTTTATGTATAGAATCATGTCATTTGCATATAATGATAACTTGATCTCTTCCTTTCCAATTTGTTTCCCTTTTATGTGTGTCTCTTGCCTCATTGCTATGGCTAAGACTTCCAGAACTATATTAAATAAAAGTGGGGACAGTGGACACCCTTGTCTTGTTCCTGATTTGAGTGGAAAAGCTTCCAGTTTTTCCCCATTTAGTAATATGTTGGCTGTAGGCTTGTCATAAATAGCTTTTATTATATTGAGATATGTTCCTTCTATTCCCAGGCTCTGTGGGACTTTTATCATGAAAGGATGTTGGATTTTGTCAAATGCTTTCTCTGCGTCCAATGAGATGATCATGTGATTTTTGTCCTACAACCCGTTTATATAAAGTATTACAGTTATAGATTTGCGTATATTGAACCATCTCTGCATCTCTGGGATATAGCCTACTTGGTCAGGGTGAATGATCTTTTTGATATACTCTTGTATTCTGTTTGCCAAATTTTGTTAAGAAATTTTGCATGTATGTTCATGAGGGAGATTGGTCTGTAATTTTCTTTTTTTGTTCTATCTTTGCCTGGTTTTGGTATCAGGGTGATGCTGGCCTCATAGAAGGAGTTTGGTAAGTATTCCTTCTTTTTCTATTTCCTAGAAAAGCTTAAGAAGCATTGGTGTTAGCTCTTCCTTAAAGGTCTGGTAAAATTCAGAAGTGAATCCACCTGGGCCTGGGCTTTTTTTAGTTGGGAGATTATTGATAACTGTTCGGATCTCCATGTTTGTTATAGGTCTATTTAAGTGATTAATCACATTTTGATTTAATTTAGGTAGGTCATATAGATCAAGGAAAACATCCATTTCTTTCAGATTTTCATACTTTGTGAAGTATATGCTTTTATAGTATGTCCCTGTGATTTTTTGAATTTCTCTGGAATCTGTTGTGATGTTACCTTGTTCATCTCTGATTTTATTAATTGGTGTCTCTTCTCTCTTTCTTTTGGTTAGATTTGCTAAGGGTTTATCAATCTTGTTTATCCTTTCAAAGAACCAACTCTTTGTTTCATTAATGCTTTGGATTGTTTTTTTTTGTTTGTTTGTTTCTATTTCATGAATATCTGCCCTAATCTTTATTATTTCTTCCCACCTACTGATTTTTGGTTTGCCTTGTTCTTCTTTTTCCAAGGCTTTCAGATGAAGCATTAGGTCATTCACTGGAGACCTTTCTAATATCTTAATATAGGCACTTAAGGCTATAAATTTACCTCTTTGAACTGCCTTTATAGTGTCCCAGAGATTTTGATATGTTATGTTCTCATTATCATTTGACTCTATAAATTTTTTGATTTCTTCATTGACCCATTCCTCATTTAGTAGTGTATTGTTTAGTTTCCATGATTTTGTGTATGTTCTATAGTCTTTCTTGCCACGGATTTGTAGTTTAATTCCATTGTGGTCAGATAGAATGCAAGGAATTATTTCAATTTTCCTGAATTTGTTAAGATTTGCTTTATGTCCGAATATATGGTCTATTTTAGAGAATGCTCCATGTGCTGCTGATAAGAATGTATATTGTGCAGCCATTGGATGAAATCTCATGTATATATCTGTTAGGTCCATTCCTTTTATGACCTTATTTAGTCCAGATGCCTCTCTGTTTATTTTTTTCCCCGGATGACCTGTCAATTGATAAGAGTAGGGTGTTTAAATCACCCACTACCACTGTGTTTACTGTTGTCAGTGACCTTAGTTCTAATAGTGGTTTTTATTGATGAATTTTGGAGCCCCCATGTTAGGTGCATAAATATTTAGGGTTGTAATGTCCTCCTGTTGGAGTGTGCTCTTAATCAATATAAAGTGACCTTCCTTATCTTTCTTGACTAACATTGGACTAAAGTCTACCTTATAAGTATAAGGATAGCATCCCCTGCTTGTTTTCTTGGCCCATTTTCTTGAAACACTGTCTTCCAACCTTGCACCCTAAGAGAATGTCCATCCTTTGTAGAAAGGTGATTTTCTTGCAGTTAACAAATTGTAGGATCCTGCTTTTTAACCCAGTCTGCAAACCTATTTCTTTTCGTTGGGGCATTGAGGCCATTGATATTAAGAGATATTATTGAAAGGTGTGTATTTATGTTTGCCATTTTGTGTGTGTGTGTGTGGTTCTGGTAATACCTGTGCTCTCTTGTGTTAGCTAGTATTTGAGTATTGCTTGTTTTTTCTAGGTTTCTTATATGTGTGTTTTCCTTTTCTTCAGCATGGAGGATTCTATCAACTATTTTCTGTAGAGCTGGTTTTGTCTTCAAATACTCCTTTGACTTGCTTTTGTCATGGAATGTCCTTATTTGTCCGTGTATTTGAATGGATAGGTTTGCAGGATAAAGTAACCTTGGTTGACAGTTGTTATCTTTCAGAACCTGGAATATATCACTCCAAGCCCTTCTGGCTTTTAAAATTTTGTTTTGAATAATTTGCTGTAATCCTGATGGGCTTGCTTTTGTAGGTAACTTGATTTTTCTCTCTAACTGCTTTCAATGTTTTTTCTTTGGTTTGTGTATTTGGAAGTTTGATTATAATATGGCAAGGAGAGGTTCTTTTCAGGTTTTGTCTGGCTGGGGTTCTAAATGCTTCCTGTATCTGTATTGGCACCTCTTTCCCAGTTTGGGGAAATTTTCTTCTATGTATTTGTTGAAGATGCCTACTATGCCTTTGGAGTGGAATTCTTCTCCTTCTACTATGCCCTGAATTCTTATATTTGATCTTTTCATAGTGTCCTGAATATCTTGAAATTCCCACTCATACTTTTCTATAAATTTGTCTTTCTCTTTGTTGGACTGTATTAGATCTGCCACCTGGTCTCCTAGCTTAGATATTCTGTCCTCTCCTTCATCCATTCTACTGGTGAGATTTTCTACAGAGTTTTTTATTTCATTAACTGTGTTCTTCATTGCTAGTAATTCTGACTGCTTTTTCTTTATTATTTCTATTTCCTTATTTATGTCTTGTATTGCCTTCTTTATTTCATAAAATTGGTGTCCTGCGTCTTCTTTGATTCCTTTGATTTCCTGTTTGAGTTCCTCTTTGGCTCCTTTGATTTGTTCTCTGACTTCTTTGAACATATTTACAATCATTCTTTTGAAATCTTTCTCAGACATTTTCTCTAACTCGTTCATGGGGGTCATTTCTGATTCATTAATACTTTTAGGTGGATTTATATTGTCTTGCTTTTTAGTGTTTCTTGTGTTATAATGTATATATTTTTGCATCTTGGATTAAATTAATGCTTGGATTTTCTAGCTAGCTGGGTATTCTTAGCTGTGTCAATTGATTTGATGTTATATATTTTCAGGGTAGGAGCTTAAAGTGTTACGTGTGGCTCTTATGACTCTCAGAGTATCTACAGAGGTGCTCCTAGGGGTTGAGTTTCCCTGTTTATGGGAGTATTCAAGTAGGCTGAGTGGAATAAAATACAGGTATATTCTAAAAGTTAACTAAACACTATACACATTCAATCAAAAACAGCCCCAAGTATGTATGCCAGAGTAGTTATTATAACAACCAGATCCTCTGTCAACAAAGTGGTTAAGATTTCTCTTCTGTTGAGGGATCCAATTCAGCTTGTGACCAAGTGAGACCCTTCGCTGGTGCAATCCCAGTTACCTTGGATGATTTTGGTCTCAGTCAAGTTGCTGCCTTAGTTGTCGGGATGCTGTTCTGATTTCTGGACCTGGACACTGGCTTTTCCTGTGGGGCAAACTGAGCCTGGCAAGTGTGGCCCTGCAGACCAGTACCCGTGCTGCTGGAACTGCTGCTGCTAAAGCTGCCTCTGCTGGGTCTGTAGCCGCTGCTGCTGAAGCTGCCTCTGCTGGGCCCACTGCTGCTGCTGCCACTGAGGCTGCTGCTGGTGGATCTGCTGCTGCTGCCTCTTAATCTGCTGCTGCTGGGTGTACCGCTGCTGCCGCTACTGGATCTGCCGCTGCTGGGGCCGCTGTGACCAGTGCCGGAGTCACTGATATTGCTGCCGGACTCTGCTCCTGCTTGGGTCCCACTGTTGGCTCAAGTTGGTGTGGCCGGGTCCTGGACCGCTGCTCTATTCGCTGGAGCTGGGCACAGGCGGTGGGGGAGGAGAGGGAGCCGCAGCTGCTCTGGATCTCTCGCTGCTCCACGTGTTCTTCTACCTCGTGGTCTGCTCCTCCGTTGCTCACTGCCGCTCTCCCTTCACGTTTCCTGAGTTGCAGAGAGCTCTGGTGTGTGTAGAAGCTCCCGCACCTGGCTTTTCCTGTGGCTGGAGCTGAGTCTAGTGGCTTTCTGGTGTGCTGCTGCTGCGGTTGGCGGAGCTGCCAGGGCTGCTTTTGCTGGCCTGTGCAGTCTCTGGATGCTCTGGATCTCTTCTACTTCTCTGCTGCTGCTTCAATTTCCTATACACCTCACTTTTTAGTAAAAGTGTGTATTTTTCCGAGTTCTTTTGGTCTTTTTTCTCCCCTAGGCTGCTTTGGCACAGTACCTATGCTGCCATCTTAACTGGAAGTCCCCCCGCCTGCTTATTTTTTTATGTTGACTACCAGGGTGCTAAACTTGGAAGGATTTTCAAAGATAAGGGTAGTATTCATGCCAGTGTCAACAAGCACTGCTACCCTTTGGGCAATCTGTGGGACTAAATAGTCAATTCCACATGAAGCCTCCAGTAGTCCAAATTCCCCATAGTGTGGACACCTTGGCCAACGCCCTAGTTGGGGATATAGTCAGACTTATCCCTTGTGTTTGAAGAGATGTGGGCAATGGGGTACACTGCTGTTTGGGGACAATTTCTTCCATATGGCCAATACCATATTCAAGGGCAGGCCATCCAATTTGGTCTGACTGAGTCCAGTGGCCAATAGGTTGAATCACAACTGCCTACAAGTCACTAGTCTGTTCACCTTCCCATGCCTTGGGGAAACTAGTTACTGGTGTCCCATTTTTCTTCCCCTTTTGTGGTTGTGGGGCACACAGTTTTGTTGGCTGCACCTGCTTGCCTTGTCACCAAATTTCAACATCTCCCAGGTGGGCTGGTGCCATGGCCCACATGAACAGGTTGGTCAGTGTATGGAGCTAGCCAAGTTGCAAGCAATGCAAATGCCCCAGGGGGCTGAGACACCAAAATCATATCCTTCATCTGAGAGGTAAACATCTCCTTATTTGGGCTCCTCTAATTCAGCCAAAATTTCATCTGCCACATGCCCACCTCCTGGATCACCTGTACCAAGTCCAGGTAGGTGGCCCATTTACTGACCTGTTTCAGCGTGTCCATAGTATTTTTCCATACTATTTGTAGAGAGTGGCTCCAGGGGAATTCATGGAGGACATGAGCCCAGCTGAAAGAAGGCTTGTAGAGCAGGCATTCATAGACACCAGTTGCAATGCAGAGCAGGCTGGAGTACTTTATTCCAGTTAGAGTGCTTATATTCCAGTTACAGAGTATGTGTGCCGTCACACTCCATACAATAATTTCATTGGCATAAGGGGTGCTGAATCATGGTTATATAACAAGCTGTGGCCATTTTGTATGTTCTGCAGGAAGTCAAGTCTATTACCATGTTAAGTATAATACCTTTCCAGCCCCTCCCTCTACAGTCCTCAGCCACCTGGCTCCTCATTTCCCAAGGAAGTCAAGGGTAGGAAAAGTGATGACTACAGATCCCTTTTGTCCTTAAATCCTCTACTGGTTTTGTTTCTTTCTCTAAAGACTGTATCTACATTCACCTTTATCCCAAGGGTTTTATAGTCTGGAAACCAAAGCCAGAGGAAGACCCTCACAGCTTGTTCCTCCTCCTTCTTTCTTTCCTTGTGGCAGTGGGCAAAAAGGAACCAAGCTGTCATAATTGAAAAGTTGCAGTAAGGGAAGCATTTGGTTTAACATTTCTAAGAATTCTATGATATACCCTTTTTATGGTGTTTTGAGACAAAGTTCAGGCTGGCCTCAGACTCATGATCCTCCTGCATCAGCTTCACAAATTCTGGAACTACAGGTATGCAATACCAAGACCAGGCCCCATATCTTTTGCACAGTTATTCATGTATGCAAAGATACCAGAAAGGTCTAGAAAGGTATCTAAGTGTTCATGCTTCTGGTGAAAGCAGTGTGAAGCAGAAACTGCAATTCTATCATGTGCATGGGAACAGATGGTGACTGACATGTGTGAACCCCATCCACAATGCTGCACACCTGAACTAGAGGTTTGAAGGTAACAGGGATGGTCTCTGTCACTTCCTCCTCACTGTGGATATGATCAACAAGAAATGAACTTGTCAAATGAGGTTCTAATCCACATTTCACCATCTGGACTGTTCAGTGTGCCTCCAGGCTCTGTGTTGTCTCTGTTTTCCCAATGCTCCTGACTCTGGCCTTTGTTACCACTCTTCAGAAGCTGAAGGGCATTGGCACTTGATTGTCTAGAATTTTTGTTTGTCACCAAAGCTGTCAAGGAGTAGGAAAGTAAATGGATATATTTTTATTTTATTTTATTTTTATTTTTTTCTCAACTTTTATTAACATTTTCTATGACTATAAAATATATCCTATGGTAGTACTCTCCCTCCTCCCTACTTTCCCCTTGGAAATTTCATTCTCCATCATATCTCCTCCCCATCTCAAATATTGTGCTTACAAATATACAATTCCAACCTATTAAGTACCCTCCTCCCTTCCTTTCTCTTCCCTTTATATCTCCTTTTTAACTTCCTGATCTCTGCTACTGAGATTTTTCCTTCTCATGCAGAAGCCCAATCATCTGTAGCTAGGATCCACATATGAGGGAGAACATGCGGCGCTTGGCTTTCTGGGCCTGGGTTACGTCACATAGTGTAATCCTTTCCAGATCCATCCATCTTTCTGAAAATTTCACAACTTCATTTTTCTTTACCACTGAGTAGAACTCCATTGTATAAATGTGCCACATCTTCATTATCCACTCATCTGTTGAGGGACATCTAGGCTTGTTCCATTTCCCTGCTATTATAAATTGAGCAGCAATAAACATGGTTGAGCATGTACTTCTAAGGAAATGAGATGAGTCCTTAGGATACATGCCTAGGAGTGCTATAGCTGGGTCATATGGTAGATCAATCTTTAGCTGTTTTAGGAACCTCCACACTGATTTCCACAATAGCTGGACCAGATTGCATTCCCACCAACAGTGTAGAAGAGTTCCTCTTTTTCCACATCCCTGCCAGCATTTATGATCATTTGTTTTCATGGTGGTAGCCAATCTGACAGGAGTGAGATGGAATCTCAATGTAGTTTTAATCTGCATTTCCCTGATGACTAGTGACGTAGAACATTTTTTAGATGCTTATATGCCATTCGTATTTCTTCCTTTTAGAATTCTCTATTTAGCTCCAAAGCCCATTTTTGGATTGGCTTGTTTGATTCCTTATTAGTTAACTTTTTTTTTTTGGTTTTTTGAGATAGGGTCTCACTCTAGCCCAGGCTGACCTGGAATTCACTATGTAGACTATGTAGTCTCAGGGTGGCCTCGAACTCACAGCAATCCTCCTACCTCTGCCTCCCAGTGCTGGGATTAAAGGCGTGCGCCACCACACCCGGTCCTTATTAGTTAACTTTTTAAGTTCTTTGTATATCCTAGATATTAATCCTCTATCAGATATATAGCTGGCGAAGATTTTTTCCCATGCTGTAGGTTGCCTCTTTGCTTTATTCACAGTGTCCTTTGCAGTGCAAAATCTTATAATTTCATGAGGTCCCAGTGATTACTCTGTGGTTTTATTGCCTGAGCAATTGGGGTTGTATTCAGAAGGTCTTTGCCAAGACCAATATGTTGAAGAGTTTCCCCTACTTTTTCCTCTAGCAGTTTCAGAGTTTCAGGTCTGATATTAAAGTCTTTAATCCATTTGGACTTAATTCTTGTGCATGGCGAGATAGAAGGATCTATTTTCATCCTTCTACAGATATATATCCAGTTTTCCCAGCACCATTTGCTGAAGAGGCTGTTTTTTCTCCAATGAGTATTTTGAGCATTTTTATTGAATATCAGGTGGCTATAGCTACCTGGACTTACATCTGGGTCCTCTATTCTGTTCCACTGATCTACATGTCTGCTTTTGTGCCAATACCACACTGTTTTTGTTACAATGGCTCTGTAGTATAGGTTAAAATCAGGTATGGTGATACCACGAGTCTTATTTTTGTTGCTCGGTATTATTTTAGATATTCGAGGTTTTTGTGATTCCAAATGAATTTTTGTATTGTTTTTTTGATTTTCATGAAGAATGCCTTTGGAATTTTGATGGGGATTGCATTAAATGTATAGATTGCTTTTGGTAGGATTGCCATTTTCACAATATTGATTCTTCCAATCCAGGAACAGGGCATGTTTCTCCACTTTCTAGTGTCTTCTGCAATTTCTTGCTTGAGTGTTTTAAAGTTCTCATTGTAGAAATTCTTCATTTCCTTGGTTATGTTTATTCCAAGGTACTTTCTTTTTTTTTTCTTTGATGCAATTGTGAATGAGAGTGATTCTCTGATTTCATCCTCTGTGTGTTTGTTGTTAGCATACATGAAGGCTACTGACTTCTGTGTATTTATTTTGTATCCTGCTACATGGCTGTAGGTTTTGATCAGCTCTAACAGTTTGCTAGTAGAGTCTTTAGGGTCCTTTATATATAGAATCATGTCATCTGCAAATAATGATAACTTGATCTCTTCCTTTCCAATTTGTATCCCTTTTATGTGTGCCTCTTGCCTTATTGCTATGGCTAAGACTTCCAGAACTATATTAAATAAAAGTGGGGACAGTGGAAACCCTTATTTTGTTCCTGATTTTAGTTGAAAAGCTTCCAGGTTTTCACCATTTAGTAATATGTTAAATGGATATAATCTTTATCTTGCCACTTTGGTCTGTTAACATCTAAATAGGGTGACTCCAGGCTAATGAGAGACCTATCTCAAAAAAGGCGGACAGGCACTAGGATGATGGACCAGTGAATAATGTGCTCACTGCACAAGCATAAAGACCAGAGTTGGAATCCCAAGCCCCATGTAAATGCTTGCTGGGCATAGGAGCCCATCTGTAATTCTAGTACTCAGGAGGCAAAGACAGGCTATCCCCAGGCAAGCTGACTAGCTAGACTAGCTGAGTCAGAGAGCTCTAGATTCAAGTGAGAGGGTCTGCATCAGTTAATAAAAGGAAGACATTAACCTCTGGACTCTATATGCATGCACATACAAGCGCACGCCCACTCACACACGTCTGCCCAGACACATGAACATGGACACCATATATACATACACAGGCAAAAAAAAAAAAAAAAAAAAAAGGTGGATGGTGGGCTACAGAGATGGCTTAGCAGTTAAGGCAGTTTTCTGTAAAGCCAAAGGACCCAGGTTCAATTCCTCAGGACCCATATAAGCCAGATGCACAAGGTGGCACATGTGTGTGGAGTTAGTTTGCAATGGCTGGAGGCCCTGATGCACCCATTCTTACTCTCTCTCTCTCTCTCTCTTTCTATGTGCCCCCCTCTCTCTCTTAAAAAATTAAATAAAAAAACATTTTTTAAAAAAAGATGGATGGAGCCGGGTGTGGTGGTGCATGCCTTTCATCCCAGCACTCCGGAGGCAGAGATAGGAGGATCGCCATGAGTTCAAGGCCACCCTGAAACTACAGAGTTAATTCCAGGTCATCCTGGACAGAGCGAGACCCTACCTACAAACAAAACAAAACAAAACAAAAGATGGGTGGTACTCCTGAGGAACAACAGAGGCTGTGCTCTGGCCTCCACTTGCATGTACATATACATGAACATGTGCACACATATGCATAGAAAAGAAGTAAAACCTTTTAAGAATATTTTTATTTATCTGTAAGGGGAGAAAAAGAATAAATACACACATGCAAACAGAGAGAGAGAGAAAGAGAGCAGGAGGGACTAAGGGTGCACCAGGGCCACTTGCTGCTGCACACAAACTTCCAGATACGTGTGCCACTTTGGGCATCTGGCTTTACTTGGGTACTGGGAAACTGAACCTTGGTCATCAGGTTTTGCAAGCAAGCACCTTTAACCACTAAACCATCTTCCCAGCCCAAGAAGTATAACCTTTATGAATGACTTTTTAACATTTAAAAAAAAATTTATTTCAGAGAAAGAGAGCTGGCACGCCAGGGCCTCAGCCACTGAAATCCAACTGCAGATGCTTGTGCCACCTACTGGGAATGTGTGACTTTGTGCTTGCCTCACCTTTGTGCAGGATGGCTAACATGGGATCTGGAGAGTCAAACATGGCTCCTTGGGCTTCACAGTCTTAACTGCCAAGCCATATCTCCAGCCTTTATTTATTTTTTTTTAATTTCAGAGAGTGAGAGAGGTGTATGACTTTTTAGTTGGGCATGGTGGTGCACATCAGTAGTCCCAACATTTGAGAGGTGGAGCCAGGAGGATCAGGAGTTCAAGCTACTCTTAGGCTACATAGTGAGTTTGAGGGCAGTGTGGGCTACATAAGATCCTGTCTCAAAGAGACAAAGTATATCCTGTTTTTTAAAAAAACATTATATTGACAGCTTCCATAAGATAGACAATAATTCATAATCCCTACCCCATCCCCCCTCCTAAATCCACCATCCATTGAATCCCTTCTTTACAATTAGTCTTTTTATTTCAATGTCACCATTTTTTTCTTTTTTTTCTTCTTCTTTTTTTTTGGTTTTTCGAGGTAGGGTCTCACTCTGGTCCAGGCTGACCTAGAATTAACTCTGTCATCTCAGGGTTACCTTGAACTCATGGCAATCCTCCTACCTCTGCCTCCCGAGTGCTGGGATTAAAGGCGTGCGCCAACACGCCCGGCCATTTTTTCTTCTATTAGGAATGTTCTGCATAGATAATGTCAGGCACTGTGAAGTCATGAAAATCAAGGTCATTTGGTGTCTGGAATGTTGTGTTGAATTCAGTCCTACCCTTATTTTGGCTCTTATATTTTTTCTGCCACCTCTTCTGCAATGGACCCTGAGCCTTGGAGGGTGTGATAGAGATGTCTCACTTAGTGCTGAACACTCCTCCATCACTTCTTCTCAGCACTATGGTGACTTTTGAATTATCCCAGTGGTCACCATTACCTGAAAAGAGAAGGTTTTCTATCCAAAACTGAGAGTAATATTAATATATGGGCATAATTTCTTTTTATAAAGTGCTTAGGGGGCAGTATGGTGGGCATAATATATGCATTTAGCAGAACACAGCAATTGTTAGGGCTTATGATCTCCCTGCCATAGGCTTTTGATTACTGTTTTAGTACCAGGCATGAATTCCTTCCCATTGATTGGGCCCCAAGTCCGAAGAGAGAAGCTGGTTTCCCTCATAACAGACATGCCACTATTGCACCAGTTGGCACATTTATCCTGGCTATCCAGCCTTAGGGCTTGCAGGGTCCACTGCTGTTTATCACCATTGATGACTTCTCTCTCCTGAAAGGCTGCATGTTTCATAGGTCTTTCCAGTATCCTGACAGCTAGTCAACAGGGGGGAGGCTCCACCTCAGCTCCACCTTGATTTCTCAGAAGTACAGCCCAGGCATGTGAAGTCTTCAGCAACAGGGTCTTATTATCTAGTTCTGGTGGACTATAATGTTTTGGGGGCATCAGGGACCACCCTGGCCAACAACTCACTCGAAGATATCACACCCCTGGCACTGCAATATAATATCTGCCTATGGCTTCTGCACACACCATTATCCAAGTCCATAGAATACTTCTGCCTATATATTTTTCTCCTTTAAAATGTATTATTGGCTAAATAGTAGGTTCCAATATGGATTATTCATAACATCTTTATTTTATTTCAATTTTTCTTTCAAGGTAGGGTCTTGCTCTAGCCCAGGTTGACCTGGAATTCACTATGTAGTTTCAGGCTGGCCTCAAACTGACAGCAATCCTCCTATATCAGCTTCCCAAGTGCTGGGCTTAAAGGTGTGCGCTGCCATACCCAGCTTCATCTTAAATTTTGGTTAGCACTCCTCCTAACCTTCCTTTTCTCCATCCCTTCCCCTCAACCCACGTACACTATTCTACTCCCAGTAATCTGACCCTCTACTTTCATATCCATAATACCCTCCCCTTAAGCCTCTCCTCTCCTCCCTCTCTCTTAGCCCCTTTCTAGATTTCTGGCCTCTACTACTGATTTTTACTCCAACCCACATACAAATCTAAACATTTGTAGCTAGGATCCACATATAAGCAAGAATATGTGGCATTGACTTTCTGGGCCTGGGTTACCTGAGTTACCTCAGTTAGTATAATCCTTTCCAGATCTATGTATTTACCTGCAAATTTCGTTTTCCTTTACTGCTGAATAGAACTCCATTGTATAAATGTACCATATCTTTAATATCCATTCATCAATTGAAGGGCATCTAAGCTGGTTCCATTTCAGAGCTATTATGAATAAGCAGCTAAAAACATGGACAAGCAAGTACTTCTAAAGTAATAAATAGAGTTCTTAGGGTAAATTCCAAGGAGGTATAGCTGGGTCATATGGTAAATCTATTTTTAGCCATCTCAGGAACCTCCTCACTGATTTCTACAATGGCTATACCAATTCCAATAAACAGTGCAGAAGAAGTCCTCTTTTTCCACATCCTCACCAACATTTATTGTCAGCTGTATTCTTGATGATAGCCATTTTGACAGGAGTGAGTAGAATCTCCAAGTTTTAATTTTCATTTCCCTGATGGCTAAATATATAGATCATGTTTTTAGATGTTTGTTGACCATCTGTATTTCTTGAGAACTCTATTCAGTTCCATAGCCCATATTTTTTCATGTTTAAAAAATATTTTTTATTTACTTTCAAGCAGAAAGATAGAAAAGAGAGATAGACATAATGGGTGTGTCAGGGCCTCCAGCTTCTGCAAACTCCAGATGAATGTGCTTCCATCTGGCTTTATGTAGATAGCAGAAAATCAAACCTGGGTCATCAGGCTTTGCAGGCAAGTGCCTTAACTGCTGTGCCATCTCTCTAGCTACATAGTCCATTTTTAATTATTAAATTACTATATTTATTGAGGGAAGTACAGAGCCAAGAAAGGCACCCATACGGCTAGAGAGCCCACGTGGAGGGCCTAGAAAAACTGTGGAGAGAAAAGAAAGTTCAAAGAGCTCCTGCCATGTGTGGAGCTGGAGGGGATAAAGAAACCATGTGGAGAGTAAGGGCTAGGGAGTCCTTCTGGCTGGGCCCAGGCAGAACCCAATCAAAAAATGGAATGAATTTGTCATGCTGCCCCTCAGTGGGCTGCACTAGTGAGACCCCTTACCCTTCAGGCCTAAGATGATTTTGCAGCTTGGCCTGAGGCCTTATCCAGACAGGGCCTGGCTGATGGTCATTGAAAACTGAGGCACAGCCAGAGGCAGTAGCCCCCTGCTGTGTCATGATGGGGCCTCACCTATCTCACCTGAAGGAGAGATGGACCTGGCTTCTTCTCATAATAACCTGTCCCCTCTCCCCACTGGTGTCAAGTATCTTGGTGTTACCATGCCCCTCACATGCTGTTTGTGATCAACACCTCCTAGGAGAGGGCACATATCCACTCTAAGGACTTGGATTCCTCAGTGTGCTTTGATGCCTCTAAATTGCCAATACTGTCTTTGCATCTCTGAGTCTCCATGCATGCATATACATGTGTGTGTGAGTGGCATGCATACTGTGTCTGTATGTGGTAGGTACATGGGTGTATGTGTATGACTATGTGTGCCTTGAGGCACGTGAGCATGTATGATGGGGTGTCAACCTAGGCCTCATGCTCTTGCACATCCCCCCCCCCCACATACACTGCATTCCCTTCCCCAGATAGAATGGCCTATGTGACTTTGTCAAGGTGTGGGTTTGGCTGGCCAGGTTCTGGTTGCAGCCATTCTGGTGATGTTGGTGTCCACTTGAAAGCCTTTCAGTTATAGAAGGGACACTGAGGGGTGGTGACCCAGGGACACTGGAGCACCTGAAAATCCTTCTCTACCCCTGCCCTGGTAGCATACTACCCTGCTGTCAGCTTCCATATTCCACCACCTTACTCTGCAGAGCTGTTTCAAGTCTTGTACCTGTCTCACAACCACCTGTGATGAGGTGTTGTCCCAACCCTGCTTCAGACCCCAGTCTCAGGGCAGCTCCATACTCAGGTCTCCTAGAGTCTAGAGTCCCAGTGCAAGAATGAGCCCCTGGAGGGAGGTACCTTGTGAGAGCCACTATGCTGGCTCCCTGGGATCCCCTGAGCTGAGTGGGCCAGAGGTCTCTAGCTAAACATCCATTTAGTGCTTTACCTGCAAAGAGTCACCTGGGTGCCCTTCCACCTTGGATGCCAGCTCTGTCTTAGGGAGGATGGGCAGGGCATCTGACAATACCTGCCTTCTTTCCCCACTGAGGGGCAGCATGACAAATTCATTCCATTTTTTGATTGAGTTGTTTGATTCCTTATTTATTATTTTGAGTCCTTTGTATATCCTGGATATTAATCTTCTGTCAAATGTATGGCTGACAAAGATTTTTACCATTCTATATGTTGCTTCTTTGCTGTATATACAGCTTTTGTACAAAAGCTTTTTAATTTCATTAGGTCAAAGTTTAACCTCTATAAATGAATTTTTTGGGGTTCTTTGAAGTAAGACCTCACTCTAGCCCAGGCTGACCTGGAATTCCCTATGGAGTCTCAGGGTGGCCTTGAACTCATGGTGATCCTTTTACCTCTGCCTCCTGAGTGCTGGGATCAAAGGCATGCGCCATTACACCCTGCCTACAAATGAATGTTTTAAAAACCAGGTGGGCTGAGGCAAGAAGATTGTTGTGAGTTGACAGCCAGGTTGGGCTGCTTCATGAGTTTTAGGCCAGTGAGACCCTGCTTCAAAGCTATTTTAAATAAATAAGCAACTTTTGTGTGTATAATGTGTATGTGTGTGGGTACACATATGCATGTGTGTATATGTGCCTATGGAGGTCAGAGGTCAATGTCAAGAGTCTTTAATTGCCTGGCATGTTTTTAAAATGGGCAATGGAGATATGAACTGAGGTCCCCCCATGCTTACCAAGTGAACTATGTCCTGAGCCCCACATAATAAGTCTTATAAGAGAGCTCAGTGTAAACATCAGGAATAGCCACCCTATGCTAGGTTTGTTCCTTTTGCCTGGGGTATTTTTTCCCCTGGACAATACTTGGTCATCCTGCAGTTCTTGAAGTACTCTCACTTTCTCAAGGAGAGTTCTCTTGACTCTGAGTTTAATCATCTCATTCTTTTGCCACCAGCCTCCTGTTAAACATTTTCCAACAGGACCGGTGCTGTGCCTTTCCTAGTTGCTCACATGATGGTCTGCTAAGTGACTGTTGCTTCCTGTCCTTCTGTTCCATCAGACTTCAAGCTCTTTGCATGAGAGAAGCACAGTTTCCATGGTTGTTCAGAGGGGCCAGCACTGCACCTGTTCAAAGTTTTAAGTGAAAGAAAGCACACACATGTGCACATTAGCACCATAGGAGGAAGGCATCCAGAACTTCAAGCAGAGCTTTTCTCAAATCTTCTTGCTGTTAAACCCCTTTTCACTTTGCAATTGCTTTCCCCCCCATCCTCTCACTTCAGTTCTTTCCATCTTCTACAACCCATGCTTGATAAGAAGAAGTGAATTTCCTTACTCATAGAATTAGGAAACACAAAATGATAAACAGTTCAGAGATAGTTATGGTCATGGTGCCATCAATGATCCATTCATTTGCTGTGTGTGTATGTTTGTGTGTGTGTGTGTGTGTCCTTGTGAGACATTAACATGCAGCTCCATCTAATCTTCTATTAAAAATCCTGTATCCTGTAGCGAGGGATACCTTTGAGAGTCAGGTTCTCCTCCCTTGGTATCCAGGTTCCTAAGTGTTTGGGGAAAACTATTTGAACTTCTGTGAATTAAACTATAGTGTCACAGTGCTGGATAGCAAAGGTGCTTCTTTCTCACAAGTACATCACATCAGACTACAATGTATCATGCCAGCATTGAGAGTCCCTGGCCACTGCCATCTCATCAGCCTTAGAGGTTGATACTAGATTTTTCTGTCTCCAGCCAGCTTATATGAATAGAAAAAGTATGGCAGGTTGAGTGAGAGCTTTCGGAGGCCAGGCATATACATGGTGTATGTTATTTTCCTTCAGTGCTTTAGCCAGACTCAGTTCTGGGGCTATCACAAAGTGGCACATGAATTTGGAGTTTGTTTGCAGTGGCTGGAGGCCCTGGCACACCATTCTCTCTCTCTCTCTACTTGCAAATAAATAAATTAACTTTTTGAAAACATGGCTGATAAATTATGCTCTACCCAAGTCTTTGATGCCTAGCATCGTGCTCCTTCTCTAAAGTTTCTAGGTTTCTGAAGTTTTAACTTGGAATAGGATTTTGTCTTGGAACAATCATCCTTTTCTATGTGTATTTCTCAATTTCGTTCAGCACACTATATCTGACCTCCACTAGTTAGAATCTGGGTGAGGTGACTCGTTGGTAAGGACCCATGCTAACTAGTCTCTGGAAGTGATGTTACACCATCTGTACCCCTGCATATGCATGCACGCCTCTTGGCCTCTCTTGAATAGTTGAGTCTGGAACTGATTTGACTAACAGAATGTGCAGGAAGCAGTCTGAAGGGACTTTTGAGGTAAAGCTTGAGGAAAGCTAGCAGCTCTGCCATCCTCCCTTTAGGAATCCAGCCGTCATGTGAGGAAGTGGGTGCGCCACGTGAGGAAGAGCCACGACTCCTGGCAGAGCTCTCAGCACCATCCTGTTAGCAGTGTGAGTGAGCCATCCTGCAAGTGGGACTTCGAGCCCCGAGCTGACACTATGGGATGGAAATAAGCTAAGAATCATTCGCAAGTGACTGATGGTTGCTGTTTTAAACTATCAGGACATGGATGGTTTACTAGGCCGAAACAGGTAATTGAAACACTACAAAAGTTGGCATTGAAGGACTTGCGAGATGGCTTGGAAGTTAAAGGTGCCTGTTTGTAAAGCCTAAAGCCTTGAGTTCAATTCCCAGGACCATGAAAGTCAGATGCACAAAGTGGAACATGCACCTGGAGTTTGTTTATAGTGGCAGGAGGCCCTACTGCACTCATTCTCTTTCTCTCTCAAATAAATAAATAAATAAAAATATTTTTAAGATAGCCATTAAAAAAGATGGGACACTGCAGGGAAAGATTAAACCAAAGCAAGATCTAAAACAAACAGGGTAATGAATTCTCTGGGGTTCCAATTCCTCCCCTTTAGCTGAGCTGCTTACAGCTTAGGGAACAGTCCATCTGGAGCCAGCAGCTAGCTCTCTTTGCCAGCTGTCCCACAGTCCTGGCATGCCTAAATTCCTGAGTCTCCACTGCAACCCATGGTTCATCCTCATGGCTCCCTTGGGACTTTATGCAGGGACTCAAATAACCATGCCTCACATTGCTCAGTGGCCATTTCCAAAAGACAAAACTGCATTGCATTACAAATCCAATGACCCTCTCTTTCCTGCATTTGCTATACTCCCATAGTACCAAAGTAGGCTACCAAATTTGTTAATCTTGGGCAAGGGGGATGAGTGATGAAGCTGACTTTGAAGAGTAGAAAAACTCCTTCAACATTGTGGCTTTCTATTTATTTGAAAGGTTCAGATTCTTCCTGTTGTCCCAGTGAAAAACATCTGGTCCAATCTCAATGGTGGTAATATCTCAAACAACTATGGCTGAATGGGCGCTGTCTCCAGCCCCAAACTTTAAACTCTTTCTGTGCCATATCCTTCTGCTCACCCCAGTCCATTTCTTCTAAATTCAACCCTGCTCAAGTTCTCAGGAAATGGGAAGAATACACAGCAAGAGAAAACTGTTTCTTCCCCTCATAAATCGAACCTCACTGTCCACAGTTCTTTCTGCATTTAGGTCTTTCAACTCCGACCAGAATAGTTCATTAGACTCTGCTTACAACACTGCAAGAAGTTGATGAGACTAAAATTTCATGTCCTTCCACATTCCTCTCATAAATCAGTCCCAAAAAAATCAAAACCTACACAATTAGATTTCTAGCAGCAATGACCATACTCCACTAGTACCAATTTTCTGGTTTTTGCATTGATAGGATAAAGCACCTGACCAAAAGCAGCTGATGGGAGGAATGTTTTTATTTTTGCTTATAGTCTCAAAGGGAAGCTCCATGATGGCAGGGGAAAGCATGGCATGTGCAGAGGCTCTGCCACAGCAGGTAGGAAACAGCATGAGAGTGAGCCAAACCCCAACAAAGAAGAGCTGACAATAACACGCCTAAGCCTGCCCTTAATCACACACCTCCAAAATTACTATCAGCTGACCAAGCATTCAAAACACCTGAGTTTATGGGAGACATCTGATTCAAACCACCAGAGACATGGTTGATATTGTGGACCCCTCTGGAAGGGAAGTTGGATATGGGGACTTCTTAAGCATCACAGAAGAAAGGAAGATTTACATCATGATGTTTGAATGATGTAACTTTTGTCAAAGATTCAGACCTTTTCATTTTCTATCTTTAGACACCCATATCCACTTAATTGTTGAAAACAAAAATATGGCACAAAAATCTGTCATGCTTCTCTAAATGGGGATAGTATTATAAAAGGCTACCATTTAAATTGGAACCTATTTGTTCTTGTACATCTAATATAGTAAAACAAGTCAACAGCTACTCTTCCTCTTCATCATTTTCATGGGGCAACTAAGATATGGTGAAGTTAGACAAGTTGGCCAAGACTGCACAGTTACTGAAAACCAAGATTTTACAGTTCTGCTTACTGGAAAGCCTTGGTTCTGTCTGTTGGCTTCTCTACAGACAATCCCGCCTATGGAGGACTGTAATTTTTATGTTTCTGAAGCTAGTTTTTTTTTTTTTTTAAATATTTTTTGTTTATTTTTATTTTATTTATTTGATAGTGACAGAGAGAGAAAGAGGCAGATAGGGAGAGAAGAGAGAGAACGGGCGCGCCAGGGCCTCCAGCCACTGCAAACGAACTCCAGACGCATGCACCCCCTTGTGCATCTGGCTAACGTGGCTCCTGGGGAATCGAGCCTCGAACCGGGGTCCTTAGGCTTCACTGGCAAGCGCTTAACCGCTAAGCCATCTCTCCAGGCCCCTGAAGCTAGTTTTTTGAACACCATGATGTGAGTGGAATTTAGGTGTTTCTTCTTTTTCTCTTGCCCATGGAGCCACATGCACATGTCAATGGATTTACTTTGTTTGCATTTTTGACATTTGCAAAGAAATTGTACTTGCAGATGCTCCTGAATGTGCCTCAGGACAGTTGGATGTTTCTGCCCAGTGAAGCTCTTCTCCCAGGCTGCACTCTTTCCCAAGGGCACAGGGACTGTACAGGAGCTTCCCCATTGCATATGCTTTAACTGTGGGATCCAAAGATTTCTGGCCCTGTTCCAGCTCTGAGCTGAGTGAATGCTGTGAAGTCACATGATGTTTGGATGAAAAGGGCAAGATAAAAGAATTCCCCTCTCACGTTTCCATGATCAGTAAAATCTTTCCATTCTATTTTATTTGTTTTACTTAAAAACCTTTTTATTTATTTACTTGAGAGAGAGCAGAGAGGGTGAGTATGGGTGCACTAGGGCTTACTGCCACTGCAAACAAACTCCAGAAGCATGCACCACTTAGTACATCTGGCTTTATATGGGTACTGGGGAATTGAACCCTGATCCTTAGGCTTTGCAGATAAGCACTTTAACCACTAAGCCAACTCTACAGCCTATTTTATTTATTTATTTATTTTTGAGGTAGGGTCTCACTCGAGCCCAGGCTGACCTGGAATTCATTATGTAATCGCAGAGTGGCCTCAGACTCACAGCAATCCTCCTACCTCTGCCATCACAACCAGCCCATTTTATTTATTTTTTGACAGGGTCTCACTATGTAGTCTAAGTGGGCTTTGAACTTGTGATCTTTCTACTTCTACCTCTCAGTGTGGAGACCACAGGTGTGTGTCACCACATTTGGCTTGACCAGCGAAATATAAGTGGTGAGCAGCTAGTTCCCTCTGGTTTGCTTGCAATGACTAAAGGCCTTGATGCACCCATTCTCTCTTCCTCTCTCTATCTCACTGCTTGCAAGTAAGTGAAAGTATTTCAAAAAACAAGACTGAGAAGGGGAGGGGATATGATGGAGAGTGGAGTTGTGAAGGGGAAACTGTGGGGGAGGGAATTGCCATGGTTATTGTCTATAATCATAAAATTTGCCAGTATAAAACAAAGAAAAAAGCAAAATAGGACTGTCCTATAAGTGTTATTACAGTGTCACATATTTAGATGACTAAAGGCTTCATTCTAAAAGACAGGAGTGGGCTGGAGAGATGGCTTAGCGGTTAAGCGCTTGCCTGTGAAGCCTAAGGACCCCGGTTTGAGGCTCGGTTCCTCAGATCCCACATTAGCCAGATGCACAAGGGGGCGCACACGTCCGGAGTTTGTTTGCAGAGGCTGGAAGCCCTGGCGAGCCCATTCTCTCTCTCCCTCTATCTGTCTTTCTCTCTGTGTCTGTCGCTCTTAAATAAATAAAAAAAAAAAAAAAAGACAGGAGTAACTTCAATCCTGCCTCCATGTCTTTGTGACCCCTCAGGGTCTCATGTGTGCCTCCACTCTGACACTTACATGGTTCCTCCAGGAAGCCTGGGTCATTAGGGAGTCAAATATAGTCATAAAAACATAATTCTGGTGGTTCAATCATTTTACATATTTGATTGAGCCACATGAAATTGCAGATATGCAATTTCTTAAAAATTAAAATGTTGATAGGGAAATAGGTCATTTGGTAGAGCGCTTGTCTCATATGTATGAAGCCCTGAGTTAAATTCTAGCACCACATAAATGAGTGCTTCTGGCTTTACATGGGTATTGGGGAATCAAACCTGGGCCTTCAGGCTTTGCAAATAAGTATCTTTAGGCAACGAGCTATTTCCCTAGCCCAGGCTGTGCACTTTTTAATCTTAAAATTCCCACTTAGGAATCAACTACTACCAAATCAGAGAGCCAGAGCCTCAGAGGCCCCCAACACCTCGTCACTGAAGCAGACCAAAAATGAACCCAACATGGCTCAGGGAAATTTGTGGAAGAGGGGGCGGAAAGAATGTCAGAGCCACATGTTGGGTCAGGATATGCAGAGACATTTATCATACCAATAACTGTGGGCTAACTCCACAAGGCATGACCCATATACCTCAAAACCTCAACAAGGAGGGGCCAATGGGGAGGGGGTAGGTAATGGATGAGCCTAATAATGGCACCAAACTGCCTGTAACTGCTGAACAGAAAACTAATAAAAAAAAAAATATTTTCTATGCAAAAGAAATTTAAAGGAAAACAGGAATATTCTGGTAAGAGAAATAAAAGTCATAAAATAAAAAAAAATTACCACTTAGGAGATAGAGGCAGGAGGATCAGAGATTCACAGACATCCTCAGCTATATAAGAAATTCAAAACTAGCCTGGGATACATGAGACCCTGTCTCAAAAAGTAAAAAAAAAATGTTTTAGGATAATTGTAGGTCCATACACAGTTGTAAAAAAATCACAGAGAACCCATGTACCTTTTGACTCATGTTCTTCTCAGCATACTAGTGTGTATACCTGTAGTTCTAACATTAAAACTGGTGTGTAAACAGTGAACACCATGAGCCTCTCCATTGCATCAGGACTCCACCTGCTGCCCTCTGTAGTCACATCCATCTTCCTCCCTTCTGCTGGCAGCCACTATTCTGTCCTCCAGATTTATAATATTTCCATTTCAAGAAGGCTTTGTAAAATGGAATCATAAGTATGTCACTTTTGGGATTGGCTCTTTTTACTGACCATAGTTCCCTGCAGGTATATTTAGATTGTTGCATGAATCAATAGTTAATTGCTTTTATTACTCAGTGTTATTCAGTGGGTTGGGTGTATCATGGCTTGTTTAACTATTGCTATGTTTTGAAACTCATATTGGCGTTTAATTGCCATTGGGGTATTTTAAGAGGATGGGAACAATGTGACTGTGGTCTTTAGAGGTAGAGCGCTTAGGAGATGACTAGAATTAGCAAGGTCTGGTTAGGCTGCCATGATGGGATCCTTATGACTTTGTACAGAGCAGGAGAAATTGCCCAGGGGACCTGTAATGGATGCTCAAGAGGCTGACAGGAACAAGGCCATCACCAGATGTAGCCTCTTGACCTTGGCTGGAACCATTAGACAAAATAAACCTCTTTTCTTATAACTTATTAGCTGTGTGGTATTTGCCACAGCAATTGGACTCATACAACCATTAAATAGTATTCATATTGTTTCCAGTTTTTAGCTGTTACAAATAAAGCTGCCAGGAATGTTCATGTGTACTGTTGCATACATGTATAAATAGGTTTTCATTTGGGGGAAATAAGTGCCTAAGGGTACGGAGCTGGCTCACATGGAGGTTGTGTATGTAGCTGAACTTTTATCCAGAGTGACTGTACAATGTGTATGTCTGCCACTAATGAGGAATGGTCCAGCCTTGCCAGTATGTGATGCTGTCATAATTTTAAATTTTTGTTTATTCATTTGCAAGCAGAGACAGAATAAGAATGGGCACCCCAGGTCCTCTTGCCACTGCAAATGAACATCAGGCATATGCACCACCTTGTGCATTTGGCTTCATGTGGATACTGGGGAATCAAATCCAGGCTGTCAGGCTTTGCAAGCATGCAACTTAACTGCTGAGCCATCTCTTTAGCCCTGATGTCATATTTTGATTGATGTCATTCTGATAGGGTCTCCAGCCACTGCAAATGAACTCCAGATACATGTGCCACTTTGTACATCTTGGCTTTATATGGGCACTGGGGAATCAAACTCAGGTTGTTAGGCTCTGCAGGAAAGTACCTTAACCACTGATCCATTTCTCCAGCTCAAAAGCAACTTGGATAAGGTTTGTTTTTCCTCCTGTGGATTGTCAAAGAACTCCTGGTTAGTTTTAGATGCTAGAAGGGGTTTCTCCTCTTTCTTTCTGAAAATTTTCAAAGGTTTACATTTTACATTCAAGTCTACATCCACATTGACTCTCTTCCTCTCTTCTTCCTTTCCTTCATTTAATATAATGTTTCATTCAATTGAGAGACATACAGCCAGAAAGAAAGAGGCAGACACAGAGAGAGGATGGGTGCACTAGGGCCTCCTGTCATTGCAAATGAACTCCAGATGCATGTGCCATTTTGTGCATCTGGCTTTATATAGGTACTGAGGAATCAAACCTAGGCGGTTTTGCAAGCAAGTGCCTTTAACCACTTAGCCAGCCCTCCCTCCATTTAAAAATTGTTGTTTTTGATAGGTTTTTTTTTTTTTTGTCGTTGTTGGTTTTGCACTTGCAATTTTCCTGCCTTAGCCTCTCAGGTGTTAGGATTACAGGCATGTACCATCATGTCCAACACACTGAAATTTTTGTCAAAATTTATGTCAAAAATAGGCTGGGCATATTTCTGAGGGCATATTTTCTGGTTTGTTTATTCTCGCATTGATCTGTGTATCTTATCCCTCTGCCAACACCACACTTTTGTTGTAGCACTAGGGATGGAGCTCAGGACCTTGTACATCTATGCAAGTGTGTTCCAACTGAGCCACATCCCAGCCCTTACCACCACACCACTTGATGCCTGGGCTTACAGTAGGTCTTCCTATTGGTTAGAGTAATTTCTCCCACTTTATTTTCTACAGACGCAAAACTTCTCTTTCTCTCCCTCCCTCTCTCTCTCTCTCTCTCTCTCTCTCTCTCTCTCTCTCTTTGACCATTTGTAGGTAAGCTTAGGGCCCTTTATTCTGAAATATTTCAGTATGAATTTTCTTTTCTTTTTTTTCTTTTTGGTTTTTCAAGGTAGGGTCTCACTCTGGTCCAGGCTGACCTGGAATTAACTCTGTAGTCTCAGGGTGGCCTCGAACTCATGGCGATCCTCCTACCTCTGCCTCCTGAGTGCTGGGATTAAAGGCCTGTGCCACCACGCCCGGCCAGTATGAATTTTCTAAAAATAGGAATGTTTTTCTTTACATTTGACAGTATAGTTAATGTCAATAAGTTTATCTCTGATAAACTTCTCTTCTGTATTTTATTTTTTGTAAACAACACACACACACACACACACACACACACACACACACACACACACAGAGCCTCTGCCCAGGGTCCTCCTGTCATGTCTCTTCAACAGCCTTCACTTTTTATGACATCAATACCTTTGGCAAATAACCCAGTTTCCTCTGCTAATAGTACTGTCCTCAGTTTTCCCAGGATTTGACTTTGGTTGTGTACTTTTGTCCAGAACACACCTTAGTTACCTGGCTTTCTAGGCTTTCCGTTTGCATCTGCCTCCGCTGATGATTTAATTTTGTCCACTCGGTGAAGCTCTTGTCTGATGTTCAGTTATGTGGACAAAAAATGGCACCTTTATGAGATGGACAGATTTTTTTAAATTTCCAGCCTGTTGATCCAGGGAAGAAACAGAGGCCAGGATTTAGGAATCGTCATCTCAGCTTAGGCAGGCGTGGATCAAGATCTGTGATAAAATCGGGCACATCCTTCTGCGCACAGCGGGAGGACGACTCTCGACGCCTGGTGGTGCCGGGCACGGCTGGGAGCGCCCGGGAGCGCGAGGTGCGCCGGCCCGGCAGGCTCCGCCCCGCCCCGCCCGCGTCCACCCGCCGCGGCCAGAGCGCGCCGCGACCCTCGGCCCGGGCCCCGGGCGGCGCGGTGGGCGGGCGCACTGATGGGCGCCGCGGAGCACCGAAGCAGGAAGAGCCCGGGGCTGTTCTCGTCGCTGCGGCGGTGGAGGGTGGCCGGGCGGCCGTGGAGGACGCGCGGGACCGGCCCCCAGGCGCGGGGTGAGTGTGGTCGCGGGCCCCCGGCCGAGGCCAGGCCCGAGCTCGCGGCCCGCGTGGCATAGGGGCCGGTCCGGCGCGCTCCCTTCCCGCGCAGGTTCCGTCTCCGCCGGCGGCGCTGCTGCGGGGGCCGAGGGTGACGAGGCCACAGGTCTTTCTAGGGTTTGCATCCCTTCCTGTACCCACACACCTGGCCAGCCCCTGCAGTGCAGTGCCTGGGGCATGACCGCGCCCCGGGCTGCGCCCCAGGGGCCTCCCCATCTCCTCACGACCCACCCCTTCCCGAACCTGCGCCGCCAGCAAGGTCGGGGACGTCCCCAGGCCAGGCCACAGGGAGCCACTTTCTCAGCAGTCCACCCTGTCCTCGCCAGGGGCTCCACTCCCACGGATTCATCTGTTAATCTGTGTCCAGCCTCACTGTGCCAGGGTCTGAAAGAAACACTGCCAAGGCACTACTCGTAGGGAGCCTCACTGTACACCACAAAGGCTCACGTTGCTCCAGGTGCTCGGGAGGGGCAGACACTTCTGCTGGCAGAAGAAGGAGCTGGTGCACGGGGAAGCCATCCAGGGAGCCCCGGAGCCGGAGCCGGTCGAGCTACTCCAGCCCGCTGGGAAACTGTGGCCTGGTTCCTGGGGCTGAGCAAGGGGAAATTGAGAGGAGCAAGGTCTGAGCAGGCCAAGAGTTGGCGTGGACATTTTACCTCGGTGAGGTGGGAGGCCACTACACAGAAGATATGATCTACCCTCGACTCTGCCCGCAGATTCCCCCTCATCTGCCTTCTCTAGAAACTACTGTAACCTCTCCATTAGTATTTCATGGCCTGTGGGGCATTTGCCACTGTTCCCCACACCAGCTTCTTCACTTGATCTTTGCATCCCCAGCAGGCTAAAGTACTTGGCACGTGTGGTTCCAAGGACCCTTCCTCCCAGAGGCCGACATGCCTTGATTTCTAAAATGTCCAGCTGAATTCCATGGAAGAAGCTGGATTGTGCCAGGGGCTCTGTTAGGACATAGTCACTTCTGCCCTGTTGCTTTGAGGATCGAATGAATTACTAAATTAAAAGAGTTCATAATTATAAGGTGCTGGGTCATAGCAAGCATTATAAAGACAAATTTATGAAGACCAATAATCTTTTTAAAAATTTTTATTCATTTGAGAACGACAGACAGAGAGAGGAACAGGCAGAGAGAGAGCAAGAGTGAGAGAGAGGGAGGGAGGGAGAGAGAAAAAGAAAGAATGGACGCGCCAGGGCCTCCAGCCACTGCAAACGAACTCCAGACGCGTGCATCCCCTTGTGCATCTGGCTAACGTGGGTCCTGGAGAATCGAGCTTGAACCGGGGTCCTTAGGCTTTACAGGCAAGCACTTAACCGCTAAGCCATCTCTCCAGCCCATGACCAATAATCTTGAACATATTTATGGCACTGGAAATAAGTTTTTCTGTTGGTAATTTAAGGACATTTTACAGCTTGTCATTGTCATTTAGCTGACTTCTGAAGTATGCGCCCTATGTTCACTCATGGTATCCCTATGAATTTCTTCTACTGTCATCAAGGTCTGCTGCTGAAAAGTAGCAGGCGCAAGGCTATCACCCTTTCTCTTTAGCTTGTATGGGGTCAGGATTGCAACAGATACTCCTTGAGTGATGATTGCATATTTCATGTGGCTCCTGGGATTGTGTGAATACTTGCAGAAGAGGAATACATGGGCATTGTCACTGTAATAACTAAGGTTAGAACAAATTTTTGTGTTTTGTAATTTTAAACTCGGTGCATGCTGAAAGCACGGCACCCTCTGCCATGCTCCTTCCTGTCTCAGGGTTCATCCACAGCTTTGTGGCACTCATTTCATAGGTAGTATCTTAGCAGCTCCCTTCATTCCCTAATATTTATTTCTCTTCCCTTTTCCCAAACATTCCTGGGGTAAGGATGTTATCATATTTTCTGTTAAATGGTACTTTATGGAGCAGTCCTAGATCTTGCTCGAATTTTGATAACAAACCCAGGAGGAAGGGTGATTGTTGTTAACCACCATTTTATGCCTGAGAAGATGAATCTAGAGATACCGAGTGACATGCAGGATGCCACATGACTGGCAAATGGCTGACTCTGGCCTGACTACCTGTTGAACATCCTTCCTTCCATCTCTCCTAGCACTAAATTAATATGGCCCCATATCATATTCATGGAGGCAAGAAGTAAAAATGGAATACCATGCAAAGAAAGAAATCCATATTTCAAACTCATTTGATTTTTTAAAGGGCAGACTGGGGAGTGGTAGCTCATACCTATAGTCCTAGCACTTTGCAGGCTGAGGAAAAGACCTAGCCTTAAACAAGCTCAAGGCCAGCTTGTTCTACACAGTCAGTTCAGGACAGCTTGGGCTACAGAGTGAAAGCCCATCTAAACAAATAAGCGTAAGTAAATACAGTCTGTCTGTATTTTTAAAAATATATTTATTTATTTGCAAGCATATAGATACACAGAGAGAGAGAGAATGGGTGTGCCAGGGCCTCCAGCCACTGCAAATGAACTCCAGATGCGTGCGCCCCCTTGTGTACCTGGCTTATGTGGGTCCTGGGGAATCAAACCTGGGTCCTTTGATTTTGCAGGCAAGCGTTTTAACCTTTAAGCCATCTCTCTAGCCCACAGTCTGTATTTTTCATTATTTCAGCATTATTTTGAACATCTAGAATTATTTGCTATGATGTTAGGCTGTGGTTTTAGTGTGCCACAAATAAGTGGCACTCATTTAAGCTATGTGATCTTGGCTGGGGCTGTGTTTTCTTGAAAAATGGGAATGATCATTTCTATGGCTCTCGTTGCTATGATGATTGGATGTGTTCTAGGTACACAGAGGCTCAGCAAGAGCTGTCTGTTATTTCTATGAATGTTAGTCCAGAGCTTTCACCATACTACCACACCTCATATATGGTTAGTCATGGGACTGAAAGATTTGGTGAGCTCCTTGAAAGATCTTTGGGTTAGCTAAAACTTTGGTCCAGTCATGTCTTCTGTACCACCAGCATCCTTCCTTTATATGTAATATATAATATTACATATAATATATATATTACATATATATAAATAATATGTTACATATTATATATAAATTAAAATATTATATATATATATATAATATTTAATTTTTTTTTTTTTTTTTTTTTTTTACCAGGAGGCTGTGACTGAGAAGGAATGTGGCTTCTAGGGACTGAGAAGGAATGTGGCTTCTAGGGACATGTGATATCACTGTAACACTGCCCTGAACATAATAGACATTCAGAGGATAGCATCTGGGTTGGTCCTTGCTTTTCACCTTTGTTTATTTATTTATTTATTTTTTTCTGAGGTAGTGTCTCACTCTAGTCCAGGCTTACCTGGAAATCACCATGTAGTCTCAGGCAGGCCTTGAACTCATGGCAGTCTTCCTACCTTTACCTTCCAAGTGCTGGGATTAAAAGTGTGTGTCACCATGCCTGGCTGTTTTTTTGTTTTAAATATTTACTTATTTGACATAAAGTGAGAGAGAGAGAGAGAGAGAGAGAGAGAGAGAGAGAGAGAGGGAGGGAGAGGGAGAGGGAGAGGGAGAGGGAGAGGGAGAGGGAGAGGGAGAGGGAGAGGGAGAGAAAAGAAAAGAGAGGCATATGTATGTGTGTGTGTGTGTGTGTGTGTGTGTGTGTGTGTGTGTGTAGAGAGAGAGAGAGAATGAATATGGGCATGCTAGGGCCTCTAGCCACTGCAGACAAACTCCAGACACATGCACCACTCTGGGTATCTGGCTTTATGTAGGTACTGGTAATCTCTGGTCCTTAGGCTTTGTAGGCAAGTGCCTTAACCACTGAGAAATCTCTCCAGCCCCTCTTCTACCTTGTTTAAAACAGTGTCTCTTATTGCTCAGAGCTGCCTGTGCAAGGCTAGCAGGCTTGCAAGCTTATGGGAGACTCTGATTTCTCTGGCTCCCTTCCCATGTTGGGTGCATTGGGACTACAGAGGCCAGTGACAACACCTGGTTTTTATGTGAGTTTTGGGGATCTGAACTCAGGTATTCATACTTGAGTGACAACTTTATCCACTGAACCATCTCCCCAGCCTGGTATATGCTACTTTTAATCCTGAAAGATGATAGCTTTATGCTAATTCAGCTGCCGCCAGCCGGGAGTGACATTCATGATTCCTTTCTGAGCATCCTTAGATTTAATTTAAAAAATTATATTTGGGTTTTTGTTTTTGAAGTAGTGCCTCACTCTAACCAAGGCTGACCTGGAACTCACTCCACAGTCCAGGCTAGCCTCAAACTCATGATGATCCTCCCACCTTTCTGGGCTTATAGGTATGAGCCGCCACACCATGCTTATCCTCAGACTTTTTAAAAAAAGTATTTTATTTTCTATTTTTATTTACGTGTTTGAGAGAAGGAGAAAGAGGTAGGAAGAGAGCGAGTGATCACCAGGGTATCCGGCCACTGCAGACAAACTCCAGACACATGCGCTACTTTGTGCATCTGACTTTACTGAACCCAGGTCGTTAGGCTTTGCAGAGCTATCTCTCCAGCCCCGTCCATTCTTGTATATCTTTTATTTGGTACCTTATATTTTTCTTCTTTTTATAGGATTTTTTTGATTTTGTGGTTTATTTTGTTTGGATATTGTAAACAACTTAAAAATATATAACTGGGGTGGGGCTGGGGCTGTTGCTCAGCAGTTAAAGGTACAAGCTTGCAAAGTCTTCCAGCCTGAGTTCAACTCTATAGCCACACATATAAAGCTAGACAGATGTTCATTTGCAGGCTCAAAAACCCCTGGCGTGTGCACACACACACACACACACACACACACACACACACACAATATGTATAACTATGCAGTTTCCTTTTCCCAATTGAGCTCAAACTCAAGGCCATACTCATGCTAAACAAGTGCTCTATTTCTGAATGGGAGTATGATTAAACTGTAGAGTGGATACTAATCTTTCAAATGTATCCATCCTTCCAGACAACTGTATTTAAAAAAAAATTTATTAGCATTTTCCATGATTATAAAAAAAATCCCATGTTAATTCCGTCCCTCCCCACCACACCAGACAACTGTATTTTTAATCAAATACCAAAGGTTTTAAATTGCAGAAAAAGGAGTGATCAGAGGGTGAACATGTTTCTGTAGTCCATAGACTTTTCAAGTACTTGAAATTATAGTAATTAGCCTTGAGTTCCTCCCCATAAGAAATAACTTCTGGGCTGGAGAGATGGCTTAGTGGTTAAGCGCTTGCCTGTAAGCCTAAGGACCCCAGTTCGAGGCTCAATTCCCCAGGACCCACGTTAGCCAGATGCATAAGGGGGCGCACGCATCTGGAGTTCATTTGCAGTGGCTGGAAGCCCTGGTGTGCCCATTCACTCCCTCTCTTTCTATCTGCCTCTTTCTCTCTGTCTATTGCTCCCAAATAAATAAATAAAAATAAACAAAAAAATTAAAAAAAAAAAAGAAATAACTTACCCCAAATCCTGTGTGCCTTGACATGGTAGGCCTTGGGAGACACAGCTGGAACTAGCTTGGTCTCTCTCCATCGGCACACAGTGCCCTCCAGGACAGGAAGAGAACAGAACTTTGGTGGTTTTGTTCCTTGCTGCAGTAATGATATGTCTCTTTTTAAAAATCACACCAAATAGAGGTAATGGTTATTTGAAAGATCAAATGAGAGCCCAGGTCTCAAATGACTATAAAAATACAAGGCAGCTAATCTCCTAATCCCTGGAAAGCAACCAACCCTTAGCCAGAGTGGACAAACCTCATTTACTTAGTCTTGGGCCCAGTCCCCTACGCCCTGCTCTGCATACAGGTGCATAATTGTAGAGTGTGGATCCCCAGGTGTGGCTTCAGATCAGCAGTATAGACCTTTGTTAGAAATGCAAATTCACAGCACCCATGTCAGGGCTACCTAATCACAAACTGTAGGATAGGGCTCAAAAATCTATCCTTCAGCAAGTCCTGAAGTAGTTCTGAAGCATGCTGAACTTTGTGAAACCGACCTGTGGGATAAGCAAAGGCTTTTAGTAAATGTGGGTTTAAGTCCAGCTCTTCCATTTGTCAGTTTGTGGCATGTAAGTTATCAGGTTCCCAAGCTCTCCCCCAATAAAGAGCAGTGTTGTCCTGTCTCACTAGAATGTTGTGAGACATGATATGGAGTGTAGTAGTTCTACTGCTTCCTAGCTGTGTCTTCTGGCAAATCACTTGGCCTTTCTCTTTCATTTTTCTCTTGTAACAAAATGGGACGTATGTCACATACCACCCTAAACAGTGTGTATGTTAGATTAATTTTACAATTTCAATTCTATAAATAAGAAAAACCACAACAGAGAGAGGTTGAGTAATGAATTTACAGTACCATGATTAAGATGTTGGGATTCAAACCCAGGCATCTTTCTGTGAACACTATTGCTTGCTTCTCTGTGGCAATTGCTCAGTGTTAAAACTGCTTGATGTGCAAGCATGAGGACCTGATTTTGGAACCCCAGTACCCACATGAAAATGTTGAACAGAGTGGTACTTGTCTGTAATCCCAGCACTGTGGAGGAGGAGAGGGGTGATTTCTAGGGTCAAGTCAGTGAGCTCAATGTTCAATCCTGTCTCAAAGAATAAGGTGAAGAAGTGAGAGAGGGTGACACCTAATGTTGACTTCTGACCTCCACACATGTAAACATGCATATACACACACAAAGACTCTTTCACAAATCAGTCCTCAGTAAATATATGCTAATAGCAATAGAAAAAAGTTGCTTGGTAAATACTACATATACACAAGTTAATTTCCTTCTTCTTGCTGGTAGGTCTCTGATGTCTTATAGCTTTGTGCCCCGCTTCTGTGGTCAGCCTTCAATCATACACTTCTGTAACCTCTCCACTTCCTATCAGTGATTCCTCCCTTTCCATTTTACCTCTTTGATAGCTGTTTGGATGCCCTGGCAACAGAGGAAGGCTGAGTGTCGTGGCACACAGGTACTCATCTCCTTTTTCCCTTACCCAGAATGACTAATCTAGAAGGGGCCATTTTTGCAGGATCAGTTGCTCTGTTTCATTTGTGATATATCTTTAGAGTATCTTTGCTTACTAATCACTAATCAAGAAATAAAAGTACTTCAGAAGTCACAAAGAAATATAAAAGCCTTATAATTCGTTGCTTGTAAGTTCAACTGTCACTATTTGAGTAATGTGTTATTTTTTTCTAAGTTAGGGTCTCACCCACACTGACCTTGAATTCACTCTTAGTCTCAGGCTGGCTTTGAATTTACAATGATCCTCCTACCTCTGCCTCCTGAGTGTTGGGATTAAAGGTGTGAGCCACCATGTCTGGCACTTTTTTCTTTTTTAGGTAGAGTCTTGCTCTAGCCCAGGCTGAGCTGAAATTCACTATGTAGTCTATAGTCTTAGGGTGGCCTTGAACCAACAGCAATACTTCTACCTCTGCCTCCCAAGTGCCATTCTGTTCTGCTGCAGAGTCCTTGCCTTACTACCCAAATGCAAACCTGGCATCCCTTTGCCCAAGTTTGGAAGCCAGTGTACCTGTGGACACCTCGTGACTTGTTTCTGAGGACAGAGAATGTTTTGTTAGGCACTGACATCATTCTCAATGTTCAGAGCAGAGCCAGGCACTCTGAGTGATATTGATTGAAAGAGTATGGGAAGCCTTCTTCAGCCTCTCATCCTCCCAAGATGTCCATTTCTTTTATGTGTGTAGGACAATGGCTCATTTGCTGGTTAGCATGCAGTTTAATGAAAGCATATGTGATATTCAACTTTCTTTTTTTTAAAAAAAATTTTTGTTTATTTTTGTGTATTTATTTGATAGCGACAGACAGAAAGAGGCAGAGAGAGAGAATGGGCATGCCAGGGCCTCTAGCCACTGCAAATGAACTCCAGATGCATGCGCCTCCTTGTGCATCTGGCTAATGTGGGTCCTGGGGAATCAAGCCTTGAACCGGGGTCCTTAGGTTTCACAGGCAAGTGCTTAACTGCTAAGCCATCTCTCTAGCCCTCAACTTTCTATCACCATAACAAAGTACATGATAACTTGCAAGGGGAAAAGGTTTATTTTTGCTCCCAGTTTTGGAGGTTCTAGACTTGATAGATTAGGACCATTACTTTGGGCCTCTGGTGAGACAACATATCATAACAAAACAAAATGGTTCACTTCATGACTAGAAAAGAGAAAGAGTTAGAGCCTGGGTTGCCATAATCCCCCTTGAGACCATACCCCTGGTGACCTAAGGACCTCCTGTTATATCTGTTACAGTCAGGTTCACATTGCTGGTAGAAATCACCCAACCAAGAGCAGCTTGTGGGGAAAAAAAGTGGCTTATTTTGGCTTACAGGCTTGAGGGAAAGGCTCCATGATGGCAGAGAAAATGACAACATGAACCGAGGGTGGACATCACCCCCTGGCCAATATAAGGTGGACCATAGCAACAGGAGAGTGTGCCAAACACTGTCAAGGGAGATCTGGCTATAACACCTATAAGCCCGCCCCCAACAATACACTGCCTCTAGGAGGTGTTAATTCCAAAATCTCCATTAGCTGAGAACCTAGCATGCAGAACATATAAGTTTATGGGGGCACCTGAATCAAACCACCACATTCCATCCCCGGCCCCCATAAACTGATATCCATACATGATATAAAACAAAATGCATTCAGTATGACTTTGAGAGTTCCCATAGTTTTATCAGTCCTAATGATGTTCAAACATCCCTGTGATCCAAGGTCTTTTAACTGAGCCATAACACACACACACACACACACACACACACACACACACACACACCATAATGGCACAGAATAAACATTCACACTGCAAAAGATGGCATTGGGCATAGCAAAGGAGTACTGAAGCAATACATAATTTAAACTGGACAAACATCAAATGCTGTAGCTCCAAGTCCAACAACTCTAGTCAATGACAAATCTCCAGGTCCAATAATTCTAACCAGCAACACGTCTCTGGAGTTCCAATTCTGCCTCTCTGGCTAGGCTACTCACAGTCCTGGAAAACTTCATCCAGGGCTGGCAGCTTTCCTTAGCAGCTGTCTCATTGTCCTGGCATCTCCACTGGGTCTCCACTGCAATCCATGGTTCTTCCTCATGGTCCCATGGGGTTTCCATGCAGGCATCCAGCAAACCTTTTCACACTGCCCATGGCCATTTCCAAAACACAAGACCATGTTGCAAACCCAATGACCCACACTTTCCTGCATTTCTCATATTCCACAATACCAGGTAAGGTGCCAGTTTGTTAATCCAGGGGAAAATAAAGCAGACTTTGAAGAACAGGACAAACCTTGAGCACTCAGGCCCCTTTAAAAGAGTCTACATTCTTCCTGTTGCCCCAGTGCAGGTCAGTTCCCCAATCTCAATAGTTGTTATCCCTCAGTTTTCAGGTGAACAGGAAGCAGTTTAGGCCCAAAGATTTTTTTTTTTTTTTTTTCTGTGCCATATCCCTCTGCTCACACCAGTTCATTTCTGTGCAAAGCAACCCTGCACAACTTCTCAGGACACAGGAATAACAGGAAGCTTCTCACAGAAACTGCTAGCCTAGTCCAAGCAAAGCTCTTTCTCACCCTCATAACCAAACTCAGTCTATAGTTCTTACTGCATTCAGGTCTTTCAACTCTGACCAGAATAGGCCATCAAGCTGTACTTACAGTACTGCAAGGCATCTCTTAGGCCAAGGCTTCAAATTTCTTCCACATTCCTCTTGAAAGTCAGCTCAAAAAGGCCAAAACTACATAGTCAGCTGCCTAGCAGCAACCCCACTCCTGGTACCACTTTACTGTTGCAGTTAGGGTTCACATTGCTAGTAGAAATCACCCAACCAAGAGCAGTTTGTGGGGGAAGAATGTTTATTTTGGCTTCCAGGCTTGATGGCAGAGAAAACGATGACATGAGCAGAGGGTGGACATCACCCCCTGGCCAACATAAGGTGGACCATAGCAACAGGAGAGTGTACCAAACACTAGCAAGGGGGATCTGGCTATAATACCCATAACCCTGCCCCCACCAATACACTACCCAGGAGGTGTTAATTCCCAAACCTCCATCAGCTGGGAACCTACAATGCAGAACCCCTAAGTTTATGGGAGACACCTGAATCAAACCACCACAATATCCTACCTCTTAAAGGTTCTGCCATCTTGAGGATCATGCCTTGAGTGTATGGGTCTTTGGAGGACATTAAAACATCAACTGTCATAACATCTTTTCCTCATTGGCCTAAATTATCAAAGCCGAGCAGAGGGGGACTATCCAGTGCCAAGGAGAGGATAATAAAAACAAATATTCAAGCATTTTTAAGTTTTCATGGATTCTCTGAATTTCAGCAGCTAGAAGCCAGTTCAGGGACCTCTAGTGGCAGGGACAGGTTAACTACACAATCATATTTGACCCCTGGCTCCCCATTGCATGAGCAGGTGAATACTGCAGTTCATCCTCTTAAATGTGTCCACGCAGCTGATAATTACGCCTCACATTACAGACTGCAGAGTGGACAGAGTACTACATCTCTTCTCCCTTTTGATGTTCTCCACAGCCTGCTACATACCTCGGGCAGCCTCAGGGAAGCCATGCACCCTGCATAATGGTAGAGAGAAGTCTTCCACACGCTTGTGTCCATTCCTAACCCAAGACATTTTCCATGACAGTACTGCATTTAATCCAGCAAGTATTGGGGATGTGTACAACAGGTGGCTGTATCTTTCTGTTTTTTTTTCCCCCCAACTTAGGTCCTAACAGTTTTTCTGGAGATTTGCTTTCCAATCTATGTAGTGAGAAATAAACAAACAACCATTGGTGAGGGTGGATGGAGTGGAAGACTGCTCCCTACCTCACTCTCATTTCATGCTGGAGCTTAAACCCAAGGCCTTGTGCATGCCAGGCAACATCTGCCACTGAGCCACATTCCCAACTCCAGTTTTGGAGTGAAAATGTTTAGAACACTATGGTTACTCCATCCTACTTAACTTAAATTTCAGCTCACTTGGACACCCTACTTAAAAATAGCACCATACTTTAAAATATCTCACTGCCAAGTTTTGCTTTTCTTCCCAACAATGACTACTACTTACCATGCCTATTTCTTTATTGCTTGTTTGAATCCTCTGAGCAGAATGCAGCAGTAGCCCCTCTAGCCGGGGCTTAGTCTCTTGGTTCCTATTCTGACACTCTTAACAGATGCCTGCCACAAAGAACCATTTGTTCAATGTAGGAAGGAAGGAAAGGAAGGAAGGAAGGAAGGAAGGGAGGAAGGGAGGAAGGGAGGAAGGAAGGAGGATATCCTAGCTTTGTAAAGTGTGAACTGAATGTCTGAAAGGTTTGTTGGAAGCTTCATTGTTTTTCAAGAGGGATTTCCTGGTCTGACTTCCTCATGCCTCTTCCTGGCTGAGCCACTCACTGGCTCACAACTGATCACTGCAGCCCTGATCAGCCTGTGTCTGGGCAGCTTCAGGAACCTGTGTCCATGCAGCAGGCACAGGTCCCTCTGAGCCCCTTGAGGGCTGTGGACTGATTCTGTTCACCGTTGTGCCCCAGCACTAAGCATGGGGCCTACCCATAGAGAGGTACAATGGTTGTTGACTGAATGCAGCAATGGAGTGTGTGAGAAAGAGCACAAGGCTCTATTTCCTCCACAGTCGAGGCTACCATTTGAAAATATGCCCAGCATATGCCACCTGCACACTTTGAGCATGAACTAAACCTCTTCTGAGGCAAGGAGGCGCTAGGCAGTTGGATCCCCACCCTGGGGGAAGAGAGGTACACCTAGGCTCCAGATCCAGTTCCATGCCACGTTTTGGAAGCTGTGTTTACGGCTGCCTTCATCCTCATCCTTTTGACTCCAGCATATGCAAAATTATAACCCCCGCCGCCGATTGACATGCCATTATCATAGCCCTGTGCTCTTCTGTTGAGGGACTTCGCCCCTGAGGCCTCTGTCTGTGAATGACAAATCAAAAGTCAGAGTTGCAGAATCAGCTGGACTTTCCTGCTCTTCTGCAGTAGAGGGAAGAAGCAGAGAATGAAAGACTCTGAAAATAAAGGTAAGGGTCTGACTTCTGAAGGGAGGCTAAAAGGTACTCCAGTGAGATGTCACGACATAGGTATGTTTGGTTTGTATTAATTGCTGATTTACGGTTGCTGGGCATATATTCAAACATTGTAGTTATGTAATACATGTCTTTTTTAAATGACTGGATTCTGCTTTCTGAATACTGTCAAATTTCCAGTTTTGTACTACAAAATCTATTTTTATTCTTTATTCAATCTTAACTAAGTACCACATAATTCCACTTCACAGTTCTTTCTATAATAGCTCCCAGAATTTTTATGCTTTTCTTTTGGTAGTGTTTACAGTCATTACTCATTAAAATGTAGGTTTTCGCATATTGCTGGAATATTTGAAATACATGGAACTTAACCCCTTTGGGATCTTGAGGGAAATGTATCAGAGAATTCCTGAGGGCTCAAAGGGGAGTCAACCCCGACCTTCAGACCTGTTTACCCTGCAGATGAATGTTCCTACGCAAACTCCCCGTTGCACCCCTCGCTCGTCCCCCTCTCCAAAATAATAATAATAATAATAATAATAATAATAATAATAATAAGCCATGGACCCTTATTCTGTAGGAGGGATGGGCGAGGACAGAAACGGAGTTATATGACAGCTCAGGAAGGGAAGAGTTACTGGACACGAGCCAATCAAATTTAGGTTCAACAACAAGGATTCTGGAGGATTCCGGGGTTTAAATTGTGAAGCTTGAACGTTTCTGCCGCAGTTGGGGGAGGAGCCAAGGACCCCTGGGTCTCGCTTCCCTGGGCATCGGTGGCTGTCGGGGTCCGCACGCCCGCCGAGAGGCCAGCGCCCGGGGCCGGCGCCCGACTGGCCGCGGAGGGAGGCCGCGTCTCGGCCCGTGGGCGGTTCTCGGCCCGAGCTGCTGCGCCACGGCGGCCGCGCAGTGCGGTCGGGGTCGGGCGCCGGCCCCTCGCCTGGCGGGGGCAGGGAGGGCCCTTCCGCGCGCCGGCCCGCGCTCGGCTTCCCCGGGCGGCCCGGCGCGGGCTGCGAAGCCGACTCCGCTCCCCCTGCGCGGGGCGGTGGTGCTCCCATGCGCGCGCGCACACACGAGGTGCCTGGGATGAGACTGGCATTTCTGTTTGCTAAAGTGCCAGTGAAGGTTCTCAGTGGATCTTGGTTTCTCCAAAAGAGGTTTTAAGGGTGAGACGCTGGGGGTAGGGCTGCCGGTGTGGGTGGACTTAACGTTTCTATAGCTCTGGGTTCTTTCACCGTCCGCTTATCGAGCCGTGCGGTTTTGATGTTTACATTTTAATTAAGCAGCTTCGGTGAGCAAAATTTAGCTGTGTGGGGGCTTGGTAAGTGCAAAGAGGGCCTGTTCACTCCTACTGTCAAGCCAGTCACTCTTGGACAAATAATCTGCCCCTCCCCCCCCCCCCCCGCGCGCGCGCGTGTGTGTGTGTGTGTGTGTGTGTGTGTGTGTGTGTGTGTGTGCGCGCGCGCGCGCTTGCCCAAGGTGTTTAACTTCAACTCCAAGAAGAATGTTGGTCTTTCCTTGTTTGCACTGGCTGGAGAAAGGGTTAATGGAAAGAAGAAATTGCTTATTTGCCAAGTCATGCTAGGCCATGGATATAATTTAGAAACGAATAGAGCTTCCTGAATCATGAAACATTCCTCATCTCAGTGTGTAAACCCCGTTTGCTGGGAACAGGTATTTAAAATTCACAATTTTTATTTCACATTGGGTTGGAAATAGTCTTGAGCTAAGAGTCCAGGTAGGCTGTGGCTTTTACCGTCCTCACTCACTGGAGACAAGACTTGATTTCTGTGGTCTTAGCTTCTTTATTCCTAATGCAGAAAGATGTTAGATTGATCGCATTAATGTTTTCACATTGTGAGGGACCTGGGCTTTAAACAACATTTTAGATGGAATAACTAAGTCTCAGAAAGTGTCACACATTCAAATGTAACGGAAGTACTTGGGACTTAAACCTGTTTAGGAAGAGAAAGTTCAGAATTTTCCTCACATTTGCAAAGTGTCTAGGACCCCCAAATAGATTATGAATTAATGTGCTTCTAAGGTCCCACAAGATTCGTCCAAGCTTCTTGAGATGAGAGAATCCCTTATGGGACTCTGTTGACGAACCCTGCTGAATGTGTGTTTGTGTATGTGCGGGGTGGGGGGAGTTGTGGGGGGATGGTGAAGACAAGGTATGAGCATGGCTACCACACTATGAGGACTACTTGTGGGTACCAGGATACCAGTTGGTGAGTAGAATATGAAACAATACACCAAAATGCAGAGTCTTTATGTTGAAAAGGACCCTAGGGAAAAAAGGAATAAAAATGTAGGGTATGTTTGGAAATCAGCTTTTTTTACCAAGATCAAGAAGAGATTCAGGTGAAGTAAAAAGAAGATGATGGGGTAGATACAAGCTTAGGATGCTGATAAGAAAAATTGAAATTTAGTAAGCTACTGCCACATGACAGATGTTCAGGAAATGTTGAATTGTGGTTTAATAACAGCCTTCCTTTCTTTGACTTCTTTTTAGTACATTTTAGGACAGCTCAGGAAATTTCTAAATACAAAAAAAAAAAAAATTTACATCATACCCAATATATCTTAAAATGCTTTGCAAGCCAAGGGAAAAAAATAAGACAACTAACAATAAAACATTTGAATGAGTTAATAAGTAGATGTCGGCAAACACAACAGATAATTTTCATAATAAGTACTAAGCCTTTTATTTAATGAATAGCTTATATGTGAAAAGTTGTCTGCCAGATAGTTTACATACTGTTATAATGCTGCCAGGTAGGAGGTATTTTACATGTGAAGAAGTGGACTCATTATTTTGGAGTAGCAATACTTCACTAGAAAATGGCAGAATAGGGTTCAAACCCAGGTTTTCCCCCTCACCAGACCATTCCCATGGTAAGGCTTATTTTTTTATACATAGAGAGAGACAGAGAGAGAGGAGAGATAGAGAATTGGCTGCCCAGGGCCTCAGCCACTGCAATGGAACTCCAGATGCTTGCGCCACCTAGTGGGCATGTGCGACTTTGCGCTTGCCTCACCTTTGTGTGTCAGGCTAACATGGGATCTGGAGAGTAGAACATGGGTCCTTAAGGTTCACAGGCAAGTGCCTTAACTGCTAAGCCTTCACTCCAGCTGGGTAAGGGTTTTAACATAAGCAAACTTCTGAATTTAGAGTTTTAAAATAAAATGATATACATCATTTATATTAGAATTATTTCACCTTTGAAAGAAAAACATTTTAGGGCTGGAGAGATGGATCAGCAGTTAAGGTGCATGCCTGCAAAGCCTAAGGACCCAAGTTTAATTCCCCAGTACCCATATAAATCCAGATGCACAAAGTGGCACATGCATCTGGGGCTTGTTTGCAGTGGCTAGAGGCCCTGGCATGCCCATGTTTTTTTTTTTCCTCTCTCTCTCAAACAAAGATATGTTTTTAAAAACTTTATTGGCTACCTTCATACATGTACACATAATCCCCTCCCACCATGCTCTTTTTATCCCCTTACATTGAATCCCTTCTTTCCAGCTAGTTCCTGTTCTATTTTGATGTAATAATTTTTTTCTCACCTATTATGCAGGTCTTTTCTAGGCAGTATAAGCCACTGTAGGGTCATGAATGCCATGGCCACTTTGTGTCTGAAGTAGCCAAGTGTGATGGTGCACACCTTTAATCCTAGCACTTGGGAGGCTGAGGTAGGAAGATTGCTGTGAATTTGGCTAGCCTAAGACTACATAGGGAATTCCAGGCCAGCCTGGGCTAGAGTGAGACCCTTCCTCACCCCCCCAAAAAAGTGGGGGAATGTGAGCTTAGAAAGTGATGGCATTTCACTATTCTTCTTGTGTTTGCTTAGAAAATAGACATTTTAAGTCTATAAATTCAGCAACATGCTCTTTAAGGCAGAGATAGGAAAGAATAGAATTTGAAAAATTGGGTGGAAATTGGTTTTTGTTTACAAGAGGTCAGAGAAAATATTTCTTTCTCAATGTTTCTGTTATTTTGAGAGATTTTATTTAATAATAACAAACATGGCATTCCAAGAGTAAATAAGGCTATGCCTAAGATTTTTTTATTATTTATTTATTTGAGAGCAACAGACAGTGAGAAAGAGGCAGATAGAGAGAGAATGGATGCGCCAGGGCCTCCAGCCACTGCAAACAAACTCCAGATGCATGCGCCACCTTGTGCATCTGGCTTACGTGGGTCCTGGAGATTCGAGCCTCTAATCCGGGTCCTTAGACTTCACAGGCAAGCACTTAACCACTAAACTGTCTCCCCAGCCCTATGCCTAAGATTTTAATGTGGTAAAACTAGGGTGTGAACATTGCCTGTGATAGTGGGTCTAAAAGAATTTTTCACTGGAAGAGTTACTACAAAATTTACTGGGGAGTTGAACATAACTAGACGTATAGGCCTAATATATTCTAATATAGTATCTACCCCTCAATTTATAATTCAAAATAATGAATTGGGAAATGTAAACATTTTGTGATTTTTAAAACTTCTTTTTATTTATTTACTTTAATTTTTCATTGACAAAACCTCCATACATATAAGTAATACACCATGATCTCACCACTCTCCCTTTTCCCCCTCCCAAACCTCTCTCCTCTGAATCCCTTTTTCTTTCTAACTAGTCTCTTTTATTTTGTCATTACTTTTTTCTTCCTGTTATGCAGATCTTGTGTAGGTGGCATCAGACAGTGTGAGGCCATGAATGCCATGGCCTCTTTGTGTCTGGAAAACAGTATTGTAAGCATTCCGCTCCCCTTCCTTTGGGTCTTACATTCTTTCTGCCACCTCTTCTGTAATGGTTTCTAAGCCTTGGAGGGTGTGATATATAGCTTCTCACTTAGTGTTGAACATTCTAATGTCTCCTTGCACACTTTGATGAATTTTGAGTCTCCCCAGTGATAACTGTCATCTGAAAAGAAAAGCTTCCTAGGCTGGGGAGATAGCTCAGTGGTTGAAGACACTTGCTTGTGCAAAGTCTGCTAGCCTCGGTTTGTTTCCCAGTCCTCATGTAAAGCCTGATGTACAATGTGGTACATGCATCTGGAGTTCATTTGCAGTGGCAAGAGGCCCTGGCATGCTTATATGTACTCTCTCTGCTTACAAATAAATAAATAATAAATAATAATATTTTTAAAAAGCGAAGTTCTCTAATTAAAACTGAGAGTAGCATCAACATATGGTGTTGCAGTCTGGTTCGCATTGCTGGTAGAAATCACCCAACAAGAGTAGCTTCTGGGAAAAAGAGATTTATTTTGGCTTACAGGCTCGAGGGGAAGCTTCACGATGGCAGGGGAAAACGATGGCATGAGCAGAGGGTGGACATCACCCCCTGGCCAACAGAAGGTGGACAACAGCAACAGGAGGGTATGCCAAACACTGGCATGGGGAAGCTGGCTATAAAGCCCATAAGCCCGCCCCCAGCAATACACTCCCTGCAGGAGGCATTAATTCCCAAATATCCATCAGCTGGGAACCTAGCATTCAGAACACCTAAGTTTATGGGGGACACCTGAATCAAACCACCACATATGGATAGATACATTAAGTATTTAGTGGCCAGTTTGTTGGCACAGTACATCAGTATAGCCAGACAACAGCAGTAGTTTCCCCTCTACAGCTATGACCTCCCCAGTCATAGAATTCCTTCCCTGGAGTGAGGTCTCAAATCCTAGCAGTTGGTTTCCATTGCACCAGTTGGCACGTTTGTTCTGGCTGCTCCACCTGTAAAACTTGCAGAGTGCACTGTTGGTTAAGACAGCTGACTTTCCTTGCCTGACAGGCTACATAGATCTTTCCAGCATCCTGACAGGTAGTCAACAGGGAGAAAGCTTCCAGCTCAACTCCAGCTTGATTTCTCACTGTCTTGCAGCCCAAGCACATGGTGTCTTCAGCAATAGGATCTTGCCATCTAGTTCTGTGGACAACCAAAAGCCTGGGCAATAGCCTGAAATGTTTTGGATGTGTCAGGGGCCTCTCTGGAAGGTTTCTCAGTTCTGTTACTGAAATTTTCATAAAACATCTATGGTTTCTGGGCATAGCATTATCCATTCCCACAGAGTTCTTCTGCCCAGACTCTTTCTTCTTTAATATGTATATTTAGCTAGCAAAGAAGTAAGTTAACACATGTAATTTTTTTTTTTGTCTTAAGCATCATGGCTACTTTGATACTTGTAGAGAAAACATAAACTCTTTTGGGGATTTTTGTCATTGCCTGGGTGGGCTGTTAAAATATTTTAGAAGGGGTGATCTGTGATTTCTCAGGGTGTCAGAGTACATGGTAATGTAGGGATCAGAGGCAGGTCTATGACGGTTCTCATTGAAATGGTGCCACCTCTTTGGGAGCATATTGGAAACTTTCAAGTGTGCTTTTTAAATGTTACCTAGTGTAGAGACTCTGGTAGTATTCATGGACAGAAGCCAGAAATGCTACATGTCCAATGTTCTGGACTGTTCCATTCAATGATGTGTTCTTGTGTTCTATAACTTTCAATGTTTGATTAAAGAGGTAGGTCAAACCCTCTTTCCTTTTCTGAGCCTTGAATATATGTTGGTTTTACACACATACTGAAATTTCCAAGAGTTTCATGTACAAATCTAGAAAAATTATATTTAATTTTGTCCAGAAAATCACTTCCTCCCAAATAATTGCATGTATTTTTCAAGCCAGGAAAAATTGCAATAGAGATACAGTGTACTTTTCTCATTCAGTCGACTTGCAGGTACAATATTTTTTTTTGAGACAAGTCCAACAGACTGACCAATTTTTTTTTTTTTTTTGTGTGTGTGTGTGTGTGTGTGTGTGTGTGTGAGAGAGAGAGAGAGAGAGAGAGAGAGAGAGAGAGAGAGAGAGAGAGAGGACATACAGAGGCCTCCAGCTACTGTAGTTGAACTCCAGAACTGTGCACCCCTTTGTGCACATGTGTGACCTTGCATGCTTGTACCACTTTGTGTGTCTACCTGGAGAGTCAAGCTTAAATCTTTAGGCTTCGCAGGCAAGTGCCTTAACTGCTAAGCCATCTCTCAGGTGCAAATATTTGACAATTATGTCTTCATTCTGTCAGTGCTTACATAGTGAAATGCATGCCGTTTATTCTAAATGACTCATTTCTACTTTAAATTTCAGTTGGGGGATATATTTGAATATATTTGTGTATTTAATGTTGTGCTATGTAAGTAGTTTTATTTTTGCATTTCATATCAATATTAATTGGGAATGCAAATTTTTTGGTTTTCTTTTTATTTTTACATTATTTTATTTTTTATTTTTTAAAATTTTTATTAACATTTTCCATGATTATAAAAAATATCCCATGGTAATACCCTCCCTACCCCCCACTTTCCTTTTTGAAATTCCATTCTCCATCATATTACCTCCCCATCTCAATCATTGTACTTACATATATACAATATCAACCTATTAAGTACCCTCCTCCCTTCCTTTTTCTTCCCTTTATATCTCCTTTTTAACTTACTGGCCTCTGCTACTAAGTATTTTCCTTCTCACGCAGAAGCCCAATCATCTGTAGCTAGGATCCACATATGAGAGAGAACATGTGGCACTTGGTTTTCTGGGCCTGGGTTACCTCACTTCGTATAATCCTTTCCAGATCCATCTATTTTTCTGTAAATTTCATAACTTCATTTTTCTTTACTGCTGAGTAGAACTCCATTGTATAGATGTGCCACATCTTCATTATCCACTCATCAGTTGAGGGACATCTAGGCTGGTTCCATTTCCCTGCTATTATAAATTGAGCAGCAATAAACATGTTTGAGCACATACTTCTAAGGAAATGAGATGAGTCCTTAGGATATATGCCTAGGAGTGCTATAGCTGGGTCATATGGTAGATCAAACTTTAGCTGTTTTAGGAACCTCCACACTGATTTCCACAATGGCTGGACCAGATTGCATTCTCACCACCAGTGTAGAAGGGTTCCTCTTTTTCCACATCCCCGCCAACATTTATGATCATTTGTTTTCATGATGGGGGCCAATCTGACAGGAGTGAGATGGAATCTCAATGTAGTTTTAATCTGCATTTCCCTGATGACTAGTGATGTAGAACATTTTTTTAGATGCTTATATGCCATTCCTATTTCTTCCTTTGAGAATGCTCTATTTAGCTCCATAGTCCATTTTTTTGATTGGCTTGTTTGATTCCTTATTACTTAACTTTTTGAGTTCTTTGTATATCCTAGATATTAATCCTCTATCAGATATGTAGCTGGCGAAGATTTTTTCCCATTCTGTAGATTGCCTCTTTGCTTTTTTCACTGTGTCCTTTGCAGTGCAAAATATTTGTAATTTCATGAGGTCCCAGTGATTAATCTGTGGTTTTATTGCCTGAGCAATTGGGGTTGTATTCAGAAAGTCTTTGCCAAGTCCAATATGTTGAATGGTTTCCCCTACTTTTTCCTCTAGCACTTTCAGAGTTTCAGGTCTGATGTTAAGGTCTTTAATACATTTGGACTTAATTCTTGTGCATGGTGAGAGAGAAGAATCTATTTTCATTCTTCTGCAGATATATATCCAGTTTTCCCAACACCATATGCTGAAGAGGCAGTCTTTTCTCCAATGAGTATTTTTGGCATTTTTATCGAATATCAGGTGGCTGCAAAATATTTTTATGTGTATATAAAGTTGTATTGCCCACTTACTTAGCAGCAAACTGGTTTGATTTTAGCCCCCTTTCCTGTTTTGTTTTGGTTTTATGCAGTGTTAGGGATCAAACTCAAGGTGTTGTGTGTCTGAGCAAGCACTCTACCCCTGAGTAAGTAAGCACTCTATCCCTGACAAAGCAAGCACTCTACCACTAAGTAAGCACTCTACTGCTGACAAAGTAAGAACTCTATCCCTGACTAAACAAACACTCAGCCAGTGACTAAACAAGCACTTTACCCCTAACTAAGCAAGCATTCTATCCCTGACTATGTAAGCACTCTATCCTTGACTAAGTAAGCACTCTATCTCCGACTAAGCACTCTACCATTGACTAAGCAAGCACCCTACACCTGACTAAACAAGCACTCTAACTTTGATTAAGTAAGCACTCTACCCCTGACTAAGCAAGCACTCTACCCCTGACAAGCTCTCTAACACTGAATTGCATCCTTGATTCTTCACTTTCCAGCTTTAAAAGAGTTTGAGGGGTTGGAGATATAGTTCAGTAGTTACAGCACTTGTCTACAAAGTCTAATAATGTGGGTTCAGTTCCCTAGTGCCCATGTAAAGCCAGATGCACAAAGTGGCTCACACATCTGGAGTTTGTTTGCAGCTGCTGATGCCCTGGCATGTCAGTTCTCTCTCACTCTCTCTTTCTTACTCTCTGTCTGCCTCTCTTCTCTCTGTTTCTGCTTTCAAATAAATAAATACAGTTTAAAAGAGTTTGAACCAACATTAAAACTTCCAAAAAGTACATATTCAATTCTGTATTTTTGGCCCCCTTAAAAAAGATTATTATAACAGTCTAATATTGTCTGCAATTGGAATTGAGTTGAGCATAAACTGCCCTCTTTATTTTTTTTTTAATTTTATTAACATTTTCCATGATTATAAAAAAATATCCCATGGTAATTCCCTCCCCCCCCCGAACACTTTCCCATTTGAAATTCCATTCTCCACCTTTATTTATTTAAAAAAATTTAAAGACATTTTATTTATTTATTTGAGAAAGATGGAGAGAAAAGCAGATAGATAGATAGAGGATTGGTGCACCAGGGCCTTGAGCTACTGCGGATGAATTCCAGATGCATGTACCGCCTTGTGCATCTGGCTTACATGGGTACTGGATAATAGAATATGTGTCCTTAGGCTTTGCTGGCAAGCTCCTTAACCACCAAGCCATATATCTAGCCCTTTATTTTTATTTTATTTATTTTTTGTTTTCTTGAGGTAGGGTCTCACTGTAGCTCAGGCTGACCTGGATATCACTATGTAGTCACAGGGTGGCCTCGAACTCATAGCAATCCTCCTTCCTCTGCCTCCTGAGTTCTGGGATTAAAGGTGTGTGCCACCACACCTGTCTCCAGCCCTTTATTTTTTAATTTTCAGGCAGCATCTTTCTATATAGTTCAGGCTCACCTTGAACTACTTGCTATGTAGATTTTGCTGGCTTTGGACTTAGTCCAGTTCAGGCTGGTCTTGTCCTTATGGACCTCCTGCCTCAGTCTTTCAAATGCTGGGGTTATAAATGAGTGCCACTAGCACACCCAGCAGAGACCCTGGGACTTCAGGGATCTAAATGTGTTAGAAAGTGACATCACTGATTGTTGGTGGTTCCTTGTCATGCACCTGAAATTGGTACTTTAAAATTTCCTTTTGAAATGTTTCTGGGATATAGAAATATAAATCATTTAAAAATATTTTACTTATTTATTCATTTGGGAGAAAGAGGCAGATAGAGACATAGAATAGGTCCTCTGTGCCTCTAGCCACTGCAAATGAATTCCATATGTATGCACCACTTTTGTGCATCTGGCTTACGTGGGTACTGGGGAATTGAACCTGGGTCCTTAGACTTTGCAGGCAAGTGCCTTAACCACTAAGCCATCTTTCCAGCCCTATAAATCATTTTTATATTTAAAATGTGTTTTAAAAGTATTTGTCTTTTTAATGTCCTTTTTCCTGGAAGAGTTTTATAAGATTGAAATTATTGCTTAATGTCAATTCAGTGAAGATTTTTGGTCATTAGAAATGTTGGATGGCTTTAAGAGATGGATTCACTTGTCTTGATAGATTATAATTATTTAATTTTTGTATTTCCTTTTGCATTTTTAGTAACTTGTATTTTTTCAGGAATTTGTCCATTTCATCAAAATTTTCAAATTTATTGACATAAACTTTTTTTTTTTTAGTCAAGGTGGGGTCTCCCTCTAGCTCAGGCTGACCTGGAATTCATTATGTAGTCTCAAGGTGGCCTCAGACTCATAGCAATCCTCCTACTTCTGCCTTCCGAGTGCTGGGATTAAAGGCATGCACCACCACGTCTGGCTGACATAAAGTTTTTATTATATCCTCCTATGCTGAAATAGCTGTAGGTTGTGTGGCTTTGCTCCTGTTTTCATTCCTGCTATAGATAATTTAGGTTTTTTTGCATGTGTGTAGTATGATGTGTATGCATGTACAGTGTATGCATGTGTGTGCAGATGTATGCAGATGCATGCTAAGGCTGTAGGAAAAACCCCCACAGGGGGTCCCCACGCTCTGCCCGGATAAGGCGACACCCCAAATCACTCACTCACGAGAAGCGGTCTTGATGCAAACTGCAAGAGGATTTTATTCCAAGCGCGCTGGGGCCCACAGTCGTACACCGCACAGGGGTAGAGGACTGCAGAGCCCTGAATGCAGGAACAGGACAGTTTTTATAGGGTTTCTAACAAAGCCTGTGCCTTAGACCAATCATTTTCTAATATTAGGAGCCCCGCAGGGTGTTAGCCAGTCAGTTGGTGCCACCCCATAGTTTCTAAGCCAATTAGTTTATGACCTTGGTGGTCAGCGTTTGCGCAGGTCCTTGGGTGGGAGTAGCAGAGTGTGGTATCAGTCTCCTGTGACCTTGGAGGTCAGCACTTGTGCAATTCCTTAGGTGGGGGTAACAGAGTATGGTATCAGCCTCCTATGACCTTGGTGGTCTGAGGCAGGCTGCTACAGCCTATGGTGCGAGTTACTAAGGCTTACAGTGTAGGCTACTAAGGCTTACAGTGTGGGCTATTAAGGCTTATGGTGCAGGCTATTTACAGAAACCAAATAAGTGGTTCACTTCATTACTCATTTCCCATCCTTGAGGGCTATCTCATGCCCTTTTACCTAGTTTTATATTAGGAGTGGGCTCTGATACAATGAGAAGAGGGATTCTTTACTTGCTTCTGACAGAGAGTAAAACCTGGAGTTTGAGGTATGCAGGTGGCCCGCTTAAGCTCCCTTTGGAGCGTGATAGTATTTCTGAGCTTCTGAATTCTTGGGCCTTTCATTTCCCACTTTTTCTCTTGTCAATAGTTCTAATCCTAGAACTTAGAAAGACTAGACATAATCTTTCTCTCTGCTGCCTTGAAGGCCCTTATATTGTTGTCTAAGTACCATGATCTGGACCGCACTCACTCGTTCTCTAACAAAAGTAAAAATCTTATTAAGTATGCAAGGCCCAACTGAAAGCATCAGGAGCAAAACCATTAGGGGTCCCATCAGGGTGGAAAGCAGAGTAGTTATCCAGGAGGACTTGTTAAACCATCCCTCAAACCATCCTTGGTTAGTTTCCCTCTCCCTTTGACGCTTTTTTAGTCTTTCCCTGAGCTTGCTCATGGAGTCTCTGATAGCTCCTGAGTGATCTACATAAAAGTAATATTTTTTTTTTAAGGCTGCACATAATCCGCCTTCTTTTAGGAACAGTAAGTTTAATCCCCTCCAGTTTTGTAAGACCACTTCAGATAAGGAGGTCAGGGACTCCTCTAGATTACTAACAGATTTTTCTAAAGCTTGGAGATCCTCATTTATGACAGCATGTAGTTCACCAAGCCCTCTTTTTAATTGTTGTGGTCCTGTGACCAGGGCTGTGGTCCCCGTCCCCACATTGGCAGCTATCCCTAAGCCAAGTATGACTGCTAGGGTAAGGGTTACAGGCTCCCTTTTGGATCGGGTGGGATGGTAGTCATATTCATCGATGACTACTTCCTCAGGATGGTAGTAAACCCGGGGGACAAGCTGGACCATAATATAGAAATTTTTGGATGGGTTAAAAACTGAAGTAGAAACACAGGGAGTCAGCCCAGTATCATATGCCCACCACCTGTTATACCCTGGCACTAAATATTGGTTGTCTGAAGTCTGTCTATAGGTCAGAGTAACATTATAAAGGTGTTGGTGGGATGGGGGGGGCCTTTTTTTTTTATATATGTCCCCCTTCCTGAGACCTCAGGGATAGTCAACTTGTTTTTGGTCCCCCATGAACACCGGCTATCATGTTCTTTAGTTATATTAAACTCTCCCATAGTCGCCATCCCCTCATAGTAGGGTGGTCCTGAGGATAAACAAAGCCAGCAAGTAGAGGTAATGTTGGGGTTGGTGGCGTTTATGGCGAGGAAGGCCCCTTGGATTAGGCTAAAGAGCCTCTGTCCTGTCCCATGTGGGGCTTCCGAGAGTGGGCTAGTCAAAGGGGTTCTAGCAGTTATTATGTGATGGGTTTTAGTTGCCACTGTGGGTGGGAGCTTGGGTAATGTCATTTTAGGGGGGTCCCTGTTTTACTAGAACTTTATTAGGTCTTACTGGTCTTGGGGTGGGAGGCTTTATCTTAAGTTGTATAGTAAAGGTTAGGCCCGTATCCCATCCTGTCATATAAAACCTGAGTCCCCAAGTTTTTTCTTTTATCCAGTCTCAGGATTCTCGACCTTGGGGGGTGAAAGAGATGCTGAGAGGAACTGCTTTTTTTCCCATATAATCCTTCCTGCATAGTAATCAGGTCCCAGGAGGAAGCTGGGTGCCAGTAGGTATTACCTGTAGTTTCACAACCCCAGTGTTTATAGTAGAACTCTTTTGTCCCTCCATAACTTCGTTTAGAAGTTCGGGGGCAGACATAAAATGGGGTATGTTGCATCTTACGTTGGGTTGGCCCAGAGTTGCACCCCGGGTTGTCTGCCATATATTGACCTTGGGAGATGACCCCTTGTGTGAGTGCCTGTTTTGCCACATGAGAGTGGACTTCTCTAGAGACCTTCTCTGGGGTGAGCTCTGGGATATCCCAAAATTTTATCCCGGCTACCAGGGCACACATGTCTGGGGTCAGGACAGGCCATCAAGTCCAGGGGGCGCTTCCCTAGTTGTAGTCTATATTATATCCCCCATTTGAGAAAGCACTTGTCAAGTCAACTTTTGGGGGGCATGGGGATTGGAGGCATCACCTAGCTGGAGAAGGAGAAGCCACACGGCGAAGCCTGAGTTTAAGGGGATTGTCTGTCCTCTCGGCTTGCCATTCGGGGCCCGGTGGCGGAGCAGGCTTGACGTGAGATGCATGGATCCAGGCGGGTATTCCTTTAACTTTTATGGCCGTTGGAGTAGTCAGTAGGACGAGGTAGGGGCCCTTCCACCGAGTCTCAAGGTTTCCTGCGCGGTGACGTCTGACAAAGACCGAATCTCCCACCTGGAAGCGATGTGGGACCTGTAAGTCTCCTTCTCCTGAGCAAGCCTCCCGGAGTCGCTTCCACGCTCGTTGTCTCACCCACTCGAGCGCCTTGAGCCTAGAGAACAGAGGCTGGGAAAGTGGCACATCAATACTATGTATAGAGGTTATTTCTACCAGTGGAGGAGGCCCCCCATATAGCAATTCATAGGGGGTCAGTCCAAATTGTCCAGGTGTGTTTCTAACCCTAAAGAGCACAAAGGGTAGGAGAGTTATCCAATCATTAGCGCCAGTCTCTGCGGTCAATTTGGTGAGGGTCTCTTTAATGGTTCTATTTATCCTTTCTACCTGTCCTGAGCTTTGGGGTCTGTATGCACAATGTAATTTCTAATCAATCCCCAATACTTTGGTCAGTCCCTGACTTACCTGGGCAACAAAGGCTGGACCGTTGTCTGATCCTATTACCTTGGGTATCCCAAATCTTGGGAAAATTTCTTCCAGTATTTTCTTAGCCATCACGGTTGAGGTTTTTTTTCTTGGTAGGATAAGCCTCTACCCATCCTGAAAAAGTGTCTACAAAAACTAGTAAATACTTATTACCATACTTAGCCGGTTTTACCTCGGTGAAGTCCACTTCCCAGTGAGCACCTGGGCTGTCTCCCCTTAGCCTCTTCCCAGGAGGCATTCTTGAGGGATTAGTATTGACCATCTGGCAAGGTACACAATGCTTGACTACTAAGCCAGCTATCTCTGGCAACCTCAGAATATGGTAAGGAGACGTCTGTAGCAGTTTTTGTAGATGTTTGGCTCCCAGATGGGTTAGGCGGTGTATTTGTTGAACGTACTGTAGTCCCTTTGCTTGAGGTAGAATCTCTTTTCCCTCTGAGGTAAAACAGGCCCCCTCTGGAGTTTCAGAGAACTGGCCCAACTTTCTGACTTCTTGCCAGTCACTTGGGGTATATCGTTGCTCACTTTTTTGGTTCTTTGGTTTTTCAATTATGGGCAGAAGGTTGACCCCCTGGGCAGCCTGCTTGGCCGCTTGGTCAGCCATCTGGTTTCCTTTTGAGATAAAATCTTTGGCTTTTTGGTGGCCAGGGTAATGTATAATGGCCAGTCTTTTGGGTAGATGTAGGGCTTCTAGCAAACTTAGAATTTTTTTTTTTGTTTTTAATTTCTTTCCCTGCTGAGGTAAGTAGCCCTCTCTGTTTGTAGATGGCCCCATGTATGTGTGCAGTAGCAAAAGCATACCTGCTGTCCGTGTAGATGTTCATAGACTTTCCTTCAGCTAGTCGTAAGGCCTGTGTGAGGGCCATGAGCTCAGCTTTTTGTGCTGAAGTTCCTTCTGGCAGACTGCTGGCCCAGACTGTTTGTGTTCCGTCTACTATCGCCGCCCCAGCCATCCTCTTACCTTCTACAATGTAATTGTTTCCATCTGTGAACCAGGTTAATGTTCCTCTGGTCAGTGGGACATCTGTAAGATTCTTTCGGATCCCAGTTTCCTCAATCAGCAGTTGATGACAGTCATGAGTCACTGTCTCATCAGTTTCTTCAGGCAGAAGGGTAGCGGGGTTGAGGATGGCAGGAGAGGCAAACGTTATCCTGTCGGTGAGGAGCAGGCTCTACCGGGGATGAGTATAATCGATACTCATCATCTAGCTGGAGGGTCAACACGGTGATGGGTCGACCTCCAGCAGACACTTCTGGTTTTTCTGATTTGAAAGAAATTTGAACACCCATCTTGGTTAATAAGTCCCTTCCAAGGAGGGGCGCTGGACATTCAGGAATGACTAAGAATGAGTGGGTTACCCGTCCCACTCCCAGGTCAACGGTTCTTCGGGTAGTCCATGAATATTGCCGTTGTCCAGTAGCACCCAGAACCCAGGATTTTTTATCTTTTAGCCCTCCCATTGGTTCCAAAAGCACTGAATGTTCAGCGCCAGTGTCCACGAGGAATCTGACTGGCTTCCCCTCCACCTTCAGAGTTACCCTGGGCTCGGGGAGGGGCTCTGAGCCCTGTCTTCCATAGATTTCATCTTCTCCAAGGGTTAGGACCCTAGGTCTTTTGCTGTTCTTCTTAGGGCAGTCTCTTGCCCAGTGTCCTTTCTCCTTGCAATAGGCACATTGATCTCTATCAAGTTGGGTCCTGTTGCCCAGGTTCCCTATCTGCCTAGGGCCTGTTCTAAACTTGTGAAAATTTCTCTTCCTTTTTCCTTTTTCTCTACCACTGTGGCCAGGATCCTGGTCAGATTTTTCTCTTGTCGTCTATTGCGCCTATCCTTTCTTTTTTCTCTTTCTCATGTCTCTCTTTACGTTCTTCTCTCTCTCTTTCTCTCCTTTGCTCCTTTTTCTCTTCTGTCTCCCTTTTGTAATATACCTTTTCTGCCTCTTTTACTAAATCACGTAGCTCAACTTCCTGTAATCCCTCCAATCTCTAAAGTTTCCTTCTGATATCAGGAGCTGACTGTCCTATGAAAGCTAATGTTACTGAGCCTTTTTGAATCTCAGAGGTGGGGTCAAAGGGTGTGAACCTCCTAAATGCTTTCATGAGCCTCTCAAGAAACATTGAGGGAGACTCCGTTGGCCCCTGCATCACCTCTCTTACCTTGGCCAAATTGGTGGGCCTTCTGGAGGCACCTCGGAGACCCGCCACCAGAGCCTGGCGATAGATTTTTAAGCTCTCCCTACCTTCAGCCGTATTGTGGTCCCAAACAGGGTGAGTCAGAGGGAACCCCATGTCTATCTCATGCTGCAGCTGCGTGGGCCACCCGTTGGCCCCAGGGACATTTTTTTGGCCTCTATTAAAATTCTCTCTCGTTCCTCGGTTGTGAAGAGAGTCTGCAACAGCTGTTGGCAATCATCCCAGGTGGGCTGATGAGAAAACATAAGAGATTCTATCAGCCTCGTGAAGCGTTGGGGTTCCTCTGAAAAAAAGGGGGATGGTTAGCTTTCCAGTTATAAAGATCTGCAGAGGAAAAAGGCCAATATTGGAGGGGTTGTAGTTGGCCCCCCAGCATGGGAGGATCTGCCTCGTGTAGCGGCAGTGTTACAATTCCATTTGCTCCCTCTGGGGTAGCATCTCTCCGGCTCTGCGTCCTTGCAGTTGGCCCTCCCATTTCTAGGAGCTCGGGAGGGGCAGGCTGAGTCTCCGGCCAAGCCCGGACAAGCTTGGGGGCGGAGGCTCTGGGAGGAAGGGGGGCGGAGGCTTGGGAAGGGTGGAGGGCGGAGTTTCAGGAGGGGCAAGGGGCGGAGCAGTCACGCCGGAGCGTGGAGCTTCGGGAGGGGCGAGAGGCGGAGGCATGGGAGGGGCAAGAGGCGGAGGTGTGGGAAGGGTGGAGGGCGGAACTTCGGGAGGGGCGAGAGGCGGAGCAGTCACGCCAGAGCGTGGAGCTTCGGGAGGGGCAAGAAGCCCTCTCTCAGCTCCCGGGACTAGATAAGGGGGGGGAGGGGCAGGCTGAGTCTCCGGCCAAGCCGGAGGAGGTTCCTCGATCTCAGGGTAGATGCGAGGGGGAGGAGAGGGTTGTTTTTTTTTTTTTTTTTTTGCATTCTCAAGACTCAGGACTCTGGAGCTTGAGTTCCTGGGTTTATTCAGCCACGGCCTGACCCACGGCGGGGGGTTGTCCATCAAATCCTTCCAGGTGAGGATATAAGCCTCTTGGTTGGGACGGGAGCCTGGTCCACTCTGAAAAAAAATATCTTTAACGGCCAGAATAGTCTCAAAATTAAAGGTTCCTTCTGGTGGCCATCCGACCTCATAAGTTGGCCACTCAGAGGCACAAAACGTTTGCCAGGGTCTCCTTCTAACCTCAACTGACAAATTATGGGCCCTAGTTTTAACTTCAGTCCAGTGGTCAAGAGTCAAGCTAAGGGGCGTCGTCACCGTCTGTCCCATCTTAGAACTATAGACAAAGACACAAAGAACAACAACAACAACACACACAACTGAGACCAACAAATCCAGATACCAGCGACCCGTCCGCGTCATCCACAAGCAGGCAAAAGAATCGGACGGCCGCGGAGGAGGAAGCCTCCGCTCTAATAACAGCACCCGGTCTTCTGACTGGGTATAAGAGACTGCCAGGCGTCCCTGGGTCTCCTCACCTCCCAGGGCGTCCCCCAGGGTGGCAGCCTGTGATCCTCCTAGCACGTCTGCTGATCACGGTCCTCTGGTCCTTTACGGCCCTAGAGGACGGCTGCAAATCAGACTGAGCCAAAAGCGCGCGTCCCAGAAATCAGATGCTCAGAACACAAACACCGGCCGGCACAAAGCGCGCGTCCCAGAAACCAGATACTCAGAACACAAACACCGGCCGGCACACACTCACTCCAGAAGGGGCCCCCTTACCTCCAAGTCGGTTCTCGGGTGTGTGTGGGGGCCTTTACATCCCGGACGAGCCCCCAATGTAGGAAAAAACCCCCACAGGGGGTCCCCACGCTCTGCCCGGATAAGGCGACACCCCAAATCACTCACTCACGAGAAGCGGTCTTGATGCAAACTGCAAGAGGATTTTATTCCAAGCGCGCTGGGGCCCACAGTCGTACACCGCACAGGGGTAGAGGACTGCAGAGCCCTGAATGCAGGAACAGGACAGTTTTTATAGGGTTTCTAACAAAGCCTGTGCCTTAGACCAATCATTTTCTAATATTAGGAGCCCCGCAGGGTGTTAGCCAGTCAGTTGGTGCCACCCCATAGTTTCTAAGCCAATTAGTTTATGACCTTGGTGGTCAGCGTTTGCGCAGGTCCTTGGGTGGGAGTAGCAGAGTGTGGTATCAGTCTCCTGTGACCTTGGAGGTCAGCACTTGTGCAATTCCTTAGGTGGGGGTAACAGAGTATGGTATCAGCCTCCTATGACCTTGGTGGTCTGAGGCAGGCTGCTACAGCCTATGGTGCGAGTTACTAAGGCTTACAGTGTAGGCTACTAAGGCTTACAGTGTGGGCTATTAAGGCTTATGGTGCAGGCTATTTACAGAAACCAAATAAGTGGTTCACTTCATTACTCATTTCCCATCCTTGAGGGCTATCTCATGCCCTTTTACCTAGTTTTATATTAGGAGTGGGCTCTGATACAATGAGAAGAGGGATTCTTTACTTGCTTCTGACAGAGAGTAAAACCTGGAGTTTGAGGTATGCAGGTGGCCCGCTTAAGCTCCCTTTGGAGCGTGATAGTATTTCTGAGCTTCTGAATTCTTGGGCCTTTCAAGGCCAGAATATAGCATTCTCTGTCCTCCTGTATTGCTCTTCTGTGTTGTTGCCTTGAGATGGAACCGCTCGATGAACGTAGAGTTGTGTATTTATTTATTTATTTGAGAGGCAGAAAAGAGAACTCTAAATGCATGTGCAAACTTGTGCATCAGGCTTACGTGAGTCCAGAGGAATTGAACCTGGGTCCTTTGACTTTTTAGGCAAGTGCCTTAACTGCTAAGCCATTTCTCCAGACCCAAGCATAATTTTTAAAAAATTTTTTATTAGCATTTTCCATGATTATAAAAAAAATCCCATGGTAATTCCCTCCCCCCACCCCACTTTCCCCTTTGAAATTCCATTCTCCATCATATTACCTCCCCATCACAATCATTGTACTTACATATATACAATATCAGCCTATTAAGTACCATCCTCCCTTCCTTTCTCTTCCCTTTATGTCTCCTTTTTAACTTACTGGACTCTAGTACTAAGTATTTTCCTTCTCACGCAGAAGCCCAATCATCTGTAGCTAGGATCCACATATGAGAGAGAACATGTGGCTCTTGGCTTTCAGGGCCTGGGTTACCTCACTTAGTATAATCCTTTCCAGGCCCATCCATTTTACTGCAAATTTCATAACTTCATTTTTCTTTACTGCTGAGTAGAACTCCATTGTATAGATGTGCCACATCTTCATTATCCACTCATCAGTTGAGGGACATCTAGGCTGGTTCCATTTCCCTGCTATTATATATTGAGCAGCAATAAACATGGTTGAGCACATACTTCTAAGGAAATGAGATGAGTCTTTAGGATATATGCCTAGGAGTGCTATAGCTGGGTCATATGGTAGATCAAACTTTAGCTGTTTTAGGAACCTCCACACTGATTTCCACAATGGCTGGACCAGATTGCATTCTCACCAACAGTGTAGAAGGGTTCCTCTTTTTCCACATCCCCACCAACATTTATGATCATTTGTTTTCATGATGGGGGCCAATCTGACAGGAGTGAGATGGAATCTCAATGTAGTTTTAATCTGCATTTCCCTGATGACTAGTGACGTAGAACATTTTTTTAGATGCTTATATGCCATTCCTATTTCTTCCTTTGAGAATGCTCTATTTAGCTCCATAGTCCATTTTTTGATTGGCTTGTTTGATTCCTTATTATTTAACTTTTTGAGTTCTTTGTATATCCTAGATATTAATCCTCTATCAGATATATAGCTGGCGAAGATTTTTTCTCATACTGTAGGTTGCCTCTTTGCTTTTATCACTGTGTCCTTTGCAGTGCAAAATATTTGTAATTTCATGAGGTCCCAGTGATTAATCTGTGGTTTTATTGCCTGAGCAATTGGGGTTGTATTCAGAAAGTCTTTGCCAAGTCCAATATGTTGAATGGTTTCCCCTACTTTTTCCTCTAGCACTTTCAGAGTTTCAGGTCTGATGTTAAGTTCTTTAATCCATTTAGACTTAATTCTTGTGCATGGTGAGAGAGAAGAATCTATTTTCATTCTTCTGCAGATATATATCCAGTTTTCCCAACACCATTTGCTGAAGAGGCAGTCTTTTCTCCAATGAGTACTTTTGGCATTTTTATTGTATATCAGGTGGCTGTAGCTACTTGGGCTTACATCTGGGTCCTCTATTCTGTTCCACTGATCTACATGTCTGTTTTTGTGCCAGTACCATGCTGTTTTTGTTACTATGGCTCTATAGTATAGGTTAAAATCAGGTATGGTGATACCACCAGCCTTATTTTTGTTGCTCAGTATTATTTTAGATATTCGAGGTTTTTTGTGATTCCAAATGAATTTTTGGATTGTTTTTTCTATTTCCATGAAGAATGCCTTTGGAATTTTGATAGGGATTGCATTAAATGTGTAGATTGGTTTTGGTAGGATTGCCATTTTCACAATATTGATTCTTCCAATCCAGGAACAGGGGATGTTTCTCCACTTTCTAGTGTCTTCTGCAATTTCTTGCTTGAGTGTTTTAAAGTTCTCATTGTAGACATTCTTTACTTCCTTGGTTAGGTTTATTCCAAGGTACTTTATGTATTTATTTTTGATGCAATTGTGAATGGGAGTGATTCTCTGATTTCATCCTCTGTGTGTTTGCTGTTAGCATATATGAAGGCTACTGATTTCTATATATTTATTTTGTTTCCTGCTACATGACTGTAGGTTTTGATCAGCTCTAACAGTTTGCTAGTACAGTCTTTAGGGTCCTTTATGTATAGAATCATGACATCTGCAAATAATGATAACTTGATCTCTTCCTTTCCAATTTGTATCCCTTTTATGTTTGTCTCTTGCCTTTTAACACTTCCAGAACTATATTAAATAAAAGTGGGGACAGTGGACACTCTTGTCTTGTTCCTGATTTTAGTGGAAAAGCTTCCAGTTTTTCCCCATTTAGTAATATGTTGGCTGCAGGCTTGTCATAAATAATAGCTTTTATTATATTGAGATATGTTCCATCTATTCCCAGTCTCTGTAGGACTTTTATCATGAAAGGATGTTGGATTTTGTCAAATGCTTTCTCTGCATCTAATGAGATGATCGTGTGATTTTTGTCCTTCAACCCATTTATATAATGTATTACATTTATGGATTTGCATATATTGAACCATCCCTGCATCTCTGCGATAAAGTCTACTTGGTCAGGGTGAATGATCTTTTTGATATACTCTTGTATTCTGTTTGCCAATATTTTGTTGAGAATTTTTACATCTATGTTCATGAGGGAGATTGGTCTGTAATTTTCTTTTGTGGTTCTATCTTTGCCTGGTTTTGGTAACAGGGTGATGCTGGCCTCATAGAAGGCGTTTGGTAGAATTCCTTCTTTTTATATTTCCTGGAAAAGCTTAAAAAGCAATGGTGTTAGTTCTTCCTTAAACATCTGGTAATATTCAGCAGTGAATCCATCTGGGCCTGGGCTTTTTTTAGTTGGGAGATTATTGATAACTGTTTGGATCTCCATGTTTGTAATAGGTCTATTTAAGTGATTAATCTCATTTTGACTTAATTTAGGTAGGTCATATAAATCAAGGAAATCTTCCATTTCTTTCAGATTTTCATACTTTGGGAGGTATATGCTTTTATAGTATGTCCCTATGATTTTTTGAATTTCTCTGGAATCTGTTGTGATGTTACTTTGTTCATCTCTGATTTTATTAATTTCTGTCTCTTCTCTCTTTCTTTTGGTCAGATTTTCTAAGAGTTTAACAATCTTGTTTATCCTTTCAAAGAACCAACTCTTTGTTTCATTAATGCTTTGGATTGTTTTTTTGTTTCTATTTCATGAATATCTGCCCTAATCTGTATTATTTCTTCCCACCTACTGCTTTTTGGTGTGCCTTGTTCTTCTTTTTCCAAGGCATTAAGGTGAAGCATTAGGTTGTTTACTTGTGACCTTTCTAGTTTCTTAATATAGGCACTTAAGGGTATAAATTTACCTCTTAGAACTGCCTTCATTGTGTCCCAGAGATTTTGATATGTTGTGTTCTCATTATTGTTTGTCTCTATAATTTTTTTGATTTCCTTCTTGATTTCTTCCTTGACCCATTCATCATTTAGTAGTGTATTGTTTAGTTTCCATGATTTTGTGTATGCTCTATAGCCTTTTGCTACTGATTTGTAGTTTAATTCCATTGTGGGCAGAAAAAATGCAAGGAATTATTTCAATTTTCCTGAATTTGTTAAGTTTTGCTTTGTGTCCTAATATATGATCTATTTTAGAGAATGTTCCATGTGCTGCTGAAAAGAATGTATATTCGGCAGCCTTTGGATGAAATGTCCTGTAGATATCAGTAAGGTCCATTCCTTCTATGACCTCATTTAGTCCAGATGCCTGTCTGTTTATTTTTTCCTGAGATGACATGTCAATTGATGAGAGTGGGGTGTTGAAGTCACTCAGTACCACTGTGTTTGGTGTTATCTGTGACCTTAGTTCTAATAGTCTTTGTTTGATGAATTTTGGAGCCACCATGTTAGCTGCATATATGTTTAGGATTGTAATGTCCTTCTGCTGGAGTGTGCCCTTAATCAATATAAAGTGTCCTTCCTTATCTTTCTTGACTAACGTTGGACTAAAGTCTACCTTGTCAGATATTAGAATAGCAACCCCTGCTTGTTTTCTAGGCCCATTTGCTTGAAACACCGTCTTCCAACCTTTCAACCTAAGATAATGTCTATCCTTTGTAGAAAGGTGGGTTTCTTGGAGACAACAAATTGTAGGATTCTGCTTTTTTTTTTCTTTTCTACAGAGGTGCTCCTAGGGTTTGAGTTTCCCTCCTATGGGAGTATTCACGTAGGCTGAGTGGAATAAAATACCAAGCATTATTTCTTATAGACAACTTCCGTATTTATAGACCATAGACCATGTAAATTCCCTCCTCTCCATCACTTTCCTCTTTACACACCTACTTTCCATAATATGTCTCCCTCTTAATTCGTCTCTCTTTTATTTTGATGTCATCATCTTTTCCTCCTATTTTTTTTAAAAATTTTATTCATTAGTTTTGTACTCAGCGAATACAGTCAGTTTGGTACCCTTATTAGTCTCATCCGTGACATACCCCTCCCCTTGGCCCCTCCTTGTTAAAGTATATGGGTTATGCATTCTGGAGTTAGCCCACAATTATGGGTAGGATAAATGTCTCTGCATATCATGACCCAACATGTGGTTCTGACATTCTTTCTGCTCCCTATTCTGCAAAATTTCCCTGAGCCATATTGAGTTCATTTTTGGTGTGCTTCAGTGATGAGGTGTCTTTTCCTCTTATTTTGAGGGTTTTGTGTAAGTAGTACCAGGCATTGTGATGTCATGGATATCCAGGCCATTTTGTGTCAGTGAGATTGCATTGTACACAGTCGTAGTCTTCCTTTGGTGAGTTGCTGTATTTTTAGCCATACTCATTGATCACAAAGCACCAAAGCTTCTGCCATCTTGATCACCGAATCACAACCCCTAGGCCTGTGGTTACAGGCATACATAGCCATGTCTTTTTTTTTTTTCCCCATTTTGGGACTCTGAGACTGAACTCAGGCCCTCATAGTTGCATTAAGCATCCTTATCCTCAAGCCATCTCCCCAAGCCTGGTGTCTGTCATTTTTCTTCTTTTTATTTTTTAAAGAAGTTAATATTTTATTTATTTATTATGTGAAGCAGAGAGCGACAGAGAAAGATGCAGAAAGAGTGAAAGAGCATGTGTGTGCCAGGGCCTCTAGCCACTGCAAATGAACTGCATTCACACACACCGAAAAAAAAAGAAAATCTGGGCATGGTGGTGTATCGAGGCCAGCCTGAGAAACTACATAGTGAATTGGAGGTTAGCCTGGGCTACAGTGAGACCCTACCGTGAAAAACCAAAAAAAGAAAAAAAAATTCAACCAAAAAACACTGGCACTTCAAAAAAGTCATTTATTTATTTATATTATTGGATGTGGACATATTTTGTATGTAAACATCACATTTTGGTATCATCCTTTCCCTCCTCCTTGCCCCTTTTCTGAATAGGTCTTCATCTTTGGGTCAACCCGATGGGGATTATGGGTTATGCATTGTGGTTGGTGGCGGGGGGGGAGGGGAGAAGCAATGTCTCTGGGCAAAATGTCCTAACTTATGGCTCTAACAATCTTTCTACACTCTCTTCGCAAAATTCCCTGAGCCATATTGGGAGCATTTTAAGTCTACTCCAGTGATGGGCACTCTAAGAGCATCTGGATCTCTGGTTTGGTAGGTGTTGAATGTCCTCAGTATCTTTCTCCATCACCCTTGTGCTGATGTCAGCTTAACTAAGAAAGCAGCACTCTTGCTCATTTCCCCCATTCCTCTGAGTTTTCAGCTAGGGCCAGGGTGGAGTGCGCTGGATCATTTATCTCCTCAAGTCTAGTTCTCATCTGAAAAAGAGAAGCATTAGAACCTGGGCCTTGGAAGGTGTCATCGAGATGTTACTTAGTACTCCAGTCACTTCCTTCCAGCACTTTGACACATTCTGAGTCATCCCAAGGTCACTGCCATCTGAAAAGAGAAGATTCTCTACCCAAAGTGAGAGTAGCATTAATATAAAGGTATAATTAAGAGAAGTGCTTACTGTGCAGTTTGATTAGCATAGTATATACATTTTTCCAGACATCAGCAGATGTTATACCCCTAGGACTCATGACTAACCCTGTTTTAAGTTTTCAGTATCAAGGATATATTCCACCCCCCCATGGAGTGGGCCTCCAGTCCAATTGGAGGGCAGTTGGATTCCACCATAACAGACGTGCCACTATTGCACCCGTTGGCTCATTTGGCCTGGCTGGCCAATTATAAGGCTTGCAGTGTCCACTGTTGAGTATCTCCACTGGTGGTATCTCTTTCTCCCATTGAACTACATATAGAATGGCTTCTTCCAGCTTTCTGTCAGCTGGTCTACATGGGGGAGGTTATCAGCTCAGTTCCAGCAGGATTTCTCAGTGGCCTTGCAGACCAAGTATGTGGAATCTTCAGCAATAGGGTCTTACCATCTATTCCTGGTGGGAAACCAAGGGCGTCGGCAATGGCCTATAATGTTTTGGGGGCATCAGGGACTTTCCTGGCCAACAACTGACTGGAAATATCCCATCCCTGGTGCTGAAAATTTTCTAACAACGATCTATCACTCCTGAGTGTTCCATTGTTGGAAACTGGAGGATTCCACATGATTTGTTTGCATCCTCTTAGACTTTGATTATCCCTCCCTCCACCTTTCCTTTATTCAGTCTCTTCCCCTGACCTCACTTTGGGGCTTTCACTCCCATTAATCTATTTTTCTATTTACATATATACATTAAGTACCCTCCTCCCTTCCTTCCTCTTCCCTTTTTGTCTCCTTTTTAATTTACTGGCCTGAGTGTTTTCCTTCTCACACAGAAGCCCAATCATCTGTAGCTAGGATCCACATATGAGGGAGAACATGCGGCGCTTGGCTTTCTGGGCCTGGGTTACCTCACTTAGTGTAATCCTTTCCAGATCCATCCATTTACCTGCAAATTTCATAACTTCATTTTTCTTTACCTCTGAGTAGAACTCCATTTTATAAATGTGCCACATCTTCATTATCCACTCATCAGTTGAGGGACATCTAGGCTGGTTCCATTTCCCGGCTATTCTAAATTGAGCAGCAATAAACATGGTTGAGCACATACTTCTAAGGAAATGAGATGAGTCCTTAGGATATATGTCTAGGAGTGCTATAGCTGGGTCATATGGTAGATCAATCTTTAGCTGTCTTTGGAACCTCCACACTGATTTCCACAGTGGCTGGACCAGATTGCATTCCCACCAACAGTGTAGAAGGGTTCCTCTTTTTCCACAACCCTGCCATCATTTATGATCATTTGTTTTCATTATGATAGCCAATCTGACAGGAGTGAGATGGAATCTCAGTGTAGTTTTAATCTGCATTTCCCTGATGACTAGGGATGTAGAACATTTTTTTTAGATGCTTATACGCCATCTCTATTTCTTCTTTTGAGAACTCTTTATTTACCTCCATAGCCCATGGTTAATTGGCTTGTTTGATTCCTTATTACTTAGCTTTTTGAGTTCTTTGTATATCCTAGATATTAATCCTTTATCAGATATTTTTGATAAGCCCTCCCTCCACCTTTTCTTTACTCAGTCTCTTCCCCTGACCTCACTTTGGGCCTTTTCACCCAAAGTGACTGGCAAAGATTTTTTCCCATTCTGTAGGTTGCCTCTTTGCTTTATTTATTTATTTATTTTTTAATATTTTTTTGTTCATTTTATATTTATTTATTTGAGAGTGACAGACACAGAGAGAAAGACAGATAGAGGGAGAGAGAGAGAATGGGCGCGCCAAGGCTTCCAGCCTCTGCAAACGAACTCCAGACGCGTGCGCCCCCTTGTGCATCTGGCTAACGTGGGACCTGGGGAACCGAGCCTCGAACCGGGGTCCATAGGCTTCACAGGCGAGCGCTTAACCACTAAGCCATCTCTCCAGCCCTACCTCTTTGCTTTATTCACAGTGTACTTTGCAGTACAAAATATTTGTAATTCCATGAGGTCCCAGTGGTTAATCTGTGGTTTTATTGCCTGAGCAATTGGAGTTATATTCAGAAAGTCTTTGCCAAGACCAATATGTTGAAGGGTTTCCCCTACTTTTTCTTCTAGCAGTTTCAGAGTTTCAGGTCTAATGTTAAGGTCTTTAGTCCATTTGGATTTAGTTCTTGTGCATGGAGAGAGAGAGAAGAATCTATTTTCATTCTTCAACAGGTACATATGCAGTTTTCCCAACACCATTTGCTGAAGAGGCTGTCTTTTCTCCAATGAATATTTTTGACATTTTTATCAAATATCCGGTGGCTATGGCTACCTGGACTTATATCTGGGTCCTCTATTCTGTTCCATTGATCTACATGCTTGTTTTTGTGCCAGTACCATGCTGTTTTTGTTACTATAGCTCTGTAGTATAGGTTAAAATCAGGTATGGTGATATCTCCCACCTTGTTTTTGTTTTTCAGTGTTATTTTAGATATTTGAGGTTTTTTGTGATTCTAAGTGAATTTTTGGATTGTTTTTTTCTGTTTCTCTGAAGAATGCCTCTGGAATTTTGATGGGGATTGCATTAAATGTGTAGATTGCTTTTGGTAGGATTGCCATTTTCACAATATTGATTCTTCCAATCCAGAAACAAGGGATGTTTTTATATTTCTTAGTGTCTTCTGCAACTTTTAGCTTGAGTGTTTTATAGTTTTCATTGTAGAGATCCTTTACTTCCTTGGTTAGGTTTATTCCAAGGTACTTTATTTTCTTTGATGCAATTGTGAATGGGAGTGATTCTCTGATTTCATCCTCTGTGTTTTTGTTGTTAGCATATAGGAATGCTACTGATTTCTGTATATATAATTTGTATCCTGCTACATGGCTTTAGGTTTTCACCAGCTCTAACAGTTTGCTAGTAGAGTCTTTAGGGTCCTTTGTATATAGAATCATGTCATCTGCAAATAATGATAACTTGATCTCTTCCTTCCCAATTTGTATCCCTTTTCTGTGTGTCTCTTGCCTTATTGCTATGGCTAAGACATCCAGTACTATATTAAATAAAAGTGGGGACAGTGGACACCCTTGTCTTGTTCCTGATTTGAGTGGGAAAGCTTCCAGTTTTTCCCCATTTAGTAATATGTTGGCTGTAGGCTTATCATAAATAGCTTTTATTATATTGAGGTATGTTCTTTCTCTTCCTAGTCTCCGTAGGACTTTTATCATGAAGGGATGTTGGATTTTGTCAAATGCTTTCTCCGCATCTAATGAGATGATCATATGATTTCAGTCCATTTATATAATGTATTATATCTATTGATTTGTGTATGTTGAACCATCCCTGTATCTCTGGGATAAAGCCTACTTGGTCAGGGTGAATGATTTTTCTGATATATTCTTGTATTCTGTTTGCCAACATGTTGTTGAGAATTTTTCTGTCTATGTACATGAGAGAGATTGGTGTCTAACTCTCTTTTTTTGTTCTATCATGGTGATGCTGGCTTCATAGAAGGAAGTTGATGGGATTCCTTCCTTTTCTATTTTAAGGATTACTTTAAGAAGCAATGGCGTTAGTTCTTTCCTGGAGGTCTGGTAAAAGTCGGCAGTGAATCCATTTGGGCCTTGACAGTTTTTAGTTGGGAGTGTTTTTTTTTTTTTGAGGTAGGGTCTCACTCTAGTTCAGGCTGACCTGGAATTCTCTATGGAGTCTCAGGGTGGCCTCGAACTCATGGCGATCCTCCTACCTCTGTCTCCCGAGTGCTGGGATTAAAGGCGTGTGTCACCACGCCCGGCTTGGGAGATTTTTGATAAGTACTTGGATCTCCATGCTTGTTATAGGTCTAATTAAGTGATTAATCTCATCTTGAATTAATTTAGGTAGGTCATGTAAATGAAGGAAATCATCCACTTCTTTCAGATTTTCCTACTTTGTGGAGTATATGTTTTTATAGTATGTCTTTATGATTTTTTGAATTTCTCTGGCATCTGTTGTGATGTTACCTTTTTCATCTCTAATTTTATTAATTTGTGTCTCTTCTCTCTTTTCATCAGATTTGCTAAGGGTTTATCAATCTTGTTTATCCTTTCAAAGAACCAACTCTTTGTTTCATTGATTCTTTGGATTGTTTTTTTGTCTTTTGTTTCTCTTTCATTAATTTCTGCCCTAATCTTTATTATTTCTCCCCCTCTACTGAGTTTTGGTTTGCCTTGTTCTTCTTTTTCAAGGCTTTAAGGTGAAGCTTTAGGTCATTTACTTGTGACCTTTCTAATTTCATTTTTTTTTAAAAAAATGTTTATTTTTATTTATTTACTTGAAAGCGACAAGGAGAAAGAGAGAGAGCGAGCGAGAGAGAGAGGGAGAGAGAAAAAGAGAGAGAGAGAGAATGGGCATGCCAGGGCCTCCAGCCACTACAAATGAACTCCAGACGCATGCGCCCCCTTGTGCATCTGGCATATGTGGGTCTTGGGGAATCGAACCTTGAACTGGGGTCCTTAGCCTTCACAGGCAAGCACTTAAACACTAACCCATCTCTCCAGCCCTCTAATTTCTTAATATAGGCACTTAAAGCTGTAAATTTATGTCTTACGACTGCCTTCATTGTGTCCCAGAGATTTTGGTATGTTGTGTTCTCATTATCATTTGACTCTATAAATTTTTTGATTTCCTTCTTGATTTTTTTTCATTGACCCAATCATCATTTAGTAGTGTTTTGTTTAATTTCCATGATTTTGTGTATGCTTTATAGCCTTTCTTTTATCCATTTGTAGTTTGATTCCATTGTGGTCAGATAGAATGCAAGGAATTATTTCAACTTTCCTGTATTTGTTAACATTTGCTTTGTGTCCTAGTATATGGTCTATTTTAGAGAATGTTCCATGTATTGCTGAAAAGAATGTATATTCCTCAGCATTTGGATGAAATGTCCTGTAGATATCAGTAAGGTCCATTCCTTATTTGACATCATTTAGTCCAGATGCCTCTCTATTTTTTCCCGGGATGACCTGTCAAATTATATGACAGTGGGGTGTTGAAGTCACCCAGTACCACTGTGTTTGGTGTTATCTGTGACCTTAGTTCTAATAGCGTTTGTTTGATGACTTTGGGAGCCCCCATGTCAGGTGAAGATATGTTTAGGATTGAAATGTCCTCCTGTTGGAGGGTGCCTTTAATCAATATAAAGTGACCTTCCTTAAGTTTCTTAACTAATGTTGGACTGAAGTCTACCTTATCAGATATTAGGATAGCAACCCCTGCTTGTTTTCAAGATCCATTTGCTTGAAACACTGTTTTCCAACTTTTCACCCTAAGATAGTGTCCATGATTTCTAGAAAGGTGGGTTTCTTGGAGGGAACAAATTGAAGGATCCTGCTTTATAACCCAGTCTGCGAACCTATGCCTTTTGGTTGGGGCATTGAGGCCGTTGACATTAAGAGATAATCTTGAAAGGTGTGTATTCATTTTTGCCATTTTTTGTAGTTCTTCCCCTTTTACCTTTGCTCTCTTGTATTAACTAGTATTTGAGTATTGTTTGTTTTTCCCCAGTTCCTTATATGTGTGCTTTTCTTTTTCTTTAGCATGGAGGATTCTTTCAAGTATTTTCTGTAGAGTTGGTTCTGTCTTCAAATACTCCTTTAGCTTGCTTTTTTCATGGCATGACCTTATTTCTCCATTTATTTGAATGTATAGTTTTGCAGAATAAAGTGACCTTTGTTGACAGTTGTTATCTTTCAGGACTTGGAATACTCAAGCCCTTCTGGCTTTTAAAGTTTGTGTTGAGTAATCTACTGTAATCCTGATAGGCTTGCCTTTGTAGGTAACTTGATTTTTTTCTCTGAGTGCTTTCAATAATTTTTTTTTTTTTTGGTTTATGTGTTTGGTAGTTTGATTATAATATGGCGAGGAGAGGTTCTTTCCAGGTTTTGTCTGGCTGGTGTTCTAAAGAATTCCTGTATCTGCATTGGCACCTCTTTCCCAATTTGGGGGAAGTTTTCTTCTATGATTTTGTTGAAGATGCCTACTATGCCTTTGGAGTGAAATTCTTCTCCTTCTACTATGCCCTGAGTTCTTATGTTTGATCTTTTCATAGTGTCCCAAATATCTTGAAATTCCCACTCATACTTTTCTATTAGTTTGTCTTTCTCTTTGCTGGACTGTATTAGATCTGCCACCTGGTCTTCTAGCTTAGGTATTCTGTCCTCTCCTTCATCCATTCTACTGGTGAGATTTTCTAGAAAGGTTTTATATCATTGACTGTGTTCTTCATTGCTAGTAATTCTGACTGGTTTTTCTTTATTATTTCTATTTCCTTATTTATGTCTAGTATTGACCTCTTTATTTCATTAAATTTGTGTCCTGTGTTTTCTTTGATTCCTTTGATTTCCTTTGTCATGCCTTTGATTTCTTCTTTGACTTCTTTGAACATATTTATAATCATTCTTTTGAAATCTTTCTCAGGCATTTCCTCTAACTCGTTATCAGTGGAGGTCATTTCTGATGCATTAATACTTTTTGGTGGATTTATATTGTCTTGATTTTTGGTGTTTCTTGTGTTATAATGTGTATATATTTTTGTATCCTGGATTATTTAATGATTGGATTTTCTAGTTAGCTGGGTATTATTAGATGCATCAACAATATGATGTTATATAAGTTCAGGTTAGGAGCTTAAGGCATTAAGTGTAACTCTCAAGACTCTCAGAGTATCTACACAAGTGACCCTAGGTGTTGGGTTTGCTTGCTATGAGAGTATTCAAGTAGGCTAAGAGGAACAAAACACAGGCAGATTCTAAAATTTAACTAAACAATGTACACTTTCAATGAAAAACAGCTCAGAGTATTTATCCAAGAATAGGTATTATGACATCCAGATCCTCTAACTGTCTAACTGTGGTGCCTCACCCACACCCTTAATCCTGACAAGGAGTTTAAGACTTCTGATCTGTTGAGGGTTCTAAGTCAGCTTGTGACCAGGTGAGACCCTTCCGTGGTGTAATCCCTATTACCTGTGCTCCTGCTTGGGTCCCGCTGTAGGTTCAAGTAGGCGTGGCCAGGTCCCTGGACCGCTGCTCTATTCGCTGGAGCTGGGCACAGGTGATGGGGGAGAAAGGGAGCCAGTGCTGCTCTAGTTCTCTTGCTGTTCCACGTGTTCTTCTCCCTTGTGATCTGCTCCCCCCTTGTTCACTGCCGCTGTCCCTTCACATTTCTTGATTTTGCAGAGAGCTCCTGTGTGAGTGGAAAATCTCCTCACCTGGCTTTTCCTGTGGCTCAAGCTGAGCCTGGCGGCTTTCTTGTGGTCTGCCGCTGCTGCTGTGGTAGGCGGACCTGCCAGAGCTGGTTCTGTTGGCCCTTGTGGGCCCTGGATGTTCTGAGTCTCTCCTTCTCTGCTGACCTTTCAATTTCCTATACACCTCACTTTTTAGTAAAAGTGTGTATTTTGCTGAGTTTTTTTTTTTTTGCTTTTTCCCCTCTAGTCTACTTTGGCGTAGTACCTGCGCTGCCATCTTAACCGGAGGTCTCATGGCCACTTTCCTAAGTGCCATAGGTTTATGGAAGCTCATTGAACTAATGCATGGTTGTTTCACTGTTCAGTGCATCGGTTAAATTTTTTCTAAGTTAACATTTGAATGTTGTATTTTTTAATTTCTTTGGAGATAAGGTCTTGCTATGAAACCTTAGCTGGCCAAGAGCTCATTACATGAAAGAGGTGGCCTCAAGCAGGTAGTGATCCTCTGCCTCTGCACTCTGAGTGCTATGATTGCAGGCCGGAGCCACAGTATCTGCGTAATGTTCAATATTAAAAAAATACATCAAGGACAAAAAAATGCTTGTGAGTCATTGATAAAATCAGTTTTATTTTATGGACTTAGGGAGGAGATATTGCCTGGGGATTGGGGGGTGTCTAATATCTAGGCACTCAGGCCTCTGACTTCTGGTTCTCTCTTACTTATTTACTTATTTATTTATTTGACAGAGAAAGAGGTATGTAGGGAGGGGGGGGAGGGAGTAAGGGAGAGGGAAGGAATGAATGGGTGCGCCAAGGCCTCTAGCCACTGTAAACAAACTCCAGATACATGGGCCCCCTTGTGCATCTGGCCAATGTGGGTCCTTGAGAATTGAACCTGGGTCCTTTGGCTTTGCAGGCAAACGCCTTGACGGCTAAGCCATCCCTCAAGCCCTTTTTTTTTTTTTTTTTTTTAAGCAGGCTTAATCCACTTTTATTTTTTTTCTGTATAAAACCCTTATGTGGTAGCCACAGCTGGAGCCTGGGTCCTCTGCACTGAGACTCTGGTGTGGGTTTTCACAAGATGGCCAGTGAATTCCTGGTAAGGAGACTTGGTGAACACAGTCTCTTTCCAGAGGTGAGGGGCCAAATAGCTGTAGGTCTTAGAGATGGCGTCAAAAGTGGCCTTAGCAACGTTGCCCAGGGTGGCAGTGCAGCCCCTGGCTGAAGTGTAGCAGTCATCAATACCAGCCATCAGCAGCAGCTTCTTGGGCTCGGGGGCAGAGACAATGCCAGTGCCCCTAGGGGCAGGGATAAGGCGCACCAGCACAGAACCACAGCGGCCTGTCACTTTACAGGGGACTGTGTGGGGCTTGCCGATCTTGTTCCCCCAGTAGCCTCTCTGGACAGGCACAGTGGAGAGCTTGGCCAAGATGATGGCCCCTCGGATGGCAGTGGCTACCTCCGTAGAGCACTTGACACCCAGGCCGACGTGACTGTTGTAGTCCCCAATGGCGACAAAAGCCTTGAACCTGGTACGCTGACCAGCGCGAGTCTGCTTTTGCACTGGCATGATCTTCAAAACCTCAGCCTTAAGGGACGCGCCCAAGAAGAAATCAATAATCTCAGACTCCTTGATGGGCAGGGAGAATAGATAGATCTCCTCCAGGGATTTGATCTTCATGTCTTTGACCAGGCGTCCCAGCTTAGTCATGGGGATCCACTCCTTGTCTTCGGCTTTGCCTCCAAGAGCCCCGCGGCCTGGCCCCGACCACGGCCACACCCACGACCTCGACCCCGGAGACCACTGCCTAAACCTCTAGGGAAGCCGGGCGGCCTCCCAGGCCCGGGCCCGGGTCCTCCGGGCCCTCCCGCTGCACCGGCGTCATCCGCCATTTGGTGTTTTCCCGAGGAAGAAGCTTTTTTTTACTTATTAATCAGAAAGTGTGTGTATATGTGTGGAAGGGGGTATCCAGCATGCACAAATGTGGGGACTTCTGTGAGTCAGCACCTCACTCCTATTTTTTCCGTCTGTCTCCATCCTCTTCTGGGCCATTTGAAAGCAGACACTTTTTCTTTTATCTCATGCAAACTTGGCAGCTTTTTAAAAAATCATTACCTATGAATCATTGGATCACATATGCTTAAAAGAGAGAAATTTGTACCTGTGAAATCCAACAAGCCTAGGACAAAGTATATTTGTTTCTTTTAAAGCCATTTTTAGTTTGGTCTTGCATTGTCTAAATTTAGACTACTTTTTCCAAGTTGCGTGGGTGGTAGCAGAGAGCAGTTGTGACCCCTTCGGTTATGAGTTAAAAGAGAAAATATGGGAATAAAGCTAAAAGTAGACCCTCAAGAGAGGTCCTTCTTGGAGGGACTTGTCCTAAATGGGACAAGGTAGGGTAAGAAGAAAAACCAGTGGTTGTTCTCTCCTTCTGCCTCTGCTACGAGACTTGGCCTATGCAGGATATAGTGAGAGTATATCTGGCTTTGGAATCCAGAATTTCAATATTAAAACACACTAAAAATTTAATAAAGAAATATTAATAAATATTAGAATGTTAGCAATAAACATTGTTATTACCAAATTATTGATATTCTTCATTGAATCTTATAAATTGGATACTTTATTTTATTGTTATTGATATTTAATTTCTTTACTTTTTGGTTTTTAATTAAATATTTATTTATTAGCAAGTGAGTGAGAGAGAGAGAGAGAAAGTCAGAGAAAGACAGACAGAGAGAGAGAATGAATGGGCTATTGCAAACAAACTCCAGATGCATGTGCCACCTTGTGCATGTGGCTTGTATGGTGTAGTCAACAGCTTTAGGTCACCGAGATGAACTTTCAAACCAGGCAGGTTATGGAGGAAGGGATATTTTCTGAAGCTTACAGATCTAGGGAAAGTTCCGTAATGGCAGAAGAAGCTGGCCTGCTTTTATAGGCCTAAGCAGAGAGAGAAAAGGCCACAAGCCAACAAATCCCCAAAGCCACACCATACACAAGAACACTTAGGAATTCCAGGTGGAATTTAGCACTTTGTATATCTTTTCAGACTGGAATTTCAAATCCACCACCACACCTTAGGGCTGGACCCTAAGATCTGACCAGTGATACTTCCTCCACCCAGGTGGCTGTAAACTTACAAAGCTTTAATAAAACTCCTGAATCTATTGGGAGACATTTATTCAAACTACCACATTTTGCTCCTGGCCCCCAATAGATTCATAACCATCTTACATTGTAAATTGTATTCAGTCCATATTTAAAGGCTTCTGAAGCTGGGCGTGGTGGCGCACGCCTTTAATCCCAGCACTCGGGAGGCAGAGGTAGGAGGATTGCCATGAGTTCGAGGCCACCCTGGATTCCGTAGTGAATTCCAGGTCAGCCTGGGCTAGAGTGAGACCCTACCTCAAAACCACCCCCCCAAAAAAAGGTTTCCACAGTCTTTACCAACTTTGGATAATCCCAAAGTCCCACATCTCCTATGAGATTTAAGATTGTCTCGTAGCTGTGAGTCCTATAAAATCAAGCAAGTTATATACTTTCAACATATAAAGGAGCAGAGTAAACATTTTAAACTGGTATAAGGCATAACAGAGATAGACTACAATAATGCAAACAACAACTACAAGCAAACATCAAACTTCTGCAGTTCAAATCCAATATCATAACCAGTGACTAGACAGTCTCTGGATTTTCTCATTTGTCCCTGAAGCTGGGCAGAGTAGCCAGAGAAACCTTCCATCCTAGGACAACAGTGTGTTCCATGGTAGCCCTTGTACAGTCATGGTATATCCAAAACATCCTTGAGTCTCTATGTAAACTGTGGTCTATTTTCCAAAGGCTCTTCCAGCCTATCAGGGCCATCATGACTTGCCTCATGCCACATGTAAGCAGTGACTCCTGGAACTGTATGTAATTCATGACTACACCATGTGTTTTTCATACTTCTGAAACCAATACCAGGTGTGAGGACACAGCCATATTCTTTTTTTTTTTTTGGTTTTTCAAGGTAGGGTCTCACTCTAGACTAGGCTGACCTGGAATTCACTATGGAGTCTCAGGGTGGCCTAGAACTTATGGCGATCCTCCTACCTCTGCCTTCTGAGTGCTGGGATTAAAGGCATGCGCCGCCACGCCCGGCTTGACACAGCCATATTCTTAATTCAGGGATGGAATGTATCATGAAGTTGGAAAACAGGTTTCTTCTCTCCAGTCAACTCTTTTCCAAAAGGTTGAATTTTTATCATAGTCTTTCCTGTCAGGCACCTTCTCCATTTTTTCCTAAGAGAAAGTGCATGTGCATGAAAGAGAGAATTGGTGTGCCGGGGTCTCAGCCACCGCAATCGAACTCCAGACTCAAGCACCACCTAGGGGGCATGTGCGTGTGACCTTTAATCTTGCACTTTAGATGTTAATGTGTTTGACAGTAGCAGCTTCAGTAACCTCAAACCAGTTTCAGTGCCCATATTTTTGTTAAGGTTTTTTTTTTTTTAATTTGTTTATTTGCAAGAAGAGAGAGACAGAGAGAGAATGGGCATTCCAGGGTCTCTGGCCATTGCAAATGAACTCCAGGTGCATGTGCCCTTTGTACATCTGGCATACGTGAGTCCTGGGGAATTGCACCAGGGTCCTTTGGCTTCATAGGCAAATGCCTTAACCACTGAGCCATTTCTCCAGCCCTCAGTGCCTGTAATTTTAACATGTTTGAGTTTTCTAATGTAAAATTTTAAATCCTTCAGTCCAATATCTTTAGCCATGCTTATCAGTTCGTTACAAATTTAACCTTGATCAACTTCTCTGGTCCTGAACAGAACATAGCCAGCCCTTATGCCCATAGCCCACTTTGAACAAAGTCCTCTGTAGTCTTTCCTTCTGGTTAGAATCTTTATAAGCCAAGCCTCCAAGTCCTATTTTCTCTGCACTTAGCATTTTCAACTCTCATCAGTCCATAATACTTGCCTTACCACTCCAGAAGGCATCTTCAGTTGTAAGCATTAAGTCTATGACCATTTCTCCAAAACACAAGTTATGAAAGACCAAAATCCACATAGTCAGATTCATCTTATCCCACATTCTGGTACTAATTTCTGCAGAAGACAGCCTTAGGAGACACAGTTATGGAGAAAGAGGTATTTATTGAAGCTTTAGAAGAAGTTCCATAAAGACAAAAGAAGCTGGCCCACTTTTATGTGTTCAAGCTAAGAAAGAAAATGACACAAGCCAAAAAAATGTGAAAGCCACACCATGCACAAACACACTTAGAAATTGCAGGAAGAACTCAACACTTTGTATATCTTTAGACTGAAATTTCAAATCCACCACCACACCTTAGGGCTGTACCCCAAGTTCCATCCAGTGACACCTCCTCAACCCAGGTGGATGGGAATCTAAAAAGCTTTAATAAAACTCTTAAATCTATTGGGGGACATTTATTGAAACTACCACATGTGGGTGCTGGGGAATTGAACCTGGGTCCTTAGGCTTTGCAGGCAAATGCTTTAACGACTAAGTCATCTCTCCAGCCCTTTTTAGAATTTTGTTTTTTTTAAGGTAAGATCTCACTCTAGACCAGGCTGAACCTGGAATTCACCTGGAGGTCTCAGGGTGACATTGAACTCATGGTTATCCTCCTACCTCTGCCTCCCAAGTGCTGAGATTAAGGGCGTGTGCCACCACTGGCCTATTTTTTTTTTAAATTAAGAACATGCTTTTTTTGAGGCAAGCTCAATAGACTGGCCAGTTTTTTATGTGAGAGAGGGAGAGAGAGAGGGAGAGAATTGGTGTGCCAGGGCTTCCAGCCACTCCACTTGAACCCCAGACATATGCATCCCCTTGTGTGCATGTGTGACATTGTGCATTTGCGTCACTGTGCATCTGGTTTATGTGGGACCTGGAGAATCGAGATGAGTCCGTAGGCTTCACAGGCAGGTGCCTTACCTGCTAAGCCATTTCTCCAGCCTAAGAATAAACTTTGTATGGTTACATCATGTGTTGGTACCACTTTTTCCCTCCTTTTTTCTCCCATTCTGCTGGGGGCCCTCCTCAGTAGGGTGTTGGTATTCCCCATGGGGTTATGAGTTTTGTGTTGTGGGAGCAGCAGTCAGTTATTGGGGTCAGGCAATGCCTCTGGGTAGGACATCGCAGCCTGTGGCTTTTCCAATCTTTCCTCCCCCTTTTCTACAAATTTTCTGAGCCTTGATGGGTGTGTTTTAAGTCTACTTCAGTGATGAGCTCTTAGGAGCCGCTGGATTTCTGCTTTGGTATGTGTTGTATATCCTCAGTGTATGTCTCCTTCAGCCTGGTGCTGATTATTAGGTTAACCATGAAAGAAGTACTCTTGCTCATCTCCCCAATTCCTCTGTGGTTTCACCTAGGTCTTTTCTGGAAAGTAAGGGGGTGGTTTAGCTCCTTGGGTCTAGCTAACTTCTGGAAAAGACAGATTCTTCAACAGAGAGTGAAGTTAGCATAGGTTAAGTAGGATAAGTGTTATTAATTTAAGGAGATTTTGATGGATGTACCCCTCATTTAGCTGAAGACTAATGAGAGCTTGACGTTAGAGAGCATAATCTTTGTCTCCATAGCATTCTGATTTGGTTCCCAGTTCCAGATATGGGTTTGTTTCCACTGAGCAGATCTCTTAGCCAATCAGAACACCATTGGTTACCCTCCAAGGATCATTTCATCTAAATTCATCAGGGATATGGGGTTATAATTTTCATTCCTTGTTGTATCTCTCTCTCTGGTTTTGGTATTAGGGTGATGCTAGCTTCATAAAAGGAGTTGGGGAGCATTCTTGTTCTCTGATTATATGAAACAGTTTGAGAAAAATTGGTTTCAGTTCTTCAGTGAAGGTTTGATGGAATCTGGCTGAGAAGCTATATGGTCTTAGACTTCTTTGGGGGGAGGCTTAAAATATTTTTTTTATTAACAACTTGATTGTGAACAATATTTCATGGTAACCCCCTCCCCCCTTTGAAACTCCACTCTCCATCATATCCCTTCCCCTCTCAATCAGTCTCTCTTGTATTTTGATGCCATAATCTTTTCCTCCTATTCTGATGGTCTTATGTAGGTAGTGTCAGGTACTTTGAGGTCATGGATATCCAGGCCATCTTGTGTCTAGAGGAGCACATTGTAATGAGTCTTACCCTTCCTTTGGCTCTTACATTCTTTTGCCACCTCTTCTGCATTGGACCCTGAGCGTTGGAAGGAGATAGAAGGGTCCATTTTTCTGATCCATCCTGTTAACTTGATCTTTTAATGGCTGAGTTAAGACCATTGATATTTAAGGTTATAACTGTGAGGTATGATTAAATCCCTGCCATGATGGGGTGCTTTATGAGGTTTGATGCTCTCTTGTGCTTTGTACCTTTTTGAGCCTGCTCTAGTTTTAGTTACTGTGATCTGCTTCTTGTCTGGTCTTGAGATTGGTTGTTTGACTTTTGTCTGTGGAGTATTCTCTGTAGGTTTGGCTTTATGTTCATTTAATCATAGAGCTGGCTTTCATTATGGAAAGTTTTCCTTTCACTGTCTATAATGAGGGATACTTTTGCTGGGTACTACATCAAAAAAAAAAATCACACACGCACAAAAAAAAGTTTGATGTAGTAGTTTGTGTTGGAAGCCATAGTTTTTTAGACTTTGAAGTGCTTCACATTTCAGGCCCTGGCTTTCAGCATTTCCAATGAGAAGTTTGAGGCAATTCTGATGGGATTGCCTTTGTATGTAGTGAGTTGTTTCTCTCTTGCTGCTTTTAGCACTTTCTCTTTGTTTTCGTTGTTAAGAGTTTTAACTATGATGTGCCTTGGAGAGTTTCTTCTTTGGTCCTGTCTGTTTGGTGTTCTATGACCTTCTTGTATCTGGATGGGCCTCTCTTTTGCCAGATTGGAAAAATTTTCTTGAATAATTTTGTTGAATATATTGATGCAAGTTCAAGGCTACTTTGACCTAAAGAGCAGGACCCTGTCTATAAAAAAAAAAAAAAAAAGAGGAGGGGGAAGAGTAGAGAGTAGACTGAGCCTCAAAGAGATTAAGGAACTTGTCTAGTTTGTTAAGTTTAAGAGGAGATAATAAGTATTGCAGTAGTGGGCACAATTCGCCTGGATGGCTCGTTTGTAGCTGACAGAATCCACTGTTAGTGAAGACTGTTCATGGCCTTTTTCCTCAGCAGGTTTCACAGCACTTTCCAGCACCATGATCGCTAGCCAGCAGAGAGGAAAATTCCTCCTCAGTTCCACTGATTTCTCAGGTCCTGCAACTAAAGCATATGGTGTCTTTAGCAATAGTGTTGTACTGTGTAGTTCTGGTGGGTAACAAAGAGCCTTGGCCATAACCTATATTGTTTGATTGTTCTCAGGGGCCTCCCTGACCAATACCTCTCTGGGAGGTATCTCACCCCTAGCATTGGGATTTTTCTGTAACAATCTATGGCTGTTGGGTATAGCATTATCCACCACCACAGGGTACTTCTGCCCAGATTTTCTCCCTCTCTCCCTCTCTCCCTCCCTCCCTCTCTTTTCACACACACACACATACAGTTTTGGCATAGTGTTTGTATGTGTATAGCTCTGTATAATTTTAGCATACATATAATCTTGAATAGCAATAGCCATAATAAAGACATTAGTTAAACCATCACTTAGGACTCCTTTGTGTTACTTTTCTATAGCCATTCGTTATCCCCAATTTATATCCCTGTTGTAGCCCGTTCCATGTTGCTGGAATAAACATCCAACCAGACACAGTTTATGAGAAGGGATTTATTTCAGGCTTACAGAATCCAGGGGAACACCATAAATGTTGGAAGAAGCTGGCTGCCTTTCATAGACTCAAGCAGAGTGACACTACCAACAGCCAATACCATAAGCAAGCACATACCACCAGAGCTCAAACTGCTCTCTTCACACATTTGGGTTGATAACAAGATCCAACCCCAAACACACCTTAGGGCTGGAACCCAGGATCTACTCCACTGACACCTCCTCCAGCTTGGCTACTGGAGACCCAAGTTTAAAGCTTTTATTTTAATAAAACACCTGAGTCTCTGGGGCCATACAGTCACACTATCACATTCAAACTACCACAGACCCCCCAAATGTAATTATTCTTCATCTATATGATTATGCTATTTCTTAATTATTCCAAAAGTGAGTCCATGAAATGTGAATGTTTCTGAGACTTACTTTTTTTCATTTAGCCTAATTTCCTTGAGGGTCATTAAAGTTGTGTGTGGCAGTAGTTATTCCTTTTTACTACTGAGTAGTACCAATAGCATGCCTGTATCATAGCTTCACTCTTCATGCACTGAAAGACATATGCATGGTTTTCAGTTCTTAAATATTAGGAAAAAGGCTATGGCTACCTGTGTATATTTTCCTGTATGAAAATAAGCTGTCTTTTCTCTGTGAAAAATGTCTAAGATTCCAATTGCTGGATTACATGGTAAATCTATGTTTTTTTAATTTTAAAAAGTGTTGCCAAGTATTTTGTAGGTTGTAGTACTATTCCATATTTTTACCAATAGTATTTGTTCACATCCTACTAGGATCTGGTATGCTCCATCTAGCCTTTAGGATGGTTATGTAGATGACTTTTTGCCCCTTTTCCTGACAAACGTGTGTAATCTGTGCTTAGCTCACCAACTACTGGCAAGTCAATTCTGTGATTTTCAAACACTTCCCTAACCTCATAACCTGGTTTATCTTTTCTTCCTTCCTAGCTTGGGCTGGTCCCAGGGTCCATCACAAGTCTACCATTTTCCTAATTCTGGGGAATGGCACCAAGCTAAGCTTTCCATTCCAAGCATCATCACTTTGTACAGTCCATTTGTTTACCTTGGTGACTCTCTGTTGTCTTTGGTAGATACTGCTCCAAATGTGTCCCACCATCATGGAGGCCTTTCCTCTCAGATGGCCTCACCTCTCAGTAAGACTGAGACCATCCAGCTTGAAGCTCCTCAGCCTCTTTCTTCATATCAACATCTCTCTGCATCTTCTGTTTTCATCTCATGTCCTTCTGTTTCTTGTGAGGGTCCATAAGTAGAGATTTTCAAGAATATGTTTTGGTTGAGTATCCCAGTGACTTAGAAGGTCATTACAGATTCTCAATTAGCCTGATTTCTGTTGTGTTTGTATTCTCTCACAGAGCTAGAACAGAATTTTTGTTTTTATTACTTAGTATGTAGCCTTATTATTATTTGGTTTGGTCTTTCAATATATGAATGTGTGGTGTGTGTGTGTGTGTGTGTGTGTGTGTGTGTGTGTGTGTATGTAGGTGTGGTGTGCCAGGGCCTCTTGGTTGCCACTGTACCTCCAGTTTATGGAATAATACCACCCACATTCAGGGAGGGCTATCTCCTCTTAGTAACTTCTCAGTGGAAACTCCCTCATAGAGTCACCCAGAGGTGTGATTTACTGGTCCTATAGGCACATTTCAACCCAGTTGTTGCAGTCCAGCAGTGGCTGCCTGCAGGCTGAGGAGTCTGAGAAGCCAGGATCTGCTCAGTCCATGAGGCTGGATGATTTAGTAGTCCTAATCTGCTCTTGAAGGCCTGGAGGATTCCAATGTCAATGGGGGATGGCAACAACAGGGTGCCATTTTCAGAGAGAGGCAGGAAACAAGGGCTTTTTTGCCCTGGAACTTATATGTAGGGTGCCACAGAGGGGCTACCCTCTCTTTCCACTTCAGTTAATTCTTCCTGGAAATGCACTCCCAGACCTGCCCAAAAGGCATATCTCTTGCTTGGTTCCTGATTTGATTATGTTGATAATAGAAATTAATTCACAATTGGATTTGTGACATTTTCATAACGTACATAGTTTATTTTGATCATATTAATTCCCTGTTACCTTCTTGTATTGCCCCTCCCAGTTAATTTTTTTTTTTGAGGACCCTCCATGCTGTTTTCCACAATGGCTGTATTAATTTAGATTCTTATCCAGGGTGTAAGGGATCCTTTTTTCTATATCCTACATCCCTGTCAGCACATGCCTTTTAGGTAATGGCTATTCTAGCAGGAGGGAGTGAGATGGTGTATCATAGCAGTTTTGATTTGAACAACTCTTATTGGCCATGTATATGTCTTCTTTTGAGAATTGTCTATCTTTGCCTAATTTTTTAAAAAATATTTTATTTATTTGACAAAGAGCGGCAGATCTAGAGAGAGAATGGGTGTGCCAGAACATATAGCTACTGAACACAAACTTCAGATGCACACACCACTTTGTGTGTCTGGCTTTATGTGGGTACTGAGGAATTGAACCTGGGTTCTTTGGCTTTGCAGGCAAGCACCTGAACTGCTAAGCCATCTCTCCAGCTGTCTTTGTCTAATTTTTAATTGGATCATTTTTTTTTCTTGCTATGAGTTGTTTGAGTTCATTATTTCGAGTTCATCTTTTGTATATTAACCCCTTATGAGATGTATAATTAGAAGACATTTTCTCCTATTCTGCAGTTTGTCTTTTGTGTCAATTGTTTCTTTCACTGCATAAATGCTTTTTAGTTTGATGTAATTCCGTTTTTCTGTTTTTGCTTTTGTTGCTGACTCTTTGGAGGTCAAATCCAAAATGGAACTTTCCCCTTATATTTTCTTCTAGATGTTTCATAGTTTGAGGAATTATACACAAGTCTTTAATCTTCCTGTTCCTTTTACTAAGATGGTTTTGGTTATTAGGGGTCTTTTGTGATCCCACATGAATTTTAAGATTATTTTCTCTTTCTCTGAATACTATCATTGGTATTTTGATAAAAATTTCATTGAATTTATAAATTGTTCCAAGTATGGACATTTTAACAGTATTAATTTTGATCCATGAACACAGACGGTATTTGTATTTATTTATGACTTCTCCAATTTCTTTTCAGTGTAAAGATCTTTCAACTGTGATGGTGTCAACTTGACTGCATTGAGGATTACCTGGAGAACTGGTAAAGCATTATTTTGGGGTGTGTCTGTTAGGATGCTTCCAAAGGAACCAGCATTTTAGTTGGTGGACAGAGTAAGGAAGATCTGCCTTTGATACAGGCAGTGGAGGGCTCAGATAGGTCCAGATGACAGGGTTTAGAGCTTTGTGTCTTGAAGCTGTGGCCCGTAATTCTGTCCTTTCCTTTGGCATCACCATTTTAGTCTTTGGGCTTCATGATTTATATACCCAAAGCACTCTGCCCAGGCCCAGTCTCCCACTGTCTGTTACAACATTGGCTTCCTTTCTTCTGGGGCCTCAGTATTTGGACCCATCCACACTAAGGCCATTTTCAATGTAATTCACTGTTGCTGTTACCTTTTCATTTCTGGGACAAGCACCCAACCAGAAGCACTTATGGGAAGAAAAGTTTATTTCATACTTACAGATTCCAGGGGAAGATCCATCATGGTGGAAGAAGCTGGCTCACTCCATCATATATCCACAGCAGAGAGAAAAAACAATACTAGCAAGCATGACCAGCCAGAGCTCAAACTGGATCTTCACACACCTCTTAGGCCTGGACTCCAGATGTGCCCCTAGAGACACACCTCTTTCCCACAGCAGGGCTTTGCTTACTGGAGACTTAAGTAGGAAGGTTAATCTTTTTGTTTTTATTCATTCATTTATGAGACAGAGAATAGGCATGGCATGGTCTCCAGTGGTTGCAAATGAACTCCAGATGCATGCACCACCTTGTGCCTCTGGCTTACATGGGTCCTTTGGCTTTACAGGCAAGTTCCTATAACCATTAAGCAACCTCTCCAGCCCAAGGAAGCTTAATCTTAATCAAAAACTACCTGAGGCTACAGGGACATATATCTACATTTAAACTACCACATTAACTTAACCAGGTAGATGTTCAGTCACTCAGCTTGTTCAGTATGGGAAGGGGGATGAGCATAAATTGGAGCACAATGTGAATAGTACACCATGAGTTGTGCAGGGTAAACTAAGCCATAAACATGTAGGCTTTGCTATGAATATGAGAAAGAAGAAGGCCTCAAGGAAGGGATCTGCGATGTACTGTGCTCATTAAATGTCAGCTATCTCACTTGATGCTGTCAATAGTATCTTGAAAAGCAATTCTGGAAGGGACATAGTAGCAGAAGAGCTTGATTAGTTTTGAGTGACCTAAATGACTGCTACTAGGTGGTGGAGTGAGGATTTGAACCCAGACAGACATTGTCTCCTCTTTCCACTGTCCTTCTTCACTCCCTGTCCGACCTTCCTTTGTTCTCTTCCATTCCCCCTTTCTTCTTTATAAAGATTTGTTTTCCTTTTTTTTTGTAAATCACTAACTTTTTATGCATTTTATTAATTATTAATTTTTGGTTAGCATAAAAGAAATAGGTTTCATTGTGATATTTTCAGACATATATATTATACTTTGTTCTTAGCCACATCATTGCCCTCCCCCGTCACCCTTCTCTGCCTCTCACTATTCTTCTTCCTCCCCAGTAGACAACCCTTCTTTTTCATGTCATTTGTATTTTATTACCCTCTCTTGTTCCCCCTTCAACCTCCCTTTAGACATCTTTGTCCTCTCTCATAGTCTCTTTCTATTCTCATGTCCTGCATTTACATACACACATAAATTTAAGTCTAGATTCTGCAAATGTCAGAATTTTACTTTTTTTTTTTAACAACAGAATTTATTGCAGAAGATACTCCTGACATTTGCAGGAGGGGATGAAACTGGAGATAGATCACCATATTAAGTGAAATAACTCAGACTCAGAGAGATAAATATTGCATGATTTCTCTTACATGTAGAATCTAGACTTAAATTTATATGTGTGTATGTGTATGCATTCCTACCAGCACTATGTAGGATTCCCCCACCATATGTTCACATTGGTTTCCTTAGTAATGGCCATTCTGACCAGAGATAGAATCTTAAAGCAGTTTTAATTTGCATTTCCCTAATGATGAGTGATGTTGGATGTTTTTTTCATTTATTGGCCATTTGTATTTTGTGGAGAACTGTCTGTTTAATTCACTAACGCATTTATTGATTGGACTATTTGTTTTGCACTTTTTTTGAATTCATATATTCTAGATATTAATTCCCCTTTGGGCGTGTAACTAGTGAAGGTTTTCTCCCATTCTGTAAGCTGTCTTCACTCTGCTGGTGTTTCCTTTGCTGTGTGGAAGCTGTCTAGTTTTATGTGATCTTATATGTCAATTCTTGGCATTATTTCCTGTGCTTTCGGAGTTCTTTTTGGAAAATCTTTGCCTATATCTTGAAGTTTTTTTGTTTTTGTTGTTGTTGTTTTTACCTGTGTTTCCCTTTACCCATTTCAGGGTTGTGGGTCTTATATTGAGGTCTTTGATCCACCTTGAATTGAGTTTTTTTGTTTGTTTATTGAGGTAGGGTCTCCCTCTAGCCCAGGCTGACCTGGAATTCACTATGTAGTCTCAAGGTGGCCTTGAAGTCATGGTGATACTTCTACCTCTGCCTCCCAAGTGCTGGGATTAAAGGTGTGCATCACCACATCTGGCTTGAATTGATTTTTGGATAGGATCTATTTTCATTCTTTTGCACATGGACATCTAGTTTTCCTAATACCATTTGCTTTAGAGGCTGCCTTTTTCTCCAAAGTATGTTTTTGGCACCATTTTCAAAGATTGGGAGGCTATAGCTGAGTGAGTTTATTTCTCGACCCTCTGTTCTATTCCATTTGGTCCCCATGTTGGTTTTGTGCTATTATCATACTGTTCTTGTTTCTATGGCTTTGTAATATAATCTGAGATCAAGTACTGTTATGTCTCCACAGTTGCTCTTTCTGCTTAGAATTACTTCAGCTTTTCAGGAGTATTTTGTGCTTCCATAGGAATTTTATGATTGTGTTCTAGTTTTGTGAAGAACATCATTGAAATTTTGATGTCAATTAAATTGAGTCTATAGATCGCTTTCAGTAATACTGTTATTTTCACAGTATTGATTTTAGCAGTCCATTAGCAGGGCAGGTCATGTTTTAGATCTGTATTGGTTTCTCTTTTGTTGTGACAAAATACCTGACAATAAGCAATTTACAGAAGGAAGGGATTAATTTTTCCTGTAGTCTGAGGTTAGGTCCCTCAGGGCAGGGCAGGCGAGGCGGCAGGATCTTGAGGCTGCTGGTCACATTCTGTCCTTGGAAGAAGCAGAAGTAATGAATGAATGCTGCTGCTCAGCTGTTTTTCTCCTTTTTATTCAGTCTTCCCACAGTTTGGGTGGTTGTCCCATCTCAGTTAATCCAATATAAAAACACCCTCACAGACATTTCCAGAGATTTGTTCCATCATTAACCTCCTCCCTGACACCCCCTGCCCCATAGGGACCCTCCTCATTGGGGAATGTGGGTCATGCATTGTGGGGTTAGCCATCAGTTATGGGTAAGAGGCAATGTTTCTGTGCCTGTTGTCTCAAAATGTGGCTCTAACAATCTGTCTGCCCTCTCTTCCACAAATTTCCCTGAGCCATGATGGGTTCGCTTTAGGTCTACTTCAGTGATGAGGTCTTGGGAGCCTCTGTGTCTCTGGATATCTGGTTTGGCAGGAGTTGACTGTTCGCTGTGTCTATCTCACCCTTGTGCTGGTACCAGGTTCACCAAGAGCAACAGTCTTGCTCATTTCCCTAATTAATCTTGGTTTCAATTGGGCCCTGATGAGGTGTGATGGGCTGATTCTCTCCTCGGGATCTGCATCCATCTGTGAAAAAGAAGCAAATTCTCCAACAGAGAGTGTAGTCAGCACCAGATAAATGGGATAACTATTATTATTTTTGAGAGAGTTTAGTAGGTGTAGACCCTCTTATAGTCCATGATTGGTGGGAGCTTGATAATGGAGAGCGGGCCTATTTTTGGATATGATTCTGACTTGTTACCTAACTTCAGCTATGGGTTCCATTCCACTGAGTGGATCATTTACCCATGGCTGTGTGCCACTATGGCACTTGTGAGAGCATCACATCAGGTTGTTTGCTGCTGAGTAGTTTAGACCATGACTTGCTTGGATAGATGTTAGTCATTTTCCTCCAGTAGCTCATGTAGCACCTTTTGACACTAGACAAGCTAACTGTCTGGTGACTGACTCTCTTCTAGATTCCAGCCAGGTCACTCCTTGTTACACACCAATAGCATATGGTGTCTTTGGCAGTAGGGTCTTACCACTAACCTTTGGTGGGTCAACAAGTATCTGACAGAAATCTGTCTTTTTTGGGAAACCTAGGTCTCTGATCAACAGCTCATTGTGGATGTTAACCCCATGCTAGTACTGGGAGATATAGGCCAGCACCAAGGAAAAGAAGGAAGAAAAAAATAGGTAATATAAAAAAGATAAAGAGAAGAGAGAGAAGAGGGAGGGAGGGAGGGAGGAAGGAAGGATGGGAGAGAGATAGATAGATACAGAGAGAGAGAGAGAGAGAGAGAGAGAGAGAAAGAGAGAGAGGAAGGGAGAGAGAGAGAGAGGAGAGAGGAGAGAGAGAGAGAGAGAGAGAGAGAGAGAGAGAGAGAGAGAGAGAGAGAGAGGAAGGGAGAGGGAGAGAGAGAGAGAGAAAGAGAGAGAGAGGAAGGGAGAGGGGGAGAGAGAGAGAGAGAGGGAGGGAGAGAGAGAGAGAGGGAAAGAGAGAGAAAGAAAGAAAGAGAAACAGGAGAAGACTGAAGTAGTTTTCTTCATACCCTCTTCCTGGGCCTTGTGATTCATGTGTTCCCTCTAAGGACCTGATGAAGGTTCAACCATTTAGTCTGTTTATTAGGATGTAGAATTTTATGGTACCTTTGCTATTTGGATTCAGTTTTGTGTCCCATACCCCAAGTCTTACTCTCCCCTCCTGCCCCACCCTCCCTATTGTCCAGGCCTTGAGATGCTTATTAGGTATGCCAGTGTCTTGGGCAGATTCAGGTTAGGTGCCACAGATGAGTGAGACCATTCGATGATTATCTTTCTATGATTGGGTGAGTGTGCTGTGAATGATCTGCACTAGGTTTGACAATTTTTCTTCAAATTTCATTGTGTCATTTTTCCTTATTGATGTATAGAATTCTATTATGTAGATATACCACATCTTGGCTATCCATTCATTTAATGATTGACATCTGGGTTGATTCCAGCTCTTAGCTACTATGAACTGAGCAGCTATAAACATGGTTGAGAAAATCACTCTGAACTGAGGTGTGGAGCTTTTAGGGTAAATGCCCAGTAAGGGAATAGTGGGGTCTGTTGGTAACTACAGTCAACCTTTTTAGGAGTCTCCATATTGCTTTCCATAGTGGTTGTACCATCTTACATTCCCACTAACAGTGAATGAGGGTTCCTATTTCTCAACCTCCTCACCAGAATTTGTTTTCATATGACATTTTTTTTTTTTTTTAATGTTTGCTGTCCTTACTGGGATAAGGTGGAATCTCATGGTTGTTTTAATTTGCGTTTCCCTGATGATTAGGGATGATGAACATTTTCTTAACTGTGTACTTGCCATTTGTATTTCTTCCTCTGAGAACTCACTGTCCAGTTCTTTGCCCCATTTTGTGAGTGGGTTGTTTGACTTTTTATTGTTTAGGGTTTTTTTCTTTTTTGGTGTTATGAGGTAGGGTCTCACTCTAGCCCAGGCTGACCTGGAATTTACTATGGAGTGTCAGGGTGGCCTTGAACTCACAATGATTCTCCTACCTCTACCTCCCAAGTGCTGGGATTAAAGGTGTGTGCCACCACACCTGTTTAGGTTTTTGAGTTCTTTATAGATTCTAGAAATTAGGCCTCTGTCAGTTGGATAGCCAGCAAAAATTTTCTCTCATTCTGTGGGTAATTTATTGGCTCTGCTTATTGTATGTTTGTCTGTGAAGAAACTTTTCAGCTTCATGAGATCCCAATGGTTGATTGTTTAAATTCCTGAGCTACTGGGGATCTGTTCAGGAAGTATTTTCCCATTCCTAAGTTATGGAAAGTTCCTTCTATTTTTTCTTCCAGTAGTAGCAGAGTGTCTGGTCTTATATCAAGGTTTTTGATCCATTTGGACTTGATTTTTGTGCATGGTGAGATGTGTGGATCAAGTTTCATTTTCCTGCATATGGTTATCTAGTTTGTCCAGCACCATTTATTGAAGATGCTGTCTTTTTTACAGCCTACATTGTTAGGACCTTTGTAAAATACCAAGTAGCTATAATTATTTGACCCAAAGTCCAGGTCCTTGATTATGTTCCATTGGTCTATAATCCTGTTTTTTTTTTCTAATTTAATTTTTATTAACATTTTCCATAATAATAAAAAAATATCCCATGGTAATACCCTCCCTTATAATCCTGTTTTTATGCCAGTACCATGTTGTTTTTATGGCTTTGTAACATAGCTTTAGATCAGGTATGATATGGAGGCAAAGATGCCTCCAGAGTTGTTTCTTTTGCTGAGGATATGCTTGGATAGCTGAGAACTTCTGCAATTCCATGTGAATTTCGAGATAATTTTTTCTATCTCTGTGAAGAAAAATGTTGGGATTTTTATTGGTATTGCATTAAATATGTGTATTTCCTTTGGTAAAGTTGCCATTTTCACAATGTTACTTCTGCCTATCCAGGAACATGGGAGGTCTTTCAATTTTCCCCTAATATATGGAGGCAGGCTTTATGACCCAGTATATGATCTATTTTAGAGAATGTTCTATAGGCTGCTGAAGAGAATGTGTGTTCTGTGGATTTTGGATAGAATGTTCTGTAGATGTCTGTTAGGTCTAATTGATCTATGGTTTTGTTGAGCTCTCTCACTTCCCTGCTAATTTTCTGTTTGGATGTTATATCTATTGCTGATAGTAGAATATTGAAGTTCCCAACTATGATGATGTTGGTGGTTGTTTCTGTTTTGCTGTCAAGTAGGTTTTGTTTTATGAATTGTGGTTCACCTGTGTTTGGTGCATAAAGATTGATGATTATGATATCCTCTTGTTGGCTCATTCCCTTGATCAGTAAGAATTAGCCTTCTTTGTCTTTTTTTATTACTTTTGGTTTGAAGTCTATTTTATCTGATATTAGTTATACTATGCTTGCTTGTTTTTTTATTTATTTTTTATTTGTTTGGAGTATTATTTTCTACCCTTTCACCCTGAGGTGGTGTCTGTCTTTGAGGGGTCAAATTTTCTAATCCACCTTGTTAGCTCATGTCTCTCTCTCTCTCTCTTTTTTTTATTAGTTTTCTATTCTGCAAGTACAAGCAGTTTGGTACCATTATTAGGCTCATCCGTGACCTACCCCCTCCCCATTGGCCCCTCCTTGTTGAGGTATATGGGTCATGCATTGTGGGGTTAGCCCAGTTATTGGTACAATAAATGCTCTGACATTCTTTCCGCCCCCTCTTCTGCAAAATTTCCCTGAGCTGTGTTGGGTTCATTTTTGGTCTGCTTCAGTGATGAGGTATTGGGGGCCTCTGGGGCTCTGGTTCTCTGATTTGGTAGGAGTTGATTTTTCTCTGTGTTGGTCTCCTTCCCCCTTGTGCTGGTATCTGGTTCATTAGGAAAACAGCACCCTTGATTGTTTTGCCAATTTTCCGTAGTTTCAGCCTGGGCCCTTTTGAGGTATGATGAGGTGGCTCTGTCCTTAGGATCTGCATCTATCTGAAAAAGAGAAGCAGATTCTCCAATGGAGAGTAAGTTAGCACCAGGACAAATGAGCTAGCCCTTACTTTTTTGATAGAGAGTTTAATAGGTGTAGGCCCTCTTGTAGCCTATGATTGATGGTAGCTTGATATTGGAGAGTGGTCTTATGTTTGGATATGGTTCTGACTTGTTTCCCAGCTCCAGCTATGGGTCTCATACCACTGAGGGGATCAGTTAGCCAAATCAAGAGCAGTTGGTTCCCCACCATGGCTGTGTGCCACTATTGCACGTGTGGGCATCACACCAGGTTATTTGCTGCTAAGTAGGTTGGACCATTAGTTGCTTAGACAGATATTGGTCGTGTCCCCCAGTCACCCATGTAGCACCTTCTGGTACTAGACGTGCTGATTGTCTGAGGACTGACTCTCTCCTGGCTTCCAGCCATGCCATTCCATTTTATGTGTCAGCTGCATATTGTGTCTTCAGCAATAGGGTCTTACCACTAATCTTTGGTGGGTCATCGAGTACTCTGACAGAAATCTGTCATTCTTTTAGAAAACCTTGTAGATTTCTCTGATCAAAAGCTCATTGTGGGTGATAGCCCCATGCTGGTACTAGGAGTTACAGGTCAGTGTCCCCTAAGAAAATGAGGAGAAAAGGTAACTAATATATAGAAGTTGGAGAGGAGAGAGAGAGGGAGAAGGAGAGGGAGGGAGGGAAGATGTAGAGGATTTAGGTTAGACTTGATCCTACCCTTTCTAGTGTCTTGTGGTTCAGGTGTTTCCTGTAAGGGCCTGGTGAAGGCTCAGCCATTTGGTCTGCCTTTTAGGAAGTAGAATTTTATGGTACCATTGCTGTTTGGGTCTAGATTAGTGTTTCCCACCACTTCGATGTCCTCCCCTCCCTCCCCATCCCTCCTAGTGTCTAGTCCATGAGATGCTTGCTTGGTGTGTAAGGTATCTTGGGTAAATTCAGGTTAGGTGCTATAGATGAGTGAGACTATGTGGCAGTTTTTTTTTTCCCTGTGATTGGGTAAGTTCACTGAGAATGATCTGTTCCAGGGTCAACCATTTTTCCTCAAATTTCTTTGTGTCATTTTTTCTTACTGCTGTATAGAATTCCATTGTGTAGATATACCACATCTTAGTTATCCATTCTTCTAGTGATGAACATCTGGGTTGATTCCAGCTCTTAGCTATTATGAATTGTAGCTCATGTTTCTTGATGGGCAAATTAAGGCCATTAATAATTAGGGTAATGACTGTGAGGTTTGATTTAATCCCTGCCATGTTGTGGTGGTTTATGTGGTTAGGTGTTTTCATAGACTTTGTAGTGTTTTGTCCCTTCCCTGTGTTTAATTATTGTGATCTACTTTTTTTTAGGCACTTGAGGTTGTTTATTTGATTCTTATGTGTGGAGAATTCCCTGAAGTACTCTTTGAAGGTTTTCTTTGTTTTCATGTAGTTGTAAAGCTGAGTTTTATTATGGAATGATTTTCTTTCACCATTTATTATGAGGGATACTTTTGCTGGGTAGAGTAGTTTGGGTTGGAAGCCATAGGTTCTTAGACCTTGCAGTGTTCCATTCCAGGCCCTTTTGGCTTTCAGGGTTTTCATTGAGAAGTCTGAAGTAATTCTGATGGGGTTACCTTTATATAAAATGTGTTGTTTCTCCCTAGCTGCTTTTAGGACTTTTTCTTTGGTATCATTATTTAGAATCTTAATGATAATATGTCTTGGAGAGTTTCTCTGTTGGTTCAGTCTGTTTGGAGTTCTCTTAGCTTCTTGTAACTTTATGGGACTTTGTTTTGAGAGGGTGAGATAGTTTACTTTGATAATTTTGTTGAATAAGCTCTCTGTGCCTCTGGTCTGAATTTCTTTTCCTTCTGGTATTCCCATGATGTGATTGTTGGGACGTTTAAGGATATCCCACAGTTTCCTCATTTTCTCTTCACATGATTTTTTGAACTTATTGGAACTTTTGGACTCACAAACTATTTCTTCTGTTTTGTCTTCTGATTCTGAGTTTCCATCTCCCACATGGCTGACTGTAGTCTTCAGAGCTTCTGTAGAGGTTGGGCTTGTTCAATTTGGTTTTTATTTTATACTAGTTTTTAATGTACAGTTTCCATCCCTCTATCGAGTTCCCTTTTCATGTCATTTTCTGATTTTCTTAATGCATCTTAGAATTCATCCTTGCATTTCTCTGTGTCTTCATTGAGCTTAGCCAGCTGGTTATTGAGTTACTGTTTATTTTCACTCTACTTCAGATCATTTAACTGTCTTTGGAACCCTTCCTGATTCTTTTCTATGAGGTCTAATCTAGTGAGGGTAGCATTCATACAATTATTGGCCCTTTGTTGCTTTTCTGCAAGTTCTGCTATTTGCTTGGTCAGGGTTGCATAGCTTTTGTCTTCATTTTGGGGTTCTGATCCTATTGTCTCTTTTATGTTCTGATTAGAGACATCCATTGTGGGACTGGGCAATCTAGTTGGATTTAGTTGCATTTGGTTTTTCATGTTATTTGTTTTGCACTGTGGTCTGCCCATGACAGTGTAGGAGTCTTACTTAATTTAGGAGGAAGCTGTAGTTTATCTTTGAAGTGTCTTCAGTGATTATTCCCTTTTATGTTAGCTTCCACTTGGCTTCTGATTGAAATGGGGCCTTCCTACCCAGAGGGAAGGAGCCTGTGAGGCTCTGGTGGGGGTCCAGGGACCTGATGAAGGGGTTGTTTTTCTGTGATTTGGGGTATGGGACTGCATGGTTAGGTGGCCCAAGGGGACAGAGCATGGGGGACTGGGACAAAGCAGACTCATGTTTTGGCTGGGCTGCAGGAGGTGGGGGGAGGAAGGGAATATGTGGTGGTTCTGTGATGCTGAAGGGTGAAGGGATGGGACAGTGGGACCCTGTAACAGGAGGTGGATGGGACTGCTGGGTCCTGTGACAGGGCAGGAAGGGGATATGGGATTGCCATGGGTCAGATGGTCTGTGGGGGCAGGGTGTGCAGTTCCCCTGTGGTAGTAAAGCCTAAGGAGTGGGGAATCCTAGCCTGCTGGCCTGGGTCCATGTACTGAGGGGCAGTGGTTTGTGGAGGTCCTTGGTGGTGGCGGGGGGAGCGCTAGCCTGCTGACCTGGGTCTGCATTTGGAGGTGAGGGGTGGTGGCGAGTGGGCTGGTGTTCGCACATGGAGCTCCCCTGCGGAAACATTAGCCTGCTGTCCTGGGTTGGCATGCTGTCCTGGGTTGGCACTCTCTCCTTGCAAATAAATAAATAAAAAGAGGAGCCCAGGGAGCCAGCAGAAGCTCTTGGATCTCTGGGGTGGGGCAGGCTTGGAAATGGTACAGAGCACTTTACCTCCATCCTCCCACCAGCTGTTGTAGCAGATTATCATAGATTGAGGGGCTCAGGCAACAGACATTTCTTCCTTTTTTAAAATTACAAATTATTAAGTTTAGTTAGGGGAAATCACAAATTGTAGGATTTATTTAAGGGAGATTAGGGTCTAGGAAAGGAGGCTAAACACATGGAAAGTAGGAAGCACATGCTCATGTGGAAACATTGTATAGTTTATAAGGTTTATTTAAGAGAAATTGAAGTCTTTAGAAAAGGGCTGGAATAACCGGGCATGGTGGCACACACCTGTAATCTCAGCGCTTGGAAGGTAGGTGGATTGCCATGAGTTCAAGGCCACACTGAGAACGCATAGTGAATTCCAGGTCCTGTGCTAGAACGAAACTCTACTTTGAAAACCAAAAAAGAAAAAGAAAAGGACTGGGACAGAATTTTAAGCACATGGAAAGTAGAACTTAGATGCATAAGTACAGACTCAGAAAAATGCATGGCATCTGCCATTTGCTTTCCTGAAGAAGGAAAGCACCAAAACAGAAGAAAATTGAGGGTCTTTGGGGAAAAACTAGAGTAGAGCCACAAGCACATTGAGTGGAATTAAACTGAGGCTTAAAGAGAGATTAGGGTAAAGCTATAAGCGTGTGAACTTGAGAGAAACTGAAGCTTTTAAAGAAAAATTAGGGTGAAGTTGTGGGTTACTCTTATGGTTACTCTGTGTTTAAACAGAGTACACAGGTAGCAAGTCTAGAGTTGGTAAGAACACCCACGTGGTAGATTTGGAGGTTACCCCAAACTATAAAGCAGAGGCATACAGAAAAGTTTAGATTAAGAAACAATGAAAAGCTCTAGTCAGGCTAGGTGGGGGTAGAGGCCAGACTCAAGTATATTTGCGTGACACAGGGTAAGAACTGAAGAGAGAACTACACATACACACTGAGGGTCCTGGCCAGGGAGCAGAGAGCCATTTCTTTCTTTCTGAGTTTTGGAGGATTGGAAGGTGAAGATCACGATGCTGTCTGGACCCTTTTTCTGCCTTGCAGAAGTCTACCTTCTCACTCACTATGTATGCCTTAACATGGTGGGAAGAGAGAATGCTTTTCTTTTACAGATACAAATCCTTTCATGGTGCTCCTGTCTTCATGACTTTATCTTAACCTAAGTACTTCTAAAGGGCTCATCTCCAAATATTACTTTGGAGAGATCTGGTAATATTGAAGAAAAACAAACTCCATTTCCTTAATCAGCTGTCCGACTATAGGCACAGATTACTTTCATGATCCTAGTGTGTGATGTCTTCACCAGTAAGCATACCAGCTAACAGTTCAGTTCTGATCATATCTGCTTTGTGGTGGCATTATATCCCACGGGTTGAAGGCTCAGTCTCACAGGACTGTTCAGACACTGGTCATGAGTCCAGGCCACTGGTCTTCTGACAGGCTGACTACAAATGACTTCTGTAACTCCTTCCTTTGGTTCCACTTATTTGTTAGGGTGGCTCCCAGAACTCAGGGAAATGCATGCAGTGGTTATTGGAAAGGATAAAGTAAGCACAGAGGTCTGGAGGGGCTTTGGGTGTTCCTGAGGCATGGATGAGTTCTTCTTAACTTTCTTATCAGCACCCATATGATAGTAGAATATTGGTTCACCCATATGTTCAGCTACCCAGAAGTTTTCTGAGCCCTGTTCTTTTTTTTTCTCTTTTTTTCAAGGTAGGGTCTTGCTGTAGCCCAGGATAACCTGCTATTCACTATGTAATCTCAGGCTGGCCTTGAACTCAGAGCATTCCTTCTACCTCAGCCTCTTAAGTGCTAGGAATAAAGGCATATGCCACCATGTTGGCTCTTTTTTTAATGGAATATTATCGTATAAGTATGGCTGAAACTTGGACAATTGTGATATAGATAGATAGAAGAAGGTTGTGGTCTAATGTTAACAGATGAGTGGGGCACCTAGCAAGGTCTGTCCAAATTCTTCTAGTTATTTCTGTACAATATTCCTTCCTTTCTGGTGTGGGGCAGGACCCTATTTGCAATGAGGAAGTGATGATCTATTATCAAAGACTTATGTGTCTGAACACTAGGCCCCCAGCTGATGGTATTATCTGGGAAGGTTGTGGAACTTTTAGGAGGTGGGGTTACTGGCAACTGGCCTTGAGGTGTTATAGCTCAGCCCCACCTGCTGTGCTGCTTGCTCTCTGCATCCTGACTTTGGTGAGATGTGACTCAGGTACCCACCTCTCCCTCCCTCTCTCTCTCTCACACATACACAGACACACTTGTGCATGCTAGGAAAAAACCCAAAGTGTCATCTGAGACTCAAGACATTTAACTGTGTGTTCTATATAGCAAAAACACAAGGTAAATACTTCTTGCATACAATGGCACAGAGTAAAAATTCACACTCCAAAAAGGAAGAATGGGGGAATATCAGAAGAAGACCAGACCATGTCCATTACCTGGGACTTGTGATGAAGTTCTCTAGGCTCCAAAAGACTTGGGTAACTCTGCCCCTCACCTGTGCTATTTGCTTCCTGGGAAGAATCTATCCCAACAGGTTTCCTTGGCAGCCATCCTGTAGTCCTGGTATCTCCAAAATCCTGAGGTCTCCACCTGTGGTTCGTCTCACACTTTTACACAATGACCTTTCAGGCCCTTCCTATAGGGACTTCCACCCTGCCTCACACTGTTTAGCCTCAGTAGCTCCCTAGAACCATCATGCACTCCATAGCCCTCTGTTCATTGCATTTTCATGCTTCCAAAACAGGTACCAGGTGGGTAATGCTGCCCATTTTTTCCCCCCAGTGGTGCATGAAGTCTGAACAGCAGGAAATTCCCTTAGCATTCTTCCTTCAGGTACCCTCCTTTCAAAAGAATCAGCACTCCTACTACCTTGAGCCTTCTGTGGGTTGGGTCTTATTCAATTATGACTCAAATAAGTTAAATATTTTGCCCAAGTTCAGGCAAGAAGCTGAAGTCTCTCTGAAGCCAATGATCTTGATTGCTACTTTGGACAAATCATAAGTTGGGTGTGTGTTGGCTGAATTTGACAGAGTTAGCTCTTTGTTAACCCTGTCAGCTTGCTTCCCAACAAGCCAAATAATAGGAATACAGATAAAAGAACTGGCCTCTTGTGACACACAGTCACTTCCTCTGGAATTGGAAATTGATAGCACTGTCCTCTCTAGTCTTACAGCCAAAGCCTTAAAGGTCATAGAAAAGCACTGTCAGTACTGGTACAAAGGTACCATGAAGCTTCAAACATACCCCTGTTTGGACATTTCACCTGTAGAATCTATAATCTTCTACTTTCTTTTGAGAATGCATTTTATACCAATACATGCATGGCTCCCTATAGTCCCTAGCACTTTTGCATAGTGATTGCAGAGACAAAGGTGAAACTCTATAACTCACACATAGTATGTGGCCCAAAGAAATATTCTACTAAACTAATGGGCCATATATCATTCAGGAAAGTGGTCTGGAGGAGGACATAAATCTCTTACTTGGTCAAGCCTGAAAAAAAAAAAAAAAAGGCAAGCTAATATAATTTGAAAAGGCTCTGAATCTGTCTTCTTTGATCCTACCAGTATAGAGAACAATAGCACATGGCATTATTGGGTAAATTAATATTAAGCATTATGATGGGATGCTGAGAGATCTGACCTAAAACTTGTCAGAAAAAGTCTCCACTATGTAGCTCCATGACTTGATAAGTGGTGAATACAAGGCTAACCTTCATGAGTCTAAAGTGTTTCACACAGAGCCCTTCTCCATAGGTGGCTCACTGACTCTTCAAGTGATAGTAGTTCATTTATTTTCCATGTCTTTGTCAGGCCTGAAGCATCAACATGGCCCTACCATCCATTCATGAACAGTTTGGGGTAGGAAGTTAAACATGCATCTGCTATTTCAGTGTTGTTCTATGTGAGAAGATGTACAATGGGACCTTGCGGAGAGATCACTAACCTGGTTTTGAGAACTTTGATGGATCCCTGGAAGAATGCTGGATACAGGAACTTGAAATGCAGGGTAGATTTGGTCAAGTGAGATTCATAGAAGTCATGTGACTGGATGTAGAGACTGAGGTCAGGAAAACAAGAACAGGTAAAGGCTGAGTCCTGAGGCAGCAGTGGCAGATCCTGGAATGAGGACAGAGGACAACAGGAAACCCTGGAATGATTCTTCAGCAGCCAACTCTCATAACTGGGTTTGCATTTTAGAAAGCTTAAATGGGAGTCAGTTTGTTCATTTTCTGTCTCATTTCTTATCTCAATTTCTTACTTATTTCTCAATTGAAAAGGATACCCTATCCTCTATAGTCCCTTCCTACTTTAGTATTCTATAAATTTTTCTGAATGTTGCAAACTTAATCTCATGCTGGCTTTGCAGTCCCTTAGGAATCAAGGCCTACAGGTACAAATAATACTGGAAGAGGTACCTGTGTATGGATAGGGGAAGGGAAAGTACAGGAAACTGAATGGATCAGAGTAGATCTTTGCTACTTGAAATAAGCACATTGGAAGGTATGCAAGTTCTTCTGAGAATCTCCTGAAAAGTAGTGGGTAGTGTCAGCTCCTCAACAAGAAGGTGGAATGTTTCTGCCTGTCTTGCTTTGTTCCTTGAATGGATAAAATCTTATAGCCCCTTCCCCAGTTAAATACTAGATATCAAAGATGAAAGATAGGAAGTCTGTAATCTATTCAGACATAGCCAGGGCTGGAGATATAACTTGGGGTAGAATACTTTCTCAGCATGTCTTCGGGTCTGGACTATATTCCCAGTCCTGTAGACAATAAATAAATAAATAAATGATGTTAGAAACTATACATGTGAAACAAGATTGACCATGACTTGGTGATTTTTAGGTTATACATCAACTTTGATGGCTTACAGTGGTCTAGATGATATTGAACTTATGGAGGTTAATCAAAGACAGAGTCTTATATTTAATAAATGTACTATTTGAATAAAGTTTATGTTCATTATGTGATATCCTGTATGTTTTTTCTTCTTCGTGTGAGGAAAGGTAAGTAGTTTCCTGTATTATACAGTGAGGGAAGGTAGCTTTGAGTGGGCCCCAGATTATAGAGAACTTGCATACGATAGATCTACTACCCACTAGAGTAACTGTTCTTTTAAAGCTGTTTTTTTTTTTGAAACCATGTCTCTTTATATATACTCAAACTTGAACACATATACATGTCAAATGTAATCAATAGTGGTCAAACTTAAAGTTACGAGCTTGCATTTATCCATTCATTCATCCACCCATCCATTCTTTTTTCTGGCAGTCTCATGTATCCCAGGCTGGTCTTGAGCTCATTCTGTAGCTGAGGATGACCTTGAACTACTGATCCTTATACCTCCCAGTGCCATCGTTTGCCCTTTTAGTTTTTTTTTTTTGTTGTTGTTTGTTTGTTTTTAGTAGGGTCTCTCAGTGTAGCCCCACATTGCAATGGTCTGGAATTTACTATGCAGTACAAGTGGTACTTGAATTCACATATAGCCCAAGATAACCTTGAACTTGTAGCAGTTCTGTTTCTGCCTCCCAGATGCTATAATTACAGGGGTGCCCCTGCACCATGAAGCCCAGCTGTAGCTTTACTTGAAACAGTCTTATTATGTAGCCCTGCCTAGTCTTGAACTTCTGATCCCTCTGCCCTAGCCTCTTGAGTGCTGGGATTATAGTAATTTGTTTATTTATTTTGGGGTGTGTGTGTATTCATGTTCATGTTTTGAGTAGAGTGTGAGCATGTACATGTGCTGTTAAGTGTGTGTGGAGGTCAGAGGAAAACTTTGTCTGTTTGTCCTCGTCTTCCACCTTGTTCAAGGCAGGGTCTCTTGTTTACCACTGTATTCACCGGCTAGCTGGCTTGTGAGCTTCCAGGTGATTTTCTTGTCTCCCTCTCCCTTCTTGCCCTAAGCATGCTGGCACTCTCCTGGTGATTTCAGACTGGACCAAAGCATAACTAAGCATCAACTGTGGGAGTGCAGCATGAAAAGTGCTTTGCAGCGGTTGTTCACAGAACAAGACCCCCCCCCCCCAATTGGGGAGCTACATAGACTGCAAGTGTTTAGGCTTCATTGAGCAGAAATTACAAGTGGGCAGTAAAGCCAGGGCAATTCCTACAAGGTTCCCAAAGTATTTTTCATTGGCTACCATGAGTAAGTGGTTCAGTGGGATGACCTCACTGTCTTTCCATTTCTGGTGAGTGGAGTAGCTCTTGGCAAAATGTGCTCAGAAAAAATCATGTTTGAGTCCTGATGGTTGTAGGACTTTGGGCAAATGACTTAAGTCTTCCAAATTTGCCTAAAAGTAAGACTACCTGTGTAGAACTGTTGGGAGTGTGAGAGTTAAGCAGTCAGGCATCTTGAAAATGGTTAATAACCAATGGCAGATATTTTCATTACTAACAGAGCTGCAAGGGAGAACAGATTTCTGGATGAGTTTTCTTTGAAAGGATGCCCTGCTTGGAAAATTGGTCCTGTTTTCTGTGAGGCTCATCACTCTTTCAGGCAATGAGAGAAGTCATTCCTCATTCTTGAGTATCATAACAGGAATAATCTGGATTTTCTTCTATTACATATTAGTAGGTCTCTCCTTTTGTTTTCAGCACATCGTGGCCTCTTATCTCTTCTGTGTGGCTCTCTATAACTCTTGACAGCTGATCCTCTCTATACATGTGCTTTTGTGCTAAAACCTTGATTAACTGAGACATGGCAAATTAGAACACTTGAATGATTTTGATTCCCCCTGTAGATATCATTTGCAGGAGGTGAGAAATGACATGTAAAGTTTTGAGATGATAGAAAATTTGAGCCTGGAGAGCCAGCAAAATGGTGTCTTCAGTTCTGCTTCCAGGAGATGAATGGAGTCCACCCTGTTAAGAGTATCAGAAAGGATTCTTGGTTTGTTTCTCTTTCTTTCAGTGCAATGATGTGGGTTTGGACATCTGTCTTGGTCCTGTTTCTCCTAAGCTTTTTTAGCTTCACCTTAGGTGAGACCTTGACCCTACAGATCCCAGGAGTGGATGCTGTAGATGCTGACTGGCAAGAACAAGGGGAACAGGCTGAGTATCACATACTAGAAGTGGTGGCAATATTTGGCACTTAAACTGGAGTCTGAGGACCTTCTGGAAAGGCATCTAAAGTGTAGGATAAAGTGAATATGTATGAGCACAAGATAGGAGCTGTTGTTTAGTGTCTTGACTTGACAGTATTCACAAGCATGATACAATAAAGAGATAACCACAATCATGGCCCTGAGGCAAGTTGCCAAAGCATGTTCTAATATTGTTCATTGCTTTATATTAGTTACAAAAGAACATTGAAACCAGATTTGGCAACAGCAAGAACATGGTAGAAAACTGCTCTTGTTTACTATCTGATTAGCAAAACTCTTTGTTATCCAATTGTCCAAGTAAAAGCAGACATCCTAGCACAGGGTGTTCACAACTGGGAATAACTAGGACTTCTCATTATCAGAGGTTCTTCTCTAATAAAGGAATTTAAACAGATACAGTCAGAGCACACAGTGAAAAATACCATTTCTGAGCAGAAATACACACATAAATGTTCCCAGAACTCTGATCTTTTACAACTCACTTCATTTCATGGCCATAATGGCCATGAACTGCTAAGTTTATTTTGTAGTCCACTAGTAGGCCACGGTATGACTGTTTTAATAATGTTTTAAAAAATCACTGGTCTAGGTGATAGAATTTTGTTTATTCATTAATTTACTAAGGCACTTACTTGCTGTCCATTTCCTACCTTCCCTACCCCTCCCTTTCTTCCTTTCTTTGTTTCTCATGCTGAGGATCAAACCCATGATCTTATGCAATGCTTGTAATGAGACTGTGATATACTTTAGTTGTGGTGGGGCATTCAAAACATAAGAAAACTTGAATTTTTGACTTTTATCTTTAAGGGCTCCAAATACAGTGGGAAAGACAGGCATGCAGATACATAAAACCCCACATAGGAGCTAGGGAGATGGCTCAATGGATTAAATGTTTGTTGTTTAAGTCTAAGGTCCTAAATTCAAATCCATGGCACTCATACAAAAACTGGGTGTGGTGGTGTGTACCTGTAATCTCAGTGCTGGAGAGATAGGAGTAAGAGGATCCCTGAGCTTTGCTGGCTAGCCAAATCAGTGAGCAGTACAGTGAAGGACCCTGTCTTAGGGCTAAAGAGATGGCTGAACCATTAAAGGCATTTGCTTGAAAAGCATGTTCAATTCTCCAGCCACTCACATAAAACCAGAGACAAAACTGCAACCACCTGACATTTCTTACAGCTGCAAGAGACCATGTCATGTCCCTACAACACACACATGCAAATAAATTATAAATTATAAAGACACAGATCAAAGTAGCAGATCACCTAGGTCTGTTAGCCTCACTACCAAAATTGTGTGGCTCTTGCTGTGATGGGAGAGCTTTTGGGCTGCAGTATGGGGTGGTAGAGGACAGAGCCCACCTTCTGAACATCCCTCAATGGGAACCATTGTTACTGAAGAGTCAACAATGGAAAAGGCAAAGTAAAAGAACACTTTCCCCAAATAGGGCACCCAGCCTTTTGCCTGTGGCCCTCGTGTGATTTCATTCTCAAGATTAAGTTACAAGCAGTCTTGGTCTTGGGACATGGGAGAGCAGGCTTTACAGGGTCACCTTGGTGTTCATTTGCCTCTTCTCTTTCTTAGCTCTCATGCCCATTAATAGCACACAGATAACCCTTTATTCACATGTTTCCGGATATAAGAGTTCTTAACCTTCTTTTCAGCTTCTCTCCTCAGGGACTAGGACTGTGGAGATACATGACCAAGCAGCACCTGAGACAGACCAGCATTAGTGGTAATAGAGCACATTTCTTAAGTGATTATTATAGGGACTTATTTGATTATCTCCTCAACTAGGACTCTAACTCTGAACACTTGGATAGAGTACAACAGATCTTCATGGATAAATGAATGTCTTATGAATTTGATCCTTAGGATGGTGAAGAGAACGTTAGTGTTGAGATTGGCACATGTTCCACTTTAGGTTCCAAACTCTAGTTTTTAGGACTTTTAATTAATTAATTAATTTTAGGACTTTTAAGTTAATCTAGACATTGTATTTCCAGTCTTTATATCTTCTTCATATCTCAGTTTCATAGAATTATTAATAGCTATTCTGATCAATTTGTTTGTATTAAGTATGAAGATGAAAGTAAAATAAGGCCTGGAGGGACAGCTCAGTGGTGCAACCCTTGCTTAGCATTGCGAGGTCCACCCACCCCCCCCAGTGAAGCTTTTTCAGCTCATTCATGGCTCTCTTTAAATTTGCAAACTTGGGAGATAGATGGCCAAAAATACAACAGCATATGTCTCAGCTGAAGTTTCTTTCAGTCATGTGACTGCAACTCATCAGTTGAGCAAAAATAACAGGATGTGTACTCTTTTTAAAAATACTATTTTTCACTTTTCAAAAGTGGTCCTAAGTTCTCTCAAGCCCGTCATTATAAACTCAGCATCTGTGAAGACATGTGATGAACAACAGACACTAGATGCTTGTGCTCCCCAAGGGTTGGGAATGGATTGAAAAAGCATAGAAGCTGATCATTTAAAATGTTATTGAACAATATTGTGTTACTAGCTTAGAAGAGCTATTACTTCAGTGGAATACCAAAAATAGCTCAATCTTGGAAAATACTTTCATACTTGGAAAATTGAAAGTATAACATTTGTGTTTAAAATTCTAATAGTTTTTCTTGTTTCCACACAAGAAATAAATAATAATAATAATAAATAAGCATCACTCTGTAATAAATAAGCATCACTCTGAATTCTGCTTTTGGTCACACTATGCCTTGACAGATGGGAACACAACTGGTCAGGGAGTTAGGACCTCCCAGGAAGGATGGAGCCACCTAGCACACAAGGCTCTTCTTATTCCTTCTTATCCTACAGGGTCTGTGTTTGAGTAATTCTTGACCAAGAAAGTACCTGTCCACTTGGTTGTGCTCAGGCCTAGGCAGAGCTGGGTCTTCAGGAAACACTTTGCCAGATGTTCTGGATGGAAGGCTTTTGGCTGTCATTAACTCTGTGTCTTGAAGTGATCAAAATAATAACAGCAAGAGAAACCCATGTGAGTTGAGAAAAAGTGAAGCTGGCTGGCTTTGTGTCTGGGTTCCAGGAGGTCACACATCCACACATGTTTTTTTCTTGCATAACATAAAAAAAAAACCTGTCAAGTAGCTTTTGAAAGTTACTTAGTTTCTCCAAATTCCAGAAAGGAAAATGATATTTAAAAAAATACTTTTATTTGTTTATGGGGGGGAGAGAGGGAGAGGGAGAGTATGAATGGGAGCACCAGGCCCTCCAGTCACTGCAAATAACTCCAGACTCATGCACCACCTGTGCATCTGGGTTATGTGGGTGCTGGGGAATCAAACGTGGGTCCTTAGGTTTCACAGGCTAGTGCTTTAACCACTAAGCCATCTCTTCAATCTGGAAAGTGATTCTTTAAATCAACATTCCACATAGTATTTCACTTGATGTGATAGGAATGAGGGATGCTTCTGTAATCAACTTGTTTCAGATGAAAATGAGCATTTGGTAATTCCTGCTTGAAACTTGTCACTTTACCCAGATTTGGGGAGGCCTGAGATTTACACAATGCTGGGGGAAGCTTTAAGAATACAAAAATCACACGTGTAAAATTAGGCACACAGGCTTACAGGGTTTTCTGCAAGAAAGGGACTTGACCCTCAAGCTAATTAACTTCACGATAAATCCTCCTCAGGCAATAACTGCTTTTGTTGCCTGGTATTATGAAAAGAAAAAAGGGGTGAGATGAAGAGGGAACCCTTCCTTGTGCTTCCCAGTCATCCTTCCAGCCAGCAGAACAGGGTAGCCCTTTCTCCAGGTCCCAAGGCAAATGACTGCAGACGTGCTACCTGACTTCTTAATGCCCTTCTCCATTTATTCCTTTAACAGATAGCTACCACCTAGCCGGATCTGCTTACCAGGTGACTGACTGTCCTCTAGATCCCTGACGGCATTCCATATCTTAATGGCTATCCCGCCCGAGTGGGCAAAATGCTGCTCCGTGTTTCCTAGCTTACAGATGGCCTGTCCTTTACATACCTCTAACCCTGCAACCCCCGTGGAGTTCAAGCCAGCGCATCAAGATACCATCCTGGTGGCTTTGACTTGTCCTATCTTCCAGCACTAACGGGCTAAGTGACACGAAATGGGCGTGTCTGGATCTTTCCCAGGCCCTGGTCCTCAACGCCCATCAGGCCAGAGTCACCCTGTCTTTACACACGCGCGCACGCTGACACACCCTCCCGCCGGCATTGTCGCGGTCCCCTCCCGGCCCGCCCCGCCCCGTTTTCCGCTTTCAGCCTCCCTCCCTTCGAGCCTCCCCGCCGTTACCCCCTCCAGCTAATTTCCTCCCCCGTCTGGCCACTCTGGCAGCTGGGGCGACGGCGACGCCCGCGCGGTGGCTTCCGGGCACTCCCCGGCCTGCGGGCGTGCGGCCGGGACGCTCGCTCGGCTCCTCGGCTCGGCGCTCCGGTCATGCCGGGCCCTTGATCGCTCGCCTGACGGCTGGCCTGCTGTGACACTTCCTCTCTCCGCCGGCGCCGCCTCCCTCCCCTCCCCCTTCCTCCCCAGGTTCATTTTCCCTCTTCTCCGGGCTCGCCCATGAGCCTCCTCGGGAGCTACCGGAAGAAGACCAGCAGCGATGGTTACGAGTCTTTGCAGCTGGTGGACAGTCACGGGGACTCGGGCGCGCGGAGCGGCGCGCTTGGCGGCCCGCAGCGGGTGACGGCGACGGCGGGCGCGGCGCGCAGTCCGGCCCGGCAGGCTCCGCACCGCGCCAGCACCACGGACAGCTCAGGTAGCGCGCCCCGGGGCCGGCCGGGTGCAGGCCGCCGCGTCCCATACCCAGGGTGGCCGGGCTGCGGGCTGCGGGCTGCGGCCCCCGCATCTGACACCCCGGAGCGGCGGGGATGCCGGCCACCGCGTAAATACCCCGGCGTGGCCGGGTACAGGCCACCGTACCTAATACCCCGGCGTCGGGTAGCTTCTTTCTGTCGTCCGAGGAGCTGGGAAACAGATCCGTCTGGCTCAGGGACCTTAGTGAGCACCTCCTACCCTTCCCAAGCTGCTGAATCCACCGCTGGGGGCGGGGAGAGAGAGTCCAGGCAGCAGTGACTGAGGTGAAGAAGTGGTGGCCAGTAGTGTTTATTCCAGTTGTTTCCCTGTCACTGGTATTATTTACAATTATGTAAAACTCCACCACCGCTTAAGGGCCTACTAGGGCTCAAGTTTTCTTTCTAATACTTTATTGTATCAACTTGGGAATCTACGGAATTTGGCATTGTTTATGTTGATACAATGAAATTTACTACATTTGTAAATTTTACCCTTTTGCATTGAGTGTCCTCATATTTTGTAAACTTTTACATACAGGGAAATGGAAATCCTTCTAAACTGTGTGGTTTGCAAGTCTCAAAAAATATTTTAGTGATGCGAGCATTTAACGATTTGTGTAGTAAAAGTCATTCTATTCAGCCCTGCTGGTCAAGGTCTAGTGTTAGAACTGGCTGCTTACCTTTCTAGGGGTCAGAACCACAGGATTGCTTGCTCAGAGATCATTTATAATCGAACGGCTGTAGGGGCAGGGGGAGTGTCTAACTTTGTAACTTCATTATTTGACAACTGAGCACTCTAGAGGAAAGATTCACAGTGGGTTGCTTGGGCAGCAGTGAAGCCAAACCAAATTTTATCTCCACACTTTACAAAGAATTGCTTTTGTATTTTAATTGTGAAACGGCTCCCTCGGGGCTATCGTTTTCTATTATTTGCATCCCTAAATGAGACGAAATATGGGCCCACAGATGTTCACATACCCTGCACTGCAAACTAGTTCAGTCAGGTTTGATTTAAGTTAAGTATTGGTGGGATGTTCTCTGAGTCTGTTTTAAATAAAGCTAAGGTCCCTAATGGACTGACGTTTTAGGATTTTGGTATTGATGTTGAATATACCTATTTGATTTGAGTTTTACAAATATGTAGCATATTAATGCAATCCATCTTTTGACTGGCTGAGATCTTCTTTAAAGATTGAACAGATTCTTTTACTCTGATCATAACTATTTTGGGAACATAGTGGATATCTAAATAAGTAATTAAAATGAATACTTTCCAAATGAGGGTGGAGGAGTCTCATTTCAGGAACATGAAAAAAATTCATGGATTTTCATTTTTCACAGGAATTAATCATTTTAGGAGCTTGAATTTGTTTTTGTAAAAAATGTTACATTGTTGGACAAACTCAACATTTATTTTCTGGGACCAGCTCTATCCACTGAATTCTCCTTGTGGGAGAATTCCGTAGTGAATACAACCCTTCAGGCCTCTAGTAGATGGTTATTTAGTTGAGGCAGTAATTCTAACAGATCAGCCTATGTAAAATCTTAGATTTTTGAGGATCATTTTTTCAGTAAATCATATTTTTTTTGGTAGGTTGGGAGAAAATTGAATTGCCTTTACAAACTTGTGGTGGGGAAGCATTTTCTTTTAGAATAGTTATCTTGGGACTGGAGAGATGGCTCAAGGAGTAAGAGTGCTTGATGAGCAAGCATGAGGACTTGTGTGTGATTCTCAGCACCCACATACAAGCCAGGCCTGACTCCATATGCCTCTGACCCCATTGAAGGAGGAGACAGGAAGAGCACTGGGGCTTCTTCAGCCAAGGTTCTGAAAAGTGGTGAGCTCTGGGTTAAGTGAGACACTGTCTCAGGAAAAAAAAATGGCAAAAGAGTGATAGAGGAGGGCACGATGTCTTCCTTTGGTCTCTGCACACATGCACACAGGTTGTGGATGTCTGTAGTCCCTTCCCCAATACAGTTATCTCAAAGTGCTATTGCCAGAAGTTGATTCACCTGAACCAAACCAGCACTATTGAAGAGGCTTCTAGGAATCCCATCCCTTTTCACTGATCCCTTCCACATTCCCTCCTCCATCTGCCTAGGGGAATGTTCTGGCTTTGCTGTAGTCAGTTGGTATAGCTGAAGACTATTTGATGCATATTTCCAATTGAGGATGTAGTTTAGTTACTGTTGGCATGAACTCAGAATCGGGTTCATTCACTAGTGCAACTTTATGTCTTGTCTAGTTACAATCTTCTGAGAGCCTCAAAGTATGGCCTGTGCAGTGTAAATGCAGACATTCATTAGAATTTTTAATTAAACCCATAGATCACTTCTAATGCAATAGTAATCTGCCCATTTATTTAACTGACTGTGTGACATGGCAGATTGTATAGGAAGTTCATGGGGCTTTTGTTCTGGCAGGAATATTTTCACATGGAAAAAATCATGTGAAAAAAATCCCCCTAGAGAACTTCATCTTAATACCCTCCACTTGTATGGTTATGTGTAGTAGAAGTTTTGGACACTTATTCCATTCTCCAGAATGCTTTACAATAAGCAAGGTAAGCAGCATGTATCTGGGCCCTGAGACATAGGATAAAACCTGTAAACTATTGTTGCTAGCTCTATGTTGTCATCTACAAAGTTCACACTTGAGAGCCCTGTAATGAACTTTCAAAAAGAAATCACCCAAAAATCTCATTAAATTTTTTTTATATTATTTGAGAGAGAGAGATTTAATATAGATGTACCAGGGCCTTTTGCCACCGTAAATGAACTCAAGATGTATGCACCACTTTATGCATCTAATTTTATATGGGTACTGGGGCGTTGAACCTGGGCATGTAGGCTTTGCAAGCAAGAGCGTTTAGCCACTGAGTAGTCTTCCTAGCTCCCCCCAAGTCCTCATAGCTGCTTAGTGGTAGCCAGCCCCATTTTTTTATTATTTATTTTTGCATGTGTGTGGTTTGCATGTATGTGTGCATAAATGTATGTGCAAACATATGTATGGAGGCCAGAGGTTGACTTTAGGTGTCTTCATCAGTTGTTTTCCACCTTTTTTATTTTTGTTTTCTCGAGGTAAGGTTTCTCTCTAGCACATGGGCTGACCTGAAACTCACTCTGTAGTCCCAGGCTGACTTCAGACTCACAGCACTCCTCCTACCTCTGCCTCCTGAGTGCTGGGATTAAAGGTGTGTGCCACCATGTCTGGCTTCCACCTTACTGTTTGAAACAGGGTCTCTCACTGAACCTGGAGCTCATGGGTTCGGCTAGATTAGCTAGACGATGAGCCCCAGGGATGCTTTGTCTCCTTCTCCCCAGAGTTGGGATTATAGCCACACCCAGATTTTATATGGTTGTTGGAGAATAAACTCAAGCCCCCATGTTTATGGGAAGCAAGCACTTTATCCACAGAGCCATCTCCCCAGCTCTGTCCTTGTTTGTTGTTTGTTTTTATACAGGCACTTTGTTTGTGGCTCCAGCTGGCTCGAACTCAATGTGTAGACCAGACAAACCTTGAACTTGCATTTATCCTCCTTCTTCAGCCTCCAGAATGTTGGCATCATAGGTGTGCACCACTGACTGTATGGGAAAGCTACCCTCCCATTGAACTAACCTAACTTTCTGTGCAGGCATAGCATCAACTGATTGTTGAAATGGAATCAGTATTATCCACTTTGATTTTTCCCTCTTTGTCATGGTAGACTGAAACCATAAGCCCTGATAAACCTTCTTAAGTTGTTTTTGGCAGATATTTTTTCACAGTCACACAAAGACTAACATATGAAGGATTCTAAAACACTTTCCTATAGAGTGAGAATGTGTTTGGACATAAAAATGGTCTTTTAAGAAATACTGTCTGAGATAGTTAAATGAAGCATTCATATTCTTTTAAGGTCTTCAAGGGAAGAGGTGGTCTTGCACCATGGGGAAACAAGCCTAGTTAAAATGTGACCTGTGCTACAAGACAGAGGTAGGGTCAGGGCTTGGTTAATGTGTCACCCATATTATGTGTCAGGGATCACTTTTTTCACCTGTACTTGGTAGCCATAATAGGGCCTTGTTACCTAAGAGCCTGTTTCTAGGGCACACAGGCTTCCCTACCTATGCAGCATGGCAATTAATGAATTAAGGAATGAAGCTCTGCTTTTTGTAGGGTGGAGCTGGAGATCATCATGTTAAGCACAATTAAGCTAGATTTGGAGAACTATTACTGCTTCTGTTTTAAATATGGAGAATAGGTACTGTCAGAGGGAGGAAATCTAAAATGAGGAGGCAGGTGGAATAAGAGAAAGTCTTGAATGTATGCAACATGAGAGCTGAAGAGGGGACTTCCTGAGATCATTTCTAGACTGCTGGGGAGATGTGGAGGCCAGCAAGAGGGAGAGGGAGGGGGCAGGGGGCAAGGCAGTGTGGAAGGTGAATTAACAAAGTAGAATGATATGCATGTATAAATGTGACACAGTGAAACCCATTTCTTTGTATTCTAACAAAAAATTAATTTTAAAAAATACATATGAATAAAAGGTAAAGAAGTTACTTCTTTATAGTTGAAGTAACCTAGGAACAGAGAGAGGAAGCTAGCTGCCTGAGGTTAAGTAGGCTCTACTTATTCTGTGGGAGGAAAACACTGAGAAATGCCCTTAAGGTTGCAAATGAATTCAGAGGTGAATTTTTTCCCCCTCTAAGGTAAGGAGAATTAAGAGTGATTGAGGGAATCATGATAAATGCAGTTGTTTTTTCATCTTAAATTTCCTCCAACACAGCAGGCATGTCTTCCTGATTTACATGTAGCACAAAGGACTGTTAAAGTGGTAGGCGTGAGGGAGACATAGGAGCAACATTGTATATGACTAATTAAGTCTTGATCCGTCAACCAGAAAACAATATAATTGGTACAGGCTTCTAAAATTTATGGACAGTAACTTGCCAAGGAACATGGGATCCCTATTACTCTCAGAATAAAGGCCCAGGTGTTTTGAACTGTACACCAGCAGCCCATCGTGGGGTCTCTGAAGGCCAGACCAACAAAGCTTCCTGCTACTTCTGCTCAGGAGGATACTACCCTCTGTGCTTCTTTTTATTTTTATTTTTTGTACTTAATTTTTATTTGTATTTGAGAAAGAGGGAGAGAGAGGCAGATAGAGAAAGAGAGAGAGAGAGAGAGAGAATGAGTGTGCCAGGGCCTTCAGCCACCACAAGCAAACTCCAGAAACATGTGGCACCTTGTGCATCTGGCTTGCATGGGTCCTGGGAAACCACATCTGGGTCCTTTAGCTTTGCAAGCTACTGCCTTAACTGCTAAGCCACCCATCACCCATCAAGCCCCTACTCTGTGCTTTTACAAACATTTTCCCCCTCAGCTTTGGCAAACATTCATTCTAGAATCACCTGATGGCCCCTTTCCAGGATCTCTTCTACCCTTTCTTTAGACTGGCTTGGATATCCCTCCATCCTATAGGCTGCATGTGCTGGTCATTGTCCCTGATTCTCAGCAACCTGGACTTCCCTGGTGTGGCTCTCATGGTGTTGGGCTGTGATATACTGCCTGGCCTGTCTCCCTCTGGACTATAAATAAAGTTCAGAGGAAAGCATTTCTTATTCACCTTCATGTTGTTTTCACTGCTTGGCATTTATTGTGAGCCTAACAAATACTTGTTGAGTGAATGAAAGCATGAAAAAATTTTGAATTTTTAAAAAGGGCATTTATAATGAAATATGTCCATCCAAACCTAAAAATAAGTATGCAGCTAGATTTTAGCAGAATTGAGGCCAGGCTTAAGTGAAACTGGAAGAAAGCTAGACCAATTCAATAATGAACATTTTTCATGCACAAGAATAAGTCCAGACTCTTAATGGACAAATATAAATAAATAGATTATCAAAAGATTATTTGCTGGGCCTGGAGAAATGACTTAGCAGTAAAGGTGCTTGTCTGCAAAGCCTAAGGACCCTGGGTTAGAATCCCCAGAACCCATGTAAACCAGTTGCATGTGTTGGCACGTGCATCTGTAGTTCGTTTGCAATGGCCAGAGGCTCTGGTATACCCAATCTCTCTGTGTGTGTCAAATAAATAAATAAATATTTTCTTGGCTAGGATGATGGCTTAGTCAATAAAGTGCTTCCACATGAGCATGAGTACCTGAGTTTGGACCCCTAAAACCCATACAAATGCAGAGCATGGCAGTGTGGGGTTGTGATCTCAGTGCTTGTTAGGCACAGACAGGAAATTCCCTAGGGCTTACTGGCCAGCTAGACTAGTTGAATGGTTCAGTGACAGACTGTGGTTCAACAAATAAGGTGGAAAGTGATTGGGGAAGACACCTAATGTTGACTTCTAGCCTTCACATGTGTACACGGGCACATACATTCTCATATATGTGCTCCCACAATATGCATATACATATACACACCAGAAAACAAAAGAGGACCATTTTCGTGACTAAAGATTGTAATCATCTATTGTACAATTATATAACTTTTGCAGAATAGGAACTTTAAATGCTTACCTCTCTCTCCTCCCTCTTTTCTCCCCTTTCCTCCCGCCATTCTCCTCTCGTCTATCCCTTTTCTTTCCCTGACCAAGACCTTTTTCTTTCTTTCTTCTTTTTTTTTTTTGTTTTTGTTTTTCAAGGTAGGGTCTTGCTGTAGCCCAGGCTGAAATGGAATTCACTATGTAGTCTCAGGCTTGCCTTAACTCAGCAATCCTTCTACCTCTGTCTCTCTAGTGCTAGGATTAAAGGTGTGTCTACCATGCCTGGCTCCAAGATAATTTTTATATTAAATCTGCACATATAGCTGGGTGTGGTGGCACACACCTTTAATCCCAGCACTTGGGAGGCAGAGGTAGGAGGATCACTATGAGTTTGAGGCCACCCACTACATAGTTAGTTCTAGGTCAGCCTGAGCTAGAGTGAGACCCTACCTCGAAAAACAAAAACAAAAAACAAAAAACAAAAAAAATTACACGTATATTTTCTAATCACTGTCACAAAAATTTGAATCTTGGCCAAATATTTAGCGTTCCTTGCATCCATGTGACTCACCTAAAACTGTCTGTGAGCCTTACAGTGACTTTTTGCTCTTGTACTCACCATCTAGAACTCCTTTTGGACTTTGAACCCTGGAGTTTGGATTGTGTATTTCTTTGTTGGAAAGTGTGTAATTTAAAAAAAGAAAACTGGGCTGGAGAGGTGGCTTAGCAGTTAAGCACTTGCCTGTGAAGCCTAAGGACCCCAGTTCGAGGCTTGATTCCCCAGGACCCATATTAGCCAGATGCACAAGGGGGTGCATGCATCTGGAATTCGTTTGCAGTGGCTGGAAGCCCTGGCATGCCCATTCTCTCTCATTCTCTACCTGCCTCTTCCTGTCTCTGTCTGTCACTCTCAAATAAATAAATAAAAACGAACAAAAAATAAAAATAAAAAAAAAGAAAACTAAGTCACATTCTATAAGTCAAACACTTCTCCCTGAAACTTACCTGAAACTTTTGACAGAGCAACTCTGTGTCTGAGGAGCAAGTCCATCATGTCCAAGGAATTAGAAAATAACATGTACCAAGATATCTGGCAAATTCTGCTGTCTTTCATTGGTCCACATTATAGGCCTTAATCTAGATTCAGAATATCTTCTTATTTCAATAATTCATCCAGGTACAATTTGAAAAAGTATTGTGGATGGAAGTTAAATTAACATGCAGTTTCTGTGGTATTACCAGTACACATTCCCGCACCACAGTGGCACACAACGACCCACTGCCTTCAGGCTGGTGCTAGCGCATGTGCAGACAATGGCTGTTGGTGGTGGCAGAGTAGAGCTCTCCCTGGGAGCTGGCAAGTATATTTGGTGTATGCGGTAAGCCACCTCTTGATTTTAGAAATCTTCCCTATGAAGGAAGTGCACAGTAGAAGGGAGTATTTTGCAAGTGCAAGTAAGTGGTACAGTACTAGATATGACGTGCCTGGTAATGCCCAAGGAAGAGAAAGAGCCTACTTGACTGGGAGGGTCAGGGAAGCCACAGTACATGGTGGTATTTGAAGCAGAAATCAGTAGAAAGGGATGGGAAGGAAGTGTGTTTGGGGCTGAAAACCAAGGTGGGGCAGCACAGTGTATGATGTGTGGAGAAAAGTGGGTGCAGGCCTGGGAGCTGGACCCCAGGTGTGTGGGAAGCAGTGCAGCAGATGGGCTGGGAGGATAGACTGAATGCAGCCAGGGTGCTTCTGGGAGACTGGACCTGGTTCTGTACGCAGCATGAAGTATTGGGAGATTCGGAGCAGAAGTGAGGCGTGGCTGAACATTCACTAGGCACCAAAATAAGTTAGGGCCCATAGAAATGTTTTAGTTTTAATTACTTTTAAAAACCAAAATAAAATGAATGTACTTAACAGTAAGTTCATTTTTGTACTAATGTAGCCATAACATTATTTTTTTTCTTTATATGGGGGAATGGGCCTCCATCAGCTAAAGTCCTAGGAGCTACAAAGCCATGCTACCATTCCAAGGAGGTGGCAGGAATCCTGAGATAATGCACAGCTGTGAAAGATGGATGGATCCCAGTTGTTTTCTGGCTGCACTAAATTTACCCAAGAAGCCAGGTGAGATACAGGCTCTAGGGCCCAGGGGTGCTTATAGAGTAGGGAAGGTAAGGATAAAGTGAAAGACAGTATGTACCTGGGAGAAATAGTGGAGGTCAGCTTAGATGGTAACTTAATGGGCTAGAAGCCCGAGCCACGGCAGTGCCAGTCAGTCTGGGGAAAGAGAGACAGTCCTGGGAGTCATGGCACATGAGAAGAGACAGACTAACAACTGGTCAGAGGTGGGGTTGTGAGGGTTTGAAGGAAGTCAGTGATGTCCAGCCCTCATGGAAGCAGGAGACTAGGTATCTTCTGGTCTTGATGTGAATGAAAGTATGACCAGCTGGTCAAGCACACCAGGAGTGTACGTGTGCAGAGGCTCTGTATGTTGCTAGGCACAAAGGCTTACCAGGCTTGAAACTTTTCGGTAGGCTCCCACCAGGCTGAGCAGATCCCCAAGAGACTACCACCAGAATCATGAGGCATAAGCAGGGCCCATTATGCCAGGAGGATGAGGGGAGTGATTGGCCAGGCTGCTGTAGAGTGGCTGGCTGCCCTTTGTCCACTCGGTAGGTGAGGACTGGGCTATACTTCCTTTCTTGGTGATAGAGAGATGGAAGAAAAGATGAGCCACTAGAAAAACTTGGAAGATAGTTATCGAAAGCAAGGATTCTTGGTCTCATTGAATCAGACTCTGATCCAAGAAATTCTCAAGGACAGCTTTGTCCCAACCAGAATTTGAACTTTAGGCAAAAATCTTAGTAGGGTAATGGTACTTACTTCTCTCTCCCCTTATTCAATCTTTTCCTTTTTTTTCTTGTCCCCTCCATCTTCTGTTTTACTTCTTTTCTGCCACCTCTCCTTTTCCCTCCCTGTTCCTGTCTGGGTCTCCTCCCTTCTCCCAGTCAGGGAGTTAGTGTGTTTGGGAGATTTGGAACCCCATGCCACAGGATAGGGTGTGGATGCTGACTACAGTCTTGAGGTGTGTGTACATGTGACTTACCTCTGCTCTGGCCTAACACTGTGACCTGGTGATAAGCGATTTCAGAAGAAGTCTATCCCATCTGTGTTTCATTCTGATAAATGAAAAAAAAAAAGCTTATTTGTAAACAGGAAATGCAAGATAATGATTCACCATTTCTCCACCCCTCTCATCTCTGCAAGAAAGCAGCTCTTTGTCCTTTGTTAAGAGTTAGAAAGTCCAGTATAAGTTCTGGCCTCTCAGCCACCACCTTGGACAGGACATTCAACTCAGAAAACTCATCCTGACTATTAGTTACTTTACACATTGCTGTGACCAAATACTTGACAGGAAGTAGTTTAAGGGAATAAACTGGCTTACAGTTTTAGAAGCAGGAGGCTGACTCTTCACATTGACTCCATAGTTAGGAGGCAGAAAGCAAATACAAAGTAAGACTAGGCTATAAAACCTCAAGAGAGAGCTAGAGAGATGGCTCAGTGTTTAAGGTGCTTGCTCTTGAAGCCTAACAACCTGAATTCAACTCCCCAGTACCCACATAAAGCCAGATGCACAAAGTGGTACATGTATCTGGAGTTCATTTGTAGTGGCTAGAAGCTCTGGTTTGACCATTCTCTCCCTATCTCCCTCTCTTTGGAAATGAATAAAAAAGTAAAATATTTTAAAAAGATGTATTTTATAAAAGAAAAAAACCTCAACTGACTGACTGACTTTCTTTAGTAAGGCTCCCCCTCCTAATGATTTCACAACTTCCCAATCAGTGCCACTAGCTGGGACCAAGTGTTCAAGTATATGAGCCTATGACAGACACTTCACATTCAAACCACAGTACTGACCTGTCTTCACAGGTGAGGTGAGATGTGGGCACACATATGAAGGTGCTTGACAATCTGAGAGGAAGTAAGGTTAGGTATTATAGGGTAACTGGGCCCCTCAAAGTAAAAGGCAGGAAGATCTTTAGGCCTGTCCTTACAGTCTTCTTATCTCTTCCCTAGATTTGTTTTGCCACAAGCAATCTGAGCCCCTCCAGGGAGGGAGGTCCCTATTCCTAGAATTTAAATCCAATCCTGACATTGTGACTGGTCAAGTTCAGCGTCATGTCATGGCTGGCCTTTTTGTGAACCAGCTCCTAGCCCAGACCAATCAACTCTTACTCTGGCTCACCTGAGCCAAAAGATAGGGCCCACCATCATAAGGTTATAAATAGTTTTACCAGGGGTGGGCAAGTCTCTCTGGGCCCCTCCTGAACTTCGAGGTTCTGGTAAGCTTCCCTGTCTCAGCCCGACTGGGCCACAATGAGGGGAGACCCCTCCTTACTCCCATGTGGGCTCTCTACCCCCTTCTGCCTTCCACATGGCAGGAGCTCTCTGTACTTTCTCTCCTTTTCTCCCTAAATCTCTTTTCACTTTTCTGTTAGGCCCACATAGGCTCTCAGACCACAGGGGTGTATTCATTTTCCTTTCCTTGGTTTTAAACTTTCCTAAATAAATATAATGATTTAATAATTATCCTTCTCAGTCTTATTTTATCCAATTCTTTGGTTAAAAGTAGACATGAACTAAGGGTTTTGGGTCCAAGGACTCTATTCCTGAACCACTAACACCTTCTATCAAGCCCACAAGTCCTCATAATTCATTCCATAAACATCTCCTGGCTTCCCCCTTTGTGCTGGCAATGTTTGAGCTAGGGCTGTTGTAGAGGCCAAGACAGATAAGTCTGTACCACTTATGATCTTCCTTGATGTTGGAAAAATGATTATGTGATGTTCTGGGGGCTCTTCAGGCACTCCAGTGAGCAGGAGCACCTCAGGGTAGTGGTAGGAGGCAAGGCTTGTCTCTGTGAGGACTGTAAGGAAAGCCCCTTCTAAGGAGGAAGATAAGTGGTTAGCTAACACAGAAGAAACATGAAGCAAGCAGGGAAAACAGCAGCTGGTTAGGGGGCATTTCAGTACAGCCATAGTGAGTTTTGTGGTGTAGTCTGAGAAGTGCACTGTTAGGAGGGCTCATCACTGTGTGAATCTCACAGAACACTTGCACAAACTAAAGTGGTCACAGGTGCTGCAGTTACCTTTGTGATCTTGGCACAAAGCACCCTACCAAAAGCAGCTAATCAGAGGAAAGGGTTTATTTTGGCTTACAGACTCTAGGGGAAGCTCCATGATGGCAGAGAAAACATGGCATGAACAGAGGCTGGGCATCACTTTTTGGCTAACATCAGGTAGACCACTGCAGCAGGAGAGTGTGCCCAACATTGGCAAGGGAAAGCTGGCTATCATACCCATAAGCCCACCCACAGCACCCCTCCTCTAGCAAGGCTCCAATTTCCAAATTGCCACCAGCTGGGGATCTAGCATTCAGAGCACATGAGTTTATGGGGCAACATCTAAATCAAACCACGACACAAGGCGACATAATCTTTCTGTGTTTTTGCCGCTGAGGGGAGCTTGATTACATGACACCTGACTATACCATATACAGCAAATTGGTGATATGGAGGAGGGGGCAGATTGTAGGAAGAAGTATGTGGCTGTGTCACTGGAATCTACCAAACTAGGAGAGGATAATAACAAATGAGGCTCTACTTGTGTTTTTGTTGTTTGTTTGTTTTTGATTTTTGCTTTTCGAGGTAGGGTTTCAGTATAGCCCAGACTGACCTGGACTTCACTATGTAGTCTCAGGCTAGCCTCAAACTCATGGTGATCTTCCTACCTTTGCCTCTCAAGTGCTGGGATTAAAGACATGCACCGTCATGCCTAAATACTTGTGTGTTTTTATAAATTTTATTTATTTACAAGCAAGGGTATGGAAAGAGAGAGAGAGAGGGGGTGGGGGAATTGGACCATTGGACCCTGGCTGGCAGGCACTGCAAGCAAATGCTTTTAACCACTGAGCCATTTCCCCAATCCTCTGCTTGTGTATTTTTTTGAGGGGCGATCTTTCAAGATTGGGTCTCTGAGGACAGGCTGTCCTATAGACACTGTGTAGTCTCAGGCTGGCATTGAAGTCTCATAGTCATCCTCCTACCTTGGCCTCTGGAGTGCTGGGATTAAAGGCATGTACCACCATGCCCAGCACAGAGAGAGTTGAGGGGAGAGAGAATGGGCACACTATTGCAAATGAACACCAGATGCATGTATCACTTGTGCATCTGGTTTTATGTGGGTACTGGGGAGTTGAACTCAGATTATTAGGCTTTAAGGGCAGGCACCTTAACTGCTCAGCCATCTCTCCAGCCCCCTGCTTGTGAGTTTTGTATTTTTTTTTTTTTTTTTTTTTTGGTTTTTCGAGGTAGGGTCTCGCTCTGGTCCAGGCTGACCTGGAATTAACTCTGTAGTCTCAGGGTGGCCTTGAACTCACGGCGATTCTCCTACTTCTGCCTCCCGAGTGCTGGGATTAAAGGCGTGCGCCACCATGCCCAGCTTGCTTGTGTTTTTAAGAAACTATTTTGCCTGCTTGGATCAAGGGAAAAAAGTGACTTTAAAGATAAAGTCAGTGACTTGTATGAATTAGCATTAAGGGTCAGAGTTTTAATTATTTTATGTATTTAGTCTTTTAGTTATTATACGTCAATTGAGCATATATTCCAGGCTGACCTGGAACTCTCTCTGTACTCCGAGGCTGACCTTGAACTCACAAGTATTCTCCTACTTCAGGCTTCCAAGTGCTGGGTTAAAGGTGTGTACCACCATGTCTGGTTGCAGGGTCAGAGTTCTGAATTAAATAAACTTATTTCTTTTTTTCTAAAGAATTCTACTGTGTAGCCCAGGGTGGCCTGGTGTGTCTCAGTGCCTCAAGCCTCCCAAGTGCTGGGATTACAGGTGTGCAGGTGTGTGCCACCACACTTGTCTTTAAGTTATTTTTTATGTTATCATATAAAGTAACAGGTTTCATCATGACATTTTCATACATATGTGTCATTACACCATCATTTATTTTCCTCTCCTACTATCTTCCCTTATACCTAGATTAACTTTTTAAAAACTTAATTGTTTTAGAGCAGTCTTGGGTTTAACTGAAAGGAATACAGGACTATCCCAAGGAAGTCCCACCTCCTTACATGTTAGCATGGTTTTATGCTGAAGTGGTGACGTGAACCAGATGTTCAAAAGAGGAGAAGCCCTGAGAGCTCCAGCAGAGCCAGTGTGTAGCCTGTGGCAGTGATCCACAAAGGAGAGCCAAGATCTTGGGCAACCTGTAGCCATGATGTACACTGAAGGTATACAGGGAAATTAGTTTAAGTTGTCTTTAAAATTATAGCAAGATTTTATTATATTTCCTGGTCTTAAAGCTGACATTAAAATCCCCTAACAGGATAGGATAGGAATGTGACTTTGTCTCCAAATGTACCAGAGAATGCTGTCTCCATTGTGCCTGTCACTACCACTCAGAGGCCGGGGACTTCCACACAGTCTTGTTTGGTGAGCAGTTGTAACAGATGATTACTTTATTTCATGTCTTGCTTTGTTTTTAAGCTGTTGCATGGCAGCTAGGCCTCATCTCATAAAAACAAAACCCTACAAAAATAGTTTCAGTTTATAAATTATATCAATTAATAATATTTATTATAATTAGATTATAATAATTAACTAATTTAATTATAATAATTAGATTATAATTAAATTATAATAACATGTTTATGAATTTAAAACAATTGAGAGTGATATAAAAATGCAAGTAAGACCCCATTTCTTTCTCCACTTCTAGTTCTGCTCTTCAGAGACAAATAATGCATTTATTTAGAATTTCCAAGCACATACACTAGTGTCAACCCACATAAACACATGCAGACTCCTTCATACCCACATATTCACATATCTTCATTCATGTGGAAAGTCCTGAAATCTCCTTTAGGTGCCTGATATATGTTACTTAACAATAACTATATCCTAGGTACTTTTCTACATTAGAATCTAAATATGTGTGTTATTTTTCTCTAATGACTGTTTTCAGTGCCACTGATACAATTACCCCATGGATAGGGCAGTAAGTGTGTTTGCATGCAATCACTGAAATAATATTTTTATTTTTATTTCTGTGTTTGAGAGACAAAGAGGAAGAGACAGGGGAGGAAATGAGAATGAGAGTAAGTGCACCAGGGCCTTCAGCCATTGCAAATGAACTCCAGATGCATGTGCAGTTTTGTGCATCTGGCTGACATGGGTCTTGGGGAAATCAAACCTTAGTCCTATGGCTTTGCAGGCAAGTGCCTTAACCGCTAAGCCATCTCTCCAGCCCCACATTCATTTTTTAATTGTCATATAGTAATCATACATATTTATGGGGCATGGGTAACAGTTTAGATTGGTGTAACTAGCATGTCAGTTTCTTTGTATTGGGAACATTAAAAATCCTCTCTCATACAGAGTTAATATCCTGAACATACATTTTGTATATTGCATATGTAGCATTCATGTGGAAAAAGTTCTGGGTGTAGCAAACAGAGGAACATACTTCACATTATGATAGACTTTCTGTATTGTTGAGAGCCTGGTACCAATTTAAACCTCTGCCAAGACTACTGTTCTCCCACATTCTCAAAGCTCTCATCAAACTTCTTAACCTTTACTAGTCTGTGAGAAATGATGATCACGGTTGACTTCACACTCATTAGATATGGACTATTTGTGTTGTTAATTGTTGTTAAATACTTGTTTGACAAGTAATACATACCTATGGACAAGCACTTTAGAATGTGCAGAAAGGCACTAAGAAAGCATATTTTCAACAGGCAACTGTGGGAGACATTTGCCCTGTTCTCATGTTGCTTATTATCTATGTATGTGTGTGAATGTAGAGGTTCTCATACTTTGTGGCTCTTCTTGGATTGTGGCATCTTGTTTCTTTGTAAAAAGGAGTACTGGATTGGATGCAGATCCAGTGGTCTGTTCAAAGTTGAGCATTTCTTTCTTTCTTTCTTTCTTTCTTTCTTTCTTTCTTTTTTTTTTTTTTTTTTTTTTTTGAGGTAGGGTCTTGCTCTAGCCCAGGCTGACCTGGAATTCACTATGTAGTCTCAGGGTGGCCTCGAACTCATGGTGATCCACTTAGCTCTGCCTTCCAAGTGCTGGGATTAAAGGCATGAGCCACCACACCTGGCCATGGTGAGCATTTCTGTATTTGTGTGTGTACACGTGTAGAAGCCAGAAGTCCATGTTGGTTAGTTTTATTTTCCCCTAGCACTCTCTATCTTTTCCTTCCCTTCCTCTCTCCCTCTCTTTTGAGGCAAGTCCAACAGACTGACTTTTTTATGAGAGAGAAAGCAAGAGAGAGAATAAGAGGGAAAGAATTGGTACACTAGGGCCTCCAGCTGCTGCAATCAAACTCCAGGTGCATGTACGACCTTGTGTGCATGTGTGACCTTGTGTGTTTGTGTCACCTTGTGCATCTGGCTTACATGGGACCTGGAGAGTCAAACATGGGTCCTTAGGCTTCACAGGCAAGCACCTTAACTGCTAAGCCATCTCTCCAACCCCCCCCCCCCCTTTTTTTTTTGAGACAAAGTCTTTCTTGAATATGGAGCTTACCAATTGGGCTACACAAACAAGCCTTGGTATCCTTTTCTCTCTGCTTTTCTAGTGTTGGAATTATAGGTGTTTACCACCATACTAGGCATTTGACGTGAGTGCTGGGGAGCCAAACACAGCTTCTTAGGCTTGTATGGCAAACACTTTGCCACTGGGTCATCCCCCCAGCCCTGGACATTGCTGAGTAGCTTTGTGACCTTGGATTAGTCATTTTATCCCTTTGATCCTCTGCTTGCTGCTCTGTAAAAGATAATACCTCTCTGGCTAGATTGTTAGGAAGTTCACATGAGAAAGAACTTGGTAAATTCCCTGCCGTATGGAAGACACATGGTAAGTGTTGTCTGTGTCATAAGGTAGAAGTGGAGTTCAGCAGTGTGATGATTGTTTTACTATCCTGAGGTTTTCCAAGATCTGTATATTCTCCATTTTGCAATATTCTAAGCCCTTTCTTCATCATATCCACCCTGTGATTATTTATAAGTTTTGGGACACTTGGATGTCCATCCATCCAGCAAATATGAAAGTGTACAAACTCAAACTCTGTATACTGTGCAGCAAAGAATAAAAAAGAACAAAAGCCAAACTATCTGCCACAAAAGAGCTTAGAAGACCTGTGTGGATCTATGTTTTCTGTGCTCACCCTCCCCCCCAAACACAGTGCTTTTTGCAGTGACAGGGATAGAACCCAGGGCCATGTGCATGCTAAGCAAATGCTCTGCCACTGAGCTACAGCCCCAGCTCTAGTTGTTTTCATAATAAAAAACAATAAATGTAAGATTTCAGTTTTCTTATTTGTGCTTCACTACTGTGACTTCTTATGGCATCTTGAAACAGGATTTTCTATAGTTTTCAAACTTAACTAATATTAGGTTCCTTTTCTCAGCAAAGCCTTCTCAGATTCCGCATATCGAAAGTATATGAAAACAGAGTAACTCTAGTTAAAGTAAGGTTGTGAGGCCAGATACTGCTTTTTGTGGCTATCCTACTCATTTCCCTAGCAGTGTTATCTAGTTTATGATTGCAGAATTCCAGGGCTCTGACATCTCATCTACTCATTTTGAGAGTGAGGAAAATGAGGTATAGGAAGGAGATGTTGTGGACAGGGACCCAAAGGCAAGTCCAGGAATAGCCAGTGCCCAGGTGCCAAACAGACATGACTGCCGACTGCCTTTGGAGGACTTCAGAGAGGCAGGGTGGTCTTTTTTGGCTAGGTTGTGCTTGGGCTCATGTATGAAGAAGCTAGAGAGTAATTTAAGAGTCAGCAATAGAATGATAAAGAGGTAGAGGGAAAAATGATTGATTCTTTCCCCATGATTTAGTAAACTATCATTGTGTGTGTCTTTATTATAAACCGAAAGAAGGGAGCTGTTATAAAGCCACCAGTAAGTCCCTGGTCCTCCTGACTCAGCATGGCCAAGCCTCAGAGGGTGTGCCAGCCTCCTCTCCAGCTCTTTGGCCTCATGTTCTCTCCTGCACACTTGCTTCATCCTTTGCCCTCTCTTCTCAGACTAGCCTATCTTCTCTGTGTATTACACTCCCCCAAAGGGCCCCAGTTTGCATGTCAGTAATCCTAGCACTGGTTCTTACTGATTATCTGTTTCTGGGCCCCAAGAGGAAGGGATCCAGTGACTTGTGTATTCTTTGTGTATTTCCTATCTAGTAGTTGCAGCCTGAGGCACCTGTCTTGGGGTTTCAGGGTGGTAGAGCTCTTCTCAAAAATGTAAAAAGAACAAACTGACTCTCAAGCTACTCCCTTGCCAATGTTGAGACGGACATTTATGTAGCTGTGGGCAAGAAGCACCTATGGAGTTGATGATGGCATCCTGAAGATGATGCTGTGTTCACCTTGAAGTGTAGGCAAGAGTCCCCATGAGAGAGGGAAAGGGAAAGGACAGGTGCTGGGAAGAATAGTGAGTGTGTGAGGAACAGTAAGTAGAGGGTTTAAAAAAATAATTTTATTTTTATTTATTTATTTGAAAGAAAAAGGCAGAGAGAGAAGGAGAGAGTGAGAGAGAGAGGAGGAGAGAATGAATGAAAATTGGCATGCCAGGGCCTCCAGCTCTGTAAACACATGTGCCACCTTGTGCATCTGGATTTTGTGGGTCCTGGGGAGTCGTACCTGGGTCCTTTGCCTTTGTAGGCAAGTGACAACTGCTAATCCATTTGTCCAGCCTCCCATTTTTTTGAGGTAGGGTCTCAGTCTAGTCCAGGCTGACCTGGAATTCACTTTGTAGTATTAGGGTGGCTTTGAATTCACAGTGGTTCTCCTGTCTCAGCCTCCCAAGTGCTGGGATTAAAGGCGTATGCCACCATACCTGGGAGAGAGAAAGAAAGAAAGAGAATGTGAGAGAATATGAGAGAATGGGCACACCAGGGCCTTTAGCTACTGCAGAACTCCAGATGCATGTGCTGCCTTGTGCATCTGGCTTTATATGGGTATTGGGGAATCAAACTTGGGTCGTTAGGCTTTATGGGCAAGCACCTTGACCACTGAGCCATCTCCCCACCCCGGGGGGAGGGTGATTTTTATGCCATGATTCATTTATTCATTTAGATAACAAATACTGAATGCCTTGTAAAGAAATGGACATGCCTATGTATGAAGTTATACAATTAAAATAGTTAAATTCCTGTATTTAGAGAGTGGGAATAGCCTGTCTGTCCTGTTTCGAAAGCTTAAATATTTTTGCTATTGCTTCCTTTATTTCCAGCTTCCCTCCTTGCCGCTACAAGGCCAAAGGTAGCCCACAGCAAGATTGGTGCACAGGTTTGGAATTGCTCATTGTCCTTTCCACAGCCACATCACTCCTGTGACTTTAAAATGCCTGCGTAGGGAAAATGTTTAGTTAGATGATTTTTAAGCTCTGTTCATCTTTGAATTGAGGACTTTTAGCTTTCATTTCAGTTATGTTGGCAACCAGCTAGAATTAATTTATGGAAGAATTATTTATAATAGGAAGAAGAGCTGTTTAAAATTTCTACAGATAGAATATTGATGTAGAAAAGTTAAGATATGCCTAGTAGACTTGTTAAATAGCCATTAAAATGATTAGTTAGGGCTGGAGAGATGGCTTAGCAGTTAAGCGCTTGCCTGTGAAGCCTAAGGACCCTGGTTCAAGGCTCAGTTCCCCAGGTCCCACATTAGCCAGATGCACAAGGGGGCACACGCGTCTGGAGTTCGTTTGCAGTGGCTGGAAGCCCTGCCCATTCTCTCTCTCTTCCTTTATCTGTCTTTCTCCCTGTGTCTGTCGCTCTCAAATAAATAAATAAATAAAATGAACAAAAAAAAAAATGATTACTTAAGGTATTAATTATGGGAAACAAATGGAATGAACAACAAACTGTATTCATTAAACTACTTATCTGTCTATACATAAAAATGTACACATATACACAGAAGAAAATCATTATAAAGGTGTATCATAGTTAAAAATGAAGAAATTAGACCAAAATATTGCTAAAGAATATTTGGGTAGTAGAGAACCAGTAACTAAAATTTGTATATGTGTGGATAAGGTATCAACAATGAACTTTTTTTTTGGTTTTTTAAGGTACGGTCTCACTCTAGCCCAGGCTGACCTGGAATTCACTATGGAGTCTCAGGGTGGCCTCAAACTCACGGCGATCCTCCTACCTCTGCCTCGTGAGTGCTAGGCATGTGCCACCACGCCTGGCTGAACTGTTTTTAACTACATGATTTTGTGCAACTCTGTTTTGTATAGCATCTTCAATAATTGAATATTTTGGGGGTGTTGTATGTGTTTATGTGTGTGAACATGAGAGTGTATGCACATGTGCCACAATCTATATGTTGAGGGTGGAGAACCACTTTTGGGTGAAAGTTCTTGCCTTCTGCTTCCTTTGGAGACTTGGTCTCATGTTGTTTACTGCTGCATTTTGCCAGATTAGCTGGCTCCTAGCTTCCTATGGATTCTCCTGTCTTTGCCTTTCTTCTTACCCATAGGCAAGGCTGGGATTTCAAGTGCCTGCCACAGTGCTGTGCTTTTCACGTGGGTGCTGGGGTTTTGAACTCAGGTACCATAAAAGTAAAACCTAGCAAGCACTTTCACTGAGCCCTCTCCCCAGCCCAGTAATTGGCATTGTTACTGAAGTAGTTATACATTTTATTGATATAGTTATAAATTCACATTGTGAACAATATAAGAATACCTGTAAACTTTGCCTATTTCTCCCATGGTAACATTTTAAAGACTATCCAGGGTAAGAATGCTAATCATTCTACTTCATACTCCCCTAGGTTTACTTGACATGAGTGCACATCAAGTTCTATACCAGGTATCATCTCTGGGCCTTCCAAAATGCACCATCACAGTCTATTGAACATTTCCCAAATCACAAAGAACCCTCATTGCTCTTTTCTAACCACATCCACACTTACCACTATTCTTTTTTGTTTAATATTCAACCTCAGTTCATGGGAATTTTACTTTTCTAATATTTAACTTCAATGGATGGGAATTTTACTTTATCTTGACTTTTCAATCTGAAGCCAAAAATTTACAATCTTAAAGTTGGAAAAGACTTTGAAATTTAGAGGTCACTCAGAACATGAGAACTTTAAGTGGAAAGTAGAAGAAATTTTATGATTACTCACCATCCTATAGAAAGACCATCAGCCTCAGTTTCCCACTCATCACCCAAAATCTCTCATCTGATCCTCTGTCAGGGTCAGGTGCTTCTTGTCTGAGCCCTGAATAATCTTTGTATCTCTTCTCAGTGTGGTACATCTCTCATTTTGTAATGATGATAGTCATTTCCCAGTTTCTGATGAGCCTGTAGCTGTTGGCTATCCTCCTCTTACCTGTGAGTGGCTTTTGGTCCTGATGTCTGTCTGTCTGTTGGGGATTGAATTTGGGGTTTCACTCTGGGGTATTTGTGCCTGTTGTGGTTTTGGCCTTTGGTGAAATATGAATTTTTCTGATCCTTAAGCTCTTTCCATATATAGCTCAAGAGAATTGTTTTGGCTTTACCTACTTGTTTCACAGATGAGGAAATTTGAGTGCAGAGAGAAACCCTGTTCAGCTTACTGTCCTTGAGTTACTTGAAACCTTATCTTGTGATTCTATTTTCTCCTTCTAATCTTCTAGTCTTCCCTTGTGAGATGGGTTTTCTTGGCCTTTGATTGCCCTAGTCACTCTTCTTCTGGCCACATTTTGGTTTTTGCAGCCAACCTCAAAAGTCTGAATTTTGGGTTGCTTGCTTGAAGTCCTACATAAATGTTTTAATTCTGAAAATAATTATGAAACCCTAGTATATGCCAAGGTGTGGCAGTCAGGTTCATATTGCTGGCAGAAATCACCTGACCAAGAGCAGCCTGTGGGGAAAAAAAGGTTTATTTTGGCTTACAGACTTGAGGGGAAGCTCCATGGTGTCAAGGGAAAATGATGGCATGAGCAGAGAGTAGACATCACCTTCTGGCCAACATCAGATGGACAACAGCAACAGGAGAGTTTGTCAAACGTTGGCAAGGGGAAACTGGCTAGAGTACCCATAAGCTGTCCCCAACAATACACTGCCTCCAGGAGGCATTAATTTCCAAGTCTGCATCAGCTAGGAACCTGGCATTTAGAATACCTAAGCTTATGGGGGACACCTGAATCAAACCACCACATTCTGCCCCTGGCCACCATAAATTGATAACCATATGTGATGTAAAATACAATACATTCATCCAACTTTAAAAGTCCACATAGTTTTTATTAATCCTAATGGTGTTCAAACATTCCCATAGTCCAGGGTCTTTTAACTGAGCCATAATACCAAAAAATTCTGCCCAAACCCATCATGGCACAGAATAAACATTCACATTGAAAAATATGGCATTGGACATAGCAAAGAAATATTCAACCAATACACAGTTTAAAAGAACCAGAGCAAACATCAAACTCTGTAGCTCCAAGTCCAACAAGTCTACAAGTCTCTAAGTCCAATAATTCTAGCCAGAAACAAGTTCTAATTCTGCTCCTCCAGATAGGCTACTCACAGTCCTGGAAAACTTCATCTGGGCCAGCAGCTTTTCTTAGCAGCCATCTCATGATCCTGGCATCTCCACTGGGTCTCCACTGCAACCCATAGTTCAGTCTCATGGCTCCATTGGGTCTCCATGCAGGCATCCAACAAACCTGCTTCACACTGCCCATAGCTGTTTCCAAAATACAAGATCATGTTGCAAATTCAATGACCCTCTCTTTCCTGCATTTCTTATACTCCATAATACAAGATGTTGTGCAAGTTTGTTAATCCAGGGGCAATCAAGCAGACTTTGAAGAACAGGACACTCCTGAGCACTCAGGCCCTAAAGGTCCTGCATCAAACCACCACACAAGGTGTGCCATAATCTTCAGCCTCATTCCTCCTTTCTTCTGCTGTTCTCCATATTACCTACTATGCTCATCATGCTGTGGGTTTGATGGCATGAAGCATCACCATCATAATTGTAGCTTAAACAGATGAAAACTTATTTCTTGCACATATAAAAATCTTATCTGGAATGGATACTCTATATCAAACTAGGAATGGTGTCAAGTTCCTTCTGTCTTGTTGCTTTTTGGTCCTTAGGATGTAATGCCTTCTTCATCATGTTCACTTAGGATGGGCTGCCAATATGTTTGCTTTCTAACCAAGCACAATATGAAGTTTACTTTATCTGAAAAGATACAAAGGGGTATGACATACTCTTCTTTCTGTGAGTTGCTTGCTTATGTGCACTCATCCCATTGGTCAAAGTTCAATCACATGGCCATAACAAGCCAAAGAACAACCTGGGAAATGTAGTAGTTTTTTACTGTAGGAAGCAATATGATCTACTCAAAAAATAATCCTCAGAAGAGCAGAATAAATTCTGGTTGGCAGATATCAGTCTCTGTCATATCCTTTTTATTTAAATTCCAAGAAATTCGGCCCTGAACAGAACCACTGGCATTTCAGTCTTATTTTTTAAAAATATTATTCATTTATTTGTTAGAAGAGAGAGAAAGAAAGAGGGAGAGAATGGGTATACAAAGGCCTCCAGCTGCTGTAAATGAACTCCAGATGCATGCACCACTTTGTGCATCTGGCTTTACATGGGTACTGGGGAATTGAATCTAGGGCGTTAGGCTTTGCAGGCAAGCATCTTAACTGCTGAGCCATCTCTCCAGCACTGGCATTTCAGTCTTAATAGAATTGTACAAAAAGTACAAAGCAGGGCCTTCTAGAAGTTTTCAGGATTTTATAAAAGATTGAAAATTCAGAATCCTTGGTGAGGAGGTCAGAATCCATTTCATTTGTAATTGCAGGGGAAATGACAACATGAACAGTGCTCATACTGCTCGTATGACCACTGGCTCCAGGTTGATGGTAGAAAGTATGGTGATCAATCAAAACCGACCAAAACAGAAATCCAGAGGCCATAGAGAACTCAGCACTAAATTAGACTGCCAACACACCTGCTATGGCTCAGGGAACAGTGCAGAAGAGGGGGCAGAAAGATTGTAAGAGCTGCAGAGTGGGTAGGAATATCCTGAGGCATGGTCCCCTGCTACCCCACAGAGACTGACTAAGGCCTTCCTGACCCTTCAGAAAATACCATAACCCCACTGAGGAGGGCCTCCAGGGTAACAGGAGCTGGGGTGTGAGAATAAAGAGAATAACCTGTTATAATTAGTGTAAAATAAAAATTAAGAGTCCCTCTCATTTACTTGGGGCTTACTACACACCGGCTGTCTTCTCTTGTCAGGCTTTTCTGCTATGATGAAGCATTGCCTTTGAAGCTGTTAAGCTGAAATAACCCTTTCCTTCATTAGCTGTTTCTGTTTGGGTGTTTTGTCCCAGCAACATGAAGGTAACCACTATACAAGTCTAGTAGAAATGGTGGGCTCTGGGTTCAGTGAGAGATCCTTTCTCAAAAAAAAGAAAAGATGGCAAGTGATAGAGGAAGGCACCTGATGTCAGCTTCCTGCTTCCACATGCATGCACACACATGTGCAGGTGCACCCACACGTGTGCAAGTGCACCCACACATTTGAATATCCATACCACATATACACACAAAAAATACCATGAAGGAGAAAAATAAAACACATCTGAGGATGTTGGGGGTTGGTGCTTTATATAAGGTAGTTTGGGAAACCAATCTGGAAAAGTCCTGTGGAAGTAGGCAGCTGATGAGTAGTAGTGTAAGTGCGAAGGCCCTGAGGCAAGCTCTTCTTACAGAGGACTCGTGTGACTTCAGCAAAGACAAGGAGAGAGAGCTATGATAGAAGGTTGAAGAAGTACACAGAGGCTGATTCCCAAGCACTTTGAAGCATATAGTAAGGACATTGCTTTTACTCTTAAGTAAGGTGGGAAACCACTTGAAGATTTTAAGCAACAAAGTAAGATGACTTATTTATTAAAGTGATACTTTTGTTTCTGTTAACCAGGTCTGAAGGAGACATACTCCATTATAAGCCTGCTTCAGTGATTCACATGAGAAAACACAGTGGCTTATAGCACATTAGGAATACCATAGACAGTGAGAAAAAATGGGTCCAACTGTCTATCACCTAGCTCTTTGTATCTGTCATCTCTCAATTATGTGTATAGAAATATATACACTATACATAATGTGTATAGTAGTAATTGTGAACATATAAAATTTTGTAAATCTAAGATACATAAAAAGGGGAAAACAGCAGAAAGCAGGAAGCCACCCAGACTTCTGGTCAAGATGGTGTCTGCCTAACTGTGCCACACCTCCCATGGAAGGAAAGGCCAGACATTAAGGGTTTATTGGGTCTTCTGGGGGGGGGGGGCAGTCTCTAATAGACCTCCATTGGGAGGGCGTGGAGGAGGAAAAAAAAGGGGGAATTGGTTGATTCCCACACTCTTGGGTAGCCCACCAGTCCTCATACCCTCAAGCAGCTGACCTAGTCCCAGCCGCAGGTTCATCCTGCACTAACTGCAGGCCAGGGGACCCAGGCCAGCATAGCTCCACCTGCGCCATAGTGTGTGGGCAATGTTCCGCTCTCCCCATCCCGTGAGACCTCCTTCCCACTCCCCCTGTCAAGTGTGACTGCCACCCCACTCTCCACACCCTATGAGACTTCCCACTTTCCCTGTCCCACCTGCAACCTCCTTCCCGTCACCCCCCACCCTCCGCCAGAGTGACCACTGCACCCTCTGCCCCGCATAAACTCCATCTCACATGCCAGCGCCCCATATCCCCTTGTGAACCCAGGAAAGTCAGATTAGCTCCACCTACACCTCCAGGCTCCCAAACACCATCCCATTGACTGCCACCACCCATTTCCCTGTTCACTTCAGGCCACCTGACCATGCACTCCCATACCTCGAATCACAGAACAACAAGCCTCTACATCAGGTCCTTGGGTCCCACCAGAACCTCATGGGATCCTTCCCTCTGAGCAGACAGGCCCTATTTCCACTAGGAAAAGAGTGGAAGTAAACATAAAAGGGAGTAACCACTGGCAATACTTCAAGGGTAGACTATGGCTTCCTCCTAAATTAAATAAGGTTCCTACACTGTGATTGGCAGACCACAATGCAAAAGGAATAATATGAAAAATAAAATGCAGTTCAGTCCCATAAGATTGTCCAGTCCTACAATGGATGTCTCTAATCAAAACGTAGAAGAGACATTAGGATTAGAACCCCAAAATAAAGTTATAAACTATGCAACCCTGACCAAGCAAACGGCAGAATTTGAAGAAAAGCAACAAAGGGTTGATAATCATATGAATGCTGTCATTGCTAGACTAGACCTAATAGATGAGACCCTGGAAGGGTTCCAAACACACTTAAATGGTCTGAAGGAGAGTGAAAAAAAAGGGGATGTCAATAACCAGCTGGCTAAGCTTAATGAAGACATAAAGAAATGTAAGGATGTTTTCCAAGAAGCATCAACAATAATAAGAAAATGACGTGAAAAGGGAACTTGACAGAGGAATGGAAACTATACATAGAAAAGTAGTAGAAAATGCAAACCAAATTGAACAAGCCCAAAGCTCTATAGAAGCTCTCAAGAATAGTGCCAGCCATGTGGAGGATAGAAACTCAGAACTGGAAGACAACAAAAACAAAAGAAACAGTTTGTGAGTCCAAAAGCTTCAATAAATCCAAAACTTTCTGTGAACAGAACATGAATGAACTGTGGGATACCCTTAAACATTTGGGTCATGGGAATACCAGAAGAGGAAGAAATTCAAACCAAAGGCACAGAGAACTTATTTAACAAAATTATCAAAGAAAACTTTCCCACTTTCAAAAGAAAGAGTCATCAAATTACAAGGAGCTAACAGAACTCCAAACAGATTGGACCAAAGGAGAAACTCTCCAAGACGTAGTGTCATTAAGACTCGAAACATTGATACCAAAGAGAAAATCCTAAAAGCAACTAGGAAAAAACAAGTTACATTTAAAGGTAATCCCAATCAGAATTACTTCAGACTTCTCAATGGAAACCCCGAAAGCCAGACGGGCCTGGAATGGAACACTGCAAAGTCTAAGAACCTATGGCTTCCAACCCAAACTACTCTACCCAGCAAAACTATCTCTCATAACAGATGGTGAAAGAAAGACAAACAAACAAAAAAAAAAAAAACTTTCCATGATAAAACTCAGCTTTGCAACTATATGAACACAAAGCCAAACCTGCAGAGAGTACTTAGGAAATTCTCCACACAGAAGAATCAAATAATCAACCTCAAGTACCTACAAGAAACAGATAACAATAACCAAACTCAGAGAAGCCATAAAAAACTGCAAAGTCCAGGAAAACACCAAACCACAGAAACCAACATGATATTGCAAGGATCAAATAAAACCTCACAGTCATTATACTAAATATTAATGGTCTTGGGCTGGAGAGATGGCTTAGCGGTTAAGCGCTTGCCTGTGAAGGCTAAGGACTCTGGTTCGAGGCTAGGTTCCCCAGGTCCCACGTTAGCCAGATGCACAAGGGGGCGCATGCGTCTAGAGTTCGTTTGCAGTGGCTGGAAGCCCTGGCACGCCCATTCTCTCTCTCTCCCTCTATCTGTCTTTCTCTCTGTGTCTGTCGCTCTCAAATAAATAAATAAAAAATGAACAAAAAATTTTAAAAAATATTAATGGCCTTAATTTACCCATCAAGAGACATAAGCTAACAGTGTGAATGAGAAAATTAGACCTCTCAATCTGTTGTCTTCAAGAAACCCACATCACCACTAAAGACAGACACCTCCTCAGGGTAAAACGGTAGAAAATAATATTCTAAGCAAACAGAAATAAAAAACAAGCAGGCAAAGCTACACTGATATTGCATAAAATAGACTTCAATCAAAGTAATCAAAAAAGACAAAGAAGGCCACTTCCTACTTATCAAGGGAATGATCCAACAAGAGGATATCATAATCATAAATCTTTATGCACCAAACACAGGGCCACCACAATTCATAAAACAAAACCTACTCGACAATAAAACAGAAATAACCAGGAACACCATCATAGTCAGGGGCTTCAATACTCCATTATCAGCAATAGATACTTCATCCAAACAGAAAATCAACAGGAAAGTGAGAGAGCTCAATAAAACCATAGAACAATTAGACTTAACAGCCAACTACAGGACATTCTACCCCAAATCCACAGATTACATGATTTCCTCAGCAGCCCATGGAACATTCTTTAAAATAGATCATATGCTGGGTCACAATGCCTGCCTCCATATATTTAGGAAGATCGACATAAATTTCCTGCATGATAACAGATGCTATATTGGTAGAAATTAACACCAAAAGAAGCACCAGGAATCCCATTGACTCCTGGAAACTGAACAGCACACTTTTAAACAATAAGTGGGTAGTGGACAAAATAAAAAATGAAACTATGAAATTTCTAGAAATGGATAAAATGAGAACACATCATAACAAAATTTTTGGGACACAATGAAGGTGGTCCTCAGGGGAAAATCCCAAATCAGTAATCTAACCATCCACCTAAATGCACTGGAAAACAAGAAGAATCCAACCCAAAAATCTCCAGTTGGAAAGAATTAAGATCAGAGCAGAAATTAGTGAATTGAAAACTGAGAAAAGAAGAAGATTGATGAAACAAAGAGCTGGTTTGCGAAAATAATCAAGACTGACAAATCCCTGGCCAATTTGATCAAGCCAAAAAAAAAAAAAAAAGCTTCAGATTAGCAAAATTAGAAATGAAAAAGGAGAGATCACAATAAATAGACATCAGTGAACTTGGGAGAATCAGCAGGACTTATTTCAAAAACCTCTATTCCACAAAACTGGTTAACATAGGACAGACCTTCATGGTTTCCCAAAAGAAGACAGATTTCTGTCAGAGTACTTCATGACCCACCAAAGGTTAATGGTAAGACCCTACTGCTGAAGATACCATATGCTGTTGGTACATAATATGGAATGACCTGGCTGGAATCTGGAAAAGAGTCAGTCCCCAGATAGTTAGTTCATCTAGTGCCAGAAGGTGCTACATGAGTGACTGGGGGAAAATGACCAACATCTGTCTGAGCAACTCATGGTCTAAGCTACTCAGCAGCAAATAATCTGATGTGATGCTCACACAAGTGCAATAGTGGTGCACAGCCATGGTGGGAAACTAGCTGCTCTTGATTTGGCTAACTGATCTGCTCAGTGGAATGGAACCCATAGCTGGAGCTGGGAATCAAGTTAGAACCATATCCAAAAATGAGTCTGCTCTTCATTATCAAGCTCCCACCAATCATGGGCCACAAGAGGGCCTATACCTATTAAATTCTCTCTTAAAAAACAAACAAACAAAGATTATCCCATTTGGTGCTAAATTCCCCATTGGAGAATTTGTTTCTCTTTTTCAGATGGACTCAGATTCTAAGGAGAGAACCAGCCCACCACACCTCAAAGGGGCCCCAGCTGAAACTAAGAGTATTTGGGGAAATGAGCAAGAGTGCTGCTTCCTTGGTGATTCTGGTACCAACCAGCACAAGGGTGAAGGATATAGACACAGAGAATTCTCAACTCCTACCAAACCAGATATCTGGACACACAAAGGCTCCCAAGACCTCATCATTGAAGCAAACCTAAAATGAACCCAACATGGCTCAGGACATTTGCTAAAAAGGGGGTGGAAAGATTGTTGGAGCCACACATTGGGTCATTATGCACAGGTGCATTGCCTCTTGCCCATAACTGATGGCTAATCCCACAATGCATGATCCATATTCCACAATGAGGAGGGTCTCTGCAGAGGGTAAAGGACAAGGAGGCTAACAATGGTACCCACATGACTGTATTCACTGAGTACATAACTGAAAAAAAAAAAGAAAGCAGGAATCCATGTGTCATCACTCAGTTTTAACAGACATCTACCTTATTACCTGGCTCTGTGAGGTATACCCTGATGTCATTTTAGAAAATATTTAAAATATTTTGGCATGTCTCTAAAATATAAGAATATTTTTCAAAAACACTATCATAATGTTCTTATTTCATTTAAAATGCCAGTTGTTCTTACTCTCAGCGGAGGTCCAGTCTTCTGAAATAGTCCTAATTCTTTTCCTTGTCAGTGTGAGCCAGAGCCCAACAAAGCTTTGAAGCTAGGTGACATACTGTTTCAGTCTTTCAAAGTTTTCTCTCCATTTTTGTCCCCTTATGCTCTTATTGTTAGAAAACCCAGGTCACCTGTGTAGTACCTTTCCTAAAGATTGGATCTTGTCAACAGCAGTGAGCCCATGACTGTCTCCTATTGTGGTGGATGGAGAGACTTCATGAGATACTGATTCAGGTCAGAGTGCCTCAAAGCTTGTCTTGTGCATATGACACATGGTTGTTACTGTTATTATGGTCACCACCTGTTTCCAGTATCTTGCTAGAGGTTTTAAATGGCTTAAAGGGAATAGTTTTATGAGGAAAAAGTCTTCCTCACCGGATACTTGGTTTTCTCAAAGGACAGTTGATATAGCAAAGGTAGGGAGAGATTTGAGTCTTTCTCTATACAGTTTCAAAAATGGAAGACTGGGTTCCCTAGCCTTCTTCATGGGTGGCTAGTGGAGTTTCTGTCTCTTTTATAAAATTATTTTTATTTTATTTTTTTACAAGCAGAGAGAGTTAGAAAGAGAAAGAATATGTGAACCAGGGCCCCCAGATGCTGCAAAGGAACTTTGCAGCACTTTTTGCATCTTCTTATGTGGGTACTGGGGAATTGAACCTGGGTCCTCAGGCTTTGCAGGCAAGTGCCTTAACAGCTGAGCCATCTCTCCAGCCCCCCTCTCTCTTCTTTATTACTACAAACTCATGTTCAAAACATGGACATATTTTAATCCACTGCTGTTATATGAACTCACATTGACAACATGGACATATTTTAACCTACCACTGTAAGCAGCCTTGTCAGTGTGCAGGTGGAGCCCTCTTGGCCTGTCAGAGCCCTTGTCTTGGCTCCTGATTCCTGTTCAATCCAACTTCATGCTTGTTCATCTGCTATGCTGCTCTGAGGACCAGTCATATTCTCAAAGAGATGCTGTTTCAGGAGCACAGCCTGGGGGGGAGGGGTGCTCACTTCTGGATGGCAGTGGACAGAACTACAAACAGTGTTTTTAACAGATAAAATACCCACTTCATGGAGTTTTTTTGTGACACTATTTTTTGTATGCCCTATATCCTTACCTGAGTCGTACCAATACAATTACTTATTTGACTTTTATGCTATAATACACAGTCACAAAATAGCAATACACTAGCTCACTGGGAGGGACTTTTGCAAATTATTTGTGTCAAAGTCACTTGAGATGACTGTGTGTGCACATGTATCACCCCTGTGATGCCAGTTCTACTCCCTTAGGCATGAGGGTCACAGGCATGCATGACCATGTCAGTTTTTATATGGGTGCTGAGAACCTATCTCAGGTCTTCATCATTGCACAGCAAATGCTTTTACCTGCTAAGTCCTCGCCCCAGCCCCATGGGCTGGCTGCTCTTGGTAAAGTAGGATGGCATTGGTCTGTGACTGGCATTGTACTTCCATGCTCACTGGAAGCTCCTAGGGCTGCTCACTCTCAGAGGTTCTAATTCAGAAAAAAACATGAACATACATAAAATTTAAAGTATATATTTAGAGATAAGGCCTCTGTATCTAACTAAGATTGACCTCCAACTTACTATGGATCCCTGACTGACTTCAAACTCATGATCCTTCTGCCTCAGTCTCCTGAGTTCTGGGATTACAAGCCTGCACCACCATGTTCATGGAAGTCTGGCTGTTAGGACACAGTGGTTTGGCTATGTCAGAGTTTGGCTATCAGAGTCACACATGGACCTTAATCCTTGGAACCCCTTGTTATTTCACTGTCAGGCCTCAGCTTGGACAAGCTGTATAACCTTCTCTTACCTTATTTCTGCACCTATAAGGTGGGACTGCTTTGCCCTTTGTTGCCAGGCCCTAGGAAAGGTGGAAGAAAGTGCTATGTACTGAAGCATATTGTCAGGCCCAACACATAGCAGGAGCCTAGGGAAGATTGATTTCCCAGGGATTGTTCCTTCCAGGCATTGAGTGTGGGTAGGGGACAAATATCAGAGCTGAAGGGCTATATATCACCATATTCTGGTGTGCACAAGGGTTCTGTATAAACTGCACATCCTCCCTTTGAAGAAGGAAACTGCATTTTAAAATGCACCTGCTGTCCCATGCTTGACAGTCTCTGCGTTTTGCAGAGGATAAAGTGTACATGGAAAGCCTCATGGTTTTGTTCTTGCCTGTGATCCTGCCTTTAGTGAGATCTTTATTTGTTGTTGTCAGTGCTGGTTTTTGAAATCTCAGAGCTGGTGAACCCTGATCATGCTGCTTGGGACCTGAAGGGGCATCAAGGGGGACCAGATGTCTCTGATTACTCATCAGTTCTTTCAGTGATAGCCTTCTTTCTTTGAGAATGCTGTGACTTTGGGTTTGTTAGTGCTACTGTGGTTTTCTGCCTCAAGGGTCTTGACAATGTGCAGTTTCAAAGTCTGCACAATGGTTCTATGGGGAAGGTGGGAAGGACATTGCAGTTTTCTCTTGGGCTCTTCTTTTCTTCCTCTTGCATCCTGCTGCCTCACTGACATATTCATGCCTGTGACTAGTGAATGGAAGAATCAAAGTCTGAGCAGTTGCTTACTCGAAGACTGTATACCTGTGGTAAAGTAGGTGAGCTCAGGTACCACAAAGAGGCTAATTTGGGAAAAAGCATCCTGACCTGCCCCGTTTATGTCTTTGAGTCCACAGGGGGGACTCCTATAAGAGCCTAGTCCTTGACTTCCTTCTCCTGCAAGTTAAAAAAAAGTCTTAGCTGGTAGTTTTCATGAATTTGCTCCTTCCCAACAGTTGATACTTAGCTGCTTCCCCTGCTGGGTGTCTGGTCTTAAAAGAGAGACTGAGAGAGGGAGGGGATATGATAGAGAGTGGAGGTGTGAAGGGTAAAGTGGGGGAGGGGAGGGATTATGGTTAATTGTCTGTAAGTGTAGATGTCAATGAAAAAAATTTAAAAATAAGGCTGGAGGGATGGCTTAGCAGTTAAGGTGCTTGTCTGCAAAGCCAAAGGACCCAGGTTCGATTCTCTAGGACGCATGTAAGCCACATGCACAAGGTGGTGGTGCATGCATCTGGAGTTCGTTTGCAGTGGCTGGAGGCCCTGTGTATCTGTTCTCTCTCTGTGTGTCTGAAATAAATAAATAAATACTATTTAAAAAAATATGTCTTTAGATCACACACAGAGCAGACATCAAACACTGGTCTGCTTGTCTGTCCTCAGACAGGTCTTCCAGGTCTGCCTATTTCCATTGTGCTTTTAACAAATATATAGGAAGAGAGAGATTGTGAGAACACAGGTCTTGGAGACCATAGGGAAGAGGCCTCATGATCTTGATTTTTAAAAATTATTTATTTCTTTACGTGTGTGTGTGTGTGTGTGTGTACGCACGTGTGCACATGCCTATGGAGGTCATAGGATAACTTTAGAGTATTTGTGTTCCACCTTCTTTGAGAAATTAGTCTGGCCTGTGAGGTTTGGATTTTCTTGGCTCCTTCTCCCGTTGTCATAGATGTCCTGAAATCACAGATGTAGCCATACAAATGATAGAGCTCTCAACTCAAAGGGGCTAAGATAGTTTATTCTGGAGCCAAGTATGAGTTACTTTGGCCCAGAAACACAGATTTAGGCTACCCTAGTTCCATGTTCCAATGTGTTAACAATTTCATGAAGGTTTTATAGTTAAAGAACAAAATAAAGTAATAAATCAAAGTATTTTTTTGAATATTTTGGCTGACCATCAGATACACTGGTTAGCCCCTGGATTAATAAAAAATGGAGGTCTCCTTGCACATTCCAAAAAGGTCATATATGATCAACTGATAGTCACTAGGATGTTAGGTCAGACACAGAGGCAGGCAATAAATAAGTGGGTGTTAAGGAGCTAAAGATAGTCCAAGGCTCTTATTTTGCAGCATTTTATGTGTCTGGGATCACAGGAGCACTATAAGTCCATTCAGCCTTATTTGAAGTAGATGGAGTGCTTTTTAGGAATTTTAGTACACAGATGTATGGATCACTTTGTGCCTGGCTTTACATGGGTGCTGGGAAAATTGAACCAAGGCTGGCAGGCTTTTCAAGAAAGCACCTCCAGCCACTGAGAAATCTCCCCAGCCCCCATGACTTGAATTTTTGACTTAGGTACGGCTGTGAACTAAATGCTTGTGCCCTTTCCTCCAAGTCCATACGTTGAAGCTTGAGCCCTATTGTGATACTGTGTGTTGGTGGGATATTTGGCAGGTAATGAAAGCAGAGGTATCAAAGGTGGGTGCCCTTTTCAAAGAAACATCAAACTCATCCCTTCCACCATGCGATGACAGAGAAAAAGCCCTTACCACACACCAAGTCTGCTATTACCTGAACTGGAAATTTTTAGCCTTCAGAACTGAGATGCATATATAGCTGGCCTGATTTGTTGTATTTTGTTACAACATTCCAAATGGACTTACAAAGGACCTCAGCTTGTTTATCTGTGAAAGGGAATGATGAAACTTACTGGAAACATAATGAATAATATGGATCTGTGATCCAGGTGCCAGTAATGAGAATGTGATTAATAAAGAATGGTTACTACTGTTAGCACTTAGGTGCATTTCTCATCAGTATTACAATTGGTTCAGAGATGAATTGGAGCTCTTGGTTGTTAGACAGATTCAGTTCATTTCATTTAAGCATTCTTCATTTGGACTGTTGTGCTGGATGTGTCATATACACATATTCCTCACTGCCTTCTCACTCAGCTTCTTACACACTGTCAACTTTATCTTGTAACTTTCAGCAAAGCATCATCACACCTTCCCTAGTTCTAAATATCTTTTTCTGCTCCTTTGGAGGTTAGTTTGCCCTTCAGGCCTCTTGGGGACTGAGAATCGCTGACTTTCTTAGTCTCACTTCTCATGCTTCTCTAATATACCTTTGGTGTCCCAATACTATTAATATCATGGCTTCAATATATACTGTAGATGGTGTCTTATACACATTGCTTTTCATGTCAAGAGAGTCTCCCTTCTTCTGTGGTAGAGACTGACTTTGAGAAATGGGTACATCTTTCATTATTGGATGAGGATTTATGCATACATGTCTTGACACACATGACATCCATGACCTGAGAGCAGATATAAGCTTATTACTGAGAAACAGAAGAGAGATTCTGGCTTCAGTCATTAGCTAAGTGTCAACTGATGCAGGTATTGCCTTGAGCTCAGGGATGCCCTGGGTGTGACTAATTTTTCTATTGCATTTTTTATATGATTCCTGTAGCCAGTGAAGCAGAAAAGAGGCTATACAGCTCTTTCCTCCCTCAAGACTTCTTGTAGTAATGACTGCCAGCAAAGAATAGGAGGTGGGGTGATGGTGATGGCCGCTTGCTATTGAGCACTGTGTGTGAGAGAGAGATTTCATTCTCTTAAGTACTGTGTCAAAATAGAGGTTCAGAGAGGGCATGTACCTTTCTTGGGCATGTATAAGAATGTGGTGATAGTACCTCCAAAGCATGACTTCAGGCTGGTGTGACAGGGCAGAAATCCATACCTTTTCCATGTGTAATGCCCAATATTTCACTTGGCTGTCATCAGCACATTCTAGCTATCTTGACAGAGACAGAGAGACGGGTCTCAGAAAATTCAGTGCAGCTGGAAGCACTGCACCAGGAATACAATTAAGATCATGATACCAATAAATAGCCCTTTGTGACAAGATTGAAGTCATATCATTAATCTTGCTTTTATTTTAGGAATTCCACTAACATGACTTAGAGCAAAGCCCAGCCAGCCTTGTCAGGGTTATTCAAGCATAATTGAGTGAGGAAGACAGCTTGAGCAGCTGGTCAGCAGTGGGAGCCTGGAAGGGACCCCCTTCTTTGTTTGGCCAGCTGGCTTCAGGCAGGATGAGGCTACATGTAAGGCTTCTCATATCAGAGCATTTCATAAATATGTGATCTCTCCATTATCCAAATCCACATAAAATAAAAATCTCCAGATGAGAAGAATCTTCCAGAGTCCCAAGTGAGGCCTTGTGAGTACTGTTCTAGCCATTCTGGTGCTGCAACCTCACTCAGCCCTAGAGTTACCATTGCCTGAGTTATAAGTGTAGCAGACAGCATGCCTGTATGGATGATGGCTTTAACACTCATGAGTGCTGTATGAGGAAGACATCTCAGGCCTTAACTTTGCAACACTTACATGGCAATTAAATGGCCTTTTCCCTGAATTGAAGAGCATGGCAGCCCCATGATGAGGACCATATCTATTTCTTTGTCTGTCTCTCTTCTGTGGTGTGTGTTTCTGTTTTGACTGGTTAAGATCTCCTTCCCTTCCCACATGAGCTTAAAAGGTAGGTGTGAATAGGCAAGAATTATGTGTGATCTCTGCTTCTTGATATCTCATTATGAACATGGGTGGAAGATACTATACTTCTATTTTGCAGTTGAAGAAACTGAGTTTTAGAGAGACTAATTCATCTGTCCACTGTCACACAGGTAGTATGGAAGAAGGTTAATATGGTAGTTTGAATGTAAACTGTCCCCCATGGCCTAACCTGTTAGTGATTAAGCCTCATTTTCAATCCTAGCTGGTGACTAGGAGGTTGAAGAAGGAAGTATGTTTCTGGGAGTGGGCTTTGAGGTGTTATTGCCTAACTCCCCCTTGCCAGAGCTAGTTTGCTCTTGTTGCTACCTTCTAGCTGCTGTGGCAATATGTGATGTCCAGCTTTTGCTCTTAGCCTTGCCATGCTGAAACTTCCCCCAGAGCCTATAAGTCAAGCTAACCCCCACCCATGCTGCATTTGGTCTGGTGTTTTCTCCTAGGGATGGAAGATAACTGCTATAGTTAGTGAATCTAGGTCTATTTGCTCACAAAAAAACTAGGTTTCTTTTCTTTTCCTTTCCTTTGGCCTTTCCCTTCACTTTTTTACTTCTCTCTGTTCTTTCCCTTCTAACCCTTACCTTTCCTTTCCTATCCCTTGTGTTCTCTCTTTTCCCTCTCCCTTTCCTTTCTTTAATTTTTCCCCCATAGTGTCTCACTGTATAGTTCTTTTTTCCTTCTTCCATTACCCATGATGACATGTTGATGGTCCCAGTATTGTGCATATAACAACTGCTGTCAGGTCATGAATATAACAGACACCACTTTATGTCCAAAAGATAGTGTTCCAAAAACCTCTTCTTCCTCTATGTTCTTTCTGCTGCCTTTCCCACAATATTCCTTGAGCCTTGGTGGTTTGATAAACAGGTCTCATTTGGTGCTGAGCATTCAACTGTTACTTCTTAGAACTTAGATGAGTTCAAGTCTCCCCAGTAGTTACTGCCATCTACAAAAAGCAACACTAATCTATGGAAATAAACATAGATATTTTGAAGGCAATTTGATGAGTACAACATATCCATTTAGCCATTGTTTGTCATATTCTCTAAATGTGAATTAGGGCTATATAATTGAATGTGTATACTTCCAGAATTCATGTTGAAATGCAGTCCTTTCTGTGGTAATGTTAAAAGTGGGGCTTAGGGGGGAAGCAAAGAGCTGAATATCAGATTTCTCATTAGCCACCCCAAAAGTCAGAAGAACATGAAATAATGCATTTTAAGCCCTGAATGTAAGCAATTGCTAACCAGCAGTCTTTAAACCTGACTGGGAAATAAAGATATTTCAAGATAAGCACAAATGAAGGCAGTTCATGTCCACCAAACTAGCAGTGAAGAAGATTCATAAAGGAATGGGATACACATAAAATGAAGAAAACCAGTCTCAACTCTGAGAGCATGGGAAAAAATAAATTTCATGAGATCAATATATTAATAAAGGAGAGATAAGTAGTAACCCATTATATTCAATGCAATAAACCAAAACCAAAAGAAACCAGAACAATAAACAAAAACACCCCACTACTATTAAGGGAGAAAGCAAACTCCAAGCAATTATTTTCCAACTGGAAAAAAATCAGCAAAATTATAAGAATTAGTAGATCTATTTCATCAATGACTAAATGTAAATGACCTCAAGTCACGGATAAAAAGATGTAGGCTAGCTGTGTGGATTTAAATAGCAAGCTCTGTCTTTTGTCTCCAACAAACACATCTCACTGCAAAACACACATAGACTGAGAATAAAAGATGAAAATCATTTTATCAAGCAAATGGATATAGAAAATAAAATGGTGTAGCTATTACAATATCTGATAGACTTCAAACCAAAATTAGAAGAGATAAAGAAGACTATATATTAATTGAACAATTAATCAAGAATATATAACAATTATGAATAAATATACACCAAATATTGGGGCTCCCAATTACATTAAAAATAATGGACATAAGAATGTCAAGGGCTGGAGAGATGGTTCAGTGGTGAAAAGTGTTTGTTTGGAAGGCCTAATAGCCTAGGTTCAATTCCCCAGTATCCACATAAAGTCAGATGCTTAAAGTGGCACATGTGTCTAGAGTTTGTTTTTTTAGTTTTGCTTTTGTTTTTGTTGGTGGTGGCAGTAGGCCCTGGCATGTCCATACTCACTCTCTCTCACACACTCTCCTTGTCTTTCTCTGCCCCTTTGCCTTTCTCAAATAAATACATAAATAAAAACAAGGTTTTAAAAATACTTTTATTTATTTATTTATGAGGGAGAGAAAGGGAGGGAGGGAGAGAGAATATGAATAGGTGCACCAGGGCCTCCAATAACTGCAAAGAAACTCCAGATTCATGCACTTCCTTGTGCATCTGGCTTATGTGGGTCCTGGGAAATTGAACCTATGTCCTTTGGCTTCTCAGGCAAGTGCCCTAATGGCTAAGCCATCTCTTCAGCCCTAAAAATCTTTTTTTTTTTTTTTTAAATGTCAGGTCCTGATACAATAATTGTGGGGGATCCCAATACCATATTCCTCTAGATAGATCATCCAAACTAAAAATCAACAAGGAAACCTCAGAGTTAAATTGCATGATAGTGTGGAGACATCTGCTGTTACTGTAATGTGTTTGCCTTAGTGAGAAAACTGGCATTTTCCCCCCTTACAGTTTTTTTAAAAAAGGTGTGTGTGTGTGTATATGCATGTAAAGGCCAAAGGATAGCCTCAAACAGCACCTCAGGAACACTATCCTTGCCCCCCCCTTTTAATTGACAACTTCTATACTTATAGACAATAAACCATGATATTTCCCTAACCTTCCCTACTTTCTCCTTTACAACTCTGCTTTCTATCATATTCCTCCCACTCTCCATTAGTTTCTCTTTTATTTTGATGTCATCATCTTTTTATCCTATTATGAGGGTCTTGTGAGGATATGGCTAGGCACTGTGATGTCATGGATATCGAGGCCAATTTCTTTCTGGGCAGTTGAATTATAAGGAGTGGTGCCCTTCCTTTGGCTCTTACATTCTTCCCACTACCTCGTCTGCAGTGAACGCTGAGCTTCGGAAGGTGTGAGATGATTCAGTGCTGGACACTCTTCCGTCCCTTCTTCTCAAAACTTTTGTTGCCTTTTGGGTCATCCCAGTGGTCATTTCCATCTGAAAAGAGAAGCTTCCCTAACCAGAAGTGAGAGTAGCATTAATATATGAATATAAAAATTATTAAGTATAGTACTTTCAGGGCAGTTTGGTGAGAATAATACCTGTATTTAGCCAGACAATAGCAGGCTTTATACCCCTAACGCACATGACCTACCCTGCCATATGCTTTTGATTAGGTTTTCAGTACCAGGCACATATTTCCTCCCATTCAGTGGGCCTCCAGTCCAGTTAAGAGAGCAGTTGGTTTCCCCCAGAGCAGGCATGCCACTATTGCACTCATTGTCATTTGGCCTGTCTGGCCAAGCTTGAGGCTTCCAGTGTCCACTGTTTTCACTGCTGATGACTTCTGCCTCCCATAGGGCTTCATGCACTGCAGCTTTTCCCAGCGTTCAGTTCCGTAGCCCATTTTTTAATTGGGTTGTTTGATTTCTTATTGTTTTGTTTTTTGAGTTCTTTGTATATTCTGGATACTAATCCTCTGTCAGATATGTAGCTAGCACATATTTTCTCTCATTCTGTAGGTTGCCTCTTTGCTCTATTCACACTGTTCTTTGCTGTACAAAAGATTTGTAACTTCATGAGATCCTATTGGTTGAGTAGTGTTTTTATTTCCTGAGCAATTGGGGTTATATTCAGAAAGTCATTACCTATGCCAATATGTGGAAGGGTTTTCCCTACCTTTTCCTCCAGCAATTTCAATTTCAGGTCTGATCTTAAGGTCCCTGATCCACTTGGACTTGATTCTTGTGCATGGAGAAAGACAAGGATATATTTTCATCCTTCTACATACAGATATCCAGTTTTCCAGCACCACTTATTGAAGAGGCTGTCTTTTCTCCAATGAATATTTTTGGCATTTTTGTCAAAAATCAGATGGCTATAGTTACCTGGATTAACATTTGGGTTCCCTATTCTGTTCCATTGATCTACATGTCTGTCTTTGTGCCAGTCATGCTGTGTTTGTTACTGTGGCTTTGTAACATAGCTTAAAATCAGGTATGGCAATACCACCAGCTTTATTTTGTTGGTCAAAATTGTTTTGGTTATTCGAGGTTTTTTGTGCTTCCAAATTAATTTAAAGATTGTTTTTTCTATTTCTGTGAAGAATGCCATTGGAATTTTAATGGGAATTGTATTAAATGTGTAGATTGCTTTTGGTAAGATTGACATTTTCACAATATTGATTCTTCCAATTCAAGAACATGGGATGTCATTCAATTTCCTTTTGTCTTCTGCAATTCCTTGCTTGAGTGTTTTATAGTTCTCATCATAGAGATCCTTTACTTCCTTGGTTAAGTTTATTTAGTATTATGTTGGCTGTAGGTTTGTTATAAATTGGTATTATTATGTTGAGATATGTTCCTTCTATTCCCAGTTTCTGTAATACTTTTACCATGAGGGGATGTTGGATTTTGTCAAATGCCTTTTCTGCATCTATTGAGATGCATGTGTTTTTTGTCCTTCAAACTATTTATTTGATGTATTACATTTAGCAATTACATATGTTGAACCATCCCTGCATCTCTGGAATAAAGCCTACTTGGTCGGGGTGAATAATCTTTCTGATATATTCTTGTATCCTGTTTGCCAATATTTTGTTCAGAATTATTTTTTGTTCAGAATTTTTGCATCTATGTTCATGAGGGAGATTAGTTTGTCAATATGAAAGCATCAGTAGCAACAATATTCAGCCCATAAATACAGCTTAATTGAAAATGGTAAAGCCAACCAAGAATATGTAACCCATAACCTGTCCTGACATGGACAAGAGATTAGCACTTCAAATGCAGGCCTATGTACCTGTTTTTTTTTTTGCTTTTTTTTTTTTTTTTGGTTAGTCAGCCTTGTTACCCTTTGGGGTGGCTTACAATCTCACCAATACTGAGTTCCCACCTTATCCCCCAGTGTTTTGGTTTGGAGCTGGAGTTCTGAACAGCTGTGCTGGATGCCCTGTCACTGGGGGATGAATGCCAAAGGTTCGTAGTTCTGATGATTGGGGGTTGAGAGAGTGCAGTAAGCCTGGAGTTGCTCATGCAGTCCCACCTGTATCTCTTTCAGCTCCTTAGCTGATCTCAGCTGTCTTTCCTATAGAGTTCTTGACTTTGCAAGGAGGCTGATAAGGTTGGAAAATCCCCTCATTTGGTCTTTGCTGCAGCGTGGTGTGCCTGGTGGGTGGTGCCTGGCAGGCGCACAGCTGTGCGGATGGGGGATGGCTGTGATGCCTCAGTGGGACTCTGGCCGTTTTCCTCCTTCCTGGTGGATCTTGGGCTCTCCTGCTTCTCTTCTGTGTCTAAAAATAACCTATACTCCTTCACTTTTCAGAAGAAGAGTGTATTTTGCTTAAATCCCTCCCTAGGCTGGTTTGGTGTGGCTCCTATGCCACCATCTTACTTGGAAGTCTTATCCTTCATTTTTATTTCTTTTTTAAATTTTTATTCATTTATTTATTTATTTTGAGAGCAACAGACAGAGAGAAAGAGGCAGGTAGAGAGAGAGAGAGAGAATGGGCACACCAGGGTCTCCAGCCACTGCAAACGAACTCCAGACACGTGCACCCCCTTGTGCATCTGGCTAACGTGGGTCCTGGGGAATTGAGCCTCGAACCGGGGTCCTTAGGCTTCACAGGCAAGTGATTAATCACTAAGCCATCTCTCCAGCCCTTATCCTCCCTTTTTAGATATATTCTCTCATTGGCCTGAAGCTCACCCATTAAGCTGAACTGAATGACCAGTAAGCCCCCAGGATCCTCCCATCTCCTCTCTGGCACTGGGATTGCAAATCTATATTACAAATTCCAACATTTTTACATTGGTTCTGGGGATCAAACTGAAGTCCTCAGGCTTGCAAGACAAGTAGTTTACCAACTGAGCTGCCTTCCCAATCTGCTTTACAGCATTTTTTTTTAAAAAAAATAATATTTTATTTATTAGAGAGCAAGGGGAGAGGAGGAAAGGAGGGAGGGAGGGAGAGAATGGGCATTCCAGGGCCTATAGCCACTGCAAATGAACTCCAGATGCATGTGTCCCTTAGGTAACTAGGGAATTGAACCAGTGTCCTTATGCTTGCAGGCAAACGCTTTAACCATCTCTCCAGTGTCAGCTTTTAATGTTTCTTTGCTTAGTATTTTTGACATTGTGACTATTGGGAGTGTTTTGTTTTTGTTTTTGTTTTTTTTTTCTATTTGGGGTTGTAAATGCCTGCTGTATTTGCTTATCTGTTTCTTTGTCTAGATTTGCTAAGTTTCTAGCTATAATTTTATTGAATTGATTCTTTATGTCTTTAGTACTTATCTCAGCAACTTCTGCTGTCTCATAGATTTTTAGGTTTGATCTCCTGATTGTATCCTAGAGTTCTTGGACATCATAGTCATGCCTTTCCCCCCTTACTTATTTTTTTTTTTTTTTGAGGGATTTTGAGACAGGGTCTGGCTGAATAGCCCTTGCTGGACTAGAACTCACTATGTAGACCAGGCTGGCCTTGAACTAGTGGTGATCCTCCTACCTGAGCCTTTCAAGTGCTGGAATTACAGGCATATGCCTGGCCTTCTCCTCCTTATTGTTGCTTTAATGTAGTGCTCATGAAGTCTCACTCTTCATCCCTGGTATCCATTCTTCTGTTTGAGGGAATTGGCTATACTTTCAAACTGTGTTTTTTATTTGATTCACTGAAGTGTTCATTTCCAACATTTCTATTTTTGAATTAATCCTTTTAAAATTTTTCTTCTATGTTAGTATTTCAACCATCTGATTTTCTTATCTATTGGCTGTTTCCCCTGTGCTATTGACTTTCTGCTTGTTCGCATCTTCTTTCAGATGTTAATCATGCTAATAGTGAAGTTTTTTAAAAATCATTTTTTAAAATTTATTTGCAAGCAAAGAGAAGAGTGGAGGGAGAGTGAACAGTCCAGAGGCTGTAGCCACTGAAAAATAACTCCAGATGCATGTGCCTCCTTGTGCATCTGTCTTTACATGCATACTGGGGACTCAAACCTGTGTTGTTAGGCTTTGCAGGCAAGGGTCTTAACCTCTGAGCCATCTCTGCAGCCCACCAGTGACATTTTAATGTCTTCATCTGGCATGTAGCCTGTCAGTGTCCATGAGTTCTGTAGTTGAGGAGTTAGGGTCTTTTGGAGGAGTTGTGCTTCCTTTTTATGTTTCTTGAGTTCCTGTGTTGTGATTTGCACATCAATTGGTTTGGAGATCTTTTTTGGTTTTATTTGAGGAGCTGTTCTTGAAGACTCAGTTCTCAGTATGGAGAAAACAGCCTGTCTGCATTGGATCCCCTCACAGTCAACAAGGACCATGCACATGCTCAGAGTGGTCGGAGCTGCACAGATCACACAGGGATGGGTTAATCACCTTTCTCTGGAGAAGGCCATCTTGTGCCTAAGTTGGAAATGAAGATCTGGATCCCCTGGGCTCTGTTATATAGTATTGTTATCTTTTATTGAAACATTTGTTTTTCAAATAAATTGAGAGAATAAAAAGAAACGCCTAATTACCCCACACTTTCACGATTCTGTGCATTGTTTCCTATAGAGCAACTGTGAACCTGAAGAATTTTCTTTAGCATTTCTCATAGTACAAACCAGCTGGTTGCAAATTATCTGCTTTTTTTTTTTTTGAGACAAGTTTTCCTACATAACTCAGACTAACTTTGAACTCATAATCTTATTGCTCGAGCCTCTTAAAGCTTACAGGCCACTATGGATTGCAGTCCACTATGCCTTGCTTAAAGTTTTTTTTTTTAAGATTTTGCTATCTATAAAATTTTTGGTTGATAGATTTTTTATGCCACCAGTTTAAAGATCTCATCTCACTTCAGTTTGTTAATTTATATGAATATATGGGCACACATGTAGAGGTCAGTGGACAACCCCACCGTGTCAGTTCTCTCCATCTTCTTTGTGACAAGTTCTCCCATATTGTTGCCTTGCCACTTGTGAGGCCAGTCTAGTTGGACTTCTAGGCTCAGGATTCTCCTGGTTTTGCCTTCCATTGATTGCTATGGGCACACTGCAGTTACAGATATGTGCACACTGTGTATCCTGCTTTATGTGGGTGGTAGGGATTGAACTAGGTTGGAAGGCTTGTGGAGCAAGTGCTTTTCACTGCTGAGTCATCTCTCCCTGTTTCCTAGCCTTCCCATCCCTTTTATTTGACAGGGTCTTGCTATATAGCCTAGGCTGACCTTCGTCTTGAGATCCTCTAGCCTCAGAGTCCTGAGTGCTGGGATTATAGGCATTCACCACCATACCTGGCTATAATAGTAGTTTTCATCAGGGTCAATTTTGCTTCCCTAAGGAACTTTTGGCATTGACCAGAGGTATTTTTGGTTTTATCATTTGGGGTTTGGTGTTAAGGATGATCTTACTATGATCTAGTTAGTAGATAGCTGTGGTAATAAAAAAAAAAAGTCTACAGTGTTCAGGATAGTCCCCACTGTGGTGAATAATCTTGCCTCAGTTTCACTAAAGCCAAGTTACAAAGTTGAGAAACCTGATTTTTTTAAGATTCAATACATATATTATTCAGTATCACAACATGTAGATATATTTCATTACACTTTCATAATATGTCTACAGACTGGTTCATACTGAATGCATTTGAGGCAAGCTGCTCCTTCAGGACACATGAGAAAAGCACATCAGTCAGCTGGACAGGCTGCCTTCAAACCCACTTCTAGGAAGCCTGTCTGTCAACTAATGTCGATGGACTTTACATACTGATGACTTTTAATTCCAAAGGGCCTGGGTGTCTTTGACCTTATCTTAACACTTCTTTCCTGATATCACATCTATACCCATATTATTGAGGTCTGCAGCACTCTCCACTAAACACAAAACTAGACGTGAGTTCTGTTCTGTGTCAGCATGTACACTTTATATGGTAGGTGCTTAAGTATCAGCTAAAAGGCAAGGAATTTTAAAATTAATTTTAAGTAAGTACACATAACAATAGATTTTATTATTACATTTGAATAGTAATTACATTTTGTTGTAGTTTGTGCCTCTCTCACTGCCCTCCCTGTGCTTCCTAACCTCTTTGGCTGCCTCCCAAACAATCCCCTCTTCTGTTTGCTAGCACATGTCCATTACCCTCTTTCCCTCCTTCCTTAAGACCTCTTCCTTCTTGGGGTTCTTTCTAGTTCCATGCATATACATACATATACATGCACATCTAACTTCAAATCTAGGCTCTGCATATGAGAAAACATGCAGTATTTATCTGAGTCTGGCTTATTTTGCTTAACATGATTCAATTTCCATCCATTTTCCTAAAGGCAGTGAATTTTGAAAATGTATGTGCTTTACCAAAAGAGGTTTTATTTCTATAAGAAACAAGACCAGAAAATGAAAAAGTTAAAGAAATTACATATAATAAAATTATAAGACTAACCTATGTACACTACTTTCAGTCATTTCTAATGCTCACAGGTGCCTCAACTTATGATATAGGCGGTAAGTCCTTCCCCTTGGGCCTCTGACAGCCTCGAGCAATGTTGCATAATATTCAGAATGACATGAAACCTCTTCTCAGCTTTCAAAGTTGTGAATTCCTTTATGTCAGCTTCCACTATGAAATAAATGACCTTTAGTGTCATTTGTTTCTTCATTAATGAATCTGTAGTACAGATTTCTATTCAGAATTCATAGATGCTTTTGGTTGATGTAAACTTGTAAATCTTGTATTTACTAGGTACTACCTTGTTGATTTCTTTAATAACATCATTAATTGACAGTAGGTTAAACAAGCTTTCATGTATGTAGGCACACCATTGAAGTCATCAATAGTTATAAATGGCATTTCTTTAATAATTCTTTGTTCTTTTGAGGGTTTCTTTCCTGGTACAGGTTCCTCAACCTTGGTTCTTGAAGGTTAAGTTCTGATCCATTACCAAGCTCTGAGTTGCTGCTACTTGAGGCACATGGGAAGGCATGTTGTCTTTGAGATGTTCCACATCTTTGAAATCTTCAAGGGAGTCACAGAGCTCCTTCAGTGAAGCATTGGTTTGTTCCTGACACTGGATTTCCAATTCAAATTCATTTAGAAGTTCATTTACTATAATGATCTCAGCTCATATTTTACGTAACGTATTCTTCAAGGCAGGTTCCTGACCTACAGGAAGGATGTGTGAACAGGTATCATAATAATCTCAGCCAGCATGGAATAGAGGAATTCTGGAGAGGAGGCTGCCAGCCTCATGACTTTACTGTGGACAAGGTCCAAGACTCTGATGCAAGATTTCTTAATGACAGTTTTCTTAATATTGCCAATCTTTTCATGAATATAAGAACATAATTGTTCCAGATCTGAAGCCATCCTTTCAGTGTCTGCTGAGAAATGCTCCGGCTGCATCTGTGGTCACAAACACCAACACTGGACCCCCAAGGACTGGGAGCAAAGACCCTACTTGCTGCTACCCCACCAGAAATGTGAGCCTGATTTTTATTTTGAGACAAAGTCACACCACGTAGCTGAGGCTGGACTCAAATTTATGCCCACGGGCTAGGATTATAGGCATGTACCACCACTATTATGCTTGGCCTTTGAGTCTGCTCTGAAGCTTACTTAACAAAATGTTCATGTCCTATTTTTTTTTTAATTTTTATTAGCATTTTCCATGATCATGTCCTATTTTTTACTTTTCTAGAATTTTCTTTTCTTTCTTCATTAGTTATTGTTACTGCTTTAAGACCACTTTTCCCTGAAGCTCTTTGAAGTTAATTATGAGCTTTAAAGTACATGTCTGCCACTGCCAATATCTGGGGCATTCCAGGATCTATTTCTTTGAGATTTTTCATTGGTCCTTTTTTATGCTTAGCTGTTTTGTTTTTAATGTGTGATTGACTTTTTGATGATACTTTTAGGTACTCTGGATTCTCATTTTCTTTTAAAACATGTTGAATTTTATGCTGGAAGACAAGCCAGTCAGGCTTCTTCTGCATCTCTATTAGAGTGTATCACTGTGGTTTTACCTGCTGGAGGGAGCTGGGCCTCTCCCTGGTGTGGTCATGGCCATGGCTTACTACCTAGTTGGGATGCTGGGCCTCTCCCTGGTGAGCACATGGCCATGGCTTACTACCTGGTTGGGATGCTGGGCCTCTCCCTGGTGTGTGCATGGCTGTCAGTGATAGAAATCTGTGGCTTACTACCTGGTGGTAGGAGCTGGGTCTCTCAGACATGGCTGTCAGTGATAGAAGCCAATGGCTTGCTTCTTTTTAATCTTAAGTCCAAGATGCTGCATTAATTTTCAAACATCCAGTGAGTAGTCTCTCTTGGGCCTAGTAAAGTCTTAGTCCATGTTTTTAAAGCTGAGACCTGGGCCAAGGACTCAGTGAATTTGTTTACAGACTTGTGCCTCCCTTCCCATGTCTTCTTCACCCCCACCCCACACTTCTGTGCTCTATGTAGCATTTCACATGCTCCCTCCCCACACCAATCACACACCACGCTATGCTCAACAGGGCAGAAACCCAGAAGCATTGCAGAAGATGGTCTTTATCCTTCCTTAGATACAATATAGATGGACCCCCCTTAGTCCAGCTTCTTAGCTGCTTTTGTATCTTTAATCCCTGCCTCCAAGATCAATTTTGCCTGGGCTGTAATACCCTTTGTGAGAGCCAGAGAAAGCCAACATGCAGCAGTCTGGGCCCTGTGGAGTTGATCTTGGGTATTTCTCTTCATTCAATGACCCCCATTGCTTTTGGACCACTATTTTCCTTTTAGATTGTTATTTAATGCCTGAAAACAGTTCATCACAGGGGATCGAATCTGACAGTATACCACAGAATGCATCAGGATAACTGATGCTTTTCCATAGGGATAACCCATGATTTTGACACTGTGGCTGATGGGTCATGTGCCAGGAACACTGAAGTCGGCTCTTCTGAGTTCTTGCTGTGTTGAAGTTGACGTGGGGATAACAAAGTATTCACTCTTCTGGATGCCCACCTATATTGTATCTAAGGAAGGATAAAGACCATCTTCTGCAATGCTTCTGGGTTTCTGCCCTGTTGAGCATGGTGTGGTGTGTGATTGGTACAGTGCTGAGCTTTACCCTATGTTTGCTCATTTTTTGCACAGACTATTGCTTCACAGTAGAATATTGAAGTGTACTACAAAAAAATGATATATAAAACTTTTACAAATATTTATGCTTTAGCTACATTTATTACATGTCAATTTAAAATATATTGATGAAAATAATTTTTAAATTGATTGTACCAATGATTTGTGAAATCACTTCATCTTCCTGGAATATCCATGTGAAACACAGAGGGACTGTTGCTAATATCCCACCGAGTCTAAATGTGTTTGTTATGAGTCTGAATCACTTCTATTTGTGGTCTGTGACAATCTTCTATGAAGAAAAACATCAGCTAAAGTTGACAACAGGAATTTTTTTGGCTTCCTGGCTTTCCTATCAACACCACATATTTGTTTAGAAAAGGATTCTGTGTTGTTGATTAAGGCAGAGAACAAAGTCCCAACATTCAAAAGCTAACATTTTTCCCTGGTATGTCAAGAATTACCCAAGGCACAAAGTGGCTTTCTGAAGTGAAAATTTTAAAGGAAAACTTGGGCAGTATTTTTAAGGGCAGCCATCACTGAAACTGAAGGCCCGCTCTCCCCCTGGAGGGTGAGACATTATCTCTTCCAGTAAACTTCCCTCTATATATGGGGCAAAGTTCCCCCTTCCACTTTTTAAGATCTCTACTGAGTGCAGCTCTTTTCCAACACTCTGATTTCCCGTGGCTGTTGCCCCTGTATAATGCCTTTTCTGTCTGGAAAGTTATCTCCTTAGGGGAAAAGTATTGTTTCCCCAGAGCCAGTGTTATCAACTGGGCTTGCCCTCTTGCCTGTAATCTTTTCCCCATGACCTTTTGGGCTGATCCTGTTTTTTCTCTCTTGTTGAGAACCTTAGAGCCAAATTTAAGATGCCTTTAAAACTGCTGAGTCATCTCTCTAGCCTCTAGAAAGCTTTTTGTTAGAGATGGAACTTTTATAGAGCTTGAGAGAAGAAAAGAATACACGGCTCCTGACCAAGAGGCAGGGGAGAGGGGCTCTGGAAGTGGGAAAGCCCATCCACAAATCCACATTGAGGTCTTTTAAAGCAGTTTAGTGTTCAGCCTGCATGCCAGATGTCCAGGTGCTGCCTGGTTTTTAGGAAAGGGAATGATCTTTTCTCTTCTAGAAAAGTAAGAGATAAAGAAAAATTATATTCACCCCATATGTTTCTGGCCTCTAGCAAAGTGGAGGTTGTAAAAGACTCCTTTAGGAAGAAAGATATGAGGGAAAAAACAGATTTTTCCTTACAGGCTCAAGGACACTACTTTCGTTTACTTTGGGGGCCCTACCATCTCTAAACTGCCTCACTCTCTGACCTTAGGAAAAAATATTTATTTACCTTTAATTATAGTACACTGAATCATATGCATACCATGTTTAAGTCTTTTCTCCTGTAAATTCTCTTGGTAGCATGCTCAGAACTTCTGCAACATGTTTAAACTTTCTGGTTTTGTCCTCACTTCCAATTTCTATTTGGGAACATTACTTTTCTTAAGACAAAACTACCATCTTATAGTATTTCAAATGTGTGGCCCATAGACTCAGGCTTGAATCTTGAGACTCCAGTGGGCAGAGCACTTCTCGGGGAAGGGGTGTCACTGGGGGTGGATCTTCAATGTAGCCCTAAGGTGGGTGGAGAGCATTTGGAGCTACAGTTAGTATCTGTATTTTGGTGTTTGATAGGATCTCTGCTATTGATCTATAGAAGTAAGCCAGCTTCTCCTGCCATTGATGGTGTTCACCTGCAATTTGTAAGCCTGAAATAAACATTTTCCTATTATTGGTTTTTGTTTGGGTGTTTGTCCAGCAACATGAAGCTGCCTGCAACACATTTGAAACCTTTTCTCATCTGAAAGCATTCCTCTCTCCTCACCAGATGAGGGAAAAGCTGAACTCTGGAGCAGGAGCTCTCATCTGCTAAGAAATAGTCATTCCTCTCCTGTAGAAAAAAAATTGAGACAACAATCAACCAAACAACACTGACCAAGACAAAGACTGTCCAATTACACACAGCTTGTGTCTTTAACTTTTCTATATTTCAATTTAAAGCTCATGTTAATACCCCACAGATGAACCTGTGGCCATCTACCCCCTCCCCTGTATTCGTTCTCCTCACATGGTTAAATTGATTGAATCTCTTCTTTTACCCTCACCATTAATGGTAATATTGGGACTGGTGGCCAAGTTCAGCCTGTTAGGGATGCTGGAACTGGGACTTTTTTCTATTAAAATGGCAGTTAGTGATTTGGAGAGATGGCTCAGTTAATGGAGTCCCTGTCTTTCTAGCACAAGGACTTGAGTTTGATCCATACTACAAGCCAGAGACAGGAGGATCTAACTTAGGGGCTTGCTGGCCAGGCAGCTAGTCTCATTTGTGATCTCCCTGTCTCATAAATATTGTATGATATTCCTGAGGACAATACCTGAGACTGTCATCTGACCTCTATGTCTATATGTACATGTGCACACACATATATTTAAAACAATCTCCAAACCTCAATCACAGTGTGAGCCATAAGAAATTTGAGCTAATTAACAATTTCAGGTATAGGATCACTCACTTATAAACCAGTATGTAACCAACATAAAACATGTAGACAATATGTTTATATTTTCACAAAAAAGTTATACATATTGTTTTTTGAGGTAGAGTTTCACTCTAGCCCAGGCTTACCTGGAATTCACTATGTAGTCTCAGGGTGGCCTTGAACTCAAGGCAATCTTTCTACCTCTGCTCCCAAATGCTGAAATTAAAGGCGTGTGCCACCACACATGGCTAAGATATATTTGAAAAACCAAATTTTCATTTTGATGTGTCAGTTTTAAGTTAGAGTGTTGTTCTGTTTCCTCCATAGCACTGAGCAATTATTAAATCTGTATTCTCAAAGATACAACTTTTCTTCTAAACAAGGAAGAAACTTGTAATTATTAAGTATAATTTTTTATATTATTTATTTGCAAGGAAGGACAGAGAGAATGAATATGGCTATGCTGGTGCCTCTTGCCATTGTAGATGAACTCTGGCTGCATGCTTATGTACTAAGGAATCGAACGCAGACTGTCAGGCTTTGAAAACAAATGCCTTTAACTGTTGAACCATCTCTCCATCCTGAAACTTGTATCTTAAAGATTCAGAGTCTTTGAAGATGGCTGAGTGGTTAAAAACACTTTCTTGTATAACCCGCTGGCCCTGGTTCAGTTCCCTGTGTGCCTGGCATTCGTTCAGTGGTAAGAGAGTCTTGTACATGTGCCCCTCCCCACATGCACCCCCACATGTGTGAAAATAAATAAAATAATGAAGGTAGAAGAAGAGAAGAAACACCAGAGATTGCCCGCTGACCTCCACATGTGTGCTATGGCAAGTGCACATACACACACACACACACACACAAATGATAACTAGAAAAACATTTTTTTGGGGGGGTGGGTTTTCGAGGTAGGGTCTCACTCTGGCTCAGGCTGACCTGGAATTCACTATGTAGTCTCTCGGAGATCCTCCTACCTCCTACCTCTGCCTCCCGAGTGCTGGGATTAAAAGCGTGCGCCACCACGCCCGGCTCTAGAAAAACATTTTTAAGCATAGTGCCTAACCTGGTCATTGACAAAACTCAAGTAGATATCTAGTGTGCTAGTTAAGTTGGTAGGACCTAAAGTCACCAGTGAGGGATTATTTAGATTAGGTCAGCCTCTGGGTACACCTGTGAGGGATTATCTTGACTAGCTTATTGAGGTGGGAAGACCTTCCGTAACTATGGGTGGTATCATTCCGTGGACCCAGGTATGGGACTATTAAAAACATGAGAGAGCTGGATGACACCAGCATTCATTACTTTCTGCCTCCTCACTGAACTGAATATGACCAGCTGCCTTAAGCTCCTGTTACAAAGCCTACTGCCTTGATGGACTGTAATCTGGAACTGTACACTGAAATAAGCCCTTCCTTCCTCAAATTGACTTGTATCAGTATTTAGTCCCAGTGATGAGAAGGTAACGAGTAAACCAGTAAAACAAAAAGGTCAAACTATGATGCTTGTCATGCAGATTTAGGCAATGTCTTTTTCAGTTTTAACAGGTAAACAGCAGAGGGTAGAAATAGAACTTTATAGATAAAACTTTCTCAATGCCATTTTAGGCCATAGCCTTTTACTTTAAAACTTTTTAAGTATATAACTGTTTTTTAAAAAAAACAAGTTATTGTTGTTTTATTAATTTGAAGTGTGTGGGGGGCACACTAGGGTCTTTTGCTGCTGCAAATAGGCTCCTGTTTGTTTTTACAGGGTGGCTGGGGAACTGAACTTTGAAAGCAAGTGCCTTTAACTGCTTGAGCCATCTCTCCAGTCCCTTGCTTTTTTAGTTAATATTGAGGCTAAGTTTTATTCCTTTTGCTTGTTTGTATATCTGAAAGAAAAGAAAGAAAGCAAATCCTTGGAATACTCACACCACATTCCCTATCTGGACTAGACATCACCATCCTATAGGCAAACCTGCCCTTGGATACTGACGTTGAGTTCATGTTGAGTTCTTTCCTCACTTGGATCAGATACCATGGGTCTTTCCAGTGTAGCCATTAACCTGACATGAGCCATACCCTCACCTTTGGTGGCTCTTTGACCTCTAGGCACCCCTGGAGGGATTTCTTTACCAGACCACAGGCCATTGCTTTATCCAGCATGAACCTGTGATACTCAATGTTATCCTTCTGGATCAGATACCATTGGTCCATACAGTGCCAAGTTTAAAGACCGATACCCAGAGTGGCTGGGCATGACTTCTCAGGAAGTGATAACATATGTTGCCTAAGTTTAGCTATTTTGGCCTTGAAAGTTAGGGAAGCACCTTTCTCAGCACATCATCTGGAAAGATTACTGGGAAGAAGGTCAGCAGAGTTCCCCTTGATTGAGGCTATCAAGTGAACTAGTAAAACTGCATTGAGCAGCTAGAGTTCCTTCTGTGGAAGACAATAGCTTCACAGAAAGCAGCTAAGAATCTTCAGGAAGCAGGTAGGAAAGAGAGTGCCCTTAACATTTCAGATCCAAGAAAGTCTAGAAGCAACCATTGCTAATGTGTTTTAGATTCAGAATGTGTTGCTTAATGAGGTAAGTCTCTTTGGGTGTTATACTAGAGTTGGTTCACCTTGACATTATTTCAGGAAACAAGAAAGTGGCTTAGGGCATCAGTGGATTGGTCCTTATGGTAACAGAGCCTCATTCCCTCCACAAGCTGTGTATTGTTCCATTGGACTTAGGAATGGGGCATGGTAAGTCTAGGAGATTTCTATCTTTTGTGTCAGAGACACTCACTAAGCACTTCATGTGTTTCTGATCAGAAAACAGTAGCAAAGAACCTAATGTAACATGCAAGTTGACAATATGGTGAGCTGAAGCAGCTACTACAGAAAAGAAGAAGCAGGAGGATTGCAGGAGAGCTGGCAACAATAATGCAAGTCAGACTGCCCTGAAACCTGAGATGAGCTGCAGAGTGAGGTGGGAGATGGGAGATATTAGAGACAAAGATGCTTACAGAAGAAGCCAGGATGCAGAGGACGAGAGACTCAGAATGCTGAATGGATTCGGAAATCGAAAATTTTCTTTTTAAAATTTTTTTAAAGTTAATTTATTTTTTATTAATTAGTTTTGTACTCAGTGAATACAGTCAAGTTGGTACCATTGTTAGGCTCATCCATGTTCTACCCCCTCCCCCTGCCCCCTCCTTGTTGAGGTATATGGGTCATGCATTGTGGAGTTAGGCCACAGTTATGGGGAGGATAAATGTCTCTGCATATCATGACCCAACATGTGGCTCTGACAGTCTTTACACCCCTTTTTCTGCAAAATTTCCCTGAGCCATGTTGGGTTCATTTTTGGTCTGCTTCAGTGAGAAGGTATTGGGGGCCTCTGGGTCTCTGGATATCTGATTTGGTAGGAGTTGATTGTTTTCTGTGTTTACTTGCTGGGTGTGATGATGCGTACCTTAAATTCCAGCCCTAGGAATGCTCAGGTAGGAGAATCACTGTAAGTTTGAGGCCAACCTGAGATAACAGTGAATTCTAGGTCAGCCTAGGCTAGAGTGAGACCCTACCTTGAAAATAAATTATTTACTTATTTTAGAAAGAGACAGAAAGTAAATATGAACATGCCAGGCCCTCATGTCCCTGCAAACAAATTCCAGATGTGTGTGGTGCTTTGTGCATCTGGCTTTGCATGGGCACTGAAGAATCAACCTGGACCAGCAGATTTTATAATCAAGCACGTTTAGCTGCTGAGCCATCTCCCCAACCCTTCAGTTCATTTTCATTCTGTCATTATCATTACTGAACTTAACCAAGGCCCAGCTTTCTCCAAAGGAACTCTCCCCAGACACTGTGCATGCAAGAGGGTCTAGTTCAGCATATGGAAACTGCTTAGCACAGTGTCTTGCCTAGGATGCTTGTTTAATAGGAAGCTTGAATGGCATAAAAAGTTTGAAACTCAAGCAGTCATCCATGGTGGCACACACCTTTAATCCCAGCTCTTGGGAGGTAGAGGTAAGAGGATTGCTGTGAGTTTGAGGCCAGCCTAAGACTACATAGTAAATTCAAGGTCAGCCTGGGCTAGAGCAAGACCATATCTAAAAACAAACAAAAGAAAGAAAAGTTTGAAATTGGAGGTGGAACTTAGGGAATCATCTAACTTATTCTCATATTTTTTATGTTTCTCGAGACCTTGAGTTTGTAATTCCCTCATGGTTACATAACAGGAAAGAGCTGGGGACCCAGCACCATAATACAGAGCTGTTCCCACCAAACAACCTGAAAAATGAATGAAAAAAAATCAAGTGTGTTTTCTATAAATGTATACTTTTTATAAGCAAACAAATATACATATAAATAACTACTTGCCAGGCGATATAACTGATAACACAAATAATTTATCACTAATTTCTGTTTTTGTTTTTTTAGATATTTTTAAGAATGCTTTTGTCAAAGCTAAATGACCTCCATTTTGAGCTGTAGTTTGATACAGGGAATGGCAACGACTCTTGTATATCTTTCTCATTGAATTGTTTCTCCCAAGGTCCAGGCATAGTGTTCCAGCCCAAGGAAGGCTGAGCCTGACACTGACTTACAAGTTCTGTCATGTACTTGGACACCTGTGCTGCCTGCCCAGCCTGAACTCAGCCAGAATCATGGACAACATCTGCTCTGGGCCCTTGCCAGCTAGGCTGAATGCTGTATAAGTTCTGGCCTCTGTCTTTTGGATCTGCTAAACAGTTGTCAGACCTGTCTAGGCCTACTGCTGTGCTGTGTGACATTTTTTTTTTAATTTTTATTTATTTATTTGAGAGTGACAGACACAGAGAGAAAGACAGATAGAGGGAGAGAGAGAGAATGGGCACGCCAGGGCTTCCAGCCTCTGCAAACGAACTCCAGACACGTGCGCCCCCTTGTGCATCTGGCTAACGTGGGACCTGGGGAACCAAGCCTCGAACTGGGGTCCTTAGGCTTCACAGGCAAGTGCTTAACTGCTAAGCCATCTCTCCAGCCCATATATATATTTTTTAATTTGAGAGAGAGAGAGAGAGAGAGAAAGAATTGGCATGCCAGGGCCTCAGCCACTACAGTTGAAGTCCAGACATTTCTGCCTGCTAGTGGACATGTGTGATCTTACACTTGCCTCACCTTTGTGCATCTGGTTTATGTAAGATGTAGAGAGTTCAACATGGGTCCTTAGGATTTTCAGGCAAGTGCCTTAACTTCTAAGCCATCTCTCAGCCTATGTGACATACTTTCAATAGCTTACACTAAGTGCAAAATAACACAGAAGTCACGTAGTATTTCAAAGACCAATAATCTGTGTGCTCCTGCATACAAGTTCTGCTAATAGTTTTAGAATAGGTGCCCATCCTAGATACTACCTCTCTTCAAGATGGAAAGTAGGAACTCAGTGATATAATGAGGTCCACTTTCTGTAAAACATGTTTCATTCTAAACTTCCATAGTGACAGGTTTACCTGTGCTGTGAATAGAAATTCCAAGAAGAAATTTCTGCTTTGTTACATCCATTGAAATCTGATTTCATCAATGATGACACTTAGCACCATGGCTCTTTGTGCTTCAGACCACATGTTTTATGGCTTTCTCCTCACGATACCCACAGTCCCTTACTAGCTGTCATTTCCTAAGTGTTCACCACATGCAAGGGACTCTGCTACGTTTTCCAATTCTTATTTTACATAATCTGTAATCCTTTTCCAGACCTCTGTCATGGTCTGCTAGTGCTTCCCCTCGACAGGGAGGGAATCAGGGCTTTGGTCTGCTGTTAAACTGCTCTAGGTTACATACACATACAGATATTAATAGAAATAGGATCCAAACCAGTTCTGGCTGACAGAAAACCTGATATTAATACTACTGGCTTTTACCTCTTGTTTAACATAGGGAGTGTCAAATATTTTTTGCTTAATTTTATTTTTATGTGTGAAACTTTTATTATAGTTGAATTCCTAGGCATCCTGTTTTAGTTAACCCATGGAATTATTTGCTATAACAGCTGAATGTCTAAAAATGAAAATTAAAATTCTTGTTTATTTTTTAAAAATCCCACTGTGTATGCTACATAAAACTCATACTGTTGATGCCATAAACCATGTAGGAAAGTTTTTGTTCTTAATTGCATTAGGGGGTAGGAAGGGGGCACAGAGGAATAGAATGGTAAGTTCAAAATCACATGGGCTTTAAGCAGAAAAACAAGTTTTAAGTCTTGAGATCTCTTTCCACAGAATCTATTCTTTCTCCTCAAAGCATCTCTGAAGGATGCTGAATGTTTATGGTCTGATTCTGGAAACCAAGACTGTGGGCTTTCATAGGACAGCTGGTTATTATGCTCAAGTGCTCGGTTTCTCTAATTATTGGGAAGCCAAGAACTGAGAACTTATACAGGGCCAAGGAAGCATTCTGAAGCAGTGATGCTGGCTCCCTGCCATTGGCCTAGCTTTGAAGGAGACATAGCATACTCACCAGAAGGTGCTGATGGTGTGTCTCTGCAGACACTTGAGGTCTAGGATTTGTCTTGTGCAGTTTCGACTTTGTCAGTGCCAGGAAAGGACATTTGTAATATTTTCACACTTAAACTATCCAGGTGAAAAGTCCCAGTGCTTCAAAGGAGCATGAATATGATCAGATCCTAGTGGCAAAGTTTATTTTATCAGTCAAGCTGAAGCAGGCTGGTTCTAGGTAACAGTAGTTACTAGAACTTGTAGGACAGTCGTCTTAAAAGAAAGGTCATGATCTGTGGTGGTGGCCTGCTGCAGAATGATACTCTTCCCAGAACTGTGATTATCACTACCCTTCCTCTGCCATTGCTTCCCTCTCCAGATGTCCTGGATCATACTGAGAAGCTATGCATACCCCGAGTGAGCTCCTGCCATGAAGACTCAGGCTCCCAGCACCTAGAATAAGTCCAGGGCAGAAGGCTGTTCTGGGCCATCCTTAGTCTGCATGGTGTTAGAGAGGCACAAGGGCACCTGGAGGGCTTGTGGGCAGCATTGGTTACCACTCGGAGGCCAGCTAAGAACCCTGTGTGACAGAAACCCTGGTGAGTCATGCGTAGAGGAGGAGGGTTCCACAGCTGTTCAGGAAGTCCACATTGAGTTGTCATAACACAACACTTGGCTGTTGTCCATATTTTACCTGCATTTTAATTATAAAGCCAAAAACACAAATTGTAGAAGATGCAATCATATAAGTAAAAATCATTTGTCAGTTTTCCAGATTTAATTGGATGTAATTACTATAAGTGTAGTGGATAAAAGCTTGGGCTTGGAGTAATTTCTCTGGCTGCAAACCCTGGTTCATTATCCATGGGACTTTGGGCAAGTTACTGGTTGGCCTCCACTTCCTTTTCTTCCTGTTTGAGTGGGGGAAGTAGTAGTACTTTCCTAATAGAGGTGTGAAGATTAAATGTATTACTGCATATAAGGAATTTAGATCAGTTTCTGGTACATAGGAGGCATTTCACAAATTTGGGTCACTGTTATTATTTTATGTTAATTTTGACTTCTGAGCTGGGCATGATGTTGCATGACTGTACTTTCAGCACTTGGGAGGTGGAGGCAGGAGAATCAGTAGTTTAACATCATTCTTTGCTACATAAAGAGTTTGAGCATAGCCTGGACTATGTGAAACCCTGTTCTAAAAAAAACGTAGGGGCTGTAGGTATAGCTCAAGTGTTAAAGGCACTTGATGACCAGGGTTTAGTTCCCCAGAATCCATGTAAGGCCAGATGCACAAAGTGGTATGTGCATATGGAATTTCTTTGCAGCAGTAGAAGGCTCTGGTGTGCCCATGCCTGCTTGCTCTGTCTCTCTTTCTCTCTCTTTCTCTGTTTCTTCTCTCCTCTATGAAAATAAATGAAAAAAATATATAAATGTAATATAAATATATATATTTTAAAAAATTGTAACTTCTCAATTATTTCTGTAAGCCTAAATTTTTTTTTCTTATAAAAAGTACATGTTTTGAGCTGGGCGTGGTGGTGCACACCTTTAATCCCAGCACTCAGGAAGCAGAGGTAGGAGGATTGCCATAGTTCATGAGACTACATAGCGAATTCCAGGACAGCCTGGACTAGAGTGAGACCCTACCTGACATCCCATGGTGTGTGGTTGTATCTCGCTTCATCTGTGAAAGGGGACCAGCTTCTTCTGCCATCATGGAACTTCTCTCAGATCTGTAAGTTTGAAATAAATGCCATTCTTCCCATAAACTGTGTCTGGTTTAGAGGTTCATACCAGCAGTGTGGAGCTGACTACAACAATGAATAACTGAATATAAGTGGAATTGTATAATAGTTTTTTCTTTGTGACTGCCTTGCTTTCTTTGACATAATTAAAAATGTTTCTTTTTAATTTCATACATGCATATAATTTATTTTGGCTATTTTTAATTCCCATTACCCTCTTTCATGTTCTACTGCTTTCCTTAAGCCTGGACTCCTTCCTAACTAGTCTCCCTCCTGCTTTCTTGTGTGTGTGTGTGTGTGTGTGTGTGTGTGTGTGTGTGTGTGTGTGTAAAACACACCAGGTTTAATTACGGTTTCTTGCACAAGCATGGGTGAGGGGTTATTTACTGGAGCATGGGCAACTTAGCAGTGCCTAGCCTTTATGCTAATAAAACTTTACTTCCATCCATGAAGTCAGTCTTTATATAATTATCATGTGTTAACAAAATATTATTCTCTTGACTTTTCCAATAACTTAGAAATGTGGAAGTCATTGTTTTGCAGACTACATAAACAGGCAGCTGACTGGATCTGGCTCTTGGGACAGAATTAGTACATTGTGGTTATTGTTTTCTTCTGCATGTGACTTTCACTTTTAAAAAAATATTTATTGCATGTGAAGAGAGATAAGAGAGAAGAGGGAAAGAGAGAATGGGCACACCAGGTCCAGACACATGTCACCTTGTGCATCTGGCTTTAGGTGGGTACTGGGGAATCAAACCCTGACCATTAGGCTTTGCAAACAAGTGCCTTTAATTGCTGAGCCATCTTCCCAGCCCTCTGCATGTTATCTTCTAACTCTATACTCTCAGGTTTTAAAACTCTTGACTATTGAGAGTCTAAAATGTCTTGCAGAATTGGTACTGTTACTTAGTGCAGCCCTGCCCCTTCCCCCCCCCCCCCCCCCCGGAAAGCCAAATCACACAATGTCCCTCTTCTCTTTTTGTGTGACATAGTGTGGATGAATGAGGATTTTAGATGGGCTCTGACAAATCATTCTGGTTTCTGCTGCATTCTGAGACACTACTAAGCAGATCACATGCCCTAGGTGATGCAGAGTGAGTTTTACATAATCAAGGACATTTATATCTTTTTTTTTTCTCTATATGCTGATTTAAGTTCTAATCACTGCTTTCTTTTTTTTTTAACTTAATTTATTATTTTTCTTTTCAGCAAATACAGGCAGTTTGGTACCATTGTTCAGGCTCATCCATGATCTACCCCCTCCCAATGGACCCTCCTTGTTGATGTAAATGGGTCGTGCATTGTGGAGTTAGCCCACAGTTATTGGTACGATAAATGTCTCTGCATATCATGACCCAACATGTGACTCTGTCTTTTAATAGGCTGGTGCCTCAGTGTCCTAGTCCACATGAAGATGAGAGTCAGCAAGATGTCATTTCTGAGAAGTGATGTTTCAAAAGAGTAGCAGACAAAAGTGGTGACTTGGAGTGGAAATAGGGAAAGCATTTTATAAAAGTTGCTCTATCCTCGCTATGTTTGAAAAGAAAACGTGATGCAGATTTTTACATGGGTGTGTGTTTAAAGGGAGATAACATGCCCTCTTTTACAGGGAAGCAGAATGTGAGAGATCCTTCTTGTGCTTGTAGAAGCAGTCCTGGCTGCCATCAGACTGGGCCTTGGCATTTCACTCGGGCTGTAGAGCAGAAGGTGTGCAGCCAGAGTGCAGGCTGCTTACATGATGCATTGGTTTGTTTGGTCTGACAGATGGAGAGGTTCATGTGGGTGCCAGTTTCAGGGATATCTGCAGCTGAAAGCAGGCAATGGCAGTGGAAGAATGAGGAGAATACAAGATAGGGGAGGGGAGTTGTGCATAGTCAGGGAAAGAACATCATCATTGTATTGGGAAGAATCCTGGCTTGGAGTAAGGCTGTAGGGTAATGGGACATGGAAGAGTTGTTTAGGCTTTGCAGTACATGTACCTGGATGCAAATGGCTGGCTTCTCTTATATGAGCTGCTTCTCTTTGAGCCTCCATTTTCTACCTATAAAACATGAATAATTGCCCATATGTGGTAGCTTCCACCTATAATCCTAATGCTTGGCAGCAAAGGCAAGTGGATCATTGGTATTTTGAGGTCATCCTGAATTACATAGTGAGTTCCAGACTAGCTTAGGCTTCAGAGTGAGACCCTATCTCACTTTTTTCCCAAGTAGGAATGACACACAGTTTCCAACTGTGAGAGATGACAACTGTTGAGATCCAAGTATAACCTCTGCTGCCTAGGACAGTCCAGTAAATGGTGGACATTATTAACATTTGTTTAAGTGTTCATTTGTTTATTCATTGGCATTCATTTATTTGCATTAAATAGATGTCTAATGATGTTTTAGGCACCCATAGCTTTTGTGATCAGGATGGAAGAATGGAAATTGCTATGTATTTATAGATATATGTAAATGGCATGTAGGAGTGGAACAGATTCCTGGCCAGTAAATACAATAAAAGTTACCTGTTTTCATTAGTGTTCAGAACAGTCACCTTTCATATATGGGGGGTACACTCTAAGACTCCATGGATGCCTGAGACTCTACATAGTACTGGACCCTATAATATCCATGTATGCTGCTAAATACCCTAAAATTCAGGTGACACCCCCAACAAAGAAATACTTGGACCCAGATATCAATAGTGGTAATTGACACTGACCATAGAAAGTATAATTTTAGGAAGTTACAAGGGAAAAGAACTTGAAATATCTGACAAATAAAACTGGTACACCTCCCCACCCCACCCCCAGCCCCCCATAAGCCTCGGGCCTAGAACTCTGCTTAAAGCCTTCCAGGAGACCTTTCTACTATAGACATGAACTGTTGCTGTGAGGGACAGACAGCATAGAGTGGACTTCTAACAGTTATCCCTACCAAAGGCTGGAGGATTTACTTAAGCTGCCTGCTGCCCTTTTTGGGAAGCCTCTCTAAGATTAACACTGTATGAAGGTCACATAGTGAAAGCCTTGTAGGTGCTTCAAAATTTTCCAAGCCTGGTTGTGATTGTATATACCTATAATCCTAGCTGTTCAGGAATCTGAGGTAGAGGGTGGTGAGTCTGAGGCCAGCATGGTCTATGTAGCAAGACTGTCTCACCACAAAATGAAAAACAGTAAAATAAAAGTAAAAACTCTTAGTTTTCATATTTAAAAGACAAGTGAAAGAAACAGTTGAAATCATATTTAATTCAATATTTTTAAACACTAATTTCAAAATGTAATCAGTATAAAAGATGCTGAGATACTTGATCTTTTTATTTGCATCAAGTCTTTAGAATTTGGTGCATATGTCATACTGACAGGACATCTCTGGCTTAGGTTGATTACAGGTGCTCTGTTGCCACCTATGACTAGCAGATTGGTATTGTACCGTGGACTCTGGCAGTTTCTCAGTGTGGGGCTTACCTGGATCTCCACAGCAGCATTGCTGTGACTCAGCTATAAGTGTCCTGACAAAAGGTGGTCAGTGTGTAGGATGAAGCGACATCGGTGTCCGGTGTGGTCTGTGCCTCACTTCTCATGTATCCTTGGCAGGTGCTTCATCTCCAGACATGGAGCCTAGCTATGGGGGAGGCCTTTTTGACATGGTGAAAGGTGGTGCTGGGAGACTCTTCAGTAACCTAAAGGACAACTTGAAAGACACCCTCAAAGACACATCCTCTAGAGTCATTCAGTCTGTTGCCAGGTATGTGCATTCTTCCTCACCAGGCTGGTGGAACTCCAGGCTCCCAAGGGATATGGCTACTTGCTGCTTGCTTATTGGACTCAGAATGTCTGTTCTGTGATATGATTGTGTGGGTTCTGGCCTGCTGAGCAATGCCATTGAAGCTAGAGAGTTAAGTCCTTGTAAAGCGACAAGGCAATCTGCTGAAGCTCAGTTAATTGGTATGTTTGAATGTGATGTTGCCATCCCTGGTTTTGCATCAGATTCTAATGCAGCATCCACTTATTAACCATATACATACCCTAAAGCAAGCTAACAGCCCCTCTGTACTTCTCTTTTGTGTTTGCTTGATAGGATTAGTATCTTTGGTGGTTTGAGGATTAAATAATAATGCTCATGCTGTCTGGATTGGAATCAAAATATATTTTGTATCCTTCTAGTTCTTCAAAATTTAGTTGGTAGAAAGAATTTTTTACTCTTCTTCTGTGTACAAAAAACAATGGGGATTATTTTTTATTCTAGAGTATTAAAATTTATTTGGTTATTTTCAGTTACAATATACAGGGATTTTTTGTTTGTTTGTTTGTTTGTTTTTCGAGGTAGGGTCTCACTCTATTCCAGGCTGACCTGGAATTCACAATGTCATCTCAGAGTGGCCTTGAACTCCTGGTGATCTTCCTACTTCTGCCTCCCCAGTTCAGGGATTAAAGGCGTGCACCACCACACTTGGCAATATACAGTTTTGAATCCAAAGTTCAAATTTCAAATTCAATATATTAATTGACATTTAAAAAATATTTTATATACTAGAGAGAGAGAGAGAGAAAGAGAGAAAAGCAGATAGAGAGAGACAGAGAGAGAGAGAGAGAAGAGAGAGAATGGGCACACCAAGGCCTCTAACTGTGCAAACAAACTCCAGACATATGGACCACCTTGTACCTCTGGCTGACATGGGTCCTGAGGACTTGAACCTTGGTCCTTTGGCTTTGCAGGCAATTGCTTTAACCTCTAAGCCATCTCTCCAGCCCTTAATCAACATTTTAATAAAGTTTCAAAGGCAGAATTTTCTATTTACTGTAATTTCAATGAGGACCTTGGTAGGGAGAGAAGGAGTGTTGTTTGTTCTTTCTCAGTGTCTTCTTAGGACCATTAGCCCATCACAGTTAGAGGAAAGAGTCCTAGGGGACAGAGGCTAGAGCATTTGTGTTAGTAAATTGGCAGTGATTCTCGTCTCAGATTGACTCCATTCAGCAATTTGGCACCATTCAGCAAGAGGTATCCTTAGGACTCAGAATGCACATTCTGGGTGGTGTCTCTAGAGGATGAAGGTGGTCTTTTCTAAAGATGCTTCCCTGGGAAAGGTCTTGAGAGAGTCAGCATATGCCTACTGGACAGAAATATCACAGTTCACGATACTTAAGTGACTGGGAAAGAAATCTTGGCATGTTTGGATCACTTTAAAGAGTATCCTTTCCTGTCCCACTTTTAGCTACACAAAGGGAGACTTGGACTTCACTTACGTTACCTCCAGAATTATTGGTAAGTTCCTCCTGTCTGTCAGTGCTTCTCAACTCAGCTTTTCAGGGATGCTCTTCATGACTACAGCTCTGTGTAACCTGTTTTCTTCCTGTGTGACCTCTCCTAGTGATGTCCTTTCCTATGGACAATGTTGACATAGGATTCAGAAACCAGGTTGATGACATACGTAGCTTTTTGGATTCCAGACACCTTGACCACTACACCGTCTATAATCTGTCACCCAAGTCATATCGAACTGCCAAGTTTCACAGCCGGGTAAGGAGTTTTGGTCCTGGGATGGGATTATTAAAAGCATTTTTGGTTCACCATTTTCAATGTTGAGGGCATTTTTTTTTCCTATGGTAGGAAAGGGTTTATTATGGCTTAGAGTTTCAAGGGAAGTTTTAGCATGGCAGAGAAAGAATGGTAGAGCAGTGGCTGAACATCACATCTGGCCACAGTAGCTGGCAGAAATCAGCAAGAGTGCATGGAGCTATGGCAAGTGGGGGCTGGCTATAATACACCCCCAGCAACACACCTTCTCTAGCAAGGCTCACCTCCCAAATTTCCACCAGCTGAGTATCAAGATTTCAAAATACATTAGTCTATGGGGGATAGCTAATTCAAGCCACCACATTCTGTCTCTGGTTCCCATACACTCATGACCACCTCAAGTTATAAAAATACATTTGCTCCAACTTTAAAAATTGCTATAGCCTTTACCAATCCCAATGCTGTTTGAAAGTCCAAAGTCTTGTCTGACACTTCAGACAGATTCCTAACTATAAGTCTGTAAAATAAAAACACAAATTAAGTATACACAGTAACAAAAGTAAACATTTCTATTGCAAAAAAAATGCATAACAAGGAAATATTGGACCAATGCAAGATAAAAAATTAGTAGGGCAAACATCAAATCCTACAGCTCCATATCCAGCATCTAGCTTGCAACAGAATCTCTAAGGTTCAGATGGTTTATTTCTAACATCAAACATTAAAAAATATATTTATTTGCAAACAGATAGATAGATGATAGGGAGGGAGGGAGGGAGGGAGGGAAGGAGGGAGGGAGGGAAGGAGGGAGAGAGAGAGAGGGAGAGAAAGAGAGAGAGAGAGTGAGAGAGAGAAAGAGAAAGAGTGAGTATGGACATACCAGGGCATCTAGCCACTGTAAATGAATTGCAGATGCATGTACCACTTTGTGCATCTGGCTTTCTGTGGGTACTGGGGAATCAATCCTGGATCATTAGGTTTTGCAGGAAAATGACTTAACTGCTGAGCTATCTCTCCAGCCCAACGTCTTAATTAAATAAATATTTTTATATATTTACTTGAGAGAGAGATAGTGAATATGGGTGCAACAGGGCCTCTTGCAAACAAACACCAGATACCTGTTCCACTTAGTGTGTCTGGACTTCTGTAGGTACTAGGAAATCAAACACAGACTGGCAGGCTTTGCAAATAAATACCTTTAATTACTGAGCCATCTCCCCAGTCCAACATCTTAATTCTTGATTAATCTTCTTCCCACCTTCCCTTTTTACACCTCCTCTCCTGACCCTACTTAGACCATTTCACTGCCTGTATTCTGCCCCTTTACTTAAATATTTAGCATACCTTCCCTTTAAAGAAGAGTTTTGAACTCCAGGTGCATGTGCCACCTAGTGCGCATGTGTCACCTTGTGCATCTGGCTTACATGGGACCTGAACAGTGGAACATGGGTCATTAGGCTTCACAGGGAAGCACCTTAACTGCTAAGCTATCTCTCCAGCCCTCTTCACTGTAATTCTTTAAAATCTACTATAATAAACTAATTCCAACTCTTATTCCATCTCTTCTATAATTCAGAGCAAGTGAATTACCATCAAACTTGATAATTCTCTTTCTAACTTGAAGCAACTTGTTTGCTTGTTTTGTTGTTGCTTATTTTTTTGAGGCAGACTCTTGCTGTGTAGCCCAGGCCAATCTTCAATTTATTCTTCCTGCTTTAGCACCCCAGTGTTGGGATTACAGGTGTGTGCCACCAAACCAGGCTCTTGAAAACCTTTTTTTAAAAAAATATTAATTATATACATAGTATTCATGTATCAATTGTTAGTACCATACTTTCCCTCACCCCTGCTCCCTTTCCAAAGGGGCCTTCATCATTGGGGTTATCCCCACAGGCTATCCCTCAGGGGTTGTGAGTTGTGCATTGTGGGTGCAGCAGTCAGTTATTCGGGAGAAGCAGTGCCTCTGTGCATGATGTCCCAAATTGTGGCTCTAACAATATTTCTGCCCCCTCTTGATAGAAACCTAAATTTATTTTTCTTGTTTTGAGACTAAGTCAATGCCATTATTTTCATAATGGAAGTACAGTGGCACATCCTGTACAACATTTCATAAAAATTTTATTTAGTCTTGAAATATCTGCCAGCCTCAGCAGTTTTCTTCTGGAAGTGAATAAAGATATCATATTGATAATATAAACATTTATACACATGAAAATACTTGTTTTCGTAATATTTATAAAAGGCAAACTTTATCATAAAGATCTTTTTGGTGACTAAATGAGTTTAATTATGGTTGCTTGTATGTGCATGGGTGAATGTTATTGACAAGAATATGGGAAACTTACCACTGGCTTTAACACTTGAAGAAAATGTTTTCCCTACCTCAAGCAACCATCAACTGCCAATAGCTCCTCAGGAAGAGGGGGCTGATGGGCCCCTCTCTCATCCTTGATGGAATGTTAGAGGCCCAGTCTTGTGAAGGTCTTGTACAGGTAACCATAGCTACTGTGGGTTCTTGAGTACACTGGCCACATCATGTCCAGAAGATAGACATTCCTTTCCTTATTTTCCTTCCACCCCCTTCCACCGCCTGTTCCTTGATGTTCCCTGAGCCTTGGAGAGGTTTATATAGATGTCTGTCTCATTTAGGGCTGAGCACTGAACACTCACTATTCTCAGCATACTGACCGAACAATTATGAGTCTATACAGTAACTCCTACCTACTGCAAAAAGAAACTTCAGAGACCAAGGCTGAGAACAGCACTAGTATCTGGGTATTAATATTTAGAAGGCTTTGATAATATGTTAGTTCAGCAAAAGAGCAGGTTTACAATCTTAGGCATGAATTCCCTTCTGTAGAGTGGGTCATAAATCCAATCAGAAAGGTAGTTGCCCTCATTACAGTCATGCCACTCTTGGACCAGTAGGCACATCTTGCCTGGCAGGTTGGTAATATAGCACACAGGGTCCATCACTGAGTTACGTTACTGATGATTTTCCTCCCCCAGCAGCTTGCATATCACCTTCCAGCAGGGAAGCTAGCCAGCAGGGAGGAAGCCTCCAGTTCATTTCCAGCAATATCTCTGTTCTACAACTAAAGTGTGTGGTGTCTTCAGCAACAGGATCTCACCATCTAGGAATGCTTGTGGCAATAATAATAATAAGGGCAGTGGCAATAGCATCTATCTATCTATAATTTTTGTTTATTTTTATTTATTTATTTGAGAGTGAAAGACAGAGAAAGAGGCAGAGAGAGAGTGAGAGAGAGAGAGAGAGACAGAGAGACAGAGACAGAGGATGGGCGTGCCAGGGCCTCTAGCCACTGCAAACGAACTCCAGATGCATGTGCCCTCTTGTGCATCTGGCTAACATGGGTCCTGGGGAGTTAAACCTCAAACCGGAGTCCTTAGGCTTCATAGGCAAGCACTTAACCACTAAGCCATCTCTCCAGCCCGAGTTATATATTTTTAAAACTTTCCTATTAGTGTAAAAAGAGCTTTTGTGACTGGATTAATTTGGGAAAGAGACCAGAAGTTACATACTGAGTGTCTATGCTGGGCTGTCCTCTCTTGCCCTGGGAATACAGGGGACAGGTTTATTTTATGTGACACACAGAATAGTATAAAGCATGGCTAATAAATGTTTCTTAAAAGAGAGAATGAGCCAGTAATTGTCAAACATTGTAGACATAAAATAAATATTTGGTGCTTGTTCTCAAGGCACTTAAGCCTAGTTGGAGAGAGAACACGGGCCATTCTAGAGGTGAATGCAGATACTACTTAAAAAACCTGTGGAGGTGGCTCAGTGCTAGAAGACAGCTGTAGCAACTGGAATGGGAAGCAAAAGGCTGGCATCAGTGAAAGTAGAGGTGCCTTTTTTTTGTCTATGCAAAAGCAAGATGCATCTTATGAGGCTTTTCCTAATCGGACTGCTGCTACCTCCCTAGCTTTGTTTTTCTATTTAATGTCACCCCAAAGTCTATAATCCAGCCAGGGATGCACAAAGGAGCACACACAAATGATCTCTGTGTGAGATGCTCTTCCTTAAAAAGCTGCCTGTGTTACACATTCCCATTGTCCTTTGCTAGCTACCTTTACCAAGGGGAGGGTTTCCACAAACCACAACCTTTTCCAATTTTTCCCCTAAGACACAGGATTGCACTTCCTCCTTAGCTCTTGCCAGATTGTCCCAGAGCTGGTCAGAATGGAAATGGACACTCTGACCCTTTCAACACCTAATTGCATTTCAGGAAGACAATACTCAGATCTGAATCTTTCGGCCTTAGCTCTGTTTGGGATGTAGATACACCTCTTCAAAGCCCTTTCTCTCTTTGTACTAATACCATGAATTTATTGCATCTCATTGGTATGTTATGAGGAAAAATTTTGGCTCTCACCTTCTAGGCCACGAGGACTAGAACTATTCTTCCTTCTTCCAGTTGAGTGGAGGACCAGGTTTGCATCCAACTCTTGTTTTAATAATGCATACAGCAAAAATTTCCAGAAAGAACCACTGCTAATATAGAACTGATGTTGCCTGCAAATTCTCAGAGTATTTCTCAGTCTGTGTGGAAGATCTGTGTGTCTTGAAGGCATTTACTCTGATGATGTGGCTGTGTATTTGGGGTGCAGGTAGAAGTGGTAGAGGCAGGCTGATTTCAGGAAGATTCTGCTGCTTTGAAGGTTGTCCTCCTGTGATTTTGATTAATGATCCTGGCTAGAAGTCATATGAGTTCACAAGAGCCATAAGAAATAATCATATAACATGTTCCCTATATTTACATATGTTACAGGATGTGCAGTATTAGAAACAGGATTTTGTTTAGTCTCAAGTTAGCAGAGGAGTCAAATCAAAACAAAACATGGAGCTGGGCATGGTGGTACACACCTTTAATCCCAGTACTCAGGAGGCAGAGGTAGGAGGATCATCGTGAGTTCAAGGCCACCCCAAGACTACATAGTAAATTCCAGGTCAGCCTGTGCTAGAGTGAAACCCTACCTCCACAAACAAAAAGCAAAAAACAAAACAAAACAAAACATGGGGGCACTTCTGGTTAAGATGGCAGCATAGGTACCATGCCAAAGCAGCATGGGGGGGGAGGAGCAAAAAACAAACAAACAAAAAAAAAACTTAAGCAAAATACACACTTTTACTAAAAAGTGAGATGTATAGGAAATTGAAATGGCAGTGGAGAAGTAGGAGCAATCCAGAGCATCCAGAGCCCACACAGGCTGGCAGAAGCGGCTCCAGCAGGTCCGCTGACCGTAGCAGCTGCAGCAGTGCACCAGAAAGCCGCCAGGCTCAGCTTGAGCTGCAGGAAAAGCCAGGTGAGGGGAGCTTCCACTCACACTGGAGCTCTCTGCAAACTCAAGAAACATGAAAGGAGAATGGCAGTGAACAATGGAGGAGCAGATCACAAGGTAGAAGAACACGTAGAACAGCAGAGAACTAGAGCAGCATTGGCTTCCTCCCCTCCTCCACTGCCAGTGCCCAGCTCCATCAAACAGAGCAGCGGTTCAGGGACCTGGGCATGCCAATTTGAACTGACAGCGGGACCCAAGCAGGAGCACAGGTAACTGGGATTACACCAGGGAAGGGTCTCACCTGGTCACAGACTGACTTGGAACCCTCAACAGATCAGAAGTCTTAACTTCCTTGTTGTCAGGATTAAGGGTGAGTGTGGGGTACCACACACCCTAAGGGACAGTTATAGGATCTGGTTGTCATAATACCTACTTTTGGATAAATACTCTGAGCTGTTTTTCATTGAAAGTGTACATTGTTTAGTTAAATTTTAGAATCTGCCTGTATTTTGTTCCACCTAGCCTACTTGAATACTGTCATAGCAGGAAAACACAACACCTAGGGTCACTTGTGTAGATACTCTGAGAGTCTTGAGAGCCACACCTAATGCTTTAAGCTCCTACCCTGAAGTTATATAACATATTGTCTGATACATCTAATAATACCCAGGTAACTAGAAAATCCAATCATTAAATAATCCAGGATGCAAATATATATATATATTATAACACAAGAAAAACAAAAAATCAAGACAATATACATCCACCAAAAAGTATTAATGCATCAGAAATGACCTCCAGTAAGAATGAGTTAGAGGAAATGCCTGAGAAAGATTTCAAAACAATGACTATAAATATGTTCAAAGAAGTCAAAGAAGAAATCAAAGAAATGACAAAGGAAAACAAAGGATCAAAGAAAACACAGGACAACAATTTAATGAAATAAAGAGGTCAATACAAGACATAAATAAGGAAATAGAAATAATAAAGAAAAACCAGTCAGAATTTTTGCAATGAAGAATACAGTCAATGATATAAAAACTTTGTAGAAAATCTCATCAGTAGAATGGATGAAGGAGAGGACAGAATATCTAAGCTAGAAGACCAGGTGGCATATCTAATTCAGTCCAGCAAAGAGAAAGATAAACTAATAGAAAAGTATGAGTGGGAATTTCAATATATTCGGGACACTATGAAAAGATCAAGCATAAGAATTCAGGGCATAGTAGAAGGAGAAGAATTTCACTCCAAAGGCATAGTAGGAATCTTCAACAAAATCACAGAAGAAGACTTCCCCCAAATTGGGAGAAAGGTACCAATGTAGATACAGGAATTCTTTAGAACCTCAGCCAGACAAAACCTGGAAAGAACCTCCCCTCACCATATTATAATAAAAACTACATTGAGATTCCATCTCACATCTGTCAGAATGGCTACTGTCATGAAAACAAATGATCATAAATGCTGGTAAGGATGTGGAAAAAGAAGAACACTTCAACACTGTTGGTGGGAATGCAATCTGGTCCAGCCATTGTGGATATCAGTGGAGGTTCCTAAAACAGCTAAAAATTGATCTACTATATGACCCAGCTATAGCACTTCTAGGCTTATATCCTAAGGACTCATCCCATTTCCTTAGAAGTACATGCTCAACCATGTTTATCACCACTCAATTCATAATAGCTGGGAAATGGAACCAGCCTAGATGTCCTCAGCTGATGAGTGGATAATGAATATGTGGCACATTTATACAATAGAGTTCTACTCAGCAGTAAAGAAAAATGAAGTTATGAAATTTGCAGGAAAATGGATCGATCTGGAAAGGATTATACTAAATGAAGTAACCTAGGGCCAGAAAGCCAAGCACTGCATGTTCTCCCTTATATGTGGATCCTAGCTACAGATGATGGGGCTTCTGCGTGAGAAGAAATAAACTCAGTAGCAGAGGCCAGTAAGTTAAAAAGGAGATAAAAAGGGAAGAGAAAGGAAGGTAGGAGGGTACTTAATAAGTTGGTATTGTATATATGTAAGTAGAAGGATAGATTAACAAGGGTGAAAAGGCCCAAAGTGAGGTCAGGGGAAGAGACTGAATAAAGGAAACGTGGAGGGAGGGCTAATCAAAATCTAAGAGGATGCAAATAAATCATATGGAATCCTCTGGTTTCGGACAATGGAACACTCAGGAGCCATAGATCATTGTTAGAAAATTTTCAGTACCAGAGATGGGATACCTCCAGTGAGTTGTTGGCCAGGGAGGTCCCTGATGCCCCAAAACATTATAGGTCATTGCCGAGGCCCTTGGTTTCCCTCCAGGAAGAGATGGTAAGTCCCTATTGCTGAAGACTCCACATACTTTTTTTTTTAATATTTTTTGTTCATATTTTATTTATTTATTTGAGAGTGACAGACACAGGGAGAAAGACAGATAGAGGGAGAGAGAGAGAATGGGCGCGCCAGGGCTTCCAGCCACTGCAAACGAACTCCAGACGCGTGCACCCCCTTGTGCATCTGGCTAACGTGGGACCTGGGGAACCGAGCCTTGAACCGGGGTCCTTAGGCTTCACAGGCAAGCGCTTAACCACTAAGCCATCTCTCCAGCCCGACTCCACATACTTTGTCTGCAAGGCCACTGAGAAATCCTGCTGGAACTGAGCTGATAACCTCCTCCATATAGACCAGCTGACAGAAAGCTGGAAGAAGCCATTCTGCATGTAGTTTAATGTGAGAAGGAGATACTACCAGTGAAGAGACTCAACAGTGAACACTGCAAGCCTTATAATTGGCCAGCCAGGCCAAATGAGCCAACGGGTCCAATAGTGGCATATCTGTCATGGTGGAAACCAACTGCCCTCCAATTGGACTGGAGGTCCATTCTATGGGGGGGGGGGGCGGGAGGGATACATCCCTGATACTGAAAACTTAAAACAGGGTTAGTCATGAGCCCTAGGGGTATAACATCTGCTGATGTCTGGAAAAATGCATATACTTATATATGTATATGGTTATCAAACTGGCCAGTAAGCACTTCTGTTAATATTTATACCCTTATATTAATGCTACTCTCACTCTGGGTAGAGAATCTTCTCTTTTCAGATGGCAGTGACCTTGGGATGACTCAGAAGGTATCATAGTGCTGGAAAGAAGTGACTGGAGTACTGAGTAACATCTCGATCACAACTTCCAAGGCTCAGGGTCTAAAGTGGAAGAGGTGGCGGAAAGAATGTGAGAGCCAAAGGAAGGGTAGGACTCCTTACAACATGCTCCCTCCAGACACAAAATGGCCTGGATATCCATGATCTCACAGTGCCCGACACTACCTACACAAGACCATCATAAGAGGAGGAAAAGATCATGACATCTAAATAAAAGAGAGACTGATTGAGATGGGGAGGGGATATGATGGAGAATGGAATTTCAAAGGGGAAAGTGGGGGGGTAGGGTATTACCATGGGATATTTTTTTATAATCATGGAAAATTTTAATAAAAATTGAGATAAAGAAAACATGGCAGGTAGCCTCACACTGGACTTGAGTGCTAGTATGCACATCTAGAATTGCCAGGGAGGTGAATATCAGAGTCTTGATTTTTCATGGCCAGTATCAACCTTGAGGGATTAAAAGTGCTGATGCTGTTAATAAAATAAATCCCAGAGACCAGTAAGATACATCATCTAAACCCAACATTCCAAATCCATAGATATGCTATGCATTTCAACCCATTGGTGGGCTTCAAAGAATTTAGCCATCCGTTTGCCCTTAAAATATTATTATGGGGGCTGGAAAGATTGCATAGTGGTTAAAGTATTTGCTTGCAACACCTAACAACCCAGGTTCGATATTCTAGTACTCACATAAAGCCAGATGCATAAAGTGGCACATGTATCTGGAGTTCATTTGCAGCTACTGGAGACCCTGGCATGCCCATTTTCACTCTCTCTCTTTCTCTCTGTCTCTCCTTACAAATAAATCAATGAAACTATTTTTAAAATAGTATTATTGGAAATACATATAACATAAGGACATTGTTTTTTAATATTTTTGTTTATTTGAGAGAGAGAAGAAAGAGGCAGAGAGAGATACAGAGAGAGGATGGGCACACCAGGGCCTCTAGCCACTGCAGACAAACTCCAGATGCATGTGCCACCATGTGCATCTGGCTTATGTGGGTGCTGGGAATCGAACCTGTGTGCTTAGGCTTTGTAGGCAAGTGCCGTTAACTACTAAGCCATTTCTCCATCCCCAAACTTGTTTTTATCATCCACAACATTAACACCATATCCATCCATTCTGTGTGTGCATGCACATTGGTTTTAAATATATATATATTATTTATTTATTTGGGAGGGAAAGAAAGAAGGAGGGAGGGAGGGAGAGAATAGTTATACCAGGGCCTCTACACACTGCAAAGGAACTCTAGTCATATGTGCCACTTGGTGCATCTTGCTTCTGTGGGTTCTGGGGCATCAAACCTTGGTCCTAAGGCTTCACAGACAAGTGCCTTAACCACTAAGCAATCTCTCCAATCCTGTTTTTGTTTTTTGTTTTTTTTTTTTTTTTACAGGTTGGTAGCTATGCCCCTAAAATATCAAGAACCATTCATTTCTGTTGGAAAAAAATGAAAAGTTAAACAAATGAGCATTAGCCTAACCATGCCTTGGTGTTCTTAAGTTCTGACTCATGCTGTTCCTGTGACACTGTGACCCTCGTTTCTATGCCCATTTAGGAAAGGCAGTATAATGAAGGAGCCCTGTTAGTAGCACACAAACCAGTTGCCCAGTTGGTTCTTCTAGACATGCCCATATATAGCTTGTGGATTGTATGAGACCACATATGTTTGTTTTCAGGATGGCTATGAAATCAGCTCAATATAAAGTCATAAACTTACTTTAAATATTTGATTTGTTTTGTATTTTTTAAAAATTGTAACTTGATTGCATGTTTCCAGGGAGTGAGCTTTATAAATAACAATATTGTGTCACATGTCAAAAAGCTGGACACACTTGGATGTGGCCTATTTCTAGATCACATAATCTTGTAGGATTTCTTTCCCTTTGAAAACAGATTAATTTTTTGGAAACATATCATTGACTTGGGCCTCTTATCAGGCTCATGACTGAAAGTCATTGTCTTTTGCCCTTTTTCTCCAGAGCCCACTGAGGAAGCCCTGCAGCTCCCAGTGTGTCTGCTTTGGTCTAAGGTGGTAAGGAGCAGCAGCAGAAGAAAGAACTTACCTCACTGCTCATACTTCATCTCTCTTGTGCATTATTTCTGCAAAGAAAATAAGGAGTAGCAAGCAGTGATTGGCCAAGGGCTAGATGGCCAGGGCTTGCACACTATGCAACCTTTTGTGAACTGACTGTTTCCTGGTTTCACTGGAAGCTGTCACTTCCTTATGCATGCAAGATGGAGCTTATTTTTAAAAATTACCCTAGGCTCATATCTGAGCTTTTCCTTTTGTTGAACATAGCACTTCCCCTTTGCTTGGGCTTAATCCTCATCTAAAATGACAGTGACAGTGACCTACCTCACAGGTGCTCTTCTTTTTTTCTTTTTCTTTTATGTAGTTCTGGGGAATAAACCCAAGGCCTCATGTATGTAAGGGAGCACTCTACCAACTGAACTATGTCCCTGACTTGCACCCCAAGTGCTCTGAATTTTTTAAAGTTTTAAAAAATATTTATTTATTTATTTATGAGAGAAAGAGAGAGAGAATGGGTGTGCCAGGGCCTTTAGCCACTGAAAACAAACTCCAGAAGCATGTTCCCCTTTGTGCATCTGGCTTACGTAGGTCCTGGGGAATCGAACTAGGGTCTTGGGCTTTGCAGGCAAATGCCTTAATCTCTAAGCCATTTCACCAGCCCTAGTCTCATTTTTTTTTTCCCTGTGGGTTTATTGTAAGAAATAAATTTGAAGCCAGGCATGATGATGCACACCTTTAATCTTAGCACTTGGGAAGCAGAAGTTGGAGGATGACTGTGTGTTCATGGCTACCCTGAGACTATATAATCAACCTGGGCTAAGCTAGAGCAAGACACTACCTCAAAGCACATAGGAGGGGTGGGGGAAGGAGAGAGGGATGAAGGGAGGAAGAAAGGAAGAAATTTGATTAGTAGTGCTAGCTTAGAGTCAGCACTCAAAAGTGGTAATTGAGATTAACATTGGTCATAATAGAGTGCAACAGTAGATGGTGGCGATACCCATTTGCCATAAATGATGTGAGAATTGTGAACCCTAGATTGGGGTGTCAGGCTGACTCAGATCCTTTAGCTCTGCACACCGAGTGTTTCTCCCCATGTCTTGATTGAACTGAGAGAGGCCCCTGCCCTGATGCTCTTTGGTCCTATCTCCTGCTGCTTGGAATCCTGACAGCCCCGTAACTGACATGGTGACCTTGGGTGTTGGTGACTCCAGGAGTGAACAGGGGAGCTGGATGTGGCAGCAGGAGGTGTTACACCACCCAACATTATGCCTATCAGAGAACCATAAACCAGAGAACTACAAAACCAGCTTAGAGTGATTGTGTTCCTTAATTGTTTGGTTTCCTTTATGTCTTAATGCTTTTTCCTCCTTTAAACAGAACACATGCTTTAAACAAATTCTAATGAAGCCTTTGCCTAGTAATATAAAGTAAATATACAATTATGGATCCTTTAAATTAATATTACTAGCCTGATGTGTTAATGATTCTGGAGCTGTTAGTCTGTTGTGCTAAGGACAATTTAGCCAGCTTTTATGAGACTCATTTCAGATATTGACATTTGCTCTGTTAGGTGGGTAGCATAAGTCTCTAAAAGCTTTAAAAATACTGCCTGGGAAAACAAACTTCTTGTGCTGCTACTCTTGTATTCTGAAAGTCCCCAAAATTTGAGTCACCTATTTCTTCCTATGCTGTACATGTAGACAAATCCCATTTTAAAATGGGGTTCACTTCTTTATGTTTTTACTGATTCATTTACTCATCACCCACCTCCCTAGAACAAGACATGGGCACTGATCAGTGGGGTTACAAAAATGGATTCAATAGATAAAGAGGGAACCAGATATAAACTATTCAATCCAGCTTGACAGTAAGCCAGCCCATCCTGCGTTTATATCGTGCTACTTAATTCTCATAGCAATCCTATAATACTCACTTGGCTTAGCACATAGGAGAATTGAAGGTTGGGTCCACTTAGTGCACATAGGACACTATGTAAATCCTCTGTCTAACCATGTTGTTTTACTGTAAAAATGGCTAACAGGTGAAAATAGATCAGGACATAGGTACAAAAATGACTGTTTTCAGTCTATGGGTATTAGAGAAATGATCAGACATAAGATAGCCCTTGAATTTTGGTTTTGAAGGATTAATATGTTTATCAAAGGAAGAAAAACTTTATGAATAGAAAGTAGCTTATACAAGCTAGGCATGGTAGCTCATGCCTTTAATCCCAGCACTTGGGAGGCAGAGGTAGGAGTATCACTATGAGTTCAAGGCCACCCTGAAACTACATGGTGAATTCCAGGTCAGCTTACGCTAGAGTGAGATGCTACCTTGGAAAAGAAAAAACGTAGCATATGAAATTCTGTATTTTATAATTTATTTGTGTGTGTTTATGTGCTGTGACATGGAGGTCAGAGGATAACACTTCAGTATTAGTTCTCATCTTGTAGGAGGCTAGGCCTCTCTGTTCACTGAGGCACTCACCCAGGCTAGCTGGTCCAAGAGCTTCTAGATGATTTTCCTGTCTCCATCTCTATTCTTTTTTTTTGTTGTTGTTCATTTTTTATTTATTTATTTGAGAGCGACAGACACAGAGAGAAAGACAGATAGAGGGAGAGAGAGAGAATGGGCGCGCCAGGGCTTCCAGCCTCTGCAAACGAACTCCAGACACGTGCGCCCCCTTGTGCATCTGGCTAACGTGGGACCTGGGGAACCGAGCCTCGAACCGGGGTCCTTAGGCTTCACAGGCAAGCGCTTAACCGCTAGGCCATCTCTCCAGCCCTCCATCTCTATTCTTGTTCTAGGCATGCTGGGATTACAGACACCTGGCACAGTGTCTGGCTTTACACAGTTCTGGGGATCTGAACTCAGATAATCACACTTCTGTGGCAAGTGTTTTCTCCACTGAGCCACCTCCCCAGCCCATCATAATATATTTTTAAAATATTTTATTTATTTATTTGAAAGAGAGAGAGAAAGAGAGAAATGCAGAAAGAGAATGGGCATGCCATGGCCTCTAGCCACTGCAAGTGAACTCCAGAATGCATGTGCCACCTGTGCATCTGGCCTTACATGGGTTCTGGGGAATCAAGCCTGAGTCCTTTGGCTTTGCAGACATGTGTCTTAACAGCTAAGCAATCTCTCTGAGCCCTCCATTATATTTGTGACAGAAAAATTTATCTACATAATTTTTTTTATTCCATAAGTCATTTTTATTTTTTTAAAGAAATTATCACTGGGGCATATACTTGGGGTAAAGAATGGACCAGATACAGCCCTGAGTCATGTGAAGTTTCAGTTAACAAAGGCCTAAGGCTGTACCCCCTGGATGGCTCGGTAATTATACTCAGTATTTCACAAACTTATTCAATATGCCCTGGCTGCCATCCTAAACAGTCATCTTATAGAAAAATAGCTGCAGATGAACCAAAAGGAACTGGTTGTGGTGCAGACTCAAGGAGAGAACTGCTCACTGTGGCATTCCAAGGCACGCACTGCAGGAAGCACAGCTGGTTTCCTGTGCATAGTATCCTGTGGAGACCAGAACAAGGCCAAGTGACGAGATTGTCCCACTTCCTTCCCAATTTCTAGCATGAGGAATCTGAGATGTTTGGATTTGCTTAGGCCAGGGCTGTCTGCTGTGCAGAGCACATTCTGATGATGTGATCCCCATTAAGCTTTTCCAGAATTCTGTTGGTGAATTCTGTCCTGTATGGCCATTCAAGCCAGAAATGTGGATGTCACCTTTGACACCTCTCACCATTCACTTTTAAGTACATGATTCTACATACACACACTACCACCGGCTGAAACTTTCTTTTTGTCTCCTGATTATCTTTGGTATATTGTTCTATACATATTACTCAGTACAAGGCAACTTCAACTCCCCATCACATCATCATCCTCCTCACTGGTCCCCTGCTGTGGGTCCCTGGTCACCCTCCTCCATGTTTTATGCTTCAGTGTGAGAGAGCTTGCAGAAGTGTGGACCTGAGAGTGTTTCTGCTCAAAAATCCTTCCAGTTTCTTCACAAGGTTTCTTATGGCCATACTCACTACACAGGGATTCATTCAATTTTTTTTCAACCATAGTGGTATGACTGGGTAGATGGCTTACTGGTGAAGGCACTTGCCTGCAAAGCCAAAGGACCCAGGTTCAATTCCCCAGTCCCCATGTAAGCCAAATGCACAAGGTGGCATTTATAGTGCCTGGATGTCCTTGCATGTACACTCTCCATCTCCCTCTCAAATAAATAAATAAGATCTTAAAAATTAAATATCTTATCTTGCATTGACAGTGACTTCATAATATAGTGAGTATTACTAACATTTATTGTCATTTTCTGTATGCCAGGTATGAGCAAAGCCCTAGAAGTAGATTCTTACATAACACCCATGGGAGGGGAGATACTGTATTCAAGTATAGTTTACCACATTTCATGTGGAAAGAAAGGGTTAAAGATTTTGTGAAGCTTGTCCAAGTCTAAGATTATCTTTATTTTTAGTTAAACTTGTAAATATGTAATCATTTGGGGTACAAGCCCTGCACCTGGTGTCAGTTGGTAGTGCAGCAGTGATTACTGCTTAGAAGATCTGGGTTTCCCAGCAGTGTGGGTGTGGATGAATGATCCCTGAGCATCAGACTTCTCGTGTCCAAAATGACTATCATATTAACACCTGCATCCTTGCTAACCTGCATCCCTGGTATAGTGCATGATCTCAACCATGCCACGTGCATTGTGAAAAATTCTCCCCTGTGGGAATAAATAAGACCCCCACGCAAGCCTGGTCCTGGCTCACTATGTTGCACTGTCTTTGTTAGCAGGAGAGCTGAGATGAAAAGGCAGAATTTGTATGATAATCCCACAGTTAAACACTGAGATTCCAGAAGGAGGGTCAAATCAAATCATTTTTACACTTCTAGAAACTAATTCTGTACTACCTAAGAGAATAGGAAAGTGGGCTATAAACAGTCTAGTTTAATTTAAAATATATTTCTAAATGTATTTCTGTAATTTACTGAAAGTTACTTTTTAAATTGTGTGTGTGTGTGTGTGTATGTGATAAGTGCCAACATTTACATGCAACAGTGCATTTGTAGTGGTCAGAGAACAATCTCGGTGTCAGTCCTTGCATCCCACCTTGTTTACCATTGACACTCTATACCAGCTGGCCCATGTGCTTGTGAGGATTCTCCCATCTCTACTCCCTTCTTACCATAGGAGCTTTCAGATTACAAATATGTGTCCTACCAGGGCCAGCTTTACATGGGTTATGGGATCCAAGCTCAAGCTGTCATGATTACATGGCAAGCACTTTAGCCATTGAGTCCTCTCCCCAGGCCTGAAGCAGACTTATCTTTATGTACATGTGGTGTATGTATGTATAGTGCATGCATGTATGTGCTGATGTGTGTGTCTTGTAGGCACACATATTGAGTCCAGAGAACATCAGGTATCCCTCTTTATTACTGTTCTGGTCTAGAGACAGAGTCTTCCATTGAGCCAGGAACTGCCATTTTTTGGTTAGACTGGCTGACCATTGAGTCTCAGAAAGTCTCCTGTCTCTGCTTTCCATTGTCCCCACTGGACTGGGGTTACAGACATACATAACCATCTCTAGCTTTTTACATGGATGCTGGGAATCTAACTCACATAGTCATAGGGTCTTAGGCTCTAATGTTTGCGCAGCAAGTACTCTCACCCATTGAGCCATTTCCCCAGTCTATGAAAGAGTTGTTTAAAAAGTACCATATTAATGGGCTGGGTAGGTGGCTTACTGGTGAAGGCACTTGCCTGCAAAGCCAAAGGACCCAGGTTCAATTCCCCAGTCCCCATGTAAGCCAAATGCACAAGGTGGCATTTATAGTGCCTGGAGGTCCTTGCATGTGTACTCTCTCCATCTCCCTCTCAAATAAATAAATAAGATTTTAAAAATTAAATATCTTATTAAGTACCTCTTCTTTCTGCATTTATACCCTATTCCCAGCTTTGCGTGTCCATATTGAAAGGAGACATGGCACCACTTACAGAAGTTTAGGGTGATACATGTTTAAGGAGACAAAGTTGCTAGGGAATTAATTTCCTTTCTCTGTGTTCCCTTAGGTCTCAGAGTGCAGTTGGCCCATCAGGCAGGCCCCAAGTCTGCACAACCTCTTTGCTGTATGTCGGAATATGTACAATTGGCTGTTACAAAATCCCAAAAACGTCTGTGTTGTCCACTGCTTGGTGAGTGATTTCTATTGCTGATGTGGGTGGTTTGTTTAGATATGGACGGCTCCATCCAGATAACATCTGAGTTCAGCACATCTACTGAACCAGCACCTTAAAGTAATATGGGAGATACACAAATGAGGGAAGAAGTGGTTATTCTTGGAAGGCTTAAAATTTTTTTGGGGGGGGGGAATAAGTTCTCACAGGGCCCAGGTAGGTCCTATTGGCAATCCTCCTACCTCAGCTTCAGAAGTGCTGAGATTACAGGTATATGCCACTACACCTGGCTTTAAGCTTGAGTAATAATAGGGGAGATGGCTCTGTACACAGCTTGTATAATATAAGGGTGCTAAAATGTACCAAGTATTCTAGAGAGGTAGAAAATAGGCCTGGGGGTACAAAAGTCAAAATGCACTGAGTTTTTAAATAAACAAAATTGACCGAGATATGTTGGCACATTTATTTTTTTTCTTATTATTTGTGTTTACATAAAAATAAGAAAAAGACCACGTAGACCCTTGTGAGTAGTTTCATTGATGGACTGTATTTTCAAGCAGCTCCATTCTGGGTATAGATGGGTTTTCTAGCTTCGGCTTCCTTAGAGTTTCTTTCTGTGGTCATTCTAGGCCTCTTACCTGTCCCTTAAAACTTAGTTTCATTGACATCTTTCTGATTTGGGTGTTTTTCACAGCACAGATATTCCCATTGTGTCTCTAAACATTCTCTGTGGGAGCCAGGCATTGTGGCACGTGACTTTATTCCTGGCACCTGGGAGGCTGAGGTAGGAGGATCACCATGAGTTCGAGGCCACCCTGAGACTATATAGTGAATTCCAGGTCAGCCTGGGCTAGAACAAGACTCTACCTTGTAAAACCAAAATAAAAAAAAAAAATTTCTCTGTGGTATTTCATACACTACACTATCCTAAACTGTTCTACCTGTTTTCCCACTAGACTGGTATCATGCAGGAAGGAATTGCAGACATAAATGTTTGAGTAGGTATTGTAGTTACCTTCACATTATTGGACAAATATGCAACCAGGAACAGTTTATGGAAGGAAAGGATTTATTTTAGGCTTACAGAATCCAAGGGAAGTTTTATCAGGGCAGAAGAAGCTGGCTCAGTCTGTAGATCCAAGCAGAAATATATCATCAAACCAGCAATACACACCAGTAGCTGTATCTCAAACTGCTCTTTGCATACCTGGTAGGGCTGGACTCAGGATCCACCCCTAATTATACCCTTCTTCCTTGGCTGGGCTTTACCTTCTGGAGTCTCAAGTTGTAAGCTCAACTTTTAAAAAAAATTTTGGTTTTTTGAGGTAGGGTCTTGCTCTAGACCAAGCTGATGGAATGGAATTCACCATGTAGTCTCAGGCTGGCCTTGAACTCACAGCAATCCTCATACCTCTTAGTTTATTTGGAGATAGGGGTAGAGGGAGAGAGGCAGACATACACAGAGAATGGTTGCATCAAGACCTCTAGCCACCGCAAAAGAACTCTAGACACATGTGCCACCTTGTGCATCTGGCTTATGTGGGTACTGGGGAATCAAACCTGGGTCCTTAGGCTTCACAGGCAAGTGCCTTAACCACTAACCCATCTCTCAAGCCTATCAAGCTCACATTCAATTAATTAAAAAATGTCTGAGTCTATGGTGCCATACATTCAAACCACCACATTCCACCCTTGGCTTCCATAGACTCATGACCATCTCACAATGCAAATCGCACTCAGTCCAACTTCAAAGGTCTCCATAATCTTTACCAAACTTTAACATTGTTTAAAAGTCCCAAGTCTCATTTAATATTTAAGACTGTCTCTTAACTGTGTGAGCCATGTAACATCAAAACACAAGTTATATACTTTCAATTCATAATGGAATAGAGTCAACATTTCTATTGCAGTAAGGCATAACAAGGAGTGACTGTACCAATGTAAATAATAACCTGCAGGTACATGTCAGGCATCTGCAGTTCAAGTCTAACATCCATAACTAGTGACAAAAGTCTTTGGATTTCAATTCTATCCTTACACTTTAGCTGGGGAACCCGGGAAAAATTTATCATGAGCCAGCAGCACTTCATGGTAGCCATGGCACAGTTTAAACATCATTGGGTTTATACTTTAAACCATGGTCCATCTTCATATTTCTATACAATGGCTTTATTTGGTCTATAATACAGGGATTTCAACTGTTTCCCATTTTTCTAATCTCAGCACTGACTGGAACCAATTTGTCTTTATATAAGGGTTTTACTGGGCTTCTACACAGAGAGCTATCTCTGCTTCATTTTTCCTAGAGGCCATTTCCCCAAAACAAAACCATATTGCACTTTATGACCTGATTCCCTGCATTTTTTATGCTTCTAAAACTAAAACCAGGTAAGTTGCATAGCCAAATTTGTAAATCCAGGGTGGAATAAACCTTGACCTTGAAGGGCAGCATATCCCCTTAGAATTTTTCCTTCAAGTCATCTACTTTCAATGGCTCACCCTCAGGACCTCATTTCCATTGTTCCAATGTAAAACAATTGGTCTTCTCTGAATGGTGGTAGTATGCTTAACAGTTGGAGCTGCAGTCACCTTAATAGTAGTGTCTGTGTCAAAAACTTTAAACTTCCTTGAATTTTTCGTGTTATAAACTGTACATTTTTCATTTTTCTGTTCTATATTTCTGCCAGGCAAACCAGTCCATTACTTTAAAATTTAACTATGTTCAAATTCTCTGGGCATGGGAGAAGGATTTGGCCAGCCTTTATACCAGTATCCCCGTTCCAAAAAATTTCACTCCTTCCCCTTTGAAAGTTCATAAGCCAAGCCTCCAAAGTCTGCAATACACTCTGCATCTAAGCATTTTTATTTTAGAGAGAGTGAGAGACAGAGAGAGAGAATTGGTCTGCCAGGGCCTCAGCGTCTGCAGTTGAACTCCAGATGCATGTGCCACCTAGTGGGCATGTGCAACCTTGCGCTTGCCTTACCTTTCTGTATCTGGCTCATGTGGGATCTGGAGAGTCGAACATGGGTCCTTAGGCTTTGCAAGCAAGCGCCTTAACCACTAAACCATCTCTCCAGCCCCATTTAACATTTTTAAACTCTCACCAGAGAGTTCATCAAGCTCTTCTTATATCACAGCAAGGCTTTTCCAATCCAAAGTACAAAATCCTTTCACATTTCTCCATCAAACAAGTTCCAAAAGACTAATACCCACACGGTCAGATTCATTACAGTGACAATCCCACTCTTGGTACCAATTTTCTGATGTAGTCATCTTTGCATTGCTGGAAAAACACCTGACCAGAATCAGCTCATGAGAGATGCCATGGTCAGCTTTATGTTGCTGGGATGCACCTTCAAACCAGACCCAGTTTATGGGAGGAACAGGATTTATTGAAGCTTACAGATCCAGGGGAAGTTCCATAATGGCAGAAGAATCTGGCCCCTTTTCACAGGTCCACACAGAGAGAAAAACCACCACCAGTATCACAAGCAAGCATACTCCAGAAACCTCAGGCAGAGCTTAAACACTCTGCATACCTTAGGCTGGAATTCCAGATCTGGCCCCAGTAACACCTTAGGTCTGGACCCTAGGATCTGCCAATACTGAAACCTCGTCCAGTTAGGATTGGAGATGTAAGTTACAATCTTTAATAAACTCCTGAATCTACTGGGGGACATTTATTCAAACTACCAAAGGTTTACCTCAGCCTTTTAGACTCCAGGGGAAGTTTCATCAGGGCAGAAGAAGCTGGCTCACTTCCATAGATCCAAACAGAGAGACACCATTAAATGCCAATCGTGACACCTCTCTTCCCCGGCTGGGCTCCACCTGCTGGAGACTTAAGTTGCAAGCTCAATCTTAATTAAAAAAAAAAAAAAAAAGATGAATGCCTGAGTCTCTACATTCAAACCACCACAGTAGGTGACTGTATATGAACAAATGGGATCTGAGCCCAAGTACTAGTACTGGGCCTCATCCATTGCCCTCAAAATGTTGGTTGTCCTCATTGTTTTGTTTTGCTATGTTGTTGCTGGATGACTTGGCCCTCCTTGAGAGCCTGCTGGCTATAAAACAGCAAGGAAAGTTAAATTTGGTTATTTTTCTGCTTCAACTCACAAATTCTAGTCAATCAAGGTCCCAGGGTTGTCATTTTGAAGACATACAAGATAATATGACAGAACAGATTACTGCTAGGGACTAGGCAGCCATAAGTGCATTGGCATTTTCACTATTTTTTTCTAAAAGTTTAGAGAGACTAGAGATTCCCAGCCCTCATAACGTAACCATAGAAAATAAGCATTCAATGGGGGAAGAAAGAGACTGACACAGAATTGTGAGTTGACAGTGTTTTCTGCAACTTCACTTTTAAAAAGACCTGCACAATAGATAAAATGAAGTGACACAGATCCAAAACCATGGACCTCTGTTCCCAGAAGGCTAAATTCTAGAAAGAATGAGGTTTGAGAAAACTGTTTGTTTTTTTCCAAATTGTGTTTAGAATAAGAATGACACATTCTTGAAGTACATGTTGCAATTCTAGCATCTTTACTCTGTTTCTTTTTTCAGGGGGACAAATATCAGGCTAGATGGGGATAATGTGATTACGACCAAATTGATAAGTAGTGAGATAGTAAGAGCCTTACAGTGCTTAAAATGAACCTGTCCTGATGACTTAAATTATGTGACAGACCACTGAAAGCACACGGAGAAGGTGTGTATGTATTTGCTGTTTTCCGTGTGGGAATAGGAAGAAGAGGGGACTGGCAGGCAAAGAGGATTCTCCTCTGTAAGAAAAAAACTTAGAGGCAAGTTTGAAAGGAAGGAACAAAGTGGTATCTCCAGCAAGAGCAGGACTTTTATTTAGGCTTTAGGACCAGGAACCTGAGAGGGTTGCTTCACATTTCAGCAGTCATGGGACTCTGGAAATGTGAGGCATGCTGGTGGCATTTTGTAGAGGTTTTTTATTTGTTTTAAAATGGAGGCAGGGTCATGCTGGCAGAAAGTGGGGGGATGAGGAGGTGATGGAAGCAAGCTGCTTCTCCAGGTATCTTTCTCCCTCGGGGTCACAAATCAGCAAACTGCTTTCTTTCCATATAGCTGGGCAGTTTTACGATCTCTGTCTGGACAGACTTCTTGGCATCCAGGGTTTATCTGAGAGTCTTGTTTGCTGACTTCTTTACTCTAGGGTTTTGTTTGCTGACCCCTTAACCCTCAATGATGGAGGAACTTGAGCCTGGGATGTTTAGTGACTCTAATGGTACTTCAAGAAAAAATTCTGATAGCTTCTGCACATACAATTTAAAACTCTTATACAAGAGGAAGTCCATATGAATACATTATTATTGCAAATATTAAGCCAACTGAACATTTAACAGCAAGATGAATAGATTGGTTGGGATAGTTTTTTGGTTCTGCTTGATATTTCCCAATTCCTTATGGTTAACATGGAGAAATCTGGGCTGGATGTTGATGTATGTGATTGAGTTATGGCCAGATATCTGCTTTCATGGTAAGTCATTGATAATCAGCATCCTCATGGGAGGATGATTATTTTTTTTAACTTGAGGCAAGCCTAACAGACTTGCTTTTTTTTTTTTTAATGCAAGAGAGAGTGTGTGAGAGAGGGAGTGGGCGTACCAGGGCCTCCAGCCACTACAATCAAACTCCAGATGCTTATACCCCTTGTGTACATGTGTGACCTTGTGTACTTGCATCACTTTGTGCATCTGGCTTACCTGGGACCTGGAGAGTTGAACATGAGTCCTTAGGCTTCACAGGCAAGTGCCTTAACCACTAAGCCATCTCTCTAGCCCTCATTTGGTTACTTTTTTTGGTTTTGTTTTTTGAGGTAGGGTCTCACTGTAGCCCAGGCTGACCTTGAATTCACTGTTATCCTCCTACCTCTGACTCCCAAATGCTAGGATTAAAGGTGTCTGTCACCATGCCTGGCTAAATAAAAATATATAAATATATTTAAAAAAAAGAAACTTTTATGAAGATGTAAAAATCAAGTTTTCCATTTCCTCAGAATTGGGATGGTTTCAAAATGAGGCTGAATCTTAAAAAGTTCTTGTAGTTTAGTTGTTAACAGGAACAAGCACTATAAAATTAAATATAGGATAAATGTACAGCTAGGAATTCTGGTTCTAAAAGATTAGACATAATTTTCAAATAGTTTTGCAGCTCATCTGAGAAAGAGCTAGGGGTTTTAGCAGCTACAAAGGCCAATATAAGTTGATGCTGTTACTTGGCATTTATTCTACTTTGGCCTGGAGTGATGTTAATAAAAGCTGTGTTCAGATCAGGTAAAGTAAGATTTCTTCTCTAGTTTGTTCAGAACTCATTTCATGCCTTGCACTTCACATCTGGCCAGTACCATTATGGTTAATATCTTAAAAATTATTTTATTTTATTTATTTATTTTTGTTTTTTGAGGTAGAGTCGCATTCTAGCTCAGGCTGACCTGGAATTCACTATGGAGTCTCACGGTAGCCTTGAACTCATGGCAATCCTCCTACCTCTGTCTACTGAGTGCTGGGATTAAAGGTGTGCGCCACCATGCCTGGCTCAAAAATTATTTTATTTTGTGTATAGTGTGCATGCATGTTTGCATGTGTGAGTGCATGTTTGTTGGCATGAGTGAAGGCACACATGTGCCATGGAATGTGTGTGAAGGTCAGAGGATAGGTTTCATGAGTGTCCTTGCCTTCCACCTCATTTGAGGGAGGCAAGGAAGGTGGTGATGAGTGAGAGGGGAAAGAGAGTAGAGAGCATGTTCATAAAGGTTCTACCTTCATGACTTAGGCATCTCCTCTTCTTCCCTCTGTCACATTGAGCTAGGTTGCCAACATTGAATTCTGGGAGGAAACAGACAGTTCATGACAGATTTATTTGTACATTGACTAAGGTTATATTAGGTAATGTTTTTATATTAATGAAGAAAAAGTTTGCATGAAGTATGTACATATCATTTTCTAAGAAGCAGCACTGGCTTTAGTGCTCTTTTCTCCCATATCTAAGCTAATAGCCTTTGAGTATTAGTTATATTGCAAGTCCAAAGTCATGTTATTTTTTCAGCAAATATGTGCAAGTCAGATGTATTATGTTGGGCTTCTTATGTGACTACAGTGTCAGCTTTATCTAAGACAGCATGTTCTTGCTGCTTTGTGATTTTTAAAATTTATTTTAAAAAATTATTTAGGGCTGGAGGGATGGCTTAGCAGTTACGGCACTTGCCTGCAAGCCAAAGGACCCAGGTTCAATTCCCCAGGACCCATGTTAGCCAGATGCACAAGGGGGCGCACACATCTGGAGTTCATTTGCAGCGGCTGGAGGCCCCAATGCACCCATTCTCATTCATTCTCTCTCTCACTCTCTCTCTCTCCCTCCCTCCTTGTCAAATAAATAAATAAATAAATAAAAATTTATTTATTTGCAAGCAGAGAGAGATTGGAGAGAGAGAATGGGCATACCAGGCCCTACCAGCCATTGCAAGTGGACTCCAGATGCATGCACCACTTCCTGCATCTGGCTTTATGTGGGTACTAGGAAATTGAGCTCGGGTTGTTAGGCTTTGAAGTCAAGTATCCTAACCATGGATCCATTTCTCCACCCCTGCTTTGTGATTTAAAAGCTTTTGGTTTTCAAATGAACAATTTGGGAGTGTAGGGCACCTCTAGTTGACAGCATTTCTCTACTTATTTATCTTAACTTCAAGTACAGAATTGATGTTCCCACTGAGTTTCTGCCTTTTTGGCAGGATGGACGGGCGTCGTCGTCAATTCTGGTTGGCGCTATGTTCATCTTCTGTAATCTCTACTCTGCTCCGGGCCCTGCTGTCCGATTGCTGTATGCAAAACGACCAGGAATTGGACTGTCACCGTCCCATAGGAGGTACAGTAAACTAGGGGCAGGATTGGCACATGCATGGTTTAATTGGTACCAGGTGTTGTTTGAAATCCCCTCATGGGAGCTCTCTTAACCCTTGTCTAATTGGCCTAGCATTTCCTGAACTGTGGCAATGAAAGTGGATGTGAACATTGGGCTTTCATATAGTTTCATAAGCCCCCATCCCATGAGAGTTGGTGATTTTAAAACTTCCATATAGTTGTAACATGACTGTGGAAAGAAAGCCCTTCTTAGGTAACCAATTTAGTTTTACCCTATTGCTATAAAGTAACTCTAGAAAGCCCTTCTTAGATAATTAATTTATTTCTTCTCTATATTTATACTTTCATATTTAAATTACATCTTCTTACTTTCCTGAGCCAAAAGAACCATTCTTCTTACAATAATTTCTAAAATGTATCCAAAATTTAGCCTTTTGCTGGTAAGATTAATCTGCTGTGATATGAATATGAATGGATGTTCAAATATTGAACTATTACAAAGCCTCCCATAATCTTTAAAATCTTATTTATTTGCAAGCAGAGAGACAGAGAGAAAAACAGAAAGAGAATGAGAATGGGCATACCAGGGCCTCCTGCTACTGCAGACAAACTCCAGATGCATGTGCTGCTTTGCGCATCTGACTTTACATGGGGAATTGAACCCAGGCTATCAGGCTTTGCAAGCAAACATCTTTAACTACCATCTCTCCTGCCTCCAGAAGCTTTTTGATTAAAAAATACCCCATTCCTAGTGGATTCAAGCCTATTATCAGATGGAAACAAGATTTCTGAATTGTAGGCATTCTTTTTGATGATTAATGTTCAAGAAATATACAGTGTAAGTCTTTACTACAACCTAATTTGTAAGGACAAACTTTGTAGCAGATTGTTTGCTCCTGGTATGATGGTCCCACAGAGTGGCAATCCTCTGTTTCAGATACCTGGGCTACATGTGTGACCTACTTGCAGACAAACCCTACCGCCCTCACTTCAAGCCTCTTACTATCAAGGCAATCACTGTTAGCCCAATTCCTTTCTTCAACAAACAGAGAAATGGATGTCGCCCTTACTGTGATGTACTGATAGGAGAAACTAAAATATATTCAACCTGCACAGATTTTGAACGAATGAAGTAAGTCATAGAATTTTCTCTTCACTTCTTGTGCACGTTCACTTCTGTATAAATTGGATTGTATCTTTCCCACCTATCATTATGAAGGCCTATAGAAAACAGAAGTGTTTAAATAGATGAACACTGCAACAGTCTTAGTTGGGGATTCAAGACCCTCAGAGAGTATGGTGTTTTTGTTTCTAGGCTGATCTTGGTTAGATTTTACTGGTGATTTGAAGTTAGGAAAAGGCAACCACATGAAGCATAATAATTTGGAGAAAATAAAGTTTGTTTGGACATTTAGATGAGATGAAATGAAGAGGCCTGAGCCAAATTAGTACCCTCCTAGGACAGACCAGTGTAAAGCCAGTCAGCACTGGCTATACTCCTGGTTTTGCTCATGACAGGAAGTAGTTTCTGGGACCAGGCTGGGTAGACAGGTCCCTTGACAGAGCCACAGAGAATTTACCTGTGTCTGTGTGATGCTACCAGGTTGGACTCTTTCAAGGTCTTTTCATATCTCTTTAAAGAGAATACCGTGTCCAAGATGGAAAAATCTTCATTCCCCTGAACATCAGCGTGCAGGGAGATGTGATTGTTTCCATGTACCACTTGAGGTCAACCATTGGGAGCCGGCTGCAGGCCAAGGTAAGCTTTTGGGAAGAATCAGGCCAGGAGAATTTATGAGTTGTTTCTCCAGGTCTGTTTGAGCCTAAGTGACCTGTGGGTTTAGCATAAGCAAGAACCCCTAAAACTTGCTGGTGTCCATTTTCTTCATTTTGTATGGAAGAAACTGAGATGGACAGTGTAATGTCAGATCTGGCAGCCCTAGAACTTTTAGCAAGCCTCTTTAGAAGCCATGGCTTCCAAAGACTATTTTGTTTGGACAGTTGCTATGTGGTGAGAGCTTTCAACAGAGTTTTATATACATAAAACTGAGATAACACATTACATAAAAAGCCTCTCTTAATGAAGAGCACAGTGCGGTAGTTTTTGGTGTGTTCAAGGGTGGTGCTATCATCACAACTGTAATTCAAGAACATTTTCTTCACCCCGAAAAGAAACCTTGTGCCCATTAGCATTCACTGCCCAAACCTTCTTTCCCCTTCTGACAACCATGGGTCTCTTCTGCTCCTGTGGATGTACTTATTTTGAACATTTTATATAAAGGAATCTTAATATGGGTTTTCTGTGGTTGGCCTTTTTCAATTAGAATAATATCTTAGAGGTTTATTCATGTTATACTGTTATCAATATTTCATTCCTTTATATGGCTAAGTAATATTCCATTATATGGTTATACCATATTTTATTAATCTCTCCATGTTTGGGTTATTTCTACTTTTTGGCTTAGGAATGATGTTGCAAGTAATTGTATTTTTTTAAAAATATTTTATTTATTTATTTGAGAGTGACAGACACAGAGAGAAAGACAGATAGAGGGAGAGAGTGAGAATGGGTGCGTCAGGGCTCCCAGCCTCTGCAAACAAACTCCAGACGCGTGCGCCCCCTTGTGCATCTGGCTAACGTGGGACCTGGGGAACCGAGCCTCGAACCGGGGTCCTTAGGCTTCACAGGCGAGCGCTTAACCGCTAAGCCATCTCTCCAGCCCTAATTGTATTTTTTTTCAGATACCTTTTTTATTTGAGAGAGGGGGTAGAGGAAGAGAGAAAAAAATAATGAGCACACCAGGGCCTCTAGCCACTGAAAACAAACTCCAGATGCATGTACCTGGGTCCTTGGGCTTTGCAGGCAAGTGCCTTATCTGCTGAGCCATCTCTTCAACCCAAGTAATTGTATCTTTTTAATTTTTATTCATTTATTTGAGAGAAAGAGGCAGAGAGAGAGAGAAAGAGAGAGAATGGGTGCACCAGGGCTGCCATCCACTGCAAATGAACTTCAGATGCATGTGTCACCTTGTGCATCTGGCTTACATGGATTTTAGGAATCAACATGCATGATCTGGCCTTGCAGGCAAGTGCCTTAACCACTAAGCCATATCTCCAGCCCAAGTAATTGCATTCTAATTTATCAAATATTTGCTAAGTACACAATCTGTTCCAATAATTTCAAGGTATTTGGGATTAACAAGCATAAGATTGTGTCCTTCCCTTTAAGAAACAAAGCATAGAGGGACAAGTAACATAGGTACAAATACCCAGAATACAGCATCAGAGGGAAAATGAGATGCTGTAACTAGAATGGTTTGTTTTAGCCAATGGTGGCCAGACTACATAGGATGAGGGCAGCAAGTTAGAGCAGGCCATGCTGGAAGAAGGGATGGTTCTAGGCATGACAAGTGATGAGTAAATGAGAGGCAACTTATCTACATGGTGGAGAGAGGCTAGCCATAAAGCTGAGAGATCATTTCATCATCATAGTAAACAAAGAATCAGATTACAAACACTTAAAGCTGGGGCTTGAAGGATGAGGGCAGCAACTTAGAGCAGGGCATGCTGGAAGAAGGAATGATTCTATATATGGTAAGGGATGAGTGGCATGAGTGGATGAGAAGCAGTTTATCCACTTGGTGGAGAGAAGCTAGCCATACAGCTGAGAGATCGTTTCATAGTCAAAGTAAACAAAGAATCAGATTATAAACACTTAAAGCTGATGCTAGGAAGATTGCTCAGTGGTTAAAGGCACTTGCTTGTAAAGCCTGCTGGTGGGGGTTCAGTTCTTCAGCCATCCATGTGACCTTAGACACAAAAAGTGGCCCAAGTGTCTGGAATTAGTTTATGGTGGCAAGAGGCCATATACACATATATACACACACACAAACACACTCAAATAAATTAAATTAACTTAAAAAATGAGAAACAATTGAAGGTAATGTCGCTCCCCCTCTTCCACTCAGATTTCTTTTTCTCTAACTGGTTATGCTTCTCTCATGGACTTTTAGGTGACCAACACACAAATATTCCAGCTCCAATTCCATTCTGGATTCATACCACTGGACACAACCACTTTAAAGTTCACCAAGTAAGTTCTGCCTGGCCTAGAGGTCTCATCAGTGCCACCTTGAAGGCTGAGTCCTTTGAGCAATGCTGAACATAGCCTTACTGTGTCCCAGGCTGCACACAATCTTTCAGTTAAATAAGATTGGGCCTGAGAAGTGCAAATGAATCAGATTTCAACTGGAAATGTCTAAAATTCCACAAAGAGAACAAGGTATTAGTGCTTTGGCCCTTTTATTTGTGTGAGCTTGCGTTTCCAACCAGGATGGCAGTTTGAGAAGCCATATGAGCCTTATGAGCAGTGTCCCTCAGAATGGGTATCTGGCCCCAGAATTGAAGCAGTGAACTCAGGGGGTTGGTTAACATGGGGTGACTGGGGTAGTTGCTGGGAACAGATAGGAAAGGCTATGAAGGGATTCAGGGGTCCATAGGTTCAGAAGGCAGCTTTGGGTGTATCTTACTACTAATAACTCATTTGGCCATGCCAATGTATACCAGCTAGATGTACCAGTTCTGCTTTCCACCATGCTTTTGCATACAGTGGTATACAGATTATTTGAACAGGGGTGACTTCTTTTCCCATGATGGGGAAACTGAGACACAACAGCTAAGCAGCACATGTAGCTAATGATCAAGTCTTATTTCAACTAAAGTCAACTTGAGGTGGTTTCTGGGCTGAGCATCCTACTGATCCAACTCATTTTCACTGGTGTTATTCTTTTAATTAGGCCTGAGTTAGATGCATGTGATGTACCAGAAAAATATCCTCAGCTATTCCAGGTGACACTGGATATAGAAGTGCAGCCCCATGACAAAGTGATAGACTTAACACCACCATGGGAGCATTACTGCACAAAAGATGTCAATCCCAGCATCCTCTTCTCTTCTCAGCAGGAACATCAAGATACTATGGCCTTAGGAGGTAGGAGTCACCCACTGGCTGTGGTTTCAAGACAAAGTCTCTGTGTTACTTACCATGTTGCCTTATTTCCTGTCTTTCATTGATGCTGCATGGCTGCTTATCTTGCAGGACAGGTTCCAGCAGATATGCCTCCAGACAATACCAGGCAGTATGGGCAAGGTGGCTTCTTTGCCTCTCTCTGTTGGCAAGGTACTAGAAGCATTTCATGTGTTCATACCATAGCAAACCCTACTTAGCCCTGTGGTCGCTCACCATTTTTTTTTTCTTTTTTTTTTTCTTTTGGCACACTGGCCTTTCTTAGATCAGAAATTGGAGAAGTCAGTGTGTGAGGACCATGCTGTTCTCGTCAGTCAGGAGAGTGAACAATCAGATGATGAGCTTCTGACCCTTTCTAGTCCACATGACCATGCCAATGGTGACAAATATCATGTTACCAAGAAGCCCAGCAAGAAGCAGGAGGAGTCAGCCGCCCCTCTTCCCACTCAGGAGGCGGACCTTCTGGGCCTGGAAGGGTCTGATGTGAGTAAGACTTCCTCTCCAGTGGCGGCTCCGCCCAGCAATTCTGAACTGCTGAGTGACCTGTTTGGGGGTGGAGGTGCCACTGGTCCTGCCCCAGCCAGGCAGGCCGGGGTGGAAGACGTGTTCCATCCCAGTGGACCTGCATCCACCCAGTCAACACCACGCCGTTCTGCCACCTCTACATCTGCATCACCCACCCTCCGAGTGGGAGAAGGTAATTGTTTCCATGTCTCTTTTTATGTCTCATATTTTAGGGATAGCTTTTGGACCAAGCAGGCAGAATGGAACTGTCCTAACAAGCTGGACTTTTCTTGCTGTCTTAAAAGTCCCATAGGAGACTTCTTGGTAGAAGTGTATATTTGAACTCAGTCATCTTATTTTAAACTTTGGACTTCAAGCCCCAAGGCACTATAGTTACTTCTGTTTGGAGGTACTGATGGATGGATTATTTGTTATATGTCAACATTTGTACAATGCTTGCTACTTGATAGATATGGAACATTACAGTAACAATGACTCAGTTCTTATAAAACCCCAGTAGACAGGCGCTTTCAGTACCTCTATTTTATAGTTGAGTAGATGGAGGCCAGAGTAGCTTATAGCTGGAAATTGATGGGCCAGCCAGGAATTTAGTTCTAGCTGGGAATTGATGGGCTAGAGCCCTGACCTGGCCTTTGAACCCAGACCTTTTCCTTGGATCTCCTGAAGTACTTTCCTGGAATTGTAGTTTTCTAAGTACACTGGTGACACAAAAACCACCTTAAGTAAGGTAAAGTGCTTGCTTCAAAAGTATGAGAGTCTGAATTGGGACCCTCAGAATTCACGTGGCCAGATATAGGGTGTGCCCCTGTAATCCCAGTACTGGGAGTTGAGTCCAAGAGCTTCCACAGGTTTGTTGGCTAGTTACTCTAGCCAAATCAGTGAGCTTCATTTCAGTGAGAGAACCTGAGACACTCAATGTTGACCTCTGGTCTGCACACACATGTGTGTGCATGTGAACGCACACGCAGACATATGCAGAAAACATACTTACAAGGCTTAGGTTAGTAGTACAGCTGATGAGCAAGGCTGGTTATGAGGAGTGTCAATCCCACGTGACTCACCCAGGTAGTTGTCTTCAAACACTAACACAGACTTGACCCTTCCTTCTAGGCTTGGTCAGCCATAGCATTTTGACATTTGCAAGACTGTGTAGCTGGGTACCCGAGATACATCACAGCTGCTGAAGAACCAACCAAACCAGCTGCCACTGTTACTATCGCTCTCACTGTGAACCAAGATGATGCTGCATTAGAAAGGATAAAGGATCACATCTCAACTCTGCAGTAGCCTGCAGAAGCCCTTCAGCTTTTTTCAGGCCTTGGGCTGGCCTTGGTTGTGCAGTTTGGCTAAAGGCTGCCTCTGTGGGTATGAGGATCAGCACCCCAGAGCACAGGTGCTGAACTTCAAGCTCCCACACAGGGTAGAGGCAGGATGTGAACCCAGGAACTCTGATTTCTAGACCTAGGATGATGTCTTCTAGCCAATTCTAATTCACCAGGGTGAATGAAAGTTCTGTGAGGAAAATAAAATCCCTAAAACCCTAGAAAAAGCACTTATGTGGCTACTGATAATTTAAGTCATCCATAGTTGTTGCAGTCAGGTTCACATTGCTAGCAGGAATCACCCAACCAAGAGCAGCTGTGGGAATAAAAAAGGGTTTATTTTGGCTTACAGACTCGAGGGGAAGCTCCATGATGGCAAGGTAAAATGATAGCATGAGCAGAGGGTGGACATCACTACTTCACCAACATCAGGTGGACAATAGCAACAGGAGAGTGTGCCAAACACTGGCAAGGGGACACTGGCTAAAATACCCATAAGCCCACCCCCAACAATACACTGCCTCCAGGAAGCATTAGTTCCCAAATCTCCATCAGCTAGCAACCTAGCATTCAGAACACCCAAGTTTATGGGGGACACCTGAATCAAACCACTGCATTCTGCCTGTGGTCCCATAAACTGATAACCATACATGTTGTAATATGCAATGCATTCAGTTAAACTAAAGAAATCCCCATACTTTTTATCAATCCTAATGATGTTCAAATATTCCCATATTTTGGTATCTTCTAACTGAGCCATAATACAAAAATGTCTGCAAAAAACCCATAATGGCACAGAATAAACACTCACACTGTAAAAGATGGCATTGGGCATAGCAAAGAAATGTTCAACCAACACAAGATTTAATCGTGGCAGACATCAAACTCTGTAGCTCCAAATACAACAACTCTGGTCAGTGACAAGTCTAATAATTCTAACCAGCAACAAGTCTGTAGTTCCAGTTCGTCCCCTCCAGCTAGGCTATTCACAGTCCTGGAAAACTTCACCCAGGGCCAGCAGCTCTCCTTAGCAGCCATCTTGTGGTCCCAACATCTCAACTGGGTCTCCACTACAACCCATGGTTCATCCTCAAGTTTTCATTGGGTCTCCATGCAGGCATCCAGCAAACCTGCTTCACACTGCCCATGGCCATTTCCAAAACACAAGACTGCATTGCAAATTCAATGACCCTCTCTTTCCTGTATTTCTTATACTCCACAGTACCAGGTAGGGTGCCAGTTTGTTAATCCAGAGGGAAATAAAGCAGACTTTGAAGAACAGGACACTCCATCAGCATTAGCATTCAGGTTTGTGGTAGTTTGAATAGATGGCCCCCAATATATTCAGTGTATTATTAGTTTGTAGTTTGCATCTATAGCCACCTGGCTGGAGGAGGTGTCAATCGGTGGATCTTAAATTGTGGTGGTTTTGAACTTCAATATGATATGAAAAGTGCCTAGTTCTATCTGGAATTCCTGAAGTGTGATATGTGGCTTTTGGCTTTTGGCTTCTTCCTTTCTTGTGTGTTTGGTCCTGTGAAGGTAGGCCAGCTTCTCCTATCATTATGGAACTTCCCCTGGATCTGTAAGCTTTAGCAAATACCCCTCCCTCCATATCTGTGCCTGGTTTGGAAGTTCATCTCAGAGAACCTGAAACTGTCTGCTACAAGGTCCCTTCAAAAGAGTCTATATTCTTCCTGTTGCCCCAGTGCAGGTCAGCTGATCCAGTCTCAAAGGTTTAATCTCATATAATTGCAGCTGAACAGGCAGAAATTTCAGCCCAAAGATTTCATTTCTGTGCCATATCCTTCTGCACACATCAGTCTGTTTCTATGCAATGCAACCCTGCACAAGTTCTCAGGACATGGGCATAACAGCAGGCCTCTCACACAAACTTCGAGCCCAGTCCAGACAAAGCCCTTTCTCACCCTCATAAGCCAACCCTCACAGTCCATAGTTCTTACTGCACTCAGCTCTTTCAACTCTGACCAGAATAGTCCTTCAAGCTGTACTTACAGCACCAGAAGGCATCTCTTAGGCCAAGATTTCAAATTCATCCACATTCCTCCTGCAAAGCAGTTCCAAAAGGCCAAGGCCACACAGTCAGGTGTCTAGCAGCAAATGACATCACTTCTCAGTACCAACTTTACTGTTGCAGTCAGGTTTGCATTGCTGGCAGAAATCACCCGACCAAGAGCAGCTTGGTGGTGGTGGGGGGGGGGGTTATTTTGGCTTACAGACTCAAGGGGAAGCTCCATGATGGCAGGGGAAAATGATGGCGTGAGCAGAAGGTGGACATCACCTCCTCATCAACATCAGATGGACAATAGCAACAGGAGAGTGTGCCAAACACTGGCAGGGGGAAACTGTCTATAATACCCATAAGCCCGCCCCCAGTAATACACTCCCTCCATAAGGCATTAGTTCCCAAATCTCCATCAACTGGGAACTTAGCATTAAGAACACCTATGTTTATAAGGGACACCTGAGTCAAACCACCACAGTAGTCCATGGAGGTAGCTGTGTTACAGGGTCTGTAGACACTCACTAATTCTGTCATAGATACATATCATAGATACAGTGATTGATTTGGCTGAGCATATCCAGCTGATAGTTGCAGACCTAGCTTTATAACTCAAGTCTTATATCTCTGTCAAAGAAAGTAGAACAGCAAGTGTGGATTTAAAGGCCAGGATTTGGGGCTGGAGAGATGGCTTACCAGTTAAGGCATTTGCCTGCAAAACCAAAAGACCTCAGTTCGTGCATCTGGAGTTCATTTGCAGTGGCTGGAGGCCCTGGCATACCCATTCTCTCTCTCCCTCTCTCTGCCTTTCTCTCTCTGGAATAAGTAAATGAAGTTGCTTTTTAGAGACCAGGATTTGAGTCTCAGGAGTAACAATTATCTGGGTAGCTATATTAAAAATTCTTAACCTCCGCAGTTGGGAACGATACTTGTGAACATTACTATAAGCACTACATTTTGAGGTTTGTCTGTAGTATTCAAATTCCAACTTTAGTTATAAGAGAATGTCTCTTTTTTAACTTCTTTTAATTGACAACATGCATAATTATAGACAATAAACCATGATGATTCCCACCCCTCACTTTCCCCTTCATAAGTCCACTCTCTATCATATCCCCTTCCCTTCAATTAGTCTCTCTTTTATTTTGATAGCATTATCTTTTCCTCCTATTATAAGGGTCCTGTGTAGGTAACACCAGGCATTGGGAGGTCATGGATATACAGTCCATTTTATGTCTGGAAGACTGCATTGTAAGCAGTCCTACTCTTCCTTTGGCTCTTACATTCTTACTGCCATCTCTTCCACAATGGACCCTGAGCCTTGGAAGGTGTGATAGAGATGTCTCAGTGCTGAGCACTCCTCTGTCACGTCTTCTCAGCACCGTGTTGCCTTTTGTGTCATCTCAGTGGTCACCGCCATCTGAAAAGAGAAGCTTCTCTAACCAAAAGTGAAAGTAGCATTAATATATGACTATGAACACTAAGAGAATTGTTTATTGGGCTGTTTGGTGAGCATAATTATGCATTTAAACAGACATCACTAGTGTTACAGCCCTAGGGCTTATCCTCTCCTGTCATAAGTTTTCAGTATCAGGCTTATATTCTCCCCTGTGGAACTGGCCTCCATTCCAACTAGTGAGCAATTGATTGGTTTCCCCCATAATAGACATGCCACTATTTCACCCATTGGCTCATTTGGCCTGGCTGGCCAAACTTAAAGCTGTTGTGTCCACTGTTATCTCCACTGATGACTTCTCTCTCCCATAAGGCTGCATGCAGTGTAACCTTTTCCAGCTTTCTATCAGCTGGTTAATAGAGAGGAGGTTTACAGCTCAGCTCCAGCAGGATTTTTCAGTATCTTTGCAACCCAAGTATGTGGAGTCTTCAGCAGTAGGGTCTTACCATCTATTCATTGTGGGAAACCAAGAGCCTTGGCAATGGCTTGTAATGTTTTGGGGGCATCAGGAACTTCCCTGGCCAACAACTCACTGGAAGGTATCCTATCCCTGGCACTGAAAAATTTCTACTAACAATCCATGGCTTCTGGATATGCAATTGTCCAAAAAAGTAGGTTTCTATATGATTTATTCATACCTTTTTAGATTTTAATTAATTCTCCTCCCACCCTTCCTTTACTCAATCTCTTCCCTGACCTTACTTAGACCTTTCCTCCCCCAGTAACCTGTTCTTCTATTTACATATATACAATACCATCCCCTTAAGTACCCTCTCTCCTCCCTCCCTTATAGCCCCTTTCTAGTTTACTGGCCTCTGCTACCAATTTTTACCCCAACTCACATACAAGTCTAAACATTTGTAGCTGGGATCCACATATGAGAGAGCCTAGTTCTTATATAGTCTGCTTTTTCTACTTAATAGTCTTTGTTTTTGAGGTAATAGTGTGTATTGAACTCGGATCATCCCACAGGCTAAACAAGCTCTGTACCACTCAGCTACACTCCCAATCATACACCAGTCCTGTTAAGCAGATGATTATAAGGTAAAACTAAGAGACATGGAAGTAATAAATTTTCACATCAGAAAAAAAAAAAAGGTCGGGTATGGTGGTGCACTCTAATCCTAGCATTTGGGAGCAGAAGTAGGCAGATGACAGTAAGTTCGAGGCCAGCCTGGGACTACAGAGTGAGCTCCAGGTCAACCTAGGCTAGAGTGAGACTATACCTAAAAATCTCAAAACAACAACAACAAAAAACAAACAAACAAACAAAAAAAAAACAAAACTAAGAGACTGACAGTTATCTTTCATATACAAAGAGCACATTTAAAATGCACCAAGGTTTTGTGTGTCATGTAATTATAGTGACACCATCAGGAACTTTTGTTACTCACAAATAGGGTTGGAAAAATGAGGCTCCCAGATATAAAGTAACTTTTTAGTGAAACTTGGCTGCACTCTGAAGATTCAAACTCAGAATCTGTTTAACTCCATTTTCACATCGCTGTTTGCTATAAACTTGCTGATATTCTTAATACTCATGGTGGCATTTGATTTTGATTAGTATTAACATAACAAAAGGCATTGTCATTAAAATACCTTTTTATCTTTAGTCATCTCTAACCTTTATTTTTACTTTATTTTTTATTCTTTTGGTTTTTCCAGGTAGGATCTTGCATAGCCCAGGCTGTCCTGGAATTCATTATGTAGTCTCAGGGTGGCCTCAAACTCACAGCGATGCTCCTACGTCCACCTCCTGGGTGCTGGGGTTAAAGGAGTGTGCCACCACACCCAGCCTCCAACCTTTATTTTTGAAATATTTTTATTTTATTCTTCACACAGCTTACCTTGGTTAGTACAACATCCACTATTACACATTAGAAAAGTTATTTTTCACCGGACACGGTGGTGCACATCTTTAATCCCAGCACTTGGGAGGCAGAAGTAGGAGGATCGCCATGAGTTCGAGGCCACCCTGAGACTATATAGAGGGAATTCCAGGTCAGCCTGGGCTAGAGTGAAACCCTACCTCAAAAAAAAAAAAAAAAAATCAAAAACAACAACAAAAACATTTTTCAACAGGGACATGTTGCTGAATGTCTTGACTATTCATGTGCTAGTTCTGGTGTCTTCAAATAAATTTGGTTTGTGAGGCCCCCTCTATTGCATTTCTTAGTAGGTTGTAAATCTTGTTAAAAATACTTTTATCTTTAAAGATAACGTTTTTCATAATAGAAAAAGTGATGCATGAGCAGTTAAAAGACCATATATATATATATGAAGAACCCAGGGCTAGAAAGATGGCTCAGTACTTTAAAGGTGCCTGCTTTTAAAAGCCTGATGGCTTAGGTTGGATTTCCCAGGATCCACGTAAAGCCAGATACACAAAATGGTGCATGCCTCTACAGTTCCTTTGCAGAGGCAAGAGGCCCTGGAGAACTCATTATCATTCTCTCTCTTTCATCTCTGCTTGCAAATTAATAAATAAAATATTTTTTAAAAAAGTAAGTAAAGAATCCAAAGTTCTACTACATATAGATAAAATATGATGGATATTTTAATGTTCTTTCTTCAAATATATGAGACCAAAGTGTTAGCAAGTTTATTTTAGGGTGTGGCAGAGGAATTGCAAGTCATTATAATTTGTATATATGTATACAAACATATTAATAGGAGATAGTCATGGTACAGAGCTAAGGAAAGGCACCCATGTGGCTAGAAATTCCACACAGATGGCCTGGAACAACTAAGAAAAGAAAATTCCAGGAGTTTCTGCCATGTGGGAGCTGGAGGAGATAAAGAGCCCATGCGGAGAATAAGGGCTGGGCCTAGGAGAAATGAGCCAAGGAAAAACTCACCCACAGCTGGAAGTTTCCAAGTGGTGAGAGAACGTCTAAAGACTGTTTCTAATCTAAGGTGGTTTCCAAAGTGTACCAAGAAATCTAAGATATTAATGTCCTCCAATGGTTGGCTTCAACCTAAATGCAGGTGGACTAACCCGTTGTCCTACCGTCACTGTGCAGACTTCATTGTTCTCCTGCACAGAAAGGATATGATCTCATGAGTATTAACTGGAGGAAGGGGTGGCTGTGCTTCATGGAAGAAACTTTTTGAAACATAGGTTGATGCTGTTGCTGCTGCATGAGGGTGACCTGCTCTCCAGAACGTGTTAGGAAAACATTAGGCCAGTGTAGTCAGAGCTGGAAAATCTGAAGTCATGTCCTGCTGCATGGTGGGAGTGGAATGTGTTTGTTAAGTGTTTTGGTTCTCAGGATCTATTCCCAAAAGGGATAACCCCATTCCAGGAATTATCGGCTTGATTCAGTTGCTCAATAATGACAAATCAGAGATCAATTATCTCCATGCAGTCTAGTGATTTCCATTGCATTCATTTCATGACTGGTGCTTTTGGGAAATACTGGGAATGTGGAACCAGAAAATTTAAATATGAGTTTCATCTTAGTATTTTATAGACATTAAACAAAAAGCTGTTTCTGAGGTTCTTTCTGAGCCTCAGTTTCATCATCTATCCAATGATGATGAATCCCTTCCACTTCCCAGCTAGAAATCGAGACAACCTGAGGTCTTCTTTGTAAGACTGTGTTGTCCTCACGAAGGATACTAATTGTAGTGGTATTATTGTTGGCAACCATGACTAATCACTTTCTTTCTGTTTCGTTTGTGTGCTTATGTGTGTGTTTGTGTGTGTGTGTGTGTGTGTGTGTGTACTTGAGGGGGAGGATGTGTGTGGAGGTAACCTAGAGGTCAACTTTAGGAGGGGGTGGCCTTCCTCAGTCCTTTTCCATCTTATGTTTTCAAGACAATCTTTCACTGAACCTAGAGATTACAGATTCAGCTAAAGTAGGTAGCAATGCATCCTAGGGACTGTTTCTGCCTCTCTACAACTGGGATTGTAGGTGCAAGTCATCAAGCCTGACATTTTATGTGGGTTCTGGGGATCCGAACTTGTTCAGCCAGCACCTTACCCAGTGAGCCATCTCCCCAGGCCAGCTTGCCACTTCTTAGTATATTCATAAACCTTTTCTTCATTAAATCTGTATCTAGTTCCTAGCAGTTTGTTGAGAGTAATGATTTAGAAATGCTTGCACTCCATAGACTTAAGACATGATGAGGATTCAGCTGTTTTCACTGCTTCATCTTACTCTCTTTTTAGCTGTTGAGTGAGCCAGAGATCACTAAAAAAAAAAAAAAAATCAAGGTAAAGCAAAACCGAGTTAATGAGTTTTTATTTTTCCTTTTGAAATTAGAGTTTGTCTAACCTAGGTTAGCTTCAAACTCCTTATGTAGCTGAGGATGACCTTGGACTTCTGATCTTTTGTCTTTACTTCCAGAGGGCTGAGATTACAGTTGTGCCACCATGCCTGGTTTTATGTGATGCTGAGGATAGAACCTAGGGTTCCCCCATGCTAAGAAAGCACTCTACCAATTGAACTGCATTTCTAGCTATTGCTCCTCCTCTTAACAGGTTCCCTGCTGAGTATTTACCCATTATCCCTTCCACACCAGCATCCAGCACAAGCAAAGTTCAGTTGCTCTGTGGGCCACATATGACTTGGGAACCGTGACTTTATATTATTAAGATTTTTCAAAGGCTAATAAGAACCTCAGTTATATCGTATGGTTTTTCCAGTATATAAACCCCGACTTCTTTGTCTACAGGGTAGGATTATTCTTTTTTTTAAAAAAGTTATTCATTTATGGGCTGGAGAGATGGCTTAGCGGTTAAGCGCTTGCCTGTGAAGCCTAAGGACCCCGGTTCGAGGCTCAGTTCCCCAGGTCCCACGTTAGCCAGATGCACAAGGGGGCGCACGTGTCTGGAGTTCATTTGCAGAGGCTGGAAGCCCTGGCGCGCCCATTCTCTCTCTCTCCCTTTATCTGTCTTTCTCTCTGCCTCTCTCTCATTCAAACAAATAAATTAAAAAAAAAGTTATTCATTTATTAGGGAGAGAAAGGCAGATAGAGAGAATAGGCACATCAAGGCCTCTGGCCACTGCAAACAAACTCCAGACACATGAGCTACTTTGTGCATCTGGCTTACATAGGTACTAGGGAACTGAACTTGGGTCCTTAGGCCTTGCATGCAAGTGCCTTAACTGCTAAGCTGTCTCTCAAGCCCAAGTGGGCTTATTCTTGTGGTTTGAAATCCTTGGAAACCTTTGTTAGCTCTAGAAGAAGTTTAGTACAGGCCAGGAGTCAAGCATCATACTGATTTTTCAAGTATCTGGCCTGGGGCCAGACCAAAGTGACAGCTCTCCAGTATGTATAGAATAAATAACTCTTACCTTGTTTCCTAGGTGCCACCTTTGACCCATTTGGAGCAACAGCTAAGCCTTCAGGTCAAGATTTGCTGGGGTCCTTCCTGAACACATCCAATGCTTCTAGTGACCCCTTTCTGCAGCCTACACGAAGTCCTTCTCCTACAGTGCATGGTAAGAAATGCTTTTCTATTATGTTCAGTGGTGTATAGTTCTCTGCATCCCTAAGTTCTCTTGTAAAAGTACCCTATGAGTGCTATTTTGTGCCTATTATATCTCCTCTTTGGAGATTAACAATTCACATGAACATATTACATGCTATGGGTATCTTACTGGAAAGCAGCCTACTTACCTTGGTTTTATCCAACCTTCCTAAACCTAGGAATACTGTTCTTTTTCACAGTAGCATTGTGTGCTCACAGTATAAGGTATCATTGAATGCAGTGTGCTGTTATCTCGTGTACCAAAGAAGAAACGTAGCACTATCACGTTTTAATTCTTATTTCCATTTAATTTTGTGCAGAATTTACCCTTGTGCCATCAGATTTTGTTTCTTTAGTTTTTTCTGGGATATCTTCTTGTTCTGTGCAACCTCCTCTTCTAGCTTAGGAACAATCTGTTCTTTTTTGGTAAGAATCATCTCAGTGTGGCAGGGAGAGCTCATGTAGGGTTAATCCAACCATGAACTCTGTAAGAACAAGAGCATAATTAAAAGATACATCCTGGTGGTGAAAATAGGATATGTGTGTATATATGTTTTGTTTTGATTTTGTAAATATTTATTCATTTGAGAGAGAAGTAGACAGAGAGAATGGGCATGCCAAGGCCTCAGTCCAGAGGGTGGTGTGGTACTAGGGAGAGTGTGACCTTGGTCTACATGGTGATGTAGTACTGAATATTCTGAGTTTGTCCTTTGGTGCCAGGTTCATCTTGATCTCATAGAGATCCTGCAAATTCAAAAGGAAGATGAGTCATGCTCTTTGACTCTTTGATCACGCTTTCACCTGGGAAGTCCTAGAAATCAGTTCAGAACAACCTACCTGAATGAATTCTATGTGGCTTTATTTTTGAACTCATCTACGTACGACTACAGAACAATATCCTAAGATTCATTTTTCATTCGTAAGCTATGCTCACTTGAGAGTTTCCTGATTAGATATTGGTTACTCATTGGAGGAAATACATCCCAGGGGTGTAGATTCTTGCTATTTTTGCTTACTTCTTTATGTAAATCATGTCATTGTTATACTCAAAAGGACTCTTTTCCCCAATCCCCAATACAAGAGGCACATTTTGCAACCTCACAATGGCCTGCTCTAGTAGTCTCATGCCTATGACCTCATTTCCCATTTTCTCCTCCTTGCTATTTTAATTCCAGCTCTACCTATCTCTTTGATGGTTTTCTGTCTATTGCCTCTGCCTAAGATACTCTTAGACATATGTGCAGCTGACTCCTTCATCTCCTTTGAGTCCTTCCTAAGTGTTACCCTATTTGTGTAGTCTACATGCTCCAATCAATTGTGCTCCATATCAAATCACAGCTCAGTATGTACGAAGTCTTTTATCTCCTCCTGTCATACTTACTCCCAATACATGGGATTCCCTACTTCTTTATTATGTCTAGTTTGTTCTTTCATTACGGAAACATGAGTCCTACAAGAGCAGGAGTTTTTGCTTTTTTTCATTAGTGTGTCCCTAGTGCCAGAAAGAATTCTGGCATAAAATAGGTATTATCTTTCCTTCTAACATACAAATATTAGTTGAATTAGCTTTTCCGACTAAAGTCTTTTCACAACATTATTTCTGATTTTAATATTTCATCACTGTTGCTTAGGTAAGAGCATGACTTTTGATGTCCTATGAGAATGGGTCTATGTTCAGCTTTCATTTGTGACACGTTGACATTCTCTGTCATATTTGTTTGTTTGTATGTTTTTTGCTTTTCTTTGATGCTAGGAAATAGACCCAGGTCCATGCACATTACAGGTAGGCACCTTACCACTGAGATACATCCCAGCCATTCTCTTTCTTACAACCTGGATAGAACATGCTGATCCCCTAGTTTAGGCCAATGAGCACACCTTTATTTAGTGCCCCATTCCTCACTTTTGTCTCTGTCATAACCATGAGCAAAAAAAGATTTGTCCATGCTACTTACAGCTATTGCTCTGCTCATGGCCAGTTGTAGCATTTCTGTGCAGAAGAGCACATGAGTAAGAGTCAGAGGTCTGCATGTGGAAGCCAGACTGTCTGCCTCTGGATGCTTGGGGTGCCTCCCTAGGGGCCTTAAAAGGTGTCATCAATCTCTCCTGAAAATCAAGAGGTTCCACATTTGAGTTCAACAAACATTTATGGAGCATCTGTTCTTAAATCCCAGTCACTTGGGATATGGAACTGGAAATATAAATAAACAACAAGCCTCAATAAAAGGGAAAATACAAGCAGGGCATGGTGGCACACACCTTTAATCCCAGCACTCAGGAAGCAGAGGTAAGAGGATCACTGTAAGTTCAAGGCCATCTTGAGAATACAGAGTGAATTCCAGATCAGCCTAGACTAAAGTGAGACCCTACCTTGAAAACCAAAAAAAAAAAAAAAACAGAAAAAAAAAAAAAAAGAAAGAGAAAATACAACCAGGATTATTTCTCTAATCCCAGCACCCCAGAAACAGAGGCAGGATTATTGCAGATTTGAGGCCATCCTGCACTATATAGCAAGTCCCAGCCAGCTGTAGTTCTTGTCTCAAACAAAAAGAAAACTAAGCAAAAAGGAGGCAACACAGATGTTTAAGTATTAGTCAATTACCTTCTCATTTATATGTTCTTATCTCAAACAGATCTTAAGTTTCTTGAGGATAAGGCAGTGTATCTCTTAGTTCTCTGTTCCCTGGGATAGTGCCTTCGATATGGTAGGTGGTCATAAAGGGTTTGTGGATTTTGCTCTTGGTACCTTGGCCCTTCTTTGGGTGCTGTGTGTGAGTGCACATGTGTGTATACACATCTGTCTGTTTAATCTCATTTCTAATGTCAGTTTGGTGTTTGTATGTTACTCACTAGTTTCTGTGATCAAAACCTAGAGCTGTTTTAAGAAGAAATTGTTTCTTGTCTATGTTTGGATCTTGAGAGTGGTCAGAAGGATCTCTTTTGAAGCTCTAATTTTTAATTTATTTTTTGCGGGGCTGGGTGTTGACTACCTAGGATAGTGGTTGTAGAAGACAGCTCCACATTGCTGAGATGATCATCCAAACTGGCCATGGTTTATGGAGCAGTGGGTTTATTTAAAATTTATGAATCCAGGGGTAAGTTCCATTAATGGTGGAAGAAACTGCTTTCATACATCAAAGCAGAGAAAAACAACCAAACAGTCTGCAAACACCAAAAAGCAGCAAGCACAAACCAGCAGCAAGCAGGACCCCAGAGCTCAAACATCTCTGCACACCTTTGGGCTGGAATTGAGATCCACCTGTAGTAACACCTTTGGGCTAGACCCCAAGATCCTCCCTCAGTGACACCTTCTCTAGCCACCTGCCTGGAGACCCAAGTTACAAGCTTAATAAAACACTTGAATCTATGAGGGACATACATTCAACCTACCACAGTGGGTGATAAATAATAAGTGCCCAGCATGTGTTCTGAATGACTCATCATTCTTATCCCATCACATCAGGAGAAAACAGAATCTTGGTCCTCAGGGAATCATGCCCTGGTCAGGGCCAAGCTAAGGTGAATTAAATTTAATGATTCTACCCCCCGTCCCTTTTCTTATTGCCCAGTATGTTAAGTTTAGAGATGGGATACACAAACATGAGTAAGACAGTTCTTGCATTTAAGGTACTCTCAATTTAATGACACATGCATAATTTTAAATTCAAGTGTATGAATACCAAGGTAAAACAAAGGTAAGCCAAAGAACAGGGAGAGAAAACACATGTTTTTTCCAAGCTCACGAGTAGGTTTTGAGCTGTCTTGTTCTCATATGTTTTCTTTTCTCCATTTGTAGCTTCTAGTACCCCTGCTGTGAATATTCAGCCTGATGTTGCTGGAGGTTGGGACTGGAATTCTAAACCAGGTAAAGACCACCCAGTTGTTTTCTGCACACAATTGACCAGTTGTACAAAGTCAACACTTAAAGTCATAGCCCACTTGGGTGACTTGATTGATCTTTCCTAAAGATTTGTCTTTTAGCAGAGCTTTCCCCAAGGCACTTGCATGAAATGACAGTGCTAATTACTATATGTGGCCTAATTTTTCTCAGTAATATCTACTGCATATCCATCCCAACATCTCAATAAAACAATTATAAACAGACCTGATTATATATTAAATATGTTATACATATTTCTTCACCTTGGAGATGATTAGGGTTTTTTGCAAACTCTGAACTTTAGTTTTCTTATCTGAAAAATGGGGAATATAACTGTTATCCTACACAATTGTATAAATTTAAACAAAACATGGGCTGGAGAGATGGCTTAGCAGTTAAGTGCTGGCCTGTGAAGCCTAAGGACCCCTGTTTGAGGCTCGATTCCCCACAACCCACATTAACCAGATGCACAAGGGGCACACGTGTCTGGAGTTCATTTGCAGTGGCTGGAGGCCCTGGTGCGTCCATTCTCTCTCTCTATCTGTCTCTTTCTCTCTGTGTGTCTGTTGCCCTCAAATAAATAAATAAACAAAAAATTTAAAAAAACAATTTAAGCAAAACAGTGTAGATAAGTGCTTCTGGTATAGAATAGATGCTAAAAAAACGTGATTTTTTTTATTTTAGGATTAGAAACACAGACAATGTGCTTATATCAAGTATTTGAGGCAATTGATATTTTTGTTTTTGTTGTGATTTTTTAAAAGAAACCATCATATAAAATCCAATTGCTAAGCATATAGTAAAATATTGTCATTATACATACATTCTTGTGTGACAGACCCTGAGAACTGTTCTCAATATTCATGAATGAATTCTACATTTGCCAAATGACAGCTCCCCATCTTACCCTCTCTCCATCCCCTGCTAACATCATTCTACTTTTTATGAGTCTAGTCTTGTGCATCTGTCTTACATGGGTCCTGGGGAATTGAACCTCAGTCGTTTGGCTTTGCAGGCTAGCCCCTTAACTGCTAAGCCATCCCCTCTAGCCCGAGGTCTTAGTTTTAAATCCTTGCAGATGCATCCAGAGTTATGATTTCTGGATCAGGTGATAATTCTACATTTAAAATTTGAAGATCTTGCATACTGTTTACCACAGCAACTATAACATTTTACATTCCCACCAGAAGCATACAAGGGTTCCAATTTCTTCATATCTTTACCAGCTCTTATAATTTTTGTTGTTGTTGACAGTGGCCATCTTTGCAGATGTCTCACTGTGGCCTTGATCTGTGTTACCCCAATAGCTAGTGATGTTGACAATCTTTTTTTTTTAATGTGTGTGTTCATTTGTAAATCTTCTTTGAAGAAATACTAGTTCATGTCCATGACCTACTTTATTTTTTTAATTATTTTTTTTAATTAATTTATTTATTTTGAGAGAGAGATAAAGAAGAAATGGGTGCACCAGGGCTTCCAGCTTTTGCAAGCAAACTCTAGACACATGTGCCACCTTGTGCATTTGGCTTACGTGGATCCTGGGGATTTGAACCTGGGTCTTTTGGCTTTGCAGGCAAGTGTCTAAACTGCTATGCTACCTCTCCAGCCCCATAGCCTATTTTAAAATCATATTTTTTTGGCTGGATATGGTGATGCACACTGGGTTTAACCAAGCATGCTGGAGACAGAGGTAGGAGGATCACCATGGGTTTGAGACCACCCTGAAACTACGTAGTGAATTTCAGTTTAGTCTGGAGTAGAGTGAGACACTACCTCAAAAATAAATCAGGTTTTTTGATAATTTGTTCTGAAGTTGTAGGAACTTTTTATGTATTCAGAATGTAACCCTTATCAGCTGCATGGTGGGCACATGTCTCCCAACTCATGGTTTGTATTCATTCCACTGACTATTACCCTTCATGTGCAGATGCTTTAAATTTTATATGGTTCTGGTTGTCTCCCTTTTACTTTTATTGACTGTGGTTTTGGCTTTGCATTGTTTCTTTAAAAAAAAAAAAGTAAAATATCGAAGTTCAAAGAAGGTACACAAGATGCCCAAGGTCACTCAGGATGTGGCAGATCTCAGCCTGACTCCAAATCCCATAACAAAGAGGGAAGTCAAGTGACATGAGAGGTAATGGTTCTCATGTATGGCCTGAGAAAAACGTGCCTATTTTGTCTTGTCCTCAGATCACCACTCACTCAATTGAGAGGAATAGGGACTAGAAATTTCTCACTTATTTCTAAACCTTGTCCTAATGTTTGTTAGTGACATTTGAGTACCATCTCTGAAATTCTGAATCCAACAAGCTAATTTTCAGGGGTCTTATTTTCTTTTCAGGTTTTGGAATAGGAAGTAAGTCAGCTGCCACCAGCCCGACAGGCTCCTCCCATGGCACTCCCACCCATCACAGCAAGCCTCAGACACTGGATCCTTTTGCTGACCTGGGGACACTTGGTACAAACTTATCAAATATAAATAGCAGTTGAGGCCACAGAGCCTCAAATCTAAATCTTGGTTTTTCTCAGCAAGTAGCTACTGTGAACACGAATGCACAGCTCTGCATGCTTTAAAGCTGTATTCTAAAAGCAGAGACTGACTTTTTTAAGGCATCAAATACTGGATTGGAAATTATTTCTATTAATTAATTTCTCTAATGTTTGATTTTGCATTCATACTATGAGTAAAATTTGAGTATTCTAGAGCATATGACAATAGGGCTGTAGCAGAAGGAATGTGTAGAGAAATGGTCAGAAATGGAGGCAGTCTGTCTGGTCTTAACTTTAATCACTTGACAAGATACCACCAGCCAAACTTACTCATGGTACAGTTAGCAGTTTTCTTTTGTAACTTATATGGAATCTGGGGAGATATTTTTAGAATGTTATTTGAGGTCCATTTTTCTATTTGACTTTACCCAGTGATCTTAGCATGTGTTAATGATTCTTGCATAAAACAATTATTACCTCAATATTTGAAGATGGTGATTTTCAGATCTTCCTTATCTCCATATCTGAGAATTGGCATGAGTTGGCATTTAAAAAAGTGTGTGTGTGTGTGTGTGTGTGTGTGTGTGTGTGTATGTGTATGTGTGTGTGTTGACATTTAAAAATATGTATTTGTGTGTATATGGGTACACTAGCCCAGACAGTGGTACTACTTTTGCATCCATTGTATGTGGATGGCTATGGAATTGAATCCCAGTGACCTAGCTTTGTAAGTAAGTGCCTTTAACCACTATGTTATCTCCCCAGCCCCATAAGTTGACATTTTACTGTAAGGAAGACTGTCTATCATCTATCTATCTATCTATCTATCTATCGATCGATCGATCGATCGATCGATCGATCGTCCGTCCGTCCGTCCATCCATCCATCCATCCATCCATCCATCCATCCATCCATCCATCCATCTATCTACCTATCTATCTCCTCTACCTACCTACCTATCTATCATCTTATTATAATGTTGTGTGACTTTTCCTGAGGAGATATGAATAAATGACTATTCACCCCCAGTAAAGGCATCCATGACAGACCAAAGAAAACTTCTACCCAAGTCTGGCTTAGTCAATGGGTGAGTTTGTTGTGCTCTCTCACAGAAGTACAGAAGAAAGGTTACTTATAGGAACTTGAATGATTCAAAGGAGCTAAATTAGTTGGAAGCCCAGCCTATCATGGGTGACAGCTCACAAAAGTTATATTCCTTGAGCTCAGCCAATAGAAGAGTCTCTTCTCCGCAGACATTGTTACGGCTTGTATAAACTTGATGAGGGGTCTTGTGAATTTTGTAATTTTTAGGAATTTCCTGAGACAAGTTTCATGTACTTTCTGAGTCTGTCAAGGATGGAGTATTTCAACTTTACGGAAATTTCTATTGAGCATATCATGATCCCTTTTGTTTCTGTGGGTTATCTGTTTCTGGCATTCATTTGGCTCTGAGAATTATCATCTGTTTCTGACATTCATTTGGTTCTGAGGATTATCATCTGTTTCTGACATTCACTTGGTTCTGAGGATTATAATCAATTTCTGACATTCATTTGGTTCTGTGGATTATTAACTATTTCTGGTGTTCATTTGGTTCTGTGGATTATTATCTGTTTTGGAATTCACTTGGTTCTGAGGATCATAATCAATTTCCAGCATTCACTTGGTTCTGTGGATTATCTGTTTCTGGCATTCTTTTGGTTCTGAGGATTGTAGTCAATTTCTGGCATTCATTTGGTTCTGTGAATTATCAGCTGTGTTGTTCTTTTGTTCTGTTGCTGGGTTTGGTTTCTGAACCCCTTGTGCTGGCTCCTGGGTTTTTTGTCTGCACATTTCCATCAAGTAAAATGTCCTCTTTGGTGACACAGCAATATATTATGTGCATTTCTTGAGCTTCTTATAGCCCAACTCTGAACATCTTTTGCTAAAAGCCTGTATTCCATTTTGTGGAAAATGGAAGTTGTAACCCAAAATGTATGTGGCACATATGTTTATTGTTGCTGGAGTGCTATGGCTCTACCTTCCAAGGGCCAGAGGTGGGAGATGAGTCAGCATAATTGTGCATAATCATAGCCTGCCTTCCCTGGTCTTCCTTGCCTCCTCCCATTTCCTTTCTGGACCTTTGTTTCCTTGGCTTGCAGAATTTATAGTCACACATCACCTGTGTCACCACAAACCACAAACCTACTTGGGAAGCTCAACACTTTGTTGTCATTTGGAAATGCAGTAATTCTTGTTTTTGTTTTATTGGTTTTTCGAGGTGGGATCTCACTCTAGCCCAGGCAGGCTGACCTGGAATTCACTACGGAGTCTCAGGGTAGCCTTGAACTCACGGCGATCCTCCTACCTCTGCCTCCCAAGTGCTGGGATTAAAGGTGTGCACCACTACACCCAGCAGAAATGCAGTAATTCTTTTTTACTGTATTACTTTTTTTTTTTTTTTTTGCATGTGCACGTGTATGTGTGTGTGTGTGTGTGTGTGTGTGTGTAAAAATGAGGTGTGGGTGATCCCCACAGGACTGGTGTTACAGGGAGCATAGCCATACCCAACTGATTATGTGGTGTATGGAAATTTGAACTTGGCGTTCTAAGACCCTTTTGTTTGTGCAGGAAGCACATTTAACCATCAAGCTGTCTCTCCAGGTCCAAAGGCAGTAATTCTTATAGCTTTCTTTTTGGGAAACCGGTTTCTTAAATTTCTCCACTTTTAATGGTATCAGCCTAGAAACTTGAAGTGATTTTTCCTAAAGTCACACAATGAACATTTATGTAAATGAGAGCTTTGATTCCTAGGCAAGTTCTTTGGAATAAGAGTTAAACTTTGAAATCATCCAATAACAATTCAGAAAAACAAAACAAGTCAGAGTCCTTAGGTCTTTTTCCACAAAATGGTTCTCAGACAACCATCATCGTCTGGTTCTGCCCTTATATATCCAGATATAATTGGCCTGGATATAGCTTGGGGGTAGGGGTTTTATGAGCTCCAGATGATCTCATCTGTTTTGCATAACTACTATCTCAAAGGACCAAGGACTGAAGTTCACAGGCTCTGACATCACCTAAACCCAGAGTCTTTGGACAGGAATGGGCCAGTAGACAGGGCTTCTAACTTGAAGCCTGTGCTATGGTTTGGAAATGAGTTGCAAGGAGCTCAGGCAGAGGGAAGGACATTAACATTAACAGCTCTACACATGACTAAGAGCAGAAGGAACCAAGATCTGTGGTAGAGGAGGAGAGGTACAGTTGTTTAGGGAGGGTCAATGCAAGAAAGACTTCAGAACTGCTTTGGACTGCAGATGGAGGGCATGGAGAGAAAGCAGTTAGTTTTGTACGTCAGAATGGTTTTCTGAATTCAGTAGTAGATGGGATTTTTAACCCTTCCCAGACTTGCTGGAAGGTCTTTGGAAACCTGCGCAGAAGCAGGTGTAAAGTCTAGGAGCTGAAAGTAGGATGGAAGATCATTTTTGTGTGTATCCATAGGTTCCAACACCCTCATTTGATTGGTATTTCTGAATATAGAACCTTTGCTAAACTTTCAGGACATAATAAAAAACTAAGGGAGATAATAATAGTCCTTCTCCAGGGGCTTACAATATAGTAGGAGAGGGAAACTTTAATCAAAACACTACTTAAATGTAAAATACCCACTATGGCATTATAATAGGAGCTACTCAAGATGGGGGTGGATAGATTTCCTTAGATAATTCTGATGCATAGGGAAGGTGAGAATCTTATTTTGTTACTAGGTTTGCAGCCTAGCCTGTAAAAGATGCTTGTGGGCTCAACAGTAGTTCATACTTGAACAGATGAGTGTGATGGGAATATGGAAGGTGATTTCTTTGTTTTTAAAGTCTTCCTCTTAATTACCAAATGTTAAAATAATGAACTTATATATTTAGAACAAAATATCATTAAAATATAAAATGAAATCAGTGCAAAATGAATACCTGTTGGGGTGACTCAAGGATTAGAAAGAATGACAGACACAAAGAATAGAGTGAAGGCAGTGATTTGGTGGTCTGCAGGTTCTGATGGAGGTACTGCAGCAGCACCTAACCAGCACTGGTTTATTTTATACATACTCTGAAAAGTCTTGACAACAACTTTGTTTTATCAGATATAGAAAAAGCATTGGAATGGGGGGACAAGGTTAGATGAATTAGAAATGAGGCAGCTGTATACTGTTTGTCTGCACTTAACTGTCTTCTGTACAAGGTCAGGCCCATACAAACCATCCAAGAGAAGGATTAAGGAGGGATTGTGCCCCACTTAGGACTCTGCGTTTCAACCGGAGGTAGACATGTATATGCCTATGTCAATGGCTTCTACTTGTTGTGGCTCTCTACAAATACTCAGTTTTAGGTATCTATTGATGTGCTGTTGAGAAAAGGGTCCAGGTCACACAAATAGGGCTTCTGTTATTTATTTATTTTAATATTTTATTTATTTATTTGAGAGGTAGATAGAGGGAGAGAACAGGTACACAGCCTCTAGCCACTGCAAATGAACTCCAGACACATGTACCACCTTGTGCATCTGGCCTATGTGGGTACTAGGGAATTGAACCTGGGTCTTTAGGCTTCAAAGTCAAATGTCTTAACTTGCTAATCCATCTCTTCAGCCCCATGAATAGGGCTGCTTCCTGTATGCCATTGAATGACCACAGCAACCACAATGTGGTGGCACATGCCTGTAATCTCAGCACTACAGATGAGGCCAGTCTGGGATACAGAGTGAATCACAGACCATGTGGACTAAGGTTAGACCTTGAGGACAGAATGACAAGGAACAATGCTACTATTGTGCATGAGCATCCCATCACCATTTTCCATGATGGAGTATTTGAGCCCTTGCAATGTGTAAAGTGTGTGTTTGGTAAAAGACCTTGCCTTGTTTCATGATGTATAATGTGTCATATTAGGTTCCTTAAGTCAGGGGCTATGAATCACTTTCATGCAATTGTATCTTTACACTAGACCTCTATACAGACATAGTTTTAACTTCATATGTAATAAGGAAGTTGAGGCTTTAGGGGATGAACATTTTCATCTAGCTTTACAAGAGCCAAGGAGTTTCTCTGTCTTCTTTCAAGTGTGTTCCCAGTGCCCACCATAGTGCCTGGCACATGGTAGATGATCAACAGTGTCTGGTTAATGAGTGTAACCAGTGTAATGACCTCTTGCATGTGTTCAAGAACAAATGGTAAATGAGTGCCAACACTGAGCTCAAACACAAGTGAACTTCAAGTTCAGTGGCTGTAATGCTACTCTCACTGCAAAAGGAATATGAATGGCAGGAACATAGCTATCAGCAAAACCAACAGTAAGTGATGTGTTTTAGTAATGGCTTAGAGCTTTAAGGAGAAACTCAGGGCTTAGGTGCCAAGGAGTAGGAGACCTATAACAGTATTATCACAAATTTGTCAGTGACCGTCCTGAGCTTTGATGTCCTCTTCTTTAAGGTGGTTCAGTAATAATACTGCTTACCAACATTTAACAAGCTCACAAGAGCTGTTGAAATCCTAGCTCTTTTATTTTCACTGTTACTTTGGCTTGTTGTATGGAAGGATCCTTGGAGAAAACCACATTTCAGTCTGTCTATTACCTCCTTAAACATGAGCCTTCCTGTAGTGAAATGCAAACAGGTGAACTTCCCTCCTTAGACACAAGCCTTCCTGCAGTGAAATACAAACATGTGAAGTTGAAACCCACTCACAAAACTTAAAAGCATTTTTGTTTATTCTTGGGTACTAGCCATGGTTGTCCTGGCAACACACAGTGAGTAATTCGGATTATTGACATTTAAAAAGCACTTTCAGGACTGGAGAGATGGCTCATTGGTTAAGACATTTGCCTGCAATGCCTAATGACCTGAGTTTGACTTCCCCTTTTCCACATAAAGCCAGATGCACAAAGTGGCACATGTATTTGGAGTGTATTTGCAGAGGCTGGAGGCCATTGTGTACCCATTCTCTGTTTCTTTTCTCTCTCTCTCTCTCTGCTTGCAAATTAAAAAAAAATATATATATATAGTACCTTCAAGAGAGGGCTTTGTTCCATTCCCTGTTCTCATCACTTGGTAGTCTTGACTCTAGTGGAGAAATAAAATTAGCACAGGATGTAGGAGGCTGGGAAGGGTGGCACAGGAAGAGCTGGGGCTGTACTCAGCCCCATTTCTGCTGCACACTTGCTGTGTGACTTAGAGGAAACCTACTCTGAGCTGCAGTTTGTTCATCTGAAGAAAACAAATGAAAGAAGAGTACATATCTGTAAATGTCATTTGGTCTTAGCTGTTAGGAAGATGAATTAAGTTACTGTCCTTGACAGGCTTATTGACAGGTCATTGCAACTATGTCTTGAGATGCAGCAGGTAGAGGTGCCTCCAAATTGTTTTACCTTCTTTCTCGCCCTTTCTCCACACATAGGTAGTTCTTCATTTGCCAGTAAACCTACCACGCCCACTGGCCTGGGCGGAGGATTTCCACCTCTCAGCTCACCACAGAAAGCATCTCCACAGCCTGTGGGTGGAGGATGGCAGCAAGCACCTGGCTATAACTGGCAGCAAGCACAGTCTAAGACCCAGCCCACCATGCAACACTCCTCCCCCCAGAACAGGCCCAACTACAATGTGAGCTTCTCCGCCACACCTGTGGGCCAGAGTGAACGCAGCAAAGGATCAGGTAATTTGGGTGAGGATGCTGGTATGGAGTGGCCTGTCTTTGTGGTCATAGAGCCTGTGTTGGTATGTCCGAAAATGCCAAAGACAATGTCAGTAGTTCCTGGGGCAGTCTTCAAGCTGAAGAGCTGGCACGTGATACATGCCCCCAGTGCAGTGCCTGAAGCACCTGACCTGTCATGCCCCCAAACATGTGTGCCACATATGACTGCTGGTTCATTCGTAACAACTAGGTTATAATGCTAAGCTCTGATGTCATCAGAACCTGGCATAGTACTTGCCATGTACCTAGATCCTTGTCATGATCTCTAGACACATGTAGCAGTGTGTGAGTGGAGGGGTAGGTGGGGCTTAGGAACAGGGTATAGAAGAGAAAGGCTGCCTGGGGCCCCAGTGAAAGAAGTCTTGGACACCTGATCTTCTTGGGTTTGCTCTAGTTGGCAGATTTATTAATAAATAAATTTATTAATTTGGAACACCTGTGGTAATCCCAGTGCTTAAGATTGGAGGATACCCTAGATAGAAATCATGACATGAGGTAAGACTAATAAATTTTGCCTGGTAGGAGTGGCTAGGTTCAAATTTGCCAGGAGGCCAGTTTCAGTACATTTTGGCAGCTGATTTGATTTTCTCCTACAGTGAGGTAGGATGGATCTCTGTGTGGAATATGGAAGTGGAATTTTTGTACTCCATCGTAGCTTGCAGGTATTGAGTGCTTGCTAGATGCCAGGTGCTGTCAGGTACTTACCATGTATTGTTTCATAGAATCTTCAAAATCAACACCCTATTATAGATGTGGCATCTGGAATGCACATCTTTAAAGTACTGCGTAAGGTTTCTGCAACTTGTAAGTGACATAGCCAGAACTTGAATCCTATAAATCTTACTCCAGAACTTTGACTCTGAGCTGGCACACCTAGCTGGCCAGAACTCCAGTGTTTGTCCACAGCACTGCCATGATGGATCTGCTAGCATTGAGAACATGTCTGGCATCCTGCTTCCTCTGGTAGACAGGGAATTCTGCCTTCCTTTCCATGTTTATTTTGAGTAGACAGAGGGTATATGTCTTCTTGGAGAATCTTCTTTGTATAAAACATTGAGGATATGACATGCAATAAGACAGACAGAATCCCTAGGCTTGGAGCACTAACATTTTGATATATACACATGCAAATGTGGATATTAAAGTGTGGTTTGATTCAGGTGTCACCCATAAACTTAGGAGTTCTGAATTCTAGGTCTCCAGCTGATGGCAATTTGAAAAATAAAGTGTCCTGGAGGCAGTGTATTGTTAGGGGTGGGCTTAGGGGTATTATAGCCAGCTTCCTCTTGCCAGCATTTGGCACATTCTCCTGTTCCTGTTGTCCATCTGATGTTGTCCATCATTTTCCCCTGCTATCATGGAGCTTTCCCCCGAGTCTGTAAGCCAGAATAAACCCTTTTCCCCACTATCTGCTCTTGGTTGGGTGTTTTCTGCCAGCAATACGATCCTGACTACAGCATAAAGTATGGAAGTGGAAATTCATTTTCAATCAAGAATCTAACTTTGGTCGATTAACACTGATTGCATGGACTGCTGTGCTTTCTTTTAATTAAATACTGAGATAAGTAAACATGATTTAAAGGACTGAAAATACTGAGTGTGCCATGACAACACTTTGGCAAGTAATCTTGCCAACATCACCCCTTTTTTTTTTTAAAAAATGAGGAATAGAGAAGATAGGTAACTTATCTGAGGTGATATTGCTAAAAAATGGCAGAGCTGGGTTTGCATGGGGGAAAGTTTGCTGCAATCTTGTTTTTTGCCACCATATTAGGCTGTTTCTCTAAAGAGAATGGGAAAGATTGTGAGCCCACAACCAGACTTACAAGAAAAGAATACTATGGTCAACTCAAACTATGTGTGCAGATGGGGAAGAGGTAGCATGCATGGATTTCAAGAACCCAAACCCAGATACTTGTTCCAGCTCTGATAATAGTTAGTTATGATGGTGGTAAAATCATAAGTATCTTCATCCAAAAGGAAGTTACAGTAGAAATAAGAGTTGGATTTGGGGGCTGGAGAGATGGCTTAGCAGTTAAGGCACATGCCTGCAAAGCCTAAGAACCCAGGCTCAATTCTCCAGGTCCCATGTAAGCCAGATGTGCATGGTGGCACATGCATCTGGAGTTTGTTTGCAGTGGCTGGAGGCCCTGGTGTGCCCATTCTCCCTTTCTCTGTGTGTAATAAATAAATAAAAATAAAAATCTAAAAAAAAAACAGTTGAATTTAATTTAATGGTCCATACTCCAGTCCTAGTCTTGCTAAATGCATAGTATATGGTTCTGGGCAGATGTCCTAAGTTTTCTAGCCAGCCATCCTTCTCATCTGCTAAGTATGAGGTTAAAGGGGACTAATATGTAAAAGCAGTACTCTGAAGACTGAAGTCATAGAGGCAACCATAGGATATTCTGCTTAAGAATAAAAACCCTGAAGATTTTCAAATGTTGTGTTACAGAAGGGAAACCAAAGGCATCAGACTTTGAAGACCTGCTGTCTAGTCAAGGTTTCAATGCCCACAAAGACAAGAAGGGGCCTAGGACAATAGCTGAGATGAGAAAAGAAGAAATGGCCAAGGAAATGGACCCTGAGAAATTAAAGGTGAGTGAGCCATTTTGTGTTGTTATTCTATGGAAAAAAGTCATGTGTGGAGCCATGAGCTCAGGACCACCTATTACCAAATCCTCTCTTATAATGGTTATCTTTGTGTCACTATGAACAAAATACTTGACAAAAACAACTAAAGGAAGAGATTTTGGCTTATGGATTTGGAGAGATTTTGGTCCATCCTGGAAAGGCATGGCAGCAAAAGCATGCAATGAGGGTGTTCCCATGACAGAGAGCATGCAGTGAGGGTGTTTGCATGACAGGGAACATGCAGTGAGGGTGTTTCCATGACAGGGAGCATGCAGTGGGGGTGTTCACAGGACAGGGAGCATGCAGTGAGGGTGTTTCCATGACAGGGAGCATGCAGTGAGGGTGTTTCCATGACAGGGAGCATGCAGTGGGGGTGTTTCCATGACAGGGAGCATGCAGTGGGGGTGTTTGCATGACAGGGATCATGCAGTGAGGGTGTTTCCATGACAGGGAGCATGCAGTGGGGGTGTTTACATGGCAGAGAGCATGCAGTGGGGGTGTTCACAGGACAGGGAACATGCAATGAGGGTGTTCCCATGACAGGGAGCATGCAGTGGGGGTGTTTCCCTGGCAGGGAGTATGCAGTGAGGGTGTTTGCATGACAGGTAGCATGTAGTGAGGGTGTTTACATGGCAGAGAGCATGCAGTGGGGGTGTTTACATGGCAGAGAGCACGCAGTGAGGGTGTTTACATGGCAGAGGGAGCATGCAATGAGGGTGTTCACATGACAAGGAGCATGCAGTGGGGGTGTTCACATGATAGGGAACATGCAGTGGGGGTGTTTACAGGACAGGGAACATGCAGTGAGGGTGTTTATATGGCAGAGGGATCTTGTAGTGAGGGTGTTTACATGACAGGGAGCAGCAGTGGGGGTGTTTACATGGCAGAGGGAGCATGCAGTGAGGGTATTCACATGACAGGGAGCATGCAGTGGGGATGTTTACAGGACAGGGAGCATGCAGTGAGGGTGTTTACAGGACAGGGAACATGCAGTGAGGTTTACATGGCAGAGGGAGCATGCAGTGAGGGTGTTCACATGACAGGGAGCATGCAGTGGGGATGTTTACAGGACAGGGAGCATGCAGTGGGGGTGTTTACAGGACAGGGAACATGCAGTGAGGTTTACATGGCTGAGGGAGCATGCTGTGGGGTGTTTAATGGCAGAGGTAGCATGCAGTGAGGGTGTTTACAGGACAGGGAGCATGCAGTGTGGGTGTTTACAGGGCAGGGAGCATGCAGTGGGGGTGTTTACAGGGCAGGGAGCATGCAGTGGGGGTGTTTACAGGACAGGGAGCATGTAGTGGGGGTGTTTACAGGACAGGAAGCATGCAGTGGGGGTGTTTACAGGGCAGGGAGCATGCAGTGGGGGTGTTTACAGGACAGGGAGCATGCAGTGGGGGTGTTTACAGGACAGGAAGCATGCAGTGGGGGTGTTTACAGGACAGGGAGCATGCAGTGGGGGTGTTTACAAGACAGGGAGCATGCAGTGGGGGTGTTTACAGGACAGGGAGCATGCAGTGGGGGTGTTCACATGACAGGGAGCATGCAGTGGGGATGTTTACAGGACAGGGAGCATGCAGTGTGGGTGTTTACAGGACAGGGAACATGCAGTGAGGTTTACATGGCAGAGGGAGCATGCAATGGGGGTGTTTACAGGACAGGGAGCATGCAGTGGGGATGTTTACAGGACAGGGAGCATGCAGTGGGGGTGTTTACAGGACAGGGAGCATGCAGTGGGGGTGTTTACAGGACAGGGAGCATGCAGTGAGGGTGTTCACATGACAGGGAGCATGCAGTGGGGGTGTTTACAGGACAGGGAGCATGCAGTGAGGGTGTTCACATGACAGGGAGCATGCAGTGGGGATGTTTACAGGACAGGGAGCATGCAGTGAGGGTGTTTACAGGACAGGGAACATGCAGTGAGGTTTACATGGCAGAGGGAGCATGCCATGGGGGTGTCTACATGGCAGAGGGTGGATCGGGGTGGTGTTCACATGACAGGGGACCTGTAGTGAGGGTGTTCACATGGCAAAGGGAGCATGCAGTGAGGGGAGCATGGAGGTAGGGCACTCATATGGCGACAGACAAGCAAGCAGAGTGCAAAACTGGAATGAGGTGTAGGTGGATATAATTTTCAAAGGGAGCTACTTGCAGCAGCTAGACTCTTCCTTCTGAAGGTTTCACAGCCTCTTTAAATACTATTTGCTTATGAACAAGTACTCATAACAAGAGCCTTTGGGAGTATTAGCATCAAATCTCCCAGTGGCCCTGCCTCCTAGTGCCATCCATCACCTTGGAATCTGGGGTGGGACAGAGACCACATCATCTATGGAAGGCACTATGTTCTGGCAAACACTGTATATCAGTGGGTTCTTGAACCTGTGGTTGTAGTTGCTTTAGGAGGTTCTTAATTTCTTCTATTAATAAGTTCAAATCACTGGTTTGATAAATACAGATTTCTTATGAGTACCTGTCAGATGAGCAGTAATATTTAATTTTGAAGCTCAGATGGTGTTTAGATTCCAAACACTGTTACTTTGGTGATTCGAAAAATACATGATTTTTATGTTCTTTCTGCCTTGAGAACTCTTATTATACTGGGATTACTAAACTCCATCTTCCGTTCTCTGCTGATGGAAAGAGAAATATTTGTGTCCAGGAATTTCACTCCTGTAACATCAGACATTGAGGTTTGTAGAGGCTCAGGAGAAGAAGGCTAAGGCAGTGTTTACTCCAGCCTCCACCATGGATTCCTCCTTTTTTTTTTTTTTTTGAGAGCGACAGACACAGAGAGAAAGACAGATAGAGGGAGAGAGAGAGAATGGGTGCGCCAGGGCTTCCAGCCTCTGCAAACGAACCCAGACGTGTGCGCCCCCTTGTGCATCTGGCTAACGTGGGACCTGGGGAACCGAACCTCGAACCGGGGTCCTTAGGCTTCACAGGCAAGCGCTTAACCGCTAAGCCATCTCTCCAGCCCGGATTCCTCCATTTTTAAACCAAAGCAAACCAAAGTTCTACTTTTATTTGTCTTTAATTCTAAAGGTATAGGTCAGAATAAGCCTGGAGAAACAAGAAAGTTTCCATAATTTTAGAAAACGTTTTCACATATGTGATCAAGCCCCTTATCCCATAGACAAGGAAAAGAACAGTGCTTCAGGGGTAAGGATGTCTGGACACCTTGATGCAGGTTAGCTTGAAGAATGGAAGCTTTGAGGTTTAGAAGACAAAGTCATGTTCCTTCAGTGTGGCATGCTGACAGGAACACACTGCAGCAAAGTCACATTTATGATGGTACATACATATATTGACAGGAACATATTGCAAGAAAAGTCACATTCCTTCACAATGTGAAGGATAGATATAGTGACAGGAACACAATGCAAGAAAAGTCACATTCCTTCATGATGATGTATTAGGTATACTGACAGGAACACACTGCAAGAAAAGACCCTAATTGTTGCTCCTTATTATATCTCTAAAACCAAGAATTTGCAGTTGAAAAAAATGCTACATCATTTTCTGGCATATTTGAATGTTGTTTGTACATATTTAGATCCTTTAAGACTATCCTGAGGCCTAATATTCTTTACAAAAATGTGTGCCTGTGTGCCATCTCTCTTACCTTTGCCACTAGGAAAACTCAGACAGTGCTTTATAAAAGAAAGTTGCTTATTTTTTAAGAGCCATGTTGGCTGTAAGAATAGCTGTCAGTGACCACAAGGGAGCCATTTACTCAGTAGCAAAATCATCCTGAAGCCCTGGTGAGTACCAAATCCTGATAGTGTTTTTTTGATTCCTTTGACTTAATGGCCTTTTTCTTCTTCTTATTTTTTTTTAATTTATTAACAAGCAGAGAGATAAAAGAGTCAGACAGAATGTGTATGCCAGGGCCTCCAGCCTCCAGCCACTGTGAACGACCTCCAGATGCATGCACCACATTGTGCATATGGCATTCTATGATGGATCTCTACTGTGGAACTGAACATGTTTCATTAGGCTTCTCAGTCAAGCACCTTAACCACTGAGCCATCTCTTCTGACCAATTTTTAAAAAATTAATGTCCTCTTTATTCCCACTGTGACAAGTCAGTTTGAATAGCTAACTAAATGGATCAACTCTATTTCTTTAATTATTTATTTATTTATTTATTTGAGAGTGACAGACACAGGGAGAAAGACAGATAGAGGGAGAGAGTGAGAATGGGTGTGTCAGGGCTCCCAGCCTCTGCAAACAAACTCCAGACGTGTGCGCCCCCTTGTGCATCTGGCTAACGTGGGACCTGGGGAACCGAGCCTCGAACCGGGGTCCTTAGGCTTCACAGGCAAGCGCTTAATGACTAAGCCATCTCTCCAGCCCTGGATCAACTCTTTTAATAAACTTTGGGGTTATTAAAGAGCTTTTGAGCTGTTCTCTGTGGTGGCTCTATTGTTTGGTTGAAGACCAGAAAGACATGGTAGAAAGTTGAGCCAGAAGAACATTTTGGGTAACTTGGAGTATGCATATTTTTCATTTCACTATAACAGGTCAATTTCTAGAGACCTAGTAGAACTTTCTGGAATAGAAAACATTTGACTGCCATAACCTCTTTGGTATTTACAGATTCTGGAATGGATAGAAGGCAAAGAGAGAAACATCAGAGCCCTACTTTCCACAATGCACACTGTGCTGTGGGCTGGGGAGACCAAGTGGAAACCAGTTGGCATGGCAGACCTAGTAACACCAGAGCAGGTGAAGAAGGTGTACAGGAGGGCCGTGCTGGTGGTACACCCAGACAAAGTGAGTAAGACCTGCCCTGCCATCACTTGTGTGGCCCTCAATTTATCATTGTATTTAAACATCGTACTTTCTGGTTGCTCATTGATTAGGCCATGTATTCAAGACAGCTAAGCCTGTGGGTTAGGATCAGGTATATGAGCTTGTAATCAGCCTTCATGAATGGGCATGAGGAAATCACACTACATTTATGCACAATGGGACAAAAACTTTACTTATAAAGATGTAACAGACTCTAGTCACTTACTTTTAGGGCTTAGCTATAATCCTGGCCTATAATAGTAAGACCAGGCTGAGAGCTACAAAAGAAAACTTTTCTCCTTTGGAGACATAGGAGTATGATTAGTCAGGATTATAGTGAAAAAGGTTTAGAGGATATCTGGAAAATTTGTGAGAATCAATGGAATTTTTAAAATGTAACTAAACCTCCTCATTATTTGGTTATGCCAGTTTGTATTGTCATTGGTGTTTGTAGTTTGTGTAAATGACCGGGTCACACAGGTCTCACAGGGCTAGGAACAACCCAGCCTAATGCAGTATCAGTTGTCGAAGTCAGTCATCCTTCTGTCACTTGAACTTAACGGGCCACATGACATGAAGTTATGATTAAAGCACCTCTTAGGAAGACATGCTTGGATTTTGTGTATTGTATTTCCATCTTAACATACTTTTATGACTACTTAAAATAGAAGAATCAATGGAGACACACATTGGTACTTGAATTTTGATAAATCAAAAGAGTGTACAGAAAAATCTACAAACTGTAGATTTTGCTATAAGCCTCAAAAGCCTTAGCATTTTCAGAAATTTGGAAATGGAAGTTAAAGCAGTCAGCTAAAGACAATCTATCATTAAACTCTGTTATTCAGTAGATACTTCTGGAGTATGAAAATGCATCTTTTGTTGCTTTTTTCTTATTGATGGATTTATTTCCCTGTGTGATTTTCCAGGAATGGTTATAGTAATTGTGATCATGTAGAAAGGCTGAAAAGAAGCAGCTTTATGGAAAAACATTTTAATTACTTAGAACCCACATTATCAGTGCATTGAAAATAAATATAATTTTCTTCTGTGGTATCTAATATGTGTGTTTATTTTTCTTTCTTTAGGCCACTGGGCAACCTTATGAACAATATGCAAAGATGATTTTCATGGAGCTAAATGATGCCTGGTCTGAATTTGAAAACCAAGGCCAAAAGCCTTTGTATTAATTTGTGAGCTTTTTCTATCTTGGTTGCAACTCCATGCTAAAGATTAGTGTATACCACAATTCTGAGATTTTCACAGATGAACCAAAAATTACAGTAATGTAGTTCAAGTACTAAACTGTTAAGTTACGTGTGAATTCATTTCTCATAAGGAAAATTGATGTTTGGTTTCTTTAAGTCCATAGTCTTTACTGAGAGAAACTTTCTGGAATAGCTGACCTAACAGAGTTGTAACATTCCAGCCTGTCCTTTGGGGAGCCTACTCAGCATTTTGCCTGGGGACATGGAAACCTGAGGCCACCAAAGATTAAGGCATAATATCCATCTCATTGTTTAAGAATATATTAGTGAGTGAAAGTTAGGATAGTTGAATTAACTAACAACAGTTTTAAAGGATGGCTTTTACTTTTTTAAAAAAGAAATTTGAAAAATGGCTTTACCCAAACTCAAGAAACATGACCACCAAGTATTTTTTAATATAAGTTTACTATAGCCATTAGCATGATAATGTATATGTCTTCTGATGAACAGTACTAATCAATATAAAAGAACTTGGATGATGTGGAGTGATTATGCACAAATCCAGGGACTACCAAGTCTTCCTGGATGGATTACAAACAATGAACACGTGGGCTAAAGAAACCAGGGGCTGTGAGATGCACAAACCTTGATTCCTGGTCAAGATGTTGGGCTGCTCTCTCCTTCTCCCTTTAAAAAACTGTGGCTGACTAAAGGAAAACTCAACACTATCACAACTCCAAACCTGCTTGAAAGAACTTCTGAGTTTTACATCAATGCTCAGTGCTCTTCCTTTTGCTTAGGCATGAGATCATTCTTTTTTGGGAATAGGTTGCAGAGCAGTTTGCAGTTTTCAGGACCAGTAGCTATTACGGCCTATATATTCTGGTAATTCATCAATAGGAAGAATATAGAAATTAATACTGAGCAGTAGTTAGGAGAAGGGTCCAGTAATGGAGGCAGACTTGTGTATACCTTCAGACCCAGTCAGGTGGTATGTTAGTATTGGCTTTGAGAAACCAGGTCCACTCCTACCTGTGAGTTTGGACACCTTGGATTATTTCCATGGAGTTTCCTGTTGTAAAAGTAATTGACTGTTGTGAAATCCTGGCAAGAATGAAACTTTTCCAGGCATATAGCTGGTTGGGTTTCAGTTCAGTGTTTATGGTTCTCATTTTGTGGGGTAAGCAGTTAATTATCTTGTGACTTTAGTAGGTTTCCTGGGGACATAGACACTATCTACAAAGTGCACATGTATATGCACAAAGCAGGTGGTTTAAAGATCTTCATATTAATTTCAATTGGCTTATGCTCAAAATTGTGAAAAGCTATAAAAATCATTTTTCAAAGACAATCATTTTCTTGATTCTGCTTTAATATTAATGTAACAAACTGTACTAGAAAAGCAGCATGTCAAAATACTTTTGATTCTAGACATATTTCTTTTTCTTATTGTTTTGTTATAAAAGTTCATTATTTATTTTATCTTATACTGATAATGTGAAACTCTCAAAACTTTTCTCTTAAAATACACAGCTATAACCTATTTGAGGTAACCATAATAGCCTGGTGTTATTTATGAATGTGTTGTAAAATGATGTTTGACCCAGTGTGTGCTTGTCTTATTTAAAATTGGAATGTAAGACATTTCTCTTCATTCATATTTGTAGATATTGTGTGAACTATAGTATATATTGACATAATTAAAAGGATATTATGTGGATGTCACATACATTTGAAATTATAGAACTATATTAGCTTCATATCATGTTTGCATAATTAATTAGTTAATGGTTTAAACAGTCATTAAACATTATGTAATTAGTAATGCAAAAGAGCCTTCCTTAACTTAAAGAGATGGTTTCTCCATCTCTCTTCCAGATACATAATAATTCTTGGTCCCTATTTGTCTTAAAACTCTTAACATATATGCAGACCAACAAGGTTTTGCATTCCTTTTAAATGTCTGGTGTTACAGAGCTTGTTGTTGGTTAGGTTGTTTGATTCATATTTATTGTAATATATTGTTTTATAAATATGTTAAAACACAACAAAATGTCATTGTTCTGAAAATGTTTGTAACGTATATTAAAAAGATAAAAATATGTGTAGAAACCTGTTATTTTTGTACTTGTAGGAATACAATAACAAACTTGAATTACACCTTCTGACTTGGTTCACTTTTAAGGAAAGTTACAGGGAAATAATATGAAAAGCATATAATACATTGCATCAAAATGTTAACCGACAAGATTTCTAGATTTATTCTTGCATCACACATATCGCCCATGTCCTGAAATGAACACACACATCAGATGAATACTGTTTCAAAAGTAATCAACACAGAAACCTTGCTTCTCTTGCTAGAATGTTAATGGGCTTGCTTCCTGAGTCTAGGACTTTCTTGTAGAAACAGCCTCTGATCTTCCCCCTGCTGGAAGCCAGAAGGAACATGCACATTTTCAGAAATGCTGCACATCGGGAAGCCCATCGATTAGCTGTATGCACCTGAAGGATCCTAACGCCACAAATGGAAAACCAGTACTACAGGTGACTCCCAGAAGTAGTTGGCATAGCAACAGGTTAGTTTCCAAGGTGAAATCATCTTATCAGGGAACTGACATCAAATAAGTTTTGACTGTTGTAAAGATGACTGAGATGTTTGGGTGTAGAACGGTGTATGTTGCTTTGAGACTAAGACTGAGTTTGAATTCTGATTTTTTTTTCCCTTATGTTAAAGTCTGTGTTTTTTTTTTTATTATTTATTTTAGAGAGAGAAAGGGAGACAGAATTGGCACTCCAGGACCTCATCCACTGCAATTGAACTCCTGACACTTGCTTCACCTAGTGGGCATGTGCAACCTTGCACGTGCCTCACCTTTGTGCATCTGTTTTATGTGAGATCTGGAGAGTTGAACATGGGGCCTTTGGCTTCATGGACAAGTGCCTTAACCGCCAAGGCACCTCTCCAGCTCTCTGTTACATTTAACAAGCTTCTAAGACTCTAAGTCTTGATTTTATCATTTATAAAATATATTTCTCACAGCCCTGCAATGGAGGAATTAAAAACCATGTGTGAAAACTGATATTATGTGGTACAGTCTTTTTTCCAAGGCTAAATACATAGTCTGTGTTTGACTTGGACTTGACCCTGACTTTCCTTTCCTTTTTGGTATGAGTTGGCCATCAGAAACTCTTGTTAGCTCTTTATTTAACCGTAAGTCATGAAGTCACTATGTCAGAAGGGTCCTGCTCCATGTCTGAAAGGAAGGGATGCTGCTCAGAGGCTGAGAAGAATGAGACAGACCTTCCCTTCTGGCCCATATTACAACATTTAAACCCTTTTTAACCAATCATATTTCTACAAGGCTGTAAATGCTTCATCAAGCCTAAATGTAAAGGTGCACATTGCACCCAAACTCTTTGCATCTTCAATATGAAGGCTCCTGTAACACAGGAAACTGTGGTCACATTGATTTGTTGTGCTTTTCTGTAGTTAACATGTCTTTTGTCACCGAGATGTAGCCCATGATACTTTATGATAGGCTGGAAAGGGGTGTTCCTTTCCCTGTCCTTACACTTATTTAGCCAATTGTTTTGCAGATACTATATACAAGATACTAATAGCTATGTAGGTTAACATAAAACCAATTAATTGATTTGCATGCCCTCTTAACATAAGTTAGTTTTTTCTCATTATTCAGTCCCTGCCCCCTCTGAGCATAAGATCTAATGTGGGCAATGGGACAAGTACTGGTCTCCTAGTTTTAGAATCTAGTGTTTTGGGGATTTAATCTAAGCTTTCCTGTTCCCTAGTTACTACTGGAACCTGAGCTTTTTACCATCTGTAAAGAAAATGAAATCTTGCTGATAGTGTTTGAAATCTGAATTCAAAGAGAGAATATCCAGGTTTACCTTAAGAATTCACTCTAGTGGTAAGCAGCAAGAGAGAGGTACAGATCTTAAATCACCAAATAACACACTGATGGGCAGTTGGGGGAGATTCAGGTTTGGGTGAGTCTTCTTGAGGTGTGGGTAACCCGAAGAACTTTTCTTGCTGCAACACCAGGCAAAGGAAAAGCAGATTTCCCTCAGGTAATAGGGAAGTATTTGGTGAGCAGTTGGTGTGGGCAGAAAGCAAGTTGAAGACAAACACTGACTCACAAGTTTTCTGATTCTGGTTATTACCCTGGAGCCCACATCTTAGATTTTTTTTTTTTGATTGTTTTTGCTTCATACCTTCCCCCACCCCCTTTGGTATTTTATGGCTAAGCCATGACAGTCACATGAAGACTTGAATGTTCTCCCAAATCATTAGGGTCTGGACTCATGGAAGGACCCAGAAAACCCTTTCAGAGACAAAACTGGATGGCTGAGAATAGGAGGGAAGTGGGATATTAGACATGCCTAGCCATTGTTTCATAAACTGTACCAGCTTATTTAAAATACAGGGGCCTGGGCTGGAGAGATGGCTTAGCGGTTAAGCGCTTGCCTGTGAAGCCTAAGGACCCCGGTTCGAGGCTCGGTTCCCCAGGTCCCACATTAGCCAGATGCACAAGGGGGCGCACGCATCTGGAGTTCATTTGCAGAGGCTGGAAGCCCTGGCGCGCCCATTCTCTCTCTCTCCCTCTATCTGTCTTTCTCTCTGTGTCTGTCGCTCTCAAATAAATAAATAAAAAATTAAAAAAAAAAAAGAAAATACAGGGGCCAAAAGTAAGCAACAGTAGTAGGATGAGTAGGGGTCCTAGGAGGGTGGATATCAAGGTAGTGAACCAGGGGGAGCAATTGAACCATGATTCAAACCATCCTTCTTGAAGTATGCGTTCACATTGCCGCTTCTCTAATCCCTCCCTTATTTTAGTCATTGATTTTTTTTAATTACTCCAGAATGATCAACATAGAAGCAACATTCTTCTCCTAAAGCTTGACATAGTCCCCCTTGTTGTAGAAGGAGTAAATCTAAACCCCTTCTATTTTTTTTTTTTTTTTTTTGGTTTTTCGAGGTAGGGTCTCACTCTGGTCCAGGCTGACCTGGAATTAACTCTGTAGTCTCAGGGTGGCCTTGAACTCATGGCGATCCTCCTACCTCTGCCTCCTGAGTGCTGGGATTAAAGGCATGTGCCATCACGCCCGCTCCCCTTCTATTTTGAAGAACTACCTCCACTAGGGAAGTAAGTGACTCTTGTAAATGGGAGATTGAATTTTCTAATTCTTGGATGGCTGAGTCTATTGCTATTCTGAGGTCTGTGTACTGTTGGTTCTGAGTCACTATGGAAGCTATTCCTGTTCCTGCAAGTCCCAAACCTAGTAGTAAACTAACAGGATGGTAATCGGCTCTCTCTTTGTTCTGATTAAGTCTAAACCCAGATAGCGGTTCATCTCTTCAGCTGAGTAGTAGGTTATTTTAGGGACTAATCGTACCTGAACACAGGAATCCTCAGCAGTGGTTAGCACGGCTGCATTAATGCAGGGTGTGAGCCCTATATTGCAAACCCACCAAGAGTCTTCAGAGGGAATAAGATAGGAGGAAGAAGTGTTGAGAAAAATGGTCTGATCACATAAGGGAGAGGGAATTGAGTTAGATTGGGCACCAGTGACACATAGTCCTTGTCTGGATACCTGTTGGAGGGTAAGTTTTATATTTCTTGGCTGTTGCCATCTGCATTTGTTTATATCTGATGATACATTATATGAATCAGAGACTGCAACCCCTTCATAAAATGGGGGCCTTGCATTATAGCATAACCAACAGGATTCGGTGAGATCAGGTCTAGAGGAGTTAAGGAAAAGATAGGTAAAGTCTAAGAGTGAGAGAAGAGGGTTATGTTCTTCTTGCATCAAATCCCTGCTAGGGTTTTTTTCTATGTCTTCTGTAGGCCTCGCTGGAGCTATTGGTGTTGTCATTTTATAGGCTTGTGATGGGGGGGGATGGGGCTTGAGTTAAAGCCTTATTGGGCCTTATAGCCTGGGGTGGCTGTAGAGGTGTAATTTTTTAAGAGAATGGAGAACAGGACTCCATTGTTATATCCTGACTGGTAGAGTCGCAATCCCCAAGTAATCCCTGCATCCCATTTTGTCTCCTTTTTTCCTGCTTCAGTAAAGGAAACAACAATGGGATTACATGTAGGTTGCCTCAGGGTACATTGAGTGGCCTTGCTTCTTTGGATCTTAATGAGGCTCGAGGGGGAGGGCTTTACCCAAGAACAAGTCCCAGTCTGTTCACATCCCCATGCTTTACAATAAAAATCTGCTTCTAATCAAAATGAGATTAATCACTTAAGTAGACCTATAACAAACATGGAGATCCGAACAGTTATCAATAATCTCCCAGCTAAAAAAAGCCCAGGCCCAGATGGATTCACTGCTGAATTTTACCAGACTTTTAAGGAAGAGCTAACACCATTGCTTCTTAAGCTTTTCCAGGAAATAGACAAAGAAGGAATTCTACCAAACTCCTTCTATGAGGCCAGCATCACCCTGATACCAAAACCAGGCAAAGATAGAACAAAAAAAGAAAATTACAGACCAATCTCCTTCATGAACATAGATGCAAAAATTCTCAACAAAATATTGGCAAACAGGATACAAGAGTATATCAAAAAGATCATTCACCCTGACCAAGTAGGCTTTATCCCAGAGATGCAGGGATGTCCCTCAACTGATGAGTGGATAATGAAGATGTGGCACATTTATACAATGGAGTTCTACTCAGCGGTAAAGAAAAATGAAGTTATGAAATTTGCAGAAAAATGAATGGACCTGGAAAGGATCATACTAAGTGAGGTAACCCAGGCCCAGAAAGCCAAGCGCCACATGTTCTCGCTCATATGTGGATCCTAGCTACAGATGATTGGGCTTCTGCGTGAGAATGAAAATACTTAGTAGCAGAGGCCAGTAAGGTAAAAAGGAGACATAAAGGGAAGAGAAAGGAAGGGAGGAGGATAGTTAATGGGTTGATATTGTATATATGTAATTACAATGATTGTAATGGGGAGGTAATATGATGGAGAATGGAATTTCAAATGGGAAAGTGTGGGGGTGGGGAGGGAGGGAATTACCATGGGATATATTTTATAATCATGGAAAATGTTAATAAAAATTTTTAAAAAATCTGCTTCTCCCCCACATTTTGAGATTTTCCTCCTATCCGTGGGGACTAGACATACATAAAAGCAGGTGCCCTGTAAGGTTTGCATGGCAGTGTGAGTTCCACATCCTAGGATTCCTATCCTTCCTTGGTGATGGGGGTCCTGTTTAAAAAGGGCACATAAGTCTAAAGTCAGATCGGGCCACCAAGTTCCGGGGGGATGTGTTTCCCAAGTTTGCATTACCACCTGTTTTTAACTAGGGGTGATGATCTGCCAGAAAATGTTATGTGGGAGATGAGGGTTTCTAGCGGCCCAGCAAACCTGGCTGTTAATTAAGCAAACAGTAAGTAACAGTATCAGTACTTGTTTCAATTTGGGTCTTTCTGGTGGAGGCGGAGCTTCAGTGGGTCTCTGGGTCGGGATGGCTCATCCATGTGTCTCCAGCCTGCCAGGGAAGTGGCTTTACGTGGGCCCAATGGGTCCATGATGTGATGCCATCTACCTTTATGGCTGTGGGAGTGGTTATCAGCACGATGTAGGGGCCTTTCCATCTAGGTTCTAAGGACTTCCGTTGGTATCTTCTGAAGAGTACTTTGTCTCCTGGTTGGAACCTTTGGGGTTTTGGGGAAGCAACAGTCTCATTATACAGCCCTTAAATGTGGCCAGATCTCTTTGTGAGTGAGCTGTAAACGCTTTAAAGAGTGAATTAGGTCCTGGTCATCCATTTGCACTAGAAGGTCAATTTGGAGGCTTGGGATAATAGGAGGCAGCACTCCAAACCTTATCTCAAAAGGGGTCAGACACATATGATATGGGGAGTTCCGAACTCGGAACAAAGCAAAGGGAAGGAGAGACACCCAGTCAGCACCGGTCTCTAAAGCTAATTTAGTCAAGGTCTCTTTTAGAGTTCTATTCATTCTTTCTATCTGTCCTGAACTCTGAGGGCGATAAGCACAGTGCAACTTCCAATTGGCCCCCAGTGCAGTGGCTATTCCCTGATTTACATGAGATATGAAAGCTGGTCCGTTGTCTGAACCCAGAGAGATTGGGAAGCCATACCTGGGCAATATCTCTTCTAGTATCTTCTTAGCAACCATCTGCGCAGTCTCTGTTTTTGTAGGGAAGGCTTCTACCCAGCCTGAAAATGTATCTATAAACACTAGGAGATACTTATATGCTGTTTTTCCAGTCCTAATTTCAGTAAAGTCTAATTCCCAATAGGCTCCTGATCTGGTTCCTCTCAGTCTGGTTCCTGGATTGGAGGGAAGAACTGTAGTATTAGTCATACAGCAAGGCTGGCAATTAGATACAATTTGCTCAATGGTCTGACTGGAATTTCTTGTTTTGAGGTGGGAGTTACACAGTAACTCCTGCATCCTCTTGATTCCTGGATGGGAAGAACGGTGGATCTTTTTTAGAATTCTCTGTCCCAATCTTTGAGGTAGAATCAGGCAGCCATCCTCTGTTTTCCATCAGTCATCAGACTGTTGGGCTCCTTTTCATTGTTTAATCCATGTTAAGTCTTCTGAGGTGTATTTTGGAATGTCTGGAAGTTTTCTGCCTCCGGGGTCTACCAGGACAGGGGCTATCCTAGTTGCCAGGGCCACACGTTTGGCTGTCTGGTCAGCTAAGTTGTTTCCTTAGGGAATTAGTCCGTCCCCTTTTTGGTGTCCTGGACAGTGAATGATAGCCACCCGTGTAGGGCCCCAGAGGGCTTGGAGCAGATCTAGAACCTCTTGCTTGTTTTTAATGGTTTTTCCTTCAGCTGTCAAGAGCCCCCTCTGTCTGTATATTGCTCCATGGACGTGTGCCGTACCAAATGCGTAACAGCTGTCCGTATATATGTTTAGTTTTAGTTTTTTTTTTATTTTTTTAATTTATTTATTTGAGAGAGACAGACACAGAGAGAAAGACAGATAGAGGGAGAGAGAGAATGGGCGCACCAGGGCTTCCAGCCTCTGCAAACGAACTCCAGATGCGTGTGCCCCTTGTGCATCTGGCGAACGTGGGACCTGGGGAACCGAGCCTTGAACCGGGGTCCTTAGGCTTCACAGGCAAGCACTTAACCGCTAAGCCATCTCTCCAGCCCATGTTTAGTTTTTTATTAGCCCCTAGTTGTAAGGCTTTGGTGAGGGCTATAAGTTGTGCCTTTTGGGCTGATGTGCCTGCTGGAAGAGACTCTGCCCAAATGACATCTGTACCCGACGTGACTGTGGTCCCCCGCGTACCTGTGTCCATCCTGGATGAAGCTGCTGCCATATGTAAACCAGGTTACTTCAGCGTCTTTGAGGGGGTTGTCCTTGAGATCCGGCCTTATGCTGTACATGTGAGCCAGTATCTCCACACAGTCATGGAGAGACATCTCCAAGTCCGGATCAGGCAACAGAGTGGTGGGGTTCAGAGTAATGGGCGTCTGGAAAGTTATTCTGGCTGGATTCAGGAGCAGAGTCTGATAGTGGACCATGTGGGCATTGCTGAGCCAGCAGTCTGGCGGTTGCTTTAGCACCCCCTCAGTGGTGTGAGGGGTGGCAACTGTAAGGTTTTGTCCCAAAGTCAGCTTGTCTGCATCCTTGACTAGAAGGGCTGTGGCAGCTATAATCCTCAGACATGGGGGCCACCCTGCTGCTACAGTGTCCAGTTTCTTTGGCAAGTAGGCAACAGGGCGCCATCAGGGTCCTAAGCTTTGGGTGAGGACTCCCTTTGCTATCCCATTATGTTCATCTATGAAGAGCATAAATGGCTTAGTCACATCAGGGAGGCTTAGGGCCGGGGCTTCTAGAAGGTGTACCTTTAAGTCATCAAAAGCTTGTTGGTGATGATCTGTCCACTGGAAAGGCTGGTTTTCCTTGGTGGCTTCTATAGAGGTTTTGCCAGTTCTGTGAATCCAGGGATCCACAGACGGCAGAAGCCTGCTGTGCCAAAGAATTCTGTAACTTTCCTGGGTGAGGTTGGTGTCGGGATCCAGAGAACAGTCTCTTTCTGGGCATCTGACAGCCAGTGTTGGCCATCCCGGAGGATGTATCCCAGGTATGTCACCCGCTGCTTGCAGATCTGGGCCTTTTTAGCAGAGGCTCGGTATCCCAGATTGCCCAAAGTCTGCAGGAGGTCTCTGGTTCCCGCCAGGCATATCTCTTGGCTGACTGCTCCTATTAAAAGATCATCCACATATTGTAACAGAGTAAGTCCTGGGTTACATACCCAGAAGTTTGAGAGATCGTCATGTAAAGCCTCATCGAAGATTGTAGGAGAGTTTTTGAATTCTTTTTTTTTTTCTGATCAAGGCTCAGGTTTATTCAGGCAGACACAAGCTTATATACAGAGTAAAAAACTTTCTCGACAATGCCTACGTGCCTAAAGTCAGCTTCACCAGGGCCATAGGGTAATTAATGTCTCTGTGTCTGTCGCCTGCTTATTCTAGGCTTAATGATAAGGCCTCTGTGCCTGGTGCCTAGCTCATGTTAATTGCCCGAGTTTTTGAATTCTTGAGGCAGCCGAGTCCAGGTGAGTTGGCCGTTGATTCCAATGTCTGGATCATGCCATTCAAAAGCAAAGTATGGTTGGCCCTGTGGGGCTAACGGTAGGCTAAAGAATGCATCTTTTAAGTCCAGGACAGCATACCAAATAAGCTGAGGTGTTAGGCTTCCCAACAAAGTATAAGGATTAGGAACTGTTGGGTGGATATCCATTGTTCTTTTATTTACTTCCCTCAGATCCAGGACTGGGCAGTAGTCGTTTGAGTTAGGCTTTTTCACTGGTAGGAAGGGAGTGTTCCAAGCTGACTGGATTGGCTTTAGGACCCCCAACTGGAGGAGCCGTCTGATGAGAGGGGTGATCCCCTGTTTGGCCTCCATTGGCATTGGGTATTGTCATACCCTGACTGGTGTGGCTCCGGGTTTTAGTTCCACCAGTATGGGGGGCCTGTGTCATGCATATCCCATCCCACCAGTTTCTGCCCAAGCTTGCGGATATTCCATCAACCAGGAAGAATCTAAAAGTTCCCCCTCCTTTGCATGTTTTTGGAAAAGCCTGTATTCTTCTGTTAGATTGGTAGTTACAAGAATTTGGGCTATTGTAGCCTTTAATTTGGGTGAAGATCCACCCATGGCAGAAACTTGTGCCCCCTGTTCTGAAAAGGATATTTGGGCTTTCATTTTAGATAATAAGTCACGTCCCAACAGTGGATATGGATATTCAGGTATGACCAGGAAGGAGTGGGTCACCTGGTTGGTGCCTAAATTAACAGTCCTCCCAGTTGTCCATTGATAAGGTTTGGTGCCTGTGGCTCCCTGGGCCCCTCTGCTTGTAATAGTACCGAATTCTCAGCCCCAGTGTTCACCATAAAAGTTATTTTCTTCCCCTCCACATCAAGGGTTAGCCTGGGCTCAGGGAGGGGAACTGAGCCCTGTCCCCCTCAGTCACTGTCTTCTTGACTGGCTGCCAGGATATTAGTCTGTTGTTTATTTTTGGGACAATCTCGGACCCAATGTCCTTCCTCCTTACAGTATGCACATTGATTCTTTCTTACCTTAGATTTTGTTCCTTTATTGTCTCCCTTCCAATGGGGTCTCCTCATGCAAGTGGTGTCCTGGGTGGTGAGATTTCCAGTGGCAGCCAGAATTTCCTTAAGATCTTGACGATGCTTGGTCTGTTGTAGTTCTAAGATCTTAGTTAAATTTCTTTCCTGTCTCCTTTCTCGTTTAATTTCTTTTTCTTCTATGCTTTCTCTTTTATCAAAGACCTTTTCCGCCACTGCTACTAAGTCCCTAATATTTTTCTCTCCTAACCTTTCTAATGACTGTAACTTTTTCTTAAGATCAGGGGCGGCCTGATTAATAAAAGCAAACATGACAGTGGTAGCTGCTTCCCCTGACTCAGGCTCATACGGAGTGTATCTACGGAAGGCTTCTTGGAGTCTTTCTAGGTAAGTGGCTGGACTCTCATCTGGTCCCTGTCTGACATCATATACCTTGGACATATTGGCAGGCTTTCTTGCTGCTGCCCTGAGACCTGCTAACAGAGTCTGGCTATAAATCAGGAGTCTTTCCCTACCTTGTGCCGTATTGTAGTCCCAGGTGGGGCGGGTAGTCGGGAAACTGCCATTTATTATGACAGGGTCGGTGGTGGGATCTCCTGTAGGCCCTGGAACGAGTTTGCGAGCACTTTCAATGATCCTGCCTCACTCCTCAGTGGTGAACAAAACCTGTCAGGAGCTGCTGACAATCATCCCAGGTGGGCTGGTGGGTGAAGAGCACAGTTTCTAACAGATTAGTCAGTCCCCTAGGATTCTCAGAGAAGGGAGCATTCTGAGAACACCAATTGTACAGGTCACTGGCGGCAAAAGGCCAATAGTGAAAGGGCTGATTCCCATCTGCATCAATGGGTCCAGCAGGGTGGAGCGGCAGAGCCACTGTCTGGTCAGGGACTTGTGGGGTAGCTGTCCTCTGGCTCCGTGTAGCCTGAGCTGGTCCCTGTGGATTTGAAGGCAGGCTGGCTGGGGCTGGGGCCTCTAATGGAGGTTGGGGAGGATTAGAGTCGGAAGGAGGTACATAGGGAGGAGGGAAGATGTCGATTTCCTCATTTCCTCCTGTGAGGATGGGGGCCGTCACCTCTGCAGTGGGTTTGGTATCTCTTTTAGGGGAGGCGGCCAACACCTGTGAAGAAAGGGGTAGGGGAGGAAGGAAGGGCTTTATCCAAGGAAGAGGTTCTTCTATCAAATTTCTCCAGGTCTCAATATAAGGAATTTGGTCATGGTGTCCACTCCTAGGACGAAAAACAATTTTTTCAACTTCTAATATGGTATTCAGGTGAAAAGTTCCCTCTGGCGGCCATCCTACATTAAAGGTGGGCCACTCAGAGGTACAGAGCATGATCCATTTGCCTTTCTTAACAGCTATTCCATTCTCTTGGGTGACACTTTTGACATCCTTCCAGTGTGCCAGACAGAGTCCTAGAGGACAAGAAGGTGTCTGTCCCATGTTATAAACGTCCAGGGAAAAGCGTCCATAGGATCAGGGTGAACGTAACACACAGACATACAAGTACAACACAAACAGAGAGGGCCCAATAGAGAGCTATACGCACTTCAGAGCTAAATTCAAATCCGTGATGGCCAAACGAGTCTGTGTCCTTAAGGGATGGCTCAACAATACCAAACATGGTACAAATGGGAGCTGGTCTCCCCAGTAGGTTGGCTCTGTCCTCCAGGACAGGGTCCCCACTCAAATGAGGGGGCAAGACATCTCAAGCCTCCTCCAGGTCTGCCCTTATGGTGCGTCCACCAGGGACATAAGACCTGTTCAAAATTACAGGATTACAAATGCCATGAATGCGGCTTGCCAGCAAACTGAAAGTAAAAGGGAAGAAAAAGAAAAGGAAAAGGAGCGCTCAGTTACTCACTCGGCTGGTCAGTGAAGAAACCTTCGGGGTCTCGGGTTCGTTGGGGGGGGGTGTCCTCTGGGGATCCCGGACGAGCCCCCAAGATGTTGTGCCAAGACCCCTGACCAGGAGCCAAGACCCCCTGGTCACCCAGGAGTCACCTAGAGGACCGCCACAGTAGCAGAGACACTCGAATGTAAAAGCAACAGGTTTCTTTTAATGTCAAGCTTAAGCAGGGACTCAATCCACACAGACCAACGCAGCAGGAGTGGGAGAGAGCCCCGACCTTCTAAAAGTAGGGGTTTATAAAGGAAAAGAGTGGGAAGGGGAAAAAGGGGTTACAGCACATAGCATCTTTTAAAATGATTGGTTCCAAGAAGGTGTGCATGGAACATTTCTAGTTGCTCATCTCTGGTCAGCAGACTGCTTGTAGATCCTATCTTTTGCAAGGGGCTGGAGGCCCCCACAGCTAAGTATTTCTGGAATGTCCTGTTGAGCAAGTGACCATGAGTTACAGAAGCAAAAAGGTCGGCACTTTAATCAGTTAGTTCCTTATCTGAGCCGAGCCGGGATCCTCCTTTGTTCACAATGGTCTGTCCTACAATGGCAGTGTCATTGTTTAATTAGTTACGTGTTATTTCTTTTTGGTCTCTCACCTGGCACGTGGACAGTAGGAAATCGTACATTGTTTATGTAATACGTATTTATGATACATGTAGTAATTAGAGTAAGATTAACAGCAAAAGTAATTACAATGACATTGTAGTAAGTTAGAATGGAATGACTTTAAAAAGACATTAATACAGATCTTGGCAAGCTCAACATAGTTTTTCTTTCTTCATAAATTTAGAACTTTTTTTTTTCATTCAACCATAAGAGCTGTGGCATCCTCTGGTTTCCAAGAGCACACCCAGGTCAGTGGGTGGGCCGCAGGCGGTACTATGGGCAGCAGGCCAGAACCCTGGAGGAATTTTTCCTGTCGTGTCTTTGCACATTTTCGTATGGTTGTGGTCACACGAGCGCGTGGAGGCCGGAAGTTAACATCTGGTGTCTTCCTCAGTTGCTCTTCCACCTTCTATCTCATTTTGAGGCAGGGTTTCTCACCAAAGCAGGGACTCCCTGCTCAGTCTTGACGCGATGGCCTGCAAGTCTGAGGCGCCCAGGTTCTCTGCCTCCCCAGTGGGATTGCAGGCGGGCGCCACCAGAGCTGGGGATCCAAACTTAAGTCTTCGTGCTTTGCACAGCAGGGCCTTGGCCCATCCACCAGACACCCTGGCGGCAGGGACCGGGACCACAGGAATGATGAGGGGCGAGGCAGAGGCCTGATGGGGGTCTGTGGATTGGAGGCTGATGTATGAGATCGGTGGGGGACGGGGCTGTGAGTGGCAGAGGTCAAGACCATTGGAGAAGAGATTGGAGTTCTGAGTGGCAGAGATTAGAACCAGTACTCGCAAGGATGCATTCAGCAAGGATAAACTCAGGCACAGAGCTGCAGGCGGAGTCGGTGCTCTGAGTGAAGGGGATGAGGACCAGTAGGAACCCTTAGGGGGCGTAGCTCCGCGGGGCCTGGAGGGCGGGCTCTGGTCCGGCAGCGGGCGGAGCTACGGGCTCAGGCCGGCAGACGCAGGGCTGTGGGCGGAGTCGGATCTCTGAATGACGGGGATAAGGACCAGTAGGATCAAGGCCTCGGAGGGCGGGGCTCCGCGGGCCAGACGGACCCGCGTGGCAGGGGCGGCCCTGGGATTCGTGCGGCTGCTCTGAGGCTTGGAGGAGTGGGGGCGGCCTAGGGAGGAAGCCGGAAGCAGCGGCGGCCACAGCTCCAGAGGCATGGCGGGTGTTAAAGGTACACTGTGACCCCGGCCCGCCCGAACAGCTCGGGGGCGCGGGCAGGCCTGGCTCTGGCCGGGGGCGGGGGGTGGGGGGGCCCTCGTCCGCCCCGCCCCTGTCCGTGCGCGGTGGAGAGGCGCCCAAACCCCGATGCTCGCGCCCGCAGCCGCCCGCCCCGGGAATGCTCTCCCGCCTGCCGCGCCCCGCGGGGAAGCGGGCTGGCTCGGGCCGTCGCATCCGGCCAAGCTATCACAGGCAGTCTGGTTTCCCCACGAGCCCATCCTGTGGCTCGTCCCGTCGTTCCTGCCCCTCGCCGCCTTAGGCCAGGAGACGTCTTTGTCTCTGGTGCCCGGTTTGGGAAACCTGGGTCTGTCTCGTCCCTAGTGACCTTTTCCACTGGGCAAAACTAACTGGGGCGGGTGGCCGTGGGAAAAGCCAAGAAATGGTCTATTTCGCCCAGTCTGAGACCCAGAATAGACTTTTCATAAGACTTCTTTCAGTGAACAGACAAGCAGTGTGTGTGGTGTTTTTGAAAGCTAGGGTTGCTAGAAGGGGTTCCGAGAGCACTACTGGGATCTGGAAGAACAAAGAGGATAAGGAGAATGAGGAAGAGGTTATTGGAAGGTGTCCTGTTATTTGCCTAGGAAACCTCTCCATTTCTGTTCTGAATAGAGGAAGGTGACTTGTTTCTGTGTTGCAGTTTTATCCTTCTTGAAAATTGTACACAAAGAACTTCCCTGTTAGTAAACACTAAAAAGATGGATACATTATACGTGCTTGTGTGTTGACTGTGAATTTATCGGTGTATCACACTTGATCAGTTCTAGGGGACGTTTATGTTCCATATCAGTTCAGCAAACTATGGTTTACTTGGGCAGTGTCCAAGTAAATGCAAATATTATCCATTAGAAGCCAGTGCAGAAAACTGTTGACAGATAGAACCCCACAAGTACAGTGTTTAGTCATAGCCAGAAAGTATCGAATAGTAAAATGTTTATGTGTGATGTAGTGAAAAGAAATATGACAGCCGGGTGTGATGGCGCACGCCTTTAATCCCAGCGCTTGGGAGGCAGAAGTAGGATCACTGTTGAATTGAAGGCTACCCTGGTCAGCTTGAGCTAGAGGGAAACTCTACCTTGAAAAACAAAACAACAAAAGAAAGAAAGAAAGAAATATGGTTTATGAAGTGGAAGAGAACTAAAGGAAGGAAACATTTTGCAGATATTATTGAGACTTCTGTGTAAGTGGGGAAAGCTGCTTGGGTGCAGTTGGGTACAATTGGTGGGTTGGGTCATGTGCCCTCAAATGGTACATTCAAGTTCTCCCTAGTATTGTGACTGTGACTTGATTTGGGGATAGGGTACTTGTAAACATTATCAACCTAAGTGGGTTAACTGTCTTATGGTGGGCCCACATTCATTAACTGATGTCCTTCAGAGAAGAGCGAAATTTGCATATTAAGACATATGCAATGAGGGAAGGCCTCATGTGAAGACAGGAGCAGACATTGGAGTGGAGTGACTTCAGGACCAGTAGCAATGAATACCAACACCACCAAGTGTAAAGAGGCAAGGAAGCCTTGGTCTCTCCAGTCTTCAGAGAGCTAATAACTTGATTTCAGAAATGTAGCCTTCAGAACTCTGATAGAATGAATTTCTATTGTCCCAAGTCATCCAATTAGTAGTATGTGATTGTTCCTTGTTTGCTTTTGGTTCTCTGGGCAGAGCCATCCATTTGAAGGTGGAGTTTTTAGGCCCTGGGACTAGGCTAGAGCCTCACATATGGCTAAATCCTTGTACTGGGAGCTTTGGGTTGAATGTAGACTGAAAAGAGAGATGGGATTGGTTTCTTGGTCAACTCTTAACATTAACAGATAGAGGAGGGGGTTCAGTCTCTGAGGTGTAGCCACTGGTAAGTTGCCCAAACGCCAGTAAATTACCTCCTATCCATGAAAGTAAATATAATTAAACCCAATGGATCACCAGGAAAAAAAAAATGACATGAAAGGAGGAAGGAGACTTTTGGGAAGAAAAGGGGATTCAACAGGAATGCGGGGGAAAAGGGTGATGAAAGGTGAACATGACCAAAATATGTTGTATACATGTATGAAATTCTCAAAAATTTAAAAGAAATGGCAGAGAATGCAATTCCTGAATAAATGCAAAAAGGGGGGTGTCTTAAAAGCATGGGGCAGGAATGCATTTGTGAACTTTGCAAGCCCTTTGGAAGAAGGAGTGTCACAGTAATTCTGGTGTGGAGGTGAGCAGAGCCTGTGAGGAAAAGGTGAGGCAATGAAATAACATGTGAGAAGTGATTTCTCTCCCCTTGTGGACATGTGTCCATTAAAAAGTGGCATATACTGGCCTGGTTAGATGGCTTAGCTGTTCAGGCTCTTGTCTGCAAAGCTAAAAGACCCAGATTCGATTCCCCAGGACCAGCGTAAGCCAGCTGCACAAGGTGGCACATACGTCTGGAGTTCATTTTTTTTTTAATATTTTTTTTGTTCATTATTTATTTATTTATTTGAGAGTGACAGACACAGACACAGACAGATAGAGAGAGAGAGAGAATGGGCGTGCCAGGGCTTCCAGCCTCTGCAAACGAACTCCAGACGCGTGCGTCCCCTTGTGCATCTGGCTAATGTGGGACCTGGGGAACCGAGACTTGAACCGGGGTCCTTAGGCTTCGCAGGCAAGTGCTTAACCGCTAAGCCATCTCTCCAGCCCACGTCTGGAGTTCATTTGCAGAGGCTGGAGGCCCTAGTATGCCCATTTTATCTATTTGCCCCCCCCCTTAAATAAATAAAATGAAGAATTAGGGCGGGAGAAATGGCTTAGCAGTTAAGGTACATGCCTGTGAAGCCTAAGGATCCTGGTTTGATTCTCCAGGTATATGCTAAGTGAAACAGAGAAACAAATGATCCATGACCTCACAGTGCCTGACACTACCTACACAAGACCATCATAATAGGAGGAAAAGATCATGACATCAAAATAAAAGAGAGACTGAGTGAGAGGGTGAGGGGATATGATATGATGGAGAGTGGAGCTTCAAAGGGGAAAGTGGGGTGAGGGAGGGAATTACCATGGGATATTGTTTACAATCATGGAAGTTGTCAATAAAAATATATATATGTATATTAAAAAATAAAAGAAAAAAAGGTACAAATTACAGTTGGCATTCCTTCCTTGTCCTAGCCTGTCTTTTACCATGTTTCCTAAAAATCCCCCCTACATCCTACAAACAGTATCCCTCCATCTCTTAAAGTAAAAGATAGCCTTAAAAATGTTCCTTAGTTTAATCAGGGGCTAAGCTGGGTTTGTTTGTACAAGAGTATTCATATTATCAAGTTCCATTGCTGGATAAGACCTGCTTTAGGCAGGTTTGGCAGAACCTTCTTTCTTGTCACACCTTCATGTGGGTTATCCCATCCAGTCCCCATAAACTCAGCTATGGGCTATTGCTGCCATTTCAGAGGTAAGAAACCAGGCGCAAGGTTTCATAGCCCAAGGTCACTTGGAGGCAGAGTTGAGATTTGATGTAGCTCCGAAATCTAGTCTTTCTGCCACTTCACAACACGGTTAGGGAAAAGCTGTTCAGATTTGAGTGTCCAGCATATGCTGGAAATAGGTATTTTATATAGAGGACATTAGTTAGGAATTGGCTTCTATGAAGACATGGAAATTGTCTTCAAATACTTGATGTAGTTGTGCTATGGGGAGGCAAAATGTTCAAGGGTATGTATTACAGGGAATGGATTTTGGATATAATTTAAGGAAGGAGAACTAGGAAAAATTTTGTATATATTTATGTGGTGTGTGAGTGCATATTTGTATTGTGTGGGTACATGTGTTGGGTGTGTGTGAAGGCCAGAGGTGGACCCCGGTGTCTTCCTGTATCACTGTCGATCTTATTTACTGAGCTAGTTTCTCAGTGATTCAGCTAGTCTAGCTAGCCAGCTTGTTCCCAGGATCCCTCTGCTTCTCGTTTTGGGATTACAGACAAGCAGCCATGCCCGGTTACATTTCTTTGAGTGCTGGGGTTTGGAACTCAGATCCTCACACTTTTACAGCAAATGCTTGACTGACCAAGCCACCTCCCTAGCCCAAAAGGAGATCTTCAACATTTAGAAAGTACCAGAATAAAATAACCTGCTACATGTTATAAGTTTCCTTCACTGGAGTTGCAACAAATCTAGAGGGAACTGTCCTAACAGAAACAAGTTAGAGCAGTGGCTAGAGACCCTTCATCTTTAACTCTAAAGTGGTGGGCAGAGGCAATTTCCTTAAGCAGTTTAGGCCACTGTGACAAGTGAACCATAAACTGAGTAGTTCCAGGTTAATTATGTCAGAGTTCTGGAGGCCAGGATGTCCAAGAGCAAGGAGCATGCAGAGAATGGTGGTCTCTCTGTCTTCTTAGAGGGACATTGATCTCATAGTAGTGGGAACTCTGCCATCATGCCCCTATCTAAACCTAATTACCTGCAAAGGCCCTAGGCCTTATCATGAGTGCCTGTTTCAAACAAAACAGAAAAAGCAAAAGCTCAACTTAGGACCATTTTGCCAGGACTTAGAATTTCCATATACGAATTTAAAAAGTATCTAAACATGCACTCCATAGGGCTAGTTGTTCACTAGTCAAATACAGCGTCAGGTAAACTGCTATATCTGCTGAAATTTGTGATCTCTTGGAAAGTGAAAATATCTTACTGAGATATATTCTTATACCATAAAATCAACTGTTTTAGTGTTAAAATTCCATGGACTTTAGTATATTTTCAAGATTATGCAGCTATCACTAATTCCATGCCATTCTGTCACCTTAAAAAAAAAACCACACTTTAGTAGTTCCTTATTCCTGATTCCTGCTACACTAGTTGGCATCTTTAACTCCTGGTTTTGTTCTCACAGCTCTTGTGGCACTGTCCTTCAGCGGAGCCATCGGGCTCACTTTTCTTATGCTAGGATGTGCATTGGAGGACTATGGGTAAGTTGGTTCCAAAAGAACTAAAATAAACAAAACAGAAAAGCTTCTTTTTATATCTGTATCACTATCAATTGTACATGCATCCATGGATACATATATATTTATACAACACACATCTATCTGTCTATATAATGTGTTCACTTAAACATTTGTTGAACTTTTATTTTAGACCAGCTGGGGGTATGTGAATGAGTCCTGTCTTTGAGGTGCTTACAACTGTAGCCAGGAATTAGAGCTAGGCAGAGAATCCAGACGAGAGTGCATTTCTTGAGGGCAGTCAGGCAGGTATACCTGTGAGCGAAGGCTTGATAGATGATAAATGAGTTTCTCCTGCTGCTGAGTCAAGAGCAACCATTATAGGCAGAGAAAATAGTCAATAACTTTTTTTTGTTCTACAACTCACAAAAGAAGGGTTAGCCAGGTGTGTAGAGCCAGCCATTTGGGGCTTTGTCTATTGTGTGGAGGAGGTTAGATTTTCTTTTTTCTTTTTTTAAATATTTATTTATTTGATAGAGAGGAAGAGGCAGCGAGAAAGAGAGAATGGGTGCACCAGGGCCTCTAGCCACTTCAAACACACTCCAGATGGATGCATGCACCCCTTTGTGCATCTGGCATACATGAGTCCTGGGGAATCGAACTGGGGTCCTTAGGCTTTGCAGGCAAATGCCTTAACCGCTATGCTGTTTTCCCAGCCCAGGAGGTTAGATTTTTCATCCTAGACAACAGGAGCTGGGGAAATATATTGAGATACAAGCCAAAATGTGAGACCAGTTGGGGAGGTGCAAGAGAACCCTAAGAGACTTTTGTCACAGATGAGGCACTGAGGCCCTTCTCTGCAGAGAATGGAAAAGAAAGGAGAATGGCATAGGTGGTAGTAGGTTTTCTTTATTGATGCCAGGGCTCATCAGGAGAGAGAGTTCTGTCCACCCAGGTGAGTGGCAGGAACATCTTGACAGGGATATGTGCCTGAGGCCAGCTGGAACTAATTGTTCCAGCACTGATGATTCACATCCACCATGGGATTAATAGTAGTCACAGAAATTTCTTCAGGATGACATAGCAGTGGCTTATTTATTCAGAGTTTTCACAGCTATTACTTTATTTCAGTTTTAAAGATACATTGTTACTGTCCCCATCCTTACCTGGCAGACCAAAGCCCAGGGTAGTGAAAAATGTTACCTACATAAGTGACATGATGGAAATTGAACTCCTGTTCTGACTCCTGATTACAGGGCTTTCTGTTATTCCACAGCTAACTCCAGACCTAGGTGTAGTAAGTGTGGTGGTGATGTGTGTAGTGAATGCACATATAGGTGCTGCTGAGGAGCTCTTTGTACCCAGCAGTCAGAGAACGTAGAGTGTTTCCCTTTATCATCTGTTTTTCCTTGAATAGAAGTCTTTAACTGAATTTGCAGCTTGCTATTTATTTGTAAGCCCCAGCACTTCTCCCATCTGAGTTCCCCATAGGACTAGGGTCACAGATGTAAGTGGCCATATCCAGCTTTGTACATGGGTACATGCATATACTCAGGCCTGCATACTTGTGCAGGAAGCATACATAACTCAGCCATCTTGCTAGCCTTAAATCTAGATGTTTTGATTCCCTATGATTACACAGTGTCTTCTTAAAGTGGGGAAACTGCATTACTACCATCGCAACAAGGTCTCTATGGCAATAACTCAGAATTGTCATCTATACCAGGAATCAGTGGAGTGGTACCATGGCCTGTTGCCTGCTTCTGTAAATCGTGTGTTCACATGTGTTCATACGCTGCCTTTCACTTCTGACTATGGTGGTAAAGTGGAGCAGGAGAGACAGAGGCCTGTGGCTTACAAAGCCCACGTATTTATCATTTGTATCTGTACAGAAAACTGCTAACCCTTGGCCTACATAGTTACCAAATAGTGTTATGTTTAATATTTAAATTTTGTATATTGATAAGATTGTTTCATGCCAGTTATGTGAGACATTGGAGACTTTCTGTGAATGAAAATAACCTTTTAGGTTGTACATTGTGTTCCAGGAAAAATTCTGTGTCATGGGCATGTCAAGTGGTAGTTGGGTCTCATTCAGGTCTCATCCTTTCTTTCTCTGTATCTTGTTTCCTCACTGGCAGTGAACTGGATATTAGCCCCTTACAGAAATATTCTTTGGTAATCCTTGAAATATACTATAACCTCTGTGGTTTAAAATTAGGAGTATAAGTTCAGTATTTCTATTCTGACTCTACTTGATAGGACACATTTCCCTTGCTTCTTGGTTACCATCCTGCCTTCCTACGTTTGACTGAAATGTGAGTAGTGTAGTTCTAGCCCAATGCGTGCTTGGGGGTGCTTGCTGTGCAGTGAATATACATCGTTATAGCTTTGTGGTGGCATGCTATGTGTTTATAAAAATGGGTAAATATTGTTTTTTCATGAGTAACTGAAAGGGATAAGGATGGTAGATTACCTTAGAAGTATTTATAGAGAAGTACAACTAGAAATTAGATGTTAATTTTTAATAAGTGCAGGTAGTTTTGTTGCTTTGCATCCATCATATGTTTGGTCTGCTGTAATAAAGGTACAGGCATCTAGTGAGCATATGCATCGTCATGCCTCCCCACAAAAGTCCATTGCATTTCTGTGTATTCAAGAAGCGCATCCAAGCTCTGGAGACTAAAGACAAATCAGATCTCTGTTCTCATCAGCAAGAAAATATCACATGGTGCCGTGCAGACATTTAAACATGCTCTGCTTGAGGCTGATGGGGGATACTTATGAAGGCGTCTCCCAGTCTAGATTCCGTGGTGTTAAGAAGGGCAGCTAGTGCACAGGTCCTCAAGGCAGGTAAGGTGAATGGAATGAAGTGAACCTCACCAGATCACATAAGCCTGTATAGGCAAGGTCTAGAAGTTTGGTTTTCACTTTAAACCCCTGAAAGCTTTTGAACACTCATGTACTCAAAAGATCTTTATGCAATTAGCATTGCAAGCCACTGTGCTGTGTTCTGAGGGGAAGCAAAGCCAGTGGTAGAGTGCTTGCCTGGCATGTCCAAGGCCTTGGATCCAATCTCTAGCATACAAAAGAAACTGCAGCTCTGTGACGAAGAATATTACTGTGGTTCTAGATTATACATTGTTGTTGTTCTTTATATATACATTCATGAACAAGTGATGTTTTTATACTTACATATCCTTAGTAGAGATCATCCTATGTTTTAATATTCTTTTTTTTTTGTTTGTTTTAATATTCTTAATTGATCCTTTTTACCTAGACATTTAAAATAATGATTTTAAAACAATGGCATGTCTTTAAGTTCAAATATAACTGATTTCTCTTTTTGGGTTTCCCCTATGTCCAACTAACAGCGTTTACTGGCCCTTGTTCGTCCTGATTTTCCATGCCATCTCCCCCATCCCCCACTTCATCGCCAAAAGAGTCACATATGATTCTGATGCGACCAGTAGTGCCTGTCGGGAACTGGCATATTTCTTCACTACTGGAGTTGTTGTCTCTGCCTTTGGACTGCCTGTAATTCTTGCACGTGTGGCTGTGGTAAGTTTTGTTTTCTATTTTAGTTGATCCACTGCCGTTATTTCCGAGGCTTGTGGCTGAGGTCTCACCTTCATTTTCATTGTTCCAGCTTAATACAAAAAGCCAGCAGTGTTTTTAGTTTCTCACCATCAGTGTCTTAGTCATATTTTCAGAACACTTCTTTGTTTTTCTTACAACTTTTGGTCAGGTCATACAACTTTTTGCTTTGTCTACTTTAAGCTCTTTTCTGAGATTGTTCTTAAATTCTAATCTCTTAAAGCATAGGGTAGCCACAAAGACTCTACTCACACCTTTCTAATCTGAAAGTGAAGATCATATCAAATTCTGCAAGTGAGACCAGAGTCTCAATTCTCAGAACCATGGCATACACTGAAGAATAAGTATGTAGCTGTTGGATCTAGTGAGTAAGGTAACATCTTCGCATCCAGTGTTATTTCTAAAGCACACATTGTAGTGTAGTTTATTCCGTTAATTGGCATTCGTTGCTTTTCCTACTCTGTGTAAATCCTGTTCGCGCATTTACTGTTAAAATATTCTTGAAACATCTGTTATTTGTAAAACATCAAGGAGAAGAATTAGACACTGTCTTGCAAACAAAGAACATGGAAACTGCTCTGGTGGGCATCATAGAGTCGTGCATATGGTGATGGAAACCTGATCAGAAAGCCATAGGAGTTCCCATAAGAGAGAAACTCCAGCTGGTGTTTGGTAATGGGCCTCTTGGGCCACGCATGGTTTTGATTAGAGACACTGTTCTAAGGAATGGCCCACAGTGGAAGGTGCTGTGTATGGAGTAAGTCCAGTAGATGAGCAGTGATTTTGATTCAGTGGTGAAAACTGCGGAACCAGGGTCCTGACTGTTATGCCAGTCTGAGCTTCAATTACATGATGGAGAAGCACTGAGGATTTGTGACATGATTGTGGTGGCCTCATTTTTCATGAGCTGCAGAACAGTGCTGCTTCAGTTGTGCTATAGAATTTTTTTTTAATTTTTAATTTTGAGGTAGGGTCTCACTCTAGCCAAGGCTGACCTGGAATTCACTATGTAGTCTCAGGGCAGCCTTGAACTCACAGCGATCCTCCTAACTCTGCCTCGTGAGTGCTGGAACTAAAGGCATGCGCCACCACGCCTGCCTTAGATGTTTATATTATTCATTTTAGTGCTGTGGCCTCCATTATGTTTGGGGAAATTTGTACTATTGTATTGGTTAACTTACAGCAGAAAATGCCCACTAGAGGGCACTATACCCTCAGTGTCATCTGAAAACCATCTGCCAGGGTAGAATGTTGCTTTCCTCTGAAAGTCTTTTCTTGCCTAAAAAAGAAACAACAAATGCAGAACTGTCCACTATAGAAGTTGATGCCTGCAGAATTTTCAGTATCTAGTACTGAATTGAATAATTCATAATCTTGATAAAAGTATTTTGATACAGGCAATCACTGTGACCTGAAAACAAGTAGAGAAATATGTTTGATAGGGAAAATGTTAAAGATAATACTAGACTTAATTAACAGCCATCACAGAAGCAATTAGACTCACTCCTGACTAGTTCTCTGTCCCCCACATAGGACATTACTGAATCCTTTTAGCAGAATTGTGTCATGGTCCATCAGATACTTCTAATGCACAGAATACCTGATTTGCAAAGAGTACAAGATGAAGAAAATAAAAATGTAACCCTTCTTTTCTTGTGTTTCAGATCAAATGGGGAGCTTGTGGTCTTGTGCTAGCAGGCAATGCTGTGATCTTCCTCACAATTCAAGGCTTTTTCCTGGTATTTGGAAGAGGAGATGATTTTAGCTGGGAGCAGTGGTAGCACTTGGTTCTGGTGGTTTGTACTATATGTACATGTCCACGTTTATATTTAATGTGCTGAGTTTTTATACCTTTATATCATGAACATTTTAAGAAAGATGTCCTAAGCAAAAGATGAGTTCTATTCCCAGCATTCTCTCAAGTTGAATTTATTGTCGGTTTGGCTGTTCACATAGTGTTGCACTCATAAAATGCATTAAAACAGTCTCATAGGTGGCCACTTATGTAGGGCTTCTACATCATTTGTCTGGCTTGTGCTTAGGTAAGCAAAAGACACTGAGGCAGGTCTTATAGCCCGGAAACAAGAGTTGGTATTCTGTGTGCTTTAGGCCCTTTTTTTTTTTCAAAATGTGGTCCATGACCAAGTGTATGCATATCTCCTAGGAGCAGGCTGAAGCCCCACCTCAGGTGCAGGGAACTTTGATGAGTTTCCAGGTTTATCACATGAAGTTGGAGAAGCGTTGCCACAGAGAAGCATATATCACACCCATCTTCCTATTTCCTCCTTGGTACCACTTGACCTCTGTGGGTGTTACCTGCTTATTGGCAAAATATATATATATATTTTTCTTCTCCCTCTCACAATGAGAACAGCTTCAGACTCTGGTAATTCTGAGATGTTGAACACTTACAATCTGGGCTGTTTATTCTGAGATGTTGAACACTTACAATCTGGGCTGTTTCTCATATTTTTGGAAATGTCTTAATAGGAAGCAGATACAAATCCCATGATCTGAAAGACATTGAGTGGCAATTTGACAAAGTGCAGTATACAGTAACCCAAGAGCCCCTCTGGGGTGGAGGTTGGGCTGCAGCCAGTCTGCTGTATGAGGAGGGGAGAATAGATGATATTTTTTGAATTTCCCTGTCAAATCCTACATTTTTCCCCAGCCCTTAAAAAATATATATATATTTTATTTTATTTGCAAGAAAGAGGCAGAGAAAAGAGAGAGAATGGGCGTGCCAGGACCTTCAGCTGTTATAAACAAACTCGCAACACATGTGCCACCTTGTGCATCTGGCTTATGTGGGGCCTGGGGAATTGAACTTGGGTCCTTTGGCTTTGCAGGCAAGTGCCTTAAGTGTTAAACCATCTTTCCAGCCTCCTATTAGGATTTTTTATTTGGCCTTACTTGTAGATGACTTCTCCTTCTGAGGGAAAGGAGAGCCCAGTAAGCAAACAGAGGGTGATCTGCTTCATTAGCCTTACATGGGAGATATATACCTGTCCTTCATATTGACCTTCATGTCACTTTGATGTGAATCACTGAGAAGCCAGGTCATGTTGGTTCCTACAATCAGTGTTTCTAGCTGTTCTTTTTGTTTAAGACTTATTGATAAACGGAAATTGAGAAAAGAAACACTTGAACAAAGTACATTTGATGGGGGCTGGAGAGATGGCTTAGTGGCTAAGGTACTTGTCTACAAAGCCAAAGGACCCAAGTTCAATTCCCAAGACCCACATAAGCCAGATGCACAAGGGGGAGCATGCATCTGGAGTTGGTTTGCAGTGGCTGGAGGCCTTGGCATACCCCTCCCCCAGCCACACCTGCCTCTTTCTCTCTCTCTCTCAAATAAATAAATAAAAATAAAATAAAATAAAAAATTTATTTACAAAATACATTCGATGGAAGCATTAATATATGATGATACTCCCACCCTGAGGTTTGTGACCCAAGTAACCAGAGCATATTTCACACACTGGTGTCATATTGGCACCAGCAGAAAAAAGGACAATGTGCAATGTTTAGTTTGGCCTTGTGTATGACCTTAAGTTTTCAATATTCTATGTACATATAGAATTATTAAAGTTCTTACTTCTAGTTTTACACTACAAAAATGTAGATACTTGATCATTTTAACTTACATTTTTAAGTATGACACTAGCTTTTATTGCATTATAATAAATTTCACTTATAACACCAAAGAGAAGTTGGATTTTAAAAGTCTTTATTCTAATGTTACCTTGTTTGAATTATAGCAAATGAAAATTTCTTGACATTTGGAATGAGCAGTTTTGAGCAAAAGTCTGTCCAGTGTTGGAATAACAGCAATAACATTGAAACACCATTTGAACATTGGCATGCAATGACTCTTCCCTCAGATGACAATGCCAACCAGTTTATATTATATATATATTTTTTCCTTTCATCAAAGATTCACATGTTGTCAATGTGAGTTTCTACTCTTTTTTTATTTTTCTTATTTTTCTTTTTTTATTTTTTAATTTTTATTAACATTTTCCATGATTATAAAATATATCCCATGGTAATTCCCTCCCTCCCCACCCCCACACTTTCCCATTTGAAATTCTACTCTCCATCATATTACCTCCCCATTACAATCATTGTAATTACATATATACAATATCAACCTATTAAGTATCCTCCTCCATTCCTTTCTCTTCCCTTTATGTCTCCTTTTTAACTTACTGGCCTCTGCTACTAAGTATTTTCATTCTCATGCAGAAGCCCAATCATCTGTAGCTAGGATCCACATATGAGAGAGAACATGTGGCGCTTGGCTTTCTGGGCCTGGGTTATCTCACTTAGTATAATCCTTTCCAGGTCCATCCATTTTTCTGCAAATTTCATAACTTCATTTTTCTTTACCGCTGAGTAGAACTCCATTGTATAAATGTGCCACATCTTCATTATCCACTCATCAGTTGAGGGACATCTAGGCTGGTTCCATTTCCCAGCTATTATAAATTGAGCAGCATTAACATGGTTGAGCACATACTTCTAAGGAAATGAGATGAGTCCTTTGGATATATGCATAGGAGTGCTATAGCTGGGTCATATGGTAGATCAATCTCTAGCTGTTTTAGGAACCTCCACACTGATTTCCACAATAGCTGGACAAGATTGCATACCTACCAGCAGTGTAGAAGGGTTCCTTTTTTTCCACATCCCCGCCAACATTTATGATCATTTGTTTTCATGATGGTGGCCAATCTGACAGGAGTGAGATGGAATCTCAATGTAGTTTTGATCTGCATTTCCCTGATGACTAGTGACGTAGAACATTTTTTTAGATGCTTATATGCCATTTGTATTGCTTCCTTTGAGAACGCTCTACTTAGCGCAATAGCCCATTTTTTTAATTGGCTTATTTGATTCCTTATTATTTAACTTTTTGAGTTGGTTATATATCCTAGATATTAATCCTCTATCAGATATATAGCTGGCGAAGATTTTTTCCCATTCTGTAGGTTGCCTCTTTGCTTTTTTCACTGTGTCATTTGCAGTGCAAAATCTTTGTAATTTCATGAGGTCCCAGTGATTAATCTGTGGTTTTATTGCCTGAGCAATTGGGGTTGTATTCAGAAAGTCTGTGCCAAGACCAATATGTTGAAGGGTTTCCCCTACTTTTTACTCTAGCAGTTTCAGAGTTTCAGGTCTGATGTTAAGGTCTTTAATCCATTTGGAATTAATTCTTGGGCATGGCGAGAGAGAAGAATCTGTTTTCATCCGTCTGCAGATATATATCCAGTTTCCCAACACCATTTGCTGAAGAGGCTGTCTTTTCTCCAATGAGTATTTTTGGCATTTTTATAGAATATCAGGTGGCTATAGCTACTTGGGCTTGCATCTGGGTCCTCTATTCTGTTCCACTGATCTACATGTCTGTTTTTGTGCCAGTACCATGCTGTTTTTGTTACTATGGCTCTGTAGTATAGGTTAAAATCAGGTATGGTGATACCACCAGCCTCATTTTTGTTGCTCAGTATTATTTTAGATATTCGAGGTTTTTTGTGATTCCAAATGAATTTTTGGATTGTTTTTTCTATTTCCATGAAGAAAGCCTTTGGAATTTTGATAGGGATTGCATTAAATGTGTAGATTGCCATTAGGTAAGATTGCCATTTTCACAATATTGATTCTTCCAATCCAGGAACAAGGGATGTTTTTCCACTTTGTAGTGTCTTCTGCAATTTCTCGCATGAGTGTTTTAAAGTTCTCATTGTATAGATTCTTTACTTCCTTGGTTAGGTTTATTCCAAGGTACTTTTTTTTTTTTGATGCAATTGTGAACGGGAGTGATTTTCTGATTTCATCCTCTGTGTGTTTGTTGTTAGCATATATGAAGGCTACTGATTTCTGTGTACTTATTTTATATCCTGCTACATGGCTGTAGGTTTTGATCAGCTCTAACAGTTTGCTAGTAGAGTCTTTAGGGTCCTTTATGTATAGAATCATGTAATCTGCAAATAATGATAACTTGATCTCTTCATTTCCAATTTGTATCCCTTTTCTGTGTGTCTCTTGCCTTATTGCTATGGCTAAGACTTCCAAAACTATATTAAATAAAAGTGGGGACAGTGGACACCCTTGTCTTGTTCCTGATTTTAGTGGAAAAGCTTCCAGTTTTTCCCCATTTAGCAATATGTTGGCTGTAGGCTTGTCATAAATAGCTTTTATTATAGTGAGATATGTGCCTTCTATTCCCAGTCTCTGTAGGACTTTTATCATGAAGGGATGTTGGATTTTGTCAAATGCTTTCTCTGCGTCCAATGAAATGATCATGTGATTTTTGTACTTCAACCCATTTATATAATGTATTACATTTATAGATTTGCGTATGTTGAACCATCCTTGCATCTCTGGGATAAAGCCTACTTGGTCAGGGTGAATGATCTTTTTAATATACTCTTGTATTCTGTTTGCTAATATTTTGTTGAGAATTTTTGCATGTATGTTCATGAGGGAGATTGGTCTGTAATTTTCTTTTTTGTTCTGTCTTTGCCTGGTTTTGGTATCAGGGTGATGCTGGCCTCATAGAAGGAGTTTGGTAGAATTCCCTCCTTTTCTATTTCCTGGAAAAGCTTAAGAAGCAATGGTGTTAGCTCTTCCTTAAAAGTCTGGTAAAATTCAGCAGTGAATTCATCCGGGCCTGGCCTTTTTTTAGTTGGGAGATTATTGATAACTGTTCGGATCTCCATGTTTGTTATTGGTCTATTTAAGTGATTAATCTCATTTTGATTTAATTTAGGTAGGTCATATTGATCAAGGAAATCATCCATTTCTTTCCGATTTTCATAGTTTGTGGAGTATTTGCTTTTATAGTATGTCCCTATGATTTTTTGAATTTCTCTGGAATCTGTTGTGATGTTACCTTGTTCATCTCTGATTTTATTAATTGGTGTCTCTTCTCTCTTTCTTTTGGTCAGATTTGTTAAGGGTTTATCAATCTTGTGTATCCTTTCAAAGAACCAACTCTTTGTTTCATTAATTCTTTGGATTGTTCTTTTTGTTTCTATTTCATTAATTTCTGCCCTAATCTTTGTTATTTCTTCCCATCTACTGATTTTTGGTTTGGCTTGTTCTTCTTTTTTCCAAGGCTTTAAGGTGAAGCATTAGGTCATTTACTTGCGACCTTTCTAATTTCTTAATATAGGCACTTAAGGCTATAAATTTACATCTTAGAACTGCCTTCATTGTGTCCCAGATATTTTGGTATGTTGTGTTCTCATTATCATTTGACTCAATAAATTTTTTGATTTCCTTCTTGATTTCTTCATTGACCCATTCATCATTTAGTAGTGTATTGTTTAGTTTCCATGATTTTGTGTATGCTCTATAGCCTTTCTTTCTACTGATTTGTAGTTTAATTCCATTGTGGTCAGATAGAATGCAAGGAATTATTTCAGTTTTCCTGAATTTGTTAAGATTTGCTTTGTGTCCTAATACATGGTCTATTTTAGAGAGTGTACCATGTAGTGCTGAAAAGAATGTATATTCTGCAGCCTTTGGATGAAATGTCCTGTATATATCTGTTAAGTCCATTCCTTCTATGACCTCATTTAGTCCAGTTGCCTCTCTGTTTATTTTTTCCTGGGATGACCTGTCAATTGATGAGAGTGGGGTGTTAAAGTCACCCACCACCACTGTGTTTGGTGTTATCTGTGACCTTAGTTCTAATAGTGTTTGTTTGACGAATTTGGGAGCCCCCAAGTTAGGTGCATATATGTTTAGGACTGTAATGTCCTCCTGTTGGAGTGTGCCCTTAATCAATATAAAGTGACCTTCCTTATCTTTCTTGACTAACGTTAGACTAAAGTCTACCCTGCCCGATATTAGGATAGCAACCCCTGCTTGTTTTCTAGGCCCATTTGCTTGAAACACCACCTTCCAACCTTTCACCCTAAGGTACTGTCTATCCTTTGTAGAAAGGTGAGTTTCTTGGAGACAACAAATTGTAGGATCCTGCTTTTTAACCCAGTTTGCAAACCTATGTCTTTTCGTTGGGTCATTGAGGCCGTTGATATTAAGAGATATTATTGAAAGGTGTGTATTTATGTTTGCTTTTTTTTTTTTTTTTGTGGTTCCGGTTCTACCTGTGCTCTCTTCTGTTAACTAGTATTTGAGTATTGCTTGTTTTTTTCTGGGTTCCTTATATGTGTGCTTTTCCTTTCCTTCAGCATGGAGGATTCTATTAAGTTTTTTCTGTAGAGCTGGTTTTGTCTTCAAATACTCCTTTAACCTGCTTTTGTCATGGAATGTCCTTACTTCTCTGTCTATTTGAATGGATAACTTTGCAGGATAAAGTAACCTTGGTTGACAGTTGTTATCTTTCAGAACTTGGAGTATATCACTCCAAGCCCTTCTTGCTTTAAAAGTTTGTGTTGAATAATCCTGATGGGCTTGCTTTTGTAGGTAACTTGATTTTTTTCTCTTAACTGCTTTCAATATTTTTTTCTGTGGTGTGTGTATTTGAAAGTTTGATTATAATTTGGTGAGGAGAAGTTCTTTCCAGGTTTTGTCTGGCTGGGGTTCTAAAGGCTTCCTGTATCTTCATTGGCACCTCTTTCCCAATTTGGGGGAAATTTTCTTCTATTATTTTGTTGAATATGCCTACTATGCCTTTGGAGTGGAATTCTTCTCCTTCTACTATGCCCTGAATTCTTATATTGGATCTTTCATAGTGTCCTGAATATCTTGAAATTCCCACTCATACTTTTCTGTAAGTTTGTCTTTCTCTTTGTTGGACTGTATTAGATCTGCCACCTCGTCTTCTAGCTTAGATATTCTGTCCTCTCCCTCATCCATCCTACTGGTGAGATTTTCTACAGAGTTTTTTATTTCATTAACTGTGTTCTTCATTGCTAGTAATTCTGCCTGGTTTTTCTTTGTTATTTCTATTTCCTTATTTATGTCTTATATTGCCTTCTTTATTTCATTAAATTGGTGTCCTGCATCTTCTTTGATTCCTTTGATTTCCTCTTTGATTTCTTCTTTGAGTCTTTTGATTTGTTCTTTGACCTCTTTAAACATATTTATAATTCTTTTGAACTCTTTCTCAGGCATTTCCTCTAACTCGTTGTCACTGGAGTACATTTTTGATGCATTAATACTTTTAGGTGGATTTATATAGTCTTGCTTTTTAGTGTTTCTTGTGTTATATATATTTTTGCATCTTGGATTAAGTTAATGCTTGGATTTTCTAGCTCGCTGGGTATTCTTAGCTGTACCAATTGATTTGATGTAATATATTTTCAGGGTAGGAGCTTAAGGTGTTAGGTGTGGCTCTTAAGACTCTCAGAGTATGTACAAAGATGTTCTTATGGGTTGAGTTTCCCTGTTATAGAAGTATTTAAGCAGTCTGAGTGGAATAAAATACAGGTAGATTCTAAAATTTAACTAAACACTGTACACATTCAATCAAAAACAGCCCCGAGTATGTATGCAAGAGTAGTTATTATAACGACCAGATCCTCTGTCAACAAAGAGGTTGTTGTTGAGGGATCCAAGTCAGCTTGTGACCAAGTGAGACCCTTCCCTGGTGCAATCCCAGTGACCTTGGATGATTTTGGTCTCAGTCAATTTGCTGCCTTGGTCGTCGGGCTGCTGTTGTGATTTCTGGAGCTGGGCACTTGCTTTTCCTGTGGGGCAAACCGAGCCTGGCAAGTGTGGCCCTGCAGAACAGCACCCCTGCTGCTGGACCTGCTGCTGCTCAAGCTGCCTCTGCTGGGTCTGTAGCCGCTGCTTCTGAAGGTGCTGCTGCTGGACCCACCACTGCTGCTGTCTCTGCTGCTGCTGTAGCTGCCACTGCTGGAGCCACCACTGCTGCTGAAGCTGCTGCTGCTGTGTCCATTGCTGCTGCTCCCACTGAAGCTGCTGCTGCTGGGTCTGCCGCTGCTGCCGCTCCTGGGTCTGCTGCTGCTGCCGCGACTGGAGCTGCTACTGCTGGGGCCGCTGTTTCCGGTGCTGGAGCCACTGATGTTGCTGCCGAACTCTGCTCCTGCTTGGGTCCCGCTGTTGGCTCAAGTTGGTGTGGCCGGGTCCCAGGACCGCTGCTCTGTTTGCTGGAGCTGGGCTCAGGCAGTAGGGGAGGGGAGGGAGCCGCAGCTGCTCTGGTTCTCTCGCTGTTCCACGTGTGCTTCTACCTCGCGGTCTCCTCCTCCTTTGCTCACTGCCGCTCTCCCTTCACGTTTCCTGAGTTGCAGAGAGCCTGATGTGAGTGGAAGCTCCTGCATCTGGCTTTTCTTGCGGCTGGAGCCGAGTCTGGCCGCTTTCTGGTGCGCTCCCGGAGCCGCTTTTGCCGGCCTGTGCGGGTTCTGGATGCTCTGGATCTCTTCTACTTCTCTGCTGCCGCTTCAATTTCTTGTACACTTCACTTTTTAGTAAAAGGGTTTTTTTTGCTGAGTTTTTTTGGTCTTTTGTCCCCCCTAGGCTGCTTTTGCATGGTACCTATGCCGCCATCTTAACTGGAAGTCTATATTATATTTTGTATGTTGTTTGTTTATGCATATTTCAAATAACCAAGACAGGTACAAGGCAGATGCTTAAAGGTATTACTTTTTTTTTCTTTTTTAGGAGAGAAAAATGATGATTGTTTTACAAGTTAAGATAAGGTGTCAGTAGCCTAGGCTGCCAGGGAATGTAATGTGATCCTTCTGCTTCATTTTCTCAAGTGAATGCTGAGATTATGAACATACACCACCATGCCCAGCTCATTCCAGTATGATATAAAGTACTTGTGTAAAAAGTATTTGAAGTGATACAATATTAGATTTACTATGTGTCTGAAGGGAGAAACACTTATCCTGTATGCTCAAGTAGCATAAGTAAATGCTAGTTAGAAGCCATGCCCTGTATAAATATGTAGTGGAGAAGTTTTGTCCTATTGACAGAATTAAATGATTTCTTTCCTTACAAAAGGTTTCTCTTTCCCATATATATAGAATATATTTGGAAATTGAGGACATACTGATTACATTCTAAAACTGAGAATACATTCTATAAAATTGCCCACAAGAAGGAACTCTTATCTTCATAAGGGCTCAATAGTAAATTCAAAACATGTTCCCTTATAAGACTGATACTATGAGCTAGTGGTTAGTGTTTCCAGGCCAAGTTGGTTGAGGGAGGCTGATCCCTGATATTACTGAAGTCTGATACTGAAGGATGTTACATGTCTGAGTCTTTGAAACTGGATAGTGTGAACTGTTTGGAAGAAGGACAATGGAAGTTTCCACCTCTTTTCCAAGAACAAGGTCATGATCTTATCAAGTTTAACATTCCTTTCTGCCTTTCAAGGCCTTTCAGGCCAGGCATACTCACTGAATGTTGCTCCCCTGCTCTTTCAGCCAGGAATCTTCCTCTTAGCCTCTTTTTTCCCCCAACTCTCAGGTTCTTCAGATTTCAACTTTCCCTCCCTATGATACTGTGTACTGTTGAATAGAAAGCAACTCCAGAAAAATGAATGTTATCTGGTTATCCTCCCCCATGTGTGAGAGAAGGTCTCCTAAGCCCACTGACTTACAGAGAAGGAACAAGCTGTGGAGAGAAGGATGGCAGTGTTTAGAGACAGAGGCAGCCCTGTCATAACTCATTCCTTCTGCTGGCCAAGTTAGTTGTTTATTTTACCCTGCTAGGGAACCCACTTGTTTTTCTTACAGTCCTCCAGAAATACGTTGGAGGCACTTTCATGAAGACCTTTGTAGAAGCTGAAACATTGTGGTGTTAGCAGTATTTTCAGTGCTCTTGGGGAAGTTTTCAGGTGATACCACCAAAATGTCTTTTCTTAAAGCGTGCAGAATCAGATTTTTGTACCCACTGGAACCAAAGTGGTTGCAAAGATGCTTGCATTTCCCAAATATAGTAATTAGTTCACAACTGGCACACATTCATATTCTATAAATAAATAGAATTTCTGTATTTTTATTCTTTTTTTTATCCTGCCTCATGAAATGCCTTATTTACAAAAGTCCCAGTATATAACTTAAGTTATATAGGGAGAGCAGTGTGGTGTGTCACCCAAGCATGATGGGAAAGATCCCCAAGGTAGCTTGTGACTGCATGATACATGTGTGCTAAGAGTAGCTATTCTCAAATAAAACTTGTCACGCTACAACAGAAGTTTTTGTGTAAATTATTAAATACAGAAAAGTCCTGTTAAGCTTTGAGATATATTATATTTGGAAAGGAAACCAGCAAATTATTTTTCCTGGTGCTTTTGTTTTAATAATCCTAAAAATCTGATGAGTTTTGTGTCTGTTCTTACTGTAGTCCTGTAATATGAAGCTTCCTGGAAGGGATCAGGCCATAACTACAGCTCTTCCCTGTGGAGGTGGCAGATGGGTGTGGGGGTGGTTGATTCGTCGTATGCAGTATTGGAAAAGGGAGAACAAAATCTAATACTCTGTTGGGTGCAAAATCTGATTCTGCACACTTTAGGAAGACATTTTGGTGGTGTCATCTGAAAACTTCCCCAAGAGCACTGAGAATACTGCTAACATCACATACACAGATACTTTGAAGAGATTCCCTTATGCCTGACACATTTAGGGAAGATCTGATGCTTTAGAAGTAGATTTAGGTAAATAAAGTTCTAAAGAGGTTGAGTTACTGGTGGTGTCCTACTAATGACACAGTTAAACTACTAGAGGTGCAAAGCTTGTCGACCTGGCTGCAATTCCCTGGCAACCACGTGAAGCGGGGTAGGCATTTAGTTGCAGTGACAGTAGACTCCGCCATAAGTACACACCTGCAAATAAAAAAAAATACTTAAAACAACAAAAGAAAAGAAATTTGATGACACTAATATATGACATATCCACAGGATAAAAACAGTTCCTGAGAAAAACTAATTGACCATTTTGAAACAGCTATCTGTAATCATGGCATTTAGCTGGATGGGCTTACTCTTCAGATTGTTCATCTGGCAAAGTGCACACTGAAAGACCACACACATCCCTTCAGTGTGGCTTATCAAAGATGGATGTGGCATTTCGTATACCTCACACCTCACGCAGTGCAGTGCAGGAGTCCCTCCTACTAACTCTCCAAAAGAGACTTAAAACCACTTCCTCTCTTTTACTAGGTGCTTCAGGGTTCCTGTCCTCTCCTCTTGCTCAGAACCCCACCATTTACTCACCTAGCGTAGAATAAAAAGTTTTGAATGCTAGGGCACTCACCCCTGTTTTCCCAGCACTTGCAAGACTGAGGCAGGAGGATTGCCATAAGTTCAAGGCCAACCTGAGCTACAGAGTTTTGAGTTCTGGGTCAACCTGGGCTAGAATGAGGCTTTGCCTCAAAAAGTAACGACCACAAACTAATTAAAATGATAAAGCTGGGCATGGTGGCATACAACTTTTAATTCCAACTTTCGGGAGGCAGAGGTAGGAGGATCACTGAGTTTGAGGTCACCCTTGACTACATAGTGAATTCCAGGTCAGCCTGTGCTAAAATGAGACCGTTACCTCAAATAAACAAACCACCATCATCATCTTTGGGCATAAGAAGCTCAGTCCTCTGTTCCTAAATTTGAACTGACAACTTTCAAATTTATTTTAATAGGTACTAAGTTTGTACAGTACTTTTTTTTAGGACAGTTAACATCAGCACTAGTTAGCAGTGCCTTTGCTAAAATCTACTCACCATTGATGGCCATGGACATTCTAATTTAAAGCATAAATGTACCTGGTTTGTCTGAACACTTAAATTTCCTCTGTAGTTGAGAAAAATTTTACCACCATAGTCTACAAAGATTCACAATTCTTAGAGCTTCCTTCCCCAAACTTGCTGATCCCCTGATCACTCAAAACTGTAGCCCATCATGTTTCAGACTTGTCATTTGTGATTCTCTGATAATGCTTTTGCTAAAATCTACTTATTATGGATGGCAAGGAGTTAGATGAAGTGTGAACAAGACCTTAATCTGATATTTGATTTTTTTCTGATTTGCAGTGAGCTTCACAGCAGTATTGAAGCCAGTGTCCTACAGCCCAAGTCCCAGCAGCATGCTCACTTAGCCTGGGTGTGTCTGGTTAGAGACATGTTCTGTCCTTGTGATCACCTATCCAGCGGCTTATAAACAAAAGGCTTCCTCAAACACTGCTAACCACATTGTCCTATTATTTATTAGTAAGGGAAAATAGATGAGGGAGGGCAGATGGCTTGAAGATGAGATTTTTGGGGATGTAGGATCTAAGAGGAGTGCAGACGTCACAGAAAATGTATTGATAAGGGTCAGTTAATGGCTTGAGTAAGTACAGGTTTAACATACTTCCAACAATTTGAAGTTTATATACTGGAAATTTTTCTGTGTAATGAGTAAACTTAAAAAGCCTTTAGTACACTGCACTTATGGACTTGTGGCTTGAAGTACCTTAAGTAGGCAGATGAGTCACCTGTTCAGTTTCTCCCCACACTTTTCTAGCCCATAGAATTAAGTCTCTGCAACTGGAAGTGGGCTTGTTCACTTGTTTGCCTGATGTACATTTCAACTCATCATATCCACTGTCAGACTCTTGAATCTTGTTTACTTTCGCAGGCTAAAAGGCTTACAATGTTTAATAACATCTTTTTTTTTTTTTTTTTTTTTTGCTATTTTTCATGGAGTTGTTACTTGTGGCTTCAAAATGTATCCACAATCAGAACACTTGTACCTTAGCACCACTGTGCTTCAAGACACGTATAATGTCCTTGCTAGTCCCACTTTCCTTTTTACTTTAGACTGGCTTTAGCTGAACAAGAGAGTGATACTATGACATGAAATCAGATCTTGCCATTCCTCTACTACAATAAAGTTCTACCGCCACTGCATGCTGCAGTATCAGACTTCATTAGCATCACGGACTGCTTGACCCAGGAATTGGGAACTTAGCATTATGTCCCAGACTTAGCTAATGCCTTCTTTTCCATTGGCATTGTGTCTGAGAGCCGATATTTGCTTCTGGTGCAGAAATTCTCTGGAAAGATCACTCCAATGCCAGTATGAGAAAAAGTAGAGGAGTTTATTTACCCAGGGGCCAGAGAGCTTGAGATAGCCCTCCACAGAAGCTCTGACACTGAGCTGAGGCTTTATTTTCATTTTATAGTTTTCAGAGCTGAGGAGAGGGGTAAGTGAACAATCGAGACGTGACAATTTGCCTATCAGTCATTTCTGTACTTAGGCCACCCTAACAGTGAACTCCATTTTATTTTGTTTTAGCCTAAACTGTCTTTCCTTATCCTCCCTCTGGACCCTTTCTGGAGAGTTCTCTGGGATTTTTTTCCATCTACTAACAAAGGTAAGTTTAGCTCCTTAGCAATTAACTCTTAGAGTAACTCAGTGAATCTGCTCAACTTTTAGCTTCTTTTCTATCATGGTCCCTCCTCTTTATCATCATAACACCTTATGATTTTGTATGTAATGGCTAGTATTCCTGGCATATCACTTGTATTTTAATTATTTTCATCCTAGATTGGATGAACATGGACAGAGCATTTAGAACCCAGGGTTTTAACATAAGTCCCAGCATAATTATGAGATAACCCATTAAAGGAGATAGCCAGTGTCCTCAATGTAGTCTACCTAGGGGACAGGCCCAAGGTTTCTGTAGTCTTGGGTAAGCATGGCCTTGAGGGCCAAGTGTGTGTCAGTTGTCATTGGGAACATTGACACTGTTACCATTAAATCTTGTATTTTAATCAGCAGCAGCAGGAACTGGTTCATGATTATTGTCCTTGAAAATATGGATGACAACACAAAGAATAATTCTAACAAAATAAAGCCAAAGAAAGCCAGGAAGGCCTTTTCTGTATAAGATTAGTCAGTGGGAGTGACTGACTAATCCTGTTGTGAGGAAGAGAGCACAGGACATTCCTGCAGTTAGAAGGAGGGGGCTGTACCACATTCCTGAAAGAGAAACAGATACTGCCAGTTATGGTGGTGCATTCGGGACGCAGAGGTAGGATTGCTGTTTGAGGTCACCTTGAGACTACAGAGTGAATTCCAGATCAGCCTGGGCTAGAGGAGACCTTACATAAAGAAAGAAAGAAAGAAAGAAAGGAAGGAAGGGAGGGAGGGAGGGAGGGAGGGAGGGAGGGAGGGAGGGAGGGAGGGAGAAAGAACATACTCCTGTGGAAGGAAAAGGATATAATACAAGACATTAGTAAAGAACTGTATCTGTTCAAAGGTGTAAGACATAAAAGTCCCTTGTAGCCAAAGTTTCTCTTGGATCCCATGAGGTTATCAGACAAGCTGATCGGTCCAGCAAATGGAAGGAGTTAGGATCTTTATCATGTGTTTGATTATCTCTGACTTACAGAGTTTAATAGGGCACATGTTGCTAAAAGAAGCAGATTAATTTTTTAACCAGGCATAGAAAACACCAGTAGGACTGGTGGACATTGTGTTTATTTTCTGTGGCATCTCATGTTGAATTCCTCAGGCTTCTGTCATGCATGGACCAGTCAGCTTTCAGGATTGGGACTGAAGCAGGGCCACAAGTCATTTTGGCAGAGGCAGGTGTCCTCTAGAGCTTGACCTTGAGGGGACCTTCTGGGTCCCTGATGACCTGTTAGCTGCTACAGTCAGCTGAGGGCATTGTCTTCTTGACTCTGGGGAGATGAGTTTATATCTCTTGGCTAATGGGTCGGTCGCAATTTCCTAAGGGTGTATGGGTTCTCTTGTGTTAACAAATTTTAAGAGAGCATCATCAGTGGCAGGAGAGAGTGGCTTACCTCTATAAATCTAACCAAAGAGACACCATCAAACAACCCAGCACCACCAACATTAGCAAGTACAAACAGAACTCTGAATTGTTTTTATATCTTAGGTCTAGGCTCTAGATTTGCCCCAAATGTACCTTAAGGTTGGGTTCTGAGATCTGTCCTTAATGATAAACCTCCTTTAGTTAGACATATCAAGGAGAGATTGGACTCATATAAATCACTAACCACCAGGTAAACATAATCAGTGAGGACAATTTTTGAATCTTTGATTTAAAGGCAAACAGTGCAGGCAGAGAAGAAGGTATGAGTTAATGTTAGAACTTAGTACTGTAAGCCAGTATCGGGCAAGGCAGTCTATTTGAATCTTTGTTTATATTATTATATAGTTTTATATTCTCTTATTGGGCGTTTAAGACCGTGTAGGCAGCCAAAATTAACTATGCACTATATTTTAGAGGTTGTTTATGGCTCTGTAGGAAAGACTTTTGGGGACCTGTGAGGAGTTCTATGACTCTCAGCATTGTCATGTGAGAATAAGTCAAGACTGTGTTGATCAAGTGGCCCTCCCTCTTTTGAGAAGCCTGAAGGCCTGATATTACTCTGATGTGACTCTCCTATTGCAGATGCATTGATTAGGAGTTCATCTCTTAAGTCTTCATGTCCTCCCTGATCAAGAGACAGGTAACTTAGAGGGTAGCTGTTAGCAAGTGTCCCATTGTCTCCTGTAGCTTGGGAGCAGGAACCAAAATATTTGTTATCCTTTTACCTCTGATGTTTCCAATTGACCTTGGCTTCTACATATGTCTATTAATCACTCAGACTGTACACATCTGATTAGCAAAACAGACTTACTTAAAGAGGTATAGAACATATCTGGGTAGCAAAGCAGATCTTGTCAGAGAATGACACAATAGTATAAAACTATTCTGGTTAGCATTTAAGTTTAGTTGTCAGGTGACAGTGTAAGCTATATTTGAAACATAGAAAACATACACATTTTATCTTTTAAGTATCTCTCAGTTGTAAGTACAGGCAGAACATGTTAGCAACCCTGGAAATAATATTTTACGAACAACTTTAAATCAATTGACTTGATCTAGAAATTGTATGTCAGGAAAAGACAAGACAGTGTAAAAACTTGGCATCTGTGTTTGAAAACAACTTTGCCTAGTCTGTATACCTTGTCTCCCTGTCCAACAATGAGACTTGGGTGTCAGGTTCCCCCTTGTATTCCAGGGCCATGTGGCCATCATGCAGATCAAGCCCTGCAGGGGAAGCACTAAGTGACACATTGCAATTGCAAGTGCCTGCCCATTTGTAGTCCTCATTTTGTCCTTGTCTTGGAGAGCTGTCCCAGCTGCAGCAGGTGAGAGCAAGGCAGACAAGGGGTTTCCCTAGGTTTCTAGCATTTGCCTAGGACTGGCCCCAGAATTTATCTATTCCTGATTGACCTTTTGCCCCTGGGGACACAGCAGGACAGTATAACCCTTCTTTGCAAGTGTGGAGGGGATCTCCCACCTCTTCTCGTAGGTATGTGGTTGGGTTTAGGGCTTGAGTGACTTTCACATTTATTTAGCTCAGAGGTCTTTTTTAAGACCTTACAGTGAAACTTTTTTCTTGATTTATCTTTTTCCATCATTAACCTCTTCCTCAGTATCAGGCACTGGAGTGGTGGCATTCCCCAGTATCCCAAACAATATTATCTCCCTTTACCCCCTTTTTGTGGGCTTGGGTTTAGCCAAATTTAAGTGTTGCTTCATTACTGGAGAGTGCATTAGGAGGCAACTGTGTGTGTGTGTGTGTGTGTGTGTGTGTGTGTGTGTGTGTGTGTGCGTGCTCTCGTGCGCACGCAGTTGGGGCGTGTGATGCCTGGCCTTGAAGCTTCTGGTCTAGCTGAGTTTTTACTCTTATTTGATATGGACATACTTAGTATGTAAACAACACATGTTGGTACCACCCTTTCCCTCCTTTCCCTCCTACCTGCCCCTTCTCTGAAGAGGCCTTCCTTGTAGGGGATGCAGGATGAGGATTTTGGGTCATGCATTATGGGGTGGGTGGGCGGGAGAGGCAATGTCTGTGTGCAAAATGTTCCAATTTGTGGCTCTCATAATCTTTCTGCCCTCTCTTCCACAAAACTCCCAGAGCCATTTTGGGATCATTTTAAGTCTACTTCAGTGACGGGCACTTAGGAGCCTCTGGATCGCTGGTTTGGTAGGTGTTGAGTGTACTCATTGTCTATCTCCTTTACTCTTGTGCTGATTACAGATCCACTAAGAAAGCAGCCCTCTTGTGCATTTCCCCATTTCCTCTATGGTTTTAGATGGGGCCAAGGTGGCTTACGCTGGGTTGTTTATCTCCTCAGGTCCAGCTCCTGTCTGAAAAAGGGAAGCAGATTCTGTAATGGAGAGTGAAGTCATCACCAGTTAAATGGAATAACCATTATTAATTTAGAGAAAATTTAAAAGGTGTAGACCCTCTTATAGCCCAAGATTAGTGAGTGCTTGACAATGGAAAGCAGAATCATTATCTGGATATGATTTTGACTTGTTTCCCAGTTCCGGATATGGTTTCCTTTCCACTGAGTGGACCTATTAGCCAATCCAAGAGCAGTTGTTTACCCACTATGACTGTGTGCCACTTTTGCACTTGTATGAGCATCACATAAGGTCATACTCTGACAGATGTCTTTCTTGTTTGTTTTAGGAGATCTAGTGTAGTAGGTCTCTCTGAACAACAGCTCACTGTAGATATAAACCACATTCTGGTATAGGGAGTTATAGGCTAGTGCCAAGGGAAAAGAAAGAGAGAAACAGGAGAAATTTAAGGTTAGGTTTTGTATCATCCTCTCCAGGGCCCTTCGATTCAAGTGCTTCCCCTTAGGTACTCTCGAGGGTTCCACCATTTAGTCTGACTTCCAGGATATAGGATTCTATGGTACCAATTCAATTTGGGTTCAGTTTTGTGTCTTACCCCCACTCACACTTTCCCTTCACTCAAGCCCTATCCTCCCTGTTGGCCAAGTTTTGAGATGCTACTGATCCAGGTTAGGAACTGGAGATGAGTGAGACCATGTTGTCTTTTTGTGATTGTGTGAGTTCACTTAGAATGATCTGTTCCAAGTTTGACCATTTTTCTACAAATGTCATTGTATCATTTTTTTCTTAGTGCTGACTAGAATTCTATCATGTAGATATACCACATCTTGGTTATCCACTCATCCAGTGTTCATTCAATGATGGACACTGGGTTGATTCCAGTTCCTTTTTTTGGTTGGTTTTTCAAGGTGGGGTCTCACTCTAGCCCAGGCTAACCTGGCATTCACTATGTAGTTTTAGAGTGGCCTCGAACTCATGGCGATCCTCCTAACTCAGCCTCCCAAGTGCTGGGATTAAAGGCTTGCGCCACCATGCCTGGCCTCCAGTTCTTATCTGTCATGAATTGAGCAGCTATAAACATGGTTGAGCAAATATCTCTCAACTGAGATGTAGAGCTTTTAAGGTAAATGCCCAGTAAGGGAATAGCAGGGTCTGTTGGTAACTATATTATTTCTTTTCAGGAGTCTCCTTATTGATTTCCATAGTGGTTATACCAGCTTACATTCCCAGCAACAGTTAATGAATGTTCCTCTTTCTCTACAGCCTCACCAACATTTTTTTTCTCAAGGTAGGGTTTCACTCTAGTATAGGCTGACCTGGAATTCACTCTGTATTCTCAGAGTGGCCTCAAACTCACAGCAATCCTCCTACTTCTGCCTTCCAACTGCTGGGATTAGTGGTGTGTGACACCATGCCTGGTGCATTTGATTTTTTAATGTTTGCTATCCTTACTGGTGTAAGATGGAATCTCATAGTTGTTTTAATTTGCATTTCTCTAATGATTAGGGAAGTTAAACATTTTTCTTAAGTGTGTGTTAGCCATTTGTAATTATTCCTCTGAGAATTCCCTGTTTAGTTCTCTGCCCCACTTTTGGAGTGGGTGGTTTGATTATTTATTGTTTAGGGATTTTTTTTTTTTTTTTTTTTTTTTTTTAGTTCTTTGTAGATTCTAGATATTAGGCTTCTGTCAGTGGTATAGCTGACAAAGATTTTCTCCTATTCAGTGGGTAATCTATTGGCTCTGTTTATTACCATAAGCTGTATAAAAGCTTTTCAGCTTCATGAGATCCTATTGGTTGAGTGCTTGTTCCCTGCTCCTGGAGTTTTATTCAGGAAGTCTTTTCCCAGTCTTATATCATGAAGAGTGCCTTCTGTTTTTTAGTTCCAGTAGTTGAGGAGTTTCTGGTCTTATATTGAGGTCTTTAGTCCATTTGGACTTGATTTTTGTGTACCGAGAGATGAATGGGTCTAGTTTCATTTTTCTACATATAGTCATTCAATTTGTCCAACACTATTTGTTGAAGATGCTGTCTTTTCTCCAGGCAACATTATTGGCACCTTTGTCTAAGATGAAGCAGCTGTGGTTACTTGACCTAAGGTCTGGGTCTTCACTTCTGTTCCATTGGTCTATGTTTCTGCTTTTATCCCACCCAGTTCCATGCCATTTTTTTTGTCAGTATGGCTTTGCAATACAGCTTTAGATTAGGTATGGTGATACTGCCAGAGGATCTTTTCTTTTTTCTTTTCTTTTTTTTTTTATTGCTGATGGTATGTATGTGTGGATATCTGAGGACTTCTGCCACTCCATATGAATTTTGAGATCACTTTTTCAATCTGTGAAGAATGATGCTGTTTTTTTTTTTATTGGTATTGCATTAAATCTATATATTGCTTTTGGTAGAATTGCCATGTCCACAATATTAATTCTACCTATCCAGGAGCATGGGAGGACTTTCCATTTTCTCAAGACCTCCTCTATTTCTCAAGGTTTCGTTTTTTTTTTTTTTTGAGGTAGGGTTTTACTCTAGCCCAGGCTGACCTGGAATTCACTATGTAGTCTCAGGGTGGCCTTAAACTCACAGTGATCCTCCTACCTCTGCCTCGTGAGCCACCATGCCTGGCTCTTGAGTGTTTTTATTATATATGTCTTTCACATCCTTGCTTAGTGTTATTCCAAGGTATTTTTGTTGTTGTTGTTGCTATTGAAAATGGGACAGTCTTACTGATTTCTTTCTCCGCATATTTTTCCTTTGCCTATAGAAAAGCTACTAATTTTTGTGCATTGATTTTATATCCTGCCACTTTGCTGAAGGAATTTATCACCTTTAGAAATTCTGAGGTGGAGACTTTTGGGTCCCTTATGTACAGGATCATGTCATCTGCAAATAGGGCTAAATTGACTTCTTCCTTTTCAATTTGAATCCCTTTTATTTCTTCCTCCTGTCTTATTGCTTGGGCTAGTATTCTAGTACTACGTTGAAGAGCAGTGGTTAGAGTAGGCAGCCATGTCTTGTTCCCAATCTCAGTGGGAGTTTTTCCCCATTAAGTATTATTTGGGCTCTAGGAGCTTTATATATACCCTTTATTGCTTTGAGATATAAACCCTCCATTCCTATTTATTCCAGTGTTTTGATCATGAAGTGGTGTTGTATTTTGTCAAAGGCTTTCTCTGCATGAATTGAGATGATCATGTTAGGATTATTTTATGGTTCAGTTTGTATATGTGTTGTATTATGTTGACCAGTTCCATATGTTAAACCATCCCTGCATCCCTGGGATGAAGCCTACTTGATGAAGGTGGATATTGTTTTTGATGGGTTGTTGAATTCAGTTTGCAAGGATTTAGTTTAGGATCTTTACATCTAAGATCATTAAGGATACAGGCCTATAGTTTTCTTTCCTTGATGCATCTGTGTCTAGTTTTGGTATTACGGTGATGCTAGCTTCATAAAAGGAGTAGTGAGGATTCCCTGGTCTCTGAATATGCAGAACAGTTTGAGAAAAATTGGTTTCAGTTCTTCAGTGAAGGTTTGATAGAATTCAGCCGAGAAGCCAACTGGTTCTGGACTTTTCTTTTGGGCGAGGTTTTTTATTACCTTTTCAATCTTCATGGATATGATAGGTGTGTTTAGGAGATTCATCTGCTCTGAGTTTAGTTTTGATAGGTGGTATGTGTCTAGGAATTCATCCATTTCTTCCAGATTATTCAATTTTGTGGAGTAGAGGTTTTAGAAGTATGCCCTGATGCTTCTTCCAATTTCATTGATGTCTGTTGTGATCTCTCCTTCTTCATTTCTGATTTTGTTAATTTGAGACTTCTCTTTTTGTTTGGCCAGGGGATTATCAATCTTTTTATTTTTCAAAGAACTAGCTCTTCATGTCATCAATTTTGTAAATTTTCTTAGTTTCCAACTCATTAATTTCTGTTCTAATCTTGATTATCTTTCCATCTGGAGTTCTTTGGGTTTGTTTCTTCTTGTTTTTCCAGTGCCTTTAGGTGGACAGTCTGGTTATTAATTTGGGATCTCTCTGTCTTTGTAATGAAGGCATTTAGGGCTATGAATTTTCCCCTTATGACTGTCTTCATTGTGTCCCATAAGTTTTGGTAGTTTGTGTTTTCATTATCATTCAATTCCAGGATTTTATAATTTCTTTTTTGCTTTATTTCATGACCCATTCATTGTTTAAAAGTTTGTTGTTGAGATGAGCATAGTGGCATGTGCCTTTAATCCCAGCACTTGGGAGGCAGAGGTAGAAGGATTGTCGTGAGTTAAAGGCCACCCTGAAACTACAGAGTGATTTTAGGTCAGCTTGAGCTAAAGTGAGATCCTACCTGGAAAAACCAAACGAAGTGTTTTATTTATTCTTCAGTAACAGGTGGGGTTCTTAATACGTCTCTTGTTGTTAATTTCTGGCTTTAAAGCATTGTGATCTGACATGATGTAGGAAGTTACTTCAACTTTACTGAATTTATGAAGGTTTGCTTTATAGCCTAATATATGGTCAACTTTGGAGAAGGTTCAATGGGCTGCTGAGAAGAATGTGTATTATGTAGAGTTTGGCTGGAAAGTTTTGTAGATACTCGCTAGTTCTGGTTGATCTATGATGTTGTTAAGCTCTGTTATTTCCCTGTTGATTTTCTGCTGGGATGATCTGTCTATTGGAAGTCTCCGACTATGATGGCTTTGGTGTTTATTTTTGTTTTATTGTCGAGTAGATTTTGTTTTATAAATTGTGGTGTACCTGTGTTTGGCACATTGTGATAGTTGTGTTGTCAACTTGATCTGTTTAGTAATCCAGAGAAATCCCTTTGGTGGGTCTCCAAGGTTGCTTTCAGGAAGGATTAACTGAATGAGGAAGTCCTTCTCCCAGGAGGAGCCCTTCCCCAGAGCACACAGCCCTTCTCAGGGGGGGACTTTATATAAGGAAGCTCTGGGTGAAAAGAGCCCCTTCCTCTCTTCTACTTGGCTGCCAAAGCTGCTTCCAGCCTTCCAGCATGGATTGAAGATTCACCAGCATGGGCTGAAGACCAGCACCAACTGCAGACCCATGTGGATCAAAAACCATTGCTCCTCAGGAAGCCTCCAGGCCTGCAGTGCCAGATTGGGACTGCTAAATTGTATCTGGCCACATGGACTGTGCAGCTACTGGGTTCCTTGATTCTTAGGCCTGCAACTGTAAGCTAACCCAACAAATTCCCTTTTTAATATAATTCATTCTAGTAGTTCTGTTCCTTTAGAGATCTCTGACCAATACACACATATATATTTATGATTGTGATGTGCTCATATTGGATCATTCCCTTGATGAGTAAGAAGTGGCTTTCTTTGTCCTTTTTGAATACTTTTGGTTTGAAGTCTATTTTATCAGATACTAATATAACAATACCAACTTATTTTTATTTCCATTTGCTTGGAATATCATTTTCCAATGTTTCACCTTGACAAGGTGTCTATCTTTAATAGTGAGATGGGTTTCTTTTTTTTTTTTTTTTATTTTTACTTGTTTATTTGAGAGCGATAGAGAGGAAGGGGGGGGGGAGAGGGAGAATGGGCATGCCAGGGCTTCCAGCCCCTGCAAACGAACTCCAGATGTGTGCGCCTCCCTGGTGCATCTGGCTAACGTGGGTCCTGGGTAATTGAGCCTCGAATCGGGGTCCTTAGGCTTCACAGCCACTAATCCATCTCTCCAGCCCGAGATGGGTTTCTTGAAGACAGCAGATAGAAGGGTCCAGTCTTTTGATCCATCCTGATAGACTGTATCTTTTGATGGGTGAGTTAAGACCATTAATATTTAAGGTTATTACTCTGAGGTCTGAATTAATCCCTGCCATGATGATGATAATGATTTTTTATGGAGTTTGGTCCTTTCTTGTATTTTATACTATTTTGAGCCTGCTATATTTTGGTTATTGTGATCTTTTTCTTGTTGGCTCTTGAGATTGGTGGTTTGACTAGTCTGTGTGGAGTATTCCCTCAAGTATTCTCTGTAAGTTTGGCTTTGTGTAATTATAGAGTTGACTTTTTTTTTTTTTTTTTTTTTTTTTGGTTTTTTGAGGTAGGGTCTCACTCTAGCCCAGGCTGACCTGGAATTCACTATGTAGTCTCAGGGTGGCCTTGAACTCACGGCGATCCTCCTACCTCTGCCTCCCAAGTGCTGGGATTAAAGGCGTGCGCCACCACGCCCGGCCCGAGTTGACTTTTTTTATGGAAGGTTTTTCCTTCACCATCTGTTATGAGGGATACTTTTGCTGGGTAGTGTATCTTGGGTTGGAAGCCATAGTTTTTCAGACTTTGAAGCGTTCCCTTCCAGTCCCTTCTGGCTTTTAGGGCTTCCATTGAGAAATCTGATGTAATTCTGATGGGATTGCTTTTGTATGTTGTCAATTGTTTCTCTCTTGCTTCTTTTAACACTCTCTCTTTATTTTTGTTAAGAGTTTTAACTATGATGTGTCTTGGAGAGTTTCGTCTTTGGACCTGTTTGGTGTTCTTTGGGCTTCTTGTATCTGGATGGGCCTCTCTTTTGAGAGATTCAGAAGATTTTCTTCAATAATTTTGTTGAATATGTTCTCTATGCCTCTGGCCTGGATTTCCTCTCCTTCTGGTGTACCTATGATACAGATGTTTGGTCATTTTAGGTGTCCCACAGTACCCTCACATTCTGTTCACTTGATTTTTTGAACTTAGCAAAAATTTTGGCCTCCTGTTCGATTTCTTCTGTCTTACCTTCCAGGTCAGAGGTTCTATCTTCAACATGAGTAAAAATGTTGGTGAGGGGTTCTAGACAGGTTTTTATAATTTCTATTTGATTTTTGTTTTCTGTTGTGTTATTTTGCATTGTGTCCATCTCTTTTTTGAGGTACAATTTCAATTCAAGTTCTTATTTTCTTGATGCTTCTTGGAGTTCATTTTGCATTTGATCAAGTCTTCATTAAGCTTAATCAAACAGTTGTTGAGGTCTTCCATTTCTTGATTTACCCTCAGAGTATTTAGATCTTTTTGGAGGGTTCTAACATTTTCTTCAATCAAGTTAAGCCTACTCCCAAAAGGTGATGATTCTGTTCAATTTCATTGATATGATTGTTTGTTCTTTGATGGTTTGCTTTCAGTTCAGCGATTTTTTTGATCAGGGTCTCATTGGTTGTTGTGTTTTGTTTGGGAAATGAATTTCTGTTGATTTCTCTATGATTTCATTGGAGGCTTCCATTGTAGGACTAGGCATCCTTGTTGGAGCACTCTCAGTTTTCTGACTTTCATTGGCTTTTGTACATTGTCTTTAAATTTTAGGCAGGCTATTTTATTGAGGAGGAAGCAGGGTTTTGTCCTTTTGCTTATACAACCTCTGAACCAGGTGAACAGGGATGTTGGTACCCAGAGCCAAGAAACAGTGGTCTGGCCTACTTACTCCATACTGCTGCATCCCCGCCTGACACACACACGCACTGTCCATGCAGGGAACCTAGACCGGGGTGGTGGCAGGAGCTGGGAAACAGGGGTCTGACCTCACTTCACACTGCCATACCAGCTTGCACATTGTCCACGCAGGGTACCCTCCCCACCCCCTTTTTTTCCCCAGAGAGAGAGTTTTGGATTTCCCTCAGGGCTATAGGGCATCTCCTTGATATTTCCATTTTATACCTTTTTGTTTTGTTTTGTTTTGTTTTGGTTTTGGTTTTTCGAGGTAGGGTCTCACTCTGGTCCAGGCTGACCTGGAATTAACTCTGTCATCTCAGGGTGGCCTTGAACTCATGGCTATCCTCCTACCGCTGCGTCCTGAGTGCTGGGATTAAAGGCATGCGCCACCATGCCTGGCTCATTTTATAACTTTTTTTTTTTTTTTTTTTTGGTTTTCGAGGTAGGGTCTCACTCTAGCCCAGGCTGACCTGGAATTCACTCTGTATTCTCAGGGTGGCCTCGAACTCATGGTGATCCTCCTACCTCTGCCTCCTGAGTGCTAGGATTAAAGGCGTGCGCCACCACGCCCGTCTCATTTTATAACTTTTAAAAGTAGCAGAATCGTGCATTTTCCCTGTCTATAATCTTAGTTACTTTCAGTGTTTCCTCTGGGGGCCATTCAACATTAAAAACTGGCCTTCCTAAGGGGCTGAGGGGATGGCTTAGTGGTTAAGTCATTTGCCTGCAAAGCCAAAGGACCCAGGTTCAATTCCCCAGGACTCACATTGGCCAGATGCACAAGGGGGCACATGTGTCTGGAGTTCATTTGCAGTGGCTGGAGGCCCTGGTACACCCATTCTCTGTCTCTCTCTTTCCCTCCCTCTTTCTCTCTCAAATAAATAAATAAAAATAAAATATTGAAAAAAGAAAGAAAGCTGGCCATCCTAATTTACAGAGGCCTTTAATTTTCCAGGTGTCATCTTAGTATTATAATCTCAATAGTCCCTTTTGAAATATGGTTTATTTTTTGATCATGAAGACTAGGACAGTGAGCTTGTTCCACCACAATGAATTTCCCACTATGTTGGTGTGAAGGACAGACACAAAGACAAAGCTTTTCTGAGCATGCACTGCTCGGGATAGAAATCACTCTGCAGTCTTTGGGCTGTGAGCCACATACATACTTGTATACACACATTCATATCAAGTGCACTTTCAGATAGAGTCCATTTGGTCATTTCCACCTCACATTAATTCATTAATTCATTCATTCAGTTTAAACAATTTTTCTTATCTAATCCCACTCATAACTCTGATCTTGCGAATTAACAAGTCTGGAACAACATCAGTCCTGATGTAGCTAGTTATTGAGACTGGAACAACATTGGTCTTCCTGACGGAAAGAGGGCTTTCACCTCAGCAGTGCATTGAGGCTTGGGATTCCTCTTTCAGGGATCAATCCACTCCAGCCCCTCCAGACCTTGAAATCACTTCGAGTTTAATTCAGAACTGACTAGTTATACTCCCAATTTTAACTTCTGAGTTCTTACTTGGTCTAGACATCTGGTTCAGTCATCTCCTTCCATTCAGGAGCTCTGGCCCAGGATTTTACAGTCTCCTGGAAGGGGACCCTGCAATCATGTTGAGGGTGCATGCTTCCCAGTTCCAGAGACCTTTGGCAGGCTGGGAGGCCCAAGAGCAACAGCCCTTCCTGACCAACAGGGTTGTGGTGAAGGAAAATCTTGTTGGGGCCTCCAGAGATGTTGCACAAATTTTCTGGAAAGATCACTGTAATGCCAGTATGAGTGAAAGTAGAGGGGTTTATTTACCTGGGGAGCAAAGACCTTGAATAGCCCTCCAAAGAAGCTCTGACCTGAGCTGGGATTTTATTTTCATTTTATAGTTTTCAAAGCTGAGGAGAGGTAAGTGAACAAACAAGACATGGCAATTTGCATAGCAATCATTTCTGTACTCAGACTGCCCTAACAGTGAACAACATTTTATTTTGTTTTAGCCTAAACTGTCTTTGTCTCTTATTGTCCTTATGGGTGCTTTCTGGACAGTTCTCTCTTTGAGATTTTTCCATCTGCTGACAAAGATAAGTTTAGTGCCTCAGCAATTAACTCTTTCAGTATCTAAGTGAATCAGTTCAACTTTCAGCTTCTCTTCTATCACACTTTTATGTGGGAAGGCCAGTGGACTTTCATGGTCCTTCCCTGAGGCTATTTATACAGCCCCATAATATGTCATGGCCTTGTGCCCCAGGCCTTGGCTGCGGGACACCCGACACCTGTTCATGTGTATCATTAAATTGATGACATAATAATACTTGCTTCTGCTTCAGAAACCAGTGCAAGCAGCCTATGCAATGCATTAGGTGGATGAGAGTGGGTGGCAGTCGCTGTTCAGCCTTCTACAGAAACTTTTAGTATGAGATTATATAAGAACAGTCTAGTTAATGGGCTGAATTACAAGCTATCTGGCTAGTACTTACACAAGAATGATGATCCGACTGGGCCATATATATTTGACCTGTGGCTGCCCCAATGGGTCTCCCAGGAATGGAGATAGGGACACAACCCTTGTGGGGGAAAGATACTTGGTAGAAATTATGGGAGCAAGGTCCCCAGAATCAGGCTTCTGCTAACCATGTTTCAGAGCACAAACCCAACCTGTCCCCTGGTAATGACGTGGCAAACACTCTTCCGCAGGTACAGGTGGTAGGCATTCAACCCCCATGTTGTATAGGTCCCTGGCTACACAAGAAAATTGGGCATGCTAGGATTAAGACTCTGCAACATGTTGCACAGTGGTGGAGACTACAGCTCACCATTGAGGATGCAAGGTTAGCTGTGCAACAGTGTCCATGGTGTGAAGAACATAGGCAGTCTCACCAGAGACCAAAATATAATACTGGATGTGTGAAACAAGCTCTGGAACTGTCTCTGCCTGGCAAGTAAACTACATTAACCCTGCCCTCTATGACCAGTTTGAGGTATCTCTTTAGGACAGTGGACACAACCACCAAAATAAGCTTTGCTTATCTAGTTGTTATCCCATCTCAGTCTACAACCACTTGGTGGTTATGTGCAGTGATTGTATTTGGTCCCTGGGGCAGGTACAATAGCTATAGAATTACAAGTAGAAGCCCTTGCCCAACTTGTGTCCCAAACCTTGAACGTAACCAGGCACGTACTTGATGTACTGTTAGATGAGAATGCCCAGATGAGGAAGGTGGTGGTACAGAATAGGATGGCTTAGATTTACTCACCACTGCCCCCTTACAGGCAGAATGCTATGCATATATGCCAGAGCATGCACAAGGTATTGCATGGATATGGAGAGTGATGCAATGCAGAAACATACTTAAGACCTCCTCACCTCTTGGTGGGCATATTGGAATCTACTTGGTGGAGGACCCTTATAAGTTTGGCTTTAATTGTAGGCATCTTAGTATTAGTTTGTTATTCTTTATATTGTTGCCGTGGTTTATGGGCACAAGGCTCTGCTATCTGGGTGAAAAGAGGGTGTGTTCATCTGGTCCCTCAAGACTGGGTGATGGAATGTAGGGGGTCATATATCTTTAATAGGCTTGACTTCTAGCCAAGCATACAAACTGGAGTGAGCCTGTGCATACACTGGCTCTATTACACACCCGTATGTTGAGGGAAACCTTTATCCTGGGAAGATGTGAATGCAGGTCTTTTTCCTCCATAGGGCATAGATAATAGACCAAAGGATGATTACACCAAAACCAGTTTTGGTGAAACAATGAGTTTATTGAGTAAGGAGTTGCTTATAGGAGCAATAGATGACTCAAACAGAGCAGCACCACAAGAAGTCTCATCCCTTCCTAAATGATGACATTCCCATAGCTGTTTCAACTCAAAAGTAGCTGCATCTCCAAAAAGCCCACCCCAGCATAGGTGAGAACTCACAGAAGCTGCATCTCTGGAGCACATAGCACCATTTGGCAGGCAGATTCATTAGAGTCTTTCATCTCCAAGCAGTTGTTTCCCTTTTATATTCTTTTTTTGTTTATTTGTTTTGTTTTCCAAGGTAGGGTCTTGCTCTAGCCCAGACTGACCTGGAATTCACCATGTAGTGTCAGTGTGGGCTTGAACTCATGGCAATCCTCCTACCTCTACCTCCCAAGTGCTGGGATTAAAGGGGTGCACCACTGTGCCCAGCTTTCCCTTTTATATTCTTAGGGCATGTTCTTGCAACACTTTCCCAGACTTGTTAACCTCCCGAGTCTCTGCACCTTCCTTCCTCCATCCCTCCTCCATAAGAAAGAATGTTTCTTCTTCTCTCTTTAGGAGATAATATCATTCAGAGGAATCTGCTACACAACACCATGATTCAACACCCCTTATGTCAATGAGATAATTGTTTGAAGTATGCCTGTGTGTTCACTCCCTATATAAGCACATTGTTCTAGAATAAAGTGCTCTGCCCTGCTTTGCATTGCAACTGGTGTCTGCAAATCTCTGTTTGTGGAATGTCTATTCCTCAAGCCTTCTTCCAGCTGGTCTTACACCATCCACAAAATCCTCTGGAGCTGCCCCACTGCTGATGCTACTGGCACTGGTTCCTGTGTGTTAAGTTTCTGTGCTTCCTGAGGAGCAGGTTGTCAGTGTCACTTTTCTTAGGGGCCCAAAGATATTTGATTTTCCTGTTTGCTTAGCTTTATACCTGTCAAGATGGACTGGCAACCTCCAAACTGCTTTCATACAGAAGTGGACACTGGAAGCCTCCAGCACCATTTGTTGGCAAATTTCTGCCTTGACAACCTTCTCCCTTGAGGTGCATCTGAAGCCTTATGAAAGTAAGTTAATGAAATGTGTGTGACCCAATAGTCTGTTCCATTGTTGTTATCATGGTCATTATTTCTCCTATATTTGGCTTGACACTCCAATGCCTACCCTGTCTTGACAAATGTAAGTCTATAGTAAACCTGAAAGCCGGATAGCTTATTGGTTTTTCACACATACAAAAAATCTTGGTGAGATTTTAAGTAGAATTGCATTGAATCTGTAGATTGGTTTGTGGAAATTGGCATCCTAACAATATTAAATCTTTCAATCTACACACCTGTTTGCTTAGATATTATATGATTTCTTTAAAACTTGCATATTCTATGTTTATTTCCAAGTATTTTGTGACTTTTGTGCCACTATAGCCTTTAAATTTTTTTTTTTTTACACTTTTTATCAGGGAGAGACAGAGAGAGCAAGAGAGAGAGTGAGCAAGCGAGAGAGAATTGGCACACCTGGGCCTCCAACCACTGTAATGGAACTCCAGATGCTTATGCCATGTTCTGTGCATGTGCAAACTTGCATGCTGTGTCACATTGAGCATCTGGCTTATGTGGGACCTGGAGAGTTGAACATGAGTCCTTAGGCTTCACAGGCAAGAATCTTAACTGCTAAGCCATCTTACCAGCCCCACTATATCTTTTTTTTTGTTTGTTTGTTTGTTTGAGGTAGGGTCTCACTCTGGTCCAGGCTGACCTGGAATTAACTGTGTAGTCTCAGGGTGGCCTCGAATTCAAAGCAATCCTCTTACCACTGCCTCCCGAGTGCTGGGATTAAAGGCGTGCGCCACCACACCTGGCTACCACTGTATCATTTTTAATTTAAGTTTCTAATTGTTCATTGCTGGTATATAGAAATGGGTTGATTTTTTTAAATTTTATTTTAATTTTTTTATTTTTTTGAGGTAGGGTCTCACTGTAGCCCAGGCTGACCTGGAGTTCACTATGTCATCTCAGGGTGGCCTCAAACTCACGTGATCCTCCTACTTCTGCCTCCCGAAGTGCTGGGATTAAAGGTATGCCCCACTACGCCCTGCAGGAAATAGGTTGATTTTTAAAGAAATAATGTTTTTTTCCATTGTGACCTTGGGCAGTCTCCATCCCTGCTTCATTTAAATAACTCACAGAATTCAGCAACATTAACACATAGTTACTGTTAACTATAGCAAGTAAGTTTAGATTAAAATACGTGATGGGAAAGAAAGCACATAAAGTGACACTGTCTTAAGAAGTCCATACCTACACCTGGGTATGTACAACTATCTTCTACTAAGTGTTCTGTCTTTCCCTTAACACTTGTGCTTTATTCTGAAGTCTTGTCATAATAAACTCCAACTTTGCTAAACACCAAAGTGTTGTAGTCAGCCATATGTTACTAGCGGAAAGCACCCGACCAAGAGCAGCTTGTGGAAGGAAAGAGTTTATTTTGGCTTACAGACTCAATGGGAAACTCCATGATTGCAAAGGAAAACATGGCACGAGGAGAGGCTGGACATCACCTCCTAGCCAATAATCAGGTGGTTAACAGCAGAAGGAGAGTGTGCCAAACACTGGCAAGCATAAGCCTGCCCCCAACAATACACCACCTCCAGGAGGCTCCAATTCCCAAATTGCTACCAGCTGAGGATCTAGCATTCAGAACATATGAGCTTATGGGGAATGCCTACTACAAACCACCACACAAAGCAAACCAAAACACAGACACACACATTCACACAGCAGAAACGAGGGAAGATCAGATTCAAGCTCTCCTTTTCACTGGAGTTATATAGCTGGCACTTCCTATATCTCAGCTATGATGTATAACAATTTACAGAGTATTGCTTATCAGAATAGGTCACCCAAGTTTTGGCATCAAGGGTTTTCACAGGAGTCAGATATGTAGACATGACTGCCCCCCCCCCCCCCATGGTTGATCTCAGTCTCCAGCTCCTCTAGAAGTTGGACTTCTGCTCAGGGCCCAAGATATCTTCCACAGGTCACATTGTTAGCACAGAACACCTGGCATGGGAGTAGGTCCTTGTTGCAGTCAGGTTTCATTGCTGGCAGAAATCACCTGACCATGAGCAATTTGTGGGAACAGGCTTGAGGGGGAAGCTCCATGATGGCAGGGAAAACTATGACATGAGTAGAGAGGGCGGACAACCCCTGGCCAACATCAGGTGGACAATAGCAACAGGAGAGTATGCTAAACACCAGCATGGAGAAACTGGCTATAATACCTATAAGCCAGCCCCCAACAATACACTGCCTCCAGGAGGCTTCAATTTCCAATTGCCATTAGCTAAGGAACCTAGCATCCAGAACACCTAAGTTTATGGGGAACACATGAATCAAACCACCACATCCTACCCCTAGGCCCCATAAACTGATAACCATTCATGATGTAAAATGCAATGCATTCATCCAACTTTAAAAGTCCCCATAGTTTTTATCAGTCCTAATGGTGTTCAAACATCCCCATAATCCAAGATCTTTTAAGTGAGCCATAATACCAAAAATCCCCCCCCCCAACCAAATGGCACAGAATAAACATTCACACTGTAAAAGATGGCATTGGGCATAGCAGAGAAATATTCAGCCAGTACAAGATTTAAAACAACCAGGGCAAACATCAAACTCTGTAGCTTCAAGTTCAACAACTCTAGTCAGTGACAAATCTCCAAGTCTGATAACTAACCAATAACAAGTCTCTGGTATTCCAATTCCACCCCTCCAGCTAGGCTACTCACAGTGCTGGAAAATGTCCTTAGCAGCCATCTCATGGTCCTGGCATCTCCACTGGGTCACCACTGCAATCCATGGCCCCATGAGGTCTCCATGAAGGCAACCAGCAAATCTTCTACACACTGCCCATGTCCATTTCCAAAACACAAGACCATGTTGCAAACTCAATGACCCTCTCTTTCCTGCATTTCCTATACTCCACAATACCAAATAGGGTGCCAACTTGTTAACCCAGGGGGGAATAAAACAGACTTTGAAGAACAGGACACTCCTTGAGCTCTCAGGCTTCTTCAAAAGACTACATTCTTCCTGTTCTCCCAGTGCAGATCAGCTGGCCCAACCTCAAAGGATGTAATCTCTCAAACAATTTGCAGGTGAATGGGCAGCAGTTTTGGCCCAAAGATTTCATTTTTTTCTTTGCCATATCTGTCTGCTCACACCAGTTCATTTCTATGCAGTGCAACCCTGCACAACTTCTCAGGACATGGGCATAACAGCAAGCTTTTCACATACACTGCTAGCCCAAGGGTCCTCTACCACGAAGGGTATTCCAAGGGTTTACCTTCCAGGAGTTAGAAATATATAAACCAAACTTTTCTTTGGGAAAAGTTAGTCTTGACTGATCAATGATGCCAAGCAGTTGTTCGGTCAAATTCTTATTAGCTGTTTATATGTCTTTGAAGAAATGATTATTCAGACCCTTTGTCTATTTTAACTTGGGTTATTCATTTGAGAGAGAAAGAGAGGCAGATAGAGAGAATGGGCATGCCAGAGCCTCCGGCCACTGCAAATGAATTCCAGACACATGTACACCCTTGTGCATCTGGCTTACATGGGTACTGGGGAATTGAACCTGGGGTCTTAGGCTTCACAGGCAAATGCCTTAACTGCTAAGCCATCTTTCCAGCCTAGGTTATTATTTTTAATCATTGAGTTGCAAGAGTACTTATATTCTTGATGGAAGTTTCGCAACAGACTTATGACTTGCAAATAGTTTTTACCACTGGGCTGGAGAAATGGCTCAGTGGTTAAAGGTGCTTGCTGGCTAAAGCCTGATGGCCTGGATTTTATTCCCCAGTACCCATGTAAAGCCATATGCACAAAGTGGCACATGCATCTGGAGTTCATTTGCAGCAGCTGTAATTCCTGGTGCATGCTCTCCCTCTCTCAAATAAATTGATAAATATTTAAAAATCTATATATTTATTTTGTTTATGTGCATATGTGCTTGCATGCATGTGTTTATGAGTACTCCAGGGTCTCTTACTGCTACAAATCAACTTTTGCACCTGGCTCTATCTGGGTGTTGGGGAATTGAACCCAGGTCAGCAGGGTTTGCAAGCAAGTGCCATTATCTGCTCAGACATCTTCGCAGTCCCCTCAGACTCTTTTAAAAAATACTATTTATTGACAATTTTTGTACATGTATATAATGTATGTTGACCACAATTCTATCCTGTTGCCTTCTTTTGAGCCCCCTTAGCATTCTCCTCCTTCCAAACCCCTTCCCCCCAACAACGTCCTCTTTTACAGCTGATTTTTTTTTCTTGAATGTGTGACCCCCTTCGGTTTCTTTTATTCTTTTTGTTTTACAATGTAGAGTCTTGCTCTAGCCCAGGCTGACCTTAACTGTATAGTCTGAGGCTACCCTTGAACTCATAGCAGTTCTCCTGAGTGCTGGGATTGAACGCATGCACCACTACCTCTAGCACCCTGACATTTCTTGACGGTGCCCTTGGAAACATAAAAGTTAAATTTTGGTGAAATGGAATTGATCTCTTTTTCTTTGGTTGCTTGCACCTTTTAAACTATGATTTTTAACTCCTTTAATAGGTTAAGTTTTCTTTTTCACTATCTCATCTTGAATAAGCTTTGTCAGTTCATGCTCCTTAAGAAATTTGTTTTTTCATCTAAACTGTCACATGTGTAAGCATAGAGTAGGATTGCCTTTATTTACTGTTACTATGTTTTGCCTTGTTCTTCTTTTTGAAACAGGGCATTTCTTTGTAGTATAAGCTGGCCTTGAGCTTGCAGTCTTTCTACCTCAGTTCCTGAGTGGAATTGGTTTTTATTTTTGCCACAAATTTATTTAATACTTTTCTTTTACTTCCTCATAAATTTATTTTTTATGTTGGATATCACAGTACCTCTTATTACTAGGCATACAAATCTATAGTCAATGAAAACCATTCATCTCATTTCAAAACTGAGGCTGATGATATGTTGGTACGGAATCTGAGTAACCCTCAGCAGCAGGATTCCTGAGTTCTCAAAGGCCAGGAACACTCTCTCCCCTTATATGCAGGTGGACACACCTAGTTTAGTGCACAGTGTATGAATACCTGTCACGTTTGGCCCTATGTAGCTTAAATACATCAACAGTGTGATCCTGCTTATGTTCAGAGAAGATTAGCATCACAGGCATCATAGGCAAACATCTTCATGATGACCTTTCTGACCCATGAGATCAGAACTGTGGGATCAATGATACTGCTGAGAAAAGCTTTGACTATGATCCACAATCCTCAGATTCAGGTGAAGAAACTGAAAATCTGTTTTGTTTTTAGAAATGGAATCTCACAGTGCTGTCCAGGCTTTACTTGAACTCTTGTTACAGAGGTCTTCCTGCCTCAGCTCCCCCAAATAGCCAAGGTTTATCAGCATGTGCCACTGTGCCCAATGCAAAATGAAAGAATGTGACCCATGCTGCAGAACACAGTAGGCTGTACTTGAGGGAAAGAAAACTGTCTCTGACCCAGGAGGTCTCTTTGCACACTTGCCTCCCTGAGCCATTATGCTGATACCTTCATTTATTCTCTCTTGAATATTCTTCCCATTTCAGGTCTGTGTTATTTTATGTTTCTCTGACAAGCCTTTTTTTTTTTTTTTTTTTTTTTTTTGGTTTTTCAAGGTAGGGTTTCATTCTAGCCCACGCTGACCTGGAATTCACTATGTAGTCTCAGGGTGGCCTTGAACTCACCATGATCCTCCTACCTCTGCCTTCCGAGTGCTGGGATTAAAGGTGTGCACCACCACGCCCGGCTTAATAAATTTTTATTTAATTTAATTTATTTATTTGCTTTTTTCAAGGTAGGGTCTCACTCTAGCCCAGGCTGACTTGGAAATCACTCTGTAGTCTCAGGGTGGCCTTGAACTCATGGCAGTCCTCCTACCTCTGCCTCCTGAGTGCTGGGATTAAAGGCATGCGCCACCATGCCCGGCTTCTGAAGACCTTTTTTTAAAAAATTATTTATTTATTTGCAAACAGATAAGGAGAAAGGAAGAAGGGAGTGGAAGACTGGGCACACCAGGGCATCCTGACACTCCCAATGAACTCTAGATGCATGTACCATTTTGTGTATCTGGCTTTAGTGGAGAATTAAACCCAGTCCATCAGATTTTGCATGCAAGTGCCTTTAGCCACTAAGCAATCTTGCCAGCCCCCTAAAGAGCTTCTTTTAACATTTATTTGAAGGCACATGTATGAATGACCAAACCCTTTACTTTTTATTTGACTAATGTGTTACTTTTCTTGTTGCTGGGATCAGATATGGTACAGAAACAAAGGAGGACAGGCATATGGTTTCAGGGGATTTCAGTTCACCATGGTGAGGAAGATATGGTGGCAAGCAGGAAGCAGACAGACCATGAAGAAGCCAGGGACAGTATCACCCCAATGACCTGTTCCCAGTAACCCTTTTTTTTTTTTTTTTTTTTTTTTTTTAGCTCTGTTCCACGTTCTATTTTAAAGCCTCCTAAAAAAAAATGCCACTAGCTAGGACCAAGAATTCAGCATGAGCTTGTAGGGACCATTTTAGATTTCAGCCATAATAATATCTGATAAAAATATGTTTCTCATTTGAAAGACAGTTTCACTGGACATAGAATCCTATACTGGTTGTTTTTTCTTATAGCACTTTAAATATTTCATTCCATTCTATTTTTGTTTTAGTCTTTAAAGAGAAATCTAACATAATTTTTATCTTGTCAGTAAATAAGGATTCTTCCCTCATAGCTTCTTTGAAAATTCTCTTTTTTGACCTTGAGGATACAGTTGGAAGAGTACTTTACTAGAATGCATGAAGTCTTGGGTTTCACCTCCATTTTCTTTCATCAAATCTGTAACCATATTAGTTCTTGTCCAGTCCATGGATGAGTTTATCAAATGCATTCCTCATTAATAGTGATCAGATAGTTCTCATGTTAAAGGAGCTTGTGTGAATACACTTTTTCTGTGAGGTTTAGAAGCTTTCTTTTTTACTCCACCCATGTTCTGACAGGTCTTCATCTTTGGCCCATGAGCCAAGGTTGCTCTTCTCAGAATGTGCTTGGTAGTGAAATTTGCCAAGGTGTTCCCTGTGTTCTGACCAGTATTTACTAGGAAGCCAGCTTGGGCTGAAGTTGCTCTCTGGAAGTCTGCCATGTTCCATGCTTATAATACTAGTTGCGAAGCCAGCTGTGGGTTGTCATTAAAACGTGCTGTAGGATGTTGGCAAGTCAGCTTTTGAGGTGCCAGGAAAACTCACTGGGAAGGCATTCTCTGCCTATGTCATATGTTACTGACAGGGGCATGTGGTAAGAAGGAAAGGAAGGAAAGAAGGGAGAGAGGGAAGAAAGAAAGGAAGGAAGAAAAAAAGAGAGAGACAGCTTAGCAGTTAAGACACACTCTCTCTGCCTCTTTGTCTTAAATAAATAAGTAGAAAAATATTTAAAAGAAGGAAGGGAGGGAGGGAGGAGAAGAGAGAAGGAAGGAAAGAGGAAGGAAGGCTCTCAGCCCTGTCAAGGAGCCCCTTCTATGGGCGGTGTCTCTTTTGTGCCCTCTACTGAGCAAAGTATGACATTGACCAGCTAGTGAAGGAGAAAGGCTCCTAGGGTCCAGCTTAGGTATCACACTTTTGGACACAGAAAGATAAATTTAAAGCTGAAAGGCTATAAATGGAAACTGGCACAACTTTCTGTTCTATATAGAATTATATTTTGCTTCTTTGTCAAGGCCTGATCTCCCTGGGTAGTTTTCCAAACTTACTTGGTGGAGGAAGGGGCACTGATTTTTTATTAAATATTTTTATTGACAATTTTTTATTCATGTATATATTTTGATTATAATATTTCCATTTCCTTCTTTTGTCCCTGTTCACCATCCTTTCACTGAACCCCTTTTTCTCCCAACTAGTATCTTCTACTTTAATATCTTTTTTAAAAATATATTTTTAAAAGTTATTTATTTGAGAGTGACAGAGAGAGAGAAGGAGGCAGAGAGAGAGAGAGAGCGAGAAAGAGAGAGAGAATGGGCGTGCCAGGGCTTCCAGCCACTGCAAATGAACTCCAGACACATGCGCCCCCTTGTGCATCTGGCTAATGTGGGACCTGGGGAATCAAGCCTCAAACCGGGGTCCTTAGGCTTCACAGGCAATTGCCTAACTGCTAAGCCATCTCTCCAGCCCTTGATGACTTTTTTTGCTGTCCTACATCATCTATGATGGAATGTTGATGGCCCCAATATTGTATAAGTGACAACAGTGACTGTGAGCTCATGAACACAACAGCCATTTTATGTCTAAAGACATTGTTCTTAAGTACTCCTCCCATTCTCTAGTTTTTACATTCTTTCTGTCTCTTCTTCCTTGATGTTCTCTGAGCCTTGGAAGGAGTGATAGAGATGTTTCACTTAATGTTGACCACTCAATAGTCACTCATTCTCAGCACTGGATGATTTTTGGGTCTTCTCATTAGTCACCACCAAAAGAAGCCTCTCGGACCAAAAGTGAAGGCAACACTAATCTGTGTCCATAAATATAATAATTGAGGACAATTTGATGAGTTTTCCAGTCCATTTTGAACTGGTTCCAGAAAGGTTGGGACAACATGGGGATGAGCTAGAGAATAGCCAGTGACAGGAGCAGAGGTTGGATATCAGACAATTCCAAGATGTTTAATGGAGGGAGGAGTAAGGATTCATGAGAAGAAGTACTTGTTGGGCTAGAAAGCCCAGCTGGAGTCAGATTATGATGCACCTTAGAACTTACACCATTAACAAACATATAACTACTCCTTAAAGTCTTTGAAGGGACAAAATCATAAGTTACAGTAAGAAAATGGACATTTTGACCTCAACTTTCCAGCCAAGAAGAGCCAAACACAGTATATTAATATACTAAGTCTTAGATGGTTCAGGTCAGGGGAGACTGACCATTCAGAACAATTAGCCAAAGATCTTGTCTATGCCCTGGTGATGTTGTCTGATACTCCACCGTTCTGTCTCCAACCAATGGGAACAGCTCTCATGGGCACCCCAGCTGTATTCCCATTAGAAAATGCTGAACTCATTTCTCTCCCAGTGCCTCTGTAAGGGTCCAAGAATCATTGAAGAAAGACCCTAGACTCAACTAGTATGTTAAAACAAAGAGTGTTTATTCTGCAGAAGAAGCCAGCATGTGAGGGTCAACCCTTCATACAAAATGGTAACCCTTAGAGGAGCACACAGGCTCCTTTTAAGCACAACTAGGGGAATTCCAGGCAGGTTAGGTAATCTTCTGACATGATTGGCTAGGCAAGGTTGGGGCAAAAGCTTGTGAAATGGACATGTTTGGACATGTCTCCAGGAACTGACTCAGCCCCCAGAGCACAAAATGGCAGCTATCGTCCCTGGTCTCAGCCCCCAGGGCACAAAATGGTGCCTATCTTCCCCAGCCACATGTCAGGGTCACTGTTGATTAACAGCCTGCCCTTTGTTCATAATCTTTCCCAGAAGTCTTGTCTGCCTCTCTGGGAAACTGAAACTTAGGCCTAAATTAGGGCGGCACCTTACTGAAGCCTGTCATGGAGTCAGTTTTTTTCCTTCATTACCCCCTTGAGTATGGACTCAGCTTGAATCCTTGAGATGTATCCAAAAGTTGGTACTGTTGTTTCAGAACCATTAATTGTATTGTGGGTAGGTGATCCTTAACAAATTTTATCAAAGCATTAATGATACAAGGTCCACAGGTGAGGGCAAGCAGTAAAAGAGTAAGGGGATCAGTTAGAGCAGAAATTAAAGTTGTTAACCAAGGGCGCCAATTGAACAAAGATTCATACCAGTTTTGATTTTGCTGTCTAATTTTGACCCTTTCATCTAACCTCTTGCAGACCATGGCTAGGCTGTTTCTGACAATGCCTGAGTTGTTGGTATAAAAACAGTATTGTTCTCCCAGGGCCTGGCAAAGCCCTCCTTGCTGTAGAAAGAGGAGGCCTAATCTCCTTCTATTTTGCAGTACTGCTTCAGCTAGTGAGTCCAGTGACCACTCTAGGTGGTAGACAGACTTCTCTAATTCAGCAATATCTGAGTCTATAAGGTTACTTAGAGCCTGACAAGTCTGATCCACTCTAAGAAAGGCCATTGTACCAGTGCAAATTTCTGCAGCTATGCCAGTCCCAACCAACACTGTGAGAAGGATTGCTGAGGCCCAAAAATCTTGTTTTTCTCTGTGATGGTCTAGAACTGTCTCAATATAGGACCTGAATGGAAGGCAATAAACCAGAGAAAACAGTGTTACTAGAATGCACATGCTGGAATTCTGAAGTAACAGTGGGTGGATGCAAGGGGTTAAGCCACTGTTGCATGCAAACCAGGTTCCATTAGGGGGTATAAGGTAGGACATACTAGCATTTGTGGTTATAGTGTTATTACAGAGATGATTAAGGTGAGGGAAGCTATCTAGTTTCCCCCCTGTTCCTGTCACACATAGCCCTTTTCCAGTTATAGCTTGAAGGGTAAGTACCGGGGACCTTCCCCAAGAGCATCTTGGTGGGCTTTCTGAAGGTGCTGATAGATTTCCTGTGGTAGTCCAGCCAGTATAGTATGGGGGCCTGAGGGATAAGCAGAGCCAGCAGTCTTCTCTGGTGAGGTTAGTGGTAGAACTGAGGAAATTAAAGGCAAAATTGAGTAGCCCAAATAAAATGGCTGAATCAGGGGCTCTGAGTGTGTATGGGGGCTCCTGATTAACCAGGGGCTGATTGGATCCATGAAGAAGAAGGTGCCTGAAACTAAGACCAGTGCCGCAGGTTCTAGAATGGGCAAAGCTGGAGCTGCTGGCCTTATAGCTATGGGGGGGGGGGGCTCTACTAGGATAGCCTGTTTCTGGATCTGAAAGGAGGAGCCCCCTATCCCTTCCTGACGCATATAACCTTAGGCACCATATTTTTCTGGCTTCCCATCCTCTGCTAGTTTGTCCCTTGTTTTTGTTATTGAGATGAGGATGGGGTTTTTCTTTCCCTGTGATGACTGCTTTTTTTGCTCTACTGATCTGGATAAGATCTTGATTATTCTTTATCCAAGGGGCATTAGTCTTACATCCCCATTTATAGCAAAAGAAACTTTCCGTTCCCCCACAAGTTCCATAGGAACCAGCTTGCAGGCAGCGGCTAGAATTCGCTCCCTTTCTTCTGTAGTAAAAAGAACCTGTAAGAGCTGCTGACAATCATCCCAAGTGGGCTGATGGGTTATCATTATGAAATCTAACAAATCTAGGAGGGTTGAGGGCTTTTCAGAAAACTTTGGATTCTGCATCTTCCAATTATATAAGTCACCGGTAGAAAAAGGGATATGAGGGCTGGAGAGATGGCTTAGCGGTTAAGCGCTTGCCTGTGAAGCCTAAGGACCCCAGTTCGAGGCTCAGTTCCCCAGGTCCCACGTTAGCCAGATGCACAAGGGGGCGCATGCATCTGGAGTTCGTTTGCAGAGGCTGGAAGCCCTGGCGCGCCCATTCTCTCTCTCTCCCTCTATCTGTCCTTCTCTCTGTGTCTGTCTCTCTCAAATAAATAAAAAAAAAAATTAAAAAAAAAAAAGAAAAAGGGATATGAGTCATGAACTGTTGGCTGTCCTGATGGGGGCCGTGGGGGTGCATTGCCTGTAGAGGTAGTGCAATTGTGGAGTTTGCCTGTCTCATAGTCCAGGCCCATGTATGGGGAGGATTTGTCATGTTTCCTCCTCCTCCCCCTGGGCCTGGATTGGCAGCTACCATTTGTGGTATGGGTTCTGGTGCAGAGAGAGGTACATAGGGAAGTGGGTAGAGGTCCTCCTTGGAGATAGAAGAGGGAAGGACCACTGGCTTGTAGTCCTTCAGTGGTTCTGATCCCTTAACTGACAAGGTTGCTGGGGCTGGTGGTAAAAAGGGGCTCAACCAAGGAGGGGGGCTTTGTACTAGATAGACCATGATGTATGGGACCTGGTCAGGATGCCCAGGATTCCCATACACAATAGCTTTAACTTTGTAAATGGTGGGAAGGTGGAAGGTGCCTCCCTCTGGCCATCCCACACTGAAAGTTGGCCATTCATTCCTGTAAAAGATGGTTAGTTTTCCCAACCATACTGTTAAACCCAGATTGTCTGCCAGGCATCAGAAATCCTTGAAGTGTGCCTGGACTAGGTCCAGTGGGGTGCAACTCGCTGTCTGTCCCATGGTGTCTCATGAGAAAGAACAAAAGGACCAACAAGACCCAAACACACAGACACAGAAACAAATTTCCTGAGAAGCAAAAAAGAAACCAAAATGACAGTGGTTTACCCTGTGAACAGGCTCCACCAGATGGGTGTGACCTGTCAGTATTCATTAAAACCAGAGTCATGCTGGAACTCAGGCTCCAACAGATGGGGGTCCGGAGTGTCCTTGGAACCCCCTGGCCCAAAGGCATTAATTGGTACATCTGCCCAAACTTAATGGGCCTCCAGATTGTGTCCGAACACCAGATCTACCAGAGAAATAAGGGACAGAGTAGAACAGAGATAACCAACACAGAGGAGCACCCCAACGCACCGATTGGCAGACAACCAGTTCCCCTAGAAATGCTCCAGTCTTGAGTCTGGGGGTGGGGGCGGATCTCCAGTGATCCAAATTGTCACGAGCACTCTCAAAGATTGGTTGAGAGGATTCCACCCACGAAGGTCAATGATACAGAGACACTGATATACTTGCAAAGGAGTTTACTTGGATGAAAGTCACACACAAGCAAGTCCAAACTATCACAACTAATATTATAGCTAATATAATATATAACCAAATCATATTCATCACTACTAACACAAGAATATTTCTAACGAGTCTAACATGTATACGACCTGATAACGCGAGACTTGAGTTGCGACGTTTCTGACGCTTTACGACCTGGTAACGCGAGACTTGGGTTGCGACATCTCTGACGCTTTACGACCTGGCAACGCGGGCTCCGTGCTGCGACTTTTTCTCTCAGTTCGCAGTGTTTTCTCGGTCCGCGGTGTTTCAAGCCGAGTCTTGATCGTTCGGACAGCGTGTCGGGCAGATGAATTTGGATCGGTGATGCGTCTCGCGGAGGTCTCAGTCCGGACTGCTGAGTAACCTTTCAGTCAGTCATAGTGTCGGGAAGACTGAGCCAACGGTTGCTGAGCAGCTGGGGTTTTTATACCCTCCACTACTTATCTAGAGTTCCACACACACACACACATCTGCTAATCTCTACTATGTCACCGCACACAGCTTAGTCTTAGTTTTGCTTACAAGCTTTGACTTTGCACTTTTTACTCTCACAACAAACTTGTTTATCCTAAACTGGCCCTGGACCATATGCTGGTCCTTACATGCTCATAACACAAATGAGTCCCCAAATGTAAGGGTATGAGAATCACAGAAGACCCTGGACTCGAATAGTATGTAAAAACAAAGAGCGATTATTCTGCAGAATCAGCGAGCATGTGGGGGTCAGCCATTCATACAAAATGGTGACCTGAGAGTAGCATGCAGGCTCCTTTTAAGCACAACCTGGGGAATGCCAGGTGGGCTAGGTAATCTTCTAATGTGATTGGCTAGGCAAGGTTGGTACAAAAGCATGTGAAAGGGACATGTTTGGACATGTCTCCAGGAACTGACTCAGCCCCCCCAGAGCACAAAATGGTGGCTATCTTCCTTGGGGCCCCAGGGCACAAAATAGCAGCTATCTTCTCCAGCCACATGTCAGGGTCACTGTTGAATAACAGCCTGCCCTTTGTTCGTGGTTTTTCCCAGAAGTCTTGCCTACCTCTCCAGGAAACTGAAACTTAGGCCTAAATTAGGGCAGCACCTTACTGAAGCCTGTCATGGTGTCAGTTTGTTCCCTTCACCTCTTGATCCTCCAGGCTACCTTCCAAGGATCACTGCACTGATCCGGGGCTCAACTTAGGAAACTGTCCAACCTGTGCCCACAGTATGCAGCTGTGACATTTGATATAAAATTTGGTAGCAGTCAGCTGGAAACCTTCTAGCGCATGGCATATAAACACCAAAATAAAATGGATTTTATTCAGGGAAAAAGTTCCTTCTCTGCCTGCCTGTCCTTCCTTTCCCTGCATTTTGGCATCCTAACATCCTTTCCTTTAAATGCTAGACCATAATGTTTATTTAAAGCTCTCAAATTCCACCAGGCCCCATAGATAAGCACATTCCTCTAACAATAGCATCATGTTTCCAACCCTTTCTGTGCTATGGTATTTTAGTATCCCAAGGGAGGCTGGAATGAGGAACCCCCTACAGCCCCAGCATTACCAAGGAGATTGAGTTTCATTTCTAGGATTTATAGTGAGTCCCTTGTGCTGAAAGCACACAAAACTGAATGTAAGAAACTGGCAGACATGTATTTCAAGTAGGAGTTTCCCAGTTGATGATCTTTCCTCACAATGTATTGCAGTTGATAGCTTTGTGGGTTCCACCCATTGGTGGTATTTCTGCAACCTAATCTCATTTTCATCCCATGAAAGAGCACTTTTTAGTACTAGCAACTATTGACCAACTTGATGGGATGATAAATATCATTCCATAGGTGGCCCTTCCCAATCTTGTGCTTCCTTCCCAAATAAACAGAGGGATATGTTTATTTCAGTGGTGATGAACCACAGATATTGTAGTCAGCTCCACGTTGCTGTGATGAACATTCAACCAGACACAGTTTATGGGAGGAACAGGTTTATTTCAGCTTATAAATCCAAGGGAAGTTCCATCACTAGCAGAAGAAGCTGGCTCCCTTTCACAGATTCAAGCAGAGAAACCACCAATAACCAGCAAACATCAAAAAGCAAGCCAGAACTGCCAGAACTCAAACTGCTCTCTCCCCACCTTTGGGCTGGAATCAGATCTGCCTCCAGTGACATGCTTCGCTGTAGCAGGAATCTGCCTGCTAGGGCTGAAGCTTCAAACTTAATTTTAATAAAACACCTGAGTCAATGTGGCCTACATTTACACTATCACATTCAAACTACCACAATAGATGACCCACTATCGTGGATGATTTTGCCATCAGGACTTATGAGAAGGTTTTTTTTTTTTTTTTTTTTTTTTTTTTTTTTTTTGAGACAGGGTTGCATGTATCCCAGGCTGGCCTCAGAACTTGCTGTTAGCAGAGAATGGAACTTCTGATTCTTTTGCCTCCACTTCCCAAGTGCTGGGATTACAGACCCGTGCTCACCAAGCCTAATTTATGCAATGCTGAGTGTCCAACCTAGAGCTTTATGCATGTTAGGTAAGCACTCTATCAACTGAGCTACATTTCCAGCCCCAGATCTATGAGAACTGTTATGATAGGAGTTAAACAAACTTCATTTGTAAAGTTATGGGCTGGAGAAATGGCTTAGTGGTTAAGGTGCTTGCCTACAAAGCTAAAGGACCCAGATTCGACTCCCCAGAATCCATGTAAGCTAGATGCATAAGGTGGTGCATGTGACTAGAGTTTCTTTGCAGTGGCTAGAGGCCCTGATGTACCCATTCTTTCTCTGTCTCTCTGCCTCTTTCTCTCAGATAAATAAAAATAAAATATTAAAAAAGTTAAACAGTGGGCTGGAGAGATGGCTTAGTGGTTAAGCACTTGCCTATGAAGCCTAAGGACCCCGGTTCAAGGCTAGATTCCCCAGAACCCACGTTAGCTAGATGCACAATGGGGCACATGCGTCAAGTTCGTTTGCAATGGCTGGAGGCCCTGGTGTGCCCATTCTCACTCTCTTTCTCTCTCTCTGCCTCTTTCTGTGTCTGTCACTTTCAAATAAATAAATAAACATAAAAAAGTTAAACAGTAAACAACTTCAATATGTAAATAAGAGTTTGATATCCAAGTAATTAACATGTAGGGAGGGTCCTACCCTTCTTTTTAAAATGCTCAAAACATTTTCTTATAATTAGGTAATTATAGGAAATTCAGTAATTTTTCCTTTTTTTTTTTTGAGGTAAGGTTTTACTCTAGTCCGGACTGACCTGGAATTCACTGTGTAGTCTCAGGGTAGCCTCCAACTCACAGCCATCCTTCTACCTCAGCTTCAAGTGCTGGGATTAAAGGCATGTGCCACCACACCTGGCTTGAAATTCAGTAATTTTAAACACATGGTCAAGGATTATTTAAGTTGAAAATGGTGAATCAAGTGGGTGATTTATAATTATATGAGAGTAATAAAGTGGGTGTGAGTAAATTAATGGACACTTCCTATGTAGTTCCAAACAGCTTCCACAGGCAAGGCCCACAGAGGATCATCAAAGTATTTTTGTCAATGGCAGTAAAGGAAGAACATTCATGATGACTGGCAGTCAAGTAAGTAATACTGGAGCCAACAGTACCTATTTTATACACAAACTTCTCCTGCAGACATAAGAAATACTTTTTTGAAGTTGGACAGATGGCTTGGCTGTTAAGGAACTTGTTGGCAAAACCAAAGGACCCAGGTTCAATTTCCCAGTACCCATGTAAAACAGGATGCAAAAGGTAGCACATGCATCTGGAGTTTGACTGTAGTTGTTGGAGGCCCTGGCATGCCCATTTTCTCTCTTTCTCTTTTCTTCTCTCTATCCCTCTTTGTTTGCAAATAAAGCAATAAATTTTTTAAAAGAATTTCTTTGGTATTTTGGTTTGATCATTTTTAATTTGTCTGAAAAACCACATGTAACATCAGAATCATTATTCAGTCAGTGGTCATTTAGCAAGAAGCTTCTGAACAACAAGGACCATGGTAACTTGGTCCTGGCTCTTGTGAACTTATAGTAAGCACTTGTGGGTTCACAGCATGGAAAACCAGAAGCAAGTCTTTCAGCAGACTGATATGAAACTATTACTGTTACCTAAACATGTTCACCTTTTGAGTTAAATTTTTACTTTCCCCAAATAGACTGTCTGGAGAACACTGCGGTCCTAGGATGGATGCAGCAACAAAACTGTGTCACGTCTGGTGTCTGGACAGTGTTTGTGTTACTCATGCCCTTTGGCATGAATTTTTCTGCCCACATGGCCAATCAAAAATGATCTGATCAACCTGTTTTTCCAAAAAGACCTTTGACCGAATGTTGGCTGGACAGAGTGTTATGTTTTCAAGGATTTACACACACACACACACACACACACACACACACACGTGTCATATTTTAAAAACAAGATATGGAGACCAAAGTTAGAAAAACAAAGCTCCAGTGAGGGTTTGAGTTGAACCTTTAACTTTTACAGGATGCCTTCCATAGGAATTTAACATTGAGATAACTATTTGTGTGATTTAATGTGGCAAAAGTTGGGATCAATCCAGTCATTCAACAAACATTTATTAAGAATTTACCTTGTCAGGTGTGGTGGTGTATGCCTTTAATCCCAGCACTCAGGAGGCAGAGGTAGGAGGATTGCCGTGAGTTTGAGGCTACCCTGAAACTACACAGTGAATTCCAGGTCAGCCTGAGCTAGTGAGACTCGAAGACAAAAAAAAAAAAAGAATTTACCTTGTGTGTCAAACACTGTGCTGTGTTAGGGCATAATGAAAAACATCATTACTTTAGCTGAGGAGAGACAAATGATAGCCACACAGATAAAATCTTAACTACACATTCCTAGAAGAGGCATAAGGAAAGTGGTGGAGTGCATGGAAGATGGTGACTTAGTGCAGACTGGAGAACTGTCAAGGACAGCTGAAGAAATGATTTCTATGTAGGACCAAAGGCTGGAGATTGACAGACATGAGGAACAGCATGTGGGACGGAGTGCGTCTTCACTTTAATTGGTTTCATATTGTGAACATTTTTTCAAAGTCTGAAAGGGAACACAACATTTCATATACTAGAAATATGTCAAGGGCAAAACTTCAAGGAGAGAGATTTCATCTTTCTGGCCTAGAAACAAAATGCTCATGATGTCTTCTTGAGGGCTGAGGATGGTCTGTCATAAATTCTTTTGGTCATTTCAGATGAATTTTCAAACTTTAGTAGCATAGTAAAATATACTATGATGAAATATAGTTCAAAAGATAAAGCAAAGAGCAACTCAGGTCCTCAAAGCATTTTCATTAAGGAAAAAGGGATAGGGTAGATCTCTTCACCCATGGAATGTTAATATAAGGAGTAAAGTGATGTCACCCAGGCAGGACACTAATTCACAAAGCAGATACTATTTGGGAGAAGAGGTGGAGGGCTTAAGGAAGTAAACTACCGTCTTTCTCTTTCCTTTTTTCTTTTTAGAAATATATTTAGTTGCAAACAGAGAGAGGATGGGAAAGAGAGAGAGAGAGAGAGAGAGAGAGAGAGAGATGCACAAGAATGGGCATGCCAGAGCCTCCTGATGCTGCAAATCAACTCCAGATGCATGTGTCATATTGTGTATCTGGATTTATGTAGGTACTGGGGAAATTAACCCAGGGAGTCAGGCTTTGCAAGCAGTGCCTTTAACTGCTGAACAATCTTCCCAGCCTTTCTCTTTCCTTACAAAAATATTTAAATACTTTTGGGGGTCTAGAGAGATGGTCTAGGGGTTAAGGTACTTGCCTACAAAATACAATGACCTGGGTTCAATTCCCCAGTACCCATGTAAGCCAGATGCACAAGGTGGCATATGTGTCTGGAGTTCATTTGAAGTGGCTGGAGGGCCTGGCATGCCAATTCTTGTTCTCTCTCTTTCTCAAATAAATAAATAAATAAAAGGGTTTTTTTTGTTGTTTTTTTAAAAAAGAAAGAGGGCTGGAGAGATGACTTAAAGGTTAAGGTGCTTGCCTGCAAAGTCTAAGAACTCATGTTCCAATCGCCAGGTCCTACGTAGCCAGACACAGTGATGCAAGTGATGCAATGTCGCATAAGGGGCACACACATCTGGAGTTCATTTGCAGTGGCTAAAGGCCTTGGTGCACCCATTCTCTCTTTCTCTCTCTCTCTGCCTCTTTCTGTCTCTCAAAAAATATGTTTAAGAAAAGAAAGAAAAGTATTTAAAAAAAAAAAACATTTGCGAGGAGAAAGAGACACAGAGAATGGGTGCACCAGGGCCTCTAGTTTCTGCAAATGAACTCCAGATGCACGCACCACTTTATGCATCTGGCTTTATGTGGGTACTGGCGAACTGAACCCAGGTTGTTAGGCTTTACAGGTGCCTTAACCAGTGAGCCATTTCCAGCCTGTAAAAAATATTTTTATTTATTTGTTTGAGAAAGTCATGAGACTGTTTGTGAGTATGGGTACACCAGGGCTTCTTGCTGCTGCAAATGAACTCCAGATACATGTGCTACTTTGTGCATCTGGCTTTACATGGGTACAGTGGAATTGAACCTGGCCAACATACTGTTCAAGCATGCACCTTTAACTGCTGAAGCCTACCCCCCGCCCCCTCTTTCCTTTACTTTTTTGTTTATTTTTATTCATTCATTTGAGGGTGATACAGAGAGAGAAGGAGAGAGAGTGGGTGCACCTGAGCTTCCAGCCACAACAAACGAACTCCAGATGCATGTGCCCCCTTATGCATCTGGCTAACGTGGGTCTTGGGGAATCAAGCCTTGAACCAGGGTCCTTAAGCTTCACAGGCAATCACTTAACTGGTAAGCCCTATCTCCAGCCCTCTCTTTCCTTTTTTGACACATTTAACTAACCCTGTTCCTCTGGGTAATTTAGCCTCTAGCTCCTACAAATAAACTCTAGATACATGCGCCACTTTGTGCATGTGGCTTTATATGTGTACTGAGGAATTGAACCCCAGTTTTTAGGTTTTGCAGTGAAGTGCCTTAACTGCTGAGCTATCTTTCCAGTCCTCCTATTTTTAAAAGTCTAATTAATGACAATGTCACTTTTCCTTCAGGGATGCTTTATTTCCTACTAACTTGAATCTATGAACAGTTTGGTACCTCATAAGAACTCCTGGAAAGGGTTTTCCCTGAGGCAAAGAGAAGGGCATATTCCTGCATTCTCATTCTTCTGCAGCAACTTGAAGTGTGGTTCTGTCCTGGTGAGTAAGCTCATTTTGTGGTTAATAGAAAGTCTGTCTGTTCTATAGAATCTCACCTTTCCAAAGGAAGCCCATATAGTATTTAATCCAAAAACTTAGAGGAATGCAGTGCAGTATTTCCTATTCTGCTTTTATAAGTTCTGGCCAAATGTCTCTGAGGTGGATGTTCACTCTTACACAAGGCAGCCAGTTTTCTTCCTGATACCTGTCATTTTAAAATGTTCTCCCTTGTGGAGAGGTAGAACCATTGCTGTTGATTTCCACAAAGAGCAAAGATGGTTATCCTTGACCATCTTTCCTGTTCTGGGGTCTGCAGAGGGACTTTACATACACTATTTCTAATGCTCCCAAACAGTGATGGCCAGAGAGGATCATCATACTCACTCTACAGGTGGGAAAATAGATGCAAGTTCAAGGATAAAAGAGGAGAGACCAGTCATCTCAACAAGTAGGTCCATTCTTGACAATGTGAATAGTTGTTATTTCAGATGTGTATATTTCTTAGATTCTTCATTTGCTTATTCATATATCATGTAACTTACTTTCAACACTCTCAGAGTATGCTATAATCTCTAAGAAAGATCATTTAGCTATCAGTCATGTATTATCTATCTGTCTAAATACTATCTGTCATCAATCCATCCATCTATTTATTACCTAATTGATCTCTATATATCTATATCTGTCAAAGAAATCTGTCATCAATTTACCTGTCTGTCCATTATCTATTTGTCTATCATCTGTCTATCTACCTGTCTATCACATATCTATCTAATCTTTCACTTGAGTTATCTTTGTTTATTTATATCTAGCAAAGAACTGATTTCCTGAAAGCTGAACACAGTATTGTAATCAAGATATGAACAACAGAAGACTTCTTTGAGCCTTTTGTTAATAGTATTTACTTTTTAAATCAGACAACAAAATATTGGTTAAGATATGGCTTCAGATAGATTTAAACCCTGATTTCAACATTGATTTGCTTTTGGATTCTGGGTATGTTATTTAAGTTCTCAAATTACTTATTTTCTTTTTTTAATTTAATTTAATTTTTACTTATTTATTTGAGACAGAGAGAGAGAAAGAGACAGAAATAGGCAGGTAGACAGAGAGAATGGGCATGCCAGGGCCTCCAGCCACTGCAAACAAACTCCAGATGTGTGTGTCCCCTTGTGCTTCTGGCTTATGGAGGTCCTGGGGAGTTGAACCTGGGTCCTTTGGCTTTGCAGCCAAGTGCCTAAGCCATCTCTCCAGCCCTATTATTTATTTATTTATTTATTTATTTACTTACTTACTTACTTACTAGATATAGAGAGAAGCATATATATGTTATGGCTATACTGAACTATACTGTAAGATGTTGGTGGCAAGGATACCCACTTTTTAGAACTGCTGTGAAATTTGCTATAGTACATGTACCATGCATGATGAGCAGTGCTATGTTCAATACGTGATATTGCTATTTCTTTGTTAGCTGTAAGGAAGTTTTTGTCACCTGCAAACTGGTAAAGATAGAATGAGTTTCTTCAAATTGTTGCTAAAAGTGATTGGATAGAGAAGTCAGTTTGTTCCCATTTATGGGCACTAGTATTAGAACGGTATGTGCTTAACAGATAAATACAAATTTTTCTGTGTGCTTTTCCCCCCGGTTCTTTAACTTGTATTCCCTAGAGCTTCCTTGAGTTTTAGCTGCCGCTGACCTATGATTCTGCAGATCTCCTCATATTGACATAGCTGAATCCTTTATCTCTTAGACTGGAAACTAGGACACCAGCATATCACATTAGCTTTTGCCAGTGCACTTGAGCTCCCTGTGGCTCCACTTTTATACTTACAAAGCTGAGCAAATATTTCCCCTTTCCATCTTTTTGATGATATGGTGAAGATGATCTAAAAATAATTATAATGGAACATTATCTTCTTTAAATTAGTGGCATATCACTTACAGAGAAATTCCACTTCTAGTCATCATCAAGCTGAACCATGAAATGCTAGCAAGAAAGTCCCTGAGCAACCAGTATGAATGAGACCAAGTCTGTAAATTTATCACATGCATTTTATTCTTTTTTTTTTAATTTTTATTAACATTTTCCATGATTATAAAATATATCCCATGGTAATTCCCTCCCTCCCCACCCCCACACTTTCCCATTTGAAATTCCGTTCTCCATCATATTACCTCCCCATTACAATCATTGTAATTACATATATACAATATCACCCTATTAAGTATCCTCCTCCCTTCCTTTCTCCACCCTTTATGTCTCCTTTTCAACTTACTGGCCTCTGCTACTAAGTATTTTCATTCTCACGCAGAAGCCCAGTCATCTGTAGCTTGGATCCACATATGAGAGAGAACATGTGGCGCTTGGCTTTCTGGGCCTGGGTTACCTGACTTAGTATAATACTTTCCAGGTCCATCCATTTTTCTGCAAATTTCATAACTTCATTTTTCTTTACCGCTGAGTAGAACTCCATTGTATAAATGTGCCACATCTTCATTATCCACTCATCTGTTGAGGGACATCTAGGCTGGTTCCATTTCCCAGCTATTATAAATTGAGCAGCAATAAACATGGTTGAGCATGTACTTCTAAGGAAATGAGATGAGTCCTTTGGATATATGCCTAGGAGTGCTATAGCTGGGTCATATGGTAGATCAATCTCTAGCTGTTTTAGGAACCTCCACACTGTTTTCCACAATGGCTGGACCAGATTGCATTCCCACCAGCAGTGCAGAAGGGTTCCTTTTTTTCCACATCCCCGCCAACATTTATGATCATTTGTTTTCATGATGGTGGCCATTCTGACAGGAGTGAGATGGAATCTCAATGTAGTTTTAATCTGCATTTCCCTGATGACTAGTGACGTAGAACATTTTTTTTGATGCTTAAAACATGCATTTTATTCTTGGTCTCATTCTCATGTTCAACATTATTATATGCACAGCCAGTACAGAAGAAGAAAAATGGGTAGAAATTGCTACCATTGGATAAATTGAAAGTAGCAAAAAAACATTGTTTTTAAAGAAGAAAGACAAAAGAATTATATTAAAAAAGAAACTTGCTGGGCATGATGGCACACGCCTTTAATCCCAGCACTTGGGAGGCAGAGGTAGCAGGATTGCAATGAGTTCGAGGCCACCCTGAAACTACATAGTGAATTCCAGGTCAGCCTGAGCTAGTGAGAGTGTACCTTGAAAAACCAAAAAAAAAAAAAAACAAAAAAAAAAAACACCCCAAAACCTCAATAAACGTAGAAGTCTCCATCACTGATTCAAGGAGCAAGTGGTCCTGAACAGCTCAGCTAGCTCACTGATGCACCAGATCTCCTTCCAGTTCACGTAGCTTTCATTGAGCTTGCCTTTTTGAGCATGCTGAGATTTTCTTTTGGGATAAAACCTTCCTAGGTTGCATTTAGCTCCTGAGGAAAGATCACATACTCTTCCCTTTAGTCTAGGTTGAGCGTGTGATCCAAGCCAACTCAGTTACGTTGTAGGAATTTGGATATGGAGCAGAGCAACACAACACTGTCAGGCTAATTCATTCCCATGTGGTGCTCCAATGAATTCTCCAGCCTTCCTTTCCACACAGAAACTTGAAACTGTGGCTCCTCATATTTTCCAGACTGACTGTCCAATTTTCCAATTTTGGGGATAACACTAAAACTCTCCCACAAAATATCTGTTTGCTTAAGTTAGCCAAAGGTTTTTTTTTTTTTTTTACTGGCCTCAATTTGTTATTTGATTAAAGGAAAGGCTTGCTCTTTTTTGTTTCATATTTGTTTTGGAAGCCAAAGGTATTTGTAATAAAAGTTTAAAGTATTTTCGTACAGCTTCATTACAATAAAGTTGAAAAACTCTGGTATTCAGTGGATTTTTTCCATACTAACATCATGAACTTTCTAACCTCACCAAATAAATGAGTTTCCACCGCAAATAACTCCAACAAATGATTACATTTTGTCTTTAAAGCTTAAGTATGTATTTTAACTAACTAGTTCTCTGAGTAGCCCCTAAGTAAAATGACAAATGATGTCACAGAAGCTGCTTGTGGTCACATCTAAAAGGAACATGTTCTAGTTGTAATTGGAAACCCTTTTAATATGCACAGATATTTACATCTTATCTCTTTGTGTGTAATAGCCATGCTAAGTGCAGGGACACATAGCAGTGAAGCCCAGGATTCAGACCTAACCTCCTGGGAGCTCCTGGTCAGCAGCTTTGTCAAAGTGTGCTGAGAGCAGGGAGGAGTTGTTCTGACAGCAAGGATCTCTCTCCTCAGGTCTGGACCCATGCATTGCTCCTGCCTGGAAATTCCACACATCTTTTCTTTGTGCTTTACCTGTATCCTGCTCCTTTTCCAAGATCCATATCAGACACTGCTCTCCATGAAGTGCCTCATAATAATCACAACAGAGATGACAACTAGGTAGCATTGAACTTTGTGCTGGCCACGTCCCATAGATGCTGTCGCTCACCTCTCACAATGTGAGGACTTGTATTTGTGCATAACTCCTTAGTTATTCAATGGGTGGGAACATCAGCAAGTGGGAAAAAGACAGTTTTACATTTGGGTGTGCTTCTGATTGCTTTGGGAAGGTTATTTACTTTTAATAATGTTTTAGCATACAAAATAATGAGTTTTATTGTGATGTTTTCCATGCACATATATTATTTTCCCTAACTATCCTCCCTTTACCTTCCTCTACCCTTTCATCACTCCAAATACTAGTTTCCCTTCTGCTTTAATGTCACATTACATGTGTGTGTATGATTTGTATTTATTCATAACTTGTATTTATTTAAATCTATATTCGACATATGAAAGAAAGCATATTAATCTTGCTGAGGGATCTTTTAAAAAATAGAGACATCTGAGCACTGTCTTAAAGATTACAATTGGAAACATACACACAGACGCCAAAGAATAACCTCATTTCATATTTTAAAATATAACCACAAGGTACACTTAGCTGTGTTGGCATTCAGTTTTTCTTTTTTGTAGCTACAAACTTTTGGACATAATATAAGGACAATGCCACCTTCTCAATAATATCTTCCCTGACTACTTTTCTTAAAAATTTTCCCCACCTGCATCTTTGTCTTCATTAATGTTGAAGTGATATCCATAGAAATTCTCACATTGTACTTATTAAGAACTTTCTAGTTAACAGAGTCACTTATTTGCCTTGTCACCAGGATGCCAGCTCCATAAAGGACGTTTGTCTGCTTTATTCACCACAGCACTGCCAAGTCCTGGTGAGGGTCTGGCACAGGGAGGCCTCTGTTTTGTTGCTGTGGTGCTGTGGATACAACCCAGGGCCTCCTGGATGCTGTGCACTGGCTTTACCAACTGTATTACATCCTCACTCTTGAGGGGTAGCTTTATACTTCTTTGTCCAGTGATGGGGTGTGTGGATATATGGGAGTGTATGACTGAATAAAATTGCCAAAATGCTCTTCAGAAATGTCATTTCCAATTGCACAAGAAGTGTAATATTAGGTGACAGCTTAGTGCATAAGAGCACTTGATATATAAGCATGAGAACCTGAGTTTGACCCCAGTGTCCATGTTAAAAAAAAAACAAACAAAAAACTGACTGTGGGGAAAGTTAACATGCCTGCCTACAAAGCCTAAGGATGCAGGTTTGATTCACTAGGACCCACATAAAGCCAGAGAACAAGGTGGCACATGTGTTTGGAATTCATTTGCAGTGGCCAGAGGTCCCCCCCCTCTTATAAATAAGTAAAAAATACATTTGAAAAAACCTGTGTGTTTGTCTGGGGAGAGGTGCCAGCATGCTTGGGGTCTGTGCATTCAGGATGGATGATGGTGTGTTTGGGGCCTCTGTGCTCCAACCAGTTTGCTTGGGACCTGTGTGCTGAGATGGGTGAGGTGGGGAGGGTGAGGTTCATGTGTGTTTGGGGCCTATGCACTTGGACTGAGCCAGGTACCTGCTTGATCAGGCCCATGAACCAGGGAAGGATTGCAAGTGTGTCTGGGGCCTGGCCTGGGTGGGTGAGGAAGTGCTGATTACTGGTGTGTTTGGGACTCCCATATGGGGAGGTTGCAACAACTTTCTCCACATCTCCTGTACTCAGATAGGGGGCCAGTCCACTGAGCAGGTACACACAGTCTGGGAGCCAGGAGTCACATTTTTGCCCCACACCCCAGTGGGTTCCTCTCATCCTTGCTGCTCCAGCATGCACCCATAGGTCTCCCACACCAAGCAGCACTCATGTGCCCTGCTGGTTCCTCCAACCCTACATGACATTGCACACCACCATGGGACCCCCACACCCATTACTGCTGTCCCCAGCATGTACCATTATCCTCAGTAGATCATTCTGGCCTTGGCCTGACCACCTCTCTGATTCCTGGCTGACTTCATATGCCAAGCCCCACCCCCCCCCCCCCACATACACATGCCAACTCTGCAGATCAGGGTCTGGTCTGTTCATTGAGCCAGGCAACCTCCACTCTGCCTCACTGACCCTTCTACCCTCCCAGCCATTACTATGGGCATCACGTGTGCCCCATCCAGGGAGTACAGAACATCTGGCAAACATCTGCCAGATGGAGCCAGTGAGTCCACATCCTGCTCTGCTGGGTGTATATAGTAGGGGAGCAGGTGCAAGTGCTATGGCCCCTGAGCCCCACAGTCAAGGCAGAGCTATGATCAGGGCCATGAGATTTGGTACCTCCAGCTGCAACTTTTGTATCAGCCATCAGCCCAGAGCTGTTGGTATACTTGGAATTTCCACATTCATCCCACTCCAATCAGTTTGTTGCAGTCATGTTCACATTGCTGGTAGAAACCACCCAAACAAGAGAAGCTTGTGGGAAAAAAAGAGGTTTATTTTGCCTTACAGGCTGGAGGGGGAAGCTCCATGATGGCAGGGAAAATGACAACATGAACAGAGGGTTGACATCATCCCCTGGCCAATATAAAGTGGACCATAGCAACAGGAAAGTGTGCCAAACACTGGCAAGGGGAAAATGGCTATAACACCCATAAGCTCACCCCCACAATACACTGCCTCCTGGAGGTGTTAATTTCCAAATCTCCATCAGCTGGGAACCTAGCATTCAGAAAACCTAAGTTTATTGGCAACACCTGAATCAAACCACCTCACAGTTCAAACCCAAGACAGAACACTCACTGAAGATCCTACAAGGGCAAATACTTGCTTAGTAAAATAAGACTTTTGCCCTGAGATGGGCAGATACCAAAGCAAAAACAAACAAAAAACAGGAGACAACAAACTGAAAGATCTCTCCATCAACAATTGCATAAACGAAATTGAGTGGAATAATCCTTTTTCCAGATATTAAAAAAAAAATTTATTGTTTTTATTTATTTGAGAGAGAGAGAGAGAGAGGCAGATAGAAAGAAAAAAAGGGGGGCTTCCAGGGCCTTCAGCCACTGCAAATGAACTCCAGATGCATGTGCCACCTTGTGCATCTGGCTTACATGGGTCCTGGGGAATTGAACCTGGGTCCTTTGGCTTTGTAGGCAAGTGCCTTAACCATTAAGCCATCTCTCCAGCTCCAGAATCATCTCTTATAGCACACAGCTTTTCACAGTAGGCTTAAATCAATTGAGGAAAACCAGGGAGGTTTCAAAAGAGACAGTGAATCTTAATAACCAGTTTATTAAGCTTAAGGAAGATATGATTAAACACAAGAATGAATTTCAAGAAGCATCAAGAAAATCAAACCACAACCTGAAATTAGAACTTGACAAAGGGATGGATATGATACATGCATACAGAAAACAAAACTCAAATAGAGCTTGTAAAAGCCTCCCTAGAAGCCTTCACTAACAGTGTTAGTCATGTGGTGGACAGAACTTCAGATCAGGAAGACAAGACAGAAGAAATTGCTCAGAAGTCCAAAATTTTTGATAAGTTCAAAGGATCATGCGAATGTGGGATACCCTAAAACAACCAAACATCCAGATCATGGGTATACCAGAAGGGGAATAAATTCAGGCCAAAGGCATAGAGAACATATTCAACAAAATTATTGAAGAAATGTTTCCTATCATCTCAAAAGAGAGATATCCAGATACCAGAAGCTATCAGAATACCAAACAGACTACACCAAAGAAGAAACTCTCCAAGGCACATCAGTTAAAACTCTATAAACAACTAGCCAGGCATGGTGGCACAGGCCTTTAATTCCAGCACTTGGGAGGCAGAGGTAGGAGTATCACCATGAGTTTGAGGCCAACTTGAGACTACATAGTGAATTCCAGGTCAACCTGGACTAGAGTAAAACCCTTCCTCAAAAAATGAACAAAACAACAACACAACAAAACAAAACAACAAAAAAACCTCTAAACACCAAAAACAGAGAGTGAAAAAAGCAGCAAGAGAGAAACAGCACATAATATACAAAGGCAATCCCATCAGAATTGCCTCACACTTTTCAGTGGAAACCAGAAAGTCTTGGAATGGAACACTTCAAAGTCTAAAAAACTGTTTTCCAACCCAGAACTAATGTACCCAGAGAAAGCACACCTCATAACAGATAGTGAAAGTAAAACTTTGCATGATAAAAGCCAGCTCTGTGATTATATGAACACAAGCCAACCCTACAGAGAATACTTCAGGGTATACTACACACAGAATAGTCAACCAACCAACCTCAAGAGCTTATAAGAGTTAGAGCACAATGACCAAAACTAGAGCAGGCATGAAACTGTACAAAGCCCAAGAAAGCACCAAGCCCAATAAAGCCTCCAAATGGTATGGATTAAATCAAACCTCACAGTTATAACCTTCAATATTACTGGCTTTAGCTCACCTATCAAAAGACACAAGTTAACAGGGTGTTTCAGAAAAATGGACACTTCTAATCTGCTGTCTTCAAGAGACCCACTTCACCACTAAGGATAGATACCTCCTCAGGGTGAAAGAATGGTAAATGATCTTCCAAGCAAATAAAAGAAGCAAGTTTGGCCATATTAATATCTGATAAAATAGATTTTATTTCAAACCAAAAGTAATCAAAAAGGACAAAGAAGCCACATTTTACTCATCAAGGGAACAATCTGACAGGAGGACATCACAATCAAAAGTCTATATGCACTAAACACAGGTGCACTACATTTTATAAGACAAAACCCACTTGACAACAAACCATAAATAAATTCCAATACCATAATAGTAGGGGACTTCAATACCCCACTATCATTAGTAGAAACTCAACAGAGAAGCACATAATAATACCAAAGATAATTAGACCTAAGAAACATCTATATAACATTCTATCCTAATTCTACAGATGTACATTCTTCTTAGCAGTCCATGGAATATTCTCCTCAATAGATCATAGATTAAAAAGGCATAAAATATGCCTCCATATATTTAGGAAAATTGGCATAATTTCGTGCACCATATCAGAGCACAATGTGTTAAAGATATAAATTAACAACAAGAGAAATAACAGAAATTACACCAGCTGCTGGAGACTGAACTACATACTATTAAATAATGAATGGGTTATGGAAGAAATTAAAAAGGAAATTGTAAAATTTCTAAAACTGAATGATAATGAAAACACAACATACTAAAACTTATGGGACACAATGAAGGCAGTTCTAAGGGGAAAACTCATATCACTGAAGGCCTTTATAACAAAGACAGAGAGATCTCAATAACTTAAACATTCACCTAAAGGCATTGGAAAAGCAAGAACAATTCAATTCTAAGAGCTCCAGGTAGAAAGAAATAATTAAGACCAGAGCAGAAATTAATAAATTGGAAACTAAGAAAATTAATGAGATGAAGAGTTGGTTCTTTGAAAAAATAAACAAGATTGACAAACCCATGGCCAATTTCAAATGAAATTGGAAAACACACAGTATGTAGTTCCAAAACCTGTACTCCACAAAATTGTGTAACCTGGAAGAAATGGATGAATTTCTAGATACCACCTATCAAAAATAAATTCAGAGCAGATAATCTCTTAAACAAACCTATTACATCCATTGAGATTGAAAACATAATCAAAATCCTCCCCGAAAGGAAGAGTCCAGGACCTGATGGATATTCAGCCAAATTCTACCAAACCTTCATAGATGAACTGAAACCACTTTTTTTCAAGGTTTTTCACATAATCAGGAAACAGGAAATGCTCCCCACCTCCTTTTATGTAGCTAGCATCACCCTAATACCAAAACCAGACAAAGGAACAACCAGAAAAGAAAACTATAGACCTAAATCCCTGGCGAACTTAGATGCAAAACTCCTAAACAATGGGCTGGAGAGATAGCTTAGCGGTTAAGCACTTGCCTGTGAAGCCTAAGGACCCCGGTTCGAGGCTCGGTTCCCCAGGTCCCACGTTAGCCAGATGCACAAGGGGGCGCACGCTTCTGGAGTTTGTTTGCAGAGGCTGGAAGCCCCGGCGCGCCCATTCTCTCTCTCTCCCTCTATCTGTCTTTCTCTCTGTGTCTGTCGCTCTCAAATAAATAAATAAATAAATTAAAAAAAAAAAAACTCCTAAACAAAATCCTTGCAAACTGAATCCAACAACACATCAAAAACATTATCTACTTCGATCAAGCAGACTTCATCCCAGGGATGCAAGGATGGTTCAACATATGGAAATTGGTCAACATATTACACCACATAAATAAACACAAGAACCACATGATCATTTCAATAGATGCAGAGGAGGCCTTAAACAACATACAACATTGCTTCATGATTAAAATTCTAGAGAGACTAGGCATGGAGGGTTTATTTCTTAACATAGTAAAGGCAATATATAAAGTACCTAAAGCCCAAATTATACTTAATGGGGAAAGACTCAAGGAGTTCCCATTAAGATTGGGAAGAAGACAGGGGTGCCCACTCTCACCACTGCTCTTCAACATAATACTAAAAGTCCTAGCCCAAGCAATAAGATGGGAGAAAGATATAAAAGGGATCCAACTTGGAAAGAAAGAAGTCAAACTAGCCCTATTTGTAGGTGACATAATCCTATACATAAGTGACCCAAAAGAGTCTACCATAAAACTTCTTTTTTAAAATTATTTTTATTTGAGAGTGACAGACAGAAAGAGGCAGAGGGAGAGAATGGGTGCACCTGGGCCTCCAGCCACTGCAAACGAACTTCAGATGCATGTGCCCCCTTGTGCTTTTGGCTAATGTGGGTCCTGGGGAATTGAGCCACAAACCAGGGTCCTTAGGCTTCACAGGCAAGCACTTAACCGCTAAGCCGTCTCTCCACCCCCTACCATAAAACTTCTAAAGGTGATAAATTTCTTCAGCAAAGTGTCAAGACACAGATTAACACACAAAAATCAGTAGCCTTCCTATATGCAAAAGACACATACACAGAGAAAGAAATTAGCAAGGCTATCTCATTTTCAATAGTCACAAGAAAAAAAAAATCAAATAAATCAAAAAAATCACTGGGATGAACTTCCAAACCAGGCTCAGTTATGGAAGAAGGGATATTTATTGAAGCTTACAGATCTATGGGAATTTTCCATAATGGCAGAAGCACCTGGCCCACTTTCACAGGTCCAAGCAGAAAGAGAAAAAGTCAAAAAAAGCCATACCACACAGGTACCCCAGGAGAAACTCAGGCACTTTGCATACCTTTAGACTGGAATTTCAAGTCCACCACCTCACCTTAGGGCTAGACCCTAAGATCTACCCAGTGACACCTCCAGCCAGGTGGCTGGAAATTCAAGAAGCTGTAAAAAACTCCTGAATCTATTGTGGGGGGTGGGGTGGGCATTTATTCTATCTACTACACCTTGGAATAACAGTAACCAAGGATGTGAAAGACCTATATAATGAAAACATAAAAACACTCAAGAAAGAAATGGAGGAGGATGTGAGAAGATGGAAGGACCTTCCATGCTCCTGGGTAGGTAGAATTAATAGTGTGAAAATGACAATTCTACCAAAAGCAATATATAGGTTAAACACAATAACAATAAAAATTCCAGCATCATTCTTCACATAGAAAAAATATCAAATTTCATATGGAAAGGTAGTAGGCCTCAGATATTCATATCCTCAGCAAAAAAAACCCCAAAACCTCCAAAGCCATACTATAAAGCCATAGGAACAAAACCAGCATGGTACTAGCATAAAAACAGACATATAGACCAAGGAACAGAATTGAAGGCTCGGCATTTAGTTCAAGTAACTGTATCTATTTTACCTTTGACAAAGGAGCCAACAATGTACGCTGGAGAAAAGACAGCATCTTCAACAAATGGTGCTGGATAAATTGGATAACCGTATGTAGAAAAGTGAAACTAGACCCATTCCTCTCATCATGCATAACAACTCCAAATGGATGAAAGACCACAAACCCCTAAACAATTGAAAGAAAAAATATAGGAAACTCCACAATATAGGAGTGGGGAAAAACTTCCTGAACAATACTCCAGAAAATTAAACACTCACTCAGCCTCATGAAGCTAAAAAGCTTTTGTACATATGAACATAGCATAAAGTAAGTCAACAGATTACCCACAGAATGGGAGAATATCTTCACCAGCTACACCACTGATGGAGACCTAATATCTAGACTCTACAAAGAACTCAAAAAAAAAACTAAGCAAAAAAAAAAAAAAATTGGGCTGGAGAGATGGCTTAGTGGTTAAGGCTTGCCTGTGAAGCCTAAGGACCACAGTTTGAGGCTCGGTTCCCCAGGTCCCACGTTAGCCAGATGCACAAGGGGGCACATGCGTCTGGAGTTCGTTTGCAGAGGCTGGAAGCCCTGGCGCGCCCATTCTCTCTCTCTCCCTCTATCTGTCTTCTCTCTGTGTCTGTCACTCACAAATAAATAAATTTTAAAAAAAATCAAACAATCCACTCAAAAAATGATGCAGAGAGCTGAATAGGGAATTCTCAAAGGAAGAAATAGAAAGCTACTTATGAAATTGTTCAACGTCCTTAACCATTAGGGAAATGCAAATTAAAACAACTATGAGATTCCATCTTATCCCAGTCAGGATAGCAAGTATTAGAAAATCAAATGACAATAAATGTTGGTGAGGATGTGGAGAAAGTGAACCCTCATTCACTGCTGGTGGGAGTGCAAACTTGTGCAACCACTATAGAAATCAATATAGGGAATCCTAGAAAAGATGAAAATAGAGCTACCAACTAACCCAACCATTCCTCTACTGGGCATCTACCTTAAAGGCTCTACTCTTCACTGCAGAGACATTTGCTCAACCATGTTTACAGCTGCCCAATTCACAATAGCTAAGAAGTGGAGTCAACCAGATGCCCATTGTTTGATGTGGCACATTTATACAATGGAATTCTACTCAGCATTAAGGAAAAGATGATATAATGAAATTTATGGAAAATAGATGGACTTGGAACAAATCATACTAAGCACAGAAAGACAAACATTACATGTTCTTCCTTATCTTTGTTTCCTAACCTGGAATAGCTTGAGTTGCAGGCATACCTGATAGAGGAACGAAAGGGTGGAGGGAGATACATAGAAAAGTAACTCCAAAATGAATTGGTACCATATAAATCTTCCTCCTGGATAGTAGACTTAAAGAAATAACCCTCAGTAGGATTATAGGGGGGTGCAGTCTATTAAGAAGGTCCCTGGAGAGGGTGAGATGAAGCCTAACCCTAAAACATTTGGCACTGTCTTGTAACTCGCAATACCATAAATTGATTACAACCCACACTGAGTTGTTGATTGGAGAGACCTACAAGGTTCCCAAATGGGACAGACTCCTGATTACCCACCAGAAGTAAAAGGTAAGACCCTATTGCTGAAGACAGAACATGGTGCTGATGCAGAACATCAAGAGATCTGCTTGAATCTGGAAGGAAGCCAGTTCCCAGATGGTCTGCCCATATAGTGCTGGAAAGTGCTACATGAGCCGCTGAGGGAAAATCACCAACAATGTGGTGAGCAAGCAGCGAATACTGCTGTATGCAAACAACCAGGCTGACAAAATATGCGCAACTGTGAAATTGTGCCATCCACCCTAGGTGGTAACCAATGGCTTTCTGATTGGCTAAGAGATCTGCTGAGTGGAAGGGAACCCATAGCTGGAACTGGGAACTGAGTCAGAATCCTACGGAGACCATGATTATGGACTCCAATGAGAAGCTCCCACTAGTTTTTGCCAAAAGAGAGGGTTTGCACATCAAAATATCTCTAAATTAACAATGCTTATTTCCTTTAACCTATGCTGATCTCACTCTCTGTTGGAGAATCTGCTTTCCTTTTTCAGAAGACAGTGAGAACTGAGGAGATAAACCACACTTTGCACATCACTGAGGGCATAGATGAAACTACAGAGGGATTGGTGAAATGAGCAAGAGTCCTGCTTTCAAGGCAAGCCTGACAACCTGCACCTGGGTGATGGAGACAGACACTGAGAATATTCAAAATGTACCAAAGTAGAAATGCATCAAGTTGCCGAGAGCGCAACATTAAAGTTGACTTCAAACACACTCACCATGGTCATGGAATTTTGTGGAAGTGGGGCCTGAAATATTGTAAGAGCCACAGAGTGGGAAAGAATATTCAGAGGCATTACCCCCTGCCCCCACCATGACGTTTCCAACTTATTACCCACAACTCCATGGTGAATACCAGCAATCCCACTGAGGAGGGCCTTCAGTGGAATGGGGACAGGGAGGAGGGGAATGATGGTACCAATGCATGACATGTCCATACAATTTTTCTACTTAATAATAATAAAAAAAAAAACTGAGCATGTCAGCACACCCATAGCCCAGTGCTAAAAGTGGTGAGGACAGGAAGATAATGGGCACCCTGGTCAGAGAGTTTAACTAGAAGGGATATGGGATCCAGGTTCATTGAGATATCCTGGTTAGAGGAAATAAGGCAAAAGCATGACAGAGGAGGATGTTTGATGTCCTCTTATGGCCTCTGCACCCTTGCACATGGGGCACGTACATCTGCACACACATATACATACATCACACACACAGCACATGCACATGAAGTATAAGGCAATATTTTTGGTGGTCAGAAACTGGCAGATCACTGCTTCCTAGGATCTCTATGGTGGGTGGCTCTGAGTAAGTAGCTTGTGATATCAAAGCCATGCTGTATCTAGAGCCATGTGCCTAATAGCAGGTGCTATACACAGGGAGTTCAGAAGGAAAAAAAAAAAATCTTCCCTCAAACAAGCTCAACAGGAATGTTTTCTAAATGTCTTGGTTCTACCACATGAGCACATAGCTTGTCCACATTACCAGGGCTGGGACTTGTCCAAGGCAAGGCCTGATCCCTTTAGATCCCACCTCTCTGCCACACATATTGCCTGATTTTGAACTTTCAGAGTATAGCGTTGCTTTCAGTGCTATTTAGTCATTTTCTATAGCTCTCCACCCCTTTAAAGTAGCTTTTAAAGTTACTTGTGTCATTCTGGGTAAGAGGACATTGGATTTCTATTTTTGTTCATCTAAATAAATGGAAGGCTTCTCAGTATTAATACCTTAATCAGGTAACCTGCACTCTCACTATTCAACTGGAGACATTCATTTTTAATTACTTGTTTTTCAACTCCAGACAGTGGATCTGATTACAACAATTTAGAATTAAATACACAGACAGGCATAAAGATCTTACAAAAATTGAGAGGGGCAGCAAAGTTTTGAAGAAAAACACCTGTGACAGGATACAGGAGACCTGGATCCCACTGGCGGTTCTGTCAGTTATTGGCCCTGAACCTCCCATTGGGCTGGGGAGGACTGCCTGTTCCAACTCACCTCATAAGGAAAAATGGAAACATACCAACTCTAAAGGCTTCCCTCATTTTGTTGCACACTGGAGAATAATGGGTTGATAAAAAGACAGAATTTGAGGCTGGAAAGATGGCTTAGTGGTTAAGGCATTTGTCTGCAAAGCCAAAGGACCCAGGTTTGATTCCCCAGGACCCACATAAGCCAGATGCACAAGGTGGCACCTGCATCTGCAGTTTGTTTTCAGCGACTCGAGGCCCTGCCATTCCCATTCACTCTATCTGCCTCTTTTTCACATATACTTCCTCTCAAGTAAATAAAAGTTAAAAAAAAAAAAAAAACTATTTTAAACAAAGAAGAGGGAATTTGAAGGGCTCTGGAACTCATTTTCCCAAATTGCTTTCTAGGGAACCCATCTTCAGTCAGATGTATTTAGTTTGTTGAAGGTCATTCTTGATATCTCTGTGACTTAGAAGCTGTGGTCGTTTGAATAGAATAGATGGCCCCCAATATATTCAGTTGTTTATTTGTTTGTAGTTTGCATTTGCAGCCACATTGCTGGAGGCAATGTCACTGGGTAGATATTTAGGTGTGGAGGTGGGTTTCAGATTTCAATCTAAAGATATGCAAAGTGTACCTAGCTGGAGTTGCTGAAGTGTGCTGTGCTGTGTGGCTTTTTGGCTTTTGCCTTGTACTTCTCTCTCTCTGCTTGGACCTGTGAAGGCAGGCCAGCTTCTTCTGCCACTTATGGAACTTCCCCTGGATCTGTAGGCTTCAATAAATATCCCTTCCTCCATAACTGTGTCTGGTCTGGAAGTTCATCTCAGTGAACCTGAAGCTGTCTGCTACAGACGCCATGTGAGTTAATCTGGTGATTTGTCTGCAGTTGTTTTGTTTTGTCATTATCTGTTCTTGAACTGTTGGTCTTCGCTTCAGTGCCACTACGTCTGGTCTGAAGTGTAAACTCAAAGGAATTGACTTGGTTTTGCTGACACTTAATGAAGTATAGAAAATCCAAACAGCACAACTAGCCTCAGTTGAATGGAAGATGCATGCTTAGCCACTGAAAGTAGAACCAGATAGAAGGAAGTCAGCTAAAGTGATGTTTGGATTGGGAGTCATGCCAGTGAATCTGCTCATGGTTTGGATCTGAAGTGACCCCACAATGAGATAATGCATTGAAAGTGTCATACCAATCAATTTGGGGAGGTTCTGGAAACAGAGAGGTAAGCCCTAGCTGGAAGAAGTAGGTTATTGGGGGCTTTTCCTTAGGGATGATGTTTTGTTGTGGCCCCTTCCTGTGTGGTGCCTGGTTCCTCATGAGGCTGTTGTGCACCAGCTCCCTGGAGGCATCCAGGCAACTGTGGAGCAGGTTCTTGAGTGGCTGTGAGTGTGACAGGAAGAAACACTCAGGAGACAGCTTCAGAGAACAGCTTGTTTAGTTGTCAGGGAACTGAGTTTTATAAGCAGTTGAGAGAGAGAGAGCAGGAAGAGGGTCCTAAGGGGTTGCTGGGTTCAAAGGTTGCTTGCCAATGCCTAGGGAATGTTCATTCCAGCATGTAGCGAGAGAGTCAGGTGATCTATGTCCTGGTGGGAAGAGTTACAGGTGGCAGGGCAATGAGTTGTGTGAAGGCTGCAGGCTGATACCATATAAGGAGATTCCTAGGCAACTGGCTAAAGGTCACAGGGCTGTGAAGCCTAACTCTTATCAGGACGTCCATGTGTCCTGGGCTTGGAAAGGGAGTGGCCCTACTTCCTGCTGATCTTGGGGCCTGATATTTTTTGTCTGGGGCCCAGGCTCACTATGACCCCCCAGAATGGGGGGAGGAGCTCCCCTGCCAGCCTGGTACCTGAGATGGGTCCAGTGGTTCCGGCTGCTGCAAGCTTTCCATAGCCTGGGATCCTTAGTCATGTCTGACAGTTTAGGCTTGCTTTACCCAGGGGCCCTGCCTGTGTCTGACACCTTCCTGTATTTCCCCTCTCTGCTTTGTGTCCGTCATGAGGCAAATGAACCCACTCTGCCACTTGATCCTGCTGCCATTATGTTCAGACCATGATAGTGAGTCTAACCAACCAAGGACTGAACCTTCAAATCAAATGTTTTTATTTCTTTCTGTCAGGTTCTTGGTCAGACAATGATAAATGTGACCAATGTACTACCCTTCAGTTACATGTTTGAAAAATTAGGTACACATCATACCAATGGACAGCAAACAGGACTAAGTGAAACCACACTTACACTACATCAACTGAAAAGTGGCATGTGGGCTAGGTCTTGCCTTATGTAAGAAGTAAAGAAGAGAACAAATCACTATGTAACAAAGGAAAGAAGATACCTCAAAGAGGCCAGATCTGGGCAGGACTCCTCAGGTGGCTCTACTAACGGGTTACCCAGGCTTAGTTTCAGGCTACTGATTGTGCTGAGGTCTGTGTGAATTTTCCATCTTCTTGGGATATATGGTTACTCAGGATGAGTGCTCCTGGGAAAGACAGAGGTCAAGAAACAAATTATAAATTATTATAAAAATATCTGAGTATCTGGAAAGATAGCTTAGCAGTTAAGGTGCTTGTCTGCAAAACCTGAGGAACCAGGTTTGATTCCCCAGTACCCACGTAAGCCAGATTCACAAGGTGGCACATGCATCTGGAGTTTGTTTGCAGTGGCTAGAGGCCCTGGCATGTCTAATCTGTCTGCTTCCTTCTTTCTCTTTCTCTTTCTCTCTAAAATAAATAAAATATTTTAAAAGTTATTAAGCAAACATTAAAAAATTGAGGCCTTGGCTCCAGTCGCATCAGTGACCAATAACAGTGGGAAGTATACTGAACCTACCAAAGCTTTTCTACCAGGAAACAGCTTTAAGTGTGCCAGCACAGGCTCAGTAGAGTCATGCCCAAAGGCTTAGCCCCAAATACAGCCAGGCATTGCCTTATAGACACTTTAGTCTCTTTGTCTCTCATACAGGATGATATTCTGGTTGTCGACTTTGAACTTATTAAGCAGACTTTACAAAAAGATCTACGTAATTTATCACAATTGCTTATAGGGGAGGAGGGAGGAAGCAATATTAAAGATGCTGAGCAGCATGCTGCAGAAATTTCTTGCTTTTCTTTTCTTCAGTTTGTCAGGACCCTCTTATCGTCACCCCAACATCTTACCACAATACAGTAACATAACATTCTAAGCTACTGAGTGCATTCTGAGCTCCAAGGTTATTATGTGTATAGAGACACACAGCTGTCTTCTGTTCTGTGAGCATCCTTATCACATTCTCTTTCTTGATGCTCGAACCCCCCTTTAGGATCAATGACCATTATCGTGGCTAAGGGGTTTATACTTCTATAATATCATTATGTATGTGGCCATTTTTTAGGAAAGGGAGAGATTCATATATAAGGTAAGAATAAGGTTACAAAAAACCCCAAAAGACTGGCAGAAAACTCTAAACAAACAAACAAATAAAAAAAGAATAATGCTACAATGATCAAAGCATGATCTCAGAACTCTGGTTTATTCATGGGGCCTCTTGGGTCATACAAAGTGCCATTTTAATTTAATTTAATTTAATTTTTTTGGCTGACCTGGAATTCACTATGTAGTCTCAGGGTGGCCTTTCAAAGTCATGGTGATCCTCCTACTTCTGCCTCCCAAGTGCTGGGATTAAAGGCATGCACCACCTCGCCCAGCCAAAGTGCCATTTTCAAAGATGTTTTTGTATGAAAAATTATAAAAAGATAAACAACCCCATTAAAGATACATACTGTTGCTGTCACCTTCATGTTGCTGTCACAAAGCACCTGATCTAAAGCAGAGGGAGGAAAGGGTTTATTTTGGCTTACAAACTCAAGCGGAAGCTCCATTATGGCCAGAGAAAATGATGGCATGAGCAGAGGGTGGACATCACTTCCCAGGCAATATCAGGTGAACAATAGCAACAGGGGAGTGTGCCAAACACTGGTAAGGGGGAACTGGCTATAACACCCATAAGCTGGTCCCTCAGCCACGCACCTCTTCTGGAGACTCCAGTTCCCAAAATGCCATCAGCTGAGAACCCAGCATTCAGAACACATGAGTTTATGGGGGCCACCTATTTTAAACCACCACACATACACCCTACATGTCCGTGAGTGAACAGAAGGCTCATCTCATCTTTCATGGGGACATCAGTGTATCTTCCCAAGTGTCCTGAGGAAGCACTTTGTCCTCAGTATCCCCAGAACTCTGGCTTGGCTGGGCCCAGCCAGCTACTAATGACTTGGTCACTGCCACTGTACTGGTGGGTTTCCTCTGTCTGCTGGCCCTCATGAGCCAGTCTGTGGGCTTTTCTCTGAAGTTATGCCAGACCCAGAATAGAATATATGGTTTCCAGGGTTGAGGTGTCAGACATAGGTGCCAAGAACTACAGGACAGCCAAGGTTAGTTTTTTTTTCCCTGCTTCACAATGAGGAGGGGCCTTCTCCTTGAGCAAAGATTACTGGGTCATCTTAATGAAGTGCTGTCATTAGAAGAAGCACCCCATACAGACAGGGCCTGTGGGGGGGGGTGGTCAGCTCTGTGATGGCTGTCTGTGTTCCTTTTTGTGAAGCATACATACACACATACACACCTGTCTTCATGCTGCCACATGAACTGCAGTGTGATTTGGCTGCACATGCTCTGTCTCCTGCTTGATTTTGGCAGTGAGGTTAAAGGCTCAAGGTGTGTGGGACAGAAATGGAAGGGAGAAGGTAAAATAATCAAGATGCTGTATCATGTAGAATCGTTTATCAAACAGCACTAAGCCAACATGGTAATTTTTTTTGATTTGGGCTTTTTAAAATTGAAGGTCATAAATGTTAAGTTGAAGTGATTTAAAAATATTAATCTTTTTTATAACAAGGTTATACTCTTATATTCCCTCTCCCTGTCCCCATTCTACTGAGGGTCCTCCTCAGTGGGATCATTGGTATTCATTGTGGAGTCCCGAAAGCTTCAGTCAGTCTCTTATCGTTTCACCCCTTCTGCAATGTTTCCTGAGCCTTGGGAAGCATGTTAGAAATCTGACTTAGTGTTGAATTCTCGATAGCCTTTGGATCTCTGTTTTGATGAGATTTGAATGACCACAGTGTCTGCCAGCAGGAGGCGGACTTTGAGCAAGAGAAAGGCTGCCCATAACTGTTGTGTGCCAGCAGCGGTCATGCGCATGCGTGTACCAGCAGCAGTCACACTGCAGCGCTGTGCTGCTCCAAGCCCCTCCAGGACCTGCCTTAGAGCTCAGAGTCTGGTTTGGGCTCAGCATCTTGCTTGAACTAGGGGTCTGGGGGCTCAGGATCTGGGGGGCCACATAACCATGGCACAGGGTTTAGGCTCAGCCTTCCTGCCTTTTACCTCCCTTTAGGAGAGACAGTAAGCCCAGCGAGCATCAGCATCATAACATAAGAATGGTAGTGTGAATTAAAGTGCCCAGAAGAGTGCTGCATCTGAGACACCTACCTCTAGCAAGGCTGAATGGAGGGATAAAGCTCTGATGATCACAGAGAGATGGAATGTTGCAAGTCAGAGCCAAATTACCTTGGGCTGCCTTTAGTCCCTTAATAGCCATTTATTGTCCACCTCTGTGTCTGAACTAACATCTTGGTGATTGTCAGTTGGTCAGGTGTAATCCTTTTTTGAAATGCAAGAACAGACCCCAGCTTCCACCAACCCAAGGGCTAAGAATGTTATCAGATAGCATCTGAAGCCTACAGTAGAGATTTCCCCACTTTCCTGTAACCTGCCTACCTGATGGTCAGACAATGCATTTGAAAAGTGCCTTGATTTATGATTTTCTTTTGTTCTGTAACTATAAAACCTTCATGAAATTGTTAACATGTTGGAACATAGAATTTGTGCTAACATAAATCTGTGTTCCTGGGCTCTGGTCACTCATATTTGGCTCTAGACTAAACTCTCTCTTATCCTCTTTGAGGTGAGAGCTGTGTCATTAACAGGAGCAAAGACTGCACATTTATTTATCATTGAGCCTGCACTTTTGTTTTTATGATAGACCTGCACATCTGGTGACCAGTGAAAGGCTATTTAATAGCATTTCATCAAAAAGCACAGACCCTGGCAGGCAGAGATTAGTAACCTGGGTTCAATGTCCTCTGTCTTGGGAGTGCTTGACCTCTAATCATTTTTTGCTTGGGGAGTGGTGTGGGTTGCAACAAGTATACTGACTCCCCTATTGGCAGATGGAGTAGGTGGTCTCATTGTGCCTGTGGATCCAAGAAATCTCTTTCTCTGGCAAGAGACATGGGTGTGGTAAAGTAAGGTTTTAACAACAGACAATCCAGGTCATGTTGACCGGTGTGGATATGTGGGTCACAGGAGAAGGGTTCTGAAACCATGAAAGGGACCCCAAGATCAGTAGTAGCATATATATCCTGTCAAAAGGAGGCAAAGGAGTGTCAATAGAAACCTTTTATTGTGGGTTTAGTTGGCTACAGTGGCTTCTGTCAAATATGTGGTGGAGATGAGCACAAGAATCACAGCAGTAGGCACAGACAAGGGCTGACACTGCATTTCAATAACATGGCTGACATAGAAAACAGTTTGTATATCCAGTTAGGCAGGGCTATAGTCCCCTGGGGAGTCTGGGGTCACAGTTTGCTTCCTCTGAACAATAAGATCACCATGTTGATGGGTCTGAAATGCACTTCCAGTCATGAGAAGGCAGTTTTATTTGCTGTGGCAAAGTAGGGGACCATTTTTATAAAGGGGCCAAGAGAACTCACACACATGGCTTAGGCCCGTTTATAAAGATCAAACACCTAATTAGGATGAGCCTCATAATCATAGTCAGGTGTATATAGGGGAGATCTGATTAGTTGGTGGGCCCAAGGGGCCAATCTACAGATGTGTTAAGCCTAGAAAGACTTGAGGAAGAAGTAGGAAGTTATCACTGGAGTTGATGTTTGTAACCATCTTGGATGAGATTGGATCAGATGCAGGTTCTAGTCTTATCAGGGCAGACCAGGTGGCACCTGTGTTTCTATAATCTAGTATCTAACTACTTATTAGAGAAGAAAAGCTATCTTGTTTCTAATGTGTATCAATTGTTCCTCCTGAGAATAAACTCTTAATTGCTGTTAGGGAAATGTGGCAATGACTGCTCTAACATCAGGCTGAATCGGGTAGAGTAAGAGTATAGCAGTGAAGTGTTTTTTTTTTTTTTTTTTTGTGAACCAGTCTAATATCTCATCACTATCTACATGTAGATCTTCTATTTTGGTCTGTTCTTTAAACCTGGGGTAACATTTATAAAAGATAAACAGTTAGGAACCTTATATTATCATCAAAACAGTAAAAGAAGATTTTTGTCCTTTGGAAGAAGACATAAGTCAATGTAAGAGCTTAGTATTGTAAGCCTTAAGCATCTGACCAAGAGAAAGGGATGTCTAGTATCAAATATGGGAGCCTGTTAGTCTGAGTCTTTGTTTATACCACTTAAAATTTTTCTTTTATTGACAACTTCAGTAGCTATAGTCAATAAACCATGATGTTTCCCCCACCATCACTTTGCCCTTTGCAACTCCACTCTCCATCATATCCCCTCTTCCTTTTAATTAGTCTCTTTTATTGTGATGTCATAATCTTTTCCTTCCATTATGATGGTCTTGTGTAGGTAGTGTCAGATACTGTGAGGTCATGGCTATCCAGGCTATTTTATATCTGGAAGAGTGTATTGTAAGGAATGGTACCCTTCCTTTGGCTCTTACATTCTTTCTGCCACCTTTTCCACAATGACCCTGAACCTTGGAATGTGTGATAGAATTGTTTTAGGACTAAGCACCCCTTTGTCCTTCTTCTCAGCACTATGGTACCTTTTGAATCATCCCAAGGTCACTGCTATCTGAAAAGAGAAGCTTCTGTAACCCAAAGTGAGAGTAGCATTAATATATGGGTATGAACATTAAGAGAAGTGCTTACTAGGCAGTTGGGTGAGCATAGTATATACATTTAGCGAGATAGCAGCAGGCATTATGCCCCTAGGGCCCCTGTTGTAGGTTTTCAGTATCAGGTATGTATTCCAACCCATGGAGTGAGCCTCCAGTCCAATTGGAGGGCGATTGATTTTTGATAGGGGTGAGATTAAATCTCAAAGTAGTTTTAATTTGCATTTCCTTAATAGCTAAGGATGTAGAAGTTTTTTAAAAGATGTTTGTAGACCATATGTATTTTTTCCTTTGAGAACTCTATATTTAGTTCCATAGCCTGTTTTTTTTTTTTTTCAAGGTAGGGACTCACTCTAGCACAGGCTGACCTGGAATTCACTACATAGTCTCAGAGTGGCCTTGAACTCACAGTGATCTCCTACCTCAGCCTCCTGAGTTCTGGGATTAAAGGCATGCACCACCATGCCTGGCTTCATAGCCTGTTTTTGTTTTTTTTTTTTTTTTTGTTTGTTTGTTTTGTTTTTTTCAGCTGTTTATCTTTGGCTAGTTCTTTTTTTTTTAAATTTAATTTATTAGTTTTCTTTTCAGTAAATACAGGCAGTTTGGTACCATTGTTTAGGCTCATCTGTGATCTACCCCCTCCCATTGGACCCTCCTTGTTGATGTAAATGGGTCGTGCATTGTGGAGTTAGCCCCCAGTTATTGGTATGATAAATGTCTTTGCAAATCATGACCCAACATGTGACTCTGACATTCTTTCTGCCCCCTCTTCCGCAAAATTTCCATGAGCCATGTTGGGTTCATTTTTGGTCTGTTTCAGTGCTGAGGTGTTGGGGGCCTCTGAGGCTCTGGCTCTCTGATTTGGTAGGAGTTGATTTTTCTCTGTGTTGGTCTCCTTCCCCTTTGTGCTGGTATCCGGTTCACAGGAAAACATCACCCTTGCTTATTTCACCAGTTGTCCTTAGTTTCAGTTGGGCCCCTTTTGAGGTATGTTGGGGCAGCTCTCTTCTTAGGATCTGCATCTATCTGGAAAAGAGAAGCAGATTCTCCAACGGAGAGTAAGTTAGCACCCAGAAAATTGAGATAACACTTACTTTTTTGATAGACAGTTTGATAGGTGTAGGCCCTCTTGTACCCCATGATTGAGGGTAGCTTGATATTGTAGAGTGGGCTTGTGTTTGGGTATGGTTCTGACTTGTTTCCCAGCTCCAGCTATGGGTCTAGTACCACAGAGTGGATCAGTTAGCCAAATCAAGAGCAATTGGTTCTTCACCATGGCTGTGTACCACTATTGCACTTGTGTGGGCATCACATCAGGTTATTTGTTGCTAATTAGGTTAGACAACGAGTTGCTTGGACAGATATTGATCATTTCCCCCAGTCGCCTATGTAGCACCTTCTGGCACTAGACACACTGACTGGGGACTGACTCTCTCCTGGCTTCCAGCCATGTCATTCCATTTTACGTGTTAGCTAAGTATGTAGTCTTCAGCAATAGGGTTTTACCACTGGCCTTTGGTGGGTCATCAAGTACTATGACAGAAGTTGTTTTGGGAAACCTTGTAGGTTTCTCTGATCAAAAGCTCGTTGTGGATGGTAGGCCCAAGCTTGAAGCAGGGGTTGCAGGTCAGTGTCCACTAAGAAATTAAGGAAGAACATAACTAATATATAAGAGTTAGAGAGGAGAGAGATAGAGGGGAGAGAGGGAGAGGGAGGGAGGGAAGATGTAGGAGATTTAGGTTAGTCTTCATCCTACCCTCTCCAGTGTCTTGTGGTTCAGGTGTTTCCTGTAAGGGTCTAGTGAAGGTTCAGCCATTTGGTCTGTCTTTTAGGAAGTAGAATTTTATGGTACCATTGCGGTTTGGGTCCGGATTACTGTTTTCCACCCTTTGATGCCCTCCCCACCCTCCCATCTATCCTATTGTCTAGTCCATGAGGTGCTTGCTGGGTATGTAAGGTATCTTGGGTAGATTCAGGTTAGGTGTTGTAGATGAGTGAGACTATGTGTCGATTTTTTTTCTGTGATTGGGTAAGTTCGCTGAGAATGATCTGTTCCAGGTTCAACCATTTGTCCTCAAATTTCATTATGTCATTTTCTTACTGCTGTATAGAATTCCATTGTGTATATATAACACATCTTTGTTATCCATTCTTCTAATGATGGACATCTGGGTTGATTCCAGCTTTTAACTATTACGAATTGAGCCACTACAAACATGGTTGAGCAAATCTCTCTGGCCTGTGGTTTGAAGGTTTTAGGGTAGATGCCCAGTAAGGGTATAACTGGGTCTGTTGGTATTTCTATAGTCAGCTTTTTCAGGAGTCTCCATATTGCTTTCCAAAGTAGTTGTACCATCCTGCATTCCCACCAACAGTGAATGAGTGTCCCTGCTTCTCTACATCCTCACCAGCATTTATTTTCATTTGACTTTTTGATGTTGGCTATCCTTATTGGGGTAAGGTGGAATCTCATAGTTGTTTTAATTTGCATTTCTCTGATGATTAGGGATGATGAACATTTTCTTAAGTGTGTGTTTGCCATTTGTATCTCTTCCTCTGTGAATTGCCTGTTCAACTCTGTGCCCCATTTTGTGAGTGAGGTATTTGTCTTCTTATTGTTTAGACTTTTGAGTTCTTTGTAAATTCTAGAGATAAGGCCTCTATCAGTTGGATAACCTGCAAATATTTTCTCCCGTTCTGTGGGTATTCTATTAGCTTTGCTTATTATATGCTTGTCTGTAAAGAAACTCTTCAGCTTCATATGATCCCAATGGTTGAGTGACTGTTTAAGAACTTGAGCCACTGGGGTTTTGTTCAGGAAGTCTTTTTCCATTCCTATATCATGGAAAGTACTTCCTAAATTTTCTTCCAGTAGTTTTCAAGATTCTGGTCTGATGTTGAGGTCTTTGATCCATTTGGATTTGAGTGTAGTGCATGGTGAAATGTGTGGATCAAGTTTTAGTTCCCTGCATGTGGTTATCCAGTTTGTCCAGCATCATTTGTTGAAGATGCTATCTTTTTTCTAGTCTATGTTGTTTGTGCCTTTGTCGAATATCAAGTAGCTATAGTTGCTTGACCCAAAATCTGGGTCCTCAAGTCTATTCCATTGGTCTATACTCCTGTTTTTATGCCAGTACCATGCTGTTTTTATTACTATGGCTTTGTAATATAGCTTTATATCAGGTATGGTGATGCCACCAAAGGTATTTCTTTTGCTGAGGATATGTTTGGATATGCAAGGCCTTCTGCCTTTCCATATTGTAGGGAGCCAATGCAGACGCCATTCTCGCCAGTCTTGAGGTAAATACTTCCTCATTTAGGCAGCAACCTCCCTTGAGGTTGTGCATGCGCTTGATGCACCTTGTCCTGAGCCTATCCCGTGGCTCCTGTGGGTGGGTGAGCCTATGGCAGCCAATCAGCAGGCGTCCCATAGTATTCTGCCCTATAAAAGCAGCTACACTCCTGGGCCCCTCGCCCCTCGCCATCAACTTTCCTGTTAACCAAGAGGCTCTCCAATAAAGTGTGATCGAGAAGGATCCTTGTTTGCTGGTCGTGCTTTTCCTGTGGGACAGGGGCTCGCCGCAAAGTGGTGCTGAAACCCGGGAACACCGGGTGTCTTGTGGTCACCGGGCGAGGGGCCGAAGAGGATCCAGAACTTGACACACGGAGAGGAAGACGTCGGAGAGGAAGACGTCGGTAAGTCATCCCCAGTCATAATGTTTTTTTACTTAGATCCCTACCTGGTCCTTCTTATTTTCATTCCTGTGTGGTTCATTGTCCTTGTCGTTTGCTGTGAGCGCAACATGGGCAACTCAGAGGACAGAATTGGTAAGGGTACACTGCCGTTTTGGCGGCTGATTCACTCTTGCTTAAGTAAAGAAAACCACAAGGAACTTATTAGAAGGGGACGGGAAGTTCTCACAAGGCATCAGGATAGCCTTTCTGAGTCAGATTCAAATGGGGAGTCAAAAACTAGGCCTAGAAAAAGAAAAAAAATAAAAAAGAAGGGATTAAACAAAGAAAAAAGTTTACAAGATGAGCTCAAAGAAACAGGTAAAATCTATAATTGGCCCCCCCCTGAGGGGGAAAAAGGAGCCTTTAACAGGCTCTATCCTCCCATTGTGGAGCTTACACATGCAAATGTACTTGACACAGATAAGGAGACTAGCTCCGATTCTGCAGAGGAGGAAGAAGAAGAATTATTTAAAGGGGAAGAGGAAAGACTAAAGGAGGCCACCACCTGTTATAAAAGGGAACAGACAAAGGGGCCTAAAGGCCAAGGGTGTAGTCCTTTACAGTCCCTAGAGCCTTCCGCACCCCCACCCCATAACACCCCTGGGGACACATGCCGCTTCATTAAAACAAAAACTTGGTCGCGGCTGGCCTCCGCTAGGAGGGGCTTCTATTATGGCTTCAAGAGAAAAAAAAAAAAAAAAAAAGGGAAAAAAACTCCTTGGGAGCCCACACTCTCCAATATTTTCCGCAGCTGGTAGCCCGACAGGCTTGTTTGGGGCTTAAATATTGTTTAATACACTTTGCAAAGTTGCCTGACAAACTCATCATCCCCTATACTAAGGAACAGGTAGAAGTTTTGTCTGGCACTGTGGATGATTGGAGCATTCTCATGTGTGCTTTCCCAAATGTCATAGATAATCATTATCCAAAGAGCCCTATTTTGTCCTTTGTTGAAAATAATCTGGTTTACTTTCCTAAAATCACTGTTCAGGAGCCTATTACATCAGCCCCTGCCATCTTTACTGATGGTTCAAAGTCTGGTCGTGGGGCCTACTTGGTACAGGGCTCGGAGCCTATAGTAAGAATGTTTAGACCTGATTCCCCTAAAATTGTTAAATGCCTAATTGTTTTGGAGGTCTTTCAGACATTCTCTACTTCTTTTAACTTCTGCCTGGCCCCTTATCACAGACTAATGACCTCGTGGACTGGGCCACTAGGCTCGCCATAATTTCTCTGAAAGATACAAAAGCTTCAGCTACTGAATTCCATAGATTATATCATGTTCCTGCAAACACCTTGAGAAAAAAATTTTCTATTTCCAAAAATGAAACACGAGACATTGTAAAATCTTGTCAGTCTTGTGTCACCTTTTTACCCTCCCCACATGTGGGCGTTAACCCTCGAGGCCTATGTCCTGGAGACCTTTGGCAAATGGATGTGACACATCTTCCAGAGTTTGGAAGATTAAAATACCTACATGTCTCAGTGGACACGTGCTCAGGTATTATTTTTGCCTCACCATTGGCAGGTGAGAAGGTCTCTCATGTAAAAACTCACTGCCTAGAGGCCTGGGCTGCTTGGGGAAAGCCACACCGCCTAAAAACTGATAATGGCCCAGCGTACTCATCTGGTGGCTTTCGAGCCTTCTGTGCCCAAATACAGGTTGCACATACCACTGGCCTTCCTTACAACCCACAAGGTCAAGGTATAGTAGAAAGAGCCAATAAAAGTCTAAAAGCTCTTTTATTTAAACAAAAAGGGGGTATAGCGGAAAATGCAACTCCCAAGGAAAGAGTGTCTTTAGCCCTTTTTACCCTTAATTTTTTAATCTTGGATAATAATAATAAATGTGCAGCTGACAGGCACAGTCAACATGTGATTCAATCATCTAGTGAGATGGTGTTGTGGAAGGATGTCTTAGATAATAAATGGAAAGGACTGGATCTTGTTGTGATAAGATCCAGGGGAGCTGTTTGTGTTTTTCCACAGGAACAGGATTCCCCTCATTGGGTTCCAGCCAGGCTGGTGAGGACAGTCAAGCGATCTCCGGAGGAGAGTCCAGGAGACAGTGATGTTCATCAGGGCGGAGATGATGAAGGTCTTGTGGACAATCTTCCTCCTGTGCCTGGAATCCATGAATCAAGTGGAAGAGGAAGGGACACAAGATGAAGGGGCGTCTTGGAAGCACCTCAATACATCTGGGGGTGTTAATGACATTGGACATGGCTGTGGGAGGAATACTTCCTTTGCCCCTGCGCTGGTGTGTGTTCATCCACTGTTTCTGTTCGTTCTTAGTAACTTCTCTTTTAGTAATTGCACCAATGCTTCCTGCTATCTGTCATTTTAAGGAAGGGGTAGGAGTGGGAATATTCCTAGTGTGCTGCCTGGGAGGATGTGTACTTTGCCTCTGGTTGATTTGCCGCCTGCGAACCCAAACCAAGAGGGACAAGGTGGTCATTTCTCAAGCGTTTGCTGCCTTGGAAAGTGGTTCCTCCCCCCAAATTTGGCTTTAAAAGGCATATAGCTCCCCTGGCCCTTGCACCCTCAGGGTCTCAGAGTACCCATTGCACGAGGATGGGCAGGGATCTGGTAGCTTTCGTTTGACTGCCGCCTTTGCACTCTCAGGGGATCTGTCCCATTGCACTGAGGAAGGGGAGGTTGAACTTCTTCCCTTGATCGGTCAACACATCATGAGGTGCGGACCTGATCGGGAAGGTGGCTATTTTTCTGAGCTATGCCATAAGTTAATAAAAAAGGGGGAACTGTAGGGAGCCAATGCAGACACCATTCTCGCCAGTCTTGAGGTAAATACTTCCTCATTTAGACAGCAACCTCCCTTGAGGTTGTGCATGCACTTGATGCACCTTGTCCTGAGCCTATCCCGTGGCTCCTGTGGGTGGGTGAGCCTATGGCAGCCAATCAGCAGGCGTCCCATAGTATTCTGCCCTATAAAAGCAGCTACACTCCTGGGCCCCTCGCCCCTCGCCATCAACTTTCCTGTTAACCAAGAGGCTCTCCAATAAAGTGTGATCGAGAAGGATCCTTGTTTGCTGGTCGTGCTTTTCCTGTGGGACAGGGGCTCGCCGCACCATATGAAATTTGAGATCATTTTTTCTATCTCTGTGAAGAACACTGTAGGGATTTTAATTGGAATTGCGTTAAATCTATATATTGCCTTTGGTAGGATTGTCATCTTAACAATGTTGATTCTGCCTATCCAGGAGCATGGGAGGTCTTTCCATCTTTTCAAGTCCTCCTCAATTTCTTTTTTTGAGAGTTTTTATATTTTCGTTGTATAGATCTTTTACTTCCTTGGTTAACGTTATTCCAAGGTATTTTATTTTTTTTGTTGCTATTGAAAATGGGACTATGTCCTTTATTTCTTTTTCTGTGTCTTTGTCATTTGCATATAGAAATGCTACCGATTTTTGTGCATTGATTTTGTATCCTGCTACTTTGCTATAGGAGTTAATCACCTTCAGGAGTTTTGGGATGGAGTCTCTCGGGTCTCTTACATATACAATCATGTCATCAGTGAATAGAGCTAACTTAACTTCTTCCTTTCCAAATTGTATCCCTTTTATTTACTTATCCTACCTTATTGCTTGGGCTAGGACTTCCAGAACTATATTGAAAAGCAGAGGTGAGAGAGGACATCCCTGTCTTGTTCCTGATCTCAATTGGAATTCCTCCAGTCTCTCTCCATTAAGTATTATTTGTGCCTTTGGAGCCTTGTATATTGCCTTTATTATGTTAAAATGTGAACCAGCCATGCCGATTCTCTCCAATGTTTTGATCATGAAGTGATGTTGTATATTGTCAAAGGCCTTTTGTGCATCTATCGAAATGTTCATGTGGTTTTTATGCTTAAGCTTGTTTATGTGGTGTATTACATTGACAGATTTTTGTATGTTGAACCACCCTTGTATTCTGGGGATAAATCCCACTTGGTCAATGTGGATAATGCTTTTGATGTGTTGTTGGATTTGGTTCGTGAGTATTTTGTTGAGGATCTTTGCATATATGTTCATTAGGGAAATAGGCCGGTAGTTTCTTTTCTTGTGGCATCTCTGCCTGGTTTTGGGATTAGGATGATACTAGCTTCATAGAAGGAATTGGGTAGCTTTCCCTGTTCTTCAATTGTGTGGCACAGTTTTAGAAAGATTGGTTTGAGTTCTTCCATGAAGGTTTGATAAAATTTGGCTGGGAATCCATCTGGTTCTGGACTCTTCTTTTTTCGGAGGTTTTTTTTATTACTTTTTCAATCTCCGTGAGTGTGAAGGGTTCATTGAGTGATTAATCTGCTCTGAGTTTAGCTTTGGTAGATGATATGCATCCAGGAATTTGTCCATCTCCTCCACATTTTCCAGTTTTGTGAAGTAGAGGTTTTTGAAATAAGTCCTGATGATTCTGCCGATTTCACTCATGTCTGTTGTGATCTCTCCTTTTTCATTTTGAATTTTGTTAATTTGGAGTCTCTCCTTTTTTTTGCTTGATCAAATTAGCCAAAGGTTTGTCAATCTTGTTTATTTTTTCAAAGAACCAGCTCTGTGTTTTGTCAATTGCCTTAATTGTTTCCTTGGTTTCCAATTCTTTAATATCTGTTCTGATTTTAATTATTTCTTTCCTTCTGGAGCTCTTTGGGTTGGATTTTTCTTGTTTTTCCAGTGCCTTTAGGTGGATGGTTAGGCTATTGATTTGGGATCTTTCTGTCTTTTTTATGAAGGCATTGAGTGCTATGCATTTTCCCCTGAGGACTGCCTTCATTGTGTCCCATAAGTTTTGGTATGATGTGTTCTCATTGTCATTCAATTCCAGGAATTTTGCAATTTCATTTTTTATTTCATCCACTATCCATTTATTGTTTAAGAGTGTGCTATTTGGTTTCCAGTTGCCATTGGGATTCTTGGTGGTTTTTTTGTTGTTGATTTCTAGGAATATAGCATTATGATCTGATATCATGCAGGGAATTATGTCGATTTTCCTAACTATGTGGAGGCAGTCTTTGTGACCCATTATATGGTCTATTTTAGAGAATGTTCCATGGGCTGCTGAGAAGAATGTGTAGTCTGTGGATTTGGGGTGGAAAGTTCTGTAAATGTCTGATAGGTCTAAGTGCTCTATGGTTTTGTTGAGCTCTCTTACTTCCCTATTGAGCTTCTATTTGGATGATCTGTCTTTTACTGATAATGGTGTGTTGAAGGCCCCAGCTATGATGGTGTTGGTGGTTATTTCTGTTTTATTGTCAAGTAGGTTTTGTTTTATGAACTGTGGTGCCCCTGTGTTTGATGCATACAGATTTTGATTGTAATATCCTCTTGATGGATTGTTCCCTTTATAGGTAGGAAGTAGCCTTCTTTGTCTTTTTTGATTATTTTTGGTTTGAAGTCAATTTTATCTGATATTAATATAGCTACACCTGCTTGTTTCTTATTCCCATTTGCTTGGAATATTGTTTTCCACCCTTTCACCCTGAGGAGGTTTCTGTCTTTAGTGGTAAGGTGGGTTTCTTGAAGGCAGCAGATTGAGGGGTCTAATTTTTTGATCCACCCTGTTAGCTTGTTTCTCTTGATGGGTGATTTAAGGCCATTAATATTTAGGGTGATGACTGTGAGATTTGATTTGATCCCTGTCATGTTGTGGTGGTAGAGGTGTGTTGGCATTTCCATGGAATTTAATTTTTTTTTCTGTCTACTCTGGGTTTGGTTGTTGTGATCTGCTTCGTGTAGGCATTTGTGTTTGGTTATTTGTTTCTTCTCTGTGGAGAATTTCCTGGAATACTTTCTGTAGGTTTGGTTTTGTGTTCATATAATTGTAAAGCTGAGTTTTGTCATGGAGAATTTTCCTTTCACCATCTATTATAAGGGAGACTTCTGCCGGGTAGAGTAGTTTGGGTTGGAAGCCATAGTTTCTTAGAGTTTGGAGAGCTTAATTCCAGGCCCTTCTAGCTTTCAGGGTTTCCATTGAGAAGTCTGTAGTAATTCTGATGGGGTTTCCTTTGAAAGTGGTGTGCTGTTTTTCCCTAGCTGCTTTCAGGATTTTTTCTTTGGTGTCAATGTTTAGAGTCTTAATGATAATATGTCTTGGGGAGTTTCTCCTTTGGTCTAGTCAGTTAGGAGTTCTGCTTGCTTCTTGTATCTTGATGGGCCTTTCTTTTAAGAGATGGAGGAAGTTTTCTTCAATTATTGTGTTAAACAAGTTCTCCATGCCTTTGGATTGTAATTCTTCTCCTTCTGGTATTCCAATGATTGTGATATTAGGACGTTTAAGTGTATCCCAGAATTCTCTCATGTTCTGTTCACAGGAACTTTTGAACTTACTGAAATTTTTGGACTCTTGAACTGTTTCTTCCATTCTGTCTTCCAGATCAGAGTTTCTATCTTCCACTTCGCTGCCTCTATTCTTTAGAGCCTCTAGCGAGTTTTGGACTTGTTCAATTAAGTTTGCATTTTCTACTACTTTCCTATGTATCACTTCCATCACTTTGTCCAGCTCCCTTTTCATCTCATTTTCTGATTTTCTTGATGATTCTTGGAAATCATCCTTGCATTTCTTTATGTTTTCATTTAGTGTGGCCAGCTGATTTTTAAGGTCCTCTTTTTTTTTTCCCACTCTCCCTCAACTCTCTTAGCTCTCTTTGAATTCCTTCCAGTGTCCTATCATAATGCTCTAGCTTAGTGATGGTAGCATCCACACGATTATCTGTCCTTTGTAGCTTTCCTGCCAGTTCTAGCAGTAGGTTGGTCAGGGTTGCGTTGTTCATTGGTTCCACTTGATGTTCTGATCCTAAACACTCTTCTGTGTTTTGGTTAGATGTAATCCTTGTTGGACTGGGTGTTCTGTCTGGATTTTCTTGCATTTTATTTTTCACGTTATTTCTTTTGTGCTGTGGTTTACCCATGTCAGTGTATGGGCAGGTAGGTGGGTGGAGCAGCCTGGGATCTAGCTTAATGAGAATCCAAGGCAGCCTGGCGCAGTTGCAAGCAGCCTACTCTAAGCAAACTCTAAGCAGCCTGGGTTTTTGCTCTCTCTTGCCAAAGCTGCCTATCTATAGCCTGATAGGGGTGCCAAAGTTGCCTGAATTCTCACCCAGTAATGTACCTAAGCTGCCTGCCTTTGAGCTTGGAAGTGGACTGAGGTAGCAGGCTCTGAAGCTGCCCACACTCTGGCTGGGAACAATGGGACCTGCAAACAGTCTGCACTCTCCCGCCTCAGGGGAGTGGGGGATGTGTGGCGATGTACAGGTAGGGGATGGCACCTGTGCTGGCGCTAGTGACTCAGTGTGGACTTGTGTGCTTGCTGTGGGACTGGGCCCGCTGTACGTGCAATTGTAGTGCAGAGGCAGCTGAAGTGGGTACGGGATCAGGACACAGCAGAGGCTGACCGGCGGCAAGTGATGTAAGCACAGCAGCAGGGGATCTGGCAGCCACCTACTCACGGCAGAGGTGGCCCCCGCAGGTCTGTGAACCGAGCACCACATGGCTGGTCAACTCGCAGGATCAGAGAACAAGAGTGGAGGTAGGAGGTCGCAGCTTCAGTGCAGCAGGCTGGCAGCCATGGCTGGTGGGTGCTCAATCATTGCACAGCCTAACAGGACGCAGGGCGCGTGGGAGCGTGTGGAGCACGGGGTGCGCAGGGCGCACCTGGGGCTCGGGGTGTGACAGGGCGTATGGGGCGAGCGGGGTGCGCAGGGGGCGCGGGGCATGTGTGTGGGGGGTGCGGGGCATGCCGGGGAACTGGGCATGCAGGGCAGGGCATGCGGGGTACGGCGGGGTGCTGGGGGCGTGGGGGGGCACGGGGCGTGTGGGGGGGCACAGTGGGCGCGGGGGGCGCAGGGTGTGCAGATCCGTCGGGGTGCATGGGGCTTGAGGCACGTGGGGCCGCCGGGGTGGCAGGCACACAGGGTCGCACAGGGATACGGCAGTTCATGGTGGGGCACAGGGGTCATGGGACACGGTGGTGTGTGCTTCCCTGTTTTTCCCCAATCTGTGCCCTGCCTCTTGCAAAAAGATCCGAACTGCCCTTGGATACTTGCCTTTTTTTTCCCCTGGTATCTGGAGTGCAGCTAGGCAGTGGCCATCTTGGCCGGAATTCCATAGCCTGTTTTTTAATTGGATTGTTTGATTTCTTATTGTTTAGTTTTTTGAGTTCTTTATGTATTCTGGATATGAATCCTCTGTTAGATGAGCAAAGATTTTCTCCCATTCTGTAGGTTGCCTCTTTGCTCTATTCATGATGTTCTATGTTGTATAAAAGCTTTGTGATTTCATGAGGTTCAAGTGGTTGATTAATGTTTTTTTTTCCTGAGCATCTGAGGTTATATTCAGAAAGTTATTTCCTATGCCAATTTGTTGAAGGGTTTGCTCTACTTTTTCATCTAGCAGTTTCAGCATTTCAGGTCTGCTATTAAGGACTTTGATCCATTTGGACTTAATTCTTGTGCATGGAGAGAGATAAGGATCTATTTTCATTGTTCTAAATGTAGATATCCAGTTTTCCCAGCACCATTTGTTGGCCTGGGTTACCTCACTTAGTATAATCCTTTCCAGTTCTATCTATTTCCCTGCAAATTTCATAATTTAATTTTTCTTTACTGCTGAATAAAAGTCCATTGTGTAAATGTACCATATCTTTATTATTTATCCATTCATCTATTGAGGGATATCTAGGCTGGTTCCATTTCCTATCTATTATGAATAGGGCAGCAATAAACATGGTTGTGCAAGTGTCTCTAAGGTAGTGAGAAGAGTCATTAAGATATATGTTATAGCCCAATAATATGGTAAATCTACTTTTAGCTGTCTCAAGAACCTCCACACTGGTTTCCACAATGGCTGTACCAGACTACATTCTGACCAATAGTGTAGAAGGGTTCCCCTTTTCCCACATCCTCACCAACATTTATCATCATTTGTTTTCTTGATGAAAGCCATCCTGACAGGAGTGAGATGGAATCTCAAAGTAGTTTTAATTTGCATTTCCCTGATGGCTAAGGATGTAGAACACTTTTTTTGATGCTTATATGCCATTTGTATTTCTTCTTTTGAGAACTCTCTATTTAGCTCCTTAGCACATTTTTAAACAAATTTTTAATTTATTTATATATTTTTTAATATTTTATTTTTATTTTTTTTATGAGAGAGAGAGAATGGGCATGTCAGGGCTTATAGCTACTGCAAATGAACTCCAGCTGCATGTGCCACCATGTGCATCTGGCTTATGTGGGATCTGGAGAGATTTTTATAAACTCTATTTGATTTTTGTTTTCTGTTGTGTTATTTTGCATCGAGTCCATCTCTTTTTTGAGGTACAATTTCAGTTTGAGTTCTGATGTTTTTGATGCTTCCTGGAATTGATTCTTACGTTTGATCAAGTCTTCATTAAGCTTAATCAATCGGTTATTGAGATCTCCAATTTCTTGATTCACCTTCAATTCATTCATATCCCTTTTGAGGATTCTAATGTTGTCTTCAATCAACTTAAGCCTACTACTCTAGGTGGTGATTCTGCTCAATTTCATTGATACAATTGTTCAGTTTTTGATGGTTTGCTTCCAGATCAGCAATGCTTTTGATCAGGGTCTCATTGATTGTTGTGTTTTCATTTTGAGATTGAATTTCTGTTGATTTCTCTGTGATTTCATTGGAGGCTTCCATTGTGGGACTAGGCATCTTTGGTGGATATCTCTCAATTTTCTGACTTTATTGGCTTTTTTGCATTGTGGTCTACCTATCTTGGGAAGATGCTTTATTCTATTAAGGAGGAAGCAAGTCTTTGTCCTTGTAGGATCTTCAGAGGGTGTTCTGTTTTCAATGTTAAGTAGAATGATGTACAGGTGTATGATGGGATTATAACCACAGATGCACAGATTGTGGAGATTTCAGGTCCATCAAAGGTACCCAGGGAACTGGGAGCTCTGGCCTATTCACTCCATTTGCAAGTACTCTTCAGCACCTGGGTATCACCGGTTGGTAAACCAGCAGCCAGAATCTGGAGAGCCAGAGGCAAAAGGCCAGCTCCTACAGTGGCCCATGCACCCTCTGACTCAGAGGAATAGGGATGTTAGTACACAGGGGCCAGTCAGGAAACCATAGCAAAAGGCCTACTTCCACAGCCCCCACCCAGGGACCAGGCCTCCCCAAGCCAGGCATAGAGGGATCTATTGGGGCCAAGAAACTGGGAGGAGCCAAGGAATAGGGATCTGACCTACTCACTCCATGCCACACGCACTCACTAGCGCATGGTATCTGAGGGTTGGGGACCCAGGGGCACTTCAATTAGGAAGTCAGAATAAGGGGCCTGCTTCTGCAGCAAGATCACCCTGTCTAAGTAGCCCCAAGCCAGCTGTGGGGGGCCTACTGGGACCAGGGAACTGGGACAAGCCAGAGAACATGGATTTAACCTACTCACTCCATGCTATGTGCACCCTCTGGTGCAGGGTATCTGGGCCTATGATTTTTTTTATTCCCTTCTTGATTTCTTCATTGACCCATTCATTATTTAGTAGTGTATTATTTAGATTCCATGATTTTATGTATGCGCTATAGCTTTTCTTGCTGTTGATTTGTACTTTAATCTTTTTGTGATCAGATATAATGCAAGGAACTATTTCAGATTTCCTGTATTTGTTAAGGTTTGGTTTATGTCCTAATATATGGTCTATTTTAGAGATTATTTCATGTACTGCTGAAAGGAATGTGTACTCTGCAGTATTTGGATGAAATGTTCTGTAGATATCTGTTAGGTCCATTTGTTCTATGACCTCATTTAATCCAGAAGCTTCTCTTGTTTATTTTAGCTGGGATGGCCTGTCAATTGATAAGAATAGAGTACTTAAGTCATCCACTAAATTTATGTTTGGTGTTATCTGTGCCCTTAGTTCTAGCAGTGTTTGTTTGATGAAATTGGGAGTCCCTATGTTAGGTACATATATGTTTAAAATTGTAAAGTCCTCCTGTTGAGCAGTTCCTGTAATCAACAGAAAGTAACCTTCTTTATCTTTCCTGTTTGTTTGAAGTCTACCCTGTCACATATTAGGATATCAACACTTTACTGTTTTGTAGGCCCATTTGCTTGAAATACCATTTTCTATCCTTTCTTTTATGGCAAGTTGAATTTCTTGGAAGTAACAAATAGAAGGATCCTGCTTTTTAACACAGCCTGCAAACCTGTGTCTTTTGGTTGGGGCATTAAGGCCACTGATACTGAGTTCTTATTGAAAGGTGTACATTTATAGTCTTCCTGTTTTGTAGTTCTTCCAGTTTTTTCCTTTATTCTCTTGTATTAACTATTATTTGAGTATGGCTTATTTTTTCCCATTTCCTTATGTGTGCACTTTTCTTCCTCTTCAGCATGGAGGATCCTTTCAAGTATTTTCTATAGAGCTGCTTTAGTGTCCACATATTCCTTTAGCCTGTTCTTGTTGTAGGATGTCATTATTTCTCTGTCAATTTGGATGAATAGCTCTGCTTGATAAATAACTTTGGTTGACAATTGTTTTCTGTCATAACTTCAAATACATCATTGCAAGCCCTTTTGGCTTTTAAAGATTGTGCTACCTAAAATCCTGTTATCCTGATGGGTTTGTCTTTATATGTGACTTGATTTTTCTCTCTGTTTTCAATACATTTTATTGGGTTTGTTTATTTTACAGTTTAATTACAATGTGGTGGTGGGTTCTTTCCTGATTTAGTCTGTTTGTCATTCTAAAGACTTCCTGTATCTGTATTGGCATCTCTTTCCCTTTGGGGGGGGGTTATCTCCCATGATTTTGTTGAAAATACCTACTATGCCTTGGCTGTGAAATTCTTCTCCTTGTACTATATCCTGAATTCTTATGTTTGATCTCCTCATAGTGTCCCAAATATATTGAAATTTCCATTCATGCCTTCCTATAAGTTTGTCTTTCTCTTTGTTGGACTGTATCAGATCTTTAGATATTCTGTTCTCTCCTTGATCCAGTCTACTGGTGAGACTTTCTCCAGAGTTTTCTATTTAACTTGCCCTGTTTTTCATTTCTAGTATTTCTGATTGGTATTTTTCATTATTTCTATTTCCTTATTCAGGTTTTATATTTATATCATTAAGTTGGTTTCCTGTGTTCTTGTGGGATTCCTTCAGGAGTTTGTTTTCTTCTTTGATCCCTTTGATTTCTTTGAGCATAGATATAATCATTTTTTAAAAATCTTTATCATGCTTTTCATCTAAAACTATCTTACTGGAGGTCATTTTTGATGGATTTATAATTTTGGTGAAATTATATTGTCTTGATTTTTTTGTGTTTCTTATATAATGTAGAGATTTTTGCATATTGAGTTAATTTGATTCTTGTGTTTTCTAATTATATGCAGTGTTCTTAGCCCTGTAAGTCTGACTTTATATATCTTCAGGGTAGGACTTTAAGGTGCCAGGTGTAGCTCTTATACTTTTAGAGTATCAGTGGACGTGACCCTCAGGGTTGAGTTTGCCTGCTATTCAAGTAATTTAGTAGGCTGGGTGAAGCAAATTACTGACAATTCCTAAATTTCAACTGAGCAAAATATACATTCAAACAAAACCATCACAGAGTATTTATGCAAGAGTAAGGATTAAAGCAAACAGATAATCTAATAAAGCCAAAGTTCCTAAGGGTGTGTGTTGCCCCATGCCCTTAATCCTGTCAGATGGGAGGCTGATGTTTCTCATCTGAAATGGGTTCCAGGTCAGCCTGAGGGTTAGTCAGACCCTGCCTCCAAAAATTACATAAGAAAAAGACAATGGCCTTATAAATCAGGAAACATTAAAGGATTATTTCATATCATCTATCTATCTATCTATCTATCTATCTATCTATCTATCTATCCATCCATCCATCCATCCATCCATCTCTATGTCTATGTCTATATTTCCATCTATCTATCTAATCTTATTTGAGAATTGTAAAGCCCACCAAGAATATAACAATGAAATGTAGAACATAACCTGCCCTGACATGGATGGTGAGATTAACATTTCCAGTGCAGGCATATGTACCTGACTTTCTGTAAGTAGATCCTGTTGATTTTTGGGGTAGTTTTCAATCTCACTAATGCTGAGTGCCCACCTCAATATCTCTCTCTCTCTGGCACTGTAGACTTGGTTAGGCTACTTGGGTCACTGGATCTGGTGTTCTGATTGGCTGTGCTGGATACCATGAGCCAGGGTTGGATGAATTTTCAGGTGGTTCACTGCACTGGTGGTTGGGGGATGGAAGGCTGTGCAGGATGCCTGGAATTGTACAGGAGCTTTTCTGTTGGTCACTTTTGTGTTCTCCTTCAGCAGCTGCTCAGCTTGTCCCTACTGTCTTCTCCTTCATATTTCTTGACTTTATGAGGAGGCTGGTATGAGTGGAAAATCCCTTCACCTTGTTTCTGTTTCTGCACCACCTGGGTGGGCATGTGGATTGGGACTCCTGGTGCCTCAGAGGGATTCTGGCTGTTTTCCTGCTTGTTAGAAGACCTGACTCTTTCTAGCTTCTCTTCTGTGGTTGTAATTCCTTATACATCTTCGCTTTTCCATAGGAGGGTATATTTTGCTGGTTTTTCTGCTTATTTCTTTCCCTAGACTACTTTGGCATGACTATTATGCTGCCACCTTACCCAGAAGTCCTCTATAACACTTTTAAAAATATATTTTATTTATTTGAGAGAGAAAGAGAGGGAGAAAAAGAGGGAGAGAGAGAGAGAATGGGCACTCCAGGGCCTTCAGCCACTGCAAACAAACTCCAGACACATGTGCCACCTTGTACATCTGACTTACGTGGGTCCTGGGGAATTGAATCTGGGTCCTTTGACTTTGCAGGCAATGCCTTAACTGCTAAGTCATTCCTCCAGCCCCCTCTATAACACTTTTGCTATACTCTCTTGCTTGGTGTTTAAGACCATGTAGTCAGCCAAATTTTAACTATATATTGTATTTTTGTAGGTCTTTAGTGGCTCAGTAGGAGTGACTTTGGGTTGTGGGAGGAGCTCTCTGATTGTCTTCTGCTAGGATAACTCAAGGCCTTGCCCACCTTGTGGCTTCCTCTGGAAGCTTTCTTTTGTTGTGACTCTCCTCTTGCAGACTGTATACTACTGATTTAGAGTTCAATCTCTGGATCTCTGTGTCCTCCCTGATTAAGAAGACAGGTGGCTTACCAGAGTTGTAGGACACTGAGTATCTTGTCTCCTGTCCCCTTCTTGATTAGGAGCAGGAACCAAAATACTGCTTTTCCTTTTAGCTCCAGTGTCTCCAATTGACTTTGGCTTCTACATGTGGTTATTAAGCACTGAGAAGGATAGTCTTGAGGACAAGTGTGGATATAGAGCACAACTTGTTAGCCAAACAGATCTACTTAAAGAATGACATAAAAGCTCAAAGTCATTCTGCCAAACATGGTGACATTGTAAGCCATGTCTAGAACATAAAAAGAAGCTGTGTCTTATTACTTATTATTTAAGTAACTAAGTGCTAGCTGTAAGTGAAGATAGAACATGTTAATAGCCCTGGTGTAATTTTAGTCAATAAATCTAATCATTCGATTTTATCTAAAAATTGTATGTGTGGTGTCAATTACCCAAGGAAGGCTGGAAGCATAAACAGTAGAGCTCAAGATCATTTTCTCAGGTGAAGATCATTATTTGAGCATGAGGCTGTGGCCTGAAGTAGGGGATATTTCTTGAGAGTTAATTTACTTTTCAGCAATAAGCTTGAGATATCAGAACTGAGAAAATTACTCAAGTAACTTTGTGGCTAAAAATGTTTGGTTTTATATAGCTTAAGAGTAGAGTAGAACCTGGTGATTGCTAAACTAAAATATAACCTGTGATAAATATACCCTTTTATAAATTTTCTTTGAAAGAGAGAACACAGCTAGACAAGTGATGCTCTTTGTTTAATCCTGAAAGAAAACTGTATAGCAATTTATCTGATATAGAAACATTTTGATTAACATAAAGCAATTTTACGTTTTACTCATAAATGTTAAAACAGCTGAAAGCTAGGTAAGATATTTAACAGCTAATGTCTAAATGGCACCAATATGTTTATACATAACAGGTTTTCTTGCTGAAACTTAGGGTAGGCGGCAAGAGATGGCTCAACAGTTAGGGCACTTGCCTGTAAAACCTAAGGGCCTCAGTTCAATTATTCTTCAGTGTTCACATAAAGCCAGATGCACAAGGTGGCTCATGAGTCTGGAGTTCGTTTGTTAGAGGCTCTGGTGTCCTGTTCTCTCTCTCTCTCTCTCTCTCTCTCCCTTCTTCTTTCTTTCACTCTCCAAATAAATTAAAATAAATATTTAAGAATAGAGTAGTTTTGATTTAGGAACTGATAATTGGGGCCTGTATTAGTCAGGGTTTTCTAGAGGAACAGACCAATAAAATGAATTTTAAAAGGGAATTTGTTGAATTAGCTTATGCAGTCCAACAATAGCACTTTTGCAGGCCTGAGAGTGGAGGAACCTGTTAGCTGCTAAGTCCATGAGGCTGGATGCCTCTGCAGTCCCAATCCAGTATTGAAGGCCTTTGAGGCTTAATGGAGAGCTGCTGGTTTTCAGTCCATACTGGAAAGCAGCAAGCAGCACAGGCAGCAAGGTGGGAACAGGGGCCTTCCTTAGATAAAGTCCCCTCATCCCACTCTGAGAGGAGCCACCCACTCTGGGGGAAGGACTCAACCTGGGGGAAGGACTTGCTCTTTTAGTTAATCCTTCCTAGAAACAACCTCAGAGACCCACTTATGAGGAATGTCTGTGGATTCCTAAATAGATCAAGTTGACACAAAACTTAACCATCACAGGGCCTTTAAAATGTTACCTCAGGACGTGGAAGTCTCTTTAGTCACAAAAAAGTCACAATGATTGAAAACCCAGTAATGACCGTTTGGCAGAATTAGTATGAACAAGGCAGGAAGTTCTTAAGTCTTAGTTCTTCTAGTTGTTAAAAGCTTAACAGCTAGAGGAACATTGTTAACTTGATTAAGCACTTTAAAACCAGTTAACATCAGTATGCTGAAATCTTAACCTTGACATCTTGAATCCTGGTGATATAAATTTAAACTCTGAATGACATAACATCCTCTAACAAGTTAGGATCACCTGTTTAAACCTCGTATAATTATACTTAGGTAAGCCAGGTGGTTGTCTTTTGTACTTTAAGGAGCTTGTACCCATTTCATTCTTCTGTCTAGAAAAAAATTATATTCTAGTAAGGAATAATGGAACTTCTATGACTTGATAGAGAGCTGTCAAGGGCAAGAGAAAAAAAATACAGATTCATGTTATCTTGTGCTGCTGTTCTTTCCTTTCTTTGTCATTGAGTCAGAGGGTCAGTAAGTTTCAAGAGAAAAAAATCTTGAGAGACATAAGAATTAATTTAAATCAGGTTTGATCTGAGGCAGAGGTACATTTGTTCCCAAACTCACAGCCAGCTTGTAACATTACTAAACAACACATGGCACTCTATTAATATAAGTTATTTTACCAAGAACAAGAAAAGATATAACAGAAAACCAAGCATCTGTTGCAGTCAGGTTTGCATTGCTGGTAGAAATCATCCCACTAGGAGCAGCTTGTGGGAAAAAGGTTTATTTTGGCTTACAGACTTGAGGGGAAGCTCCATGATGGCAAGGGAAATTGACAGCATGAGCAGAGGGTAGCCATCACCTCCTCACTAGTATCAGATCGACAACAGCAATCAGAGAGTGTACCAAACACTAGCAAGGGGAAACTGACCCATAAGCCTGAACCCAATAAAACACTGCCTCCAGGAGGCTTTAGTTTCCAAAGTACCATCAGCTGGATTCCTAGCATTCAGAATACCTAAGTTTATGGGGGACACTTGATCAACCACCACAGCATCTTACCATGTGATCCTTGTAATTGTAGCCTTGAACATTAAGGCATTTGCTTTCCTAGGGAACCAGAAAAAGTGGAAAATTGTTCTCTATTGTAATTCATAGGACAGTAAAGCAGTGGAGCAGAGAAAGGCTAGAAGCCTCCTTTAGGCTTTGAGGACAAAAGAATCTCAGTTCCTGTTTTGGGAACTATGTCCCACTCTATGAGCCTGTGTTGAAGGTAGATGACAAGAGATGCTTCTTTAGATCCCTGCCTTCCAGTCACCTAGTATATCCTTAGAAACTATCAGAGACCAAGAGTGAGAAACTGTGTGGTGGCCTGATTCAGGTGTCCCCCATAAACATATGTATTCTGACTACTAGGTCGCTAGCTGGTGGCAATTTGGGAACTAAATTCTTCTGAAGATGATGTATTGTTGGGTATGGGCTTATGGGTATTATAGCCAGCTTTACCTTGCCACTGTTTGGCACACACTTCTGCTGCTGCTGTTCATCTGATGGTGGCTAGGAGGTGATGTCCACCCTCTGTTCATGCCATCACTTTCCCCTGCTAACATGGAGCTTCCCCTCAAGTCTGTAAACCAAAATAAACCCTTTCCTCCTACAAGCTGCTTTTAGGTGGGTGTTTTCTGCCAGCAACATGAAGCTGACTGCAACAAGCTATAATCAGACTAGCTAGGTTTACTGATGCCCTGGCATTTCTTTACCCTGCCTTCAGATCTCCTTTACCCTGCTGGTACCCAGAGAAAATAAAATCTGAATGAGAATTACACCTGTGCTTGCAACCTTCTGATACAGCAAGGTGACTGGGCTCTAGCTGTGTTGAACCTGAAGTTAGTTTTTTTAAGTTCTTTTTAGAAAGAAATTGAATCTAGACTGCTTTGTATTTTTAGATATATACTGAAAATCCTAACATTGTTTCAATTTCATTTTTTTTTCATGAAAAAACTTTAGAAGAGGGCAGTTTGAACTGCTGTGCTAGATGAGGAACGGCCAGGGCAGCTATGCCCCAACTCCTTATGCGATCTGGCTGCCTATCCTTAGTCTCTCACTGTCCCCAGCTTAGATGGGTATATAGTTTTGAGCAATATGACCATAGACAACAATCATTCTTGCTGTTTTTCATAATCTCATGAATATCTCTTTTTGGATTTTTTCATCTTACATTCTAGGGGTGTAGATATAATCTGTTTGCCATCCATTTCATCCCCTTAAGGACAACAGCACATACATGAAAGGAATAGAAGGGAGGAGGTTAAACAATCACTTTGTCTATCTCTCGAATCCATATTTACATAACTCCAATCCGTTGCCAGTTCTCTAGAGCTACCTTTTCTGGTAAGATTACTCAGGCAACTCTGGGACTCTGGGAGGTGATCAAGCTTTCCTTTTGTCAAAGTCATGGCAGGTCTGCAAAACTGAACTTGAGTTCTTCTAAATCTGATGGGCAATGTTCCCCAGACATTTAGATTGTCAGCTCAGTGGAGTTGATGCCTAGAATTAGTAAAGCACACCCCTGGATGTGTCTATGCAGGTGTCTTCAAAGAGGATTTGTGGGGCAGTCCCAGAGGGAAGCAGCATCCAGCACACTGGAAGCATGGATGGAATAAAAGTGGAAGAGAAGTCCAGCCAGAACACACAACTTCAGGCTTTTTGAGTAAGAGCATCTACTGCTGATGCCATTGTCCATGGACATCAGGCTCCAGGTGCTTCAGCCTCCCTATAGGGGCTCACAACAGTGACTCTCCAGGGAGCTTCCAGGCCTTCAGCATAAGACAGAGCTGGCATAAATAACCCCCTCTTCATTTGTGTTGAGCTACCAACTTCTTTGACTGAGCAGCTACAAGATTTTCTCTGCATCTTAAGCATATATTCTGCTATTGTCAGATTACCTAGTCCTCTATTGTATAAGACAATTCAATCAATTTGTGTGCATATATTATGGATTTTGTTCCTCTAGAGAATTCTAATGCCATCTACTCAGCTCAATTAAAAAGAAACAAACTCAGCACTCGGGAGGCAGAGGTAGGATTGCCATGAGTTCAAGGCCACCCTGAGATGACAGAGTTAATTCCAGGTCAGCCTGGACCAGAGTGAGACCCTACCTCGAAAAACCAAAAAAATAAAAAAAAAAATAAAGAAAGAAACAAACTATGAGGTAGGGAGATAGCTCAAGGACCCATATAAAAATATTGGATGTGGTGATACACCCTTGTAATTTCAGGGCTAGGAAAACAAAAACAGGAGTACCTCTGGGTCTTAATGTACAGCCAGGTTAGCCTTGTTAGCAAGCTCCAGGCCAGTGGGAGAGCTTGTCTCACAAAAAGTGGGTGGAATACTGGAGAAACAACACCCAATGTTGTTCTTTGGAGTACACACACACACACACACACACATGCACAGACACACACACAGACACAGACACACACACACACATACACACACACACTCACAGAAACCCTACAAAGTTTCAATATTAGTTTTTTTCAGAAAATAAAAAGTAAGAAAAAGATTTCCAATATACTTCATTCTAAAAATGATTTAAAGTGTAATAAAAAGTATAATAACATATAGGTTTATATTTTAAAAATAGGTAAAAATCTCAAACAGTATCAAAAATTTCAATAATGTACATAAGACATCATTTCATCATGATCAAGTTCAATTTATTCCAGTTATGCAACTATATTTAACATTGGAAAAAATCTATTAATAAAGTTCAGTATAATTACAAATTAGAAAAAAAAAAATCTCAAAACATATAGGAAAAGTTCTTAAACATTATGATTGGATAGAAAATTGTGTGAAACTTCCTAGTGCATTTTCGTAACTCGACAAAAATCTGGTAATTTAAAGCAAGCAATGTTCAGTGGTACACTTGAGACTTATCCTTTACACAAGTTGTCAATGTTACAGCAACCAACCAAACAAAACAATAAAGCCAGCACAGTGATGGATGCCTATCCCAGCACTTGGGAGGCTGAGGGAGGATTATGAGTTTTAGGCCACATAGCCAGACTCTGTTACAAACAGATAAACAAACAATATGATGGGACACATGGACAAGTGTGAACACACACACACACACATACACACACACAGAAACAGAGTGAAAAACTATGAATTTACAGTGATTTACATACAAAACTATAACAAGCTACAGAAACAATACTAAAATATAAACAGATAATTTTGGATATAACTCAAGATATAAAGACCTGCCATATTTTCATAAATCAATAACAAAATTGAGAAATTAAAATAAAAAGATATAACTCAATTCATTTATTTAGTTTTCAATATTTTATCAACAATTCTCATAAATATAGCCAATGTACCCTGATCATAATCCCCTCCTTTTGGTCTATCCTCCATATCCTCCCTCCATTGAATCCTTTCTTTCCAACTAGTCTCTGTTCTATTTTTATAATTTAATTTTTATTTATTTATTTATTTGACAGAGAGAAAGAGGGAGAGACAGAGAATGGGTGTGCCAGGGCTTTCGGCCACTTCAGGTGAACTCTACACACGTGCATCCCCTTGTGTATCTGGCTAATATGGTGCTGGGGAATTGAACTTGGGTGCTTTGGCTTTGTAGGCAAATGCCTTAACTGCTAAGCCATCACTTCCATCCCCTACCTTCTATTTTGATGCCATTTATTTATTCTTTTCCTTCAAGCTTTTTAAAACCAGAAATATGACAAATATATTTAAATATTTGTAGAATAAGTATCTTTCCTGTTTCTTTTTTTAGGGGAGAGTGAGAGTATGATACATCCCCTGCTACCACAAATTATGTAGTCAAATTTTCTGCATTTGGATAAATTGCAGAGTCATTGTGTCTCCCCTACTAGGTAAGTATGTAAATATCTAGTGATGCCATAGCTACTCAGATGGAGAAATATCTTCAGTGTTGTTGTAACATCTCATTCTGGAGGAAAATTCCTTAGGAAGGTCCAAATTGAAACATATGCTCATTAAGCACATTAAGGCTCAGGAAGAGTATAAATACCTCACAAGTCTCAGGAACTCCCTGTAGCAGGATTCACAAGACCTCTCCATAAAGCTATACATAGAGTATGAACTGGTGGTGGTGGTGGTGGTAGTGTGTATATATCTATGGACTTAAAAAAAATATTTAGGGCTGAAGTGATGGCTTAGTTAAGTTACTTGCCTTCAAAGCCTAAGGGCCCATGGTTGACTCCCCAGAACCCATGTAAGCCAGATGCACAAGGTGCCCATTCTTTCTCTCTCAAGTAAATAAATGAATAAACTATTTAAAAAATAAATAAGAGCATTTATTATTTACAAGGAGAGAGAGAAATAGAAGAGAGACAGAGTGAATGGGTGCACCAGGGCGGCCTCCCGCCACTACAAGTGAATTCCAAATGTATGTGCCACTTCGTGCATCTGGCTTTACATGGGTACTGGGGAATTGAACCCTAGTTGTAAGGCTCTGAGGCAAGTACCTTAACTGTGGTGCAATCTCTCCAGCCCTGGGGTGGGCTTTTTGATAATAACCTCATCCTTAGTAATACCTTAGTAAACTTATCGATTCATTAAGCTAGACTTGGGTAGAATTGTTTCTTTGATTCATTATTGGTTTCTTATCTAGGGTGAATAGACTGTTTGCCAAGGAAAGATAATGCAACAAATGCCATTAAAATGAAAATCTAAAAATGTTCTATGTTGAACTTTGACAGAATAACATTCACAAGACAATTCTAAAATACAGAGTAGATCAAGGGTCTAAGAACTGCTAAAGTTGCTCCAAAAAAAGAAGCAACAAATAAGTTACATGAAACAAATGACTTGTGAGTGACTGGTTTGAGGACTGTGCAACCAAGGGACAATGGAACACAAACTTGTTGGATATGTGACAGATAACCGGTAATGTTGAAATGGTTAGTAAATGGGATTGAGGTCATTTTTACCTATAGACAAAATGTAGAATTGGATCTCCACTTTACAGTAAATCTAAGTATTAATTTTGTGCCTATTACATGCATGAAAGTGTTGATGGGGAGCTGGCTCAGCAGTTAACAACACTTGCTTACAAAGCCTCAAGCAGTCATCCTAGCTACAGTCCTAGCCACAGGTTCCTCTTGCACAGGCTAAGTGGACCCAGGCCAGCAGGCTAGCATCCCCTACTCCTTAGGCATTCCCACCACCTTGGAGTTCCCTGTGCAACCGCTGTCCTACTTGCCACCCCTTCATGCCCCTGTGTGGAGACCTAGGCCAGCAGGATAGTGTCCCCACCCCCATCCAAGGCTTTCCTGCCACTGCAGAGCTCACAGTGCCACCACCCTCCATGTACAGTCCCAGGCCAGTAGGCTAGTATTTCTCCTACCATAGGCTTTCCCACCACCATGGAACACCACCAGTGAATGCCATCCCACTCACCCCTGTGTGTGGACACCAGCCAGCAGGCTAGCATTGCCCCTAGGCTTTCCCGCCACCATGGAGCTCTAAGTGTGAATGCTATCACACTCGCTGTCCCCCTCTTCCCCCATGCATGGACCTAGTCTAGCAGGCTAATACTCCCCCAGGAGACCTCCATACCCAGCCACTGTCCTACTCACCACCCCTCTACACAGGCCAGCAGGCTAGCATTCCCTCCTCCCCTCTCCTTCCACACCACCAGGATCACCCATCAATCCCCCCATGCATCACCTGACCCACGGCAGTCCCATATCCCCACTGGGCCTTGTCACAGGACCTAGCAGTCCCATCCACCCCCTGCTACACAGTCCCAACAGATCCACTGTCCAATCCCCTCACCCCTCAGCATCAAAGAACTACCACACATTCCCATCCTCCCTTCCTCCATAGCCCAGCTGCAATACCAGTCTCTTTTGTCCCATTCCCCCTTCCCCTGTCCCCTCAGGCCACCTGACCACACAGTCCCATAACCCAAACCACTGATCAACAAGCCCCATTATCAGGTCCTTGGCCACTACCACAGCCTCACGGGCTCTTTCCTTCTGAGCAGGTGGGCCCCATTACCATCAGAAGCCTAGTCAAAGCAAACATAAAAGGGAATAATCACTGAGGACACTTCACGGGTAAACTACAGCTTCCTCCAAAATTAAATAAGGTTCCTACACTATGTTGGGCAGACCACAGTAAAAAAGGGTTAATACGAAAAATCAAATGCAAGTAAATCCAACAAGATTGCCAGTCCCACAATGGATGTTTCTAATCAAAACATAGAAGAGACAGTTGGATCAGAACCCCAAAATGAAGATACAAGCTATGCAACCCTGGCCAAACAAATAGCAGAACTTGCAGAAATTCAACAAAGGGCCAATAATGGTATGAATGTGTTTTTTGCTAGATTAGACCTAATAGAAAAGAACCAGGAAAGATTCCAAAGACAGTTAAATGATCTGAAGGAGAGCAACAAAAAGAGGGCCTCAATAATCATCTGGCTAAGCTCAATGAAGCCATAAATAAATGCAAGGATGAATCCCAAGAAGGATTAAGAAAATAATAAAATGGTGGGAAAAGGGAACTTGATAGAGGGATGGAAAATATACATAAAGAGCAGTAGAAAATACAAACCAAACTGAATGAGCCCAAAATTCTATAGACACTCTCAAGAATAGAGTTAGCCATGTGGCAGATAGAAACTCAAGAGTCCAAAAGTTTCAATAAGTTCAAAAATTTTTGTGAATAGAATATGAAGAAACTGTAGGATACCCTTAAATATCCCAATATTGGATCATGGGAATACCAAAGGGGAAGAAATTCAGACCAAAGGCATGGAGAATTATTACTAAAATTACTGAAGAAAACTTTCCCACACTTTCAAAAGAAAGTTCCATCAAGTTACAAAAAGTTAACAGAACTCCAATCAGACTGGACCAAAGGAGAAATTCTCCAAGACATATTATCATTAAGACTATAAACATTGATACCAAAGAGAAAGTCCTATAAGCAGCTAGGAAGAAACAACACATTATATATAAAAGTAACCCCATCACAGTTACTTCAGACTTCTCAATGGAAACCCTGAAAGCCAGAAGGGCCTGAAATGGAACACTGCAAACTCTAAGAATCTATGGCTTCTAACCCAAACTACTCTACCCAGCATAAGTATCCCTCATAATAGATGGTGAAAGAAAACCTTTCCACAATAAAGCTCAGCTTTACAACTATATGAACACAATTCCAAATGTGCAGAGAGTACTTCATGGAATTTTCCACACAGAAGAATCAAATAATCAACTTCAAGTGCCTACAAGAAGCAGATCACACTAACCAAACTCAGAGAAGGCACAAAAAACTACAAAGTCCAAGAAAACACCAAATCTCATAAACCACCACAATATGGCAGAGAGGAAAATAAAACTCACAGTTATTACCATAAATATTAATTGCCTTAATTCACCCATCAAGAGACATAAGCTAATTGGGTGGAAAAGTAGACCTCACAATCTGCTGTCTTTAAGAAACCAACCTCACCACTAAAGACAGTCAGGGTGAAGGTGTGGAAAATGATATTCCAAGCAAACAGAAATAATAAACAAGTAGCCATTGCTGTATTTATATCAGATAAAATAGACTTCAAACAAAAGTAATCAAAAAAGACAAAAGAAGGCCACTTCTTACTTGTCAAGGGAATGATCCAACAAGAGGATGTCACAATCATCAATCTTTATGCACTAAGCACAGGGGCACCACAATTCATAAAACAAAACCTACTTGATGACAAAACAGAAATAACCACCAACACCATCATAGTTGAGGATTTCAATACTCCACTATCAACAATAGATAGATCATCCAAGCAGAAAATTAACAGGGAAGTAAGAGAGCTCAACAATACAGTAGATCAATTAGACCTAACAGATATTTACAGGACATTCTACCCCAAATCTACAGATTTCTTCTCAGCAGCCTAAGAACCTTCTCTAAAATAGATCATATACTGTGTCATAAAGCCTACCTCCATATATTTAGGAAGATCAACATAATTTTCGGCATGATATCAGATTACACTGCTGTATTGCTAGAAATTAACAACAAAAGATGTGCCAGGAATCCCACCAGCTCCTGGAAACTGAACAACATACTTTTAAACAATAAATGGGTAGTGGACAAAATAAAAAATAAAACTGCAAAATTTATAGAAATGAATGACAATGAGAACACAACATACCAAAACTTATGGGACACAATGAAGGCAGTCCTCAGGGGAAATTTTTTTTTTTTTTTTGGTTTTTTGAGGTAGGGTCTCACTCTAGCCCAGGCTGACCTGGAATTCACTGTGGAGTCTCAGGGTGGCCTCGAACTCATGGCGATCCTCCTACCTCTGCCTCTCAAGTGCTGGGATTAAAGGCATGCGCCACCATGCCCGGCCTCAGGGGAAAATTCACAGCACTAACTGCCTTCATAACAAAGACTGAGAGGTCCCAAATCAATAATGTAACCATCCGATGACTTCCGGTTAAGATGGCGGCGTAGGTACCACGCCAAAGCAGCTTAGGGGGGAAAAAGACCAAAAAAACTCAGCAAAATACACACTTTTACTAAAAAGTGAGGTGTATAGGAAATTGAGGCGGCAGCGGAGAAGTAGAAGAGTTATAGAGCATCCTGAGCCTGCACAAGCGGGAACAGCGGCTCCGGGGCAGCTCGGCCAACCGCCGCAGCCGCGGCGCAGCAGAAAGCCGCTGGACTCTCGGCTCGAGCCGCAGGAGAAGCCAGGTGCGGGATTTTCCCCTCACACTGCGCTCTCCGCAACTCGGGAAACGTGAGGGGAGAGCGGCAGCGAGCAACGGAGGGAGGAGCAGACCGCGAGGTAGAAGCACACGTGGAACAGCGATACAACCAGAGCAGCCGCGGCTCCCTCCCCTCCCCCACCGCCTGAGCCCAGCTCCAGCGAACACAGCAGCGGCCCGGGACCGGCCACGCCAACGTGGGCTGACAACGGGACCCAAGCAGGAGCAGAGTTCGGCAGCAACTTCAGCGGCTCCAGCACCGGTACCAGCGGACCCAGCAGCAGCGGACCCAGGAGCGGCAGCGGCAGCAGATCCCGCAGCAGCGGCTTCGGGGTGAGCAGCGGCGGTGGACACGGCAGCAGCAGCTTCAGCAGCAGTGGTGGCTCCGGTGGTGGCAGCTACCACAGCAGCAGAGGAAGCAGCAGCGGCTCAGTTTGCCCCATAGGAAAAGTAAGTGCCCATCTCCAGAAATCAGAACAGCAGCCCGACGACCCAGGCAGCAACTTGACTGAGACCACAATCACCCAAGGTAACTGGGATTGCACCAGGGAAGGGACTCACTTGGTCACAAGCTGACTTGGATACCTCAACAGACCAGAAATCTAAACCTCTTTGTTGATAGAGGATCTGGTCATTATAATAACTACTCTTGCATACATACTCGGGGCTGTTTTTGATTGAATGTGTACAGTGTTTAGTTAAATTTTAGAATCTACCAGTATTTTATTCCACTCAGCCTGCTTGAATACTCCTATAGCAGGGAAACTCAACCCCTAAGAACATCTTTGTAGATACTCTGAGAGTCTTAAGAGCCACACCTAATACCTTAAGGTCCTACCCTGAAAATATATTACATCAAACCAATTGATACAGCTAAGAATACACAGCTAGCTAGAAAATCCAAGCATTAACTTAATCCAAGATGCAAAAATATATACATTATAACCCAAGAAACACTAAAAAGCAAGACGATATAAATCCACCTAAAAGTATTAATGCATCAGAAATGTCATCCAGTGAGAAAGAGTTAGAGGAAATGCCTGAGAAAGAGTTCAAAAGAATAATTATAAATATGTTCAAAGAGGTCAAAGAACACATGAAAACAATCAAAGAAGAAATCAAAGAGGAAATCAAAGGAATCAAAGAAGAGGCAGGACACCAATTTAATGAAATAAAGAAGGCAATACAAGACATAAATAGGGAAATAGAAATAATAAAGGAAAACCAGTCAGAATTACTAGCAATGAAGAACACAGTTAATGAAATAAAAAACTCTGTAGAAAATCTCACCAGTAGGATGGATGAGGGAGAGGACAGAATATCTAAGCTAGAAGATCAGGTGGCAGACCTAATGCAGTCCAACAAAGAGAAAGACAAACTTATAGAAAAGTATGAGTGGGAATTTCAAGATATTCGGGACACTATTAAAAGATCCAATATAAGAATTCAGGGCATAGTAGAAGGAGAAGAACTCCACTCCAGAGGCATAGTAGGCATCTTCAACAAAATCATAGAGGAAAATTTCCCCCAATTTGGGAAAGAGGTGCCAATACAGATACAGGAAGCCTTTAGAACCCCAGCCAGACAAAACCCAGAAAGAAACTCTCCTCGCCACATTATACTCAAACTTCCAAACACACAAACCAAAGAAAAAATATTGAAAGCAGTTAGAGAGAAAAGTCAAGTTACCTACAAAAGCAAGCCCATCAGGATTACAGCAGATTATTCAACACAAACTTTTAAAGCCAGAAGGGCTTGGAGTGATATATTCCAAGTTCTGAAAGATAACAACTGTCAACCAAGGTTACTTTATCCTGCAAAGTTATCCATTCAAATAGATGGAGAAATAAAGACATTCCATGACAAAAGCAGGTTAAAGGAGTATTTGAAGACAAAACCAGCTCTACAGAAAATACTTGATAGAATCCTCCATGCTGAACAAAAGGAAAAGCACAAATATAAGGAACCTAGAAAAACCAGCTATACTCAAATACCAGTTAACAGAAGAGAGCACAGGTAGAACAAGTAACACACACACACACACAAACAAATACATAAATACACACCTTTCAATAATATCTCTTAATATCAATGGTCTCAATGCCCCAACGAAAAGACATAGATTTGCAGACTGGGTTAAAAAGCAGGATCCTACAATTTGTTGTCTCCAAGAAACTCACCTTTCTACAAAGGATAGACATTATCTTAGGGTGAAAGGTTGGAAGACGGTGTTTCAAGCAAATGGGCCTAGAAAACAAGCAGGGGTTGCTATCCTAATATCAGACAGGGTAGACTTTAGTCCGACGTTAGTCAAGAAAGATAAGGAAGGTCACTTTATATTGATTAAGGGCACACTCCAACAGGAGGACATTACAATCCTAAACATATATGCACCTAACATGGGGGCTCCCAAATTCGTCAAACAAACACTATTAGAACTAAGGTCACAGATAACACCAAACACAGTGGTGGTGGGTGACTTTAACACCCCACTCTCATCAATTGACAGGTCATCCAGGGAAAGAATAAACAGAGAGGCCTCTGGACTAAATGAGGTCATAGAAGGAATGGACCTAACAGATATATACAGGACATTTCATCCAAAGGCTGCAGAATATACATTCTTTTCAGCAGCACATGGAACATTCTCTAAAATAGACCATATATTAGGACACAAAGCAAATCTTAACAAATTCAGGAAAATTGAAATAATTCCTTGCATTCTATCTGACCACAATGGAATTAAACTACAAATCAGTAGCAAGAAAGGCTATAGAGCATACACAAAATCATGGAAACTAAACAATACACTACTAAATGATGAGTGGGTCAATGAAGAAATCAAAAAGGAAATCAAAAAATTTATAGAGTCAAATGATAATGAGAATACAACATACCAAAATCTCTGGGACACAATGAAGGCAGTTCTAAGAGGTAAATTTATAGCCTTAAGTGCCTATATTAAGAAATTAGAAAGGTCGCAAGTAAACGACCTAATGCTTCGCCTTAAAGCCTTGGAAAAAGAAGAACAAGGCAAACCAAAAAGTAGTAGACGGGAAGAAATAATAAAGATTAGGGCAGAAATTAATGAAATAGAAACAAAAAGAACAATCCAAAGAATTAATGAAACAAAGAGTTGGTTCTTTGAAAGGATAAACAAGATTGATAAACCCTTAGCAAATCTGACCAAAAGAAAGAGAGAAGAGACACAAATTAATAAAATCAGAGATGAACAAGGTAACATCACAACAGATTCCAGAGAAATTCAAAAAATTATAGGGACATACTATAAAAGCATATACTCCACAAAGTATGAAAATCTGAAAGAAATGGATGATTTCCTTGATCTATATGACCTACCTAAATTAAATCAAAATGAGATTAATCACTTAAATAGACCTATAACAAACATGGAGATCCGAGCAGTTATCAATAAGCTCCCAACTAAAAAAAGCCCAGGCCCAATGGATTCACTGCTGAATTTTACCAGACTTTTAAGGAAGAGCTAACACCATTGCTTCTCAAGCTTTTCCAGGAAATAGAAAAAGAAGGAATTCTACCAAACTCCTTCTATGAGGCCAGCATCACCCTGATAACAAAACCAGGCAAAGATAGAACAAAAAAAGAAAATTACAGACCAATCTCCCTCATGAACATAGATGCAAAAATTCTCAACAAAATATTGGCAAACAGAATACAAGAGTATATCAAAAAGATCATTCACCCGGACCAAAGTAGGCTTTATCCCAGAGATGCAGGGATGGTTCAACATACGCAAATCTATAAATGTAATACATTACATAAATGGGTTGAAGGACAAAAATCACATGATCATCTCATTAGATGCAGAGAAAGCATTTGACAAAATCCAACATCCCTTCATGATAAAAGTCCTACAGAGACTGGGAATAGAAGGAACATATCTCAATATAATAAAGGCTATTTATGACAAGCCTACAGCCAACATATTACTAAATGGGGAAAAACTGGAAGCTTTTCCACTCAAATCAGGAACAAGACAAGGGTGTCCACTGTCTCCACTTCTATTTAATATAGTTTTGGAAGTCTTAGCCATAGCAATAAGGCAAGAGACACACATAAAAGGGATACAAATTGGAAAGGAAGAAATCAAGTTATCATTATTTGCAGATGACATGATTCTATACATAAAGGACCCTAAAGACTCTACTAGCAAGCTGTTAGAGCTGATCAAAACCTACAGCAATGTAGCAGGATACAAAATAAATACACAGAAATCAGTAGCCTTCGTATATGCTAACAACAAACACACAGAGGGTGAAATCAGAGAATCACTCCCATTCACAATTGCATCAAAAAAAATAAAATACCTTGGAATAAACCTAACCAAGGAAGTAAAGAATCTATACAATGAGAACTTTAAAACACTCAAGCGAGAAATTGCAGAAGACACTAGAAAGTGGAGAAACATCCCTTGTTCCTGGCTTGGAAGAATCAATATCGTGAAAATGGCAATCTTACCAAAAGCAATCTACACATTTAATGCAATCCCCATCAAAATTCCTAAGGCTTTCTTCATGGAAATAGAAAAAACAATCCAAAAATTCATTTGGAATCACAAAAAACCTCGAATATCTAAAATAATACTGAGCAACAAAAAAGAGGCTGGTGGTATCACCATACCTGATTTTAACCTATACTACAGAGCCATAGTAACAAAAACAGCATGGTACTGGCACAAAAACAGACATGTTGATCAGTGGAACAGAATAGAGGACCCAGATGTAAGCCCAAGTAGCTATAGCCACCTGATATTCGATAAAAATGCCAAAAATACTCATTGGAGAAGAGACAGCCTCTTCAGCAAATGGTGTTTTGAAAACTGGATAAATATCTGCAGAAGGATGAAAATAGATTCTTCTCTCTCGCCATGCACAAGAATTAAGTCCAAATGGATTAAAGACCTTAACATCAGACCAGAAACTTTGAAACTGCTAGAGGAAAAAGTGGGGGAAACCCTTCAACATATTGGTCTTGGCAAAGACTTTCTGAATACAACCCCAATTGCTCAGGCAATAAAACCACAGATTAACCACTGGGACCTAATGAAATTACAAAGATTTTGCACCGCAAAGGACACAGTGAAAAAAGCAAAGAGGCAACCTACAGAATGGGAAAAAAATCTTCGCCAGCTATATATCTGATAGAGGATTAATATCTAGGATATACAAAGAACTCAAAAAGTTAACTAATAAGGAATCAAACAAGCCAATCAAAAAATGGGCTAAGGAGCTAAATAGAGAGTTCTCAAAGGAAGAAATACGAATGGCATATAAGCACCTAAAAAATTGTTCTACGTCACTAGTCATCAGGGAAATGCAGATTAAAACTACATTGAGATTCCATCTCACTCCTGTCAGATTGGCCACCATCATGAAAACAAATGATCATAAATGTTGGCGGGGATGTGGAAAAAAAGGAACCCTTCTGCACTGCTGGTGGGAATGCAATCTGGTCCAGCCATTGTGGAAAACAGTGTGGAGGTTCCTAAAGCAGCTAGAGATTGATCTACCATATGACCCAGCTATAGCACTCCTAGGCATATATCCAAAGGACTCATCTCATTTCCTTAGAAGTACATGCTCAACCATGTTTATTGCTGCTCAATTTATAATAGCTGGGAAATGGAACCAGCCTAGATGTCCCTCAACAGATGAGTGGATAATGAAGATGTGGTACATTTATACAATGGAGTTCTACTCAGCGGTAAAGAAAAATGAAGTTATGAAATTTGCAGAAAAATGGATGGACCTGGAAAGTATTATACAAAGTGAGGTAACCCAGGCCCAGAAAGCCAAGCGCCACATGTTCTCTCTCATATGGGGATCCTAGCTACAGATGACTGGGCTTCTGCGTGAGAATGAAAATACTTAGTAGCAGAGGCCAGTAAGTTGAAAAGGAGACATAAAGGGTGGAGAAAGGAAGGGAGGAGGATACTTAATAGGTTGATATTGTATGTATGTAATTACAATGTTTGTAATGGGGAGGTAATATGATTGAGAATGGAATTTCAAACGGGAAAGTGTGGGGGTGGGGAGGGAGGGAATTACCATGGGATATATTTTATAATCATGGAAAATGTTAATAAAAATTAAAAAAAAAATAAAATAAAATAAAAAAAAAGCAATACATGCCGGCAGATTTAACCCACATTACTAATACTCTTTCCTCTGGGAGCTCATTGCTCTCCACAAACATTTGGAATCCCACTGGCTGTCTCCCTTTAGCATGCAAACAAGTGTCTCTCATCAATAAAACAATAAATGACCTCTCTCTGTTCAAAGGGCAAATCTACACATACAGTGATCCCTTCTGCAGAGATGGCCTATCCCTCTCCCCACCCATTCTGGGCTTCCACAGTCCTGACTCCAGCTCCTCAGCATCTTTCTTCCCTCAGCTGACTGTTCAGCTGGAACAGATCCCACCAAGGACACTTAGTGGACACTGTCTAATCCTTGACTGTAGACTGCGAGCCACACTGAAGTCTGCTTCCTCCTGAATATGTCCATCTCTCTGGGCAGCCATGATACATACACGCATGTAATATAATACGTAAATATATTATGTAATACACCCTATCTATCTATCTGTATGTATGTATGTATAGTCTTAAAGTCTCATGCAGGCTGACCTTAAATTCACTATGTAGCTGGGGCCTGCTTGCCTTGGAGTCCTGATTCTCCTGCTTCCTCTTCCTGAGTTCTGGGATGTCAGGCCCTGTCATCATGTCTGTCCCTGAATACATCCACCCTCATCACTCTCTATCTCCTAGTTCTCCTGGACTTCTGATCACATCACCTTCCTTCCTTTACTTCTGCCCTCACCAATCCTGTCTTTACTATTGTAGCCGGAGGTTTCTCTCTCTCTCTCCCTTTCTCTTTTTTTGTTTTGTTTTTCAAGGTAGGGTCTCGCCCTAGCCCAAGCTGACTTGGAACTCACTCTGTAGTCCGAGTTCTTCTTTGACAACATAAATCTGGCTGTGTTGGATCCCTCCTCAGCCTAATAAAGCATGACATCTTTATCCCATTAAAAAAAAAATAATAATAATGTAACCATCCACCTTAAAGTCACTGGAGAAACTAAAAGAATCTGACCCCAACATCTGCAGATAGAAAGAAATAATTAAGATCAGAGCAGAAATTAATGAATTGGAAACTAAGAAAATAAAAAAAAATTGATGAAATAAACAGCTGTTTCTTTGCAAAAATAAACAAGATTGATAATCCCCTGGTCAATTTGACTAAGTGAAGAAAAGGGACACTTCAAATTAACAAAATTAGAAAAAGGAGAGATCACAACAGACATGAATGAAATCGGGAGAATCATCAGGGCTTATTTCATAAGCCTCTATTTTACAAAACTGGATAATATGGAGGAAATGGATGAATTCCTAGACAAATACCACCTACCAAAGCTAAACTCAAAGCAGATCAATCTCCTAAACAAGCCTATCATATCCATTGAGATTGAAAAGGTAATCAAAAGGGCAGGAGAGATGACTTAGCAGTTACGCACTTGCCTGTGAAGCCTAAGGACCCCGGTTCTAGGCTTTGATTCCCTGGGACCCACATTAGCCAGATGCACAAGGGAGAGCACATGTCTGGAGTTCATTTGCGGTGGCTGGAAGCCCTGGTGCACCCATTCTCTCTTTCTCTTTCTCTCTCTCTCTCTCTCTCTCTGTTGCTCTCAAATAAATAAATAGAAATAAACAAAAAAAAAAATTTAAAAGGTAATCAAAAACCTCCCCCAAAAGAAGATTCCAGGACTAGATGGCTTCTCAGCTGAATTCTATCAAACCTTCAGGAAGAACTAAAACCAATTTTTCTCAAACTGTGTCATGCAACTGGAGAACAGGGAAAGCTCTCCAACTCCTTCTATGAAGGTAGTATCACCCTAATAACAAAACAAGGCAGAAATGCCAGAAGAAAAGAAAACTATAGGCCTATTACTCTGATGAACTTAGATGCAAAGATCCTGAACAAAATCATTGCAAACCTAATTCAACAGCACAGCAAAAGCATTATCCACCTTGATCAAGTAGGCTTCATTCCAGGTATGCAGGGGTGGCTCAACATACAGAAATCTGTCAATGTAATACAACACATAAATAAGCTTAAACACAGAAACCACATAATCATTCCAATAGATGCTGAAAAAGCCTTTGGCAAAATACAACATCACTTCATGATCAAAACATTGGAGAGAATAGGCATGGTGGTTTATATCTCAACATAATAAAGGCTATATATAAAGCTCCTAAAGCCCAAATAACACATAATGGGGAGAGGCTGAAGGAATTCTCATTGGGACAAGGTACAAGACAGGGTTATCCACTCTCATTTCTGCTCTTCAACATAGAAGTCCTAGCTCAAGAAATAAGACAAGGGAATGAAATAAAAGGGATACAAATTAGAAAGGAAGAAGTTAAGTTATCTCTATTTACAGATGACATTATTCTATACATAAGTGACCCAAGAACCTCCATCTCAAAACTCTTAAAGGTGATTAACTCCTTCAGCAAAGTAGCAGGATACAAAGTCAATGCACAAAAATCAGTAGCCTTTCTATATGCAAAAGACAAAGATACAGAAAAAGAAATAAGTGACATTCTCCCATTTTCAATAGTAACCAAAAATAAAAATAAAACCACCTTTGAATAACATTAACCAAGGATGTGAAAGACCTATACAATGAAAACATAAAAACACTCAAGAAAGAAATTGAGGAGGACTTAAGAAAATGGAACAACATCCCATTCCCCTGGATAGGCACAATTAACATTGTGAAAATGGCAATCTTACCAAAAGTGATATACAGATTTAATGCAATACCAACATTTTTCTTCTCAGAGATAGAAAAAATGATCTCAGAATTCACAGAGAATGTCAGAAGGCCTTGGATATCCAAGCATATTCTTAGCAAAAGAGTCACTTCTGGAGGATCACTGTATATGTTCTAAAGCTATATAACCAAAGCCGTAGTAATATAGTAACTGGCATAAAAACAGGACTATAGACCAATGGAACAGAATTGAGGACCCAGACTTTGGGTCAAGTAATTACAGCTACTTGATATTTGACAACACCCCTACCAATGCAGGCTGGAAAAAAGACAGAAGCTTGAACATATTGTGCTGGACAAACTGGATAACAATATGCAGGAAAATGAAACTTGATTCACACATCTTGCCATACCCAAAAATCAAATCCAAATGGATCAAAGATCTCAATGTAAGACTGGAAACTCTGAAGCTACTGGAAGAAAAAAAAAAAGGAAGGACTTCCATGATATAGGAGTGGGAAATGACTTCTGGAACAAAACTCCAGTAGCTCAGGAAATTAAACAATCACTCAAACATGGGGATCTCATGAAGCTGAAAAGTTTTTTCACAGACAAACATACAATAAATACAGCCAATAGATTACCCACAGAATGAGAGAATTTTTTGCCAGCTCTACAACTGACAGAGACCTAATTTCTAGAATCTCTAAAGAATTCAAAAACCTAAACAATAAAAAGTCAAACAACCCACTCACAAAATGGGGCAGAGAACTGTACAGGGAGCTCTCAGAGGAAGAAATACAAATGGCAAACACACACTTAAGGAAATGTTCATCATCACTAATCAACAGGGAAATGCAAATTAAAACAACTATGAGATTTCACCTTACTCCAGTAAGGATAGCAGACATTGAAAAATCAAATGAAAACAAATGTTGGTGAGAATGCAGAGAAGTAGGAACACTCATTTACTGTTGATGGGAATGTAAGATGGTACAACCACTATTGAAAGCAAGATGGAAACTCCTAAAATATTTACTATAGAGTTACCAACAGACCTAGTTATTCCCTTATTGGACATTTACCCTAAAAGCTCCATGCCTCAGTTCAGAGAGCTTTGCTCAACCATGTTTATAGCTATTCAATTTATAATAGCTAAGAGCTGGAATTAACCCAGATGTCCATCATTAGATAACCAAGATGTGGTATATCTATCTACATGATGGAATTCTACACAGCAGTAAGGAAAAAAATGACACAATGAAATTTTAAGAAAAATGGTCAACCTTGGAACAGATCATTCGCAGTGAACTCACCCAATCACAGAAAGATAATCGTTGCATGGTCTCACTCATCTGTGGCTCCTAACATGAATCTGCCTGAGATGCTTTCATGCCTAATAAGCATCTTGACGAGTGGATAATGGGGAGTATGGGGTGGGAGGAGAGGTTGGGGGGCACAAAACTGGACCCAAATGGAAATAGTACCATAAAATTCTATATCCTGAAATACAGACTAAAAAATTGAACCTTCATCAGGTCCTTAAAGGGAACACCTGAATCATAGGGACCTGGAGATGGTATGATGAATACTAACCTTAATCTTCTGTTTCTCTCTCTCTGTTTATCTCCTTTTCTCTCTCTTCTCTTCTTCTCTTTTATATCACCTATCTTTTTCTTCCTTCTTTTCCCTTGGCACTGGCCTCTAACTCCTAGTACCAGCATGTGGTTAATATCCACAATGAACTCTTGATCACAGAGATCTACAAGGTTTCCCAAAAGAAGACATATTTATGTCAGAGTACTTGATGAACCGCCAGAAGTTAATGGTAAGACCCTACTGCCAAAGACACCATATGTTATTGGTACAGAATATGAAGTGACCTGACTGGAATCTGGAAGAGAGTCAGCCCTCAGACAGTGAGCTTGTTCAGTGCCAGAAGGTGCTACATGAGCAACTGGGGGAAAATGACCAGCATCTGTCCAAGCAACTTATGGTCTAAGCTACCCAGCAGCAAATAACCTGACCTGATGCTTACACAAGTGCAATAGTGACACAAAGCCATGGTGGATAACAAACTGCTCTTGATTTGGCTAATGGATCTGCTCATTGGAACGGAACTGAGCTGTAACTGAGAAACACGTCAGAACCATATCCAAAACATGAACCCACTCTCCAATATCATGCTCCCACCAATTGTGGGCTACAAGAGGGCCCAGACCTATTAATTTCTCTCTAAAATAATAATGGTTATCCCATTTATCTGGTGCTGACTTCACTCTCTGTTGGAGAATTTGCTTTTCTTTTTCAGATGAATGCAGAACCTGAGGAGAGAATCAGCCCATTGCACCTCACCAGGGCCCCAGCTAAAACCATAGAATAATTGGGAGAAATGAGCAAGAGTGTGGCTTTCTTGATGAACCTGATGCCAGCACAAGGGTGAAGGAGATAAATACAGAGAAGACTCAGCTTCTACCACACCAGATATCCAGAGATACAGAGGCTCCTAAGACTCATCATCACTGAAGTAGACCTAAAACGAACCCAATATGGCTCAGAGAAATTCATGGAAGAGGGGTTGGAAAGATTATTAGAGCCACAAATTGGGACATTATGCACAGAGACATTGCCTCTTCCCCATAACTGATGGCTACCCCTACAATGCATGACCAACATTCCCCAATGAGGAGGGTCCCTTCAGAATGGGGAGGACAGTGAGGAGGCTAATGAGGGTACCAACATGGCTGTATATACACTGTGTTCATAACTAATAAAAAAAGCCAGATGCACAAAGTAGCGTATTCATCTGTTGTTCATTTACAGTGGCAAGAGGCCTTGGTGTACCCATTCTTTTTATCTCTCTACTAAATACATAAATAAATTATAAAAATGTGAGTATAAAAGATAATAATGCTAGACAAAAATTTAAGGGTAAATTTGTGATTGCCTAAGACATAAAGAGTGCTAACTTTCAGGAGAAAGATTAATAATATTTACTATATTTAGTTAAGGGGAAGAGATTGAGTAAGAGATGGGTGACAGAAGGGTCATTCAAAATTCAAGATATTCTGAATAAGACATATGAAAGCCTACTTCTTTGGATAATGGCACATCCAGAAGCTATAGATTGCTGCTAGAAAATTTTCAGTGCCGGGGATGGGATACCTGTCAGTGACTTGTTTGCCAGGTATATCCCTGCTACCTCCAAAACATGACAGGGTTTTGTCAAGGCCGTTGGTTTCCCAGGAGTAACAGATGGTAAGACCCTATTGCTGAAGACTTCACATGCGTAGGTAGAAAGATGACTGAAAAGTCAAGCTGGTGCTGAGCTGAAAACCTCCTCCCTATAGATCAGCCAACTGTAAGCTGGAAAAAGCTGCACTGCATGTAGCCCTATGGGAGATAGAAGTCATTAGCAGTGAAAAGAGTGGACACTGGAAGCCTCAAGTTTGGCCAGACAGGCCAAATGACTGAATGGTGCAGTAATGGAATGTATGCTCTAGGGGAAACCACCTGTGCTCTAATTGTACTGGAGGCCTAATCAATTGGAGGGAATACATGCCTTATACTGAAAACCTAATCAAAAGCCTATAGCAGGGGTTGTCTTGTGTTGTGTGTTAGGGGTATAAAGCCTTCTCTTGTCTGGCTAAATGCATATAGTATTCTCACTAAACTGCCCTGAAAGCACTACACTTAATGTTCATATTCATGTATTAATGCTACTCTCATTTTTGGTTAGAGAAGCTTCTCTTTTCAGATGGCAGTGACCACTGAGATGACCCAAAAGGCAACACAGTGCTGAGAAGATGGGACAGAGGAGTGTCCAGCACTGAAACATCTCACACCCTCCAAGGCTCAGGGTCCATTGTAGAAGAGGTGGCAGAAAGAATGTAAAAGCCTAAGGAAGGGCACCACTCCTTATAATGCAACTGCCCAGACAGAAATTGGCCTCAATATCCACGACCTAGCAGTGACTAGCAATACCTTCACAAGAGCCTTATAATAGGAGAAAGAGATGATGACATCAAAATAAAAGAGAGACTAACAGAGAGGGAGGGGATTGATGGATAGCAGAGTTATGAAGGGGAATGCTGGGGAGGGGAGGGAAATACCATGGCTTATTGTCTGTAAGTATAGAAGTTTTCAATAAAAAAAAACTGGAAAAGAAAAAGAAGAATGTTCATTAAGAGTGGCAAAAAGCACACTTAGATAATGTTATATATGTATGTGTGTGTGGCAAATGACTATATCATTATTATTAAAAATATACAGTATTTCACCAAAGATAATACCTTGAAAATGTTATCATAGTCACTACAAAGTAGAAATACAAATTAAAACAGTGAGATACCATTTCATACACATCCAAATGTGGGAGAGGACAGAGCTTGTTGTTCTGAAGAACATTTATAGTGTTGAACAGTAGGAACTCTCCTATAATGATAGATTCTACATGGATTTAGCCTGAAGGAATAAAGCCTCCATCTACTATGTTTTTGAGAGTTAAGGCCTTTCAGCAACTCTAGGTCTGTTGGTACCAGTCCATGATTTTCAACCACTATCAAGGCCATTTCCCACAAACTTATTTTATAAAATTCTTTGCAAATATCTATATAATGAAGGTTGCCACTGCATCTAACCTCAGCTCCTCTTGGTTTTCAATCACTCCTCACATCCTTGTTCACCATTAGTTTCTGGCTCTTCCTTTACAATCACAACTCCATCCCATAGGGCGTTTTTCCTTCAGATATCCATGTGGTTCTACCTCTCCAGGCAAGTGCCAGCTAACAAGCCACCACTTTGAGATGGTCTGTTTGATCCATTAATATAATATGATCAACCTTCATACCTCAGGCAACTATGTGTCTGTCTCTGTGCCTGTAGCAACCCTGTAGCTTGGCATGTGCATGAAGCAACCTGGTAGTATAGAACGAGCACCCAGAGCATATGTTATCAATTAGGGGAAGCAAAGGGGCTAAATGTAAATGGAGTATATAAGGCAATGTCTCACTGTGCTTAGGGCTCAGCCTCTGAATATGAAGCCCTGAGCCCATGCCAGCAAAAATGAATAAATGCTGCTTCCTGCTGCAAGCCTCAGTGTCCTGTCACTCTGTTCAAGAACCCTATCATTCAGGGACTTTCTTCTTATTTATTGCTATGTGCCTGGATCCTGGGTAGTACCTGAAACATAGTAGGAGCTTAGTAAATTTTTATGTAATCAAGGAATACATGGGATTTTTATAAATTTTATAAATTTTTTATAAATTTTATAAATTGTTTTCCAATATATTTACACTGACAAAATATTATAATTCTAGATTTAAAAATCTAGTTTACAGGCTGGAGAGATGGTTTAGTGGTTAAGCACTTGCCTGTGAAGCCTAAGGACCCCAGTTCAAGGCTCGATTCCCCAGGACCCACGTTAGCCAGATGCACAAGGGGATGGATGTACGCGTCTGGAATTCATTTGCAGTGGCTGGAGGCCTTGGTGTGCTCATTCTCTCTTCCTCTCTCCCTCTCTCCCTCTCTCTCCCTCTTTCTCTCTCTCTGTCTCTCTCAAATAAATAAATAAATAAACAAAAAATTTTTAAAAATCTAGTTTATTAACAACAATGTGGGCATTTTGTTACAGACACATGCCCCTCCCCCACTGCCATTAAAAAAAAAACCCTATTGATCATTGTTCCTAAACTGATGATTTACTTCCATGTCTGTTCTGGTCACCCCTCTATTTTTGGTCAGATTCAACCCTGGACTATACATATAGTACATCCTGAGGGGTTCTTGTTAACACAGAGCTTCATTGAAATAAATGTGGGAAAATAGTAATAAAGGACATGGAAAACACAGGAGGGGGTCGAGAGATGCAGAGATTGTTAGATGAGAATCTTGAGCATTTCATGAAACTAAGTTTTTGTTTTATTATAGTTTTGATATGACTCAAGTGTGCTGTCCAAGAATTTGTTTGTTGAGGATGTGAGAGGTGGTTGCACATTTAAGAGGTGGGCCTACTGGGACATTATTGGTCATTGTACTTGGAAGAAACTGACATACTTACCTTAGAGCCTTGAGTTGTTCTTGTGAGAGCATATGTATGACCAAGCTTGCCCCTTCCCAGCATGTAATCTGTTTTCTTCCATGATGTGACATAGTTAGGGTGGCTCTCATCATAGCTAGTGCAATGGTGTTTGGACTTATAGCCTCCAAATTATGAGATGAGTAAAATACTTTTACCTCTAAGTTATGAAGCCTCAGTTATTTCATTATGGTAGAGAAAAAGGACTAATACGGGTATCAGTAATAAGTCATGGGGAAAGAAGTCTGATTCATACCCAAGGAAATCATAATTGCTCTCAAACCATTGGAATCAAGTCTTATTCAAATTAATTGCAGATCAAACATTAAATGATCACAGTCATATTCATGTGGCTTATTAGAACTTGAATTTTCTCTTCTTTTAAAGAAAATGACCAAGGGCTTGTTCAAAGAGATAACTATGATTTTTGTTTTGTAAGTCATCATAGTATGCATTTTAAGAGGATGTTCTCTAGCCAATGAGAAGACTACCTTTCATAAAATGACATCCATCCTTATTTCATGTGACTGAAATGCAGGCAGAAGGCTGATACTAAGGCTGTGAGGCAGAGGCAATGCACTGGAAGCAGAGCTCTAGTCTCTAGTAAAAATGACTTGAGTTCAAATTCCATCTCTGCCATTCACCATTTAACTTTGAACAATTTACTTACTTCCTCTAAGTTTTTCTTTCCTACCCATAAGACATTTCTTCATCTTTAAAACAGTGAAAAGTAGTGGGAAAATGCAGGTAATGCAGTCAGGACACAATCATTTTAAGAACATTTTACAACTAACCTTGGTTGAATGCTCAACATGAGTCAGGCACAGCACTTGGCTAAATGTATTGTGTCTATTATTTTTTCTTTTAATATGAAGTGCTGTGATTATATCCCTTGTCCAAATGAGGGGAAAGATAAAGAGTAGAGATAAGGAAGCCAGGACTTGAACCTACTTTGATGGACTCCAAAGTTTGAGTGTAAACCCTGGCCTCTCTCTGTTGCCATGGAGGGCATTGCATCTGATAGGGGGGAGTTTGAGTTACACATGATCCTCAAGGCTGCTTACATAAATCCTTTATTACATCACAGAGACATACACTCAGAGAGGTCAGCCTATTTCCCTTTCTGATTAGAAGTGGTGTCATTTCTCAGTATTGTTCTGAAAACAGATTAGTCACAATGGATCATATAGTGCTTGTGTACTGTCAGCTTTCAACCTTGCTTATAAAAATGTTCTTTTGGAGGCTACTGGTTTCTGAATATTTCTGCAATGCCATCTGTACAAAAAGTACATCTGAAAAGAGCCAGGATGGAACTAGCATAGTGAGGCATATTGGGAAGTCCTTTCTCAGCAGTAAGCTGGACATTAAGATGGAGGCATCATGTTCTTAAGCTTCATTCCCTGAAGCTTCACTTTGGAGATTTAGGATTAAGGACTGTGGTGATTATTTTAGCCCTACCTTTTCTGCCATGCAGGAGTCATCTCAACCATATTCCTAGTAGCTACTGCCACTGCTGTGGCTGAAGAGTGAGGCACAGTGTTCTGGGAAATCAGGATTCATTGTCCCCTCCTCTTTCTCCTTGCCCTCATTCTCTTACTTTTCTAGATTCTTACTATGTAGCTCAGGGTTGCCAATTACTTGCAACCCTACTGCCTCAGTCTTCCAAGTGGTCGCAGGTAGTGGCCCAACCTGCATTATACTAAACTTCTTGCTAAGGGAGTTTAGATTTAGTTCAGTGGTAGAACATGTGCCTAACATGTGGAAGACCTTAAATTCAATCCCTGATACCACAAAAATCCACAACTTTCCTGGTGGGTTTTCTGTTTTATTCACAAGGAACTCCATAGTTCTGAAGAATGTCTACACTTTTCATTTACTAGTTCTTCACCTATGAACCTGGTCTAATTTTTTTGATATCCTTCATCAAGTGGCCACTGTTTTGGTTTTTTGACATGCAAAGCATAAAAAAGCAGGTTCTAATTCAGACCCAGGCTGACCTGGAACCCATATCAAAACCCACTAACTGTCCTCAAGCATGAGCTTCATGTAGTGAGGATCCACATATTACATGTAAACAGACAGAAAATGTTTGCCTGGATCAATTCTAAATGCATGCTGTGGGTAGTAATGGCTGTGGAACTTACCAGTCACACTTGCTACAACTGGTTGGACAAGGGTAAACATCTGACTTGATCTGAGCCAATCAAATTTATGTCCAGGAAAATTGGAATTAAAGCCTGTCCCTTGAGAGATGAACTAAAAGTCTGATAGTGAGGCTGGAAATAAGGATATGACTACTGCCTCATGGAGACCAAGGCTCCTAGGAGGAACAAGAGTAATACTGAAGAGAAACACATTGAAATGAAATGGACCACATGGCTGCCTCAATACCTAATGGATCCCAGACTATGGGCCAAGCGCCCATGAAAAGCAGCTGTTATTCATTTCTGTCAGATCTCTAAATCTTTAATCAGTGTCCCACCCTTAAAGACAGAATGACAGATTGATATCCATGTGTGAGCATGTGCACGTGTATGCGTGTGTGCATGTGTACACACACACACACACACACACACACACACACACACACACACACATTAATGAAGGTAGCTTGGATTAATTCTGTTCCTTGAAATCAAACTATCACTGATAAAACTACAATTAACCCAATATATAATGCTAATTCTTAACTCATAGTTTCCAGACAGGTAACTTAAAACTTCAGTTTTTCACATAAACTGCTGCTAAGACAATTGTGGAATAGTTTTGTGTGTGTGTGTGTAGGGGGGCAAGTTTGCTCATTTTCTTATTCAACAACCATATATGGAGTAACTCTGTCAACACCACTTGCAGTTTTACTATTTCTCTGCCAGTTGTCACGTTTGCTGATGAACAATGTTATCTCTGGTGATATTCCCTTTCTATTTACCACTTACTTCTAACAGCATGAAAACAAATGCCAGACTTGTGAGTAAAGATAAGTAAAATCAAAATCCAGGACTTCTGGGTAAAATGGGTGCATAGGAGTCACACCAATCCAGCCTAAGGAGGGATTAAGCAAAACCACACCAAAATACACTCTTCATCCAAAAAGTGAAGGAATACAGGCTTTTATTGGCCATATATCAGAAAGGAGGAAACTGGCCAGAATCTCATATGGCATTTGTGGACCTGGACCCAATCCTCATGGATCCAAATGCTCACCTGGTGCCCAGCTGCAAGAGCAGAGACCAAACAAGGGATTTCCCAAACTCAAACCTCCTTGCAATGTCAAGAAACCTGAAGGGGAGACAGCAGAGATTAGCTGAAGGAGACACAGGGAGGACCAGCTGAGCAATTCCAGTACAACTCAGGCTTCCTTCATTCTCCCATCACCCAACTGACAGTCACTATGACCCGCCAGAGAATGCATTCAGTTGACAGCAGCTGGGTATCCAGCACAGCTGATCAGAACACTAGATTCACAGTACAACATGGAAGGATTAAGGTGGGCACTCAAAACTGGTTAGATTGAAGCCACCACAAAAGGTAATGAGGTTGACAAACAAAAAAGCAGGTACATAGGCCTGCGCTGGAAGTGCTAATCTCTCTTTCTGTGTCAGGGCAGGGTTACATATTCTTGGATGGATTTAGCATTCCAATTAAGCTATATTTGGGGCTTGACCATTGTTGCCTTTGATGCTTTCAGATTCATATGGACTTTGTCTTTCTTCTGTCATTATTGGGGGCAGGTTCTAATTCAGACCCAGGCTGACCTGGAACCCATATCAGAACAGGAATCTCAACCTCACAGCTGACAGGCTTAAGGGTGTAGAGCAGCACACACCCTTAGGGATTTTTGCTTTATAGGGTTATTTGTTTGTTTCTTTTCTTTTTTCTTTTTCTTTCTTTCTTTTTTTTTTTTTTTTTTTTTGGTTTTTTGAGGTAGGGTCTCACTCTGGCTCAGGCTGACCTGGAATTCACTATGTAGTCTCAGGGTGGCCTCGAACTCATGTTGATCCTCCTACCTCTGCCTCCCGTGTGCTGGGATTAAAGGCGTGTGCCACCACGCCCGGCTTGTTTGTTTCTTTTTAAAAATTATTTATTTGAGAGTGAGGGGGAGAGAGAGAGAGAGAATGGGTGTGCCAGGACCTCCAGCGACTGCAAATGAACTCCAGATGTGTGCGCCCCCTGGTGCATCTGGCTAACATGGGTCCTCGGGAATCGAGACTCGAACTAGGGTCCTCAGGTTTCACAGGCAAGCACTTAACTGCTAATCCATCTCTCCAGCCCCTATCTGTTTATTTCACACTTGTATGCTCTGTGCTGGTTCTTATTGAATATATATGTTGCTCAGCTGAATTTTAGAATTTGCCAGTAAATTGCTCCACCCAGCCCACTAGAATACTTGAATAGCAGGCAAATTCAGCACCTAGGATTACTTCTGCAGTTGGGTTAGAATACAAGAGCTATACTTGGCACCTTAAACTCTTACTCTGAAGGTACATACAGTTGGATTTTCAAATCTAAAAGCACTACAGACTATTACAAAACCCAAGCATCAACTCAACTCAGGATGCAAAAGTTGCTACATTATAATACAAGAAACACAAAGAATCAAGACAATACAATCCCACGAAAAATTATAAATCCATCAAAAATGGCCCCCAATGAGACTGATTTAGATGAAATGCCTGACAAAGATTTAAAAAAGAAGATTTTATCTATGGTCAAAGAAATCAAAGAAGGAAACAAAGGAATTAATGAAGAAACCAAACTCATGAAGGGATTCCAAGAGAACGCAGAAAACCAGTGTGATGAAATAAGGATGTCATTACAAGACATGAGTAAGGAAATAGAAATACTGAAGAAAAATGAGAGAAATACTAGCATTGGGAAACACAGTCAGTCAAATAAAAAACTTGTGGTAAGCCTCACCAGTAGAACAGATGAAGGAGAAACAGAATATCTAAACTAGAACTCCAGCTGGCAGATCCAATACAGTCCAATAAAGAGAAAGACAAGATAATAGGAAGATATGAATGGGAATTTCAAGATATTCAGGACACTATGAAAAGATCAAACATAAGAGTTCAGGGTATAGTAGAAGCAGAGGAATTTCAATCCAGAGGCTTAGTAGGTATTTTCAACAAAATCATAGAAGAAAATTTTCTCCAATATGAAAGAAATACAATGCAGATACAGAAAATTTTTAGAATGCCCTGGAAAGAACCTCTCCTTGCCATGTAATAATTAAACTACTAAACACACAAACCAAAGAAAATATATTGAAAGTAGTTAGAGAGAAAAAGCAAGTCACCTATAAAGGCAAACACATCAGGATAACAGCAGATTACTCAATAACAACTTTAAAAGGCAGAAAGGCTTAGAATTTTGTATTCTACATTCTGAAATATAACAACAATCAACCACAAATATTTTATCCTGCAAAGCTATCTATTCAAATTGAAGGAGAAATAAGGACATTATACAACTAAAACAGTTAAAAGAAGTTATGACACCAAGGAAGCTCTACAGAAAATACTTGAAGGAATCATTCATGCTGAAGAGAAAGCAAAGCATGTACATAAGGAAATAGGAAAAAAAATAAACCATCCTCAAATAACAGGACAAGAGAATAAGGGGAAACAGGAAGCACTACAAGACAAGAAGAATGGTGAGAATAAACACACAACTTTCAATAATAACTCTTAATATCAATGGCCTCAACGCCCCAACCAAAAGACACAGGCTTGCAGACTGGATGAAAAGGCAGGATCCTGCTGTTGCCTCCAGGAAACTCATCTCTCAATAAAAGACAGACACCATATTAGGCTGAAAGGATGGAAAATGGTATTTCAAGCAAATGGGCCTAGGAAACAAGCAGGAGTTGCTATCCTATTATCTGACAGGATAGACTTCAAACCAACATTAGTGAGGAAAGATAAAGAAGGTCACTTTATACTAATCAAAGGAACACTCCAGCAGGAGGACATTACATATATTCACTCAACATGGGGGCTCCCAATTTTATCACAGAAACACTATTAGACTTAATGTCACAGATAACACCAAATACAATGGTAGTGGGTGACTTCAATATCCCACTCTCATCAATTGGCAGGTCATCCCAGCAAAAAATTAGAGAGACATCTGGATTAAATGATGTCATGGAACAAATGGACCTAACAGATGAATATGAACTTAATGCTCATATTCATATTTTAATGCTACTTTCACTTTTAGTTAGAGAAGCTTCTCTTTTCAAATGGCAGTGACCACTGGGATGACCCAAAAGGCAACATAGTGCTGAGAAGAGGTGACAGAGGAGTGTCCACCACTGAAACATCTCTATTACACCCTCCAAGGCTCACAGTCCATTGTGGAAGAGGTGGCAGAAAGAATGTAAGAGCCAAAGGAAGTGTACCGTTCTACAATGCAACTATCCAGACAGAAATTGCCCTTGATATCCATGACCTCACAGTGCCTATCAATACCTTCACAAGTCCCTCATAACAGGAGAAAAAGATAATGACATCAAAATGACAGAGAGACTATGGAGAGAGGGAGGGGATATGATGGAGAGAGGAGTTATGGAGGGGAAAGTGGGGGAGGGGAGGTAATTATCATGGTTTATTGTCTGCAAGTATAGAAGTTGTCAATAAAAAAATTAAAAATAACATAAAATAGAAATCCACAAATTCTCAGTGTGCACTGTGGATGATATAGCACACCAAGTACATTTTTGGCATTATATGTTTTTTTGTGGAAAGGGTACATTTGCTTACTGTCTGTTTCTTTCAGTTTCTTTATTTTTAAAAAGTTATTAATACCACCAACTTGTAAGAATTGCTCTGAGGAATAAAAGACTTAATGTCTACCAAACAGTTTGTATAGTCCTTTAGTACTCTGTAAATAATAATATCCAGAGTTTTTGATACTGGCGTATTCTGCTGCCTAGGTCCTAAAAGAGAAATGTAGGAAAGTTCCAAAGTAAAGGATTAAGGAAAGCATTTTAAAAGAGCATTGTATATTTTCTGTCCATTTCAGTATTAATTATTAATAATCAGTGAAAATGTGGCAACATGATTTACTTAGAGCCTTTTCCTGGGGGATAAAAGGAATTTTTCTACTAGTACTGTCCAAGGCATTTTCTGTTAGCAAATTCCCTTGTGCTTCTTACATTTTTGTCTGTTTTTCCTATTTCACTGTGGGTTTTCTGAACTTTTCTCTCCACCAATACTGCTTGTTTAAAGCTAGCCTGTAGCGGGAATGGTATTTAGAGGAAATAAATATAAGAAATTACAGCTCTACAAAACAAACAGAACCTATATAATTCTATAATAATATCTTATCCCTTCTTAGACATTTTGTGAAAAATAGCCTATCATGTATGTTTTTATCCTTGGACCTAGGAAAAAATTCTTGCCAGCTGTAGGAGTTACCTTCTTGCTGTAGGGACAAAAACACAGCCAGAAGCAGCTTATGGAAGGGAAGTATTTATTTCAGTTCAAGGGGAAATTTCATCATGACCGGGAAAGCATGGCATCTGGTCACATCAGCAGGGAGGAAGCAGGAAGAGCAAGCTACTAACACCTAGTGGGATTGAACTAATAAATCTCAAGACCTCCCCTTTAGTGACAGACTTCCTCCAGCGAGGCTCCCCCTCCCATAGGCTGGACCAGCTGGGGGTTAAGTATATAAGTATGAGGCTTAATCATAAACATGTGAGGCTATGGAGGGCGTTTTTCATTTGAATCACCATGCCAACCAGATACTGTACCTTTGAGGGCTGAAGTGCTTGTATTTTGGTCTCGTCCCTCTTGAGGACTTGTGGAAGTATCCTCCAAGCTCCTTCTCAAATGAATTTTCTCAGATTTGAGCTAAGAATTAGAAGGGAGCTAGGTGTGGTGGCATTCCCCTTTAGTCAGTACTTGGGAGGGGGAGGGCTGAGATAGGAAAATTGATGTGAGTTTGAGGCCAGCCTGAAAGTGAAGCTAGAGTGAGACCTTACCTCAAAACAAAACAAACAAACAAACAAAAAAAACCCCACAATTAGAATGGACTGTGGCTACCTAGATATAAATAATCTATCATATTCGTGGAACACCTTATCAAATTTACAGGGGAGGCTAAACAGTGTGGATGACTATCAGTTTTAAATAACAGATGGAACCTGAAAAGCAGGGTTAGATGGGTCTTGCATTGGATCTTTGTGTGTGTGAATAGTCTGTCTGTATGAATGTGTATATATGTGTGCTATGGTGTGTGTATGTGTGTATGGAGGGCTGAGGTTAATCTCAAGATGTTGGTCTCACCCTTGAGATTACAACTCCAAACTGACAGCTGTTAGTTTGTTTATATGTGTGTGTGTGTGTGTGTATTTCATATGTATATGTGTATGTGTATGTGTATGTGTATGTGTATGTGTATGTGTATGTGTATGTGTATGGAGAGAGAGAGAGAGAGATTTGCATAACATGCTTCTGTTTCACCGGTGGGGAGATCAGTGTGGCCTTAGGACTATGTTCTGCTAGTAAGATGTAAAGTGTTTAATGTTTATCTTATACTTAAAATCTTTTACAGTAATTGGCACACACAAATATTTTTTCTAAATAAATAAAATAACTCTAAAAAGAGGTCCCATTTTCAGTAATAGGTCTGCGTTTGTGTGTGCATAGACTATAAAATTTCAGAAAAATCTGAAGTGTTTCTCTGAAGCAGGAGATGGGATTTCCTCATCAATATGTCAACAAAGTAACTTGCTATTAGTGAGCAAATATTAAGGTCACTGATAACATCTTTCCCCTTGGCTTTAGTTTAAGCTTTCAAACAGAATTATGATCCAATTTTTCCATTTGGTCCATGCATTCAGATTTTTGTCTTCTGTGAGAGACTCCTTTCTCCTGTGACTTTTTGCCCAGGGAACTTCTCGCTGTCTAGTGTAACAAGCAAACCTCTTCCAGCAGTAGCCAGAAATGGCTGCTGGGTGTATACAGATTATCTTGCTCCGCTGCCGTCTATCAGGGCAGAGATGGCAACATGGTGAGCTGGGAACACTGAGTTTCTTTTTCACTAGCATCCTTGCCTTTTAGAAGGTATCTGTTAGGAGTACTTAAAGTAAAATAGATTTCTTCTAAAATTGTGAGGTGAGCTACAAGGCAGTTTTTCTTTTAAGAATTTTTTCCTTTATCTTTTTAAAAATTAATTATGGACATACGTAGTATGGATACATTGTCTATTGTTTGGGAAGCTTTTCTGTTTAATTAGCTTTTGTTTTGTATTTGCTACTGAAAGAAACAGAGTAGGAGCTAAGCTATCCATCAATTGAAGCACGTAGTTAGTTGCTCAGAATCTTTTTAGGTTAGCCAAGAACAGTGTTTCTCACCATTACAAATAACATGACTAGATAATTTGTAAACTTAGTTTTATGTCAGTTACAAACACTTATTGTTACCCTTCCTGTATTGTAGGCTTTTACTAAGCTTAGTCACATTTGATGCCTCCCGTGAGAAATATTAAGGTGGAAGAGTCTAGCCTATGCCCAAGTAGGGCTGGCAGGCTCGTGGTCTTCCCTCCATCACCCCCGAGCTCCCAGGCTCTGTACTGCAAAATCACACATATTTCTCCCCTCTGGTCTAATAGTAAATCATGTTGATTTTGACTCAACAATACTTCTTTTCCTGTAATTTCCTAACTTTCTATTATTATTAGTGTCACTTTATCTCAAGTCTTGTTTCATTCAGGTGTGGTGGTGCACATGGATAATCCCAGCACTAGGGATGTGGGGGCAGGATGATCAGGCATTCAAGGAGATCTTTGGCTACATAGTGAGTTCATTGGCTAAGTGAGAACTGATAAATAAATGAATGAATAAACAAAAACATGTTTTATTATGTGCGCACATGTGCGCACGCATGTGTGTGGTGTGCATACATGTGTGTAAGCATGTGGAGACCATAGTTTGATGTTGGCTATCTTTTTCAATTATTCACCTCTACTTTAGTGAGGCAGTATCTCTCCTTGAGTCTAGAGCTCACCAATTTAATTAATCTAGCTAGCTAACCTGCCCAGGAAAATCTCTGTCCCCATCTTCCCTGCACTGGGGTCACTGTCATTCACACCACCCAGGATTTATGTGGGTGCTGGAGGTCTGAACTCTGGCCCTCATCCTTGAGTGGCAATGGCTTGACTGGGCCCCAGTTTTTAATTCAACAAAAATTTACTATTCACCTTCTAGCTACCAGGTGCTAGTAGCTGTGAATACCAGCAGGAATTAAGATGAAGCCTCATGCTAGGCACAATTTTCTCACCAGGGTCACTGAAAATAACATTAATATATTATTCTTAGATTAATTTTTTATTCAGCATTAACTTTGCATGTGTTAGTCTCATCATTTCCTTTCTCTCTGTCCCCATTCCACTGAGGGCCCTCCTCAGTGATATTGCTGGTATTCCCCATGGGGTTGTGGGTCATAAGTTATGGGAGTAGCAATCAGTCATTGGGGGGGGGGGCAGGGCAATGCCTCTGGATATTCCCTCCTATCCTGTGGCTCTTAAATATTTCTGTCCCTCCTTCCACAAAGTTCCTTGAGCCATGGTGTGTGGTGTGTTTTTAGCCAGGCATGGTGGTGCACGCCTTTAATCCCAGCATTCGGGAGGCTGAGGTAGGAGGATCACCATGAGTTCAAGGCCACCCTGAGACTGCATAGTGAATTCCAGGTCATCCTGGGCTAGAGTGAAATCCTACCTCTAAAAACAAAACAAAATTAAAAAAAAAAGAATCAAATGACAATAAATGTTTTCTAGGATGAGGGAAAAGAGGGACCTTCATTCACTGTTGGTAAGAATGTAAACTTGTACCACCACTATGGAAATCAACATGGAGCCTCCTAAAAAAGATGGAAATAGAGCTACCAACTGACCCAACTGGGCATTTACCCTAAAAGCTCCATGCTTCACTGCAGAGATATTTGCACAACCATGTTTACAGCTACTCAATTCATAATAGCTAAGAACTGGAATCAACCCAAGTGCTCATCATTGGACGAATGGATATCAAAGTTGTGGTACATTTACATGATGGAATTCTACTCTGCAGCAAGAAAAAATGATATAATGAAATTTGTAGGAAAATGAATGGACTTGGAGCAAATCATACTAAGTGAACTCACACAAACATCGAAGTGCTGCACGTTCTCCCTCATCTGTGATTCCTAGCCTGGAACAGCTTGAGTTGCTGGCATACCTGACAGGCAACCCCAAGGCCAGACAGTAGGAATGGAAGGGTTTGTAGGGAGGGAAGGGGAGGTTGGGAGAGATACACACAAAACTAAACACAAAATTAAGTGATGCCATAGAAACCTTTCTCCTGTATAGTAGACTAAAAGATATAATCTTCAATAGGAATATGGAGGAATTCTCTGGTAAGAAGGGCCTTGGAGAGGGTAGGATGAAGCATGACCTTAAAACATTTGGCTCTGGGCTGGAGAGATGGCTTAGCGCTTAAGCGCTTGCCTGTGAAGCCTAAGGACCCTGGTTTGAGGCTCAATTCCCCAGGACCCACGTTAGCCAGATGCACAAGGGGTTGCATGTATCTGGAGTTTGTTTGCAGTGGCTGGTAGCCCTGGCGTGCCCATTCTCCCTCTCTTTGTGCCTCTTTCTCTCTGTCTGTTGCTCTCAAATAAATAAATAAAATAAACAAAAAATATTTTAAAAAACATTTGGCTCTGACCTATAACTTCCAGCACCAGATATTAGTTACAACCCACATTGAGCTGTTGATTGGAGAGATCTATGTGGTCCCCAAAACAAGACAGACTTCTGTCAAGGCACTTGATTACCTAGATTAATTTTTATTGAATGCTTCATTCTGATTTGAGGGATCTTGGTGGTGTGTTCCTAGTCTTCTTTCTGAGGTTATTGCACATTATTCTCTCAATTTTCTTACATTTTAGATCAATGCACCTGCTAGATATGAATTCCCATGACCCTGGCCTTAACTGGCTTCTGTGGTTATGTTGGTACCATATGGAAATGTTATTTTCTCCTTCTCTCATGTCCAAAATACATCTATCTTTTAAAGCTCTCTTCAACTGTCATTGCTTCCATAAGTGTCCTGAATTCCTCCTTTCATTATGGAAGATACATGCAGTATTTCCTACAGCCTTTCTCTCTAGCTTTCCTAACTCTGTAATTATTATACATTATGGATTTCTTACCTAGCACCCTTGATCAGGAGCTAGTGATGCCTGAGGCAGTTGCCTGCAGTTACTCCTCTGATTGTGAGTATGATCTAGCACTTTGCTAGGCACTTGTTCATCTCTGTCCTTTTACTGTTCACTTTCACATAAATTCTTTTCTGGCTTGTTTTACTTTTCTTCTTCATCTTTTTTTAATTTATTGACAGTTTCTATAAGTACAGACAATAGGCCATGATAATTCCCACCCACCACCTCCATTTCCTCCTCCCAAATTCACCCTCCATTGAATCCCTTTATTCTTTCTAATTAGTCTCTCTCTTTTTTTATTTTGGTGTCATCATTTTTTCCCTTCTTGTGTAGGTAGCATCAGTCACTATGAGGTCATGAATATCAAGGTCATTTTATGTCTTGAAAAGAGTATTTTAAGTAGTCCTAACCTTCCTTTGGCTCTTATATTCATTAAACCACTTCCACAATGGACCCTGTGCCTTGGAGGGTGAGATAGAGATGTCTCACTTAGTGCTGAACATTCCACTGTTACTTCTCATCACTATGGTGTATTTTGAGTTACCCTAGTCATCACCACCATCAGAAAGGAAAAGGTTCCCTAATGAAAAGTGAGAGTGACATTAATATATGGGCATAAACATAAATGTTTACAGGACAGTTTTGTGGGCAGAATATATGCATTTAGCAAGACAGTAGTAGTCATTACTCCCCTAGGGCTTATGACCTCCCCAGCCATAGGCTTTTGGCTAGGTTTTCAGTACCAGGCATGTATTTCCTTGCATGGAGTGGGCCTTTAGTCCAATCAGAGAGCAGGTGATTTCTTCCATAACAATCATGCCACTATTGCACCAGTTGGCACATTTGGCCTGGCTGACCAGCCATAAGGCTTGCAGAGTCCAATGCTAGTTAACATAACTGATGACTTGTCTTTTCCAAAAGGCTGCATCATACTTCATAGCTCTTTCCAGCATCATAACAGCTAGTCAACAGGGAGGAGGCTTCCATGTCAATTCCAGTTTGATTTCTCAGTTACCTGCAGAACAAGCTTGTGAAGTCTTTAGCACTAGAGTCATACCCATCCAGTTCTGCTGGGCAACCAAGAGCATTGGTAATAGCCTGTAATGTTTTGGGTGCATCAGGGACCTCCCTGGCCTGCAACTCACTAAAGGGTATCCCACCCCTGACACTGAAATTTTTCTAATAACAATCTATGGCTTCTGGGTGCACTATTATCCATGTCCACAAGATACTCCTGTCCATACTCTCTCTTTTAAAATATATATACATATTATTGGATAGCAAAGAAGTATGTTTCAAAATGGCTTATTCATAACATCTTCCTTTCCTTCATCCCTTTCTCCAATCCCACACAGACCATTCCACCACCTCTAATCTGCCCCTCTATCAACAATATACTTCCCTTAAGCTCTCCCCTCTCCTCCATCCCTCACAGCCCCTTTCTAGATTTCTGGCCTCTAGTATTGACTCTTACTGCAAATCACATACGATTCTAAACATTTATAGCTAGGATCCACATGTGTGAGAACATGCAACATCTGCTTTGTTCTCCTACTTGCTTTTTTAGTGCTTAATAATTGATTCTGTATAGTGAATTTTGAACCAACTTCTCTATTTTTTTCCAACAGTGAATATTGTTGGGTTAGATCTTTGCTCTGTTCTCTAAATCCAGTCTTGCTTGGAGTTTTCCCTTTTTCTCCTTCCAGTGGGGTGGATAGGTCAACCAGTGATTTGTGTACTCTTCTTGCAATTTTAAATTAAAAGCTAATTGGGATAAGATTATATAACCTAAATTTAACATCTTAACCTTACAAGTGTACTGTTGTCCAGCTGTTTTCCATAAATCTTTTTTTCTTTTTTTGAGGTAGGGTCATGCTCTAGCCCAGGCTGACCCAGAATTCATAACAATCCTCCCAAATGCTGGGATTAAAGGTATGCACCACCATGTCTGACTAGAACTCTTTTTATAATATAATCTTTGTGTTTTCACATGCCAATTCATTTGCTTGTTTGCTTGGGCATTGAACCTAGGGCCTCATACATGCTAAGTAAGCACTCTCCCACTGACCTATATCTCCAGCCCACTTCACTATTTTTTATTTATTTATTTTTAATTAATAGCTTCCATGTTTGTAGACAATATATCACGGTAATGCACTCTCTACCCCCACTTTCCCCTTTGAATCCCACTTCACTTTTTATTTTGAGACAAGGTTTTGCTAAGTTGCCCAGGTTGTCCTTGTATTTGCTCTGTAGCACAGGCAGGCCTTGAACTTGTAGCTCTTCTTCCTCAACTTCTCAAGTAGTTGAGATTATAGGCCTGTACCACACCCTGGTTTGCTTGTTGTATTTAGCCTATTAGGTGGAAAGTTTCCTGAGATATGGGAAAGATTTTGATTCAAGTGTTCCTTATCAAACTTCCTGATAGAGTCCATAGAGTTGAATTATTGTTCCTTATTTTCTAATCTGATGTACTCTCTATATAGTGGTTTTATTTTGCTAACAAACTTAGAGTTTTCTATCAATGTAATAGTGTATAGCCTTTTTTTCTGGTACTAGGGATTGGATTTTGGGCCTTGCATATGATGAGAACGGACTCAACCACTGAGTTATTTCCCCAGCAATCTTTTTGTTTTTATTCTGTGACAGAGTCTCATGCAGTTGCCCAGGCTGGCCTTGAACCCCCTCACTGTCGTCCCAGCAGGCCTTAAAAAAGCAGTCCTGCTGTAGCCTTCTGCAGAGCTGCGACTGTAGGTCTGTCCTCCAGGCCCGGCTGAAATGGTGCCTGTCTTGAAACATGCCCACCGCATGAGCACGAGGGTGACAGTCAACAGCTAGAAGCTGGCTTAAGGAGTTGGTTGGGTCTTTTTGGAAATTTAGCTTTTTTGGCTTAGCCATTATATGTTGCTGTGTTGTTTTTGTTCTTGGACATGGGACAGTGCAGCCCTTATTTATTTTAAAAGGGCAGCAAGCCAGAAACACAAAATGAAAGGAAATTTCTCTGCTGGCATGGTAAGCATCCAACCAAAATGACAAGAAGTAAGTTGTACCTTCCTGTCATTTGAAGTGGCTGATGTGAACTTGAGTTTAACATAAATTGGTAAATAATTTTCAGATCTGCTCACTGTCAGTAATGTGTGCTTTTATACACAAGCTTAACAGAATTATATTTAACCCAACAGACACCAAAGTGTTTTGACTTTGAGGAAACACTTCATCATATGTCTATAGGTGCTTTGAAGACTTAATCACCTTTTGTTTTTATTTCAAATTTCCTGAAAAAATATTTTAACCTGCCTTTGCTTCTATGGCTGTTTTCTGTCCTGTATCACCAAGTCTCCAAAGTATCATATTTCCTTTGATTTCTTAAAAAATACCTTGGGCAATTGTTTGCTTCATTTATTTAACTAAGAAACAGGAAACAAGTAAGTGGCATTTACTGCATACCATACTGGTACAGAAAAAAATATAAATTATTAGGCACACTGTTCCTAAGCCACCTTGGCCATTGTAGTTATTTTGAAAACTTACAGAATCTTTGTCATGTCATCTTTACTTCCAGGACCTTTGCCATGTCATAGTTTTCTCTCTAGTTCCTCAGGTGTACAATTCCAGAGTCCTATCTTTCTTCTGTTTCATAGTTTGTGGTAGTTTCAATGGATGTCCCCCAGTAGATCCATGAGTTTATTTAGCTTTAGATCTCCAGCTGCCTGGCAGAAGGAGATGTCTCTGTAGGTGGATCCTAGTTTCTAGCCCTAAGGTATGTTTTTGAGTTTGACCTGGAATTGCAGGGTAAGATATGCAGAGTGCTTGAGCTCTGCCTTAAGTTCCTGGAATATGCTTACTCATGGTGTTGGTGGTGGTATTTCTCTCCTTGTGTACCTGCTTTGAGAGGGAGCCAGTTTATTCCACTATTATGGAACTTTCCCTGCATCTGTAAGCTTCAGTAAATGCCATTCTTCTCATAATTTGTGCCTGGCTTGTAAGTTCATCCTAGCAATGTGAAAATGACTGTGACACAGCTCTTATAAGATCAAAAACTTATGAAATTGAGGACTGTGTTCATCATGTCTTCATCTTTAATATATAGTGCACCAGGACTATTATTTCACAAGCATAATGAAAACCTATTTTTTCATTTAAAAGACAACTATAGGGCTGGAGAGATGGATTAGCAGTTAAGGCACTTTCCTGTTAAGCTTGAGGACCCACGTTCAATTCTCCAGTACCACATAAGCCAGATGCACATGGTGGTGCATGTGTTTGGAGTTTGTTTGCAGTGGCTAGAGGCCCTGGTGTGCCCATTCTATATCTGCCCCTCTCTCTGTCTGTCTCTCTCCCTCTCAAATAAATAAATAAAAGAAAAAATATTTGTTTTCGAGGTAGGGTTTCACTCTAGCTCAGGCTGACCTGGAATTCACTACAGTCTCAGAGTGGCCTCGAACTCATGGTGCTCCTCCTGCCTCTGCCTTCTGAGTGTTGGGATTAAAGGCATGCACCACCATGCCCAGCTACAGAAAAAAAAAAATGAAGATAACTATATATCTAAAGGCAATTTAGGCTTTTAAAAATTTTATTATGCAGGGTTACATATGCCATTTTCATGCAAAGAATGTAATGTTTACCTTTATCCTACTTTACCCCTTTCTCTGTTGCTGGGCACCTGAGTTGGTTCCATAACTAGTTATTATAAATAGTGTTACAAGATGCATTGATGGGCAGAGCATCTGTATATATGTTGACTTCATTAGCCCATATTACATTGATTTTTATTTCTTGCTTGCATATTCTCAATATTGATCCTTTGTCAGTTGTATCAGGAGCAAAGCATTCTTCCTATTCTGGAGGCAGCCCCTATACTCAATTTATTGTTGCTTTTTTATATTTTATTGTGCAGAATCTTCTTATTTTCATTAAATTCCCATTTGTCAGCTACTGGTGATAGTTCCTGAAGGACTGGATTTCAAAGGAACTTAACTTTTAAACAATTTTTTACTTTAGCAGTTTCAGGTTTTTAGAAAAATTGCGAAGATGAACACAGTCTTATCACAGTTTCCTTTATCACACCTTTTATATCTCAGTATGGCCCACTTTGCAGTTAATGAGCCAATACTGATAAGTGATTATTATGTCCACACTTTATTCAGATGTCCTTATTTTCCCCCAATATTCCTTTATTGCTGAGGATTCTACCCAGTGTACCACATTGAATTCAGTTGTCTTCACTGAGTCCTCATAGCTATGGCATTTTTTTTAAAATTAAGGACATATTCAGTATGGATACATCATGTGTTGGTACCATCTTTTCCCTCATCCCTGGCCCCATTTGGCTGGGGGTCCTCCTCAGTGGGGTTGTTTGTATTCCCCATGAGGTTGTAGGTTATGCATTCTGAGAGCAACAGTCAGTTATTGGTGGGGGGCAGTGCCTCTGGGTATGACATCCAAGTCTGTGGCTCTTAAATTTTTGTGGCCACTCTTGAGAAAAATTCTCTGAGCTTTGGTAGGTGTGTTTTAAGTCTACTTCAGTGATGGTCTTTTAGGAGACTCTGGGTCTCTGCTTTGGTAAGTGTTGAGTATCTTCAGGGTCTGTTTCCTTCACCCTGACAGTCAGGCTCACCATTGTAGCAGCACTCTTGCCCCAGCACCTCTGTGGTTTCACCTGGGCTTTGGTTGATGTGTGATGGGGTGGTTTATTTCCTTGGGTCTTCCTACCTCCTGAAAAAGAAAAACAGATTCCCCAACAGAGAGTAAAATCAGCATAGGTTAAATTGGATAAGAATATTAATTTAGGGAGAGTTTGATGGATGTAGCCCCTCTTTTAGCTAAAGGTTAGTGGGAGGTTGACATTGGAGAGCATAATCTTTTTTCTTTCCAATTCTACATATGGGTTCCTTTCCAATTAGTGGATCTCTTAGTTAATCAGAAAGCTATTGGTTACCCACCAAGGCTATGTGTCACCATTACGTTGGTGTGTACATTTTGTCACAGTGGTTGCTTATGAGCCTGATGGAACAGAATTGAAGACCTGGTCCTTAGGTTAAGTAACTACACCAACTTGGTCTTTGACAAGGGTACCAATAGTGTAGACTGCAGAAAAGAGCATTTTCAACAAATGGTGCTGGAAAAATTGGATAATCGCATGTAGGAAAATGAAACTAGATCCACTCATCTCATCATACACAAAAGTGAATACCAAATGGATTACAGACCTCAATATAAGACCTGAGACTCTTCAACTACTGGAAGAAAAAAAATAGAAGGAACTCTCCATGATATAGGAGTGGGGAAAGGCTTCCTGAACAAAATCTCAGTAGCCCAGGAAATTAACTAATCACTAAACCAATGGATCTCATGAAACTAAAAAGCTTTTGCACAAACATACCATAACCAGAACCAATAGATTACTTACAGAATGGGAGAAAGTTTCCACCAGCTATACCACTACAGGCCTATTATTTATAATCTACAAAGAACTAAAAAATATAAAGAATGAACAATCAAAACACCCACTCAAAACTAGGGCATCGAGGGCTGGAGGAATGGCTTAGTGGTTAGACGCTTGCCTGTGAAGCCTAAGGACCCTGGTTCAAGGCTTGATTCCCCAGGACCCACGTAAGCCAGATGCACAAGGGGGCACATGTGTCAGAGTTTGTTTGCAGTGGCTGGAGGCCCTGGCGTGCCCATTCTCTTTCTCTCTCTATCTGCCTCCTTCTCTCTCTGTCTGTTGCTCTCAAATAAATAAATAAAAATAAAACAAATTAAAAAAAAAAGAAAAAGAAAAAAGAAAAAAAATAGGGCATAGAACTGAATTTCTTCAGAGGAAGAAATACAAATGGCTAACATACACTGAAGAAAATAGGGTGATAGCTCAGCGGTAAGAGGGCTTGATGCACAAGCATGAGGAAAAAAAAAAAAAAAAAAGAAAATGTTCAACATTCTGGCCAGGTGTGGTGGCGCACACCTTTAATCCCAGCACTTGGGAGGCAGAGGTAGGAGGATTGCTATGAGTGTGAGGCCACCCTGAGACTACATAGTGAATTCCATGTCAGCCTTGGCTAGAGTATGACCCTGCCTTTAAAAAAAAAAAATGGAAATGTTCAACATCTTTAACTGTCAGGGAAATGCAAATGTTATGACAATTTCTGAGACTTTAATTTGGAGGATTTTACCAATTTTGAGAAGTATTGGTCAAATATTTTATACACTGTCCCTTGGCTAATATTTGTCTAATGTTTTTCTCATGATTAAACTAGAGTTTTATGAGAAAAACTATGAAGATTATGAATAATTTTTTCATGTTACACCAAGGGCTCATATAGTCAATATAGCTTATCATTATTGATGTTGACTTTCATCATTTGGCTGAGTTGGTGTTTATAGTAACATGTGGGTAGTTAGCTGTTGTTACATTGTAACATCAGAGAAGAATAGATTTAACATTCACATAATCCAGTTGGTTGTTCTTTAGAACTACCCTGCCTAAGTTGTTGTATAAGTGTGGGAATCATGGCATGAAGAGAAGAGAATGGTATCTAAGGTCTCACACATCTCAGGAATGTGAGTTAAACTTATCCACCATTAAGGTACCTAGATAAGCAGAGGTGCTAGTTTAAGGCAAATAAAAGAGTATCATGATAAGAAACAGCTGCGATCCAAGGACTAGCTATAGTGGTTGAAGGTATAGCATGTTCCACCAACCTTCATCTCATAAGATTTTCTGAGAGAAAAGATCAACTAGAAGTCTGGAAGAGATTTTCTCGATGAGGTAAACTTACTGTATGAAGCAAATGAACCCAAGAGGGAGCTTGTAATAGATACTGTTGTGTGCTACTTTGATGTGCCTGGACAATTAGGACTCTCACTCCAGCTCTGAGTAGTAGTGTCTTATGACTGATCAACTTAGGGGTGCAAAGGTCTGCTCTGATCGCTGCAATTGGAACTCTTCATGCAATTGGCTTAAGCCTCTGGGGTGGTGATGCTTCTGTTTTTCTATTCCAGCTTCTCAATCCTGCTTGCCTTACTCACTTGCAGGTGGTATTCCATAGATCACTCTGACAGTGAACCACCTGCTTGCAAAAATCCATCTTGGGGTCTGTTTACTGGGTAGAATGAATATGTGATACACACCAAGGGTTCCTGAGAATATATAAAGATACAACAATGTATCTGTAATGCATGAGCTTAAATCTTATGTGGGAAGAAGGACAGAAAATAAAGATGGCATAGGAAAGCAAGTAAATGATTTGAACCTTGCATTAGAGTGAGAAGACAGAGGATAGTAATTGATAATGAACTATCAGTATTCTAAGTTTTGGAAAGGTGGAAAGGTTGAAAAACTGTGATGGAGCTCACCTGAAGGGGAGAGGGGGTGGGGAGAGAATGAATAAGGATGTGACTTATATTATCTGGAAAAGATTATTGAAGAAAGAAATGCCAAAATTCCTACAAGTTCATTTTGCAAGGTCTTGATAAGTGTTCTCCTGCCCTTCCCAAAGTTCAGGGTGCCCACTTTTGCAGTATGAAGGGCACAGGAGGTTTTCTGTCACTTACAACAAAGTAAGAAGTGGAGGGTAGGTCATCTGGTGGGGTTAGTGAGTAGATGGAATTTTCTGCTTCTATTATGTATAGTAGTTTCTATGACTTAATTATTGCCAGTATTATGCTTTCTTGGAATGGAGTGTCAAAATTCCAGGGTCATACTGTGCATCTGCATGAGGCCAGGGCAGTTCAGAAGCACACTTCACTCTTGCTCTGACATGTTAACTGAGAGCTTATCTTCACTTAGTCTGACTGTCATAAGATACTTTCCTAATCCTAGCTTCTTTGAATATTCAGTATGCTAACAGCAAATGAAATGTGTCAGTTACATGTGTCATGATCATGAGCTGTTCAGCTAGACTGTGGCCTCTGGAGGACAGGAGCCAGGTCTGACTTGTTCATTATTGAATGTCCATCCCACGCCAGTTCTTGGCAAAGCGTAGGTAGGTACTCAGCATATTTTCTTAATAAAGTAGTGAGTTTCAAACTACTACATGTACAAGATTTTTTGTTTCTATTAATGTAGAGTAGAATGTCTACTTTTTCATTATCTATGTGAGTATTTCAAAATTTGATGGAAATAGCCATAGAGACAATATCTTATAAAAATATTAGTGAAATAATTTGATTTGAAAGGAAACACTGAGCCCATTCTAACCTGCAGTGCAGCAATGCTACTGATGCAACACTGACAGTTATGAGAATGACAAATACTACTGGCCACTGGCAACCCAGTATATCCTAATGAGTCCTTGCTCAATGTGAATTGAGAGGTGGTTTTAGAACCAGCAGGTAAGAACAATCTAGAGTCTTGTTAGAAATGAAGAGCCTTGAACCTCAATCCAGACTTGAGAAAAAAATCACATTTAACAGGAGTCCCTAAGTACTTTATTGCACATTAAAGCTGGAAAAGTGTTGCTTGAAGGTTTTTAAATGCACATTTACTAGAAAGCTTATTTTTTATAATATCCACATATTTATATCTCAATTTGGATTCCTGTAACTTTAAGTCTAAGTTACTCTTTATTTTACATGATAGTTACTGAAATATTTGAGGGCAGAATCCAAAATTTTCCTTGGCTGGATTCCTCTGAAATTCCAGGCTAGGAACCCTTCCTGCCCTGAGCTTTCCAATAGCACCTTTGTTCTGTGGTATTATTTTAACAGGAATACCAGAGTGACAGCTGGGGGATTTATGCAAGGAGAGCCTGGCTATGTCTCCCTTTGCCCTCAGGACGGATGGAATGAGAGTGAGAAAGAACATTATGAGCTGACTGTTTATGCATTCAAGTCTCAGAGCATATAAACAGGATGAAACCACTTATCTCACCCTTAGTTATTATTTTCTACAGATTGTGGCATTTTCCTAACTTATTTTTCCTCTCAGGCACAGTGTTCTCTTTTCTAGATGAAAATACTCTATTTATTCAAGTTCTTCTTTTTAAAAAAATATTTATTTTTTTGTGTGGGGGAAGAGAGGGACAGAGAGTAAATATGAGTGTGCCATGGCTTCCAGACAGTGCAAACCAACTCCAGACATGTTTCACTTTGTGCATCTGGATTTAAGTGGATACTGGGAAGTTAAACCCTCGTCTGTCAGTATTTGCAAGCAAGCACCTTTAACCATGGAGCTATCTCTCCAGTCCCTCAACTTTCCTTTTAACTGCATAACTAGAATATAGAGTTGTTGAGAGGAGAAAGTCTTGTTTTAAATTTCAAGTTAAATCAGCACTTAGCAAATAATATGCTCTTAGTAAATGTTGTTTTTTGTTAATACACAGATGAATTAATGGAAGGGAGAAGGTAGATAGCAAGACTTTGGGACTATTCTTTTGCACATTTGTTAGTGGGAATCTGACCCTCATGCAGTGTGGCAGAATAAGCTGGGCAGAATACTTTGAATGTAGTACCAGTACTGTAGAGTAGTGACTTCATTAATTCCCTCAATTTAGACTTTTATGTTCTGATGATCTCATCCTAGTAATGACAGAAGAGAATATAATCCCTATTGCTATGGCTGCATTTAGAAGGCCAAAGTTGACCTCCATGAGGTTGATTTGCTAACTAGCAAGGTAGAATTTGCCTCAAATGGCATTTTGAGAGTTTTTCCTTTGGCGTGGAAAACGGCTTCAGTTCCTTCCCATCATCCTTTTCTTTCTCCGTCCTTTAGCTCTGGGGAAAATCACTCCCTTTGCTTACAATTAGCGGTTAAGTGCTTGCCTGTGAAGCTTAAGAACCCCGGTTCAAGGCTCGATTCCCCAGGACCCACGTTAGCCAGATGCACAAGGGGGCGCACGCGTCTGGAGTTCGTTTTCAGTGGCTGGAGGCCACTCTCTATCTGTTACTCTCAAATAAATAAAATTAAAAAAAAAATAGCTCTTCCCTAAGTCTTACTATGAGAAATACTGTTGGGGAGAGTGGTAAAAGCAGAGTCAATGGGCAAACATAATGATTCAAGAGTGATGGTGGTGAAACGCAGTATTTTCTGGTATTTGATATAATAAGGGGTAGAGACAGAGGAAGGGTATAAACAGACTGGTCCTTTTGCCATGGCAACAGTAAGTGCATTTATTACATAAACACAGGAAAGAAAAACATTTATTTGGTCCCTGTGCTCTTCTTTCCTAACCCACTGCCTCTCCAGGTTTTAGTTTAGTTTAGCTTTTAAAAGAGCAGCCAGTTACCTCATAATGACATCAGTCACTTCTTTAAATGCTCAAGTTTTGCAGTTGTACACTTGACTCTATGGTATTTTATTCTCTAAAAATAAGTAAATCAAGAATAATTCATTTAAAAACTCATCGAGGAAGAGCCCGAGTCCTCTTTTATGAAGCATAAAAGAATGATCCCTTTCAAAGTTTGTATCTTTATTTTGAGGAAGTCAACTTATAAGCAGGAATCAAGGTTCAGTTTTCTTCCCAATTCAGTGTCATTATAAAATTGTCTGGTTCTTTCATATCTGTCTCAAGAGTAAATAGCCACTAGCACATCTCTGATGGGGAAGTACACTTTAGTGGTGGTCTAAAAGGAGCACCAATGCCCACTTCAGAAGCAGCCCTTACTTATAGTTAGCTCAAAGGACACTTGTTTTTACTGTGTGCCCCTGATGTCAGCTAGTGCCAGTGGAAAGAGGAAAGCTATTAAACACTTATGACAGTGACACATTGTATTTTAAGAGCCAGGAAAGAAGAGAAGTTCTGATTTTCTTCTGCCTGTCTTACCTCTCCTCAAACTTACTGGCATGTGCATTTGATTCCTAGGACTGCTTTTAAAAAGTATGACCAAGCCGGGCGTGGTGGCACACGCCTTTAATCCCAGCACTCGGGAGGCAGAGGTAGGAGGATCGCCGTGAGTTCAAGGCCACCCTGAGACTACAGAGCTAATTCCAGGTCAGCCTGGACCAGAGTGAGACCCTACCTCGAAAAACCAAAAAAAAAAAATAATAATAATAAAAAAATAATAAAAAGTATGACCAACTATGTAGATTAAAACTAGATGAATTTATCTCACAGATATGGAAGCTAGGAGATGAAACAAATGAAAACAAATGAAAAAAAAAAAAACTGGCCGTACTCCATTTAAAATGTATTGGATAGTGGGGGTAGGGCAACACTCTTTCTTGTCTCTTCAGCTTTTAGCAACCCCGGGCACTCCTTGCTTGGGGCAGCTGAGCTCCAGTCTTTGCCTTCACTGGCCACCTCCCCTGTGAATGTCACATTCTTCTCCTTGTATCTGTTTTTGCTTTTCTTATAAAGAAAACAAGTCTTATGGGATTAGGACCAATCCTAACAGATAGTGAATGATCTCATCTGGATTCAGTCACCTTTGACAGACCCTGTGTTCAGATAAAACCACATTCATTGGTATCAGAATTTAGGATTTGGAGATGCCATTTAATTCAGAACAGTGAGCTTCCCATTATTTGTCTATCTTTTAAATATTTGGGTTTATCAGAGTGCCTTCCTAGGCTCTCTTCTTTCAGAAGTCATTAAATACTGAAAAGAACACAACTAAATTGGTAGTGCCAAATCAGATGATCAATAAACAAGGTCAATACAAGGTCCCCGGCAGGATATTTGTGTCACCTCTTTCTGGATCATTGGTTTTCTTTAGCTTTTCATTTAGAGCCATGCTTGAGGTGAAGAATTTGTGTTTTTTTTGAGGCAAGCCCAAAAGACTGGACTTTTTTCTTTTTAATGTGATAGGAAAAGAGAGAGAGAGATAATTGGTGTGCCAGGGTCTTCAGCCACTGTAATTGAACTCCAAATGCCTGTGCCACATTGTGCACATGTGCAAACTTGTGTGCTTGCATCATCTATGCTTCTGGATTACAGGGTACCTAAAGAGTTGAACACAGGTCCTTATTCTTTGCAGGCAAGCATCTTAACTGCTAAGCTATCTCTTCAGCCTGTGAAAGTTGTTTTTTAAAAATTCTGTATGTATTAGTGACCATATGATGTAGATGTGAAATGTGCAGTGGCTCTCATCTCTGCCCTCTTTTTAGAGAAAACAAGAAGACATATTTGCCCACTGGAAGGGTCATTATTATGGCCTGAACTGGATTTCTAAAATTAATATGGTGAAGCCCTAACCATTATTACCTTCGAATGTGAATGTGTTTGGAGGCAGACCTTTAAAGAGGCCAAGAAGGTGGATCCTAATCCAATGTGACCAACATCCTTCCTAATAGGAAAGTTGGATACTCAGGGAGATACCAGAGATGCATGCATACAGAAGAAAGACCTTTGAAGACACTATGAGTAAGTAGCCATCTGCAAGCCAAGGAAAGAGGCCATAGGAGAGTCAAAACCTGCTATTACCTTCGTTTTGGACTGGTATCTTTCAAAAACTGTGAGAAAATAAAATTCTATTGTTTGATATACCTACTCTATGCTATGCTATTTTTATGGCTGCCCTAGCAAATTAAAAGTGTGATTTTTCACAGGCTACAAGAGGGCCTATACCTATTAAATTATCTCTAAAAAACAAAGGTTATCCCATTTATCTGGCACTAACTTCACTCTCCACTGGAGAATTTACTTCTCTTTTTCAGATGGATGCAGATTCTAAGGAGAGAACCAGCCCATCACACCTCAAAAAGGCCCCAGCTGAAACTAAGAATAATTGGGGGAAATGAGCAAGAGTGCTGCTTTCTTGGTGAACCTGGTACCAGCACAAGGGTGAAGGAAATAGACATAGAGAATAACCAACTCCTCTCAAACCAGATATCCAGAGACCCAAGACCTCATCACTGATGCCAACCTAAAATGAACCCAACATGGCTCAGGCAAATTTGTGGAAGAGAGGGTGGGAAGAATGTCAGAGCCACACATTGGGTCATGATACACAGAGACTAAGCCTCCTACCCATAACTGATGGCTAACCCCACAATGCATGACCCATATTCCCCAATGAAGAGGGTCCCTGCGAAGGGGGCAGGATAGGGAGGAGGCTAATGATGGTACCAACTTGGCTGTATACACTGAGTATAAAACTAAAAAAAAGGTCTGATTTTTTTTTAAAAAACTATTTGACTAGCAAGTTATTACTGCGGTTCAGATACTGTTATGTGCTGAAGAGAAAGTTTCTTTGTGGAGCTGACGTTCCAGGGGGTAGAGAAGCCAATAACAATAAATAAGTAAAGTATATGTCACGTAGTATTAATGCTACAAATTCAAATATGGGAGTTGCAATTCTATCTCATTATGGAGGTAACATTTTATCAAATGTGAATTAGATGAGAGAGAAAGCTGTGGATACATCTGGAACAGAGAATCTCAATTATAGGAAACAGCAGTTTTGAAGACACCAATATGGTACTGTGTATGACATGTTCAAGTACAGCAGTGGGGCTGAAATGTGTAGAGTGCAGGGAGAGTATAATATGTCAGAGAGATAGAGGGTGCACACTCTGCAGCTACTGGGGATTAACTTGTAAAGGAAGCCAGCTCCCAGAGTGAATTTAATACAAAAAAAAAGAATGAAAGTGTGATGAGATAAGAGAGGGACAGAGAGAAGAGAGAGACCTTAAAAGGCTACATATTTTATGATTTTATTCATAGGACATTCTGGAAAGGCAAAACCATGGAGACAAACAGATATCAGTCATAATAGGAATTTAGGAAGGAAGATTAAATAGGTGAAACATGGATGATATTTTATATAAGTGGTAAAATGTTTGCTTAATATAATAGTGGGTGACTTTAACACAATGGATTTGCCAAAAATGACAGCCATGTTACAAAAATCTTCATTGATGGGACTAGGGAAAAAAGCTGCTGTCCTAAGTAACTTTGGAGATGATAGAGCAACTATTCTTAAGTGCAGTATTCTAATAGAACTTTTCTTGAGGACATGAGAAAATAACACTAAATCATATATGTAGAGTGGAATTGAGCAGTTAGGCAAATGAAAATCAAACAGTGAATTCTAGGTGTGTGGAGAGCCCAAGGAGGAGGCAGGCACAAAGCAGGTGGTCAAGGATTAGAGTTGGACCGATGCGTGAGCCCATTCTTGTATCACTGCAGCTACAGATGCCAGTAAGTGAAGATGCTTACAGATGTGTGTAGAAGTTAGATGTACACCCAGTACTCTGTCAGCTAAAGTGTTTTGAAGCAAGGATACATCTCATCCCATTGGGATCTTTGTTTCTGACATTGTGTGTTTCAATAAAAGGAAGTAGGGATCTTTGGAGAATGATTTGTTTCCAGGGAATATACCAGATGAGTCTGGAGCAGGCTGTCATGTCATAATGAGCAGAAATACATAAAAAATATCCCAAAATGATACTATGTCAAGAGGAGATACCAGTAAATAAACTATCATTGGCTTATAAAATCTAGAATGTAAAATAAATATTCATGTCTGTGCTGAAATAAATAGTTGAACATGTCAGTAAATGATGAAAAGATACATTTTCTGTGCAGGAAGTTTCTAGACAATTTGTGTAGCTTCCCCTCCTCTAGGAGGCAGCCCTAACTCTCCAGCCTCCACATGTTGTGGTACATAGTGACTTATTTCCAGAGAACCCAGTATGGAGAGGAGGAAAGGGGCCACTTTCAGGAGAGAAAACTAATACCACCTTGGCCAGCGGCTCAAGACTGGTGTTGATGAGAGGAGGGTAATGGTGATAGTATGTGCTCTTGTTATGATGGAGTGAGAATGGCATGTTCCCTCTGTGGTCTTCCTCCTCATGTAATGCACACCTACAGTGTAATCATTAAAAAAAATGACAATGGTTATAATTAAGGGCCATTTTGTAAGCTATATGTGTAGTACTCTTCAAAACTGTGCAGGCCATCACAACTAAGCAAGTCTGTGAGGTTGTCACAGCTGAGAGTAGCTGAAGAGATGTACTAACTGCACACAATGCTGCATTGTGGGTGGGGAGTTGTCACGCTGAGAGCAACTGAGATTTATTAACTACATGCCGGGCTGCATTTTGGGGGAGGGGATCCTGGAGTAGAAAAAAAATATATTTGGTAAAAACAAATAAAATGGATTACAGTGTGGAGTTCAGTTAAAGATGATGTCATTATTGACTCATTGATTCAATCAGTGGACCATATTAATGTAAGAAGGGAGCTTGGTTTAAGGAATATGAAATATTTTTTCTGTAAATCTATTTTTTCTGTAAATTGAAAAGAATTAAAACAAAAAGGTTATTGAAAAATAAACTTTTGCAGTTTCACCCCATTCCAATCAAGTCAGAGTGATGGTGTGTGCTAGGCACCAGTAATTTGTAAAGATCCCAGGTGCCATCCATGTGCAGCAGTTTGGGAACCTTTTGTAGAAGTGGTACTCTTGAATTCATGAGAATGTTCTGAACAGAATGAAGTGTTGAGTGTTCTTTCTATTTTATACCTGTGTGAAGCTGGATTTTTAATCAGTGATATAAAAATAAAGCAGTGGAACAAGATGCCAATTTCAGCAACACTCAATGTCATACTATTGGATTAAGCCACCAATTGATGAATGTATCAAGTATATAATTATAAGCAATATTGCATCTTAAAATTTCTCTTGTAACTTTCCTCCAACAAAATGAAAAAAGCTCATTCATATGTACACCTATTTCTCTGTCTAACCTCATTCCTCAACTGCCAGATCAACATGCTCTTGTGTGTGATGCCTTTCCATCTAAGAAATTTTTGCATGACTCCACATATGTAGGCATATAATATAGGCATACAAATCAAACCTTTACTGACAGTAACTCAGAAAGCAATTTATTTAAAAAGAATTCTTTGGTCTACATGTAAGTTTACCATTTGTTAAAGCTGAAAGTCAATTTGCATGCTAATGAGATGAATGTGCTAGTTTTATGTACTTTTATGAAACAAATTAAATCTTAGCTGAATATTTGATAATTCAGGATGTACAGCCTCCTTGATGCTTTTCAGAGTTGATGGATATTTTGAGTTTTATAATCATCAATACTGAAAATACTTCTCTGTATACATATGTAGTAAACACAGCAGAAACATATTTGGGGCCATCTACAGAAATAGTTGAAATTCTGTCCTAATCACAAGCCAAAATTTACTGAATTTTTTAATGAGAAAATTAAAACATGAAGCATTCTAACAATACAATACAAAGATAACTTGATACATGCTTAGAAGTGATAGCAGGAAAACGGTAATAGTATTTGTTTTTCATAATTCATCCATATGTTTCTAAAAGAGTACAACACTCTGTATACACAGTGATAACACTGTGATTCATCAAGCCCAGCAGCCTGGAATCTGAGACAAGGTGGAGGCAGTGTTGGTGTGTGTGGCAGGTTGTGGTACATGTGTAGTACAGAGCCTCGGTGTGCTCAGACTGCACTGAAGTCATGAAATGCAGCCTTGGGGAGAACTGCTAGAAACACGGTGGACTCATGACCGGTTTAATTCTGAATTAATTTTTGGTTGAGCACTTAGAAACCTTTTAGTGATGCTAAATTTTTCATAATTTCCAGTTCAGTTATATGACCAGTATGGGGTCATGACTCGCTGTTTAAGAAATTGGCTCTAGTAGACCCTCACCACAGCTCCATCTTTTTTTTTTTCTGTCCAGTTCTGGGTCCAGGAAGCTGACACCATGGACTACATTCTTCAGACCCAGTTTCCTGCTGGTTTCCACTTAGGGTGGCAGAGCTGCAGCATATTTTTAGCCCTATTATTCTCCTTTCCCTCTTCTATCAACTCCAGCTCTCATTTGGCTCTGGAAATAAGTCCTTTCCCTCATCCCACAGGTCTGTCTAATGGTTTCCAGCTGGAATTAGCCTCTCAACTCCTTTTTCTTTATGTATCTAACTCACCATATTCAAACTTTCTGTATAAGCTGTCTTTTTCCTGAAAGAAAAAAGTATTTATCATATTTTGGTTTTTCAAGTTAGGTCTAGTTCAGGCTGACCTGGAATTTACTGTGTAGCCTAAGGCTGGTCTTGAACTCATGGTGATCCTCCTACCTCTGCCTCCCTGGTGCTGGAACTAAAGGACCCTTGGAAGATATTTTCTGTTTCCTTTCAGAGTATCAATGGATAAAGTTAGAATATAGTTATCAACTTTCTGTCCTTAGGAAAGATGATACTCTCCCCAAACTTTTCAGTTAGGATAATGTCTTGCCTAATTTTTTTTTGGCCTTAGAAAGGCCTCTCTTTCCTTCCCTCCTTCTCTCTTTCTCTGTTATGTGAAATGAAGCTGTTGGTAGAGAACATTATTTTATCTAAATCCTTATTTGGCAAAACAAACAGTTGGCAAATCTCTGCTGGTTTTCTACATATTTTTGAGATTTTACTTTTGAAGTACAGAGTCTGGGAACCATTTGTCTAAATAAAAACCCAGCTTTTAAATATGAAGGGAATTCAGATATAATTCATTTCACCACAAGAATCTTACCAATCTGGTGGAGGTTGCTTTTAGGGAAGACACTCAAGTTACTGGGGTTCTACTGTTTATTTAACTATTATCCCATTTCTGGTAAAGGGGGAATAATATCAGGGCAATAGAAAACTATAAAAATTAAAATGGTTGTTTTCCATGTCCATGGCCACTGAAGGAGATGTTATGAGATGTGGTGACACATTGTGTTTTGTGTCTTGAGAATACAGAGCAGTTTTGTGTTGCATGGGGAACTGATGGAGAAGGGGTAGAGGAAGAAGCTAAGAGGGTATGGACTGTTCAATAAAGTGTGGATGCGTGGTGACAGTGATTAGAAATTTAGTGTTCAGGGACATGGAGTGGGTAGGGAGATAAATTATAAGGAAAAGAAATTCCATATTTATATATCCAGAAATATTTGCATGATTCAAGTCTTTTAAAATTATAAATAACTACTGAAGCTTATTTGTAGATGATTCTATCACTAAGCAACACACTGGAAATTTGTGTCCATTAATGTTTTAAATTGAAAGTGTTTAATAATGTCAAGTACCTCTAATCTGTAATTTAAACAAAAAATTTGAAGTACCCTATGCTTTGGAAGTGTACAAGAGCACAGGATATATATATATATATATATATATATATATATATATATATATATATATATATATATATATGGATATCCTTGATTTTACAGTTATTTCATGTTGTGAATGTAATTTAATGTCTTTTTTGTGATATCATATCATGTTTAATTTTTTAAACTGGTGATTAACATTTTAGTTTTCATCTGTTTGGAATAATTTTATTGTTTTTTATTCTAATTACTTTTCCTTCTCTGTGATACGGAGATACAAAGCAATTTTTAACAACTCATTTTTCCTTTATACACTTCAAAATTGGAACTTTAAAAGGGCAAAATAGTTCCTCATAGAAGGAATTTTGTTTGACAGTCAAAATTCAAACACAGATTGTTGTCCATATAGCGTGGAAGAATTAGTAAACTCAGGTTTCCTTTCTTTCTACAGTTCTACTACTGAAACCAAATAATAGAAATGTTAACCCCTGCCTTATTTCTTATTGACTAGTGGTGGAAACCAGTTGTGGAAAACCTGGGGATGGTTGCAATATGCTTTCTACTATGTGGATAATGTTGGTCATTAGAAGGGAATAAAAACCATCCTAAGAATTTGATGTAAGCCTGCATAATAGTGCAGACTTATATTTACAGCCCTTGTTTTCGAGGGAAGAGGTGTGAGGATTATAAGTCCCAGAATAGCCTGAGCTACATAGTAAGACACGTCTCTAAAAAGGGAAATAAAGAAAAGGAAAAGAAGACACTGTAACCACCTCCATGTCTATCTTCCTGCTTCAATGAAATAATCAAAATGACTCCTTTTTGGCCACACTGTTCTATTGGATGTGATTCTGTAGGGTGTGGGTGACAGAATGTAGCTAGGATTAGTTGAAGTAATAGAGAACTGAGGGCTGTTGCTGAGGCAGCTCAAGGAAGAACTGGCTGACTAAATTTCAAGAAGACGGAGCAGGTAGCTGAGAAGATTTCTGTCTTGGTATTGCACCTTTTGTAGAAGATTAGTTTGACTAATGTGCTTTGTCCTGGAATTTTCTTTTATCCAATTTTCTTGTATTTTTGTTCTACTATCACAAAAGGAGATGGTGGAGAACATGTGTTCTGAGTCTCAAAACCCCAGAACAGTGAGGACTATAAGAGGTACCCCCACATTAGGACCAAAGAAGAAAGCCAACAGAGAAGAAAATCCAGTGTACCATGAGCCTTTAAAGGGTCCTGGATCCTACAGATGATTCATTCCATCACTAAGCAACACACACTGGGCATTTGTAATGATTGGTATTTAACACAATGTGTTTCAGAATATCAAGAACAGCAAAGACTTTGAAATACTCTGTTAAGTTTATGTCTCAGACTGAGCCTTATGAGCACCAGTAGATGCTCTCAGTGAGTTTTAGAGAGAATTCTGGTTCTGAGAGAATTAGCACAGTAGAAATACATATTGTTCCTTCTAGGTTATGTAGTTCTAACTTGCCTAACAAAGTGTGGGAACTGAAGAATAATTTCCAAGCACCTCAGTATGGTGCTCATAAGCCAATGTAGGGTGGAGAGTGCTTCCACGTGAACTTTAGAAAGGCATCAGGCAAACAAGTAGTCATTGATCTTAAGTGACCTTTGGCATAGATCCATGTAGATTAACATCCAAAAAAACAGATAGAGTCAGATGCCAAAGTCAACAGTTATCCAGGGATCACAGCCTTTGCTTTTGCTTATCATAACTCTGCCCTCATTTCCCTCCCCACTGTCCCCTTCTTGAAAGCTAGATGTGAACTCAACAACAACAAAACAAACAATCAAAAAACAGAACAACCAGGATCTGGAATTCTTTGAGGCTTACTTTCTATCAGCTGGTAGAAAGAATTTCATTGAAAAAATTATATTCAGATGCACCAAGAAAGAAAAAAAAAAAGATGAACCCTGATCTCTGAATCCTTTTTTGGACCACATTTTAATATGATCTGAAATCCTACTTCTCTTGTCTATTGTAGCCCCTGCTCCTCCACATGGCAGAGAACCTTGCTATTGGTAGCTAGTCCTCACCCACCCCCCACCCAGAGATGTGCTCCTGGACCTCCACATACACCCACTTCTGTGATGCTCATGTCCATAGAAAAGGACCAGGTGTTTGCATACAACCTATGCACATCGTCCCATGTGCTTTAAACCACCATTGATTATTTAGAATACTTAATACAACATAGAGTCTTTCTATAATACTGTATTGGGGATAATGACAAGGTAAAATGCTTGCACATATTCAGTACAGGTACACTTAAAAATGTTTTTTACTATGCTTTTATGGGATTTTTGGCTATACTGGGCCAACAGCATTTACCATCTGACAGGAACAAGCTCTCCATCCTTTGACTCTGGCACATCAGTCCCTCATTCTAGCTTTTGTTTAAAAAGTCTCAGAGAACAATGTGGGCTGACCTTTCCCATGCTACCTTCCCTTTCTCATGCTACCTTCCAGTTTTAGTCAGAGGCAGGAATGACTATGACAGATCCAGTGTGGGCAGCATGTTGTGTGTCCTCTGGGACCAGGAGACTGAAGCAGGCAGCCTCACTAAGATCTATGCCCTTGGAGTCAGGGAAAAACCAGTTCCTCTGTCAAAATGGAACACTTTAACTAGAGGAAGTGAAGAACGAAGCTGGGGCTGGAGAGATGGCTTGGTAGTTAAGGCACTTGCCTGTGAAGTCTAAGGACCCAGATCCCAAATAAGCCAGACACACAAGGTGAATCAAATACAGAAGTCTGCACTTGCGCACAAGGGGATGCACACACCTGGAGTTTGATTGCAGTGGTTGGAGGCCCTGGTGTGTTAATTCTTTCTCTCTCACTCTTGCATTCTTGCATAGAAAAGTCTCTGTTGGGCTTGCAAAAAAAGGAGGAAAGAGAGAGAGAGAGAGAGAGACAGAGACAGAGACAGAGAGAGAGAGGGAGAGAGAGAGAGAGAGAGAGAGAGAGAGAGAGAGAGAGAGAGAGAGAGAGAAGTTGGTTGGCAACAATGTAAACCAGGCTACTTTATATGGCCATGTTAACAAAAAATTCTTTAGTGGCACTTTGTTATGGTCAGATGCAAGAAACTAGCAAAATGAACAAGTTAATCATCTTTTATGACCTACTAATGTAAAGCCAGAGTTCTGAGAAAAGTAACACTTAAGTAAGGCTTTGAATTGTGAATGTGTAACCTTTGCAGCAGAGTACATATGAGAGTTGGCCTGGTGGGTTTTGCTCCAAATCCCATTATCCTCCTGCAGAGAACAACATGCTTTGTGCTATGTGAAAATTAGTTTGTAGTATGTGTGTACAGATCATGAGGAGAACCAGAAATATTGGCCATTTTCCTTTAAGGGACACAAATCAGACATGCATTTCTATGAAGACTCCATATAGCTACAGAATTATGAAATTATTTCAGTCCAACTGTTGATTCATAATTGCTTTTTAAGACAATATTATGGGAGTGATTTCCCAATATTTATTGTTTTTTAAATTTTTTGTTTATTTTTATTTATTTATTTGAGAGTGATAGACAGAGAGAGAAAGAGGCAGATAGACAGAAAATGTGTGTGCCAGGGCCTCCAGCCACTGCAAACAAACTCCAGATGCATGTGCCGCCCTGTGCATCTGGCTTATGTGGGTCCTGGGAAATTGAGCCTCGAACTGTGGTCCTTAGTCTTCACAGGCAAGTGCTTTACTGCTAAACCATCTCTCCAGCCCCCAATGTTTATTCTTATAACTTCTTTTCTCATACTCTTTTATTTGTTTGAAAATAATAAATTTGGCTTATGTGTAAATTTTGGAAAATTTTAAATTTTATTTTATAGTCTGGTACTCACTTCTGATAAATTGGCAAGGAGATAATAAACATAAGATAAAGAAGCCCTGTAAACAATGTCAATAAAAACTAAGGAAAAGTCATGTTTCAGTTCTGGCAGTAAATTTAACCTTGAAATGAAATCATTTTAAAAAAATTCGGGTTTGAGACAGAGAGCGAGTGAGTATGGGTTCCAGGGCCTCTTGCTACTGCAAATGAACTTCAGATGCATACATCATAGTGTGTATCTGGCTTTTCATGGGTACCAGGAAATTGAACCCAGGCCAGCAGGCTTTGCAAGCTAGTACCTTTGACCACTGAGCCATCTCCCTCGCTCATGACTATTGTTATTAATACATAATTATAAACAAACAATGCAACTAATTTGCCCTTCAACTCCACAGGTATATTTAAATGCAGCTGTTTGTTTATTTTGAAATTTTTCATACAAGTGTATATTGCAAGTTGGGCATATTCCCATGTATGCTCCTGACAATCCCTTTTCTTGTCCCTTGCCCTCCTATTGGTCCTCTTTTCTCCCCTAGATAGTTTTACTTCTACAAGTGACAAAATATGTGTCTTTCTGAGACTGGCTTATTTCACTTAATATGATTATCTCCAGTTGCATCCATTTTCTTACAAATGACATAAGTTTGCCTTTTGACGATGGTATAAAAAACTCCAGTGAATTTCATTTATAGTGAAGATTATATGATTCTCTTGTAGTCATGTCAGTAGTCATCCCTAAAGTGAAGAATTTAAGAGCTTAAATGAGTTGCCTATTAGGGTATTTGGTAGGCAAACAGCCTCAGGCCTTTTGGAGCACCTGAGTGGATCTCCTGTCCAGGACTAGGGTCATAAGGACCCCAATTTCTACAAAGCTGCTTTCAAATAACTCTTCTGTTTCTTGACTGAGAGCAGTATGATTATTGCTGACATGCTGAAAAGGTAAAAATAAAAAGCAAAGTAAACTCATCAATTAGTCCATAATCCAGATAGCCAGTGCTGACAGAATGCTACGTCTCTTATCCTTTTTTTTTCTATATATGTGTTTAAATTCTATTGAGGTTATGAAGTGTAAAATAATTCCTATAGTGTCTATCTTATGGAAATTAAGAATGAAAATCCATCTTTGGTATATGATTTGTTATTATTATTTTTTTAGGTAGGATTTTTCTCTAGCCCAGGCTGATCTGGAATTTACTATACAGTCTCAGGCTGGCCTTGAATTTACAGTGATCCTCCTACCTCTGCCTCCTGAGTGCTGGGATTAAAAGCATGTGCCATCACACCCAGTTTGGTATATGAATTTTAAGTAATACTGTAGGTATATAATCATTGTTAACTAACAATGCATGAGACACTTTTAAAAAATTATACAACCAGCCATCCAGATGGTGGTGACTACTAAGACGACTTAAAATTCGGGCTGGAGAGATGGCTTAGCGGTTAAGCGCTTGCCTGTGAAGCCTAATGAACCAGGTTTGAGGCTCGATTCCCTAGGATCCACGTTAGCTAGATGCACAAGGGGGCACACATGTCTGGAGTTCATTTGCAGTAGCTGGAGGTCCTGGCTCACCCATTCTTTCTCTCTCTGTCTGCCTTTCTCTCTCTGTCTGCCGCTCTCAAATAAATAAATATAAACAAACAAAAAAATTTAAAAAAAGACTCAACATTCATCAAAGTGCAGATAACAAGTTACTGCTGAATGCCCAGAATTGAGACATACCTATAACACCTTCCATAGCTGAGGGAAAGTTAGAGAAGAGGGGGTGAAGAATGTAAGAGCTAGAGAGAGAGAAGGAGGGCTTTGAAACATGTCCTCACAGTAGCTGTTGTTACCTGCATGAGACCTACACAATATTGGGTTCAGCCATATTTTATTAAGGATGATGGAGGAGGGCAAAAAAGACATCAAAAAGAAAAGAGATTAGTTGGAAAGAAGGGGTTGAGTAGGGGAGGAAGGAGAAAAGGGGAAAAAAGATGGTAATGGGAGGGGATTACAATCAAAATAACTATGTGCATATATACAAATTATCAAAAATTTACCCCCTAAAAACTATAGAGATGGAGAGATATAAATTTGTTTCTACACTTGATGTGAGACAAAAGGCTAAGAAGTGAGAACACATTTGGATTATTCTTTGGCCTGGTGTTGATTAATCAGGCAAATTATATATCTAATATATTGTTACAAATACTTTAGCAGATAAATTACAAAACATCCATGTTGCAGTAAGGTTCACATTGCTGGCAGAGAACATCTGACCAAGAGCAGCTTGTGGGAGAAAAGGTTTGTTTTGGCTTACAGACTCGAGGGAAAGCTCCATGATGGCAGGAAAAAGTGATAGCATGAGCAGAGGGTGGAGATCAACTCCTAGCTAACATCAGATGGAAAATAACAAGAGAGTGTGCCAAACACTAGCAAGGGGGAGCTGTCTATAACACCCAGAAGCCCACCCCAACAATGCAGTACCTCCAGGAGGCTTTAATTTTCAAAGATCCATCAGCTAGGAACCTAGAATTCAGAACACCTAAGTTTATAAGGGACACCTGAACCAAACCACTGCAATCCATAAGGCACAACTTTTGTTCTTTGGTAATTTATATAATATATATGTAAGTAATCATTAGATAATATAGTGTTTATGAAGAAAAGTAAACAAAATACATTTCTATCACAGATAATAGAGTATAATTCCAATTTGGAAGATTAGAAAGAAGGACCATTTAATCAAATATTGGTTAAGCCAGTAGATAATGGTGATGGGCGATGAGGGAAGGGTTCTGTAGATGGGGAGAACATCCAGAATTGAACACATGCAAAATCATGGTATAAAAGAAAAATGCAAAGGTATGTTTAGCTAAATTTGAGTTGTCACTGTAGTAAAAGTCACTGGTAAGCTGAGTGACAACACACTGAGGATGAAATTGAATGCCAGATCACGTTTAACCTTTATTCTACATGGACTGTAGAACCATAGATACTTCCAAACAAAACATAGCATGGTCAGATATTACCTTAAGAATGAGATGACCATTGTGTAGAGGTTCTCTTATATTTTTTTCTGACATCTCATTAAAAAGTACAAATTAGAGCTGGGCGTGGTGGTGCACGCCTTTAATCCCAGCACTCGGGAGGCAGAGGTAGGAGGATCGCCATGAGTTCGAGGCCACCCCGAGACTACAGAGTTAATTCCAGGACAGCCTGAACTAGAGTGAAACCCTACCTCAAAAAAACAAAAAAACAAAAAAAAAGAGTACAAATTAAAGGTATTTAACATTTTTGTAATCCAAAAATATATTCAAGCTTCTTAGAAAAATCTGAAGTATTTTAACAACTTCCTTAACATTAGCATTTGTTTTCCACAACTTGTGGTTTGACCATAAAATATTTATTCTGAACATATTTGTTTCCTTTATAATATGTTCCATTCACTCAAAAAGTATGTATGAAACAGTGATATCACCAATATGAGCATGATATCATACAATAAGCAGTGCAGGAACTCTGTGTACCAGATGGTCCGAATTAAATTCTGAGCCTAGAGATAGTTCCTTGATTAGGAGAGATTTTGAATATCATTAATTTAAAGAAAAATTGTTAGAACTTAAGGTAGCCATGCTTGGATTGTTGGTATTAATTATTCTGTTTATTAACTATGTTGGAACCCAGATTTTCCTTATTACTCAACTTCCTTTCTAAAATTTTAAAGTCCTTCCCTTTCATTTGTTATTAACAGCTTTGTTTAACTTGACTAACTAAAACCTTTTGAAAACTGGAATGTGTTTTGGGGGTGCTGTTTTTGTTTAATATGGAAAATTGGTTGTAGGCTTTCAATGATCTGTTTTGAACTTTTCCTTGTTAAATGTATTTCTGGTGTGTGCAGAGGGACTGCTGATATTTACTCAAGTAAGTGAGCCTGCTCATTATCTGCTAATGGCATGTCAAGTAACTCCCAAAGTTAAAACACCTTTATTAAAAGGTTTCCTTTCTTAATGTTTACCTTGTTATTAGCCTCCATTATTTAATTAAGCAGTTATATTATTTATCTAGCTAATGCAATTCACTACAATTAAACATAAGAAGCCATTTACTCTAATCCAAGAATCTGCTTGTTACTGATTGTATTAGTGAATTCTTTTATTTCTCATAACATCTTTCTAGTTTGTAAATATAGCCTTTTCATTGTTAGGTCTAAGTGGTAATGCACCACCCATTTCATGACATATTCTGAGATCTGAATTTCCCCTTCTAAAAGTAAGAATAAGTCAGAGCAGTGGCAGCAACAAAAAACTGCAATCTAAAACCAAAGCTCAGTGGTGCTCTCAGGAGCTTAAAAATTAGTATTAGTAGTTTCAATCATACTCATGAATTTTCATGTTCGTATAATTTCCTACATGTTTTAAGTGCTAATGTTATTCTATTTTCATATCTGTTGGTTTGTCTCAGAAATCTTTGACATTTTCAATGGGATATGGAGTATTCAGCCAGCCACAGTGGAGGAGACTTTGCTATGTGTTGTTGGAGCCATGTACACTGGTCGTTCTGCAGAACCCTTGTGCTCCAGACCTAACAGTCTCATTTACAATTTGTCTTAAGGTCATGGAATAAAATCAGTGTTCTTTTTTTAAAATATTTTTTGTTCATTTTTTATTTATTTATTTGAGAGTGACAGACACAGAGAGAAAGACAGATAGAGGGAGAGAGAGAGAATGGGCGCGCCAGGGCTTCCAGCCACTGTAAACGAACTCCAGACGCATGCGCCCCCTTGTGCATCTGGCTAACGTGGGACCTGGGGAACCGAGCCTCGAACCCGGGTCCTTAGGTTTCACAGGCAAGTGCTTAACTGCTAAGCCATTTCTCCAGCCCTCTATCATCTTTTTTAAAAATTATTTTTATTTATTTATTTGAAAGTGACAGAGAGATAAAGAGGCAGATAGAGACAGAGAGAGAATGGGTGCGCCAGGGCCTCCAGCCATTGAAAACGAACTCCAGACACGTGAGCCCCCTTGTGCATCTGGCTAACGTGGGTCCTGGGGAATCAAGCCTTGAACTGGGGTCCTTAGGCTTCACAGGCAAGCACTTAACTGCTAAGCCATCTCTCCAGCCCCATTATCTATCATCTTTATCATCTTAGAAATGGGGGACAAATGTGGGAAAATCATGTAAAGCAGTCCCCAACTTTGGGAGGGAAATTGTTGGTACATATGGAGGGTAGATTAGTTCTACTATGGATACTAAGCAACATTTTGCTATGTAAGTCATCATTTACAACCTTTTTCATATAAGTGCTCTGTAGATTATTTGAGATGGTGAGGCCCTCATTCACCATGACTTCAGCCTAACCTTTTGCCATCCAGTGGTCTTCTACAAGATGGGAAGTCATTTAATCTCTACCTAACAGTAGGACTGATGAAGAGCTCATTATTTCCACTTCTAGTAGGTGAGAGTTATACTTCATTTTTGGTTTAAATCTGGAGCACTGTGATTTCATTCACTGGTACTATTTCAGCTGATATGACCTTCACAGAATAGTCTACCAGGTCTTATGTGTGACCATCTTTGTAATGTCTAAAGCCAATTCTGGTCCTTGCCTTCTCTAAATGAATTTTCTCTCATTTCTATCAGTGGCTACTAAAACCTAGCGTACCAATTCCCCACCTCCAAAGGGTTTATTCATTAGGTCTGTAGTGGCCCTTAGGATTTTCTTCCTTAAAAAATTTATTTTTGTTTATTTTTATTTTATTTATTTGAGAGCAACAGAGTGAGTGAGAGAGAGGAAGAGAGAGAGAATGGGCACACCAGGGCTTCCAGCCACTGCAAATGAACTCCAGATGTGTGTGCCCCCTTGTGCATCTGGCTAACATGGGTCCTGGGGAATCCAGCCTTGAACTGGGGTCCTTAGGCTTCACAGGTGAGTGGTTAACCGCTAAGCCATCTCTCCAGTGTCCCCCCCTTTTTTTGTAGTGTGACCTGTGTTTGAGACTGAATATTTTACCAGTATGTTTCCTCTTTAGAATTTTGGAGTGCTAACAGCTTCCTTTAATTTTGTACTCTTATCCATTTAATTTACATAGGAACTAAACTTATTATCAAGTATCTATAAAAAGCTGTCAAGAACGTTGTGGATCTCCTGTGTATATGAGAGGCTTGCCTGTGGTCCATCTTTGTTTGGAGTTCTGTTGAAGGGACCCACAGCTTCGTTTTTTCAAGAGCCTTTTGTGTTGATCTTTGGAGGTATTGTGGAAATGTGAACCAGCTACATTGTTGACTTTTTCACTACAATGTGCTTTCCTGGCAGTGAATCTCTTAATTTTCACATCTATTGCAAACTATATGAGCTGAGAACTTCACAATGTAGTTTTATTTGGCCACAAAGAAGGAAATTATGTCATTTGCAGAAATCTATTTATCTGATATATATGGCTATATATTTGTAATTTGGGGAGAGGAATGGGGCCATCAGGAGGAGGTGGGGAAGGGAGAACAAACAAGAGAAGATAACGGAGAATGTGTGAAAAGTGGAGCATGCTGACACATCTATAAAACTATCATAATGAAACCATTTTGCACACAAATTTTAAAAAAATTAAGAAAACCACAAGATCAAAGATAAACCCTCACATTTTGGTTCCTTTGTGTTTAATATTCATTTCCTTAATTTATATTGTTGCTCTTGTGTTTTATTATAGGCAGCAAGAAGCCAGACTGTACCTTTTGCAAGCTGCTGGAAACATTTCAGCTATATACCTAATCTCATTGTTTATAGGTTCTGCTTTTCCTAGATGTGCAGCACATACTTCTTCTAAGCTCTGTACTGCTAGATAGCAAGTTTACCTTCCCTCAAGTTTCCAATATGATTTTCTCTTCCTCTGAGCCCATACAAGCTTCATGTCCCCATTTCTACCACAGACTGCTCATGATAATTTAGGTAGATGCTTAAGGTGGATGGGTCCAGCCTGTGGCCTGCAGACCTCATTTACCTCAGAATGGCTATGAATGTGGCACAACATATTTATAGATGACAACATCATGCTTTAGTGTCAAAAGGTTAGACAGTCCTGGTCTTAGGCAATATTCTTTTTCTACCAAACTTCTCCCTTCAGTGAGATGCTAATAATCATTATTTCCACTAAAGGTTTTCTTAAGACAAGATAAGCTTGTACTGTGTTCACCTAAACTTTTCCAGGTCTGTCTTCTGTCCAAAGATCTTTCAGCAGCTTCAGGTCTTTGTTCTATCATTATGTCACCCCTGCATCCAGGCCAACTTCACCTCCAGGTGCCAAGCCTGGTTGGGCTTCAACCAGAAAAACGGAACAATCTGAGCTGGTTTGTGGAAGGTTTCTTGTAAGGAACTGCCTTGTATAAATGTAGGGAATGGCTGGCAATCCTTACCTTTTAGACATGGGTTGAAACTTCTATTCACTCCTTGCTTTTCCCCCCTCCTCTTCCATTTTTCTTTTTTTAATTTGAACACCTCTGTTGTTTTTTAAGGCTTTTTATATAACTGGAAGACCTTATTGACCCAGACTCATCCAGAGGATCTAGTATAGTCTCTTTATTTATAGTCCACTGATTAGTAAGTAGTGCCTTCACAGGAACTCGTTTATCAGTATTGGACAGCATACCTGGTGATTGTAGCCCAAGATGTTACACTTTGTCCTTTATCACACATTTTGTAGTAATGAAAACTGCTCTCCACATAAATTCTAGTCATTTTCATTTTCACATTCATGCTTTGCAGCAATTTATGCTCATAAGTGTGTTAAGAAGCAAAACAAGCATTCCTGTATTATTAACTCACTAAACTCAGTAGTCCTTTATTTTTATTTATTTATTTTATTTTTTATTTATTTATTTTTTTTATTTTGGTTTTTCGAGGTAGGGTCTCACTCTGGCTCAGGCTGACCTGGAATTCACTATGTAGTCTCAGGGTGGCCTCGAACTCATGGCGATCCTCCTACCTCTGCCTCCCGAGTGCTGGGATTAAAGGCATGCGTGGCTCAGTAGTCCTTTAATTGAAAGTCACAACTTAATAAATTGAAGATTATTTACACACAAAGACTTTTAGAAAATTTTATGTCAATCTCTTTCCCTTTCTTTCTTCCTTTTTGTTGGCAATAACAGCAGTGACTATTTAAATCAATCTCTTTCCTTGTCAAGTTCCTGCAGCATGAGCGTCACTCTGCAGTTTGTTAGAAATGCAGACTTTAGGGTCCACAGCAGCACTTCTAAAGCAGAGTTTGTGTTTCATTACAGAAGCTGGTTCTGACCCGCCCTAGCTCCTGGTCCTGACCACCTCTAGCTCTAGACTTTGCCTTTTCTGTCTGCCATACCCTGTATACCCTGAATATACTTCCCTCTCTAAACATCTGAAAACAATGTTAGAGTTAGATAGCATTTCATTCACTCTTCACAAGGGTATAGAAAAATAAGGTAAGTGGAGATTGACTATGGTGTCAATATCTATTAAGGAAAAATAAATAAATGGCTAAAATATGCCCATACCAAAAGTTTTCTAGGAATGAAGACTGAAAAAGTAATAAGCAAATATTGGATTCCTGGGTTACTAGCAACTTACAGATACAGTAATTCAGATAGGTGATTAATGTCATCTGCACTTTCTAGAATTGGGAGCAGTAGAGAATGAGGCTTCACAGTCTTACAATATGTGTCCATAACATACCCAAGCAGTCAGACTCCAGAGCCCATGTGCTTCACTATTTTGCACCCAAATAAAATTCGACTGTTAATTTTGAAAATCTTCACAGAAAACATTTAGGCTTCTGATGGACATGATTAGATCCTGTTTAACAGAAATTAGTTTGTTCAGCTACAAACCATTTTGAATGCCTCTTGCAGTGGTTAGAAATGCCTTTTGTGTCTCACTTCCCTTTAATAAGAACAACCTAACTTTTGGGGGCAGGGGAGGGGGAGTATTTAGTTAGAGTAAGACCAGCTGTCTTCCAGGGGTGGAAAGTGACTCATTCTTAGGCGGCTGTCACAGTCCAGCTCATTGACCACATGGTCACTTCCTGCATGGGTCTGTGACCCACTGGTCAGCAAATGCAACGCGGTTTGGTAGTTATTTCCTACTGGATTGTTTAGATTGTAAGAATAGGTAAGAGAAAAGAGGTGACGTGACTAGAAGTTTCAGGAAGGGCACATCAGTATTTTATTTTTATTTTTCAAAGAGAGAGAAAAGGAGAGAGGGAGGCAGGGAGGGAGAGAATGGGCACACCAGGGCCTTTTAGCTGCTGTGAATGAGTTCCAGATGCGTGTGACCCTTTGTACACATGTGCAACATTGCACTCTTACATCACTTTGCATCTGGCTATAGGGGCCCTGGAAACCCGAGCATGCGTTCTTAGGCTTTGTAGGTAAGTACCTTGTGATGGATTGATTGAGGTGTCTCCCATAACCTTAGGTGTTCTGAATGCTAGGTTCCCAGCTGATGGAGATTTAGGAATTAACACCTCCAGGAGGTGGTGTATTATTGGGGGATGGCTTATGGGTGTTATAGCCAGCTCCCCCTTGCTAGTGTTGGGCACACTCTCCTGTTGCTGTTGTCCATCTGATTTTGGCCAGGGAGTGATGTCCACCATGTGGTCATGCTATCATTTTTCCTGCCATCATGGAGCTTCCCCTGGATCCGGGAAGCCAAAATAAGCCTTTTTATCCCCCCACAAGCTGTTCTTGGTTGGGTGATTTCTACCAGCAATGTGAACCTGACTGCAACCTGCCTTAACCACTAAGACATTTCTCCAGCCCAGCTACATCAGTTTTATCAACTTCATAATTAGGCAGTGGTGGTTTCAGCCATATTGGTTGATTTTTTTGATTGTAAGGATGGAAGAGTAAGCGGAATGAGGTGACAGGGCTTCAGGAAGAATCACATCAGTGTCATTAATGTATGAATCAGGCAATGTTTATGTTTTGAATCCAACAACCAAAATACTTGATTAAATATTTTATCCACTTGCAGTCACTGTAAGTTCAGTTGTGATTGATTGTTCCCAGCAGGGTATGTATCTGTGTAAATGGACATTTTATTGATTGTTTTTTCAAAGAAAGAAGGTAGATAAGCACATTAATTTCTGTTTTTACATTAAAGGTTTCATTTTTTGGATCTTTCCTTCACTCAAAAAAATACTGAGTCAGGGTGTTAATCTGTTTTACTCTGGTAAATATTATCTTACTATAGAGATTTCTTTTCAATGTGGTAATAGTCATTCAACAGATTGTCAGTGATATATTTTTATTCATTTATTCATTTACAACTATCTTTCAGGCCTGAGATAAGCACAAACATTTTGCTAGGAGAATGCGATTCAAAGTTTTTGTTGCTTAGAATGTAAACTCTATATAGAGTTACTGATCCAGAGTTTGGGGCATAGCAGGAACTAGGTGTTATATCACTGCAGACATATCTGGAAAGGAAGTACTTCTGTAACGATGGTACTTGTGATGGTCCATGGTTGAACTTCAGACAATGCTGGTGACTCAAACATGAGTCAAAGACTTTCTTTTATTGCTGTACCTATTCTTCTATAGAGCAGTTAGTTATTTTTCATAATGCCCAGATTTTTTTCTTTTTTAAGTTAGCATGCAAAGTACTGCATTTTGTGATGATATGTTCATACACATGCCATTTTTCTTGTATTCTTACTCACCCCTCCTTCATGTCCTCCTTAATCTGTTTGACTCTCTCTTGATGTGAGAAGTTTCCCTTCCTGCTTTCATGGCACATGTACTCCACTGCTGTCCCATTTCTCTTTCCTCCCACACTTTTAAGATCTCTTCCTTCCCTTTCTTATACATGGCTGCTACTCATATGCATTCACAACTTCACATATTTATTTTTTAAACATTCTTATTGACAAGTTCCATAAATATAAACAATATATTATGATTATAATCTCCTCATTTCACACTCCCCTCCCAAGTCTCAAATCCTCCCTCCACTGAATCCTTTTTTCTTTCCAACTAGGCTCTCTTCTATTTTGATGTCAGCATCAGCTACTATGTGGTCATGAATATCTAGCCCACTTTGTATCTGGAAGACAGTATTGTAAGCACGCCTCTCATTCCTTTGGCTCTTTCATTCTTTCCACCACCTCTTCCACAATGATCCCTAAGCCTTGGATGGTGTGATAGAAACTAAACACTCCACTGTCATTTCTTCTCAGCACTTTGGTGAGATTGTAGTCATCAAAGTGGTCACCACCATCTGAAAAGAGAAGCTTCTTTAACCAAAAGTGAGAGTAGCATTAATATATGGACATAAGCATAAGTTTTTAGAGGGTAATTTGGTGGGCATAATATATCCATTTTGCCAGACAACAGTAATAGCCTCCACTTTAGGGCTTATGACCTTCCCAGCCATAGACATTTAATTAGGTTTTCAGTAGCAGATATGAATTCTCTCCTGTGAAGCAGGCCTCAAGTCCAATCAGAGAGTAGTTGGTGTTCCCCCATATCAGACATGTCACCATTATACCCTATGGCACATTTGGCCTGGCTTTCCAGCTATAAAGCTTGCCTGTTGCCCTGCTGGTTAAGACTGCTGATGACTTTTCTGCCCCAATGGGCTGCACAGCTCTCTCCTGCATCTTGACACCTAGTCAATAGGAAGGAGGCTTCCAGTTCAGTTCTAGCTTGATTTCTCAGTGACTTGAAGCCCAACCATGTGGAGTCTTCAGCAATAGGGCCTTACTATCAAGTTCTGGCGGGCAACCAGGAGCCTTGGGATTATCCTGTAATGTTCTGGGGACATCAGGAGCCTCCATGTACAACAACTCACTGGAAGGTATCCCAAAAATTTTCTAATAACAATCTATGGCTTCTGGGCACAACATTATCCAACTCCACAAGATACTTCTGTCCAACTTCTCACATAATATTTAAATATTGAGTCTGCATATAAAAACACATGTGGTACTCATCTTTCTGAGTCTGGATTATGCTATTTAATACAATGACTTCTAGTTGCATCAATTTTCTTACAAAATGACATGATTTCATTTTTCTCTATGGTTGAAAATATTCCATTATGTTTATTGGCAAATTTTCATTAACCATTGATCTGTTGATGGACAGCTGGGCTGGTTTCATTTCTTAGCTATAAATATGGATGTACAAGTATTTTTTGTAGTTTATTGACTTGGAGTCCTTCATGTATATGCCCAGGAGTGGTACCACTGGATCATATAGTAGTTCTATTTTTACTTTTTAATGAGAAACCTTCATACTAGCTTCCATAGTGGGTGCACCAGTTTATATTCCTGCTAGTAGTGAGTTCTTCTTTCTCCATATACTCACCAGCACTTGTCAATTTGTTTTCTAACTAGAATGAGATAGAATCTTAAAGCAGTTTTAACTTGCATTTCTCTGATGAGGCTCCAGTTTAATAACATTTATTTTCTAGCTGTTCACATTGAAATAATTAATCATACTTAATGTCAATGCAATTTTGAAAAATTATGCTCGAAAATTATGCCCCTGATATGACAGTGGGCAATGATTTTAGTTTCTATTAGTTTACTAGTTGTGATGGGTTAAATAGTGGCTTCTCCCTCAACAAAAAAAAAAGTCCACATCCTATTCCCTGGAATTTGGGAATGTGACCATAGGAAGAGTCATGTAGATGTAATTAAGTTAGAAATCTTGAGATGGAACAATTCTCAATCCAATGTGAAGGGTTCTTACAACTAAGAGAACAGAAGATAACATAAGTATAAGAAGGCTATGTAAGGACAGAGGAAGAGACTGGAGCATTCCTTGGCCTGAAGTCACTTGGAAGAGGTAAGGTAGCTGTTTCCCTTGGAGTCTTCGGAAAGATTCCAGATATTTGGACACCATGATTTTAGATTTACCCCCTTAAATTGGGAGGGAATAAACCCATTGTTTTAAGCATGTATGCTACAGCTGCCCTAGGGAATGAAAGTGCTACTTTTATTGTTTGCTTAATTAAGAATACCTTTGTGTTGTTTTGTGTCATACTAATTTGGAGAAACTAGTATTCCCATTTCAATCAGTTCTTGTCTCTAGCCAATGGAACCCTTTATCTTTCTTTTTTTTTTTTAAGTTTGTTGAACACCTCCAAACTTAACATTTCTGGGTTTCTTTTGCCTATGGCAGATGGCCTTGGAAGTGCACAGATAACGTCTTTTCTGAAAAATGGCTTTAAAAATGGTGCAGAGGTCCATGTACTGTCAGGACCGCGACCTGGTCCTGGCAGGGTATTTCTATGGAAGTTCAACTTACAGAGTCCCACAAGCAGTGAGTTTCCTTTGGTAATGCCGAGTTGCTGGTCCAGGGAGCCAGGAGATCTCTTGTTTCCAGTCCTACTGATGGATGGGTTACCTCAGACAACTCAGTTGTTTTGGATGTCCCTCCTACACGATTGTAGGACAAATAAAATTTTAAAAGCCTTTAAATATAACCACCCACTCAATGTAGAGATTGTTCACTCACTGTTATTTTTTCTCTCATGCTGATTTCCTTTAGATAACTTCAGCATTGGAAGTTTTATAAACATTTATTTATCAGCCTGTACTCCTACCCTCAAATTCAAAGAACATAATATAACATTGTATGTGCTCCATAAAAAAATGCGTTGAGTAAATAAACAGATCGATGAATGAACATTTTGTCCATCAGAGAGCAAGAAAATGTCTTTATTTTGGGTTGTAATCAGACTGTACACACAAGGACAGATTTTTTTTTTTTAAACTAACTGCGTTAAGTGCCACTGAATGTCAGAGGGAGGAAAGAGAAGTGGTCATTAGTTCAAGCCCCCACTAGATGCACCAGTGCCTTCCTCAGCCTTCTGGACACGGGTGAACGAGATGCAGGCTGAAGCACGGTTGGCAGGGAATTCACCCCTTCCCTGCCTGGGATCTTCCGTCTCTCTTTCCCAGTCCCAGCCACTGCCACCACCACCGCAGCATTTTGCACACCTGCTGCGGCCGCGGGGAAGGACGGGGACCCAGGGGCCACTGACCCGGGTAGCGCGCAGGAGTTCGGGGCGGAGCCGGGTAGCGGTGAGCGCGGCGGGCAGGCTGGCCTGACTCCGGGGGTCTGGGCGCCTCCCCTGCGACCGCGCGCACAGAGTGCCCGCCCGGGCCACCTGCTCCAGCTCCCGCCTCCTTCCGGGCAGCTCGCCACTTGCCCGCACCTTCCTCCGGGAGCGAGCCAAGGCCCTGCGTGGAGCCTAGCGCGGAGCCCAGCCCTGTCGCTTCGCTGTGGGGATCCAGGACGCAGGTGGTACCCTTCCCGACCCTCTCCCCTCTCCCCGGCGCGTCCCGCTCCCCGACGGGTCCTTTTCCTGTGTGTTCCTTTCCCGGACAGGTCCCTCTCCCCGGCGGGTCCCTCTCCCCGGCGGGTCCCTCTCCTGCGTGTCCCTTTCCCCGGCGGGTCCCTCTCCTGCGTGTCCTTCTCTCCAGAGTCCCTCTGCCACCTCTTTTCGGTGGGCTACCTCTCCCAGGCAGGCCACTGTCCCTGAGCAGCCACTCGAGGGCAGCGAGTTCCGACACGTGCAGCAGGCCGAGAGAGCCGAGGCCTCTGGTGGTGGAGGGTCCGGGTGGGACGTCGGGAAAGCGGCGTTCTGGAGCCAGGAACCTGTGCACACCTGCGGGGCCTTTCCTTAACTTCTTAGGCCCCGCCACCACTCTGAGAACTAGGGGACTGCCAGATCAAATAGCTAAGTCCGGGGCCCAGAGGAAAGGTTTGTTGGTGTGAGTGACAAAAGAAAAAAAAAAAGTGTAGACCGGTTGGATAAGACCCAAGTTTCCCAAACAAATCCCCCTCCCCGCGAGCAAATTAAAAACAATATTTCTTTTTAAGAAACCAACCAACCAGAATTCCAAGTGGAACCCCAACCGATGCACTCATTTAAAGAGATTTGCAGCAGTGACAAACAAAAGAAAAGAGACAAGATAGAGACCCAGCGGAGGATCATTCTGCCAACCCCAGGTATGATGACACCAACAGAAGCTAAGAGCTGGGCACTGGGTGCTGTTTCAAGGCTTGCAGCTGCCAAGAGGGGGTTATTTACACTGAGCGGTTGCTTGAAATGAGGGATCTGTGGAGCTCTGGACTTGAATAGAACATTTGAGTTTCAGTATGCTTTCTCAGTGGTTATCTGAGATGTGAGATTAACTAAATTTGTGGGCCTCAGTTTTGTTATCTTTCAAGATTAGAGGGTTTGATTCTGATCATTTCCTTGGGCCCTTTAATAATATCTAAGATGTTTCTCTCATAAGAAATGTCTGATTCTTGAGCCTGTTACAATTACTAATTTCATGTAAAAATTTGTATGGCTCTTGGCATTTGGCTTATATGTATTTGCAGTTTATACTTTCAGAATGTTTCAACCACTGGTAGTAAAGAAAAAATACTTGCCAAGAGCTCAGAAACACATAGTTTATATATGACAAGATCGCCCCCACTAGTTGGCGTTAATATACGCAGCATCAGAACACAAACATGGAGCTGTAACAGCACCTAGCGCTTGCTCTCTTCTAACATTGTATATTTGGAGAAAAAGTGTTTTTGAGAAAACTAAAAATTGTACCTCTGCAATCAATACTGAACGCTGCTCATTACTTTTTAGCATAAAGTGTGTGCAGAATGTTTAAAAAATGGTTTCAGACCACTTCAGAGCCTCTCTGAGAGAACCTCAGTAATGGAGATGACAATGTTAATAATAGATTTCATTGTCTTGGAATGAATCCCAGAAAACAGCAGAGGTTAACTTAACAGATAAACCAGAAATTAGGAATTCACATACACATTGCACAAGGAGTTGGATTGTAAAGTACCAATTTACTTTTTGCTTTCCTTTTGATTAAACACACACACACACACACACACACACACACACACACACACACACACAAAACACCCAAAACCAAAAACATAAAACGAGGCCTGGAGTCATGCCTTAGCAGTTAAGGTGTTTGCCTGGGAAGCCTAAGGACTTAGATTCAGTTTCCAAGTACTCACCTGAGCTTGATGCACAAGGTGGTACATATGTCTGGAGTTTGTTTGCAGTGAATGGAAGCTCTGGTGTGTCCATTCTCTCTCTCTCAAATAAATAAAAATATAAAAAAACCCTTGATTTGGACTCATTTAAGCAGACATAGGATTATGGAATTTATTTACTAATAACATTTCTTGTTATTGCTAGTTTGGATAGGCTTGAAAGAATTTTTAGCTCTTTTTGTTGGCTGTGGTCTAAAATAAAAAGTCTTTTTCCCACCCACATGTACTTTGTATGCAATTTGAGAGAGGATAATGGGTTTGAAGTACTCTTTTATGAACATGTTTTAACTTATTTTCAGTGTTTTTTTTCCCCCATTGGGCTAGAAGTGTTATTCATTCAGGCATTGTTTTCCTCATGGTAATTCCCTGAAGTAGGTGGTCATCTCCTTTGAATAAATGCTAAGGTAGTTAAGTAAATTCCGTGTTACTTGGCCTCTGCCTGCTGCTGGGAACACACTGAAGCCTCCTCAGTGAGAGCTGCTTCTCAGCTCCTGTCTTGTCCTGGGGCTTGGCAGAGTCTCCTTCCTCTTTTGCAATGTGCAGCTTTACTCTCCCACAAACTTATTAAGGAAAAGGCAGTCATTGCTTCACATTTAGATCACTACTAGAGAACCAAATAGTTTGTGTTTGTGGATTGTGGTGTCTTTGGGAGGTCTTGGAAATAAGATCTAAACATGTAAAAAAAAAAAACAAAACAAAAAAACAGATTTCTCTTGGCAGACACTGTACTGAGAACCAAACATGCATACTAAAACTATGTCCTGTGGAGTTAAGATGAAGAAAAGGCTTACAGTCAGTTCTAATTCTTAAGATTTTATGTGATTTATAAATTCCGATTTTAATTAAATTAGAAAAGTGTAAATGACCAACTATTGGCCAGGTTAATATATATGGTCTTTTGGAGTTTCTTTTAAAATTTGATGTTATTACAGTATGGAGTATTCCTTCTCAAATACTTTTTTTTGTGATTCAGTGCTAATGTCATGTCTTTCACACAGGTGATCTTAACCCTTTTCTTTAAAAAAAAATTTTGAACTTTGATATAATGAGAGAAGTGCATAAACTAAATTTATTGGTTGGCAAACTATATAGGAAGTCATTATAAAAGTTAGTTATAAGACAGCACTCATCATCTACAAGTATTCTACTGATACAGAGAATTTTTTAGAGGATAAAACTTGTAGGCAATTTCAGGATCACAGAATTTGTAGACTTCAACTTTTTAGATAGTGTGACATGTTTGAAGGGTGGTCTCACTGATATTTGTCCCATATCTTTTCCCCAACTTAATAGTGCAGAACATCTCTCTCTCTCTATATATATATATATTTGCTTATTTAGTGGGCATGTATTGTTTTATTTACATTAGCTTTTTTAAAGACTAGTGACATAGAGCCAGGCATCTGTGACCATGGGCTAGGTTATGCAGTCATAGTAAAGAATCCCCAACTCTCAAACATTGTTTACTACTCATGGATAGCCCCTGCTTTGAGATACCTCTCCAGTGTAACTGTGCTTCATGGAACCACTCAGAAGTGTAGCTCAAGAGAAACCACCATTCTGCAGCTGAGCATTATGGAGCACAGGACATGTTCCTTTGTTGTAAATGGGAGAGAGAAGAGAGGGAGGGAAGGAGATTATTAATTCCTTGAACCAGTTTTAAGTGCTTCTAGATTGCAAATAGCAAAAATTATTTCCATTCACATTTTGAAGTAAAAGAAGCCAAATGGGCCTAGCTTTATGAGTTGGAAAAGGTCATGTTATTATTTTTTTTTGTATTGAGGAAGACTAAAATCTGAAAATATTATTCAACAGAAGTAGCTATATATTATGCAACAAACTGCTACAAACTTTAGTGGCTTAAAATGAGAATTTATTATTATGGATACTAAGAGTTGATGTGAGGTGGATCTCTTTGAGGACCCTGTATTTGTCCCATTAGTGTCTTTCTGTGTTTTTGCCAGAATCCCATTGTCTAGATTCCTGTATGTTCAGGAAGGCTTGCTTCTGAAAGACCAAGTCCTCCCATGTAGCATATGGAAGAAGGGAAATGACCAACTTCATTCCTTTATTTGTAGCTATCTACTTGTTGAAGCAACTATTTCCTTGTAACAGAATTGTGTAGGTACTTTGGGCAAAACAGTTTACCAAATATGTATGGGTTTTTCTCTGGATTTCCAATTTTGCTTCAGTGATCTGTCATCTGACCAGCCTCTCACTCCCTTTATAACTGCAGCTTTTGTGTAAGTCCCATGAGCCCTGCAGTTTGGTTCTTTTAATATTGTTTTGGTGGTTTGGAGAGATGGCTAAGTGGTTAAGGCACTTGCCTGCAAAGTCAAAGGATCCAGGTTTGATTCCCTAGTGCCCCTGTAAAATCAGATGTACAAGGTAGCACATGTGTCTGGAGTTTATTTGCAGAGGTTCGAGGCCCTGGTTTGCACATTCTCTCTCTATCTGTCTCTTTCTTTCTCTCTCTCTCATAAATAAATTAAAAAGGAATGAAAAATAATTTGGCAATTCTCTTACATTTTCTAAGAATTTTAGAACTAGTTTATTAATTTCTGCTGAAAAGGAAGCTAAGATTATGATAAGGGTTGAACTATGTCTGGGATCAATTCCTGAAATAGTTTCATCTTAACAAAATTAAGACTTTATTATAAATATTTTATGTATTTATTTATTTTGAGAGAGAGAGAGAGAGAGGCAGAGAGAGGGAGAATGGACGTGCTAGGGCCTCCAGACACTGCAAATGAGCTCCAAACTGATGCACCAGCTTGTGAATCTGGCTTATGTGGGCACTAGGGAATCAAACCTGGGTCCTTAGGTTTTGTAGGCAAGTGTCTTAACTGCCAAGTCACCTCTCCAGTCCCCCAAAATTAACTTGAAATTCATGAACATGGGGTGTCTTTCCATGTATTTAAGTATTTTAAAATATATTTTCTTTATATATATGTATACATACACACACACACACACACACACACATATGTTACTGACAACTTCTATACTTACAACAACAAACCATGGTATTTCCCTCTCCTCCCCCACTTTCCCCTTCATAATTCTGCTCTCCATCATATCCCCTCCTTCTCTCCATTGGTCTCTCTTTTAATTTGATGTCATCATTTTTCTCCTATTATGAGTCTTGTGTAGGTATTGCTAGGCATTGCAAGGTCTTGGATATTGAGGCCAATTTCTGTTCAGACAGTTGTATGTAAGGAGTGGTACCCTTTCTTTGGCTCTTACATTCTTTCTGTGACCTCTTCCACAATGGACCCTGAGCCTTGGAGGGTGTGAGAGTTTCATTGCTGGACACTCCTCTGTTCCTCCTTCTATGTTGCCTTTTGGATCATCCCAGTGGTCATCACCCTCTGAAAAGAGAAGCTTCTCTAACCAGAAGTGAGAGTAGCATTAATATATGAATATGAACATTAAGTGTAGTGCTTTCAGGGCAACTTGGTGAGAGTAATATATGCATTTATCCAGACAAGAACAGGCTTTATACCCCTAAGGCTCATGACCTTCCCTACCATAGGCTTTTGACTAGGTTTTCAGTACTAGGCATGTATTCCCTCCCATAGAGCAGGCCTTCTGTCCAATTAAAGAACAGTTGGTTTCCCCCAGAGCAGACATGCCACTGTTGCACTCATTCAGTTATTTGGCCTGTGTGGCCAAACTTGAGGCTTCCAGTATCCACCATTTTCACCACTGGTGACTTCTGTCTCACATAAGGCTGCATATAGAGCAGCTTTTTCCGCTTTCAGTTGGCTGGGCTACAGGGAGGAGGTTTTCTGCTCAGCACAAGCTTGATTTCTCAGTGACTTTGCTGCTCATGCATGTGAAGTCTTCAGCAGTAGGGTATTACCATCTTTTTCTAATGGGAAACCAGGGGCTTTGGCAATAGCCTATAATGTTTTGGAGGCAACAGGGACCTTTCTGGCCAACAACTCCTGGAAGGTATCCCATTCCTGGCACTGAAAATTTTCTAGTAACAATCTATGGCTTCTGGATGTGCTATTATTCAAGAAAATAGATTTTCATATGTCTTATTCAGAATATCATGAATGTTGTTTGACCCTCCCCCCACTCTTCTTTTATACAATCTCTTCCACTGACCTAGCTTAGACCCTTCTCCTCCCTGTAATCTGTTCTTCTACTTACATATACACAACACCATCCCCAAAAGTCCTTCCCTCTCCTCCTTCCCTTATAGCCCTTTTCTAGCTTATGAACCTCCGCTACCTCACTTAGTATAATCCTTTCCAGATCCATACATTACTCTTCAAATTTCATAATTTCATTTTTTTTTACTGCTAAATAGAACTTAATTGTGTAAATGTGCCACATCTTTATTATCCATTCATTTATGGATAGACATCTAAGCTGGTTCCATTTCCTAGTTATTGTCAATAGAGCAGCAATAAACATGGTTGTGCAAGTATCTCTAAGGTAGAGAGAAGAGTCATTAGGATATATGCCTAGGAGTGCTATAGCTGGATCATATGGTAAATCTATTTTTAGCCATCTCAAGAACCTTCACACTGATTTCCACAATGTCTATACCAGATTACATTCTGACCAACAGTGTAGAAGTGTTCCCCTTTTACTGAATCCTCGCCAACATTTATTGCCATTTGTTTTCTTGATAGTAGCCCTTATGGTGGGAGAGAGATGGAATAGCAAGGTAGTTTTAATCTGCATTTCCCTGATGGCTAAGGATGGAGAACACATTTTTTTTTTTTTTTAGGTAGTGTCTCACTCTAGCCAAGGCTGACCTGAAATTCACTAGGTAATCTCAGGGCGGCCTTGAACTCAAGTGCTGGGATTAAAGGTGTGCGCCACCACACCCAGCATTGGAGAACACATTTTTAGATGTTTATATTCCATCTGTATTTATTCTGATGAGAACTCTCTATTTAGTTCCATAGCCTACTTTTTAATTGGGTTGTTTGATTTCTTATTGTTCTGTTTTTTGAGTTCTTGGTATATTCTGGATAAGAATCCTCTATCAGATGCATAGCTGGAGAAGATTTTCTCCCATTATGTAGGCTGTCTCTTTGCTCTATCCACATTGTCCTTTGTTGTACAAAAGCTTTGTAATTTCATGAGATCCCAGTGGTTGATTAGTGGTTTTATTTTCTGAGCAATTGGGGTTATATTCAGAATACAAGAATATATCAATAAGATTATTCACCCTGACCAAATTGGCTTTATCCCAGGGATGCAGGGATGGTTCAATATATGCAAATCAATAAATGTAATACATCATATAAATGGTCTGGAGGACAAAAATCATATGATCATCTCAATAGATGCAGAAAAGGCACTTGACCGAAATCCAATATCTTTGCATGGTAAAAGTATTACAGAAACTGGGAATAGAAGGAAAATATCTAAACATAATAAAAGCTATTTATGACAAACCTACAGTCAACATAATACTAAATGGAGAAAAACTTGAAGCTTTTCCACTAAATTCAGGAAAAAAACAAGAGTGTCCACTGTCCCCACTTGTATTTAATATAGTACTGGAAGTCTTAGCTATAGCAATAAGGCAAGAGACACTCATAAAAGGGATACAAATTGGAAAGGAAAAAATCAAATTATCACTATTTGCAGATGATATTATTCTATACATAAAAGACCCTAAAAACTCTACCAGTAAACTGTTAGAGCTGTTGAACACTTTAGCAACATAACAGGATACAAAATAAATACAACACAGAAATCAATAGCTTTTTTATACACTAACAACAAACATGCATAGGATGAAATCAGGAACTCTATCCCATTTACAATTGCCTCAAAACAAATGAACAACAACAACAAAAAGAATAAAGTACGTTGGAATAAACTTAACCAAGGAAGTGAAGGATCTCTCCAATGAGAACTTTAAAATATTCAAGGGAGAAATTAAAGAAGACACAAAGAAGTGGAAAGACATTCCATGTTCTTAAATTTCTTTTATTGATGCTTTCTAGGGCTAAACTCTTAAATGTTTTGTTAATTTTCTTCCTTTTTATTGATAATATCATATGTGTATATCATGTATTTTGATCGTAATATAGTTCCATTCTCTTCCCTTGTTCTTCTCCGGGTTCCTCTTCCACTGAGCATCTTCTTCCCAAGTAGTCCTTCTACTTTGATATCCTCTCTTTTATTTTTCTATGTGGGGGTAGGACTCACTGTGTTGATTAGGTTAGTTACCAGTGCATGTGGGTTCTACCAGTGGCTACATCACAGCAGAAAATGTCTCCCACTCCTCCAGCCACCATTCATTGTCTGTAACTCCTCTGGGAGGGATGAGGACCTCATGCCCTCCTCCATCAACCATGATGGAGTGTTGATGGACCCAGTATTGTGTGGGATTTATGCAGGATACCACAGTCACTATGAGGTCATGAATGCAACTGCAATGTAAAATTAATTCTTAAGTATTTTATCTTTCTATTCCTATTAGAAATAGAATTATTTTCAATTTTATTTTCCTTTGCCTGGGATATAACAATATAAAGGATTTTGTCTATTGATCTTATATTCTATGACCTTGATGAATTAGTTTCAATACTTTAATGAATTTTTTTAGCCTTTTTTTCTCAAGGTAGGGTCGCACTCTAGTGCAGGCTGACCTGGAACTCATTATGTAGTCTCAGTGTGGCCTGGAACTCACAGTGATCCTTCCATATCTATCTTCCAAGGGCTAAGATTAAAGGTGTGCACCACTAGGTCTGGCTTCTTTAGTATTTTCTGTAGAGGAATTTTACTTCCTTCTTTTCAGTCTGGATACATTTCTTTTCCTTGCCTAGTTGCCAAGCCAGCCCCTCAAGCACAAAACTGAGTGGAGATAAGAATTGACATCTTGTTCTTGCTATTCATCTTTGTAAGAGGCATTCATTCAGTCTTTCAACCATTAAGGAAGATACTAATGATAGATTTAAAAGTGTATCTGTTACAGTGTGTTGGTTATCAGTGTATCTATTATTGAAGTATTTATTATCAGTGTACTTGCTATCAGTGTATCTCTGTTCAGATATCTGTTATCAGTGTGTCTGTTATCATTGTATCTGCTATCATTGCATTTATTATCAGTATATCATATCAGTTATGAGAAAATTTTCTTCTATTTCTACTAATTTTCATTATTTTTGTTTATTTTTATTTATTTACTTGAGAGTGATAGACAGAGAAATAGGGAGGGAGAGAGAGAGAGAGAGAATGTGCATGCCAGGGCCTCCAGCCACTGAAAACGAACTCCAGATGTATGTGCCATCTTGTGCATCTGGCTTACGTGGGTCCTGGGGAATCAAGCCTCGAACTGGGGTTCTTAGGCTTCACAGGCAAGCACTTAACTGCTAAGCCATCTCTCCAGCCCCTAATTTTTTTTTTTTTTTGAGATAGGGTCTTTCTATAGCCCAGGCTGTCCTGGAATTCACTATGTATTCAGGGTAGCCTTGAACTCATGGCAGTCCTCCTACCTCTGCCTCCCAACTGCTGGAATTAACGGCATGGCCCTAACATACTTGGCTTTCTACTAATTTTTTAAAATAGTGCCATGTGTAGTTAAATTAATTTTTTGGTTAGTATACAAGAGAATGGGTTTCATTTTGGCATTTAATACATCATATAGTTGTTAATTTTTGAACCCCACACTGCGATTCCCTGTCCCCATCTCCCCTTTTTGCTAGAGTACTTCTTTCCTTAAGTAGTGCCTTATTTGGTTTTCATGTCACATATATTCCATTGCCATCTCCTGTTACCAATCCCCTCCATTTATATCTTCTCCTTATTTCCTTTGTCCCTTTTCTACTTTTATGTTACACACACACACACACACACACACACACACACACATACACACTTAAATCTAGATTTGCATATGAGAGAAAGTGTATGACATTTCTCTTTCTAAGCCTACCTTATTTCATCCCATGTCCATGTTTATCCATTGTGCATATGTGCCACATTTCAATACCTATTCCTGTGTGGATGGACATCTAGGCTGGTTCCAGTATGTAGGCTTTTGTGAAAAGGACATCAATAAACATGAATTTCTAACTATGTGTTGCAGTCCGGTTTGCATTGCTGGTAGAAATCACCCAACCAAGAGCAGCTTCTGGGAAAAAGAGGTTTATTTTGGCTTACAGGCTCGAGGGGAAGCTCCACGATGGCAGGGGAAAACGATGGCATGAACAGAGGGTGGACATCACCCCCTGGCCAACATAAGGTGGACCACAGCAACAGGAGGGTGTGCCAAACACTGGCATGGGGAAACTGGCTTTAAAGCCCATAAGCCCGCCCCCAACAATACACTGCCTCCAGGAGACATTAATTCCCAAATATCCATCAGCTGGGGAGCTAGCATTCACAACACCTAAGTTTATGGGGGACACCTGAATCATACCAGAGATGTACCATTTGTGTAGTATGCTGACCTTAGTTATATAGCCAGGAGTGGTATAGATGGATCACATGGTAGTTATGGTTTTACTTTTCTTTGGGACAGAGTTTCATAGTGGCTATACCAATTTACCTACCAGTAGTGTATAAGCATAACTCTTTGGGACACAATGAAGGCAGTCTTAAGAGGGAAATTTAGAACTCTAAGTCCTATGTTAAGAAATTAGTGAGTTCACAAACAAACAATTTAATGGTTCACCTTAAGGCCTTGCAAAAATAAGAACAAGGCAAACCAAAAATCAGTAGACAAGAAGAAATGATAAAGATTAGGGCAGAAATTAATGAAATAGAAACAAAAAAAATCCAAAGAATCAACAAAACAAAGAGTTGGTTCTTTGAAAGGATAAACAAGATTGATAAACCCCTCAGCAAATTTGACCAGAAGAAAGAGAGGAGAGACAAAAATTAATAAAATTAGAGATGACCATTACAATAGATACCAAAGAAATTCAGACAACTCTAAGAACATACTTTCAGAATATATATGCCAGCAAGTTTGAAAATCTGAAAGAAATGGATGATTTCCTTGATTCATATGACCTACCAAAATTAAATCAAGATGAGATAAAGCATCTAAATAAATCTATGACAAGTTTGGAGATCCAAGCAGTTATAAAAAGTCTCTCAACTAAAAAAAGTCCAGGCCCAGATGGATTCGCTGGTGAATTTTACCAGACCTTCATGTAAGAACTAACACAAATGCTTCTCAAACTTTTCCATAAAATAGAAAAGGAAGGAATTCTACCAAATTCCTTCTGTGAAGCCAATCATCTGTAGCTAGGATCCACATATGAGAGAGAAAGAACATGTGATGCTTGGCTTTCTGGGTCTGGGTTACCTCACTTAGTATAATCCTTTCCAGGTCCATCCATTTTTCTGCAAATTTCATAACTGCATTTTTCTTTACCGCTGAGTAGAACTCCATCGTATAAATGTGCCACATCTCATTATCCACTCTTCACTTGAGGGACATCTAAGCTGGTTCCATTTCCCAGCTATTTAAATTTTTTTTTAAACTTTTTTAAAATTTATTTCTATTTGAGAGCGACAGACACAGAGAGAAAGACAGATAGAGGGAGAGAGAGAGAATGGGCACGCCAGGGCTTCCAGCCTCTGCAAACGAACTCCAGACACGTGCGCCCCCTTGTGCATCTGGCTAACATGGAGCCTGGGGAACTGAGCCTCGAACCGGGGTCCTTAGGCATCACAGGCAAGCGCTTAACCACTACGCCATCTCTCCAGCCCCATAGCCCATTTTTTGATTGGCTTGTTTGATTCCTTATTTTTTAACTTTTTGAGTTCTTTGTATAGCCTAGATATTAATCCTCTATCAGATATATAGCTGGTGAAGATTTTTTCCCATTCTGTAGGTTGCCTCTTTGCTTTTTTCACTGTGTCCTTTGCAGTGCAAAATTTTTGTAATTTCATGAGGTCCAGTGCTTAATCTGCGGTTTTATTGCCTGAGCAATTGGGGTTGTATTCAGAAAGTCTTTGCCAAGACCAATATGTTGAAGAGTTTCCCCTACTTTTTCCTCTAGTAGTTTCAGAATTTCAGGTCTGATGTTAAGGTCTTTAATCCATTTGGACTTAATTCTTGTGTGCATGGTGAGAGAGAGGAATCTCTTTATCCTTCTGCAGATATATATTCAGTTTTCCCAACACCATTTGCTGAAGAGGTTGTCTTTTCTCCAATAAGTATTTTGGGCATTTTTATCGAATATCAGGTGTCTATAGCTACTTGGGCTTACATCAGGGTCCTCTATTCTGTACCAATGATCTACATGTCTGTTTTTGTGCGAGTACCACGCTGTTTTTGTTACTATGGCTCTGTAGTATAGATTAAAATCAGGGATGGTGATACCACCAGCATTATTTTTGTTGCTCAGTGTTATTTTAGATATTTGAGGTTTTTTGTGATTCCAAATGAATTTTTAGATTTTTTTTTTCTATTTCCATGAAGAATGCTTTTGGAATTTTGATAGGGATTGCATTAAATGTGAACATTGCTTTTGGTAAGATCGCCATTTTCACAATATTGATTCTTCCAATCCAGGAACAGGGGATGTTTCTCCACTTTCTAATGTCTTCTGCAATTTCTCACTTGAGTATTTTAAAGTTCTCATTGTAGAGATTTTTTACTTCCTTGGTTAGGTTTATTCCAAGGACTGTATTTTTTTTTTTTTGATGCAATTGTGAATGAGAGTGATTCTCTGATTTCATCCTCTGTGTGTTTGTTGTTAGCATATATGATGGCTACTGATTTCTGTGTATTTATTTGTATCCTGCTACATGGCTGTAGGTTTAGATCAGCTCTAACAGTTTTCTAGTAGAGTTTTTGGGTCCTTTATGTATAGAATCATGTAATCTGCAAATAATGATAACATGATCTCTTCCTTTCCGATTTGTATCCCTTTTCTGTGTGTCTCTTGCCTTATTGCTATGGCTAAGGCTTCTAAAACTATATTAAATAAAAGTGGGGACAGTGGACACCCTTGTCTTGTTCCTGATTTTAGTGGAAAAGCTTCCAGTTTTTCCCCATTTAGTAATATGTTGGCTATAGGCTTGTCATAAATAGCTTTTATTATATTGAGATATGTTCCTTCTATTCCCAGTCTCTGTAGGACTTTTACCATGAAGGAATGTTGGATTTTATCAAATGCTTTCTCTGTGTCTAATGAGATGATCATGTGACTTTTGTCCTTCAACCCGTTTATATAATGTATTACATTTATAGACTTGCGTATATTGAACCATCCCTGCATCTCTGGGATAAAGCCTACTTGGTCAAGGTGAATGATCTTTCTGATATTCTCTTGTATTCTGTTTGCCAATATTTTGCTGAGAATTTTTGCATCTATGTTCATGAGGGAGATTGGTCTGTAATTTTCTTTTTTGTTCTGTCTTTGCCTGGTTTTGGTATCAGGATGATGCTGGCCAAATAGAAGGAGTTTGGTAGAATTCCTTCTTTTTCTATTTCCAGGAAAAGCTTAAGAAGCAATGGTGTTAGCTCTTCCTTAAAGGTCTGGTAAAATTCAGCAGTGAATCCATCTAGGCCTGGGCTTTTTTTAGTTGGGAGATTATTGATAACTGTTCGGATCTCCATGTTTGTTATAGGTCTATTTATGTGATTAATCTCATTTTGATTTAATTTAGGTAGGTCATATAAATCAAGGAAATCATCCATTTTTTTCAAATTTTCATACTTTGTGAAGTATATGCTTTTATAGTATGTCCCTATGATTTTTTGAATTTCTCTGGAATCTGTTGTGATGTTACCTTGTTCATCTCTGATTTTATTAATTGGTGTCTCTTCTCTCTTTCTTTTGGTCAGATTTGCTAAGGGTTTATCAATCTTGTTTATCCTTTCAAAGATCCTACTCTTTGTTTCATTAATTCTTTGGATTTTTTTTTGTTTCTATTTCATTAATTTCTGCCCTAATCTTTATTATTTCTTTCCGCCTACAGATTTTTGGTTTGGCTTGTTCTTCTTTTTCCAAGGCTTTAAGGTGAAGCATTAGGTTGTTTACTTGTGACCTTTCTAATTTCTTTTTTTTTTTTTTCCCTGAGGTAGGGTATCACTCTAGCCCAGGCTGACCTGGACTTCACTATGGAGTCTCAGGGTGGCCTTGCACTCATGGCAATCCACCTACCTCTGCCTCCCAAGTGCTGGGATTAAAGGTGTGCACCACCACACCCGGCTTCTAATTTCTTAATATAAGCACTTAAGGCTATAAATTTACCTCTTAGAACTGCCTTCATTGTGTCCCAGAGATTTTGATATGTTTTGTTCTCATTATCGTTTGACTCTATAAATTTTTTGATTTCCTTCTTGATTTCTTGATTTCTTCATTGACCCATTTATCATTTAGTAGTGTATTGTTTAGTTTCCATGATTTTGTGTATGCTCTATAGCCTTTCTTGCTACTATTTGTAGTTTAACTCCATTGTGGTCAGATAGAATGCAAGTAATTATTTCAATTTTCCTGTATTTGTTAAGATTTGCTTTGTGTCCTAATATAAGGTCTATTTTAGAGAATGTTCCATGTGCTGCTGAAAAGAATGTATATTCTGCAGCCTTTGGATGAAATGTCCTGTATATATCTGTTAGGTCCATTCCTTCTATGACCTCATTTAGTCCAGGTGCATCTCTGTTTATTTTTTCCCAGGATGACTTGTGAATTGATGAGGGTGGTGTGTTAAAGTCATCCACTACCACTGTGTTTGGTGTTATCTGTGACCTTAGTTCTAATAGTGTTTGTTTGATGAATTTGGGAGGCCCATGTTAGGTGCATATATGTTTAGGATTGTAATGTCCTTCTGTTGGAGTGTGCCCTTAATCAATATAAAGTGACCTTCCTTATCTTTCTTGACTAACGTTGGACTGAAGTCTACTTTGTCTGATATTAGGATAGCAACCCTTGCTTGTTTTCTAGGCCCATTTGCTTGAAACACCATCTTCCAACCTTTCACCCTAAGATAATATCTATCCTTTGTAGAAAGGTGAGTTTCTTGAGACAACAAATTGTAGGATCCTGCTTTTTAACCCAGTCTGCAAACCTATGTCTTTTCGTTGGGGCATTGAGGCCATTGATATGAAGAGATATTATTGAAAGGTGTGTATTTATGTTTGCCTTTTTTTTTTTTTTTTTGTGGTTCCGGTTCTACCTATGCTCTCTTGTGTTAAGTATTATTTGAGTATTGCTTGTTTTTTTTCTAGGACCTTATATGTGTGCTTTTCCTTTTCTTCAGCATTGAGGATTTTATCAAGTATTTTCTGTAGAGCTGGTTTTGTCTTCAAATACTCCTTTAACCTGCTTTTGTCATGGAATGTCCTTATTTCTCTGTCTGTTTGAATGGATAGTTTGCAGGATAAAGTAACTTTGGTTGACAGTTATTATCTTTCAGAACTTGGAATATATCACTCCAAGCCCTTCTGGCTTTAAAAGTTTGTGTTGAATAATCTGTTGTAATCCTGATGGGCTTGCTTTTGTAGGTAACTTGTTTTTTGTCTCTAACTGCTTTCAATATTTTGTCTTTGGTTTGTGTGTTTGGAAGTTTGATTATAATATGGCTAGGAGAGATTCTTTCCAGGTTTTGTCTGGCTGGGGTTCTAAAGGCTTCCTGTATCTGCATTGGCACCTCTTTTCCAATTTGGGGGAAATTTTCTTCTATGTATTTGTTGAAGACGCCTACTATGCCTTTGGAGTGGAATTCTTCTCCTTGTACTATGCCCTGAATTCTTATATTTGATCTTTTCATAGTGTCCTGAATATCTTGAAATTCCCACCCATACTTTTCTGTAAACTTGTCTTTCTCTTTGTTGGACTGTATTAGATCTGCCACCTGGTCTTCTGGCTTAGATATTCTGTCCTCTCCTTCATCCATTCTACTGGTGAGATTTTCTACAGTGTTTTTTATGTCATTAACTGTGTTCTTCATTGCTAGTAATTCTGACTGGTTTTTCTTTATTATTTCTATTTCCTTATTTATGTCTTGTATTGCCTTCTTTATTTCATGAAATTGGTGTCCTGCATCTTCTTTGATTCCTTTGATTTCCTCTTTGAGTTCCTCTTTGACTCCTTTGATTTGTTCTCTGACTTCTTTGAACATATTTACAATCATTCTTTTGAAATCTTTCTCAGGCATTTCCTCTAACTCGTTCTCACTGGAGGTCATTTCTGATGCATTAATATTTTTAGGTGGATTTATATCATCTTTCTTTTTAGTGTTTCTTGTGTTATAATGTATATATTTTTGCATCTTGGATTATGTTAATGCTTGGATTTTCTAGCTAGCTGGGTATTCTTTGCTGTATCAATTGATTTGTTGTTATATATTTTCAGGGTAGGAGCTTGAGGTGTTAGGTGTGGCTCTCAAGACTCTCAGAGTATCTACAAAGGTGCTCCTATGGGTTGAGTTTCCCTGGTATGAGAGTATTCAAGTAGGCTGAGTGGAATAAAATATAGGTAGATTCTAAAAGTTAACTAAACACTGTACTCATTCAATCAAAAACAGCCCCAAGTATGTGTGCCAGAGTAGTTATTATAACAACCAGATTATAACAACCAGATCCTCTATTACATAGAGGTTAAGATTTCTGGTCTGTTGAGGGATCCAAGTCAGGTTGTGACCAAGTGAGACCCTTCCCTTGTGCAATCCCAGTTACCTTGGATGATTTTGGTCTCAGTCAAGTTGCTGCCTGGTCGTCAGGCTGCTGTTCTGATTTCTGGAGCTGGGCACTGGCTTTTCCTGTGGGGCAAACCGAGCCTGGCAACTGTGGCCCTGCAGATGAGCACCCCCGCTACTGGAACTGCTGTTGCTAAAGCTGCCTCTGCGGGGTCTGTTGCCGTTGCTGCTGAAGCTGCTGCTCCTGGGCCCACCGCTGCTGCTGCTTCTGCTGCTGCTACTATAGCTGCCACTCCTGGAGCCACTGCTGCTGCTGAAGCTGCTGCTGCTGGGCCCACTGCCGCTGCTGCCACTGAGGCTGCTGCTGTTCGATCTGCTCCTCCTGCTTCTGAAGCTGCTGCTGCTGGGCCCACCACTGCTGCTGCTTCTGCTGCTGCTGCTGGAGCCACTGCTGCTGCTGAAGCTGCTGCTGCTGGGTGCACTGCCATTGCTGCCACTGAGGCTGCTGCTGCTGGATCTGCTCCTCCTGCTTCTGATGCTGCTGTTGCTGGGTCTGCTGCTGCTGCTGCTACTGGGTCTGCTGCTGCTGGGGCCGCTCTTACCCATTGCAGAGCTGCTGATGTTGCTGCCAGACTCTTCTCCTGCTTGGGTCCCACTATCAGCTTAAGTTGGCATGGCTGGGTCCCGGGACTGCTGCTCTGTTCCCTGGAGCTAGGCTCAGGCAGTGGGGAGGGGAGGGAGCTGCAGCTGCTCTGGTTCTCTCGCTGTTCCACGTGTTCTTCTACTCATGGTTTGCTCCTCAGTTGCTCACAGCTGCTCTCCCTTCACGTTTGTTGAGCTGCAGAGAGCACCAGTGTGAGTGGAAGATCCCTGCATCTGGCTTTCCTGTGGCTGGAGCCGAGTATGGCGGCTTTCTGGTGTGCCACCGCCTCGGTTGGCAGAGCTTCCGGGGCTGCTTTTGCCGGCCTGTGTGATCTCTGGATGCTCTGGATCTCTTCTACTTCTCCCCTGCTGCTTCAATTTCCTATACACCTCGCTTTTTAGTAAAAGTGTGTATTTTGCTGAGCTTTTTTGGTCTTTTTCCCCCCTAGGATGCTTTGGCATGGTACCTACACCACCATCTTAACCGGAAGTCTATGTGTATGTTTTGTTCCAGTGTCATGCTTGTGGTAGCTTGACTATGATAGTGTAGATGTATGGCCCCATAGACTCAGGTGGTTTATTAAAATTGAGTTTGCAACTTTGGTTGTAAGCAGGCAGATTCCTGCAACAAGGGGCATGTCACTGGTGGTGGATCTTATTCCAGCCCAAAGGTGTGGAGAGAGCAGCATGAGCTTTGGTGGTTTGTTTTGTTTGTTGGTGGCAGTGCTGCCTCTTTGGTTGTTTCTCTCTGTTTGGATCTATGAAAGGGATCCAACTTCTTCTGCCACTGATGGAACTTCCCCTGGATCTGTAAACCTAAAATAAATCCTTTCCTCCCCTAAACTGTGTCTGATTGGATGTTTGCCCCAGCAATGAGGAGCTGGCTACAACAATGCGATGTGGGTTTCTGTGGCTCAGAAGCATAGTTCAAAGTATTTCAATGTCTTTAACCTCATTGCTTCTGTTTGGATTTGCTTTGACAATTTGTAGTCTCTTTTTTTCCATTTGAATTTTAGTACTGCTTTTATAAATGCTGTGAAGAATGTCATTTGAATTTTGATGGGGTTTACATTGAATCTACAGGTTTCTCTTGGTAAGAATCATTTTCAGAAATATTAATTCTACCTGATACATTTGCCTTCATGTTGCTTGTACAAAGCACCAAACCAAAATCAGCTGATAGGAGAAGGGTTATTTTGCCTCACAGACTTTAGGAGAAGCTCAATGATGGCAGAGGAAAATGTGGCATGAATAGAGAGGCTGGACAGCTTCTCCTGGCCAATACCAGGTGGACAATAGCACAGGAGAGTATGTCAAACATTGTCAAAGGGGAACTGGTTATAACACTCATAAGTCTGCTCTCAAAAGCACACCTCCTTCAGCAAGGCTACAATTATCAAGTTGCCACCAGCTGGGGACCTACCATTCAGAACACATGAGTTTATGGGGGACACCAGATTCAAACCACCACACTTCCTATCCATGTTAGGTCTTTCCAACTTCTAGTGTCTTGTTAATTTATTTCTGTAGTATTTTAAAGTTTTCATTGTAGAAGTCTTTCACTTCATTCATTGGGCTTATTTCTAGGTATTTTGAAACCTATTGTTAATGAGAGTTTTCCTTGATTTCTTTCTTAGCAAGTTTGTTGGTATATTGAAAAGAACCAATTTTTTGTCTGTTGGTTTTATATCCTGCTACTTTGCTGAAAGTGTTTGTCAGATCCAAGAGTTTACGATCTTTGAAGAATAGGATCATGTCATCTGCAAATTTGACTTTTACCATTTTTATTTTTATTACTGTTATTCTTTCTCTTGTCTTATTTTTTTGAGATAAAACACTGAGTACTATATTGAATAAGAGTAGGTAGAGTGGATACCCTTGTCTCATCCCTGATTGTAAAGGAAATATTTTTAGTTTTTCTTCATTTAGTTATAGTATTGGGTACACATGTCTTTATTAGCCTTTATTATGGTGATGATTACTCAGTTTTTTCAGTGTTTTTGTAGTGAAGGGAGGTTGAACTTTGTCAAATGCCTTTTCTGCATCTATTTTAAGATGGTAATATGATTTCTGTCCATAAATTTATTTATATACTGTGTTACATTCATAGGTTTACATATGTTGAACCATCCTTGCATCACAGAAATGAAACCAACTTGGTGGTTGTGTATGATGTTAATATGTTCTTGAATTCAGTTTGTAAGTATTTTACTGAGAAATTTGGTGTCTGTGTTTAGTATCAAAATTAGTTAAAACTTTTTTGTGTGTGTCCTTATCCAATTTTGCTGTCAGAGTATCTGACATTTTAGAACAAGTTCTTTTGCTGTTTCATGGAGCAATATGAGGAGCATTGGTGTTAGATTTTCTTTAAAGAATTTGAATTTGGCAGTGTAACCAATGATCCTGCACTTTTATTTGCTAGCAGACTCATTACTGCTTTAATTTACTTTTTATTTTAAATTTATAAAGACTTTATTACATTAACAGAAGGAAAGAAAAGACAGTGTGAAGAGCTCCTGTCCATGAGAAGGCACGAAGGGATAAAGCCCATCTAGAATCCCAAATTGGGGTCATTTATAGGTTCTGAATAAAACTGAACTAACCAGCCCTGATGCCAACTTTTGTAGGCTTAGCTTAACAAACCACATTATCAGGTTCACGTTTAATCCTTCCAAGAATCTTAATTCTAGGAAAGGGGAACTATGTCCTATAGAGGAACTCAGGTTGAGTTTATGAAAAAAATACATATCAATAACTCAGGCAGCAAGAGATAAGAAGAAGCTGTAGCCTTCTCTGACTTCTAGCAACATGGAGGCCCAAGGACATTCACTGCTTTTACTTTTGGGATACCCAGTACCTTTAACTGCCTCAATCTTCCCTCTAAGGAAGTACTCTATCTGCTATTAGGGAATTGGGGAGATTACTGATCTGGCTTCTTAGAGCTGAGTGTGGTCATCAGGCATGGCAGTTGGGAAGTTTCTCCAGTGGGTCTCTCTAAAGGATCCCCAAGGTTCATTGATAGAGTGTGGGAAGACAGTCATGGAGCAGAATGCTGGGAATAAGGAATAAAACAAGGGATTAGGGGGAAAGTGGGCATTGAATAAATTGGGGCTCTTTAGAGTTCCCATTTGTCTGGACTTTTTCAGGCATTGGAGGGCACTCAAGGGGACCCAGGTAGATGGAGTTAGATTGTCACAGACCATCTGAACTGACTGTAAGCAACAGGAAATAAAATTAAATAAGCAGCTGAGCATACAAAATCTAAAAATTACTAGAGTTGCTATTACTAGAGATGACAGGCATAATTCTTTCACCATAAAGATTCAGAAATTAATTTCTAAAGCTTTTCACCAAATGGCATGGCAGTGTCTGGCATGTTCAGTATCTTTTCTTGTCAATCTCATGAAGCAGATGACACATTATCAGAATCATCAAGAATACATACACCCATTTAACTTTGATAATGGCACAGGTATCATTCTGAGTAAGTACTTTATTTCCTGGCTGTACTTTTCATGCTGAGTGCTTAAGATGAAGCAATTAGTCAAAATTTAACTCTTTGTATACTGTAATTTATTTGATCATAAAGTTTTCCCATTACCTTCTTTTAAAAATATTTATTTATTTAATTTAAGAGAGAGAGAATGAGAATGGACACACCAGGACCTCTACCCATTGCAAACGAATTTCAGTCACATGAACCATCTTGTGCATCTGTCTTACATGGGTCCTGAGGAATCAGACTTGGGTCCTTAGGCTTTGCAGTGAAGCACCTTAACCACTAAGCCATCTCTCTAGCCCCCTTTTGACTTTCTTTTGAGCCCCCTTCTTCTTTTCAACTAGTCCTTCATATCTTTATGCCCCCTTTCCCCCTCTTTTATCACTGATATCTAAATTTTGATGGGCTCAGTAGTGTGCTAATCTTGTGGAGGTAATGACAGCCACTAGAAGGTTATGAATGCAATGATTATTTTATGTCTGGAGAATAGTGTCCCAAAGCATTCCTTCCCATCCTCTGGCTTTTTCATTCTTTATGTACTCTCCTCTGTGATGGTAACTGAGCCTTGGGAGGCATGATATAGATGTGTCATTTAGGGCTGAACACTTAAAGTCACTTATTCTCGTCATCTTTATGATTTTTGAGTCTCCCTAGGAGTCACCACCATCTACAAAAGAAGCTTCTCTGACCAAAGGAGAGAGTAGCAATAATCAATGGCATAAACATAACTATTTAGAGAACAATTTGATTGGCACAAAATTTAGTCAAACAACAGTAATAGTTTCATCCCTAGGGTCTGTGACCTTCTGAGCTGTAGGATTTTTGACTAGCTTTCCAGTATCAGGCATGAATTCCCTCCAATGTAGTGGGCCTCAGTTCTAATCAAGAGAGAAGTTGGTTACCTCCATAACAATGATCCCGCTGATTTATCGGTGGATAGATCTTGGCTGATTGATTGGTTGTAAGCATGTCGAATAGATCCATCATTGGGTAGACTGTTAAACTTTCTTCCCTAGCAGACAACATAACACTTTCCAGTAGTATGATAGCTAGCCAGCATGTAGGACACTTCCAGGTCAGTTCCAGTTTTATTATTCATTGTCTCATAATTGACATATGTGGTGTCTTCAGTAATAAGTTCTACCATCTAGTTCTAGTGGGCCCACCAAGATCATTGGCAATGAATTGTTTTGTGGACCTCACAGGCCTCCCTGACCAACTGCTTTCTGGGAGGTACCCTATCCCTGGCACTGGGGATTTCTTGCACTAGTCTATATCCTTGAGAGCAGCATTATCTACTCTCATCTTGAGGTTTTGCCCAAATGCTCTCTCTATTAAAAAAAAATCTTGGGGCTGGAGAGATGGCTTAGTGGTTAAGCGCTTGCCTGTGAAGCCTAAGGACCCCGATTCGAGGCTCGGTTCCCCAGGTCCCATGTTAGCCAGATGCACAAGGGGGCCCACGCGTCTGGAGTTCATTTGCAGAGGCTGGAGGCCCTGGTGCGCCCATTCTCTCCCTCTCCCTCTATCTGTCTTTCTCTCTGTGTCTGTCGCTCTCAAATAAATAAATAAATAAATTTAATAAAAAATAAAATAAAAAAATCTCAATTATACTTTAAAATTGTCTAACAGAAAATGTTTTTCCATTTGGCTTTTTACAATGTTTATAGTTTTGGTTAGACCTCTTCCTCACCACTACTCCCTTCCCCGACTGCACTTCAACCTTTCCACCCCCAGTATTCCACTCCTTTACTTAAATATTTACTATCCCCCACAAACCCCTCCATGATAACTACTCTTAAGGATCTTGTCTATCTTCTTAGCCTCTACTGTATCTTACTTCAACTTGCATACAAATTTCAGAATTCAAAGTTAGGATCTGAACATGAGAGAGAACATGTAATATTTTTCTGAGCTTGTGCTACCTCATTAGTATATTATTTTCCAGATCCCTATATATTTTCTTGTAAATTTCATCATTTCATTTTGCTTTCCAGTGATTAAAACTCCATTGTGTATTCATGTGCCATATCTTTATAATTCATTAATCATCAGTTAATAGACATTGAGGCTGACTTAATTTCTTTCTATTTATTTTTAAATTATTTATTTGAGAGAGAGAGAGAGAGAGAAGTGGGCATGCCAGGGCTTCCACCCACTGCAAACAAACTCCAGATGCATGTGCCATCTTGTGTATCTGGCTTATGTGGGTCCTGGGGAATTGAATCTAGGTTCTTTGGCTTTGTAGGCAAGTGCCTTTGCAGGCAGCCTTTGACTCCATTTCTGACTCTTGTGAATAGAGCAGCAATAAACATGGATGAGCAGGTATTTCTATAGGATTGTAGATCTACTTTTAGATTTTTGAAAAGCATCCACACTGATTTCCATAAAGGCTAAGGCAGTTTACACTCCCACCAACAGTGAATAAGGCAATTTTACTTGTATGTATTATATTTTGTGTTTTATTTCTAATCTTAGATTAGGGTGTTTCTCTTTGTTTTGGTAAATTTGGAAAGGGCTTATCAATCCAGTATATATTTTAAAATAACTAAATCTTAGTTTCATCAATTATTTATTTATATATTATTTCCTTGATATTACTTATTTCTTTTCATCTGGATCTTTTGGATTTGGTTTGTTCCTGTTTGTCCAATACCTTCAGATGCATCATCAAATTATTTATTTAAACTCTGTTACTGTAATGTAGGCATTTAGAGATATAAACTTTCAACTTTCAATGTAGAGCTGCCTTCATTGTGTCCTATAAGTTTTGGTGTGTTGTCTTTTCATTCCCATTTAGTTCTAGAAAATTTTTGATTTCCTTCTTGGTTTATTCAATGTTCCTTTGATTACTCTGTAGTTTGTTTCCTCATCCTGTTTCCTTTGCTATGCTGAAGCTTCCTGGTTTGATGTGCTTTCCTTTGCCTTTGTTCACTGCATACATTTTGAGGCTACACTGTAACATGCACTGTATTTTGAGACAACATAGTGCACACATATTGGGAATTTTATATCCTGGTCAGTTGAAACTTTAATTAATTAAGAGATATCTTTTTGGTTGTTGATGTTTCTTTTAACATGAGAGCCCATTTTGTATTATATAACTTTACCAGTTTTCTTTTATGATATACTATACAAATCTTTTTCAATCATTTTCTCTTATTTGTTTTAGATGTAGCTCTTTATACTATATCTTTTTCTACCTTGCAGCATTCAACCTATGCTTTAGATGTTTCTTATAAACAACATTTGTGTTTCCTGTTAAATTAAATGTATTTATAGTGGAGAATTTAGTAAATTTCTGTTTAACTTCATTGTTGATACTTATTCATTGACTTCATTACTTACCCCATATTATAGTACAAAAGAGAGTGGGTGGAGGGGTGGAGCTTAGAACTTCCCAAACCAATGGCTTTTAAGTCTCAAAGTTCCTATCTACAATTAGCAAAGAATTAATTGAAAAATGCAAACATGAAGAGTAATAAATTCTGAATGATTTATTTTAAGAGAGTGTAGAGACAAGAAAGAGGAAAGTGCTGGGTGTGGTAGTGCATGCCTTTAATTCCACTACTCAGATAGCTCTGAGTTCAAGGCCACCCTGAGACTACATAGTGAATTCCAGGTTAGCCTAGCCTAGAGCAAGGCCCCTCAAAAAAAAAAAACAAGTGGGAAAGCAAACAACTCCTGAAAACTTCAGAACTGAAGGGGTTTCCCCCTCTTGACTGGGTGGAGGTCCTCAGAGAGGGAAACACTGGGAAATCTATGCTGCAACTAGAAACAAATCTTTTTATAAATCAGGCATCTGATAGGGATGAGCCTCATTGTGAAGTTCAGATGTATATGAAGAACTTTGCTTGGTTGGTGGATCCAGAATAAAAACATAGATTCCTAAACCCAACAACAATCCTAGGAAAAGAAGGAAAAAGAATCAGTTTGTTCCAGTTAAGATGATGGAATAGGTGCCACACCAAAGACACTGTGGAGGAGGAAGAGGCAAGACAGCACACAATCCACCACTCACTCAAAAAATGAAGGTCTGTAAGTATAACTAGCAACCCAGGAGAGACCCTGGCAGAGAAGCTTAAGGTAGCAAAAAGCTTCCAGCAACCACATACTCATTGTGGTTTGCCTTCAGAGGATGCTGGCAAGTGAAGCCAGCCATCAAGGGGAATTGCCAGATGAGCAAACTCACAGATTGAATTGAAGGGTGTGGAAACTTGACAGCTGACAGCCCCAGGCATTTACCAGCCAGCACCTGCTAGGGAAAACCCAAGGGAGTGGAGAAGAATACATCGGCCAGGCAAATCAAGAGAGCAAGGAAAATTGCCAGCTGGCAGCCCTGGGCAACCACCATCTGTACCTGGGGGTGAAAATGGAGAGAGATGGGAAGCACTTGGGCAGAATGAATCCTGAGTGTGCAGGAAACCCACAGCCCTGGGCAGTCACCCGCCTGTGCCTGGTTTTGGTGGAAGCATGATGGAGCAAGGAAGCTCATGGGTGAGGTGAACATCAAGGGACCATGGAATCATTCCTGGGGCCATGGGAAAGAGGGAAGGTACTGAGAAACTAAGCTGGTAACTAGTGTGGCCATGATCCTATTCACCAGGGTCAGCCCTGCCTTAGCCAGCAAACAGATCTACTGTGAAGGGTTTTTTCCTATTCATACCCTCCTTGCAAGACCAAAAATGTAAACAAATTTCTGAAGGAAATCAAAAGCAGAGGACAACTGCATTTCAGCTCTTGTTCCTAGAACGTGCTTGACGCTGATCTTACTCCAACGTTCCAGGCAGTAAATAGCACTGGGAAAACAGGGCCAAGCATGGACAATGAGCAACCCAGACCTTCCAGGACCTTACCCAGACTTGCCTGGAGGCAGCATACACCAAGTGGACTCGGCTCAGGCTCAAGTGCATTTAGCCTAATCCAGTGGTGACTGCCAGGCCAGCCCACACCCACCTTGATCAAAGCTGATGAGACCACCCAACACAGGCTACATAAGAGCTGCTATTGCTGCGTTCTCAGCAAGATAAGAAGTCAATCTTGAGGTGGGAAAAGACAAACATAAAGCAACACAAGACACCAAATCAAGAGATCACCACTAAGATTGCCTTTCTATATTAGAAGCTTGCATGATAGCTTAGAGGAAACACAAACATACAATCCCAAAATGTACTTACGCTAAGTATATTAAACAATCTTACTGAGGCCATGAACTGGATGAAATGGAAGGAAATGAATGAAATGTACTCAAGAACTCAAAGAATGGCTGATTAAGATGGGAGATAACAGACAAAATGAACTCAAACTACAATTCAAAGGATGGTTTAATAAAATGGAAGAAAATCGACAAAAAATACTCAAAGCATGGATGAAGAAAATGGAAGAAAACCAACAAAACAACTCAATTGATAGCTGAATGAAATCAAAGAGAACCTAAAATAGTATACAAAAGACTTCTCAATGGAATTAAAGACAATTTAAAAGAACTCAATAGATAGCTAAATAAAATTGAGAAGAATCAACAAATTAATGAGCTCACTGGTCAACAGAATAAATAAATTCAATGAGGAACAAATGCAGGAATGAATTCCAAGAAACAATAAGTAGTTCAAATTGAGAAATGGAAATGGAATTTAGTCAAGAGAAGCAAACACTGAAGAAAAACATAGTGGAAAACAAAAATGAAACAACTCTGTTAAAAGATTCCCAAGAAAGCTTCACTAAGAGAATAGATAATGTAGAGGACATATTATTGGAACTTGAGGACAAGAGAGAGGAAATAGATTTGGAGGCCAAAAACAATGTCAAAGTCAAAAAATGTATAAACAGGGCTGGAAAGATGGCTTAGTGGTTAAGATACTTGCCTGTGAAGCCTAAGGATCCATGTTCAGCTCTTCAGGTCCCATGTAAGCCTGATGCACAAGGTGATGCAAGTGCACAAGGTCACACATAGAAACAAGAAGGCACACATGTCTGGAGTTTGACTTCAGTTTCTGGAGGCCCAAGTGCACCAATTTTCTCTCTTTCACATAAAAAAAGGCCAGGCTGTTGGGTTTTCCTAAAAAAATGTGTAAACAGAACAAAAGAGAACTGTGTGACACATTAAAAATATCTGATATTCTAATCATGAACATACAGGAAGGGGAAGAAATACAAGCCAAGGGCATAGAGAATATTTTCAACAAGATTATTGAAGAAAATTTTCCCAACCTTACTAAAGAGAGACCCTCTCAGGTACAAGAGGTGCACATAATATCAAATAAATGACCAGAGAAGAGATTTCCCATGTCACATTAAAATTAAAACTCAAACCAATAAAACAAGGAGAGAGTTCTAAAAGCTGCAAGAGAAAAACAGCTTGTTACATACAAACTAAATTCATCAGAATTACCTCTTGTTTTTTAATATAACCTCTTAAAGAGGAGTTTTGGAATGGAGCATTTCAAAAACCAAAATACCATGGTGGCCAACTCAGACTACTCTATCTGGCAAAATTATCCCTCATAATAGATGGTAAAGGAAAAACTTTTCATGATCTAAGCCAGCTTTATGAACTAAACACTAAGCCAGCCTTGCTGAGACTACTTCATGGAATCCTTCATACTGAAAAGATGAACACACATACACATGAGAGTAAAAGAAATAATCAAAAGGAGACATAGAAGCATATAACGACCAAGAAAACAACAAGCTCCAGAAAGCCTTCAACTCGCACTTCAGAATTATAACTGAACATTAATGGACTCAACTCCCCAATCAAGAGACAAGGTTGAAAAGCTAGACCATTTACTGTGTAGAAGAAACTCATCTTGTCATTAAAAATAGACACCTCCTTAGGGTAAAAGATATTCTAAGCATATGGAAATAAGAAACAAGAAGACATGGCTGTACTAGTGTTTGACAAAATATACTTTAAACCAAAAGTAATAAATAGAGATAAGGAAAGCCACTTCATACTCAATAAATTATCAATTTAGCAAGAGGATATTGATGTAACAGTCATCAACACATATACACCAAACTTATTGGCACCAAATTTTACAAAGCAGAATTACTATGCAGTAAAGCAATTATAAATCCTAATAAAATAGTAGCAGGAGACTTTCATACCCCACTATGGTCAATAGACAGATCATCTGATCAGAAAGTAAATGAGAAAGGACAAAGCTAAATATTACAAAGCCCAACTGGTCTTGGCAGACATCTATAGAACATTACAGCCCAATTCTACAGAATAACTTATTATTCTCAGTAGCTCATCAAACCTTCTGTGAAATAGATTATATAACAGGACACAAAGCATGTCTTTTCAAAGTCAGAAAAATTGACAGAACTCACTGCATTATATCTGACCACAATGCAGTTAAGCTAGAAATCAACATCAGTATCAAGAAAAAACACCCCAACTCCTGGAGATTGAGCAGTTCACTATTAGACAAGGAATGGGTCATAGAAATAAAAAAGGAAGTCAATAAATTTATGGAACTGAATGACAATGAAAACATACTAAACTTATGGGACACAATAAAGGCAGTTCTAAGAGGAGATTTTATAGCACTAAAATTCCAACATTACAAAACTAGAGAGATCTCAGAACTTATCCATCTGAAGGCTTTGGAAAAAGAAAAACAATCCAATCTCCAAAGTACCAGAAGAAAAGAATTTATCAAGACCATAACATAAATCAATGAGTTGGAAATAAAACAATTTTAAAAATTGGTGAAACAAAGAGCTGCTTGTTCTTCAAAAATATAAACAAAATTAATTAACTCCTGGCCACACTGATCAAACTAAATAGAGAGAAGACTCAAATCAATAAAGTTAGAAATGAAAATGGTAATATCATGAGACTGATGAAATTTGAAAAATCATTAGGACATATTTCAAAAACCTGTTTTTTACAAAATTGGAAAACCTGGAAGAAATGGATAAATTCCGTCACTCATACCACCTACTTAGACTAATCCCAGAACATATAAATCACTGGAACACACCTATTATATCTATGAGATTGAAAAAGCAATTAAGGAGTTCCAGTTAAGATGGCAGTGTAGGTACCATGCCAAGGCAGCCTGGGGGGGAAAAGCCAAAAAAAAAAAAAAACCCCAGCAAAATATACACTTTTACTAAAAAGTGAGGTGTATAGGAAATTGAAACGGCAGTGGAGAAGTAGGAGAGATCCAGAGCATCCAGAGCCCACACAGGCTGGTAGAAGTGCCTCCAGCAGGTCCATGTGGGGCTGCATTGGGGGTGGCAGCTCTCTAGCCAGCCGCCAGGCTCGGCTTGAACCACAGGAAAAGCCAGGTGAGGGGATTTTCCACTCACACCAGAGCTCTCCGCAAACTCAAGAAACATGAAGAGAGAACAGCAGTGAACAAAGAGGAGCAGATCACAAGGTAGAAGAACATGTGGAATAGCAAGAGAACTAGAGCAGTATTGGCAGCCTCCCCTCCCCGCTGCTAGTGCCCAGCTCTAGGGAACAGAGCAGACAGTCCAGGGATCCAGCCACGCCAACTTGAACCAACAGTGGGACCAAAGCATAACTGAGACCAAAATCATCTCAAAAGGTAACTGGGATTACACCAGGTCAGTACCTGCCTAATAAACTTGGTATATAGGCCTGAACCAGACTTGCTAATTGCACCTTCCATGTCAGGATAAATTATATGTTAAATCCGATGGATGATCAGATTTGCAATTAGTAAATAAGCTGTATTTTGGGCTTGTTATTTGTTGCTTCTTGATTTATAGTGGCTTTGTTTCCTCTTTTATTATACATTAGGGAAGTATCTCACCTGGTCACAAGCTGATTTGGAATCCTCTACAGACCAGAATCTTAACCTCCTTGTTGTCAGGATTAAGGAACTGGGTGAGGTACCACACAGCCTAAGGTACAGACAGAGAATCTGGTTGTCATAATACCTACTCTTGGGTAAATCCTCTGTGCTGTTTTTCAATGAAAGTGTATATTATTTAGTTAAATTTTGGGAACTATCTGTATTTGGTTCCACTCAGCCTACTTGAATACTCTCATAGCAGGCAAACTCAACACCTAGAGTCACTCTTGTAGATACTCTGAGAGTCTTGAGAGCCTCACCTAGTGCCTTAAGCTCCTACCCTGAAGATATATAACATCAGATTGATTGATACATCTAATAATACCCAGCTAACTAGAAAATCCAGTCATTAAGTAATCCAGGATGGAAATATATATATATATCTTATAACACAAGAAAAACAAAAAATCAAGACAATATAAATCCATCAAAAAGTATTAATGCATAAGAAATGAACTCCAATAAGAATGAGTTAGAGAAAATGCCTGAGAAAGATTTCAAAAGAATGATTATAAATATGTTCAAAGAACTCAAAGAGAAATCAAAGGAAGCAAAGAAGACACAGAACACCAATTTAATGAAATAAAGAGGTCAATACTAGACATAAATAAGGAAATAGAAATAATGAAGAAAAACCAGTTAGAATTACTAGCAATAGAGAACACAGTTAATGAAATAAAAAAACTCTAGAAAATCTCACCAGTAGAATGGATGAAGGAGAGGACAGAATATCTATCTAAGCTAGAAGACCAGGTGGAAGATCAAATACAGTCCAACAAAGAGAAAGATAAACTAATAGAAAAGTATGAGTGGGGATTTCAAGATATTTAGGACAGTATGAAAAGATCAAACATAAGAATTCAGGGCATAGTAGAAGGAGAAGAATTTCACTCCAAAGGCATAGTAGGTGTCTTCAACAAAATCACAGAAGAAAACTCCCCCCAAATTGGGAAAGAGGTGCCAATGCAGATACAGAAATCCTTTAGAACACTAGCCAGACAAAACCTGGAAAGAACCTTTCCTCGCCATATTATAATCAAACTATCAAACACACAAACCAAAGAAAAAGTATTGAAAGCAGAGGAGAAAAATCAAGTTACTTACAAAGATAAGCTTATCAGGATTACAGCACATCACTCAACACAAACTTTATTTTTAATTTTTTTAATTTATTTATTTGAGAGTGACAGACACAGAGAGAAAGACAGATAGAGGGAGAGAGAGAGAATGGGCATGCCAGGGCTTCCAGCCTCTGCAAATGAACTCTAGATGCGTGCGCCCCCTTATGCATCTGGCTAACGTGGGACCTGGGGAACTGAGCCTCGAACCAGGGTCCTTAGGCTTCACAGGCAAGCGCTTAACCGCTAAGCCATCTCACCAGCCCTCAACACAAACTTTAAAAGCCAGAAGGGCGTGGAGTGAAGTATTCCAAGTCATGAAAGATAACAAGTGTCAACCAAGGTTACTTTATCCTGCAATGCTATCCATTCAAATTGATGGAGAAATAAGGACATTCAATGACAGAAGCAAGCTAAAGGAGTATTTGACGACAAACCAGCTCTACAGGAAATACTTGAAAGAATCCTCCATGCTGAAGAAAAAGAAAAGCACACATACAAGGAACTGTGGAAAAACAAACAAATCTCAAATACTACTTAGCACAAGAGTGCAAAGGTAAAACCGGAAGAACTACAAAAAAAATGGCAAAAATGAATACACACCTTTCAAGATTCTCTCTTAATATCAGTGGCCTCAATGTCCCAACCAAAAAGGCATAGGTTTGCAAAATGGGTTTAAAAGCAGGATCCTTCAATTTGTTGCCTCCAAGAAATCCACCATTCTACAAAGGATGGACACTATCTTAGGGTAAAAGGTTGGAAAACGGTGTTTCAAGCAAGTGGACCTAGAAAATAACTAGGGGTTGCTATCCTAATATCTGACAAGGTAGACTTCAGTCCAATATTAGTTAAGAAAGATAAGGAAGGCCACTTTATATTGATTAAAGGCACCATCCAACAGAAGGACATTACAATCCTAAACATATATGCACCTAACATGGGGACCCCCCAAATTCATCAAACAAATGCTATTAGAACTAAGGTCACAGATAACACCAAACACAGTGGTGGTGGGTGACTTTAACACCCCACTCTCATCAATTGACAGGTCGTCCTGGGAAAAAATAAACAGAGAGGCATCTGGACTAAATGAGGTCATAGAAGGAATGGACCTAACAGATTTATACAGGACATTTCATCCAAAAGCTGCATAATATACATTCTTTTCAGCAGCACATGGAACATTCTCTAAAATAGACCATATATTAGGACACAAAGCAAATCTTAACAAATACAGGAAAATTGAAATAATTCCTTGCATTCTATCAGACCACAATGGAATCAAACTACAAATTGATAGCAAGAAAGGCTATAGAGCATACACAAAATCGTGGAAATTAAACAACACACTACTAAATGATGAATGGGTCAATGAAGAAATCAAGAAGGAAATCAAAAAAATTATAGAGTCAAACGAACGAGAACACAACATATCAAAATCTCTGGGACACAATGAAGGCAGCCCTAAGAGGTAAATTTATAGCTTTAAGTGCCTATATTAAGAAATTAGAAAGGTCTCAAATAAATGACCTAATGCTTCACCTTAAAGCCTTGGAAAAAGAAGAACAAAGCAAACCCAAAATCAAACCAAAAAATGGAAAGAAATAATAAAGAATAGGGCAGAAATTAATGAAATAGAAACAAACAACCAAACAAAAAAAACAATCCAACGAATCAATGAAACAAAGAGTTGGTTCTTTGAAAGGATAAACACGATTGAAAAACCCTTAGCAAATCTGACCAAAAGAAAGAGAGAAGAGACACAAATTAACAAAATTAGAGATGAAAAAGGTAACATCACAACAGATGCCAGAGAAATTCAAAAAATTATAGGGACATACTATAAAAGCATATACTCCACAAAGTATGAAAATCTGAAAGAAATGGACAATTTCCTTGATTTATATGACCTACTAAATTATATCAAGATGAGGTTAATCATATAACAATCATGGAGATCCAAGCAGTTATCAAAAATATCCCAACTAAAAAAAGTCAAGGCCCAGGTGGATTCACTGCTGAATTTTACCAGACCTTCAGGGAAGAACAAACACCATTGCTTCTTAAGGTTTTCCATAAAATAGAAAAAGAACGAATCCTACCAAATTCCTTCTATGAAGCCAGCATCACCCTGATACCAAAACCAGGCAAAGATAGAACAAAACCAGAAAATTACAGACCAATCTCCCTCATGAACATAGATGCAAAAATTCTCAACAAAATATTGGCAAACAGAATACAAGAATATATCAGAAAGATCATTCACCCTGACCAAGTAGGCTTTATCCCAGAGATGCAGTGGTGGTTCAACATATGCAAATTGATAATTGTAATATATTATATAAATGGACTGAAGGACAAAAATCACATGATAATCTCATTAGACATGGAGAAAGCATTTGACAAAATTCAACATCCCTTCATGATAAAAGTCCTATAGAAACTGGGAATAAAAGGAACATATCTCAATATAAAACACGCTATTTATAACAAGCCATAGCCAACATATTACTAAATGGGGAAAAACTGGAAGCTTTTCCACTAGAATCAGGAACAAGACAAGGGTGTGCACTGTCCCCACTTTTATTTAATATAGTTCTGGAAGTCTTAGCCATAGCAATAAGGCAAGAGACGCACATAAAAGGGATACAAATTGGAAAGGAAGAAATCAAGTTATCATTATTTGCAGATGACATGATTCTATATATAAAGGACCCTAAAGACTCTACCAGCAAACTGTTAGAGCTGATAAACACCGACAGCCATGTAGCAAGATACAAGATAAATACACAGAAATCAGTAGCATTCCTATATGCTAACAAAAACACACAGAGGATGAAGTCAGAGAATCACTCCCATTCACAATTGCTCCAAAGAAAATAAAGTACCTTGGAATAAACCTAACCAAGGAAGTAAGGATCTTTACAATGAAAACTATAAAACACTCAAGCAAGAAATTGCAGAAGACACTAGGAAATGGAGAAACATCCCTTGTTCCTGGATTAAAAGAATCAATATTTTGAAAATGGGAATATTAATAAAAGCAATCTATACACTTAATGCAATCCCCATCAAAATTCCAATGGAATTCCTCTCAGAAATAGAAAAAACAATCCAAAAATTCATTTGGAATCATGAAAAATCTCAAATACCTAAAACAATACTGAGCAACAAAAATAAAGCTGGTGGTATCACCATACCTGATTTTAACCTATACTACAGAGCCATAGTAACAAAAACAGTATGGTACTGGCACAAAAGCAGACATGTAGGTGAATGGAACAGAATAGAGGACCCAGATGTTAGTCCAGGTTGCTATAACTACCTGATATTTGATAAAAATGCCAAAAACACTCATTGGAGAAAAGACAGCCTCTTCAGTAAATGGTGCTGGGAAAACTGGATATATATCTGTCAAAAGATGAAAATAGATTCTTCTCTCTCTCCATGCATAAGAATTACGTCCAAATGGATTAAAGACCTTAACATCAGACCTGAAACTCTGGAACTGCTAGAGGAAATAGTAGGGGAAACCCTTCAACAAATTTGTCTTGGCAAAGACTTTCTGAATATAACCCCAATTCCTCAGGCAATAAAACCACAGATTAATCAGTGGGACCTCATGAAATTACAAAGACTTTGTACGGCAAAGGACACTGTGAAAAAAGCAAAGAGGCAACCTACAGAATGGGAGAAAATCTTTGCCAGCTATACATGTGATAGAGAATTAATATCTAGGATATACAAAGAATTCAAAAAATTAAATAATAAGAAATCAAACAAGCCAATTAAAAATGGGCTATGGAATTAAACAGAGAGTTCTGAAAAGAAAGAAATACAGATGGCATATAAGCATCTAAAAAATGTCCTACATCCCTGGTCATCAGGGAAATGCAGATTAAAACTACACTGAGATTCCATCTCACTCCTGTCTATCATCATGAAAATAAATGACCAGAAATGCTGGCGAGGATGTGGAAAAAGAGGAACCCTTCTACACTGTTGGTGGGAACGCAATCTGGTCCAGCCATTGTGGAGATCAGTGTGGAGGCTCCTAAGACAGCTAAAAATAAATCTTACATATGACCCACCTCTAGCACTCCTAGGCATGTATCCTAATATTATTACCTTAGAGATACTTGATCAACCATGTTTATTAGCACTCAATTCACAATAGCTGGAAATGGAACCAGCCTAGATGTCCCTCAACTGATGAATGGATAATGAAGATATGGCACATTTATACAATTGAGTTCTACTCTGCAGTAAAGAAAAATGAAGTTTTGAAATTTGCAGGAAAATGGATGGATCTGGAAAGGATTATACTAAGTGAGGTAACCGAGGCCCAGGAATCCAAGCATCATATGTTCTCCCTCATATGTGGATCCTAGCTACAGATGACTGGACTTCTATGTGAGTAGGACGAAAACTCAGTAGCAAAGGCCAGTAAGCTAGAAAGGAGATATTTAGGGAAAAGAAAGGAATGAGGGAGGTAGTTAATAGGATGGTATTGTATATATGTAAATAGAAGAATAGATTAATGGAGGTGAAAAGGCCCAAGTGAGGTCAGGGGAAGGGATTGAGTAAAGAAAAGGTGGAGGGATAGCTAAACAAAATCTAAGAGGATATAACTAAGTTATATGGAAACCTACTTTTTAGACAATGGAACACTCAGGAACCATAGATTGTTGCTAGAAGATTTTCAGTGCCAGGGATGGGATACCTTCCAGTAAGAGTTGTTGGCCAGGGATGTTGTTGGTATTAGTGTAATGCTGGTTTCATAAAGAAGTTATGGGACATTCCCTCCTTTTCAATTGTGGTGGCCCCAAAACATTATAGGCCATTGCTGAGTCCCTTGGTTTCCCACCAGGAATAGATGGTAAGACCCTATTGCTGAAGACTTTACATACTTGGGCTGCAAGGCCACTGAGAAATCCTGGTGGAACTGAGCTGATAACCTCCTCCATGTAGAGCAGCTGACAGAAAGCTAGAAGAAGCCATTCTTCATGCAGTTCAAAGAGAGAAAGAGAAAACACTGGACACTGCAAGCCTTATATTTGGCCAGCCAGGCCAAATGAGCCAATAGGTGCTGTAGTGGCACATCTGTCATGGTGGAAACCAACTGCCCTCTAATTGGACTGGAGGTCTGTTCCATGGGAGGTAATTCATCCCTGACACTGAAAACTTAAAACAGGGGTAGTCATGAGCCCTAGGGGTGCAACATCTGCTGATGACTGAAAAAATGTATATACTATGCTTATCAAACTGCCCAGTAAGCACTTCTCTTAATATTTATATCCTTATATTAACGCTACTCTCACTTTGGGTAGAGAATTTTCTCTTTTCAGATGGCAGTGACCTTGGGACAACTCAGAAGGTATCATAGTGCTGGAAAGAAGTGACTGGAGTACTGAGTATCATCTCAATTACACCTTCCAAGGCTCAGGGTCTAATCTGGAAGAGGTGGCAGAAAAAATATAAGAGCCAAAGGATGGGTAGGACTCCTTACAACGTGCTCCCTCCAGACATAAAATGGCCTGGATATCCATGATATCATAGTGCCTGACACTGCCTACACAAGACCATCATAAGAGGAGGAAAATATCATGACATCAAAATAAAAGAGAGACTAATTGAGAAGGGAAGGGGATATGATGGAGAATGGAATTTCAAAGGGAAAGTGTGGGGAGGGAGGGTATTACCATGGGATATTTTTCATAATCATATAAAATGTTAATAAAAATTGAGAAAAAAGAAAAAGCAATTAAAAACCTCCTAACAATGACAACAAAACTTATAGTTCCAGATGGATTTATGGCCAAATTCTACCAAGCCTTCATTCAAGAGCTACAAGCACTTCTTTTCAAGTTATTTCCCACAATTGAAAAGGAGGGAATATCCAATAACTTCTTTATGAAACCAGAATTACACTAATACAAAAAGCAGACAGAAACACAAGAAAGAAAATATCTTTGATGAAATTCGATACAAAGATTCCCAGTAAAATCCTTACAAACCAAATTGAAGAACACATTAAAAGCTTCATCCACCTCACTCAGGTAGGTTTCATCCAGGTATCACCATACCTGATTTCAAGATATACTTGAAAGACATAGTAATAAAAATAGCATGGTGTCTGGAGTGATGGCTTAGTGGTTAAGTGCTTGCCTGTGAAGCCTAAGGACTCTGGTTCAAGGCTCTATTCCCCAGGACCCATGTAAGCCAGATGCACATGGTGGTGCACGCATCTGGAGTTCATTTGCAATGGCTGGAGGCCCTGGTGTTCCCATTCTCTCCCTCTCTCTCTCTCTTTCTCTTTCTCCCTCTTTTTCTCTCTCTGTCTGTCACTCTCAAATAAGTAAATAAAAATAAACAAAAAGTTTAAAACATAGCATGGTACTGGCACAAAAACAGACACATAGATTAATGGAAAGGAATATAAGTTCCAGGTCTAAGTTCAAGTAACTACAGCTATCTGATCTTTGACAAAGGGGCCAAAAATGCACATTGGAGAAAAGACAGCATTTTCAGCAAATTGTGCTAGAGAAACTGGATAACCACATGTAGAAACAAAATTTAGATGCACTTCTCTCACTGCACAAAAAATCAACTCCAAATGGATTAGGAGACCTAAATATAAGACCTGAAACTGTGAAATTACTAGAAGGAAAAATAGGGAGTGCACACCAAGATACTGGTTATAGGGAAAGCCTTTCTGAATAAGATCCAGTAGCCACGTGAATAAGACAATTACTCAACCAGTAGGATCTCATCAAACTAACAAGCTATTGTACAGACAAGCAAACCATTAACAGAGTCAATAGTCAGCCTTTATAATGGGAGAAAATCTTTGCCAGCTATACTTCTGACAGGGGTTTAATATGTAAAATTTATGAAGAACTAAAAAAACCCTAAAAATAAAAAATCAAGTAATCCAATCAAAAAATAGAGAGAGGTGACAGAGAATTGAACAGAGAATTCTCAAAGGGAGAACAAATACCAATAAAACCTTAAAGAGATGTTCAACATTTTTAGTCACCAGGAAAATACAAATTAAAATGATTTTGAAGTCGGGTGTGGTGGTGCATGCCTTTAATCCCAGCATTTGTGAGGCAGAGGTAGGAGGATTACCATTAGTTCACGGCCAACCTGAGACTACATAGGGATTTCCAGGTTAGCCTGAGCTAGAGTGAGACCCTACCTCAAAAAAAAAAAAAAAAAAAAGAAGAAGAAGAAAAGAAAAGAAAAGATTTTGAAAGTCTATCTCACCCTTGTCAAGATGGAAATCATCAGAAAATTAAATGATAATAAATGCTGACAAAGCTATAGGGAAAGGAACCCTTACCCACTGCTGGTAGGAGTGCAAACTAGTACTACCACTGTGAAAGTCAGTTTGGAGACTCCTGAAAAAGATGAAAATAGATCTACCATCTGATCTAGCTGTTACCTGTCTTGGACATATGCCCTAAAAAATCTGCTCTATACTACTGATACTTGCTCAGCCATGTTTGTTGCTTCATGTTTGTAGCTAGGAATTGGAATCAGCCCAGATGCCTATCAACAGATGAAAGGATAATGAAAATGTGGTATATATACACTATGGAATTCTACTGAGCACTAAGGAAAAATGAAATAATGAAATACATAGGAAAATGGATGGAATTGGAAAAATCATTCTAAGCAAGGTCACACAGGTTCAGAAAGACAAATGCTAAATTTTCTCTTTCATATGTGGTTTCTAATTTGGATCATGAACTTGAGTTGAATGTCAACAGTAGTAATCATCAGGAGTATAGGTACTGAAGTAGAATGAGTTTAGGATAAAGTAGAAATAGTAGGGATTAGAGGAGGTGATACTTGACAGTCTAGGTGAGGAACAAAATATAAGGGGTAGAAAATCTTGGAGGAACAGGGGTTAGGAAGATGGGAGGAGTTACACAAAACTAAGACAATGTGAATCTGTACCACAAAAATCTTCTTCCTCGATATCATTTACAAGATACAACTGTCAATAAGTGGGGATGGGGAAGAAGGTCTGATCAGAAGTGCCATATAGAAGCTGGAGAGAGCTTAATCCTAAAACTGTGGACTCAGTCTGGTAAATTCTAGGACCAGAATTGGGTTACTGCCCACAGTGAGCTATAGATTAGGGAGACTCCTTAGATCCCCAAACAGTGCAGGCCACTGCCAAGCACCTGGCTACTGGCCAGAGCTAAAAGGTAAGACCCTACTGATGAAGACACCATAGGCTGTGGTCACATGATATTGAGAAACCACACTGGAACTGAGAGGGAAGCCAGTTCTTTCCTACATAGCCCTTATGGTGCTAGAAAATACTATGGGAGCTGTTGGGGGAAAATGGTTGCCAACATAGCAAATAAGCTGGAGACCCTGAAAGTTATGAAATCAACCAGCTGGGCAAGAAGTATATGTGAGTAATCAACTGTTCTTGGGTTTGACATGAAGCCTGCTCAGTGGGAGAAAATTCATACCTAGTACTGGGAACCTAAGTCAGAATTCCAAGCATAGGAAACACAGACTCAAAAAAACCCCACTGCTCTTTGGCCATGAAGAGTGGGCATACATATCAAAGAGTCTCTTAAACAAGTATGCTTATCCTCTTGAATCCAAGCTTTTCTCACTAGTGGTTTGAGAATCTGTTTTATTTTACAAATAGTAGAGAACAATTGGGAGGTCCAAGATCCATCAGTACCACAAGAAAAGATGGCTGGCTACCTATCACAAGACTATTATCTCTAATATATCTGCCCAGACCTAGAATACATTGCAGAGGAAGCAGAAACTCCAGTACTGCCCTTGCTGCTAGCCTGACAACAAGCTCCAGAGAGATAGCAACAGGCACAGTGGTCATTCAAAACTCATTAAAACAGAAATTCAGAACAGAGACCTCCACACTAAGTCAGCCATGGCTTGGGGAATATTGTGGAAGAGGGAGGCAGAAAGACTGATGGTGTGCTAGGAGAATTTGTCTGTCAAGCTGGAGTTTCTTTTTCAAATGTCAAAGTAGTCTCCAACTTCATGTATTTTGATGAAGACTGGGTGCTGAAAGGATTGAAAGAACTAATTCATGATGGGACCTTGAAGAATACAGACTGTTTCAGCAAACTAAAAGATAAGAGCAACATTATTCTACTTGGAGACACCCAAGGAGACATGAATGGCAGATGGTATAGCCAACATGGAATACATTCTGAAAATTGGATATGTAAATGACAGAGTAGATGAGCTTTTTGAAAAATACATGGAATCTTACGATACTGTTTTGGTGAAAGAGGAATCACTGGAAGTGGCTAATTCTGTTTTACAGAACATTCTACAAACAAACTTTTATCAAGACTTCACTCATGGTGCAGCTGATACAAGACCTACTCATCTGAAAGACTCATATTTATAACACATTCATGGCTTGATGTTCTCTTTATATAACTGAAGTATTTTCAGACAACATAGAATCCTTGTCCTACTTCTTTCACTATACTCCTCTCCATATTTTTAAATTAATTTATTTTTTATTAACAACTTCCATGATTGTAAATAATATCCCATGGAAGTACCTTCCCTCCCCCCACTTTCCCCTTCTAAACTCCACTCTCCATCATATATGCTTCCGGTCTCAATTAGTCTCTCTTTTATTTTGATGGCATGATCTTTTTCCTCCTATTATTATGGTCTTGTATAGGCAGTGTTAGGCACTGTGAGGTTATGGATATCCAGGCCATTTTGTCTTGAGGAGCACATTGTAAGGAGTCCTACCCTTCCTTTAGCTCTTACATTCTTTCTGCCACCTATTCTGCAATGGACCTAGAGCCATGGAAGATAGGATAGAGACATTGCAGGGCTGAGCACTCTTCTGTCACTTATTCCCAGCACCATGATGGCTTTTGAGTCATGCCAAAGTCACTGCCATCTGAAAAGAGAAGGTTCTCTACCAAAAATGAGAGTAGCATTAATATATGGGTATGAACACTAAGAGAACTGCTTACTGGGCAGTTTGATGAGTGTAGTATATACATTTATCCAGACAGCAGCAGACATTACACCCCTAGGGCTAATGGCTACCCCTGTTTTAGGTTTTCAATATCAGGGATTTATTCTGTCCCATGGAGAGGGCCTCCAGTCCAATTAGAGGGCAGTTGGTTTCCACCATGACAGATGTGCCACTGTTGCACCCTTGGCTGGCCAAATATAAGACTTGCAGTGTCCACTGTTGGGTATCTTCACTGGTGATTTCTCTCTCTCCCATTGAACTGCATACAGAATGGCTTCTTGTAGCTTTCTGTCAGCTGGTCTACATTGAGGATGTTTTCAGCTCAGTTACAGCAGGATTTCTCAGTGGCTTTGAAGCCCAAGTATGTGGAGTCTTCAGCAATAGGGTCTTAACATCTATTCCTGGTGGGAAGCTAAGGGCCTTAGCAATGGCCTGTAATATTTTGGGGGCATCAGAGACCTCCTTGGCCAACAAGTCACTGGAAGTTATCCAATCCCTGGCATTGAAAATTTTTTAGTAACAATCTATGGCTCCTGAGTGTTCCATTGTCCAAAAAAGAAGGTTTCTATATGACTTATTTATTTCCTCTTAGATTTTGATTAGCCCTCCCTCCACCTTTACTCAGTCTCTTCCTTTGACCTCACTTAGGCCTTTTCACCTCCATTAATCTATTCTTCTACTTACGTATATACAATACCATCCTATAACATCTTCCCTCCCTTCCTTCCTATTCACTTTATATCACCTTTCTAGCTTATTGGCCTCTGCTACTGAGTCTTCTTCCTACTCACACAGAAGTCCAATCATCTGTAGCTAGGATCCACATATGATAGAGAACATGTGACATTTGGCTTTCTGGGCCTGGGTTACCTCACTTAGTATAATCCTTTCCAGATCCATCCATTTTCCTGCAAATTTCATAACTTCATATTTCTTTACTTCTGAGTAGAACTCCATTGTGTAAATGTGCCACATCTTCATTAGTCAGTGATCAGTTGAGGGACATCTAGGCTGGTTCCATTTCAGCTATTGTGAGTAGAGCGGCAATAAACATGGTTGAGCAAGTGTCTCTAAGGTAGTGAGATGAGTCTTTAGGATATATCCTCAGGTTCGCATTGCTGATAGAAATCACCCAACTAGGAGCAGCTTGTGGGAAAATGAGGTTTATTTTGGCTTATAGGCTTGAGGGGAAGCTCCATGATGGCACAGGAAAATGATGGCATGAGCAGAGGGTGGACATCACCCCTGGCCAACATAAGGTAGACAATATCAAGAGGAGAGTGTGTCACACACTGGCATGGGGAAACTGGCTATAACACCTATAAACCCACTGCCAACAATACACCACTTCCATGAGGCTTTAATTTTTAATTGCCATCAGCTGGGGAACCTAGCATCCAGAACACCTAAGTTTATGGGGGACACCTGAATCAAACCACCACCTTCCACCCCTGGCCCTCATAAACTGATATACATACATGATATAAAATGCAATGCATTTATCCAACTTTAAAATTACCCATAGTTTTTATCAATTCCAGTGATGTTCATACATCCCCATAGTCCAAGGTTTTTAAATTTATTCATTTATTTATTTATTTGAGAGCGACAGACACAGAGAGAAAGACAGATAGAGGGAGAGAGAGAGAATGGGCGTGCCAGGGCTTCCAGCCTCTGCAAACAAACTCCAAACGCGTGTGCCCCCTTATGCATCTGGCTAATGTGGGACCTGGGGAACCGAGCCTTGAACTGGGGTCCTTAGGCTTCACAGGCAAGCGCTTAACCGCTAAGCCATCTCTCCAGCCCAGTCCAAGGTTTTTAAACTGAGCCATGATACCAAAAATTAACCTCAGAAAGCCCATAATGGCACAGAGTAATCATTTGCATGGCAAAAGATGGCATTGGGCATAGCAAAGAAATATTCCACCAATACAAGATTTAAAACAACCAAGGCAAATATCAAACTCTGTAGCTTCAAGTCCAACAACTCCAGCCAGTGACAAATCTCCAAGTTCAATAATTCTAACCAGCAACAACTCTCTGGCACTCCAATTCCACCCCTCCAGCTAGGCTACTCACAGTTCTGAAAAACTTCATCTCAGCCGGTAGCTTTCCTTAGCAGCCATCTTGTGGTCCTGGCAGCTCCACTGGGTCTCCACTGCAACTTACGGTCCATCCTTATGGTCCCATGGGGGTCTCCATGCAGGCATCCAGCAAATCTGCTTCACACTGCCCATTGCTATTTCCAAAACACAAGACCATTTTGCAAACTCAGTGGCCCTCTCTTTCCTGCATATCTTATACTCCACAATACCAGGTAGGGTGCCAATTTGTTAATCCGGGGGGGGGGGGGTAAAGCAGACTTTGAAGAACAGGACATTCCTTGAGCACTCAGGCCCATTCAAAAGTGTCTACATTCTTCCTGTCACCCCAGTGCAGATCAGTTAGCCCAATTTCAAAGGTTGTAATCTCTCAATAGCAGCTGAACCGGCAGCAGTTCACCCAAAGATTTTTGTTTCTGTGCCATATCCCTCTGCTCATTCATCTGCTCTGTTCATTTCTATGCAAAGCAACCCTGCACAAGTTCTCAGGACCCAGGCATAACAGCAAGCTTCCCACACAAACTGCTAGCCCAGTCCAGGCAAAGCTCTTTCTCACCCTCATAAACCAGACCTCACAGTCCATAGTTCTTACTGCATTCAGGCCTTTCAATTCTGACTGGAATAGTCCCTCAAGCTGTACTTACAGCACTTCAAGGCATCTCTTAAGTCAAGGTTTCAACTCCTTCCACATTCCTCTTGAAAATCAGCTCCAAAAGGCCAAAGCCACACAGTCATGTGTCTAGCAGCATTTCCACTTGTCAGTACCACTTTACTGTTGTAGTCAGATTCACGTTGCTGGTAGAAATCACCCAACCAAGAACAGCTTGTTGGAAAAAGAGGTTTATTTTGGCTTATAGGCCCAAGGGGAAGCTCCATGACGGCAGGGGAAAATGATGGCATGAGCAGAGGGTGGACATCACCCCTGGCCAACATAAGGTAGACAATAGCAACAGGACAGTGTGCCATACACTGGCATGGGGAAACTGGCTATAACACCCATAAGCCCACCCCCAACAATATACTGCCTCCAGGAGGCTTTAATTTCCAATTGCTATCAGCTGGGGAACCTAACATCCAGAACACTTAAGTTTATGGGGGACACCTGAATTAAACCACAACATATGCCTAGGTGTGCTATAACTGGGCCATATGGTAGATCTATTTTTAGCTGTCTTAGGAACCTCCACACTGATTTTCACAATTGCTGGACCAGATTGCATTCCCACCAACAGTGTAAAAGGGTTCCTCTTTTTCTGCATCCTCGCCAGTATTTATGGTCATTTGTTTTCATGATGGTAGCCAATCTGACAGGAGTGAGAAGGAATCTCAACATAGTTTTAATCTTCATTTCCCTGATGACTACAGATGTAGAACATTTTTTTTAGATGTTTATTTGCCATCTGTATTTCTTCTTTTGAGAACTCTCTATTTAGTTCCATAGCCCATTGTGGTGGTCTGAATAGGTGGCCCTCAATATATTCAGTTCTTTATTGTTTGTAGTTTGTATCTGCTGGCTACCTGGAAGGAGGCAATGTCACTGGGTGATCTTAAGGTGTGGTGGTGAGTTTCAGATTTTAATCTAAAGATATGCAAAGTATGCCTAGCTGGAGTTCCTGAAGTGTGCTGTGGCTTTTGACCTTTAGGCTTGCACTTCGCTCTCTCTGTTTGTGTCTGTGAAGGCAGGCCAGCTTCTTCTGCCATTATGGAACTTCCCCTGGATCTGTAAGCTTCAATAAATCCTTTCCTCCATAACTGTGCCTGATCTGGAAGTTTATCTCAGTGAACCTGAATCTGTCTGCTACAGAATTTGGTACCAGGAATGGGGTGAGTAGAACCTGGCCATGTGGATGTTGATCTTTTAGAATCTTTGTTTTGGAGGAATGGGCATGGACATAGTGCTTGCAACTGAAGATGCCTTCTGGAGTGGTAAGCTAAGTTTTATGAACTATTTTGATCAGAGTTTGAGAATGCTAAGTGCAGACAGCATTGAACTTTGAAGCTTGGCTTATGAGCTTTCTAAGGGGAGGGATAAACAGCAGAGGACTTTGTTGGAACTGGGCTACTTGCATAAGGGCTGGCTGCATCCTGCTGCCCAGGCACAAAGAGTTTGATCAAGGTTAAATTTGTAATGGACTAATGTGCTTGGCTAGTTATACTGGACTGAGAGATTTAAGATTTTAAGCTGGAAAACTTTAAGCAAGTTAAATTTACTGGCACAGAGACTGGCTTTAGATTACTAAAGCTGCTATTGTCAAACACATTAGCAATCTTAAAGCAAAATGGTCCAATTGCTTTACCATGGAAAGGATGCCTGAGGAAAGACTATCATAAAAATGCAAACACCTTTGGAAAGAGTTGACTGGTGAAGGAACCTGCTTTTCAAGGTTATTATTTATTTTGTCTGTGAATTAAGAATATGGCTGTGTCCTACACACCTGGTATTGGTTTCAAGGCATGAAAAATACAAGGAGTGGTCATAAATTGCACATGCTTCCAGGAGCTGAGATGTGGCCTGATGCCCTAATAGGCTGAAATAGCCTTTGGAAAATGTGAGGAGTAGTCATGAATTGCATATGGTTCCAGGAGCTGCTGCTGAGATGCAGCATGAGGCAGGGCATGATGCCCTGATAGGCTAAAAGAGCCTTTGGAAGATGCACCGTGGTTTGCATGAAGACCTCAAGAAGTTCTGGATATACCAGGACTGTGCAAGGGCTACTATGGAGTGCACTGTTGGCCTGGGATGAAAGTGTTCCCCTGCTACTCTGCCCAGCTGGAGGGGCAGAATTGGAAAATCTGGAGACTGTCAGTCTCTGGTTATGTTGAACTTGAACTGCAGAAGTTTGATGTTTGTTTGATGGCGGTTGAGTTTGCATTGTTTTAGTCTCTCCTTGGTATGCCTTATACCAGTTGAAAATGTTTACTCTGTGCCTTTATATGTTAGAAGTGTTTAACTTGTTTGATTTTTACAGGTCTTTATATCTTAAATTGGTCAAGACTGTGGGGACCTTTGAAATTGAACTGAGTACAATTTACAATGTGTAATGGTTATAAATGTACTGGGGGCCAGGGGCGGAATGTGGTGGTTTGATTAGATGGCCCCCAATATATTCAGTTCTTTATTGTTTGTAGTTTGTATCTGCTGGCTACCTGGCTGGAGGCAATGTTACTGGGTGATCTTAAGGTGTGGTGGTGAGTTTCAGATTTCAATCTAAAGATATGCAAAGTGTGCCTAGCTGGAGTCCCTGAAGTGTGCTGTGGCTTTTGGCTTTTGGCTTGTGCTTCTCTCTCTCTGTTTGGCCCTGTGAAGGCAGGCCAGCTTCTTCTGCCATTATGGAACTTCCCCTGAATCTGTAAGCTTCAATAAATCCCTTCCTCCATAACTGTGCCTGATCTGGAAGTTTATCTTAGCGAACATAAATCTGTCTGCTACACCCATTTTTAACTGTTTTTTTTTATTATTTAATTTTTGAGTTCTTTGTATATCCTAGATATTAATCCTCTATCAGAAGTATAGCTGGTAAAAATGTTTTCCCATTCTGTAGGTTGCCTTTATTCACATTGTCCTTTGCCATACAAAAGCTTTGTAATTTCATGAGGTCCCAGTGGTTAATCTGTGGTTTTATTGCCTGAGCAATCGAGGTTATATTCAGAAAGTCTTTGCCAAGAACAATATGTTGAAGGGTTTCCCCTACTTTTTCCTCTAGCAGTTTCAGAGTTTCAAGTTCCTCTCCATATTTTTAATTGACTTTTAAAGAAATGTCAGGAAACCACAATTGGAAAAATAACTCCCTATTTTTCCAGTGTGAGTTTTGTAGTTTGATGTTATCATGTATTTTTTGAGGAGTGTTTATATTCCAAGAAACTTTGTAGAAGTTCAAAAAGAAGTTGTATGACATGGTGAAATAATGTAAATAATTTGAAGCACTGCAGTACTTGGAATTGGGGTGGAATAGGATGATGACATTGCCATCTCCAGGAATTGTGTTTGATTTGGTTGTTTTTGGGTGAAAAATAAGTATGTTGCAGACAAGGCTTCACCTAGGGTTTGAAAAATTATTGGTGTCCATGTCCCTAACATTACAAAACACTTTACTATCAACGCACTGGCAATAAACATGGGGTAGAAAACCTTTTTCTTTTTTAAAGAGTAGAATAAAAAATGCAGATGGTTAAAGGGACTGGAGAGAGAAAAAGGGAGAGAGAACATGAGGCTGTATACACACAAGTACAAGTAGAAGAGTGAGTGAGTGTGTCCTGTCCTTGGATCAGGAGTTTCTGTAAAGTTATTGGTGACACTGTGATAAGTATTTTTTTGCCAGTTTGTACTAGATAGTAATTGAAGCTTAGAGCCAAATTGAGATTCTCAGGAGTTTCTGTAATAGTATTATAATGAGCTTTTAAAACATATAAAGTCTTGTTTAAGAACAGCTGTCACCAAACATCTGTTTCATGAAGGCATAGGACAACATACTTTTTCTCAGAATTATACTTTCTCACTTTGCTTTAGCTGGTAGCTATTTTTTTTAAAGATTTTTATTTATTTATTTGAGAGTGACAGAGAGAGAAAGAGGCAGATAGAGAGAGAGACACACACAGAGAGAGAATGGGTGTGCCAGGGTCTCCAGCCACTGCAAACGAACTCCAGATGTGTGTGCCCCTTTGTGCATCTGGCTAACGTGGGTCCTGGGGAATTGAGCCTTGAACCAGGGTCCTTAGGCTTCACAGGCAAGCACTTAACCGCTAAGCCATCTCTCCAGCCCTAGCTAGTAGCTATTATTTGGAATTTAAACCTAAGAAAAATTTAAAAACTATAAAAATAAAATAATAGAAGAATTATGTTTCTGTATTCATCAACAGAATTTCTGAACCAAATTAGTTAGTATTTAGGAGATGAAAGGAAATAAGTTGTACACATGCATAGTTGTATGTATATGTAAACAGAGAACATACTGTCCTATAAATACACACCTATTAGTTGTAGTTGCTATTATATTATTAATAAGATGTTATCAATTAACATTATAGCATACTGCTCTTATCACGCCTGTCTAAGAGATAATTCCAAATTTGTACAGTAACCTTGAACTTTTAGAGTCTTGCTGCTGGTAGAGTGTGATTTGGGTTCTTTACAAAAAGAATAGCAGTTCTTCAGGTTCCTGGCAGCTTCTTGCTTTTTTTGGATTTGAGATAGCATCTCACTCTAGCTCAGGCTGACCTGGAATTCACTATGTAGTCTCAGGGTGGCCTTGAACTCACGGCGATCCTCCTACCTCTCCTCCAGCACATTCTAACTTGAAATTCATTTCTCACACAGGACATCCTATTTCCTCTTACTGCTACTCTCACTGACCTTTGTTTCTACTGACCACAGGTCCTGCTGGATTGTGATAGCACTTAGGGCAGTTTTACATTCCTCCCATTCTTCAAGGGCAGGTAAGTAGCCTCTGTATGGATGCTTTTATGATTTTTTAATCAAATCTCTCGTCCAATTTTTAAATAGTTGTAATTCTTTAAATCTTAGGCACAATAGGTTTTTAAGATATATTATCATTTTTATATCATTAAGATACCTATTTAACTATTTTGTAGTATTTTTTCATTATTTTTGATTTTAGTTCTGTACTTATTGAAAAAATTCAGCTAGACTTACTTATATAATTATAAAATTTAAAACATGTCATTTATATAAGGAAAATAAAAACCACATATTTTAATTTAGGAATTTTTTTTCTTATATTCAACACTTACTTTGTGTTTGTTTAGTCACTCTTTATTAATTAATTAATTTGTGGTATGGTCTCAGGGTAGTCTGGAACTCACAGTGATTCTCTTACCTTTCACCTTCTGAATGCTGATTAAAGGCATGTACCACCATGCTGGCTTGTTTAGTCACTTTTGAACTTGGAGCTACTGGTATCAGTATTTTCCTATCATACTCTAGGCAAATCATCTCCCATATCATTGAGCTTTATTTCCACGAACATTCCTAGAATCAAGAGGAAGGGAAACCTTTCTTCTTTTAAACGAATTCTTAAGCATTTCTTTTTTTTTTTTTTTTTTGTTTTTTTTGAGGTAGGGTCTCACACTGGCTCAGGCTGACCTGGAATTCACTATGTAGTCTCAGGGTGGCCTCGAACTCACGGTGATCCTCCTACCTCTGCCTCCCAAGTGCTGGGATTAAAGGCACGCACCACCACGCCCGGCTTTAAGCATTTCTTGAAAGTATATAGTATTTGATTTTGGTATATATACATAATGTTGCACGATTGGAGTTCTGGGAGGGATTAGGTCTCATAACAATGCAGATGAGAGACAGAGAGAGAAAGAAGGGGAAGGGAGAAGGGAAGGAGGACAATAGAAAGCAGCCAGCTCTGGGTTTAGAACAGGCTTATGACTCCCAAGCTGAGGGTCCTTGTCCAAGTTTATCAAAGAATTGAAAGAAAGAAAAAAAAAACATGGCACCTGGAAGGGTAAGTTATGGAAGATTCATTAAGGTAGCAATAGAGGATTCATTAGGATAAGTTGGAAACATAGACGAAATTATAAACACTCCCAGGCCAAAGGAGTACTGCCCAAGTAGGGAGGGAAAAATGTAGAAAGAATTTCTCATATGGGGAAAATGTCTCTCATATGTGATCCATTTATATGAATTAGGCATCCAATTAGAATGACTCATTGCCAGGTTCAGATGTTCAGGAAGGGCTCTGATTGGCTGGTGTACACCTAGGAGGACGCTGACTTGAGAAGGGTCAGCCTGTAGGTGGTAAGCCAGAGAAAGGTTAGGAACTGGCTTTCTTGGAGTCATGACTAGGGCTGAAGTTCTGGGAGAGATTAGATCTCCATAAGGATGCAGAAGGAGACCCCCCCAAGGCCTATGAAGCCCAACTTCAGGTTTTTGTCTAAGTTACCAAAATTGTAAACATGGACTCAAAAAAGGGTAAGTTTTGAATGAGATTTATTTTGGGGTAAGTTAGGAGGGAAACGAAAGCTCAAGCCAAAAGCAATTCTTCTCTTGTCCAAATGTGGCTGGGAAGAGGGAGGGAAGATAAGAAAATCTCTCTCATAGTGAAAGGTCTCTTTCCTGGAAAGAAGTCTCTGGGGAAGGGGTTCACACATGTGGGGAGCAAGCAGAAAAGTGCCCAGAACAAAGCAAGAAAGTGCCAAGGCAAAAAGAAATGGAGATCAAGAAGATCCCTTTCACAAAAAGGCAGAAGGAAAGGAGTCAGGGGTCCAAGAGAGATCAAAAGAGCCAAGAGGGATCAAGAGAGCTCTGTCTGTTGCTAATTTTTTCTTTTTGCATTCACCCATGTATACACACAATATAATTTAAATATTTAGCAGCTACTTGATGAAAAGAGGATGATGAGTTTTTATCCTAGTGAAGAAATAGAAATAAACATATTTAAATTATAATTAAATCAAATGCTTAATTTTTTATCTAACCATGAGCTAGATATTTCTTTAGCAGAAAGTGAATGCAAAACATTAACAGCAGATGGAGCACATTGGGTTTATTCATCAAAGCAAGGGAATTGTCAGAATTACTGTCCTGACTCATAAACATTTTTTTGTTTATTCTATTTATTTATTTGAAAGCGACAGACAGAGAGGGAAAGAGGTGGGGGGGGGGATGGGTGCACCAGGGCTTCCAGCCACTGTAAACGAACTCCAAACGCGTGCACCCACTTGTGCATCTGGCTAATGTGGGTCCTCGAACTGGGGTCCTTAGGCTTCACAGGCAAGCGCTTAACCGCTAAGCCATCTCTCCAGCCCTCATAAACATTTTTATAAGCTGAGAGAATTTTTGAGATCACTGAAGCAAGTTGTAAATAATTCTTTTCTATCCAGTCATTCAACTCAAACACTAATTGAGACTGTTGTTTATGGTTAACTAGAACTGATAGATAAAAATGGCAAAACAGACATTTCCAATACTAATTAGACTGTCCGATCTTCCTCTGAAAACCCATCCCATGATCATTCAGTAGAATATAGACTTCTGTTTTTTTTTTTGTTTAGAAGGTTTGTAGTGATAACTAATGAGAAAGTTATTTGTTTAGTATTTCATTTATAAAAGTTGAACATGGATGAGATGCATGGTGTTTTTGTTCAATGTCTTGTACTGAGCACAGAAACCCTTCTCACACAGGCAGCTAACAAACAAAATACTCACTATATTTTGCAAATATGTTGTCTGTATACAAATAATCTGCCAACTTTCTGGATCAATTGGAGATCCACATGAGACCTGAATGAAGAATCCTTCTACCAAGTTTGATGAGTGGTAAGATTCAGGAGTGTGGTGACTTGAAAGAACCACAGAGAATAAGTAAAATCTAGTAATGACCACATAATCTGATCTGTTATTATTTCTGAAAACCAGGATTAAAGATGATTAAGATGTTAAAAATACCCCCACCATATTCTTCTGTATGAAGTTAGTCATCTTATTGTTCAGTTTTCAGTGCATTTGAAGTAGACTCATGGACTTTGACTGTTTCAATTCAAAATGATAGCTATATCAGACAAAATGTCACCACCAACTTTACAGAAATTACTGATCATTACTATGAGGGGAATTTGCTTATTTTTTTAAAATATTTTTATTTATTTATTTATTTATTTGAGAAAGACAGAGACAAACAGTGAGTATGGGAATGCCAGATACATGTGCCACTTTGTGCGTCTGGCTTTATGTGGGTACTGGGGAACCAGACCTTGACTGTCAGGCTTTGCAAGCAAGCACCTTTAACTTCTGAGCAATCTCTATGGCTCTCTTATTTTACTATTAAAAATGTTTTCAGTTTAGACTGGAAAGTTGGAGAAAACTTGACTGACTTTTTGAGTGTGTGCGTGTAAGCTGTCACAATTATTTTCTAATGAAAAGTGAGCTCTTTCTTTCTCTTACCACATGTGAGGTATTGGTTATGGTTACTGGGGTACAGGATACTTAATTTTCCATGTTTCCAAGTTAGATATCTCAGTTTTCACATGAGGATTTCAATTCTATCTTAAGTTTGTATAACTTCTAAGTGTATCACTCCTTTTGACTGTTAATGTAGAATGAGTACAGACATGGTTTGAATGTGGTTCTCCCAAATTTATTTATTGACACTTGATTATTAAAGAAGTGAGGCCATAGGAGATGACTACAGCACAAAGATCAATCCCTCAGTGGAGGTCTGGGGCTGTAGATCAGAGGTAGAGTGCTTGTTGTAGTCACCGCCACATTGCTGGGGCAAAGCACCTGATCAAAAGCAGCTGATAGGAGGAAAGAGTTTGTGTTGGCCTGCAGTCTTGGAGGGAAGTTTCATGATGGCAGGAGACAACATTACATGAGCAGAGGCTGGACATTACCTCTGCCACAGCACGTGGAAAAAAGCATCCCAAGAGTGAACCAAGTCCTGGCAAGGGGGGAACTGGCTATATTACCCCTAAGCCCAGCCCCAACAACACACATTCTTCAGCAAAGATCTACCTCCCAAATTGCAACCAACATTTAGAACAAATGAGTGTTTTGGGTCATGTGATTCAAAACACTACATTCTACCCCTGCTCCCCATAGACTTCACATGACAGCCTCAAGATGCAAAGATATATTCAGTTTAACTTTAAAAGTTTCTATAGTTTTTGTTAATCCCAACACTGTCCAAATATCATTGTTCAAAGCATCTTAACTGTGAGCCTGCAAAACTAAAACATAAGATACACACACATAATGGCATACAGTGAACATTCCTACTACAAAAGAAGGTATTACAAGTAAGGATTGAACCAATGCAAGATCTAAACTAGGCAGGGCAAACACGTAATCCTAGAGCTTTTTGTCTGGCATGAAGGACCCATGACAGAGTCTCTGGGCTCCACTTCTGCTCCTCCATGTTCTCATCTCTGGGTGTGTCTATGAGGTTCTGGAGGCTCTGACTTAGTGAGTGGATCAGCCCCTTGATGAATTTATAATATTATGATAATGACATTGTTGGGAGGTGGAGAAAGGTAAGAGGTGGGGCCTACTTGGATAAAGAAACTGGGCACTTGGGGTCTGTATCTTGCCGTAGTCTCTTTCTAAATTTCACTTTTCTCTAATTCTGTCCACATTATGTGAACTGCTTTTGTATGTTGTGCCCTCCCCAATATGATGGATTGATATTTCTGACACTGTGAACCAAAGTAAATCCTTCCTCCTTTAAGTTATTGCTGTCAGGAGTTTTGTTACAATGATGATATAGCCAATATAGCTGTCTATGGATGCTATGAGAATGACTTGTGTATAGATTTCTTCCACTTAGTTTTGTCCGGGTGTGATGCCATTAATCCATTTTGAAGGATATTTCAAGATTTCAAGATAGAATCTTTATTTTTTGTTTTCATTTTTTATTAGAGGGAAAGAGAAAATATTAATTGGCATACCAGGGCCTCAGTCACTGCAATCAAACTCCAGATGCATGTGTCACCTTGTGTGTCTGGCTTATGTGGGTTCTGGGGAGTCAGATCTGAGTCTTGGGCTTTGTAGACAAGTGCCTTAATTGCAAAGCCATCACTCCAACCCAAGGCAGAGTCTTTATCTTGCTATATTCTCTCTATATATAAATATAGAATACCAGGGATAATTTGTGAAAGATATAGTGATAAGGAATATAGTAAAAACATTTATTTTGTGACACTTGCATTCTAGTAGGAGCAGACAGACAACAAACAAGAAAATAATCTTCAAGTTAGTGTCCTGTGACACGTAGTGGCTGATAGGCCCTTTCAGGGTACAATGTTGAAACCATAGGTGGATGGAAGTGCCTCTGAAAATGGGACTTAAGCACAGTGAGGCCTGAGGTATGTGAGGCCTGAGAAGCAGTGGGATCTGGGAGCTCCTCTTTTACTTGGACCGTGGAAATGGATGTGCTCTAGTTCTTAAAGAGATGCAGTGTGACCTCTGTTTTAGCAATATCACTCTGACTGCCATGTAGAGAACACATGGAATTGGGGAATGAGGGCAGAGCTAGAGAGGCTAGATTCTTACCTCTTCTGACGGACCAAGGGAGAGCTGTGGGTGCCTAAGAATAGAACATTGGCAGTGGAAGACATGCAGAATGGTGGAATTTTGAAATTCTGTTAATCTAATTATCATCTCATGAAAGTTATCAGGAAAGTGTTCTTAGTGTTTGGATTATTATTTCTATTATTATTCATTGTGTGTGGGTATGTGTGTATAGGTCAGAGGGTGTTGTCAGCTGTCTTCCTCAGTCATTCTTCACCTTTTTTATTGAAACAGGGTCTCTTGCTGGACTCAGAGTTTGCCTCCTCAGCTATTATAGCTAGCTACTTTGCCCAGGGGCTTCATTGTCGCCACCTCACAAATGCTGGTGTTACAGATGGGCCACCACCCTGCCTGGCATCTATGTGGATCCTGGGGATCTGAAGTCAGGTCTTCACCTTTGAGCAGCAAGTGCTTTACTGACTGAGCCATCTCGCTGTTAGTAGCTTTCACTTTATTTTTTTATTTTTTATTTTTTTAAATTATTTATTTATTTATTTATTTGAGAGCGACAGACACAGAGAGAAAGACAGATAGAGGGAGAGAGAGAGCATGGGCGCGCCAGGGCTTCCAGCCTCTGCAAACGAACTCCAGACACGTGTGCCCCCTTGTGCACCTGGCTAACGTGGGACCTGGGGAACCGAGCCTCGAACCAGGGTCCTTAGGCTTCACAGGCAAGTGCTTAACCGCTAAGCCATCTCTCCAGCCCAGTAGCTTTCACTTTAAACACACTGCATTTATTTGATCTTAAGAAAATTCTGAACAAATTCTGGCTTATATTTAAGAAGTGTTTCCAAATTAATCATGTTGGGTATCTTAGTCTTATTTTGGTCCACTTGCCATTAGACCATTAGTTTTCTATTTCCATTTGCTTGACTTTTTTGTTTTTTTTCTGAGGCAGAGACTCTCTATGGTCCAGGCTGACCTGGAATTCACTGTGTAGTTTCAGGGTGACTTCAAACTCATATTGATCCTCCTACCTCTCCCTCTGGAATGCTGAGATTAAAGGTGTGCACCACCATGCCTGCCTGTTGATATTTTTAAACAGGGTCTCATGTAGCCTAGGCTGGTCTTGAGCTCCTGATCTTGAAGACTGTCTCCCTCCACCTTTCAAGTGGGGAGTGCAGGCTTGTGCCATCATGCCTAGCTTTGCTTGGCTGTTTTCAATCATTGTTTTAAAATTCTGTCACGTTTTTCTGTATTGTTTGTGTTTTTTGGAAACCTTAATTTTGAGTATATTTCCTTGAATATGCGTGGGAAAGCAGCTTTCACAGTTATGGCTATGCTTTTTTATATTTATTTATTTATTTATTTTATGAATATGATGGTTTATCTCTCACATGAGGATAAAGCCTGGCTGCAGGAACTCTCTACCAGCCTAACTTGTGTTGTGCTTGGAACATTAAACAAAGGCCCAGTTATCTTATCAAAGGAAAGTAACATATCTATTTGGTCACTTACCAGACCAGTTAAGTAAAATGTGAATCAAACAAATTTTTGGCCTGAAGTATGTCTGATTAATATAATCAAAGCAGTCCAGTGATGTGTTGTATCTGTGACACACTCTTTATTATCACATGCTCTCTTGGATTGGTTTTATGAGAAGCTTTGATATCAGAAATGGGTAACAAACAGCAGAGGTAGTTTGCACGTATTTTGTGTGATTAGAACACACTGAGAACTTCAGGCATAGAACCAGTTGCTGGAGACCTTGAAGAATGATTGTGATTTCAGTAATATAAGGAGCCAACATTCTGATAAAAACATAGCATACTACAAATTGTTTATACACATTCACAGTTTCTTCCCAGGAGTATGCTAGTTATAAAACAAATGTACACCATTGTCTGTGTACTTATCCCCTATTGCCCCTTCTCAGATGAGTTATGAGACTTGTACTTTAGTAATTGTTATAATTGTGTGATTTCCACTTTAAAATAAAATTCTCACTGTAGACAGCTTTAGAAGGGGTTGTAGAGCTCATTCAGCTATAGGTGAGGTTGACAGTGTTGAAATCCCATGTTCTACAGCTGGTTAGCAGATGAGCCCAGACTTGCACCAGAGATCTCTGATACCTAATTCGGATCTTCTTATCTCAGATTATTTTAGTGGATTGAGTTCTAATTTAAGATCATAAAAAACTGAGATATCAAAATAGCATAGTATTTCATCCAAGTCTAAGCCCACACCATTATCATTTTACTATCATTCTATTTCATGACATCGTATAGTAAAGCATCTTATTTGTGATACATTTCAAATTGAGTAGAAGTTATGGAGAAGCTTAACTCTGAATAGCATTTGGATGTATCAAGACATCAAACCTTAGTTTGGGTATATATTTATATTTTATATTTTATATGATAACTCTACAATATGCATTCCAAAAACACAGTAAATGAAGAACAGGTTTCTGAAAGCATTTTGGAAATTTTATCCTATTTATTAGAAATAAATGTGTAGTTGTTACCTGAGCTGAAACCATAGAACTTTGTAGTAGCACAGTAAAACTTGTAGAAGATCAGGGAAATGTAGGCACTCAATGTGAAAATAAGTACATGAAGATGCTAGAGGTAATAGTATTTGATTAGCTGTTACATATCTAGTAACATTGTGAACACTTGTTTCTTTGAAAATTCAGTCTTATCCTGTGACACTTGTCCTGGTTTATAGGGCATAAATGATGCATTTTTTAATGTATGGCTCTTACTTTAGCTATGTAAGATGACAGATTCATAACAAAAAATACTTTAATGTGAAATATTTCTCTGACATGGATCCAGTATATTTTACAATTAAAATGTGAAAACTTTCAACAACATTTTTCTTTTGTGTTTTCTATAAATGCTTTTGTGTATGGGCTTCTCTATGTGTGTTGCTTTAGTTCTGTTTTATTGTTTACAGGTGTGCCTCTCCAAAGTAAGATGATTTTTCAGAAATTCTATGTGGCTTTGCTATATTGTGGTAAGTTATTTTACTGAACTATAGAAAGTAAACATTTAAATTCTATGTGGTTTTGCTATATTGCAGTAAGTTATTTTACAGGCCTATATAAAATAGACATTTTGCTCTTACTGATTTTAAGTGTACTAACATAATTTCCTTTTTCCAGTTAGGAATTCTTATATACATCATGGTTAAAAATGCAAATTAAAGCTGGCTTGAAGGCATACTCCTTTTCTCAGTACTGGGGAGGCTTAAGAAGAATTGCAAGTTTGAGGCCAGTCTGAGATTAATAGCAAAACTCTGTCTCAGACAAAACAAAACAAAACAAAACAAAGCCAACAACAAACAAATCCAGCTTCCTGCAAAAAACATCATGGTATATCCTTCACCATTTTAACACACACATGTATGCATGAACTTACATGCAATCATACTCACACACATGCTTATGCACATTCATAATACACTAACACAGTTACATAAACACGTGCTCGCATGCACATATCTACACATATGTGCCACTATACATAGACACACATGCTCACGCATGCACACACCCTCCTATCTTTCGTGGCATATACATACATAGACACACACATTCACAAGCATACATACTCCTGTCCATTGTATCACATACAGATTTGAACTCCACATTCTGTACTGCCTGCTTCTTTTCTTACTAGTAAGTTTTTAATTCATCATGACAGTTTTTCTTACCCTTATTTACTCACTAACATAATGGTTACATGATAACTTACTGCATGAATGTATCTTAAATTCTCCATTTATTTGACCAAGTTTGAATGGATATACATTTCATTTTCTTTTAATATATAGTATTGCATTTAAAATCCATATACACGAATCTTTGCATGTTTGGAAGAATACTTCTGCATATTAATTCCCAAAGAGATACTTTTAGGTTGCATAGGAAGCATATCTGAATTGGATATTGTGAAATCTTTCCAACAAAGCTTTGTTATTTTTGCAGTCCCAGTACATGTACATAACATGCTGGTCTATGGTATTTTCACCACAATGTATATATCATGCTTTTACTTTCTGCCCTGTCACATAAGACAAGGATGGCATCTCATTTCTATTTTGTTATTTGTGAGGTTGGCAATTTATTGACCATTTATATTTCTTTCTTTAATTTTTCATTTTTACCAAGAACTTTATTGTATGAGCATATTGGTCATATTCCCACCAGGTTATATCCTTTTCTGGCCCCTCTCCCTCACTCCCATTGCACTGAGGGCCCTCCTCAGTGAGGCTATCCATCTTCATTGTGGGGTCATGAATGTACCAGTCAGTTTCTGTGGTGAGAATAGTGCCTTAGAACATACCTTCTCACCCTGTGACTCTTACATCCTTTCTGCTGCTTCTTCCATTCTCTGAGCCTTAGAGGGTGTGTTACATGCCTCCTTTAGTGTTGTGCTTTTAGCAACCTTTTATTTTCTCTTTTGTGTCTACTACCACCTCCAAGGAGGAGGTTCTCAGGTTTGCCATGAGAGCTGTGCTCACATTTAATCTCTTACTTCCTCTATGATTTTTCTTGGGCCCTAGTAAACATGATAGACATGACTTGTCTCATGCTAGGTAGTCAACTTTCTTTTCTTGTCATATTGGTGGTATTGCAGTCAGGTTCACATTGCTGATAGAAATCACCCAACCAAGAACAGCTTCTGGGAAAAAGGTTTATTTTGGCTTACAGGCTCGAGGGGAACCTCCACAATGGCAGGGGAAGATGATGGCATGAGCAGAGGGTGGACATCACCCCCTGGCCAACATAAGGGGGACAATAGCAACAGGAGAGTGTGCCAAACACTGGCATGGGGAAACTGGCTATAACACCCATAAGCCCACCCCCAACAATACACTGCCTCCAGGAAGTGTTAATTTCCAATTTCCATCAGCTGGGGAACCTAGTATCCAGAACACTGAAGTTTATGGGGGACTCCTGAATCACATCACCACAGGTATGTTTTGAGTCTCCCCAGTATCTGCCGCCATCTATAAAAGCAGATTCTCTAACCAGTAGTGAGATCAGCATGCCCCTTTATATTCTGAAGAAATTTTTCTACTTGAACTTTCTTGTATGGTTTTAGAAATGTCTAAAATGTAATGGACTATTAGCTTTGCATTAAGGCTCTCTAGAGAAGATGAAATGCCTGTGTATAAAGACATGTATAAGAAATTGCGGTGTGCCACTAAGAAGTCTGATTAGTTTCAAAGTGTGCAGTTGGCAAGCTAAGGAAAGCAAATGGTGTCCAAGTACAGAGGCCTGAAACATACTCACTCACCTCATTCCCACTTTACATATATAATTGGTCTCTCCATCATATTTTTAATGTTTCTTCTATCATGTATGGTGACAAATATTCTGCTGCTGACATAAGTCCTGTCTGAATGCCAGCAAATTGGCCCATAAAGAGAGAAGACAGGAAGAGGTAGATGCTCCAGCTTAAAGCGTCCTCCTTCTCAGCCGTTTTGTTCTACTAGGGCTTTAGTTGTCTGGATGTGGCCCACATATATTGTTCTTTTCCTTAATTATCTTCTCTCTCTCTCTTTCTCTCTCTCTCTCTCTCTCTTTCTCTCTCTTTCTTGTGTAGTGCTAGAAATGGAATCCACAGCCCTAACCATGCTAGGCAAGTGCTCTGTCTCTGAACAGCCTTCCTCCCTCTTACCCCCTTTCTCTTCTTCCACATTCCTTTCTTCCCTTCCTTTCGTCACTTCTACTCTTCTCTGTCTTCCTCTCTTTATTTATTTTTCATTTTTTTTTAAATTTATTTATTTGAGAGTGACAGACACAGAGAGAAAGACAGATAGAGGGAGAGAGAGAGAATGGGCGCGCCAGGGCTTCCAGCCTCTGCAAACGAACTCCAGACGCGTGCGCCCCCTTGTGCATATGGCTAACATGGGACCTGGGGAACTGAGCCTCGAACCGGGGTCCTTAGGCTTCACAGGCAAGCGCTTAACCGCTAAGCCATCTCTCCAGCCCTATTTTTCATTTTTTATTAGTTATGTACATAGTATATATAGTCATGTTGGTACCATCGTTAGCCTCCTCCATCTCTTCCTCCCTCTGCAGGGACCCTCCTTGGAGAATATAAATCATGTATTATGGGGTTAGTCATCAGTTATGGGTAACAGGCAATGTCTCTGTGCATAATGACACAATGTGTGGCTTTGACATTCTTTCTGCCCCCTTTTTTGCATATTTCCCTGAGCCATGTTGTTTTAGGTCTGCTTCAGTGATGAGATCTTGGGAGCTTCTGTGTCTCTAAATATTTGGTTTGGTAAGAGTTAAGTATTCTCTCTGTCTATCTCCTTCACCCTTGTGCTGGTACCAGGTTCACCAAGGAAGCAGCACTCTTGTTCATTTCCCTAAATACTCTTAGTTTCAGCTGGGGTCCTTTTGAGGTGTTATGGTCTGGTTCTGTCCTTAGAATCTGTGTCCATCTGAAAAAGAGAAGCAAATTCTCCAATTGAGAGTGAAGTTAGCACTAGATAAACAAAATAACCATTATTATTTTAGAAAGAATTTAATAAGTGTAGGCCCTCTTGTAGCCCACAATTGGTGGGAGCTTGATATTGGAGAGTGGGCTCATTTTTTTTTTTATATGTTTCTGACTTGATTCCCAGCTCCAGCTATGGGTTCTGTTCTACTGATCAGATCAGTTAGCCAATCAAGAGCAGTTGGTTTCACCATGGCTGTGTGCCACTATTGCACTTGTATGAACATCTCATCTGATTGTTTGCTGTTGAGTGGCTTAGACCACGAGTTGCTTGGACAGATGTTGGTCTTTTCCCCCCAGTCACTCATGTAGCACCTTCTGGCACTAGACATGGTAACTCTCTGGGGACTGACTCTCTTCCAAATTCTAGCCAAGTCACTTCATGTTATGTACCAAGAGCATATGGTGTCTTCAGCAGTAGGGTCTTACCATTAACCTTTGGTGGGTCATCAAGTACTCTGACAGAAATCTGTCTTGTTTTGAGAGACCTTGTAGGTCTCTCTGATTAATAGTTCATTGTAGATGTGAGTCACATGCTGGTACTAGGAGATACAGGTCAGCACCCAGGAAGAGAAGGAAGAAAAAGATAATTAATATAAAAGAGATAGAGAAGGGTGAGAGAAACAGAAGATTAAGATCAGTCTTCATAATATTCTCTCCAGGGCCTTATGATTCAGGTGTTCCCTCTAAGGGCTTGGTAAAGGTTCAACCATTTAGTTTGCCTTTTAGGATGTAGAATGTTATGGTATCATTGCCATTTGGCTCCAGTTTTGTGTCCCCCAGACCCAACCTTACCCTCCTCTCCCTCCCCACCCACCCTATTGTCCAGTCCATAAGATGTTTATTAGATGTGTCAGCATCTTGGGTAGATTCAGGTTAGGAGCTGTGCATGAGTTGGACTATATGATGATTATCTTTCTGTGATTGGTTGAGTTCACTGAAAATGATCTGTTCCAGGTTCAACCATTTTTCTTAATATTTCATTGTGTCATTTTTTCTTATTGCTGTGTAGAATTCCATCATGTAGATATGCCATATCTTGGTTATCCATTCATCTAATGATGGATATCTAGGTTGATTCCAGTTCTTATCTATTGTGAATTGAGTACCTATAAACATGGTTGAGCAAATTTCTCTGAACAGAAGCATGGAGCTTTTAGGATTAATGCCCAGTAAGGGAATAACTGGGTCTTTTGGTAACTCTATAGTCAGCCATTTTAGGAGTTCCCATATTGCTTTGGAAAGTGATTGTACCATCTTACATTCCCACCAACAGTAGATGAGGGTTCCTATTTCTCCACATCCTCACTAGCATTTATTTCTATTTGATTTTTTAATGTTTGCTATCTTTACTGGGGCAGGTGCAATCTCATAGTTGTTTTAATTTGCATTTCCTTGATGATTAGGGATGATGAACATTTTCTTAAGTGTGTGTTTGCCATTTGTGTTTCTTCCTCTGAGAACTGCCTGTCTGGTCTTTTGCCCCATTTTTGTGAGTGGGTTGACTTTTTATTGTTTAGGTTTTGAGTTCTTTGTAGATTCTAGATATTAGGCCTCTGTCAATTGGATATTCAGCAAATATTTTCTCCCATTCTGTGGGTAATCTATTGGGTCTGCTTATTGTATGTTTCTTTGTGAAGAAACTTTTCAACTTCATGATATCCCAGTGGATGAGTGAGTGTTAAGATCCTGTGCTTCTGAGGTTTTGTTTAGGAAGTCTTTTCCCATTCTTATCTCATGGAAAGTTCCTCCTATTTTTTTCTTCCAGTAGTAACCGAATTTCTGGTCTTATATTGAGGTCTTTCATTTCATTTCATTCTGAGTGTTGTGCATGGCGAGATTTGTGGATCAAGTTTCAGTTTCCTGCATATGGATATCCAGTTTGTCCAGCACCATTTGTTGAAGATGCTGTCTTTTTTCCAGCCTATATTATTAGGACCTTTGTCAACTAACAAGTAGCTGTGATTACTTGACCAAAAGTCCGGGTGCTTGATTCTGTTCCATTGGTCTATACTCCTGTTTTTATGCCAGTACCATGCTATTTTCATTACTATGGCTTTGTAATATAACTTTAGATCAGGTATGGTGATTCCTCCAGAGATGCTTTTTTGCTGAGGATATGCTTGGATATCCAAGGCTTTCTGCCTTAAAATCCAAATTTTGAGATCATTTTTTTTTCTATCCCTGTGAAAAACAATGTTGGGATTTTGATTGATATTGCATTAAATCTGTATATTTCCTTTGGTAAGATTGCCATTTTCACAATGTTAATTCTGCCTATCCATGAGCATGGGAGGTCTTTCCATTTTCTCAAGTCCTCCTCAATTTCTTTTTTGAGTGTTTTTATGTTTTCATTGCATAGGTCTTTACATCCTTGGTTAATGTTATTCCAAGGTATTTTGTTGTTGTTGTTGTTGTTGCCATTGAAAATGGGACACTGTCATTTATTTCTTTCTGTCTCGTTGTGTTTTGCATATAGAAAGGCTACTGGTTTTTGTGCATTGACTTTGTGTCCTGCTACTTTGAAGAAGGAGTTAATCACCTTTAAGATGGGCTCTTGGGTTTCTTATGTACAGAATCATGTCATCTGCAAATACAACTAACTTATCTTCTTCCTTTCCAGTTTATATCCCTTTTATTTCTTTATCCTGTCTTATTTCTTGAGCTAGGACTTCCAGTACTATATTGAAGAGCAAAGGTGGGAGTGGACACCCTGTGTTGTTCCTGATCTCACTGGGAATTCCTTCAGACTCTCTCCATTAAATAATATTTGGGCATTAGGACCTTTATATAGACTTTATTATGTTGAGGTATAAACCATCCATTCCAATTCTCTTCAATGTTTTAATCATGAAGTGATTTTTTTTTTTTTTAATTTGGTTTTTGAGGTATGGTCTCATTCTAGCCCAGGATGACCTGGAATTCACTCTGTAGTCTCAGGGTGGCCTTGAACCCACAGTGATTCTCCTACCTCTGCCTCCCAAGTGCTGGGATTAAAGGCGTGGACCACCATGCCTGGCTATGATGTTGTATTTCATCAAATGGCTTTTCTGTATCTATCAAAATGATCATATGGTTTTTGTGTTTAAGCTTACTTATGTGGTGTATTACATTGACAGATTTCTGTATGTTGCACCACCCCTGAATTCCTGGGATGAAGCCTACTTGATCAAGGTGGATAATGCCTTTGATGTGTTATTGGATTTGGTTTGTAAGGATTTTGTTCAGGATCTTTTAAAAAAATATTTTAAAATTTATTTTTATTTATTTATTTGAGAGCGACAGACAGAGAGAAGAAGGGGGGGGGGCACGCCAGGGCGTCTAGCCACTGCAAACAAACTCCAGATGCGTGCGCCCCCTTGTGCATCTGGCTAACTTGGGTCCTGGGGAATCAAGCCTTGAACCAGGGTCCTTAGGCTTCACAGGCAAGTGCTTAACCACTAAGCCATCTCTCCAGCCCTTGTTCAGGGAAATAGGTCTATAGTTTTCTTTTCTTGTGGCATCTCTGCCTGGTTTTAGTACTAGGATTATAATAGCTTCATAGAAGGAGTTGGGGAGCTTTCCCTGTTCTCTCATTATATGGCATAGTTTGAGAAAAATTGGTTTCAGTTCTTCCATGAAGGTTTGATAGAATTCAGCTGAGAAGACATTTGATCCTGGACTTTTCTTTTTGGAGAGGTTTTTTATTACCTTTTCAATCTCGATGGGTGTGATAAGTTTGGCCTGGGTTCCCTTGTGTGCAGTTAGTGCAGGAGGGATCTGCAGCTGGGACTATGGCTAGAACTGCTGCTTGAGGGCATGAGGCCTGGTGGACTACCTGAGAGTGTGGGAATCAGCTCATTCCCTCTTTTGCCCCTCTACACCCCCCCCCCCCACTGGAGGTCTATTAGAGACTGCTCCTCCTAGAAGAACCAATGAGCCTTAATGTCTTGCCTTTCCTTCCCAGGGAGGTGCTGCATGATTAGACAGATGCCATCTTGACCCTGATTTCTCTCTTTATATTTTGTATATAGTTCTTATGAACATTTGGCAGAATTTAATAGCAAAGCACTTAGGCCTTGGGAATTTTCTTTAGATGGAAAGTTTATTATTATCATTATTTAAATTTCTTTGTTTATTTTTATTTATTTATTTGACAGAGAGACAGACACAGAGAGAAAGAGGCAGAGAGAGAGAGAGAGAGAGAGAGAGAGAGAGAGAGAGAATGAGAGAGAGAGAATGGGCACACCAGTGCCTCCAGCCACTGCAAATGATCTCCAGATGCATGTGCCCCCTTGTGCATCTGGCTAACGTGGGTTCTGGGGAATCGAGCCTCTAACCGCTCCAACCAGGGTCCTTAGGCTTCTCAGGCAAGAGCTTAACTGCTAAGCCATCTCTCCAACCCTATTCATTGATATTTTTAAAATCTATCTGTCAGAGAATTTTGCTTTGTAGTTACCCTTAGGTTTATAAAAAAGCTCAGTTATCACAGAGTATTTTGTTAGTATCAACTTAACATTTATTGTCAAGAAAACCACTTTTGCACCGTTACTGTCCTTCATTTTGAATTATTTTAAAAAAAATGTTGGGGTGTGTGTGTGTGTTTATGTGCCCTGTAGGCACACATGTGGAGACTAGATGGGAAATGGGTGTCCTCTTTTTATTTATGCATGGTTTCCTTGAGACAGACTCTTTACATAATCCATAGTTGATGCTCTTATGGTTTATTTTTCAGTTAGCAAGCCCCAAAGATTCTCTGGTGTCCACTACCTGCAAGACTGGTTGATGTAGACATGCATAGCATGCTTAGTTGTTTTCATGGGTGCTGGAGAATTAAACTTGTATGGTCTCAGGCCCTCATGTGTACATAGTAGGCACTCTTAACAACTGAGCCCTGGTTCCTCATTTTGATGTCAAAACTTACATCTTTCTTGTTTCATAGACCTTAGCAAATTATTACGGTTATTACTTTCATAGTTTTGTCTTGTTGTCTTTTTACTAGAGGTATAAGCAACTTACCCAGCATCATTATGGTACTAGCACATTTGAGTTTGGCACCTGAGACACTATTATATAGTTCTGTGCCACTCATTAGCATTACTTCCTTCAGTGCCAAGATCTGCTAGCTCTTCTTGAAGCCAGCTGTGGTTGATATGAAGCCCCTCAGCTTTTTGTGAGTGCGTTGGGAAAAATCTGCACTTCTCCATCATTACTAAGGAACAGCTTTGCTAAATACATGTTATTGATTGGGAGTTTTTCTACTGCATTTTGAAAGTATCATTCTACTTCCTCATGGTCTGTATGGTTTCTTCCGAGAATCCGCACAGTGGCTTTCTGAAAGGCTAGGTTTGGGTCAAGTCTTATGAATCAGAAGCAGTCCTGGGATACTGTTGACTGACAGCATGTACCTTCTGCTGAATGATGAATGTTCTGGACCTCATACTGTTTAGGACTCATTCTCAGAGAAGCCTGTAAACAAGTACACTCATCTTATAATTAAACATATCCACTTGTTGCTAAGTTTATGAAGTTCATTGTTACCTATTAGACTGCAATACTTCGACAATTTTAGGCAAATTTTGACTCCATGTACTGACTCTTCCATGTGCAAGTAAAAAATAAAATGTCTTTAACTAGTAGTAGTATACAGTCATAGTATTTGAGCTTCCCCAAAGCCATCAAATCCCCCAAACCAAACCAAAAGAGTCCATTATCATAAAGGTTTCTGATTTCAGAAACATGTGCAATGAATTGAAGTTCAAAGACATGTGGTTGCAAGGAGGATTTATTTTTAGTGGCAGCGTAATACTTAATTGTCATCAGTATGGGAAAAATGGTGTTAGTCAAATTAATATATTTACATTCATTTATATTTGTAGAGAGATTTAGAAACAGAATGAAGAATAGCCATTACTTATGTATTATTTGAATCTTTTTGCATGTATCACCTTTGTAATTGAAAGTACATTGTGAATTGATTTTGAAACTTGATTTCTGTTTTCTTACATTTTAACTAGGCTTAGTGTGTGTATTTGTGTGTGTGTGTGCATGCATGCGCAAACGCTTACACGTGCATGTGTACCAGGACCTCTTAGCACTGCAAACAGACTTCAAACTCTTGTGACACTTTTTGGAGTCTGGCTTATGTGGGTGGCTTGTCAATTGAACCTGGGCCGAAAAGCTTTGCAAGCAAGTGTCTTTAACCATGGAGTCATTATCCCAGCCCCCAGTACTTTATTTATTTAATTTTTTGTTTATTTTTATTTATTTATTTGAAGGTGACAGAGAGAGAGAGAGGCAGACAGAGAGAGAGAGAGAGAGAGAGAGAGAGAGAGAGAGAGAGAGAGAGAATGGGCACACCAGGGCCTCCAACCACTGCAAACAAACTCCAGACACGTGTACACCCTTGTGCATCTGGCTAACATGGGTCCTAGGGAACAGAGCCTCGAACCGGGGTCCTTAGGCTTCACAGGCAAGTGCTTAAGTGCTAAGCCATCTCTCCAGCCCCCCAAACTGATTTTAAAAATAAAGTCCTGGGGCTGGAGAGATGGCTTAGCGGTTAAGCACTTGCCTGTGAAGCCTAAGGACCCCGGTTCGAGGCTCGGTTCCCCAGGTCCCACGTTAGCCAGATGCACAAGGGGGCACACGCGTCTGGAGTTCATTTGCAGAGGCTGGAAACCCTGGTGCGCCCATTCTCTCTCTCTCCTTCTATCTGTCTTTCTGTCGCTCTCAAATAAATAAACAACAACAACAACAAAAAATTTAAAATCAGTTTGGGGTTCACAGTGGAATTGAGAGAAAGGTACAAAGATTTCTTATATAGATCCTCTCTCCACACATTGTTTTCAAAACATCCCACCAGATTGGCATATTTGTTACAGTGGCTGAACATTGCTGACAAGTCACTATGAGCTTGAGGCTGTGGTTTACAGCGGGCTTCATCTTGTGCATTCTATGGTATCTGGTGAATGCACAGCCTTTCCTACCAAGGTAGGGTTGCACAGAACACCCCTGCCTGCCCCTTCTCCACACACTGCTTACCCACCCCTCTTTACCCTTAAATCTAGGCAACCATCATTCCTTTTTGGAATCATACAGTTTGTGTGCTTTTCAGATAGCTTCTTTTCCTTAGTAATATGCATTTATGTTTCCTCTATGTCTTCTTATGGCTTGATGCTTCATTTCTTTCTTAACTGAAATAATAATTCTTTTCTGATCTAATGCAGTTTATCCATTCATATACTGAAGAACGTTTTCTGTTTCTTTACATTTTCTTACATTTACTACAAATTTTCAAAGATCTAATTCCATATAAATATATACAGAATTCTCAGGATTCTTCATTAGTAGGTATATATTTCATAAAAGCATTAGATTGTTTGGATAATTTGCTTAAATATGCAGAACTATAGAAAATTGGAGTATGATTATTATTTTATTTTCAAAAATATTTAACTAAAGATAAAGTTAAATTTTGAGAAATATTTAGGTAATCTAAGTATTCTTAGTTTTTTAAAAATATTTTTACTTATTTATTTGCAAACAGAGAGAGAGAAAGAGAAAGGGAGAAAAAGAGAGAGAGAGAGATAACGAACATGAGTGTGCCAGGGCCTCCAGCCACTGCAAATAAACTCTAGATTCATATGCCACTGTGCATCTGGCTTTCCATGGGTACTGGGGAATTGAAACAGGGTTGTTAGGTTTTTCAGGCAAGTGCCTTAACTGCTGAGCCATCTTTCTAGCCCCTTAGCTTTTAATGTTTAAGAGGTAACAACTCAATCAACAGTGAAATTTCATGGAGGAATGCTGTTGTCCTGGAATCATCTTGTGGGAGCATGTCAGGACACATCTGTGAGATACCTCATACTTGGAAGGTCCCAGATTCCAGAGATTGCCCAGGATATTGTCTTTATGTCAAAGACAATCCCTCTTCAAAAGCACTCAGCAAAAATTATGAACATTTTTGGTTTCATTAGTTTTGGTTTTACTCTTTTTAATGAATTTTTTTTCGAAGTAGGGCCTTACTCGTCCAGGCTGACCTGGAATTAACTATGTAGTCTCAGGGTGGCCTCGAATTCACAGCAGTCCTCCTACCCCTGCCTCCCAAGTGCTGGGATTAAAGGTGTGTGCCACCACGCCCGGCCTTCTTTAATAAATATTAAAAGAATATTTTAATATTTATTTGTATAATTGAACTTCCAAATATTCCTCATATATTCTAGGAGTTTGAATAATTTTATTATAAAAAAGGAGAAGATTAGCCAGGTGGGGTGGCACGTGCCTTTAATCCCAGCACTTGGGAAGCTGAGGTAGGAGGATCGCTGTGAGTTCGAGGCCATCCTGACACTACATAATGAATTCCAGGTCAGCCTGAGCCAGAGTGAAACCCTACCTAGAAAAACCAAAAAAAAAAAAAAAAAAAAAAAAAGGACAAGATTTAATGTCAGTTATCTTTTATGAAAATATAAATATGTTACGTTAGTTACTTAAATTATATATGAGTTCCCCAAAAAGAGGTGCCAGAAAACAGAACTCATTAGTCAACAACTGGCCTCTGAAGCAGGCACAGCACTGCTCAGGAGTTGACAGAGCCCCTGAAACCTGAGCAGTGCTGAGCACTATTGGATTGAATCACTGCTGATATTATTTTCTGTGTGTCTTTTTACTGTCCTAACAGAATTTCTTTATGTGATAACTGCACTTAACTTGGCATATCCAATTCCCCCTGGGAGATTTAAGTTGTCTTGCATGCCTCCAAACATCACTGATGACACCATCCGTTTGCCTGTGGGAATCCCAAAGAACACTTCAAGTCTGAATGGAGATTATGTAGCAGTTGAAACTAAATTCAATTGGAGTGTTACCTACATTTCGAAGTTATCCAAAACAACTTTTCACTGTTGCTTTATAAATGAGGAAGGTGCGAACTACTCCACCCATGCAGACAACATGGAAGGAGAGACACTTGTTTCAGCAGTAAGTTCCTTTGTTTTCCAACAATTAGGTAAGTATTTTAATGTTGCAAGCATTAACTGTTATGATCTAACTGTATTGAACAAAGTATTTTGATTTTTCTGAAACTTGTATAAAAGGATGTGATTAACATATATTATTGTTTTTAAATATTTTAAAATACTTTTTAGAATTATTTATTCACTTATTTGAGAGAGAGAGAGAGAGAGAGAGAGAGAGGGAGGGAGGGAGAGAGAGAGAGGGGTGGGGGGGAAGAGGCATATAGTTAGAAAGAGAATGGGCATGCCAGGGCCTCCAGGTACTGCAAACAAATTTCAGATGCATGCACCACTTTATGCATCTGGCTAATGTGGGTACCGGGGAATCAAACCTGAGTCTTCAGCCTTCACAGGCAAGTGCCTTATCTGCTAAGTCATCTCTCCAGACCTATTATTTTTATATTAGTGGCAAATCATTTCATACTGGTGGTAATGTCCCAGATAATTATTGCTGAATGGGTGTTGTCTCATGCACAACTTTCATTTCTTTCTGTGCCATATCTTTATGCTTACACCAGTCCATTTCTTCTAAACTCAACCCTGCTCAAGTTATCAGAACACAGTAAGCCTCTCACACAAACTGTTTCTAGCCCAGTCCAAACAAAGCTCTTTCTTCCCTTCATAAGCCAAACCTATTCAGTCCATAGTTTTCTGCATTTAAGTATTTCAACTCTGACCAGAGTGGTCCATCAAATTCTACTTATAGCACTGCAGGGTGTCTCTTAAGCCAAGTGTTGCAGTCAGGTTGGCACTGCTGCTTTTAACTCACCTGACCAAGAGCAGCTTTTGGGAAAAAAGAGTTTATTTTGACTTGTAGACTCAAGGGAAGCTCCATGATGGCAAGGGAAAATGATGGTATGAGCAGAGGGTTGACATCACCTCCTGGTCAACATAAGGTGGACAATAGCAACAGGAGAGTATGCAAAACACTGGCAAGGGGAAACTGGCTATAATACCTATAAGCCTACTCCCAATAATACACTGCTTCCAGGAGGCATTAATTCCCAAATCTCCAGCAGCTTGGAACCTACCATTCAAAACACCTAGGTTTATGGGGGACACCTGAATCATGCCACCACATTCTACCCCTGGACTCCATAAACTCATAACCATACATAATGTAAAATGTAATGCATTTAGTATAACTTTAAAAGTCCCCATAGTTTTTTTTAAATTATTTTTTTGTTTATTTATTTGAGAGTGACAGACACACAGAGAGAGACAGATCGAGAGAGATAATGGATGTGCCAGGGCCTCTAGCCACTGCAAACGAACTCCAGACACGTGAGCCCCCTTGTGCATCTGGCTAACGTGGGTCCTGGGGAATCAAGCCTCGAAGCGGGGTCCTTAGGCTTCACAGGAAAGCACTTAACTGCTAAGCCATCTCTCCAGCCCAGTCCCCATAGTTTTTATCACTCCCAGTGATGTTCAAACATTTCCATAGTCTGAGATCTTTTAACTGAGCCATAATACCCAAAACAACCTCAAACAAACCAATAATGGCACAGAATGAACATTCAAATCTCACAAGATGGCATTGGATATAGCAAGAAAATATTCAACCAACACAAGATTTAAACAAGGGAAACATCACACTCTGTAGCTCCAAATCCAACAACTCTAGTCAGTAACACATCTATCTCCAAGTTAGATAATTCTAACCAGCAACAAGTCTCTGGAAATCCAATTCTGCCTCTCCAGCTAGGCTACTCACAGTCCTGGGAAATTTCATCTGGGACTAGCAGCTCTCCTTAGCCACCATCTCTTGGTCCTGGCATCTCCACTGGATCTCCACTGCAACCCACGGTCCATCCTCATGGCTCCATCAGGTTTACATGCAGGTATCCAGCAAACCTGCTTCACACTCTCCATGGCCATTTCCAAAACACAAGACTGTGTTGCAAATTCAATGACCCTCTCTTTCTTACATTTCTTATACTCTATAATACCAGGTAGGGTGCTAATTTGTTTATCTAGGGGGAATAAAGCAGACTTCAAAGAACAGGACACTTCTTCTGCATGTAGGCCCCTTCAAGAAGAGTCTACATTCTTCCTGTTGCCCCAGTGCAGGACAGCTGACCCAATATGAAAGGTTGTAATCTCTCATATAATTGCAGCTGAAAGGGCAGAAGTTTCAGCCCAAATATTTCATTTCTGTGCCATATCCCTCTGCTCACACCAGTCCATTTCTTCACAAAGCAAACCTGAACAAATTCTCAGGACTTGGGCATAACAGCAAACCTCTCACAAAAACTGCTTCTAGCTCAGTCCAAGCAAGGCTCTTTCTCACACTCATTAGCCCAACCTCACAGTCCATAGTTCTTACTGCATTCAGGTCTGTACTTACAGTGCTATAAGGCAACTCTTAGGCCAAGGTTTCAAATCCTTCCACATTCCTCTTGAAAATCAGTTCCAAAAGGCCAAACCCACAGAGTCAGGTGTATAGCAGCAAATGACACCACTCCTAAATACAAACTTTACTGTTGCAGTCAGGTTTGCATTGCTGGCATAAATCACCCGACCAAGAGCAGCTTTTGGGAACAAAGGATTTATTTTGCCTTACAGACTTGAGGGGAAGCACCATGATGGCAGGGGAAAATTATGGCATGAGCAAAGGGTAGACATCACCCCCAGGCCAACCTAAGGTGGGCAATAGCAACAAGAAAGTATGTCAAACACTGACAAGGGGAAACTGGTTATAATGCCCAATCCCAACAATACACTGCCTCCAGGAAGCACTAATTCCCAAATCTCCATCAGCTGGGAGCTAGCATTCAGGACACCTAATTTTATGGGGGCCACCCACCAAGGTTTCAAGTCCATCAACATTCCTCCTACAAATCAGTTTAAAAGGCTCAAAGCCACACAGGTTTCTAGTGGCAATGACCTTACTCTTATCCTACCAATGATATGTTGTAGTTACCTTCTCATTATTGAGACCAAAAAAGCCCAAAACAAAACAAAAAACAAAAACAAACAAACAAAGAAGCAAACAAACAAGACCAAATGGGAAGGAAGGATTTGTTTTGGCTTACATAAAGTTTCAAGGGTATGCTTCATAATGGCAGGGGAAGGCATGGCATGATCAGAGGCTGGATATCTCCTCTGTAACAGCAGGTGGAAAACAGCAGCAGTTGAGTACGCCAAATGAATTGGGGCAAAGGGGACCTGACTGTAATACCCCTAAAGCCTACCCACAACAACACACCCCCTCCAGCAAGTCTCCACCTCTCAAATTGCCACCAGCTGGAGACCAAGCATTCAGAATACATGAGTTTATGGGGGACATCTGATTCAAACAACCACACTGACAATGCTATTGAATTAGTTGAGCAGTTATTTAAATAACAATTATTTTATTCAGGCAAAGAATCTTTCCAAAACAAAATACATTGTATAGCAAGGAAACTTCATTGTTTTAAGTATAACCCACACTAAATGTTACTAGTTTACTTAATTTTATATCTGAAAATTTAAAAAAATAGAAAATTACTTCTGAGTGTTCTGTTTGGGCAGAGTAGAGTCAAATGATTCAAACATATAGAGACCCACAATATAAAAGGATAAGAATACCTAAGTAAGTACTGTTATGCAGGTTAATTGGAGTTTATCAATGATACCAGTAACAATTCTGTCCAAATCATTCTGGATTTTGGAATCTGATCCTGCATTGAAGCATGTTTAATGGTAGTCCTTGCCTTTACTCATTAGATACCAGATGTATCCCCAGTACATGGGAGACTAAGGGAGGGGATCATGAGTTATAGGCCAGCTGATTGGGCTACAAAGTGAGATACTGCTGCAAAGAAATAAAACAAAATGAAAGTTTCCAGATAGTGCTGGATGTTTTCTAAAGTATGAAGCCACCCCAAATCCCCAGTTTAGCACTATTGATTACATGGGAAAACACTTCACTGTGTTGAAATCAAAGAAAGAAATGAATGAACAAAAGATGTAGTAAAATGAGATTTAAAAAACAAGTTTATAGGAATAACTCCCAGTGTTTCTAATAAAGTTCATAGCTGTTAATTTACTGAATGAACAAGTTGTTAGTCATGAGTCTCAAAATGATAAAAATATCAACACATTCTTTAATTATGAAAGGGTAATGATATTTAAATTTTATATTACAGATGAGAGGTAAGGACTAGATAACTTCTAGGTGAATTCAAATTTTCATAAGTAAAATGACCAGGGTAAGTAGTGGTTACTGATGATTTTAAATTATTGTTCTCCCAAGTACATTTATCCTTCATAATATTACAAGATACTTAGTAGCTAGAAATCCTTTTGGTTGGAGAAATGTTAGTGTTGCCTTAATTAGTCTTAGTTTTGTCTTATTAGTCACAACATTTAAATTGTTCTATTCCTACATTATAAATGACAAATTATCATATCATTCTCTAGTGACATTTTAGTGCAATAAAATATATTTTTATGAGTTTTATTTTGATCCTGTGACATTACAGTGACAAAAATTTTAAGACATTCATCATAGTTCAAATGTGAATCCTTTTGCCTTTATTCATAAAAGCGGACACATAGTCGATATTCTTTGTTCCCTGGAAAAGTGGAAATGAACTGAGCATGACAAATCTTTTGTTCTGCTTAGGTAGTTTGGAATTAAAGACAAGTTTGAAAAGCAGTAATTAAATTTAATTCTTTTAGTTAACAAACAAACAAACTGAAGGTCAAAGATACTGAATGATTGTGCAGACATACCCCTAGGAGAGTTTGTTCTTTTTGCTCTCAGAATGGGCAGTAGAAGTTATATGAGAACACTGGTAAATTCAATTTAGCTCTTCTCTCTTAGTGGGTGCTCAGAATGTTTTTCAGATTTAATGCAGTTTGTTTTTAATTCAGGTGCAAACTGGAACATACAGTGCTGGATGAAAGGGGACTTGAAATTATTCATCTGTTATATGGAGCCATTATTCAAGAATCCTTTTAAGAATTCTGACCTTAAGGTTCATCTTTCATATGATCCGTAAGTACCAAATTAATTTGGCTCTTTTTACTGCCCATTTTTTTTGAAATACAGGAGCAATACATATAGCAGTATGTGATGAAACCTCTCCCATTCCTAAACCTCCTTTCATAGTTACATACATTACAGAGAGTGGTTTGTATGTTTTCTTTTCAATACAGCATTCTTCTCCATTAGCTTTCCTGTTTCTGCTTTCTGATTTAGGTACAAAGACCCTGAAGATATGGATACAGGTATATAATCTGAAAGAAATGCAAACTTTTTGCCAGATAATTACTCTGTGTGACATGGTTAATATATTATATGAATTATTGTATGTTATTTATACCTTGAATTCTATTTCTGTGTCTCTCTCCAGATAGTATATCCCCACATAGTTTATGTAAGGCGTTTCATACCTAAAGGAAAAGTCAGTTATATAACAAATGGGTCCACCATGGAAAAAATTAAAAATGGTGGTAATTTCATAAAAGTTTTTCTCCAAAACCACTTTTTCAGTGATAATTCCAGCAACCAGAAATGAGGAGAGCACCAGGCAAAGGACCTCTAAAATCAAAGAGATAAAACATTATTTGGGTTTTTTGTTTGTTTGTTTGTTTATATGAAGTAGAGTCTCACTCCAGTCCACACTGACCTGGAATTCACCCTGTAGTTCCAGGCTGGCCTTGAACTCACAGCAGTGTTCCTGCCTCTGCCTCCTGAGTGCTGGGATTAAAGCCATGTTCCACCACACCCAGTGTGATAAAGCTTTGGTCTCAATTCCTCCAGTAGAAAAGATAGAAATACCATTATATACCTTGTTATTTATGAGAAACTTTCATTGTCTAAAAACTGAATTGAAATATTGTCAACCTGAATGACTTAAAACACTTGGGGATATTGTCTTTGGGGAGAAACAATGTAAAGAATTTAAATGGGTGTGAAGAGAAGGATATATATTAGAACCGTGGAAGTATAATTCAGCACACAAATAGACCTAAAGTCATATGATCATCTCAATTAATATAGAAAGAGCCTGTGCCAAAGGTCAACATTTCTTCATGATTAAAGCACTGAAGAAACTAGGAATAGAAAGAACATACTGCAATATGTTAAAGGCTATGTATGTCGAACCTATAGATAACATTATTTGAAATAGGAAAAAAGCTGAGAGCATTTCCTATAAAACCTCAAATGAGGAAATGATGCCCACTCCCTCCACTCTTATTCAATGTAGTGTCTGAAGTCTTACCTAGAGCAATAAGACTAGAAAAAACAAAAGAAAATTACAGACCAATCTCCCTCATGAACATAGATGTAAAAGTTCTCAACAAAATATTGTCAAACAGAATACAAGAATATATCAGAAAGATTTTTCATCCTGATCAAGTAGACTTTATCCCAGAGATGCAGGGATGGTTCAACATATGCAAATTGATAAATGTAATACATTATATAAATGGACTGAAGGACAAAAATCACATGATCATCTCAATAGATACAGAAAAAGCATTTGACAAAATCCAACATCCCTTCATGATAAAAGTACTACAGAAACTGGGAATCGAAGGAACATATCTTAACGTAATAAAGGCTACTAATTGCAAGCCTACAGCCAACATAATACTAAATGGATAAAAACTTCAAGCTTTTCCACTAAAATCAGGAATAAGACAAGGGTGTCCACTGTCCCTATTTTTATTTAATACAGTACTGGAAGTCTTAGCCATAGCAACAAGGCAAGAGACACACATAAAGGGGATACAGATTGGAATGAAAGAGATCAAGTTGTCATTATTTGCAGATGACATGATTCTATATATAAAGGACCCTAAAGACTCTACCATCAAACTGTTAAAACTGATAAACACACCTATAGCCATGAAGCAAAATAAACACACAGAAATCAGTAGGCTTCCTATATGCTAACAACAAACACACAGAGGATGAAATCATAGAATCACTCCCATTCATAATTGCATCAAAGAAAATAAAGTACCTTGGAATAAACCTAATCAAGGAAGTGAAGGATCTCTACAATGAAAACTTTAAAACACTCAAGTAAGAAACTGAAGAAGACATTAGGAAATGGAAAGACATCCCTTGTTCCTGGATTAGAAGAATCAATATTGTGAAAATGGCAATCTTATCAAAAGCAATCTATACATTTAATGCAATCCCCATCAAAATTCCAATGGAATTCTTCATGGAAATAGAAAAAACTGAACTTACTGTTTGATAAATTACTTGGAATCATTGAGCATAAATATAATTTTGTGAGACTTGCTTTAAGGTCATAATAAAATGTGATTTTATTTTGAAAAGCCACTCTTTATGACATCAAGAAATTCACAGGAGAAATCTTTCAAGGTTTCCATGTTAGAAAAATCATAGTTTTTGATCTAAAACCTTATGTTTAAAGTGGATTTAAAAATCCTGTAAATACATCCTTGAAGGGAAAGCATTGTTTGAGTTCAGATATTAATGTTTGTCTAAGCCTCTGAAGGTGAGGTACTTGGGACAATGTGGTATGTTGGGACTGCTTCCGACATTCATTTCAGACCTCAGAAGGGAGTTCTTTTCCTTTATATAGTACTGCTATGCTTCTCAGGCACTGAGTGAGTACAAAGAACAATACTTAACACAGGTTTGTACTTGCCCTTGTGAACCTGACAATGTGTAGTACAAACAGAAAACTTAACTGCCAGGTCATTTTCCTATCTAATTGGATGAGAGCAAATGGTGATATGTCTCACTGTGTATGTAAACTTAAGAAGGGCTAGTGTAAGGATAGACTTGGCCTTTGCTCCTGTTCTTTGGTTTCCTATTAACCCTTTCTCAAATGTGTGTTTGGAAATCTTGGTCAGCCTTTCTTTCTTTCTTTCTTTCTTTCTTTCTTTCTTTCTTTCTTTCTTTCTTTCTTTCTTTCTTTCTTTCTTTCTTTCCTTCCTTCCTTCCTTCCTTCCTTCCTTCCTTCCTTCCTTCCTTCCTTCCTTCCTTCCTTCCTTCCTTCCTTCTTTTTTCCTTAATTATCTTCTCTCTCTCTCTCTCTCTCTCTTTCTTTCTTTCTTTCTTCTTTCTTTCCTTTTTACAGGTTAGAGGCTCACTGTACCCAGGCTGACCTGGAATTTATTATCTGGTCTCAGGGTGGCCTCAAACTCACAGTGATCCTCCTACCTCTGCCTCCCAAGTGCTGGGATTAAAGGCGTACCATGCCCAGCCTTTTCTTTTTTGTTTGTTCTTTGACAGTTTCATATATATGTATATATGCATTCATGCATATACATATACACACATCTATTGTATCTGTATCATATGTACCCCTCATTACCCTCACTTCTACCCCCAGCCTTGCTGAACCCCTTCTTCCTACCACTTACCAGTGGACACACCACAGCAGAGGATATCTCCCCTCCCCAACAGCTGTTAACTGCCATTAGCTCCTTAGGGAGGGGAGTAACCCCAGGAGCTGATCCCCTATTCATGACAGAATGTTGACTGGTGCCATCTTGTACATGTCTTGGGCAGGTAACTAGTTTGTATGAGTTTATGAGTCCAATGGCCTGTGAGATTCCCAGGATTTTGCTGTCTCTATTGCTAGACTGGGATTTCAGGCACATGCCACCAGATTTACTTTAAATGGATTCTGGGGATTTGAACTCAGTTCCTCATGCTTGAGCAGCAGGTGCTTTTATCCACTGAACCATCTCCCCAGCGTCATTAACATCCTAAAAATGTTAAATTATGTTGTGTTCATTTCAGTTTATTGTTACATACTTTTAATATCTTTCAGCTTTTTTCTTTGATGAGTTATTTACTAGTAGATTAAATTTAAATTACCTTGCTTTTAGTTTTCAAATATTTAAGACCTTTCTAAATATCTGTGCTATTGATGCCTGTTATTAATTCTAAGTTTTTCCTCAATTTTTATTAACATTTTCCATGATTATAAAAAATATCTCATGTTAATATCCTCCCCCCCCCCCACTTTCCCCTTTGAAATTCCATTCTCTATCATATCGCCTCCCCATCTCAATCATTCTACTTACATATATACAATACCAACCTATGAAGTACCTTCCTCCCTTCCTTTCTCTTCCCTTTATATCTCCTTTTTTACTTACTGGCCTCTGCTACTGAGTTTTTAAATTCTAAGTTTTGTGACTGGGATCTTCTTAAGTTTATTGAGACACATTTTATGGCTCAGAATATAGCCTGTCTTGGTAAACCATTATGAGTCCTCTTGGAAAGATTGCGTATCTGTTGTTGTTATATGGGGTTCTCTTGAATTTCCTATGAGATTAAACTGTGACTTTCCCAGAGAAATGTAGAAACAACATATGCCTCCAAAGTGGGTGACATGTGCCATCCAAAACATGACTCTTACTCATTGTGGTGAAAAATTGAGCTTACTAGGGTTTATTTACAGAGCCATGGACCATAGCCAGATGTGTTCCTGATGTCACTAACCACTTAACACCCTTACTTCTGTCTATTAAACTCCTACCTTACATGGTATGTCCACAGCAGAATTCATGCAAACTGCCCTAGAGTGTTTCCCGGTGTTGTGTGAGACAGCATAGGTTAGTTACTACTGGTACAGATAAAAGCAGACCCTGGCAAAGTTACATGATTGGGTGTACTCTCTCCTTGCTCTTACAGGAATTCTATTGCTCTTGGCAAACACTGTCAACTGTGGGAAAAAAACAGCTTGTTTTGGTGCAGTTTGGCAAGCAAAACAGATCAATGCTGGCTTGCTTGTTCAAGGGGAATACTATGGCTAGGGTTTGGAGGACCAAGCTCATTACATAGGTCAAGCTGGTTGCTAGAGCCATTCACTTTTTCATCCTTAATGATCTGTGTCTAGTTGATGTATAATTACTGAGAAAAGGGTTGAATTTCTCATTGATAATTATGAATTAGCCTGTTTATACCTGTGAAATAGGGACATACACATTTTGGACAATTGTACTTTTTTAGATACTTTGGTGAATTGATCTCCACTTCTCTTTTTAAAATTTTACTTTTTTAAAAATATTTGAGCATGAGCGAGAAAGAGGGAGGGAGGGAGGGAGGGAGGGAGGGAGGAAGCGAGAGAGAGAGAGGGGGGGAGGGAGGGAGGGAGGGAGAATGGGAGTGCCAGGGTTCTAGCCACTGCAAACAAACTCCAGACACATATACTACCATGTGCATCTGGCTTCTGTGAGTACTGGGGAATAGAACCTGGTTCCTTTAGCTTTGCAGGCACATGCCTTAACCACTGAGCAATCTTTCCATCTCTCCACCCCCTTTTTGTTATGACACAACCTTCTTTATGTTAATCAATAATTATTGTCTTGAATGCTGTGTGATATTAATGTAGCTATTCAATTCATTTTTAAATGAAGTTTCTTTTTATTTATTTGAGAGAGATAGTGAAAGAGGCAGAGAGAGAGAGAGAGAAAGAGAGAGACACACAGACAGAGAGAGAATGGGAGTGCTAGCTCCAGCTGCTGCAAACAAGCTCCAGGTGCATCTGCTACCTTGTGTATCTGGCTTACGGGTCCTGGGGAATAGAACCTAGGTCCTTTGGCTTTGCAGGCAAGTGCCTTAACCACTAAACCAACTTTCCAGCCCCAATTGTTTTTTTTTTTTTTTTGACTTACTTTGGAATTTTCAAATACTTTTTTGACCATTTATTATAGCAAATTTGTGTTTTAAAGTTAAAATAAGTTTATTTTGACCAGTTTATAATTGGGTCTTGCTTTTTCATCAAATTTGATAAACACTGCCATCTACATGGGATGTTTAGATAACTTACATTTATTGCCATCAATCATGTTTATGTTTAATCTTTTAAAATTTCTTCTTGGGCTGGAGAGATGGCTTAGCGGTTAAGCGCTTGCCTGTGAAGCCTAAGGACCCCAGTTTGAGGCTCGGTTCCCCAGGTCCCACGTTAGCCAGATGCACAAGGGGGCACATGCGTCTGGAGTTCGTTTGCAGTGGCTGGAAGCCCTGGCGCGCCCATTCTCTCTCTCTCCCTCTATCTGTCTTTCTCTCTCTGTCTGCCGCTCTCAAATAAATAAATAAAAAATGAACAAAAAAAAAATAAAAAAAATTTCTTCTTATTGTTCATACTTTTTCCTTTCATTCTTTCTTTTGTATTTTTTTTTATTTTTATCTATGTGTGTATGTATCTCTCTCTCTCTCTCTGTGTGTGTGTGTGTGTGTGTGTGTGTGTGTGTGTGTGTGTGTGTGTATTGGCAACCTATGGTCTCTTGCTACTGCAAATGAATGCCAGTGTGGCTTTATGTGGGAAGCTGGAGAATTGAATCCAGGCTGGTAGGCTTTGCAAGCAAGTGCCTTTGACCACTGAGCAATCTCCTCAGCTCTGGACTATTTTTATGATTTTGTTTAATTGCCTCTCTTGCCTATTGCTTTATCTTCCTGATGTGTTACTTTAGTGGATTTGCAATTTATCATATGTCTTAGTATAATCTAAGTGGTGTCATGCCACTTTATGCATAGTATAAGAATATCTCAATGGTATTCTCATTTATCATCCCAGGTTTGGTGCTAATGTTACACACTTCAGTTCTACCTATGTTATAAATGCCATAAATATACATGGTTGTTATTTTTTCTTTAATCAGTCAATAAATGATTACCCTTTTAGTTAAGCTTAATTTTCTTGTGTGGCACCAGTTTTTTACTTGCTTTCATTTTCCTTTTGCTGGAGACCTCTTTATAATGAAGATGAAGGGGATGAATTCTAATGATGTCTGAGGGAAGCCTTCATTTCATGTTTATTTTGAAAGATATTTTTCCTGGATGCATATTTTCTTTCCTGTTAGTATCTTTTTGTCTACTTGCTTATATTATTTCTGATGGTTCATCTTCTATTACTCTTGTCTGTGTTTTTCTGTCTTAGGCTGGGTATCTATAATAGCTTTGGATTTGGCCCTGCTTCTAAACCTTTCCAGTACTTTCACATCTGTGCATTTAACTTTTCTTTTTTATAATATAGGCCTGAAGAGATAGAGGATTTGCCCCTGCCCCTTCAGGAAGACAGTTTTCAGACTGTCCAGTGCAGCTGCAGTGTTCAGGAATGTTGTGAATGTCACGTGCCAATACCAACAGCCAGGCTCAATGGCACTCTTCTTATGTATCTGAAAATTGCTTCTGCTGGAGTGACTTTTCAGTCTCCCCTAATGTCAGTACAGCCCATGCATGTTGGTAAGTTGCCCTTTAAAAGGACTCTGTGCTAAATCTATGTCAACCATGCTGGAGTTAAGATTGCTTATGGGTTGTATATTTTTTATTGGCTTATATCACTTTGATACTCACTATCAATTATGGTAAGTGTAGTACTAGAGTACGCTAAGGGCAGATTCCAGAATCAATAGTCTATATGCTTCTGGGGATGTCAGAGTTGTTTTTTGAAAACAGCTTGGCTTCTTTACATCTTGGATTTAGCTAATATCTATATTAACATGTATTACTTGTTTATCAATTTTTACATCTGAGAGAACTACTTCTGAAAATTATTAAAAGCATGATTCTTACCTTAATTTCTTCCTTTGATAAGTATTTCTTAGAGGACATGTGTGCCAGGACTATTGTAGGGACTGGAGAAACTATGGGTGCTGGGCCCACAGTAGTCAGGAGAGGAAAATGACAGAAAACCATTACTGTATAAAACTGAATACAAGACAATCTCAAGTGGGAACAGTTCCCCACTTTCATACTACAAAGATCCTCAAATCGCTTTTGATAAACTTGAATACCTAGTCACTTGATATGAATATATGGGCAAATGTAAATTAATTAACTCAGTTTGTGTACATATGAATAATTAACATTGTGCTTAAATGTTTCTTAAGTAGTTTTATTATTTTCTACTTACATTCGTGAAACAAGTGCATATCTTTACATGCCTCTTTGTATGGTTGATTTTGACATCATGGGAATTACCTATCCAATTACCTTTCCAATTAATTTTCCAATTACACATAATTGAAGCTTTCACTTCAGTCCTTTCAGTGTTACTTGAAGTGTGCCATATTTGAAACTGTACACTTTATTTTGACATTAAGGCTTTCAAATAATAATTTGTTCTCTAAAGGCCTAGTTGTGATTTTCACAACATAGCATCAATGACATCCAAAGAATTTAATTATGAAGTTATACCATAGAAAAAAGGATAAATCTTTACTAAATACCTTATTTTTCTCTTTACAAAACTATGTCTACTTGGTAATTTTTAGAATCAGTCAAAACAGCATTTATTTTCACAACTGAGCCATTAAAGGAAAGGGCTAACGTAGAATTTATATGAAGTTGAAAACTTAGCTTTGTCCTTATGGACAAATAATTTTAGGAAAAATGTATTTCCTTATATTTGGACATATGATGATAGCTACAGTTTGTAATTGCCCACAATTTGTAGTGCAAGAAATAACAGAGGTGGTATGATGTAGTATCAGGGTGAAGGCTACTATTTCTTCTGTGGTCAAAGAGTCTTTTAGGGCATTGCATTTGAGATAAATGAAGAAGAGTTATCCATGTAAAATTACAGAGTAAAAGAACAGATTTAGTAGTTGGTGAGGAAAGGGTTGGTTAGATCTAGGTGCTAAGTGGACAATAAGTAACATTAACTCTTCTAAGACTATTGCTCTCAAAGCAGCAGGTAGGTGGCAGTAATTAGAACTTTACATGTATGTGAGCCTGAGAAAATTTATTTTTGTCTTTTCAATATGAATGCATATTAGTATGCAGATAGGAAATGTACAAAAATGTAATTGAATGATTTCACTGCTCTTTGGTATTTTTGTGCTGTTTTTGGTCCTGGAAACACATTAAAACTCACTGTTTATTTCTAGACCATTGTTTAGTTATCCCATATGAATTAAAGCTTTGTCAACTTTGAGGAAAAGAAAAGACAAGGGTTTGGGATATGCCTCATTTGGTGCTTGCCAGGTGACCGTGAAGACATGAGTCCCCAGTGCTAGGATGGCAGAGAAAGGAGGATCCCTTGGGTCTGTTGGCTAGATAGTTTAGCCGAATGTGTGAGTTTTGGGTTCAGTGGGACCATCTGTCTTAAGAATAAAATGGAGAGTGATTGAGAAAGACACTGATATTGACCTCTAGCCTCTGCATGCATATGCACATATGTGCATATTCACCCCTCCACACACATATGCCCACATGTATATAACATACATACATTAAAAACACATGCAAAAATTAATAAAACCTATTTCTAAGTTCCTGAACCTATGGAATGTGGAAAATATGCTATTTCATTTGTTGAAAATAAAATTAAAATCAGTAGATATTTTTATTGAAATCATATTTTCTACATGCATGAGTAATTCCTATTGTTTGTTAAAACCTTGCAAATATAGAGATATGCATTGATGAAAAAGATACATATTACCGTTTTGACAATCATTATTATAATATACCTGATAACTTTAACAAATCAAGAATTCAAGTGAAATATGTGGTAAGCATTTGGAATTTAAGAACATTAAACATTATTAGTATTCTTCTGCAATGTGATTTCTTTTCTTTTCTTTTATTATTATTATTATTATTATTATTATTATTTTGGTTTTTCAAGGTAGGGTCTTACTCTATCTAGCCCAGGCTGATCTGGAATTCACTATGTAGTCTCAAGGTGGCCTCAAATTCATGACAATCCTTCTACCTCTGCCTTCCCTCCCAAATGCTGGGATTCAAGGCGTGTGCCGCCACGCCTGCCTCTGCAATATGATTTTTAATGGCTGCTTGGATTTCCATTATGGTATGAAACATGTTCTATTGATCTATTCAAGAAATCCTTTGAGCTGGAGAGATGGCTTAGCGGTTAAGCGCTTGCCTGTGAAGCCTAAGGACCCTGGTTCAAGGCTCAATTCCCCAGGACCCACGTTAGCCAGATACAAAAGGGGGCGCACGCGTCTGGAGTTTATTTGCAGTGGCTGGAAGCCCTGGCACGCCCATTCTCTCTCTCTCTATCTGTCTTTCTCTCTGTGTCTGTCACTCTCAAATAAATAAATAAAAAATGAATAAAAAATATTAAAAAAAGAAATCCTTTACTGAAAGGTTGCTATTGTTTGAAATAGCCACATACTTACATATGTAAATACATATGCATATGTCAACATGCACATACATTTGAAATCAGGCCATTTACCTAGTAAAACTTAAGTGAACTAAGAAACTACATTCCTACTTCTAGAAAAACAGAGAGCCTACCAAGGGTACATGTTGCCTGGGAATGTTTGTTCTTAGTGGGTTAAATAGATATGTTTGAGTTGTATTTAAAATTAATAGATATGCTGAATTTTGTATAGTTCTGTGCATCTCCTGAATAAAGTTCTTTAATGTTATTTTTTCCTCATTAGCAGCTAAAATAAGTGAGGTGAGTGGGACTAAGGAGAGACTTTTAAGAGTCTGAGAATTACTGGGTTAAATAAAGTTAAATAGGCTTTTTCACATTTATCAAAACATTCCCACTTAGTAATTTATAGTCTTTACCACTTGTGGGAGAGGAATTGAAGACATGTGGATTTGGGTGAGAAGTAAGGTACCAGGGGAAAACCTGAAGATACAGTTTTGCTTTGGTTCTGAAATTAGTCCTAAGGCTTTATTTTATCCATGATTGCCATGAAAATTCTTGACTTAAAAATATTTTGTTTTCTCCTTAAGTGAAGCCCGATCCACCATTAGGCTTACATATGGAAATTACAGATGATGGTAATTTAAAGGTTTCTTGGTACAGGCCAACACTGGTACCATTCCCACTGCAGTATCAAGTCAAATGTTTAGAGAATTCTACAAGTGTGAGAGAAGTAAGTATATTTTGGTATGTAAAAAATAAAATTCTGAGAAGCAATTAAAGACTCTTCCTAAATCCAATAGAATGGTCATTGCCTACTAATTATGCATGTTCTTTCTAGAGTAGAATGAACATTATATATCATAGATAATTTGCACAAAAACAAAGAACCACAGGAAGTCTAGTGATAGAAACATCAATCCATATTTATAACCATTTTCCTCTACAGACTTCTGAGTTTACAGTACATCTTAGCTTTCATTGCTCACTGTATGTTTGCACACAGTGAATGTGTTTGTGCTGTAAGTGTGTCAACATTCTTTTCCTCACACAAGTATTCATTGAGTGTTTATTTAGAAGTAGCAGGACACCTTGAGGTCATAAACATGGATAAGGGTTTCATAGTTAATGGGGATTGGGGCAGGCCACACTGGAAAGGTGACTCTTGGGCAAGGATTTGAAGGAGATGAGGTGAATGTAGATATAGTAGGCATTGGGAGCCAAGCATCAAACAGTGTGCAGAGTGTAGTGTGGCTGAGGGTGGCAAGTGTTGGCATCTTATGGAGAGGAGGAAGAGGAAGAGGTCACAAGTAGCTTCTGAGATCTTGGAACACTTTCATATTACATTGAGAAACAGTGGTTAACTAAAAAACTCAGAGGTAATAAACAGTCTTTTGGGATTTAGATTAACTTCTCAAGGCTCAGTTTTCACAAAGAGCAGGCTGGGAACCTCATTGTAATTTATGGAAAAGCAGAGTTGAGGCTATTGTGCTTTCTGTTCTGTAAGTTGGAGAAAATAGTTGTTTTTTGGTTTTTTTGTTTGTTTGTTTTTTTGAGGTAGGGTCTCACTCTAGCCTAGGCTGACCTGACATGGAATTCATGGAGATCCTCCAACCTCTGCCTCCTGAGTGCTGGGATTAAAGGCATGTGCCACCACACCTGGCTTGATAATAGGTTTTTAAATATGAGCAACCTGACATTATTTCATGTTCAGGATGCTTTTGCTCTTCAGTTTTCTTTTTTCTTAGTCTGTGACCCACTCCCCATGTGACCTTTTGAAACCACAGTCTTAAAGAAGCTAGAGAGTTTAAAAACTTTGGAGTATATTATCAGAAAAGTGAATTTACTTTGTAAGTAGTTTTTAGCCAGAGGTTGTTTTCCCCAGGATTTGCTCTCAGATGCTTAATCTCCTTATTCATGCCCTGTAGTTTACCATCAAGCCCAGGAGCTTAAAAGCATTCTTGTTCAGCTCTCTTCCAGAAACCCTGTAGTCCTCTCTCCACCCCTGGCAGCTCTCTTCTAGAAACCCTGTAGTCTTCTCTCTACCCCTGGCAGCTCTCTTCCAGAAACCCTGTAGTCCTCTCTCCACCCCTGGCAGCTCTCTTCCAGAAACCCTGTAGTCCTCTCTCCACCCCTGGCAGCTCTCTTCCAGAAACCCCTGAAGTTCTCTTGCCACTCTAGCACAGTGTCACCTTCATCAGCCTAAGGAGTTCCCCTAGACTGTTAGAAAGCTCAGCTCAGGCTACACCAAAGATTTGTGGCTTTGATGCTAAAAAGAATTTCAGAATGAGCTGGTTTGAAGCAGTTGAAGATTTTCTTAAAGATCTTAGAACATGAACTCAAGAAGAAGATGAAAGCACACTTGAAAGCATGGATGTGAACTTCTCGGAGAGTCGTTATTCAGTGTCCCAGTGGAGAAGACTTGGAATTCTGTTGTTTAATGCTCTTGAGGAGTCCTCCCCAGCTCGATTCCCCTCTTTGAGCATTGAGCTTATAGGGTGCTTCCAGAGATACCACCATCTGATAAAATGTAGGGTGTGGCTTTTACTGTACATTGAGGTTTTGGGTGAGATTCCTGGAAAATCACAGGTTTATAGATAGGCTTTTAGCAGTTGCCAGTTGTGCTGGAAATCTTGCTTTTCTGCAGAGGAGAGGCTTCAATCAGACTCCTGGGTGGAGGTAGAGGTACTCTTCCTTCTAATGTTTGTCATATTTTCCCAATCTCTATCCTGCCTCATACTCAGTTCTAACTATCATCAAATTTGTCAGTTGTCATTATGATTTATTTTGATCCACAGGCTATTTAAAATTTATATTGGTTACAAACATTTGCTTTTTGGTCATTGATTTCTGTTTTAATTCTATGACCAGATAATTCATCTATAAGATTTCAGTTTCTTAAAATTTGTTGAGACTTACTCATGATCAATTTTGGCAAATGTTCCATATTAACTTGACACTTTCATTTAATATAATATTTACTTAACAGGCTGATAAAGTCATCTCAGCTACTTCCCTGCTAGTAGGCAATGTGCTTCCTGGATCTTCCTATGAAGTTCAGGTGAGGGCTAAGAGACTGGATAGCTCCGGAATCTGGAGTGACTGGAGTTCCCCTCGTATCTTTACCACACAAGGTAGGTCTTGGTAACAGCTTCTCTGGACATACACTTCCAGACTTTGCTTTTACTTTTGATGCTTTTGATTAGCATCTCAAATTTAATGGACTCAAAACTAAAGAGGGGTATGATACTAACATTTTTAACACATTTTTTGAGGCAAGGTTTTGCTATGACTTCACAATCTTCTTGCCTCAAAGCCTCTTATGCACCAAGATTTCAGGGATGCACTATTTACTATATCTACTACATTTTATTTATTTAAATTTTCAACAGGTTAATTCGTTAACCAAACTTGTGCCTATGTTTATATGCTTCCACAACAATCTCTTATTGAATTCTTTTTTCATATTAAAGAGATAAGTTAGCTTGGGCATGGTGGTGCCCACCTATAAATCCCAGCACTCTGGAACATAGAAAGAGGGATCATGAGATTGAGACCAGCTTTGGCTACATAATGAGATCCTGTCCCTCTAAGAGATAAGAAATAAAAAAAATTATAAATTAAAAAAAAACAGAGTGCAACTTGTATCAATAATTCCTTAATTTATATTTAGAATTCAAATAGATTCATTTCACATAAATATAAAACATTCAATGTTTTATGTTTAAACTTTTTTTATTAGTTTTCTATTCTGCACGTAGAGGCAGTTTGGTACCATTATTAGGCTCATCCGTGACCTACCCCCTCCCCATTGGCCTCTCCTTGTTGAAGTATATGGGTTGTGCATTGTGGAGTCAGCCCACAGTTATTGGTACCATTAATGTCTCTGTATATCATGACCCAACATGTGGCTCTGACATTCTTTCCACCCCCTCTTCCACTAAATTTCCCTGAGCCATGTTGGGTTCATTTTTGGTCTGCTTCAGTGATGAAGTGTTGGGGGCCTCTGGGGCTCTGGGGCTCTGATTTGGTAGGAGTTGATTTTTCTCTGTGTTGGTCTCCTTCCCCTTTGTGCTGGTATCCGGTTCATCAGGAAAACAGCACCCTTGCTTGTTTCGCCAATTTTCCTTAGTTTCAGCCAGGGCCCTTTTGAGGTATGATGGGGTGGCTCTCACCTTAGGATCTGCATCTATCTGAAAAAGAGAAGCAGATTCTCCAACGGAGAGTAAGTTAGCACCCGGAAAATTGAGATAACCCTTACTTTTTTGATAGAGTTTGATAGGTGTAAGCCCTCTTGTACCTCATGATTGATGGTAGATTGATCTTGGAGAGTGGGCTTATGTTTGGATATGGTTCTGATTTGTTTCCCAGCTTCAGCTATGGGTCTGGTACCACTGAGGGGATCAGTTAGCTGAATCAAGAGCAGTTGGTTCCACACCATGGCTGTGTATCACTATTGCACTTGTGTGGGCATCACACCAGGTTATTTGCTGCTAAGTAGGTTGGACCATGAGTTGCTTGGACAGATATTGGTCATTTCCCCCAGTCGCCCATGTAGCACCTTCTGGCACTAGATACGCTGCCTGTCTGGGGACTGACTCTCCTGGCTTCCAGCCATGCTGTTCCATTTTATGTCAGCTGCTTATGGTGTCTTTAGCAATAGGGTCTTACCACTAACCTTTGGTGGGTCATCAAGTACGCTGACAGAAATCTGTCATTCTTTTAGAAAACCTTGTAGGTTTCTCTGATCAAAAGCTCATTGTGGGTGATAGCCCCATGCTGGTCCTAGGAGTTACAGGTCAGTGCCCACTAAGAAAATGAGGAAAAAAGTTAACTAATATATAGAAGCTGGGGGGGGGGGGAGAGGGAGAGGGAGGGAGGGAAGATGTAGAGGATTTAGATTAGACTTGATCCTACCCTATTCAGTGTCTTGTGGTTCAGGTGTTTCCTGTAAGGTTCTGGTGAAGGATCAGCCATTTGTTCTGCCTTTTAGGAAGTAGAATTTTATGGTATCATTGCCATGTGGGTCTAGATTAGTGTTTACCACCCCTTCGATGGCCCCCCCTCCCTCCCCATCCCTCCTAATGTCTAGTCCATGAGATGCTTGCTGGGTGTGTAAGGTATCTTGGGTAGATTCAGGTTAGGTGCTGTAGATCAGTGAGACTATGTGGTGATTTTTTTTCTGTGATTGAGACTTTTCAAACTTCACATAATTAAAAATAAAGTTTTCTTCCTTCCTCTCTTTTTCTTTTTTCCTCCTTCCCTTCCTCCCTCCCTTCCTTTTGGGTGTGTGTAAGTTGCAGGCATGTGCATGCGATAACTCACATGTGAAGGTTAGGGGACAACTGTGGGGTCATTCCTCACCTTCCAGCTTGTTGATGGCAAGGCACCCTGGGGTTACAGAAGCCTGCCACAACTTTTACATGGGGTCTGGAAATCTACACTCAAGAACTTGGTGTTGCATGGTCAGTGCTTTATCCACTAAGCCATCTCTGCAGCCATAAAAATTTTAAACTTTTGAGGTTATTATTTTGTTTAGAGATAAAGACAAAGAGTTTGTCTGCCAGGGCCTCAGCCACCTAGTGGGCATGTTCGACCTTGTTCTTGCCTCGCCTTTGTGCCTGTGGCTAATGTGAGATCTGGAGAGTAGAACATGGATTCATAGGTTTTGCAGACAAGCGCCTTAACTTCTAAGCCAGCTATCTAGCCATTTTGAGGTTATTTTTAACATCAGAAAAACTTCAAATTATTCAAATCTTCCTCATGGAGATGAAATGCACTGTTCTTCAAAAATCCCCAATAATCTTGCTTACTCAGCCCCATGCTAAGTTGTGATTTTAGAAGACACTTTATGGCTTGAATTTACTCAGGCTGATTATGTTATACAGAAATTGAAATGTAAAATTCTAAGAGAGAAAGAGAAAATGAGCACAGCAGGGCCTCCAGCCACTATAAACGAACTCCAGACACATGTGCCACCCTTATATGGGTTACATGGATATTAGGGAATCAAACCTGCATCCTTTGGCTTTGTAGGCAAGTGCCTTGATTGCTAAGTCATTTTCCCAGTGGAGAAACCTCATTTCTGACCACCGATGCGATGCTTGGCTTCCACTGAAAAATTGTTTCATTTTTTAAAAATATTTTATTTTATTTATGTATAAGAGACAAGGAAAGAGGGAAGGAGGGAGGGAGGGAGAGAGAGAGAAAGAGAGAGAGAGAGAGAGAGAGGGAGGGAGAGGGAGGGGGGAGAGAATGGGTATGCCAGGGCTTCCAGCCACTGCAAATGACCTCCAGATGTATAAACCACCTTGTGCATCTGGCTTATATGGGTACTGGGGAATCAAACCAAAGTCCTTTGGCTTTGAAGGCAAGAGTGCTGAATCATAGCTAACACATGCAACTAGATTCCATATTTCCCCATTGACAGACACAGGGTACTTATTACTTTATCTTTTCAACAATCCTATGAGATTGGTCATGTTAGTTCTGTTTTATGGTAAGGAAATTGAGAGTTAGAGAGGTTAAGTAACTTGTAAAAGGTCACACAGAAAGTAGTAGGATGGGCTGGGGATAACAAGTGCTTGCCAACAAGCACTAGTTCCTGAGTTCAGATCTGCAGAACACACATAAAAACTGGATGCTGTAGTGTGTCTGTAATGCCAGCATGCCTATAGAAAGAAGGGAGACCTCAGTCTCAGCAGGCCTCAGCAGGGGGCTGAAGCAGGAGAATCCTCCAAAGACATCCAGGATATCTAGCTTGGCCCTCATTTTTACTCTTTTGAAAAGCCAGAATGAGGCTGAGGCATTGAGGCAGTTCAGTGGTGAGGCTGTCCAACAGCATGAGAGTAGATTAGTGAAAGGGCTCTCCTGCAGTGAGAGTGCAGATTAAGGCAGGCACCTTCAGGGTTACTCAGCCATGCCCATAAACTCGTGGTCTGGCTTAATTTTCATGCTACTAAGATAAAACTATTTGAATATAGATATGCTCAACACAAGAATCTAATGTGGATTACAAACACAAAATCCTAAGGTAAATTCTCTTACAGAATAGAGACAACAAACCAAATCAATTTTGATTTTTAGGCTGTGCAAGTTACTCACATCCTATCAGAAGAAAATGACTTACCTAAAATTATGCACTCAAAATATGGTAATATTTTTGTCATGTAATATGGTCTATTATCCCTTTTCTCATTTAAAATAGTAGATTAAGTAAGTTTTTAATAACAGAAGATTGAAAAAATAATATGGAGTAATAAGTATTTATAGGCACAAAAATCATCTAGAAATGAATTTTCCTTGTCCTCAGTCACGGGAGATTGACATTAAATAACTCACAGTGATTTTATAAGCCAGTATTTATGTCTTTCCTACTTTGTATATTAACATATCTTTCATGTTACATTTCCTAACTATTTTTTTTTATTTTACCCATTTATTTACCAGCTTATTTGGAATTTTCATATATCCAAACCAAAAAATAGAAATAACCTTTTTGTCCTTCAGGATTTTATCTGACATTGACCTAAGGATGTACATAGGTTGCTCTGGTCCTCACAACAGGGTCTGGTGGATTAAATTAAATTACATGTCATTTAATTTTTTACCTGTCACTTAACAGGTGACAGTTACTGATTGAAACATTGTGTGATGGGTGAGCCTCTGTGTCTAGGTGATCATGGAGGCTCATGGAAGCTCAGTTTGTGAACAAGAGGATCTAATTAGTTGCCCACAAACAACATCAGCATTTTTTTGTATACTCACCTGATTTGGGGGAGTGTAACCTGAACTGTGTGAATCGTTGTTTTTTTTTTTTTAACATGGTAAGAATTGCATAGATGATGTTTCAATGTCTTTACCTGATCTACTTTTTTATCCCCCATTACAGATGTCATATACTTTCCACCCAAAATTCTGACAAGTGCTGGGTCTAATGTTTCCTTTCATTGCATCTACAAGAGTGAAGACAAAATTGTTTCCTCCAAAAAGATTGTTTGGTGGGTGAATTTAGCTGAGAAAATTACTGAAAGCCAGTACAACATTGTGAGTGACCATGTTAGCAAAGTTACTTTTTCCAACTTGAGAGCTACCAAACCTCGAGGGAATTTTACCTACGATGCGGTGTACTGTTGCAATGAACATGAATGCCACCATCGATACGCTGAATTATATGTGATTGGTAAGGATGTGTAGGCCTTGCTTGCTCTATCAAACAAGATAAATTTTCACTATGGACCTTATATTAGAGTCCAATTAAGATACAAGGAAAATGTTTTTCATTATTTTTGGTGTTATTTCTTCATATTAACATTTTAATATGTTTTAAATAGATGTCAATATCAATATATCATGTGAAACTGATGGGTACTTAACTAAAATGACTTGCAGATGGTCAGCTGGCACAGTCCAATCACTTTTGGGAAGCACTGTGCAGTTGAGATATCACAGGTATGTATATCTGCTGCTTTGCTATGGGCATGGTGTAAGAAATATTTTCTGTTGATCAATCACCATGACAGTTACATTGAAGATGCTCTTTCTGAAAATAGAAGGTAGAATATCAAGATTTGGGAGGATTTTGAGGGACTACCTAAGTGATGAATCTTGACAACAGTCACATCTGAGGTGAAAACTGTATTTTGTTTCTACTTCATATTATTATACCTGACAACCAATTTTCTATAATTGCATTTTAACTCTTGAATGATATGTGAGGATGCCAGTTTATATACATTTTATTTTTAATCTAGAGAATTGACTAGACTGCAAGATTTTAAGTTTAAAATAATTTGGTAAAGTCAATATCTTAGACAAAAAAGGCAGAAACACAAAGATTCTACAACAAATGAATGGTTTTTGATTTTTTATATTTATATTTATTTATTTTAGAGAGAGAAAAAGAGGCAAAGAGAGGTCAAGGGTAAGGTAGGAGGGAGAGAGAGATGCCAGGGCACCCAGCCACTGAAAATGAACTCCAGACGCATGTACCACCTTGTGCACCTGGCTTATGTGGGTCCTGGGGAATCAAACCTGGGTCCTTTGGCTTTGTAGGCAAGCACTTAACTGCTAAGCTATCTCTCCAGCCCTGATTTTCTTTTTTTGACTAGGGTCTTACTATTGTTTAGGCTAACCTGGATCTCATTCTGCAGCCCAGGCTAACTTCATACTCACAGTTACACTCCTGCCTCAGGCTCTTGAATTGTTGGGGTGAAAGGTGTACAGCATCACACCTGGAATATGAGTGGTTTTGGAACTAAGTAATTCACTGAGGAAGTACAACAACAGCCAGCCAGACTGATGTGCTTTTTGAAGGAGAATTTAGTCCTTGCCTCCTTTTATCTTTGTTTTAAAATAGTTTAAGACATCTTTGTAGTCTTCCCATTTCTACCTAGCACATAATCTGAAATGACATCACCCTGTTGAGGAGATAGCTCCATCTTTATTTTCCAGCATGCCACAGTCACTTTCAAGGATATATGCTGCTTTCATACAGTGTGTTCCAATATTTTACTTGTATTGCAGGATTTCAGTTTGTAAGCATGCTCATTTATTCTGATATTCTTCCCTCAATGATCATGATCTGAATTCTGTTCTTATTGCTATGAGCTTGTATACTACAAGGAAAAAAGTGGTAATTTGTACATTTCTCCACTAGGAATCATTACTGCCTATGTCCCACTTACTAGGAGTGTTTTTAGACCAGTGGAAAGATCATGGTACATCATTTTGCTTTTGTGATTTGTCATACTGCTCTTTCCATGGTGTTTTCACATTTAAAGATGCACCTGTGGAAGGCTAATAATATTCAAGCCCTGTGCCTCACTCACTTTGGTAATATTCGTGAAATAAACTTGAAACCAGCCACGTATGATTTACTGAGTTTCTTAATCTCTCCAGTGTCATTCTCTTTGTATAGTGGTGAGAACAATACAGTTTATATGGGTGCTATGAGAATTGATGGCATTTCATTTCATTGTAACTAAGTGGCATAGTTTCTCCTAGTTATCACTGCCATTGATAATGCTGGTATTGTATTCTATTATTGCTCTTCTGTCACACTGTTCTTACTGCTTCTACCCACACATGATTTCATGCCTCTTGTTTTTCTTACCACTACTTACACACACACACACACACACACACACATACACACACCTGCACTGGTAATATTGAAGGGAAAAAAGCATTACAAAATATGGTAAATGACCCCCAATGGCTGATACTACCTACACAAGATCTGCATAATAGGAAGAAAAAAAGAAATAACATCAAAATAGATGAGACACTAGTTGGAAAGAAAGGATTTAGTGGAGGGGGGTTAGGAGGGAGAAAGGGAAGATGGTGGGAGGGGATTATGATCATGGTATATTATTTATATTTATGGAAGTTGCCAATAGCAATGGTAAATGAAAGACTGGGTATAGAACGCACATCTGTAACCCTAGTATTAAAGGTTGTAAAACAGGAGAGATTTCTGGGGTTCACTGGTCAGACAGCCTAACCAACTAGCAGTGAGTTTCAGGTTCAGTGAGAGACCCTGACTCAAGGAAATGAAGCAGAAGAACAATAGAGGAGGACTCATGACATCTTCCTCTGTCTCTGTGTGCACACCAGGCATATGCCTCTGCACACACATGTGCATGCACCATAACACACACACACCCACATACACACACACACCCAAACATGGTAAATGACACAAGTTATAGATTTTTATTTTCTTTTCACTCCTATCACTGTGGAAAGAGTAACTTCTTCTTTAGCCATTTAAATACCATGATAAGGGCTGGAGAGATGGCTTAGAGGTTAAGTGCTTGCCTGTGAAGGCTATGGACCCTGGTTCGAGGCTTGATTTCCCAGGACCCATGTTAGCTAGATGCACGCATCTGGAGTTTGTTTGCAGTGGCTGGAGGCCCTGGCACACCCACTCTTTCTCTCTCTGTCTGGCACTCTCAAATAAATAAATAAATAATGAATTAAAAAAAAGAAAGTTGTGAGTTCTGTTTTAAAAAAAATACTATGATAAGAAAAAAGAATGACAAAAGGGCTGATTCAGAGAGAAGAAAAGTGTTGTTTTAATATTCTAAGGTAGAATGTTGGTGAACACTCATAATGATTTTTATTATTTTATCTATTTATTTGCATGTGTGTGTGCTCATGCATGCACATGCCTGGGTCTTTTTCCACTGCAAACAGACTGCCAGATGCTTGCACCACTTTTTGAATCTGGTTTTACATGGGTGCTGGGAATTGAACCTGGGATGGTAGGCTTTGCAAGCAAGTATTTTTAACCACTGAGCCATCTCTCCAGCCCATAATTTTTTTCTTGATTTCTTTTCTGAGAAAAAAATAGTAATCTACTTAACTATATAATTCATACACATACCACTAGTATTATTTTAATTACATGAATTTGAATTAGAAAGTATTACTGTCAACTAAGCTATATTTTATTGTCAGTTACATTCTTGATTTATGTTGGAACTTAAAGCAAGAATTTAGCTTCTTTCCATCCTAGAGTTCCTCCATTGCTCCTTTTGACCTTTACTTTAAAAATTGTATCTAGGGCTAGGGAGATGGCTTAGCAGTAAAGGTGCTTGCCTATGAAGCCTAAGGACTCTTGTTCGACTCTCCAGGTCCCATGTAAGCCAGATGCACAGTGACACAAACACGCGAGGCTGCACATGCGCACAAGATTGTGCACGTCACATGTCTGGAGTTTGATCGCAGTGGCTGAGGCCCTGGCATGCATGCCAGTTCATTCTCTCTCTCTCTCTCTCTCTCTCTCTCTCTCTTTTTTTTTTTTTTTTTTTTTTTTTTTTGTTTTTTGAGGTAGGGTCTCACTCTAGCCCAGGCTGACCTGGAATTCACTATGGAGTCTAAGGGTGGCCTCGAACTTATGGTAATCCTCCTACTTCTGTCAACCGAGTGCTGGTATTAAAGGTGTGCGCCACCATGCCTGGCTTCATTCTCTCTTTTTCTCTTGCTCTCTGTTTGATAAAAAACATTTTAAAAGAAGATTTAAAAAATTGTAACTAGCATACAATATTAGCTTGAGTGCCATAGCATTGCAGGTTCTAATTCTAACTTACCTCTTTGTCAGAGGGCTTTTACTCTCCTTCCTGGCTTAGTGTCTTCTGATGAAATACTTTTATAGGCATTACTGTCTGCTTCTATGGAAAGACATGAGGTTGGGATATAGTTGTGAGTTCTGGACTGCTTTTCTAATTAAAACTTCTATTTTTATGTAGAACAAACGTTTTTGGACAATAGATCAAAATTTCCAAGTATCTTCTTTTATCATGCTGCATAGTAACTGACTGTTCTTTTGTGTCTTTAAGGAGCAGCCTATACTGCTCTGCCAGTCCATCTATTCATCCCATATCTCAGCACAAGGACTGCATTTTGCAGAGGGATGGATTTTATGAGTGCATTTTCCAGCCAATCTTTCTATTGTCTGGCTACACAATGTGGATTAGAATCAACCATTCTTTAGGTTCCCTTGACTCTCCACCAGCATGTGTCCTTCCTGACTCTGTAGGTATGTCAGTCTGTTGTTTGTTTTTGATGAAAATTGGTTCGGGGTTAACATACTTTGCTAGTTTGATTTTGAAAAAAATGATTTTAACAATTAGATTGAGAATAATAAAATAAATAGTACATATAATAAAACTTTTGAAAGTTGTATAGTTTTGAGCTCATGTTACTCTGAATTTCTTTTTGTAATATTGGTAGCATATTTATTTATGTGTGAATAACTTCATAACAATTAGATACTGTAGCACAGTACTTGATGTACATAGGTGACTGTGAGTGAAAGTTAGTAATGTGTTAATAAATAGTATAAAATATCCTTGCAGTGTAGTTATGAAATATTTGATATTTTAATCTAAAAATTAATTTGGATTATCAAAGGGTTTTTGTATTTCTAAGAAGTGAAAATCCAAGGCCTTATTTGTGAGGCATTCAGAATATCTAAAATTAAGTGGAGAAAACACACAAGGGTGGTAATATGTCATTGTATTTAAAGAATTTTCTTCTAAGTATTTTGAGACTGAAGAAGTCAAAGAACCTTTGAGAAATCAGACATATCTCTTCATTATCATTGTGAAATCTTTGAGATATGGCCCATTTGTGATTTTATAACAGATTTAAAAGATACTTTTATTGCCCTAAGCTTCCTTGCTGAAAATTATGCCAAAAATCAGTATGTTTTATTTATTGTTTTTTCAATTAATTATCCATTGGAATTAAAAACCTAAATTTTGTTAAGTACAAACATTTTAATTATTAGATTTATTTCTTCAACATACATACCCAATTAATGGATTATCCTTTCCTCTATGTAATTATTTTGTAAGTAGTTTTATTGTGAATGGCACCAAATATTCTAGTTTAGAGAAAGGACCCCTCATACATCATCCATAAATAGAGATAGCTCACTCAGATGTAATAATGACAAATGCAACATGGTTTCAGTAGCATGCTACTTGAATAACAATGGGTGTTTTGCTTTTAAAATTAAAATTCAGGGGCTGGAGAGATGGCTTAGTGGTTAAGCGCTTGCCTGTGAAGCCTAAGGACCCCGGTTCGAGGCTCAATTCCACAGGACCCACGTCAGCCAGATGCACAAGGGGGCGCACGCATCTGGAGTTCGTTTGCAGTGGCTGGAAGCCCTGGCGCGCCCATTCCCTTTCTATCTGTCTCTTTCTCTCCCTCTCTCTCTGTCACTCTCAAATAAAAAAATAAAAATGACAAAAAATATTTTAAAAAATTAAAATTCAGGGTTTAAATCAAGCTCATATTATTGTAGTAAGTGAGCAATTTAGAAATTGAACTTTGGATTCCACATACTAGGTCCATTGCTTACTATCTTTTTAAACTTGAACTAGGTATGTAAACACTGTCACCCACAAAATGTGGATATCTCTTCATGCCTTCTCTGTGTGCTTATCACTGGGGCATTATATATACTACTGCCAGCTGGTCATGGAATATATCTTGACCCAGTCAAGTACAGCCACAGACTGAATGAACCTTCTATGGTCTCTCAAACACTGACATTTCCTTTCTTGAAAATAAACTTCATTTTGAAGAGATGAAATGTTTATCATCTTACTAGGTTGCACTGTGAAGAATTTAGCAATCATATGAAATGATATATTGATGAAAAAGTATAGGAGTTTTATCATGGATGGTGTAAAGTATTAGTGTTGTTTACTTAAAAATGATTTTTAGGGCTGGAGAGGTGGCTTAATGGTTAAGGTGCTTCCCTGAGAAGCCTAAGGACCCATGTTTGACTCTTGAGGTCCCACATAAGCCAGATGCACAGGGTGATGCAAGTGCAAGGTTGCACATGCACACTAGGTGGCACAAGTATCTGGAGTTCAATTATAGTGGCAGAGGCCCTGGTGCACCAATTCTCTCTCCACTGCTCTTACTCTCTAAAAATAAAAATAAAAAAATTTAAACATGATTTTTACAAATACTGCACAAACAGGAGGCCACACCTTTTACCCAGTGGTTATTTTGTTCATCACACTGGCTGACCAGTGACCCCAACATATCTCTAGTGTCTGCTCCCCATAGGACTGGGGTTACAGGTGTTTGTGGCTATACCCAGCTGTTTATGAGGGTTATGAGGAATCAAACTCCAGGCAAATCAGGTCCTCATGCTGGCATGGCAAGTGTTCTTTCCTGATGACCTATCTCCCCAGCTCCAGTAAGTTCTCCTACCTTTCCCTCCAAGAGTGTCTGTGCTTGGAAGTGGTAGTTTTTCAGTTTGCAGATTGGCATATTTCTTTCTAGAAGTTCACTAGCTTTCCTTCCTGCCACTTCACCTGGGTCCTTCATATTTCTGCCAAGGTCCATATCTGTGCACTGCTCCCCAGTAGAGATGATCATCAAAATACTTACCAAAGACAGGGCATTCCAGACACAATCCTGGAGGGAGCTATGCCAGGTGGGGAGGGGATTCATTGAGATCTGGGTTTAAAAGAGATGCTCTCAGAAGAAAGTTTGTTACCAGCAAATATGGAAGCATTACAACACCTGAACCTGTGCCCTGCGTGGTTTGTTCCAGTTGGTGCAGATCATCAAGATCAGCAGAGTGTACTCAGCATTGTGACACTGATGCTGAGTCTTGACATGATTAGGAGGGCCAGTGGCTCCAACTGTGTGGGGTTCCCAGGACCTCAGTTAAATGTGTAACATTCCTTTATTGCCTTTTAGAAATTAGGAATAATGGCATTCAGTGTGAAAAATTAAAAATGAGAAGGACATGGGCTGGGGAGATGGCTCAGTGGGTAAAGCACTTGTTGCACAAGCGAGGGAACCTGACCTTGGATCCCCAGGATTCATGCAATGCTGAGTGTGTTAGCACATGCCCGCTATAAGCCCAGTGCTCTAGTGGTGAGATAGGAGGTAGAGAAAGAAACACCCTCAGAAGCATGTGGGCCAGCTGGCCTGGCAATTGCAGCAGTGAATAAACAAGACACTCTACCTCAAACAAGATGGAAAGCGAAGATTGACATCTGATGTTTTTCTCTGACCTCCACGTACATGTACACACTCACATCCACTGGATACAACCTCCCTCACCCCCCACACATACACTTATGAAAAAGGAAAGAAAAAAAGAGGGGAAGTACATGCACTTGACATGTTGAAGCTGGAGCTTTAATTTAAACTGAGAGAGCTGCAATGGGAAAGGATGACAGAAAAACAACACAATGTTTTTCTCTGAACCTGTGCTTCATATATATGTGTCTTTAAAATTGTTTATTGATTGCTTATTTATTTTAGAGAGAGAGAAAGAAAAAAAGAGTATGGATACACTAGGGCCTTCTGCTGTTACAAAATAGAGATAATCCTAATTTTTCATGTTCCATATAGCTATAGCAGATACAATGAGGCAATGAGAGAGGACCTTTTAAAAAAGATACTGTCTGGGCTGGAGGGATGACTTAGCAGTTAAGGCATTTGCCTGCAAAGTCAAAGGACACAGGTTCGATTCCCACATTAGCCAGATGCACAAGGGGCGCATGCATCTGGAGTTCATCTGCAGTGGTACTGAGGCTCTAGCACACCTATTCTCTCTCTCTCTCTCTCTCATTCTCTCTCTCTGTCAAATAAATAAATATAAATAAAAACATTTAAAAAAGATAATGCCTTATAGACATGAGGTACAAGAGATAGGACAGTATTTGAAAGCACTGATATTTAAGTTATGTTGTTTTAAAATTTCTAGTAAAACCACTACCTCCATCTAGTGTGAAATCAGAAATTACTATAAACAGTGGATTGTTGAAAATATCTTGGGAAAAGCCACTCTTTCCAGAGAATAACCTTCAATTCCAAATTCGGTATGGCTTAAGTGGAAAAGAAATACAATGGAAGGTATGTTTTACTTTGAAATGTCTTCAGCTTGCCTCATTAAATGCTACTTTTTTACTTTTATCCTTTCTTATTAAAAATGTTTTTATTTACTTATTTGCAAGTATAGAGAGAGAAAGAAAGAATGAAAGAGAGAGAGGTAATGGGTGTTACAGGTCCTCTTGCCATTGCAAACCAACTCCAGGTGTGTGTTTGACTTTGTGCATCTAGTTTTATGTGGGTGCTGGGGAATCAAACCCAGGCCATCAGGCTTTGCAACCAAGTGTCTTCAACTGCTGAGTCATCTCTCCAGCCCCTTCCCTTCCCTTCCCTTCCCTTCCCTTCCCTTCCCTTCCCTTCCCTTCCCTTCCCTTCCCTTCCCTTCCCTTCCCTTCCCTTCCCTTCCCTTCCCTTCCCTTCCCTTCCCTTCCCTTCCCTTCCCTCCCTTCCCTTCCTTCCCTTCCTTCCCTACCCTTCCTTCCTTCCCTCCCCTTTCTCCCTTCCCTCCCCTCCCCCTTCCTTCTTTTCTCTTTCTTTCACCAGGGTTTCCCTATATAGCCCAACCTAGCCTGGAACTCATTATATAGTCCAGACTGGCTTCAAACTTGTAGCAATCCTGATACTTCAGCCTTTCAAGTGCAAAGATTAATTACTAAATGCTATTTCTTATAATGTTTGACAATTTCATTACATCCAGTTAATATTTTTGACACATAAATAGTATATTCTTCTGTATTCTGTAGCTGTTCTCATTATGTATACTAACAAAGTCTAACCCTGTTGAAGAAACAAAATTTTTTTGATCCATCACTTACCATAGTATATTTTATAGAATATTTGTCTCACCAAATGTCCTATGAAAAAGATTGAATGCTTAAGTGGATTTAAGAACCTGCTTCACTGTATCTTTCTAGTGTAGAGGTGTAGTCTATTACATTAAAGATTTGGAGAAATCCTACATTGAAATATGTGTGACTTCATTTCATCCTGTTTCTCAAAATCATTTTATCAAGGAACTCATTTTTATCTAACATCTACTTATATCTTTCAGTCCATGCACATTCAATGGGATGCATTTTGAAAGAAGCTACTTTTATTTCACAGTCACAGTGCCAGTATTTTATGGCCTTTCACATAGTTTTGCAGTGGCAGCTTGCTAAGACTGAGACATATAAAACACCCTAATTACATCACTAGAGCACAATGATTTCACTTACAATGAATGTGAGTCTTTGTCTTCTTGATTTTTTAGGGAGGCCTCATCTAACCAATAAATCAAAAATCTTTTCTTTATGGCTTTGAGGATTACAGTACAAGAATGGGTAGGGTAAGAGAGTGTTTGGAAATGAGGTTGCAAGTGAAGCAGTTTGAAATTTTATTATTATTATAAGGATGACAAGATGCATTACTTACCTTGAAGGGACTTGAGCCAAGCACAATATATTATACCTGAAGCTGGGAAATAAAATGATTATCTCTTAGTTTTGGAATGGTGCTAAGATTTAAAATTAAAAAATGCACATCAGGGCATATTAGGTGCATGTGTGATAACAGTATGACTTATTTTACAGGTGCATGAAGTGTATAATCCAAAATCAAAATCTGCCAGCCTCCCAGTGCCAGACCTGTGTGCTGTCTATGCTATGCAGGTGCGCTGTAAGAGGCTGGATGGACTGGGCTACTGGAGTAACTGGAGCCATCCAGCCTACACGGTTGTCAGGGATATCAAAGGTCTGTGAAGGTTTTGTAAGTGTGATATACATGAGTGTGCATGTCATGTATGACTAAACATTCCCTCCCACACATGTGTACAACTTGGGCTTGTCGTTTTGCAGCTCCTACAAGAGGACCTGAAATTTGGAGAATAACTAATGGAGATATTACTAAAAAAGAAAGAAATGTCACCTTGCTTTGGAAGGTATTATTGCTATTCATTTGACTGCCATTATACTTCTGCACTCTTCAAAGATGTACTTCCTCAATCAGTCTTCTCATTAATCTCACAAATGATCTACGATCTCATGTTTCCATTTGCCTTTGAGATGTGGTGGGCAAGATATGTATTGTCTGTAGCATTGACACAGTCAGGAACTCTCATGATCTTCTTGTCTTTATATTATATTGCCATCACTCATTAGGAAATCATTGAAAGACTCTTTGGGTCTCACTTTTCTCATCTGTGTGTATGATTAGATTAAATGATAACTAGTATTCCTTTGATTCCAAAACTTTTATTGAGACTTAATCCTGATACAGTATAACTGTGCCCTTCCCCTCACAACTCAAGAGCATCTAAGATACGAGGTCATTTGGCCTACAATGGCTCTAATGAATGTTTCCATAATGATGGATAATCAACCTAGAAATTTCAAAGCATTTGTTTACCCAAATGATTTAATTTCTATCCCATACCAGTAAATTACTTGATCAGTAGATACCAAATTTAAGACTGATTTGAGAATAAAACATGTTAGGTAAAAATGTTTATGTCACTCTAAATATGAATCTTAACTTCAGTCCTCAAGATTAAACCAATGCATATTTGAAAATGGCATCTTGAAGTCAGGTATGGTGGTTTATGCCTTTAATCCCAGCACTCAGGCAGCTGAGGTAGGAAGATTTCCATGAGTTCAAGGCCAACCATAGGCTACAGAGTGAGTTGCAGGTTAGCATGGGCTAGAGTGAAACCCTGCCTTAAAAAAAATTAAAAAAAAAAAACTTGAAAATGACATCTTGACCTAAGACCAGTCCCTATGTAAACACTGGACTGCATAAGAATTTATAAGCTGGGCATGGTGTCACACACCTTTAATCCCAGCACACAGGAGACAGAGGTAGGAGGATTGGCATGAGTTTGAGACCACCCTGAGACTCCAAGTGAATTCCAGGTCAGCCTGGACTAGGGTGAGACCCTACCTCGAAAAACCAAAAAAAAAAAAGAATTTATGTACATTTAGTTTATAATTACAGTTGCTACATGATTTTGCATACTTAACAGTCAATGCCACTTATAAACTGCTTCCGTTTCAACATTTCAACTTGAAAGCTACATTAAGAGTGGACATTGACATTTGTCAGACCTCCAGTGTGCCTGCTGCATTTATCCAGACAAGAGCAGGCTTTATACTCTTAAGGCTCATGACCTCCAATGCCATAGGCTTTTGATTAGGTTTTCAGTACCAGGCATGTATCCATAGAGCAGGCCTCCAGTCCAATTAGAGAGCAGTTAGTTTCCCCCAGAGAAGACATGCCACTATTGCACTCAATTCAGTCATTTGGGCTGTCTGGCCAAACTTGAGGTTTCCAGTGTCCACTGTTTTTATTGATGATGACTTCTGTCTCCCATAAGACTGCATATAGTGCAGCTTTTTCTAGTTTTCAGTTGGCTGGGCTACAGGGAGAAGGTTTTTTGCTCAGCACCAGCTTGATTTCTCAGTGACTTTGCCACTCAGGCATGTGAAGTCTTCAGCAATAGGATCTTACCAATGGGAAACCCAGGGCCTTGGCTATAGCCTAATAATGTTTTGGAGGCAACAGGGACCTTGCTGGCCAACAACTCACTGGAAGGTATCCCATCCTTGGCACTGAAAATTTTCTAGTAACAATCTATGGCTTCTGGATGTGCCATTATTTAAGAAAGTAGATTTTCATATGTTTTATTCAGAATATCTTGAATTTTGGTTGACCCTCCTCCCCACCTTTCTTTTATACAATTTCTTCCCTTTACCTCACTTAGGCATTTTTCCCTCCCAGTAATCTGTTCTTCTACTTATATATATACCATACTATCCCCTTAAGAGCTTTCTCTCCTCTCTCCCTTATAGCCTTTTTCTAGCTTATGGGCCTCTGCTACTGATTTTTGGTTCCAGATCACACACAAGTCCATACATTTGTAGCTAGGATCCACATATAAGAGAGAACATGCTATGTTTGGCTTTCTGGGCCTGGGTTACCTTAATTAGTATAATACTTCCAGATTCTGCAAATTTCATTTTTCTTTAATGCTGAATATAACTCTATTGTGTAAATGTACCACATCTTTAGTATCCATTCATCTGTGGATGGACATCTAGACTGGTTCCATTCTCTAGCTATTGTGAATAGAGCAGCAATAAACATGGGTGTGCAAGTATCTGTAAGGTAGTAAGAGTCATCAGGATATATGCCTAGGAGTGCTATAGCTGGATCATATGGTAAATCTATTTTTAGACGTCTCAAGAACCTCCACACTGATTTCCACAATGGCTGTACCAGACTACATTCCCACCAATTGTGCAGAAGGGTTCCCCTTTTACCACATCCTCAGCAACATTTATTATCATTTGTTTTCTTGATAGTAGCCATTCTGACAAGAGTGAGATGGAATCACAAGGTAGTTTTAATTTGCATTTCCCTGATGGCTAAGGATGTAGAATACTTTTTTAGATGTTTATATGCCATCTGTACTTCTTCTGATGAGAACTCTCTATTTAATTCCATAGCCCATTTTTTTGATTGGGTTGTTTGATTCCTTACTACTCTGTTTTTTGAGTTCTTTATATTCTTACTATTATGTTTATTGAGTTCTTTCTATATTAATCCTCTGATAAATGAATATCTGGCAAAGATTTTCTCCCAATCTGTAGGTGGTCTCTTCGCTCTATTTATAGTATCCTTTGCTGTACAAAAGCTTTGTAATTTCATGAGATCCCAGTAGTTGATTAGTAGTTTTATTTTCTGAGCAATTGGGGTTATATTCAGAAAGACATTACATATGCCAATATGATGAAGGGTTTCCCCTAACTTTTCCTCTAGCAATTTCAGAGTTTCAGGTCTGATATTAAAGTCCCTGATCCACTTGGCTTTGATTCTTGTGTATGGAGAAAGACAAGATCTATTTTCATCTTTCTACATATAGATATCCAGTTTTCTCAGCACCATTTGTTGAAAAGGCTGTCTTTTCTCCAATGAATTTTTTGGCATTTTGTCAAAATCAGATGGCTATAGCTGGCTGGATTAACATCTGGGTCCTGTATTCTGTTCCATTGATCTACATGTCTGTACTTGTGCCAATACCATGCTGTTTTCTTTACTATGACTTTGCAATATAGCTTGACATCAGGTATGGTAATAACACCAACCTTATTTTTGTTGCTCAAAACTGTTTTGGCTATTTGAGGTTTTAAAAAATTCCAAATGAATTTTAGGATTGTTTTTTCTATTCCTGTTAAGAATGCCACTGGAAATTTAATGGGAATTGCATTAAATGTGTAGATTGCTTTTGGTAAGATTGACATTCTCACAATATTTATTCTTCCAATCCAATAACATGGGATGGCTTTCCATTTCCTTGTGTCTTCTGCAATTTCTTGCTGAATGTTTTAAAGTTCTCATTGTACAGATCCTTCCTTTTCTTAGTTAAGTTTATTCCAAGGTACTTTATTTATTTATTTATTTATTTATTTATTTATTTATTTATTTTTGAGGCAGTTGTGAATGGGAGATCATCCCTGATTTCATTCTCCACATGTTTGTTGTTAGTATATAGGAAAGCTACTGATTTCTGTGTATTTATTTTGTATCCTGCTACATTGCTAAAAGTGTTTATCAGCTCTAACAGTTTGCTGGTAGAGTTATTAGGGCCTTTTATGTATAGAATCATATCATCTACAAATAGTGATAATTTTATCTCTTTCTTTCCAATTTTTATGCTTTTTATGAGTGTCTCTTGCCTTATTGCTACAGCTGAGACTTCTAGTACTATATTAAGTAAAAGTGAGGACAGTGGACACCTTGTTATATTCTTGAATTTTGTAGAAAAGCTGTGAGATTTTCACCACTCAGTATTTTGTTGGGTATTGGTTTGTCATAAATAGCTTTTTATTATGTTGAGAAATGTTCCTTCTATTCCCAGGTTCTGTAATACTTTTACCATGAAAGGATGTTGGATTTTGTCAAAAGCCTTTTCTGCATCTATTGAGATGGTCATGTGATTTTTGTCCTTCAGAATATGAATATGATGTATTACATTTATCGATATGTATATTTTGAATGATCCCTACTTCCTTGTGATAAAGCCAACTTGGTCAGGGCAGAATCTTTTTGATATATTCTTGTATTCTGTTCTACTTTGCCTGATTTTGGTATCAGGGTGATGCTGGCCTCATAGAAGGAGTTTGGTACAATTCCTTCTTTTTCTATTTCCTGGAAAAGCTTAAGAAACAATGGTGTTAGTTCTTCCTTAAAGGTCTGGTAAAATTCAGCAGTGAATTCATCTGGGCATGGGCTTTTTTAAGTTGGGAGATTATTGATAACTGTTCGGATCTCTATGTTTGTTATAGGTCTATTTAAGTGATTAATCTCATTTTGATTTAATTTAGGTAGGTCATATAAATCAAGGAAATCATCCATTTCTTTCAGATTTTCATACTTTGTGGAGTATATGCTTTTATAGTATGTCCCTATGATTGTTTGAATTTCTCTGGCATCTGTTGTGATGTTACCTTGTTCATTTCTGATTTTATTAATTTGTGTCTCTTCTCTCTTTCTTTTGGTCAAATTTGCTAAGGGTTTATCAATCTTATTTATCCTTTCAAAGAACCAACTCTTTGTTTCATTAATTCTTTGGATTTTTTTTTTTGTTTCTATTTCATTAATTTCTGCCCTAATCTTTGTTATTTCTTCCCGTCTACTGATTTTTGGTTTGCTTTGTTCTCCTTTTTTTTAAAAATTTTTATATATTTATTTATTTGAGAGTGACAGACACAGAGAGAAAGACAGATAGAGGGAGAGAGAGAGAGAATGGGTGCACCAGGGCTTCCAGCCTCTCCAAACGAACTCCAGACACTTGCGCCCCCTTGTGCATCTGGCTAACGTGGGACCTGGGGCACCGAGCCTTGAACCGGGGTCCTTAGGCTTCACAGGCAAGCGCTTAACCGCTAAGCCATCTCTCCAGCCCTGTTCTTTTTCCAAGGTTTAAGGTGAAGCATTAGGTCGTTTACTTGCAACCTTTCTAATTTCTTAATATAGGCACGTAAGGCTATAAATTTACCTCTTAGAACTGCCTTCATTGTGTCCCAGAGATTTTGGTATGTTGTGTTCTCATTATCATTTGACTCTATAAATTTTTTGATTTCCTTCATTGATCCATTCATCATTTAGTAGTGTATTGTTTAGTTTCCATGATTTTTTGTATGCTCTATAGCCTTTCTTGCTACTGATTTGTAGTTTAATTCCATTGTGGTCAGAGAGAATGCAAGGAATTATTTCAATTTTCCTATATTTGTTAAGATTTGCTTTGTGTCCTAATATATGGTCTATTTTAGAGAATGTTCCATGTGCTGCTGAAAAGAATGTATATTCTGCAGGCTTTGGATGAAATGTCCTGTATATATCTGTTAGGTCCATTCCTTCTATGACCTCATTTAGTCCAGATGCCTCTCTGTTTATTTTTTCCCGGGATGACATGTCAATGGATAAGAGTGGGGTGTTAAAGTCACCCACCACCACTGTATTTGGTGTTATCTGTGACCTTAGTTCTAACAGTGTTTGTTTGATGAATTTGGGAGCCCCCATGTTAGGTGCATATATGTTTAGTATTATAATGTCCTCCTGTTGGAGTGTGCCCTTAATCAATATAAAGTGACCTTCCTTATATTTCTTGACCAACGTTGGATTGAAATCTACCTTGTCAGATATTAGGATAGCAACCTCTGCTTGTTTTCTAGGCCCATTTGCTTGAAACACCATTTTCTAACCTTTCACCCTAAGATAATGTTTATCCTTTGTAGAAAGGTGAGTTTCTTGGAGACAACAAATTGTAGGATCCTGCTTTTTAACCCAGTCTGCAAACCTATGTCTTTTGGTTGGAGCATTGAGGCCGTTGATATTAAGAGATATTATTGAAAGGTGTGTATTTATGTTTGCCATTTTGTGTGTGTGTGTATATATGTGGTTCTGGTTCTACCTTTGTTTTCTTGTGTTAACTAGTATTTGAGTATTGCTTGTTTTTTCCAGGTTCCTTTTATGTGTGCTTTTCCTTTCTTCAGCATGGAGGATCCTATCAAGTATTTTCTGTAGAGCTGGTTTTGTCTTCAAATACTCCTTTAACCTGCTTTTTGTCATGGAATGCCCTTATTTCTCCATCTATTTGAATGCATAGTTTTGCAGGATAAAGTAACCTTGGTTGACAGTTGTTATCTTTCATAACTTGGAATACATCACTCCAAACCCTTCTGGCTTTAAAAGTTTGTGTTGAATAATCTGCTGTAATCCTGATGGGCTTGCCTTTGTAGGTAACTTGATTTTTCTCTGTAACTGCTTTCAATATTTTTTCCTCGGTTTGTGTGTTTGGTAGTTTGATTATAATATGACGAGGAGAAGTTCTTTCCAGGTTTTGTCTGGTTGGGGTTCTAAAGGCTTCCTGTATCTGCATTGGCACCTCTTTCTCAATTTGGGGGAAATTTTCTTCTATGATTTTGTTGAAGACGCCTACTATGCCTTTGGAGTGGGATTCTTTTCCTTCTACTATGCCCTGAATTCTTATATTTGATCTTTTCATAGTGTCCCAAATATCTTGAAATCCCCACTCATACTTTTCTATAAGTTTGTCTTTCTCTTTGTTGGACTGTATTAGATCTGCCACCTGGTCTTCTTAGCTTAGATATTCTGTCCTCTCCTTCATCCATTCTACTGGTGAGATTTTCTACAGAGATTTTTATTTCATTAACTGTGTTCTTCATTGCTAGTAATTCTGACTGGTTTTTCTTTATTATTTCTATTTCCTTATTTATGTCTTGTATTGCCTTCTTTATTTCATGAAATTGGTGTCCTGTGTCTTCTTTGATTCCTTTGATTTCCTCTTTGACTCCTTTGATTTGTTCTCTGACTTCTTTGAACATATTTACAATCATTTTTTGAAATCTTTCTCAGGCATTTCCTCTAATTCGTTCTCACTGGAGGTCATTTCTGATGCATTAATACTGTTAGGTGGATTTATATTGTCTTGCTTTTTAGTGTTTCTTGTATTATAATGTATATATCTTTGCATCTCAGATTAAGTTCTTTTTTTTTTTTTTGGTTTTTCGAGGTAGGGTCTCACTCTGGTTCAGGCTGACCTGGAATTAACTCTGTCATCTCATGGTGGCCTTGAACTCATGGCAATCCTCCTACCTCTGCCTCCCGAGTGCTGGGATTAAAGGCGTGTGCCACCACACCCGGCTTAGCTAGGTATTCTTAGCTGTATCAATTGATTTGATGTTATATATCTTCAAGATAGGAGGTTAAGGTGTTAGGTGTGGCTCTTCAGGCTCTGAGAGTACCTACAAAAGTGTTCCTAGTGGTTGAGGTTGCCTGCTATGGGAGTATTCAAGTAGGCTGAGTGGAGTAAAATATAGGTAGATTCTAAAATTTAACTAAACGCTGTACACATTCAATCAAAAACAGCACCGAGTATTTATGCAAGAGTAGTTATTATAACTACCCAATGACACATCTGTATAAAACTCTAATTTTATTAATTTTTGTCTTCTTCTCTCTTCTGGACAAATGCTAAGGGTTTATCAATCTTGTTTATGCTTTCAAAGAACCAACTGTTTTGTTGATTCTTTGGATTTTTGGTTTGTTTGTTTGTTTCTGTTTCATTAATTTCTGCCCTAATTTTTATGATTTCTTCTCATCTACTGAATTTTGATTTGCCTTGCTCTTCTTTTTCCAAGGACTTAAGGTGAAATTGTTTATTTATGAATTCTCTAATTTCTTAATATAGATACTGAGAGCTCTAAATTTCTCTCTTAGGACTGCCTTCATTGTGTCCCAAAAATTTTGGTATACTGCATTGTCATCATCATTTGATTCTATGAATTTATTGATTTCTTCAATGACCCATTGATCATTTAATAGTTTACTGTTTAATCTCCATGAATTTCTGTATGCTTTGTAGCTTTTCTTGTTGCTGATTTGAAGTTTAATCCCATTGTGGTCAGATATAATACAAGGGATTATTTCAATTTTCCTGTAGTTGTGGAGATTTGCTTTGTGTCTTAATTATAATATGGTGAGGAGAGGTTCTTCCCGGGTTTTGTCTGTTTGGTTTTCTAAAAGCTTCTTGTATCTGCATTGGCATTTCTTTCCCAATTTTGGGAAATTTTTCTTCTATGATTTTATTGAAAATACCTACTAAGCCTCTGGGTTGAAATTCTTCTCCTTCTGTTATACCCTGAATGCTTTTCATACTGTCTTAGATATCTTGAAATTCCCATTCATACCTTGCTATTAGCTTGTCTTTCTCTTTGTTGGACTGTATTAGGTCTGCCACCTGATCCCTAGTTTAGATATTTTGTTCTCTCCTTCATCCATTCTACTGGTGAGACTTTCCACAGAGTTTTTTTTTTTTTTTTTTAATTCATTGACTGTATTCTTCAGAGCGAGGATTTCATCCTGGTTTTTCTTCAGTATTTCTATTTCCTTACTCATGTCTTGTAATAACCTCTTTATTTCACTAAGTTGATTTCATGTATTCTCTTTCCAAAGTTTGTTGTCTTCTTTATTTCCTTTGTTTTCTTCTTCCCTTCATTCCTTCTCTGATTTCTTTGAGCATAGATACCATCATTTTCTTGAAATCTTTGTCAGGCATTTCATGTAAAACAGTATCACTGGTGATGATTTATGATGGATTTGTAGTTTTTGTTGGGACTGTATGGTTTTGATTCTTTGAGTTTTTTGTATTATATTGTAGTGACTTTTGTATCCTGAATTGATTTGATGCTTGGGTTTTCTACTTATCTGCAGTGTTCCCAGATGTGGCAATCCACCTCTATGTACCTTCAGGATATGAGTTCAAGGTGCCAGGTGTAGCTCTTGTCCCCCAGTCAAGTCACAGAAGTAATCCTAGGTGTTAAGTTTGCTTGCTAAGCAAGTATTCTAGTGGACTGGGTGGAATAATTTACTGGAAAATTCTAAACTTCAACCGAGTAACACATGCAATTGATGAAAATCAGCACAAAGTATGTAGTTGTGGGGATTAAAAGAAACAGATAGTCATATAAAGCCAAAATCCCTAAGGCTGTGTGTTGTTCTACACCCTTAAACTTGTCATCTGTGAGGTAGAGATTTCTGTTTTGGATTGTGTTCTAGGTCAACCTGGATCTGGATCAGGGCCTGCTCACAATAATAACAGAATCAAGAAACAAAGGCCCTATATATCTGAAAGAATCAAAGGCAACAATATTCAACCCCCAAATACAGTTTGTTTGAGAATGGTAAAGCCAACCAAGAATATATACCCCATAACCTGCCCTGACAAGGAAAGAGAGATTAGCTTTTGCAGTGCTGCAGGTCTGTGTACCTGTGGTTTTGTTTTTTTGTTGGTTTTTTTTTGTTGTTGTTGTTTTGGTTGGTTGGTTTGTTTTGTCAGATGCATTACCTTTTGGGGTAGCTTCCAATCTCACCAATGCTGAGTGCCCACCTTGATCCCTCTGTGTTGTGCTGTGCAGCTGTACCTCTGATGAGCTCTGCTGGTTGCGCTGCCACTGGGGGCTGAATGCTGAAGGTTCGCAGTTCTGATGGTGCAGGATGGGAAAGTTCAGACTTCTGAGTTGCTCACACTTTCAGTAGCTCTTTAGTTGATCTCAGCTGTGTTTTTTTTTTTTTCAGATTTCTTAATTTTTCAAGAAGGCTAATGAAGTTGTAAAATCTATTGCTTGGTCTCTGCTGCTGCTGCCACCTGGCAAGCCTTCAGAAGGTGCTGTTGGTGGGCAGATTGCAGCCATGGGTGCCTCAGTGGGACTCTGGCCATTTTCCTCCTTTCAGGTGGATCTTGGCCTCTGAGACTTCTCCACTGTGTCTAAAACTAACCTATACCTTCACTTTTCAGAAGAGTGTATTGTGCTTGGGTTTTGCTTAAATCCCTCCCTAGGCTGATTTGGCATGGCTCCTATGCTGCCATCTTACCTGGATCTCCCCCTATGCTAGGCTTGTAAGTTCTATTAAATTGAAATCTATTAAAATAACAATGTATGATGTAGGAAAGACTGTCGAGAGAATTGAAAGATAATTACACCTAGAATTCTTAAGCTTTGATAGTAGAAAACAAATGACTCAATTAAAACCTGGGCCAAATAACTGAAATATCTAACCAAAAGTATATACACCTAAGGCAAATGAGCATGTTAAAAGATGTTTAATATCATTGTCATTAAGGAATTACAATGTAAAACAACAATGAGATATTATTCTATTAGAATCACTAAATTAAAAAAACACAACACAAATTATTGGGGCGAATACAGGTAACTAAAACTTGTTTATTGTTGGTGGAAGTTCAACATTGTACAACCACTTTAGAAAATAGCTTGGTACTTTCATATGAAGTTGATTAGAGCCTTATGAGTATTGTAGTCTGAGGTGTTTGCTCAAGTGACCAGAAAACTATCCACAAAATACTTGCACATGAGTTGTTCAACTGACTTTATTCATAATCATCCTAAGTAGGAACCCATCATTCATCTTCAAAAGTGAGACTCCTTTATGGAATACTGAAGTGGTAGGGTCACAACACTATGCATTTCCTAAATCCACAAGTTTTGTGGCACAAAGTGGGGGTCTTAAAGCAAGGAGATTATTAAAAATTTCCTAAGAGGCTAGAGGCTGTGAGAAAGAAGTACACATGGAGATAAGGGTATGTGCATCAGAAATGCACAAGCAACCTCACTGAAGGTGAAAAGGCATAAGCAATTTTGGAAGTGAGACTTCAAAATGAAAGAAGCTACTTAACACTGGGAAGTCACACATTCCTCACAGAGATATGGGCTGACAATTAAGATACCACTTTTCATATATTCTGGAATGGGACAATTAAGAAAATGAATGGTAGGACACAGGACCACCCTTTTATACTGGTTGGTCTTAGACAAGTGAAAGAGGTGGTCAGAATGTGGTCACAGATTGAGGTGTAGGCAGTACAAACTCATGTTACTTATGGGTTCTGAGAGATAGGTGTATCTACAGGGGTTGGTTTGTGCACACACACATCCTTGATTCGTCAGCTAACAAGGCATAGCAGCAGTGATGCTTCAGGAGGCAGGAACATACCCAGACTTGTCTCAAATATCATTATCTAGTAAGCAGAAACTGGATTTTTGAGACAAATGCTAATTTTAGGGCTGGGACAGTAAATATACAAGATGAGCCATGAGTGTCTTGTAATAACAGAATGTAGGGACATTAACCTTTGCTTTTTACTTGATGATTGCAAAAACAAATATTTGCATAATAAAAATAACATCAATGTTTTCAGATAAAATACAAACTTTGTCTTACTTTTGAAATCTTGCTTTCTTGTTCTGGCTGCTAACATTTTATTTCCATCTTAATCATGATATTTCAGACTCTAAAAGGACACATGTCTATGTGTTTCTTTTTCTTTGACATTCTCAACTTAAATGCATCTCAGTGGAAAAAATTGAAAGGTGTTCTAGTCTGTGGCATAAAGTTAATCTTTTCATAATTTCCTAAGGTAGGCAGCATTTATTTTTTCCTGCAATTGGTAAGGGAGATTGGGAAATATCGTTAGGCTCTTCAGCATGAAGAGTAGCAATGGACCTGGCATCTATTTTACACAGAAACATGGTATGGTGTTTTATTTGTTCTTTGACCATTTAGTGCACACATATATTGTGATTTGAGCATATACTCTCTGTGGACCTGGTATGTATTTTACACAGCAACATGGTATGGCATTTTATTTGTTCTTTGACAATTTCATACGCACATATAATTTGAGGATATACTCTGTATGACTCTCACTTTTCCCCTCCAACTGAACCCCCTTTTCCCCCAGACCTCAACATGCTAGTGAATACAGCATTGAAGAGAATGACTCTCCCTCCCCCAGAAACTGTTAACTGCCAGTAGCTCTTCAGGGAGAGGTGTGGCCTCACAAGCCCCTCCCCCATAATTGACAGAATGTTGACTCACTCTTCTGTAGGCCTTGTGCAAGTAACCACAGCTGCTAGGAGTTCATGAGTGCAATGGCCTTATAAAGTCCAGATACAAGTGTTCCACAGCCTTCTTTCTCATCCCTTTTCTCTCTCTTACATCCTTTCCATTTCCACTTCTGCCATGTTCCCTTAACCTTAGGGGAACATGATGGTTGATGCCCAAGTTCATCTCTGGCAGGATGTGGGGTCCTTTAGGTATAGGCCCAGGAGTGGTATGGCTAGGCCAAGTGAGAGTACTATTTTTACCTTTTAGAAGAACCTCCATACTGCTTTCCATATTGACTGCAAGTTTATACCCCACCAACAATAAATGAGAATTTCTCTCTTCCCACATCCTGTCCAGCATTTGTTTTCTTAGTGATAACTCCAGGACAGAAATATTTTGGCTATACACTGTCTCAATATCCTCTGTTATTTGTTAATATCTGCAAAATCTGCCTATCTAAATAATCTTCCAACCCCCAGAACAAGGGAAAATAATGACAGATTTCACTAGAATTAAATAAATGATCATTGATGTCTTAGCCTTTTTCTATTTCTTTACTGAGTCTGAGAGTTAATCTTTGTTTGCTTGTTAGGCAAAGAAACTTTTGTCAATCTTTCTTTCTCTAAAATCAGAATATCTTTCATCAGAAAATGTCCTACTTGTGTTCTTACTTCATTATCTTTAAGGGACTTGTCCTCTTTTTTTAAGCAAAAGCTTAGAGTTGGAAAAATAAGTTTCCTATGCTGTAGAACTACCCAGACATATTCATGCCTACTTTACTTTGAGGCAGATTTTCCTCTGTACAACCCTTCAGCATGGTAATAGCTGTGCCTGCCCTGGTTTAGCTCCTGCCCCTACTGGGAAGTATATTATAAGAATTCCATGAGCTCAGTTGTTATAAAAGCACTGCAGTTCATAAACTAATCAATTTTTATGTTTACTACAGCCCCTGATGAAAAATGACTCACTGTGCAGTGTGAAGAGATATGTGGTAAAGCATCATACTTCCCACAATGGAACATGGTCAGAAGATGTGGGAAATCACACCAGTTTCACTTTCCTGTGGACAGAGCAAGCACATACTGTTACAGTTCTGGCCATCAATTCAATTGGTGCTTCCTCTGCAAATTTTAATCTAACATTCTCATGGCCTATGACCAAAGGTAAAAAGAGACACAGAGCAATAATTCTTTAACTTAACCTCTGCACAGCTCTTCCTCTCTAAATTATATTCAGCACAGACTGGGAGTCTCAGCTTTCATTCCTTCTTTGTTGGAAAAATAACAAAAATGTATTGTATACTGATTATTTTCCTATGATAGAACTTTTGGAAATTATAATAAATGAGGATATTCTAGTAAATTTAAAACTTAAATATCTTGGGGCTTGAGGGATGGCTTAGCAGTTAAGGTGCTTGCCTGAAAAGCCAGAGGACCGAGGTTCAATTCCCTAGGTCCCACGTTAGCCAGATACAAGGGTTGCACGCATCTGGAGTTCATTTGCAGTGGCTGGAAGCCCTGGTGCGCCTACTCTCACTCTCTTTCTCTTTCTCTTTTTCCCTCTCTCTCTCTCTGTCTCTAATAAGCAAATAAAAATAAACCTTTGAAAAAATCTCCAAAATAGTTATTTTGGAGCAATGGAGGTTATGGGTCACTGTGTGTGTGTAAAAAATAGGATATATAGCATTTTATGTATAAATAGAACTCATATATAACATATGGTAAGTACATGTTATATAGTGTAATATATTTTTGTATATAGTATATTGATATCTAAGTATGTAGCATAGTTATAATTGATATATATAATGCTATATATTTTAGTTATATTAATACATGATATTCAGGTTATGTGTTGAAACTTGAAAATTATTGTGACTTTATTAAATGTGAGTGATGAACACTTTTTCATTAATGTTGGTATATTTCAATATTCAGAGAATTAATTAAGTGTTAGTCTCTTTCTTTTTTGTTTCTTTCATGGTCCCTCCTTCTCTCTCTCCCTCCCCCCTGCGTTTCTTCTTTCTTGAAATTTGGTTAGCATGGGTGTTTTGACCTGTTACATTTCCCACCTGGGCCATTTCATACTCCATTAGGCAACCTGGTCTTCCCACTATTGCCAGGAGGATTGAACAGAATTTGGTGAGGAACACCTGATTGAAATAGTGCTCTTTAGGCAGAACTACTGGACTTAAGTAATCTTTCTGCCTTGGCCTCTGGAGTAGTGGGGACTATAGGCATATACCACTTGCATAGGCTCTTTCTGCATCTTAAGATAGAGTCTCATATAGTATAAGGCTGGCCTCAAACTCATTATGTTATCAAGGATGACATTGAACTTGTGATCCTCCTGCCTCCCAAGTTCTAGGATTTCAGGTGTGGACCACCACACCTAGTTTAATGCAGTGCTGGGGATTGAACCTAGAGCTTTCTGCATGCTGGGCAAAGCACTGTACCAAGCAAGCCACATCTCCAGCCCTAAAAGACAATTTCAATAGATGTTTCTAATCTGAATTATATATTCAAAGTACATATACCTTAATGAAAAATAGAAATTTCCTGTATTGCTACCTGTTTTCTTTTCCAAGTATTGGTTCCTCCATGAAGTCTTTGCTTAGTTTTGAGTATGTGTCATCCCTTCTTCAAACCTTGGAGTGCTTTCTGGGGTTCTTCAGAAACTTTGCATCCTGCCATACTACACTTGTGTGTATGGTGTGAGTTTCCTGAAAGTTCTACAGCATTCATTACAATGTTTTATACTTAAAATCTTCCAACAAATACTTTCTAGAAATGCTTGTTGAATTCTTCAGTATGCTTAGGTGGCAGCAAAGCCTATAATGGTTGCATCATGCACAATCTAATAGGTGAGACAGATAGCAATCAAATAATCAGACAAGTAAATATCTTTATAAACTGAGGCAAGTTTCCTTAGAAAAGGAATATAACTTTATTAAAGGAAAGATAAAAATGACTTGACCTTGCATTGTGGATAGAGAGTAGAAATTAAATTTCCCCAGAGGTTTGGAGTTAAAGCTTCCACATGGGTCCAGCTTGGCCAAGCATCTATAGCACAGGGGAAGAAATAAAGGAATACCAGGTGGCTTCTTTCCCTGCAGACCACAGAAATGGCTGAGAGGTGGTCAAGACTTGGCCCTTGGGACCTTGGAGGCATGATAGGAATGGTCTCTTTAAAGGTGGAAACACACTGGAGGTTTTAAGGAAAGTCTATGAGTGTACTTCAGAAGTGTCACTCAACAGTGGGAGAGGAAAGGTTGGCCAGAACTGGGAGAGAATGATTAATAAGCTAGGTGTGAGATTCCAGTTGAGAACAATTTTGACTATCTGTTAGAATTCTTATTTTTAGATTTTAAGTAGAATCACTTTTCTATAGGTTAGATATATTCCTGCATCTCCCTGATATGTGACCTTCATAATATAAAAATAGTTAGCACATACTATATTTATGTAAGTTGTCTGCTTTTTTTTCCTTCTTCTGTTATCTATAAGGTGATAAATTAGCCTGGGGAGATGACTCAGTGGTTAAAGGATCTTTCTTGCAAAAGATTATAAGTTTCTCAAAGCTATTTGTAACTTTTCAATTAATTTTGAATTTAAAAATAAATGTCACTCTCTTCCCTTCAGTGAATGCTGTGCAGTCACTCAGTGCTTACCCTTTGAGCAGCAGCTGTGTGGTTCTTTCCTGGACTCTGTCACCCAGTGACTACAACCTAATGTACTTAATCATTGAATGGAAGAATCTCAATGAAGATGATGATATTAAATGGCTTAGAATCCCTTCACATGTTAAGAAGTATTATATTCATGGTAAGTTCATGGAACTTTAATGTTTCTTTCATGAGTTATAATGACACTATAGTTTAGTAATTCAAATGATTAATCCAGTTAATGAAAACCTCAAAAATATAGATGATACATAATACCATCTTATTTTTCTATTATTTTATTTTTGAATGAGAGATACAGAGAGAAAGACAGAGAAAGAGAGGGAGAGGAAGAGAGAGAGCTGTTCAGCCACTAGTGAACAAACTCCAGATGTGTTTGCCTCCGTGTGGTGCATTTGCAACATCGTGTACTGTGTCAGTGTGCATCTGGCTGTGTAGGGCCTTGAGTTTTGAACATGTGTTCTTAGGCTTCACAGGCAAGTGCCTTAACCATCAAGCCAGTTCTCCATTCCTACCATCTTCTTTTAAAATTATTTGTTTAATTTTTTGCAAGCAAAGAGATCTAGATTAGAAAGAGAATGGGTGCACAAGGGCCTTTTGCCACTGCAAATGAACTTCACATGCATGTACCACTTTATGCATTTGTCTTAAGTAGGTACTGGGAAATTGAACCCAAACATCAAGCCTTCTAAGTAAGTACATGCTTACTTAGAACTGCTGAGCCATCTCTCTAGCCCCACACTACCATCTTAACTCTTTTTTAAAATTAATTTTTTTATTAACATTTTCCATGATTATAAAATATATCCCATGATAATTCCCTCCCCATCTTAACTCTTATAATCCCATAACCTTATCAAAACTTTTCATTATATTTTCTTTATTTTTTATTATTTCACAGAGATGCAATCAGATGTAATATACTTTCTCTCCATGCCTTTCTCCCATTAAATGATGATTATATAACATTTTATTCTTAAGCTTCTTTATTTCTCAGTTATTTGTTTGAGATTATGCTGCTTCTACCTTTACTTATTTTATGGTCACATTGTTTCCAAACTGTGTACACTATCATAATGTCACTTTCAGTGAGTGGGAAACCTGGACCTGCAGTCTGAGGATAGTGGGACTGATGGCTCAGGCCAGTATAATCTCTCACAGGGTGTCAGTTACTGTGAGAGATGAACAAAGTAATAAGTCTATGTGCACTGAACAGCATCCATGTCTAGTAAGAATTAAGAGAAGTTAAGCAGGAAAGCTGAGGACATCCTTAGCATTACAGGACACACACATTCATTCATTCATTCATTCCAGATACCTAGAATTTACCATTTGAATAAATGATTGATGGGAAGCCAAGTTCATTGTCACTGTTGTCTTGGTTGTTTCCCTCTTGCTTATCTTTAAGACAGGGGATTGAAGACTTTGAGCTTCAAGGAGTACTACCTCTTCTGGACTAGTGCTTGTTTGTACATTATTAGCATCTGTGAAAAGCACTGCCAGTTTCATCTTGAGCTTTGCTAGACTGATGGCCATTCTCCAGGTTTTAGAACCCTAGATATTACAGAGAACTCCTGATCCCCATCCCCATTTTTTTTTACTTTCTTATTTTTGCATACAATTTCATAAGACTTAACTTCCTAGACACCTTGAATGAGGGAACTAAGTAAAGCTAAATTCATATAGGAAGGGAATACTGTCTACTCTAAGGAAAAAGGGAAGAAGGGAGGACATACTGTCTTGGAAAAGGAAGTAAGGGAAAGCCTATGTGCCCTGAACCTTAACAAACTGGTTGTCACTGTCACATGCCTTTGCCTAAGTGTCCAAGTCTAGGTAAGATTTTTGAAAATTTATTTGCAAAACTAGTGTACAGTTAGAGAATTTGGAGTGCTTAGGTTAGCTGTAAAATTCCTTTAGCCAAATCAATCTACAAATAACTACTGATTTCTAGTATTTAGAAACATGACTAATTTTTATACTTGGTTTCAAATCATTGTCTGTTAAGTACAAGTGAGCTTTTGCTATATTTTTTTCTCCTCAGATCATTTTATTCCCATTGAGGAATATCAGTTCAGTCTTTATCCAATATTTGTGGAAGGAGTAGGAAGCCCTAAGATAATTAATGGTTTCACCCAAGGTAGGGGTTCACTTTCACTCTTCATATGTTACTTATTTGTTAGTTGTGCTGTTGTCTGGGCCATTTTTTTTTTTCTGATAGAATCATGGGAGAGTTGTGAGTTTTATACAGATGTGTCATTGGGTGGTTCAAAGGAATTTTTATTTCTAGAAATTAAACTGGATAGTTGTGGAGTCAGATTTACTGGGTAATTTCTTACTGTACTTACCACCATTTTGATTTTTGTTACTACTTTTTAAGTTGTCTTCTAAACCAAACAATTCAATAACAGTTTCAAAATAGAAACATTTTATTTGGTTTTAGAATAAAAAGTATTTATTATTGTTGAACTTGTCTGCCCTTGTGGAGCATATTTCCCATTGCTGTAAAGGGGATGTTGGGCAATAAGTAGACTGCATGAGATGATGTCTGGTAGAAGTAAGGTGAAGGGATAGAGTTAAAATGTGGGATTGTAGTCAGATGCCTGGAAGTCTTTCTGTAAACTGCTATTTTGGTAAAGTCTTGAGGATGAAAGGAAAAAGTATGCCAGGCTCAGGAGTAGCATGTGCAAAGTCTAGAGAAGTGAGTTGGTGCTTTCAGAAGCTCAGCATGTCTGGAGCAAACAAGACAATGATTGATGGTGGTATTCTGTGGGTTCTCCAGACACAGGTACTGAGCATCATCATAACACTTGATTTTACCTTGTGACTCATATAATTTTAAAGTGACCAGATGGAGGCCTTTGCAAATAAATAATTTGGAAAAAAGCTTTGCTAAATTCAAGTATAATACTAGCCTAAATAATTATTTTACAATGTGGATACAACATATTTTTTATTTTCCTCTATTTTTGTGTTTTTGAAGATCATACAGAGTTATTATGAAAATCAGAAAAAGTGTACTGTGATTTATTATATAGAATAAACTGTATTCTTAAGTTTCTGAGTTGTGTGGATTACATTTACTTTTCAGGTGAAAGTCAGCGGAGTGACGCAGGTCTATACATAACAGTGCCAATAATTATTTCTTCTTCCGTCTTACTGCTTGGAACACTGTTAATATCACACCAAAGGTATTGTACTTTCTGTGAGATCATTTATGGTAAAAACCCATGTGATGGCCATCTTAAATATTTTACTTTCAGAGGAAACCTATACAAGATATAGTACAGTACTTGTCACACAGCTTTCAATATGGGGGGGGGGGCTGTTTTATTAGAATATGGCCTATTAACTTGGGTCTAGATAAAGTTTGGTAGAATGCTTTCTGTGCTGAAATATAAAAGTGGATCTGGTCCTCCTAAGCCACAACTGGCTCAGAGGACTCATGTCTATTTTAAGTGTTCACTAACTGTCAGCATTTTTAATATGAGTATATTTCTGTAATCATGATATTTCTCTTTTCCAGAATGAAAAAGCTGTTTTGGGAAGATGTTCCAAACCCTAAGAATTGTTCCTGGGCACAAGGGCTTAATTTTCAGAAGGTCACTTTTTGAACATTTTTAACCCACAATACCTAAGATTGTACTTTAGAGATCATATGACTTTGATATTTTAAAACATTTTTAATATTTAAACATTTTCATTTGATTCAATTAATTTTAGTGAGTCTATTTATTATATGTTATTATGAGCAGCAGGGCATGGAGATATATTGTGAGGAGACAGAGTTGAGTAGTTTATCATATGAGAGTTGATAGTATACATATCTTTCTTCTGGTCATAGTACACAATAAGTTAAATGTTAGAGTATTAAAAGTAAGCACTGGGGCTGCAGAGATGGCTTAGCATTTAGACGCTTGCCTGTGAAGCCTAAGGACCCCAGTTCAAGGCTCAATTCCTCAAGACCCACGTTAGCCAGATGCACAAGGGGGCGCACACATCTGGAATTCATTTGCAGTGGCTGGAGGCCCTGGCACGCCCATTCTCTCTCTCTCTCCCTCTTTCTCTGTCTGTCCCTTTCAAATAAATAAATAAATAAACAAAAAAAAATTTTTTTAAATAAAAAAAGTAAGCACTGATGGAGAATAGCTATTCAGATATTTGGTAGCATTTGTTTAGTGTAAGATGATTGTCTTTGATGAAAGGCTTGAATCAACATCTCTACTATTTAATATTCATAATTATCTAAATCAACTTAAAAGTAGACAATCTAGCCAGGCATGGTGTGCACACCTTTAATCTCAGTCCTTGGGAGGCAGAGGTAGGAAGATTGCTGTAAGTTTGAGGCCACCCTGAGACTACATAGTGAATTCCAGGTCAGCCTGAGCCATAATGAGACCCTACCTCGATAAACAAACAAACAAACAAATAATTGTATACAATCTTACCTTCACACACTTCAGTCTGAAGCGCATACTTACCACAGTAAAACTTATGGTGAAGAAGATACCTCTGTTCAAGCAAAAGCACTATGAGATAGTCAACTCAAGAAAATAATTTAATCATACTTTTTATAATAGAATTTTTCAGAAAACTCTATTTTAATGGATGTTTTTGTTAGTTCTCATACTTTCCCTTGAAACAAGATTGACATTCCACCCATAAAATTGGAAAAATTAAATTCAATATTTATCTTAAAATCTGTAATTTTAAACCTGATGAACATATCTCTAATAATTATGAGTTTATAAAAAGTTTTCAGGGTTTCCTTTGGCTCCCAGATCAGCCTTAGCAGTCTGTTATCTAGCCATGTCTGCTGTGGACCTTGGCTGTGTCTTTACTATTGCTCTTCCAGTTCAACAGGACTTTGCCTTCTTTCTTCAAACATTCCTTTAACCAATAGAATTCAGAAGCATACTTGCCTCATTTAAGATCCTAGAGTATTTTCTTGTTAAGTGTTGTGGACTAATGCTCTAAGTGCAAGGATGCTCTCCTTCCCATCGAGGAGCTCCTCCTGCTACATGCATCATATCAAAATAATTCACAAAATGACTGCTGGAAACTTAGAAAAATGCCCCTCTCAGTGTTAGTTTCTTTGCACGCAAATGAGGTTAAGGTGAGCGAATGTCTTATTGGATTGTTTTAGAGACTAAGGATGCTGAAGGTAGGAGAGTCTCAATAACTATCAATTATTATTCTATACTGTCACTTTACATACTTATATCTTGTAGATTATTATTCCTTTTAGTTACTTCTGGGATAAGTATTATGGCTGTCACTTTATAGAAGTGAAAAATGAAGCTTATACTGGCTAGTTAATTTATTTTAAATTTGGATCCTGTTCTAATTGTTGGTGTCATGGCTAGCAGTGACTTTCAACATATCACCATGACCCAGAGTAAGAAACACATTCTGCCTTCCAGCCTAGCACAGACAGAGATGAGGAAAATGACTCCAGAGATGTGCTAAACAGTAATAGCACTTGTGCACAACAGAATAAATAGAATATTCAAAAACTTCTCCTTCATTAAAAATGCTATTTGCAACCCACTGGATGGATTTCACAAGATTCAAATGGCTTATGATTTGCAGTTAACAGAACACTTTTTTCCAACAAGTATTATTTCACATGTGATGAACAACCCTGAAGATGGAGGCCTACTCTCTCATCAGATGAAATGGTCCTCTCTTTTCTGAAGAGGTAGCCCTGTAGTTTTGTATATAAGCATTCATTTGGTGGAAGCTATTTTTCCTGGCTGTAGCCATATGCCTCTGGACTTCTCCACTGAGTAATTGCTTCCTGTAAACCTTGGGCTCTTTTGATTTCATAGTGCTCTTGAGTTGTTTTCAATTAGCAAAATATTTATCCCTCTTTTTTTCAAATATGAATTCAAAGAATAGTCACAGTGAGACTTCTGAGGGATATGTATGTCATTTATGCATTTTTTCAATAAGCACATAGTGAAGATTTAAGTATACTGTTAAATTGCTTCTAAACTTTAGGGATTTTTAAGCAATTCTCACCTTCTGCAAAATAAGATATTGGGGTCAGAGTTGAGTAGCTGTGAAGGAATAAGAAGAATATGGCCCATTTTGCTTTTCTGAAAATATATCAACGTTTTCATCCATTCATGAATTTCATTCATTTATAATATTATTGAATACCTGTCCTCTACCAGTCACTTTGCCGTGCCTTGGGGTTATTTATGTTGGGAACTATGTGTTCTTGGAATGTATTGTTTGGTGGGGAAGATGAATCCTGACCTTCTTATCATAGAAATAACTTTACAATTGTAATCTATTATGTTCTAAGAATTTATGATGTGAGGACCTGGCTTAAAGAGTGGGATGGGAATGAGCAGGTAGAGTTAGGAGTATGGTATTTGTTCTGAGAGGGCATTGGGGCACATCTGTCATTATAATTTCAGCTCTTGGGAGGCTGAAGAAGGGGGATCTTAAGTTCAAGGGCTGCTTGGGCTGCATAGTGATTATTGAGGCCATCGTGATAGGGAGACTATTTTTTAAAGCATTTAAAAATATTTTATTTTTATTTATTTATTAGAGATAGAGAGAAGGAGGGGGAGAGAGAGAGAGTGAGAATGGGCACAACAGGGCCTCTAGGCACTGCAAACAACTCCAGATGCATGTGCCACCATGTTCATCTGGCTTATGTGGGACCTGGAGAATGAAATCTGGGTCTTTAGGCTTCACAGGCATGTGCCTTAAAGGCTAAGCCATCTCTCCAGCCCAGGGAGACTATTTTTTTTTTAAAGTAGACAAACAACAAGAAAGGAAAGAAAGAAGACATAGACAGAGGGAGGGAACAAGAGAGGGAAGGACATTTGAGCTAGATCTGGCTGATAAAGTCATTAACTAGGTCATCTGCTAATACAAAAGCAAGAGATAGGAAGGTATAGAGCATATTCTCAACTTGGAAGTAGCCTGGGAAATATAGAGTAGTACATTGGCATCTTAAACATGAGGGCTTTATCAAAATAACTAAATGTCTATCTTAATAAAAATAAAATGTGACTATATGAGTATGTATCAATTGGGCAGTGATCACCGCACTGCTTCTTAAAAAGAACCTAAATTCCTCTACCCCCCTCTTCCTCCCTTCCTCCTTCTATTTTTCTCTTCTCTCCCTCCTTGCTTCCCTCACATGTTAATCTTCAATACTTCACATTTGAACTACTGTGAAATCGACTTGTAAGTTTTACTGGGACAAGGACATGACTAGACCTACTTCAGCAAAATGCAGTTCTAACCTACACTGAATAGATATTTTCCCTTTCCCAGAAAATTCCTTATACAAAGGAACTACTGAGGGGACCTGTTGACTGTGGCCTGCCTCACTGTTCCAGGTTGTCCTCCCTGAGACTGAGCATGATGCTGTACTTCATAGACCATCTACCAACAGTTCTTTTCTACCATTCTTGAAATCTTACCAAAACTTTCCAGATTCTGGTAAATCAAAGTGAAAAAAATTAAGATTCAGTAGATTGTGAACATCCTCCTTTGTAAGAGATTGCTTTTTTAACTTTGCAAATATTTTTTTCTAATTTATACATTTTAAGGACATTTAGTGACTGATATCTAACTTACCACTAGAGATTAACAAAGTTACAGTAAGAATAAATCAGTTTTAGCATATAATGGAAAGATTTGAAAAGTAAAGAACATAATTTCAAAATGACTATTAATTATAAAATTATTTTTAAAGTAATGGGAATATGGCACAGTCGTAGAGCACATGCCCAGCACGTGTGAAGCCCTAGGTGCCATCCCCAATGCTATCAAAACAAAACTTTCATACCAACAATGTGTTCCTTCATGTGGTGAATGTGCTCTAGATTACATTCTTAACAATAGTTGAAATGGTAAATTTTATTCACACAATAAGAAAAATAGGCAAGGGATCTAAGTTTTCTAAGAAAATATGGAAATAGCCATTTGTGTTTACAAATGGCCATATGCTTAGAACCCTTAGATAGTAGGGAAATGCAAGTCAGAAACACAAGACACCACTTCACACCTGGTGAACTGATCATAATAAAAAAGACAGACAAGTTCTAGAGCAAATGTGGATAAACTGGAACTATATTAGTGCTGATGGGAATGTAAAATCATGCGGTCCTTCTGAAATAGTCTGGTAGCTCTATCATCCCTAGGTTTTCCCCCAAAAGAAAGGAAATCATTTATATACACAGTAATGTGTACATGTATAATGATATAAGAATTATTCAGAATAGTCAAATGTTGAAAAATCTAAAAATGGCCTTCAAATGATAAATGAAAGAACAAAATGTTATACATTCAATTTTAAATCAAAGGAATAGCACACATTCTCCATGACATTCTGTCAGGCAAACAGACCATGTGAGTTCATTGTTTTAAACAGCATTTCAAATGCAGAAATTTTTAAAGTAATACTCTTTAATATAAAAATTAACTTTGATTTGTTCTTAAAATTATGATTTATGGAAATATTGAATTTTATTAAAGTGATCTGTACCTATAAGTCCTGGACTTCCAACCTAATATCTAAAATTTTCTTACAATTAATTCACTTCATTTTGTAAGTTAGCATTATCCTTCCATTTAATTTATAATAGATGAAAAAATATACTAATCTATATATACAAATCAAAGATGCAAAAATTTTGAAGCCAGTATTTTGAGTTCTCTTAATAACATTTATTTAAAGGTACTACATGCTAGACATTGCTAATAGCAATAAGGCTATATCATATGTGATTACAGATAATTTTCCCAGTAGAATTGCCCAAAGTCATCTTTCTTTTGTATACAATACTTCTTTTTGCTCTTTAAAGTTTATATGTTAAAAAAAGTTTATATGACAAAAATACATCAAAATAGAATAATGTGGGGTTTAGGTTTATAATTGCTGAAAGTAAAGGGCTTGTCTGCTATGTGAGAGGCTCTAAGCCTAATCCTCAGCACAGAAGAATAAATAAAAGTAAAACCCAGGGCTGGAGAGATGGCTTAGTGGCCTGAGAAGCCTAAGGACCCCAGTTTGAGGCTTGATTCCCCAGGACCCATGTTAACCAGATGTATAAGGGGGTGCAGGCATTTGGAGTTCATTTGCAGTGGCTGGAGGCCCTGGCATGCCCATTCTCCCCCCCCCCCTTTCTCTTTCTGTCACTCTTAAATAAATAAATAAAAATAAACAAAAAAGTAAAACCCTGTATATTAATACAGTATCTTTAAAATATCCCTATTTGTCTATTTTTTTAATAATAGAAGGTGAGAATAAGGTTTGTCCCTTCCCTGCTTCTCATCTAAAGATAAGGACTCCATGTAAATTCAGACCAAGGCACTTTAGCTTTGCCTGTTGAGATCTACCCATGTTCACAGGGTTCAGTCAGCTTACCCTTTGGCCTGGTTGTGGTATCCATCATGAAGCACAGCCCAGTTCACTTGCACACTCATCACAGGAGGTATTAGTGTTCACCACCTTTTTCTTTTCTGTGCTGGATGACAGTGCTGTAGGCAGCTGGCTGAGGATGGGCACCTGTTCTGACATTGCCATTTTTTCAAAGGGGTTGTGTAGTAGACAGCTTCAGGTTTGCTGAGATGAACTTTCAAACCAGACACAGTTATGGAGGAAGGGATATATTAAAGCTTACAGATCCAGAGGAAGTTCTATAATGGAAGAAGAAGTTGGCCTGCTTTCACAGGTCCAAGCAGAGTAAGAGAAGCCCTAAGCCAAAAGCCACACAGCACAGCACACTTGAGGAACTCTTTGCATATCTCTAGATTGGAATTTCAAATCTATCACCACACTTAAAATCCACCCAGTGGCACCTCCTCCAGACAGGTGGCTGCATATCCAAACTACAAACTATTGAGGGCCATCTATTCAAACTACCATATTCTGCCCCTGGCCCCCAATAGATTCAAAGCCATCACACATTGTAAATTGAATTCAGTCCAATTTCAAAGATCCCCAGTCTTTACCAACTTAAGATAGTTCCAAAGTCCCAAGTCTTATCTGAGATTTAAGATTGTCTCTTGTCTGTGAATCCTGTAAAATCAAACAAGTATATACTTTCAATATATCAAGGCACAGAGTAAACATTTTCAACTGATATAAGGCATAGCAAGGAGAGACTAGAAAAGTGCAAACTCGACCACCATCAAGCAAACATCAATCTTCTGCAGTTCAAGTTTAAACTTAACCAGTGATTGATAGTCTCCAGATTATCCAATTTCGCCCCTCCAGTTGAGCTGAGTAGCCAGGGAAAACTTCCGTCCCTAGCTAGCAGTCTCCATGCACAGACCCTTGTACAGTCCTGGTATATGCAGAATGTCTTCAGGTCTCCATGTAAATCACGGTCCATCTTCCAAAGGCTGTTTTAGCCTTTCAGGGTCATCATGCCCTCCCTCATGCTGTATCTCAGCAGTGGCTCCTGGAACCGTGTGCATTTCATGACCACTCCATGAATTTTCTTCCAAAATCAATACCACATGTGCAGGACACAGCCATATTCTTAATGCAGGGTTGAAATAAATCATGACCTTGAAGAGCAGGTTCCTTCTCCAGTCAACTCTTTCTTAAAAGTGTTTGCATTGCTATCAGTCTTCCTTCAGGCATCTTCTCCATTGTTTTAATGTAAAGCAGTTGAGCCATCTTCCTTAAGATTGCTAATGTGTTTGACAATAGCAGCTTCAGTAACCTAAAACCAGTATTAGTGTCTGTAATTTTAACTTGCTTGTGATTTCCAACTTAAAATATTAAAACTCTCAGTCCAATATCTTTAACCGAGCACATTACGAATTTAACCTTGGTCAAATGCTCTGGACCTGAGCAACAGAACACAGCCAGCCCTTATGACAGTAGACCAGTTCCAACAAAGTCCTCTGCAGTCTTTCCTTCCCCTTAGAAAGCTCATAAGCCCAGCCTTGAAGTTCTATACTGTCTGCACTTAGCATTTTCAAACTCTCATCAGAATAATACTTGGCTTTCTGCTCCAGAAGTCATCTTCAGTTTTAAGTACCAAGTCCATACCTGTGCCTCCAAAACAAAAGTTCTAAAAGACCAAAATCCACATGGTCAGGTTTATCTCAACCCACTCCTGGTACCAAATTCTGTGGCACACAGCTTCAGGTTTATTGAGATGAACTCCCAAACAAGGCACAGTTGTGGAGGAAGGGATATATTAAAGCTTATAGATCCAAGGGAAGTTCCATAATGGCAGAAGAACTGGGCCTGCTTTCACAGGTCCAAGCAGACTTAAAGAAGCCCCAAGCCAAAAGCCACACAGCACAGTACACTTCAGGAACTCTAGCTAGGCACACTTTGCATATCTTTAGATTGGAAATTCAAATCTACCACAACACCTAAAGACCAGCCCAGTGTCACCTCCTCCAGACAGGTGGCTGCAGATCAAAACTACAAACTAATAAAACACTAAATATATTAGGGGCCATATATTCAAACTACTACAGGTTGAAAGAAAACAAATACTCAGATTAACCATGCAATGGCATTGAAAATACTGTCTCTTGCCTCAGCCTTCTTCCCCTTATTGGTGATCTCCAGATGCTAATACTTTTACTTTGCTTTTCATTTTTCAGGCAGATCACCTCTGTATTTATAAAAGTTATCTACATCTGCAGACATCTGGCTTCTGTGAGCACTTACAAAGCCACATATTGTTTTGTCATTACTTCAGAAAAATCTACTTCAACCTGCTTATTCTTCAAAGCAAGGATTTCTTTTCTTTAAATAAAATTTAAATAAGTACTTATCCCTTTTATCATCTCCATCTCCCTCTGTCCTCAATCTCTGGAAATAATGACTACACATTTATTTATTTTTTATTTTTTAAAATTTTATTTCTATTTCATTATAAGCCCTATAAATACATTATTACCTTTGCTAGAATAAATAGTTTAATCAAATATTCATCTTCTTTTATATTTATTTATTTATTATTATTTTATTAGTTTTCTATTCAGCAAATACAGGCAGTTTGGTACCATTATTAGGCTCATCCGTTACATACACCCTCCCCATTGGCCCCTCCTTGTTGAGGTATAGGGGTCATGCATTGTGGAGTTAGCCCACAGTTTTTGGTACCATAAATGTCTCTGCATATCCTGACCCAACATATGGCTCTAACATTCTTTCCGCCCATTCTTCTGCCAAATTTCCCTGAGCCATGTTGGGTTCATTTTTGGTCCGCTTCAGTGAAGAGGTGTTGGGGACCTCAGAGGCTGTGGCTCTCTGATTTGGTAGGAGTTGATTTTCCTCTGTGTTGGTCTCCTTCCCCCTTCTGCTGGTATCAGGTTCATCAGGAAAACAGCATCCTTGCTTGCTTTGCCAATTTCCCTTAGTTTCAGCCAGGGCCCTTTTGAGGTATGATGGGGTGGCTCTCTCCTTAGGATCTACATCTATCTGAAAAAGAGAAGCAGATTCTCCAATGGAGAGTAAGTTAGCTCCAGGACAAATGAAATAACCCTTACTTTTTTTTATAAACAGTTTAATATGTATAGCCCCTCTTGTAGCCCATGATTGATGGTAGCTTGATATTGGAGAGAGAGGGCTTTTGTTTGGATATGATTCTGACTTGTTTCCCAACTCCAGCTATGGGTCCTGTACCACTGAGGGGATCAGTTAAACAAATCAAGAGCAGTTGGTTCCCCACCATGGCTTTGTGCCACTATTGCACTTGTGTGGGCATCACAAACAGTTATTTGTTGCTACATAGGTTAGGCCATGAGTTGCTTGGACAGATACTGGTCATTTCCCCCAGTAGCCCATGTAGCACCTTTGGCACTAGATATGCTGACTATCTGGGGACTGAGTCTCTCCTGGCTTCCAGCCATGCCATTCCATTTTACGTGTCAGCTGCATATGGTGTCTTCAGCAATAGGGTCTTACCACTAAGCTTTGGTGGGTCATCAAGTACTCTTGACAGAAATCTGTCATTCTTTTAGGAACCCTTGTAGGTTTCTCTGACCAAAAGCTCATTGTGGATGATAGCCCCATGCTAGTACTGGGAGTTACAGGTCAGTGCCCACTAAGAAAATGAGGAAGAATATAGCTAATATACAAGAGTTAGAGAGGATAGAGAGAGAGAGACAGGGAGAGGGAGGGAGGGAAGATGTAGAAGGTTTAGGTTAGACTTGATCCTACCCTCTCCAGTGTCTGTGGTTCAGGTGTTTCCTGTAAGGGCCTGGTGAAGGTTCAACCATTTTAGGAAGTAGAATTTTATGGTACCATTGCTGTTTGGGTCTAGATTAGTGTTTCCCACCCCTTCGATGCCTGCTCTTCCCTCTCCATCCATCCTAGTGTCTAGTCCATGATATGCTTGCTGGGTGTGTAAGGTATTTTGGGTAGATTCAGGTTAAGTGCTATAGATGAGTGAGACTATGTGGTGATTAATTTTTCTGTGATTGGGAAAGTTCACTGAGAATGATCTGTTCCAGGTTCACCCATTTTTCCTCAAATTTCTTTGTTTCATTTTTTTCTTACTGCTATGTAGAATTCCACTGTGTAGATATACCGTATCTTAGTTATCCATTCTTCTAGTGATGGACATCTGGATTGATTCCAGCTCTTAGCTATTACGAATTGAGCCACTACAAACATGGTTGAGCAAATCTCTCTGGCCTGTGGTTTGAAGGTTTTAGGGTAGATGCCCAGTAAGGGTATAACTGGGTCTGTTGGAATCTCTATAGTCTCCATATTGCTTTCCAAAGTGGTTGTCCCATCCTACATTCCCACCAGCAGTGGAAGAGTGTTCCTAATTCTCCACATCCTCGCCAGCATTTATTTTCGTTTGATTTTTTGATGTTTGCTATCCTTATTGGGGTAAGGTGGAATCTCATAGTTGTTTTCATTTGCATTTCTCTGATGATTAGGGATGATGAACATTTTATTAAGTGTGTGTTTGTCATTTGTGTTTCTTCCTCTGTGAACTGCCTGTTCAGCTCTTTGCCCCATTTTGTGAGTGGGGTGTTTGACTTCTTACTGTTTAGATTTTTGAGTTCTTTGTAGATTCTAGAGATTAGGCCACTATAAGTTGAATAACCTGCAAATATTTTCTCCCATTCTGTGGGTAATCTATTGGCTTTGCTTATTGTATGCTTGTATGTAACGAAACTCTTTAGCTTCATGTGATCCCATTGGTTGAGTGACTGTTCAAGATCGTGAGTTACTGAGGTTTTGTTCAGGAAGTCTTTTTCCATTCCTGTGTCATGGAAAGTACTTCCTAAATTTTCTTCCAGTGATATTCGAGTTTCTGGTCTTATATTGAGGTCTTTGATCCATTTGTATTTGAGTGTAGTGCATGGTGAAATGTGTGGATCAAGTTTCAGTTTCCTGTATGTGGTTATCCAGTTTGTCCAGCACCATTTGTTGAAGATGCTGTCTTTTTTCCAGCCTATATATTTTGGACCTTTGTCAAATATCAAGTAGCTATAGTTGCTTGACCCAAAGTCTGGGTCCTCAAGTCTATTCCATTGGTCTATATTCCTGTTTTTATGCCAGTACCTTGCTGTTTTTATTACTATGGCTTTGTAATATATCTTTATGTCAGGTATGGTGATGCCACCAGAGGCATTTCTTTTGCTGAGGAGATGTTTGGATATGTGAGGGTTTCTGCCTTTCCATATGAATTTTGAGATCATTTTTTCTATCTCTGTGTAGAACACTGTAGGGATTTTAATTGGAATTGCATTAATTCCATATATTGCCTTTGGTAGGATTGTCATCTTCACAATGTTAATTCTACCTATCCAGGAGCATGGGAGGTCTTTCCATTTTCTCCTGTCCTCCCTAATTTCTTTTTTGAGTGTTTTTGTGTTTTCGTTGTATAGATCTTTCACTTCCTTGGTTAACATTATTCCAAGGTTGCTCTTTTTCTTGATTAATCATATCATTAAATTACCCCCTTGTATAATAATTCATCTCTGCTTACTTTTTTCCTGACTCTATCTTGCTTGTTAATTTGGTGGCATATTGGTTTCTTTCAAGTAGAACTCTGAAGCCATTCTTGTCTTATTAGCCAACAGCTAGAATCAGTTCTGAATGAAGGTCAAGGAATAATTAAGATTTTCTTTCTTTTTTGGTTATGTTATTTTTTTGGAATTATTTTCCTGTTTTTGATGTGCTGATATTTTAGTGTTAAGTGTAAGGTAATTCTTTTCATTTAACTTGTTTATCATTTGAAGAAATTTTCAAGTTTATCTCCTATCAATTCTAAGCAATTTCTTTTTTTCCCTTTAATTTTCTCTCTCTCTCTTTTTTTTTTTTCTAATACCTGTATTTGTGGGAAGTTGGATTCTTTGAAGAACTGTTTTTTTGTTCTTGTCTTACATTCTGAAACCATGCTACTTTCTTTTCTAAACTGTTGTATTTATACATTTTAAGTTCTCTGCAGAGTCATCTGTATGGGATTTATACATGAAGTGTTTTCTCTAATCTTACTAAAGACATCAATTATAGAATTCTTTTTGTTTAAAAATTCTCTTCTAGCTGGGTGTGGTGGCGCACACCTTTAATCCCAGCACTTGGGAGGCAGAAGTAGGAGGATCACCATGAGTTCAAGGGCACCCTGAGACTACATAGTGAATTCCAGGTCAGCCTGGGCTAGCGTGTGACCCTTCCTCAAAAACAAAAAATTGTCTTCTATTCCGTGAATTATCTGTTTCTGTTTTGTCATGTTTTCTTTTCATTTTTCTTAGCTTTTCTTTCGTATCTCATAATCCCCCATATATATGGCAATCCTGGGCTTTCCACTCCTGTGGGATAACATGGGAGCACAGGGACAGCCTCCTTAGTGCATGTGGGCTGGCAGGGACTGTGGCCCCAGGTTTCTTGCTTGGGCTCTGGCTCCATGAGGACAGATGTGCTGTGAGGTAGCAGTCCTAGGTGAGTGCTCAGACTCTTCTTCAGTTGCCTGAGAACAAACTCTCAACCTGAGTATAGAGCTTTATGTTTACATAAAGCCTCTTTCATATTTGGCAGAGAGGAGCTCCCCTCTTTACAGAACCTCCAGTTTTCTGCTCAGATCCCCTTTCTTCCTGGGTTTTTATCTGCTGTTTCCTCACTTACCTCCTTGTGTTGAACAGGGATGATTGGCTTTCTCCCATGCTTATTGTGCATGTAGTATGTTCTGGTCCCCAGCCACACTTGCTCATGTTCCTCAATGTGCATTTCTGGAATTGTATCCATAATTTAGCACTCTGTTTGAACCCCTCATTTCCACTTGCTTCCTCAAACCTCTTAGCTGAGGCTATGCATCAGATTTAGTCACATACTTCGTTCTATCAGAATTCCCAGAGACAGGAGGGCAGTCTGGTGGTTGGTATGTAGCTCTTCACAGCATTACTCTTCAAACTTCCAACACTAGGATCTTAAAGTATAGGAAAATGTATTATATGGATTCAATACCCTTGCTTTTCTTTTAATTCGGATTTCACTATAAAAAAATCCCTGTAACTTTGCTCATTTGTTTTGTGTCTTTTTACTGTAGCATTTTGCCCATCTTATTTTACTAAATTCATATCATCTTAATTTTTCCCACCTGAAGAATATTTTTAGCTTCTTATTTTACATTTGTTCTATTCTTTCTTATGCATTATTTTATAATTTAGGTTGTTTTGTTTTGTTTTGTTTTTTTACTTTGGGGTATAAACCTGCTCCTTTCTGTTCATTTATGTTAATTTTTCGAAGAATGAACTAGACACTACTTTATGGGCTAAAACTAAGACCAAAGGGATTGATTTTTCCATGGTATATGAAGATGTCATAGATTTCTCAGTCTGCATTGCCCTGCAGAGAAGTGGCTTACTAGCAGCAGCCTCCCAGTCCATCACACAGCTGAGTCAGGGTTGTCTGGAAATGGCATCATCGTGGAGAGTGTGGAAGACCTGGTGTATGCTTGAGTCAGAAGTTATATTTATAAACAACATATCTTTGTGTTCTGGAGTGCACAGTACTGTGTCTAGAAATTCATGTTTCACTCTCAGTTTTCTTTCCTTCTTCCTTATGATCCCTGTTCATAAAGAACTAGGAGAAAATGTCAATAAGCCCAGGACTATTCCAGCAAGTATCAGAAGAAAGAAAAAGAACAGTCTCCTTCCTATTTGTGTCTGGGTCCAGTTTTCATATTTCACTGTGCTATAAAAATATAATAGGGACAGAACAATAGAACCAGGTCAGTGTCCTTACTCTGCAGTAGATAACTGTCTCCACACCTTAGCCAAATCTTCTTGCAAGAGTTAATCCTTGGTCTAAGGAAATAAACACAATTAAACTAGATTTCTTAAGAAATGGATTTTAAAACATCCATCAAAATGGCTCTATGTTTCTGGTCTTTTCTGTTTCAACATTTTCTCTTTATTATTTTTTTCTTCTCATAACTCTATTATTTTGCTTTCTTATCTTAAACTCTTCAGTATTACTGTTGATTTTTATCCATCTTTTATTTATTCTAGTACATTGTTTTTATTTTTATTTTTTGTTAACTATTCTGCTATCTCTCCTAAAGTGTTTTCTTGCTGGATGGATGAAAACTACCTATAGAGTGTAATCTTAAAACATACATTAAGAAAATGAGAGAAGTCACTCGTATTAGTTGCTGTAGCCAAATAATTGATAAGCCACTTAAGGAAGGAAGGATTTATTTTGGCTTGCAGTTTGAGGTTACTGTCCATCATTGCAGGGAAGGCATAGGAGCAAGAACTCAAAGCAGCTGGTCATGTCATCCACAGAGAGGAAGCAGAGCGTGATGAATGCTGGTGCTCAGTTAGCTTCTCCTTTTATCCAGGTCAGGACCCATCTCATGGAATAGTGATGCCCACAGTTAATATGGATCTTCTAATCTCAGTTCTCCTAATCTAGATGATACCTCTCAGGCATGCCCATAAAATCATTTCCTAGGTTCATCTAGGTCTTGTCAAGTTGACAATCAGGATAAACTGTCACACTCCCTTACTACAAAATCTTTCTGAAAGGATGCATCACTGTAATATAACACAGTCCAAAGCCGTATATAGGAAAGGGGTTGAAATCTTCTATCTTTGGCTTTCTGAATGATTTTTATTTTGTTTTATTTTATTTAAACAGAGAACGGACATTCTTTGAAGTCTAATCATGACTACAGATGAACCCAATGTACCAACTTTCCAACAGTTCATAGAGTATTAGAAGATTTTTACATTTTGAAGAAGGGGAGAAAATCTAAAATAAAAAATTGAGTGAACTATTGAGAACTTACATCTGATGAACTTACTAGAGATGTGTAAATTGTGGTCACAATGTAGTTCAGTTTGGATGTATGATTGAATTTTAGCTCATCTAAAGTTTAAATGACTTCTTACTTTTGTTTTTTTTATTTTTCTGATCAGAAAACATTAAAAAAATATGGCTGTGGCAGTCCTAACATCATCAAATATAGTAAAAAAAAATGCTGTAATCAGGTGAATTTTAAAATCGCAACTTCTGACACATAGCTTTGTGTGCACAGTGATTCTAACACCAAAATGTAGTGCACTGAAAGTATTTACTTCATATTTATACATCTAAAAATTTCCATTTTAGATTCCTTTCATAGATGCTTAAGTCTATACATTGATGTATTTGGGTAATTTTGAGTGTTGTTTAACATATATCAGTTCAAGTTCTAGCTTTTATTTTAGGTCAAACAAAGCCAGAAATTATGACCTGTGCTGCTTGCAGACCAGTAAAGGAAGGAACAATTCATATTAGGGTCACTTGACCTACACACTCAGGTTAGATTACTCAGATCATAAAAGAATATCAACATTCAATTTAGCCTTCTTCTGTGGTGGTGGGAGGACCAAAGCAAAACAAAAAACCAGGTGTGTTGGCACATGGCCTTAACCCTAGCACTCAGGAGGTGGAGGCAATAGGATCACTGTGAGTTTGAGGCCAGCCTGGGACTACAGAGGGAGTTCCAGGTCAGTCTTGGCTAGAGTGACCCTACCTCAAAAAACAAACAAACAAACAAACACAAACAATTTAGCCTTCTTTGAGTAATACATTTTAAAATCTGTTTTTTTCACACTGAACCACCCAAGACTTCTGATAGGAAGGGAAGTGTGCAATGTTGCAGTGAAACAAGGAAGAGAGCTTTTCATAAATAGTTCATGATGAAGGCAGGACTTTTCTGGTTGAAAAAAAGACATATGCCAGTTTTATATATTTGGCATACTGTATATTTTATTGCTCACATTCAAATTAACCAAATCGATGAACTCATATAATATTCAAATTTAAGATACATGTCACTTATATTTACATGTTATTAGTATTTTAATTTGAATATCCAAAAAATTAATACAATGGGAAACTGTTTTCCCCCTTTGCTATTAACAGATGTCATTGGAATGTAAAATCTAAGTGTATAATTATGAAAGGATTTTTAAAATTCATACCATCTAAATACACATTTAACATGTTCATGGGCTATTCTAAAATTTAAAAAGTTATATCTACACAGTAAAACAATTTTTGAGCAAGCATACTTATAAGAAAGTTTTGTGACTCAATGATGAAATGTATTTGAATAATATATATTTTTTATTATTAGTGAAGTCTTCCATCTAAAGGCTTTTTAAGACATGTACATTATTTGGTTTCAACAATTAGATACTGTAAAATTTTAGAAAGCATGAAATGTACCAAACAGGGCTTTGAAGAACACATGTGAGTTCAATTGCATGCTATGTGTTATTTGTATATATTTCTCATTTTCATATTGATGACAGTATCAGTTCATTTATTTAATGTTCTAAGTTCATTTAAGTTGTAAAGTAATTCAATAATATCTAAAGTGTAGTAGTCTTAAGAAAAAAAACACTAAGAAATATGTGAAGGAAATCATAAGAGTATAGATTTCTGTCAGGAAGAAAACAAGAATAGGAACAGTTTTGTCTTCATACGTTATTTAGTAGAACAGAAAAACTTGTAATAACACAGTATTTGTCATTAAATATTTTAATTCCATTAGTATTATGTTTACTGTTTAAGTGTGTTTATTCTGTTAATTTTAATCACTAATATATTTTAACTACTAGCTTGAAACTGTGCTAAGTAGTCTTTTATATGGAATACACTTGCCATTGAAGAACATTTGAGTATGCCACTATCTCAGGCAATAAATCTGAACTCATTCTATTAATTTGAAAATTGTAAAATTCAAAAGTTAAATTACATTTATGACACAAAACTAAGCACATTTTCTATGTAGTTATGTGAAATTTTCAACATGATGTAATCATGGTATTTTTATTTTGCATTTTTTTTCATGTATTTACACTATTTGGCTTGACTTTTCTGGATACAGATTAGATTATTGACTTGCATCTGTTTGGCAGGAGTTTTGCTGTGATGTAACCACTGTTCTTATAAAATCATTATGTGCATTTGTCTTGTGTGTTTATCTTCATTCCACATGTGCCATGGTGTACATTTTTACATGAAATGATTTATAGGGAATTGAGAAATCTGTTGCTATCTCTCTCACCATCATTCTCTTCAACCAATTTGTGTTACTAGCTCTTATTTTTAGGTAGTGTCAAGCAGGTTCTCATGAGTAAAGGTAGATTTGTTCTTAATAGTCACAGTTGGTTTACCTTAGCAATAAAGTAGTTAATGTTATCATCTTTGGCATATTTTGCTCACTTCCTTATATTCCATTTTTTTTTTACTTTGGAATGAGAATTTCACTTTGTATAAATATACTTTATTATAAAACATAGTAAAATTTTCAGACGATAGCTACAGTAACCAGTCTTCATTGAGTGATTAAGCACTACAAATGCATCTCATTTATTTCAAGCCACATGATCATGGAGTGGGTGTCAAACACATTTTTCCAGATGAAGAAGTTGAAAGACAGAGAGGTTAATGTGTTTATGTTCATGGAATTAGAACTCAAGTCTAATACTTTCTTGTCTTACTTTTAAACTCTCAAACTGTCTCACCCTTCAGACTTTTGATATATCTGATTTAATCCAAAAACTAGTTAATTTATGGTTGACTTATGTCCCTAATTGTTAACCTTATACACTTTGTTTTTCTGCATGTATGATGCAATGAAGTAAAATTTTTGACATCATTGAGCATTAAAATGTGTCTTTTCTTTTAGCCTGAAACATTTGAGCATCTTTTTACCAAGCATACAGGATCAGTGGCATTTGGTCCTCTTCTCTTGGAGCCTGAAACCATTTCAGAAGATATTAGTGTTGATACATCATGGAAAAATAAAGATGAGGTGGTGTCTGCAACTATGGTCTCACTTCTTTTGAATACCTCAGATCTAGAAAAGACTTCTATTTGTATCAGTGAGCAGTGCAACTGTGCCAAGGTCTCTGAGGCTGAGAGCTCCAAAGTAACCTATGAACATGAGTGTCAGAAACAATCCTCAGTTAAATATGCTACCCTGGTTAGCAATTTGAAGTCAAATGAAACCAACAGCGAGCAAGGGGTGGTACACAGTGCTGCCAGCAAATGCTTCTCTATCAAACACTCTCCACTGAAAGACTCTTCCTCTAACAGTTCCTGGGACATAGAGACCCAGGCACTTTTTTTATTACCGGATCAGCAACCCAACATGATCTCACCACATCTCTCATGCCCAGGATTGGACGAGCTTTTGGAACTTCAGGGAATTTTCCCTGAAGAAAATCATAGTGAAAAGTCTGTCTGCTATTTAGGTGTCACCTCAATCAAAGAGAAAGAGAGTGGTGTGTGTTTGACTAACAAGTCTGGAGTGCTGTGCCCATTTCCGGCCCACTGTTTGCTCACTGACATCAGGTTCCTCCAGGACAGTTGCTCATGCTTTGTAGAAAATAATTTCAGTGTAGGGACTTGTGGAAATAAGACTTTTGTACCTTATATGCCCCAATTTCAAAGCTGCTCCACCCACACTAGCAAGATAATAGAGAACAAGATGTGCAACCTAACTGCATGAGCTCTGCAAGAGACTCTGGGTCGGCTCCATTCTCTACTGTCATAGATGCAGGAGACTCTGGTTTCAAAGTGAATGTTTCCAAATTAATGGTGTCTTTTCTCTCTCAAAACCTGTGATGAAGCCTTCACGAGTGAGGCAATGAAGGCATTCTCCTAACCATGCTGGGAAGGGCTCTTTCCAGCTAAAATATAGCCACCAGGTAGCATGTTTTGCGAATATTTAAAGTGTGTAGAACTAATTGACTTCTGTATTGCCGTAACACCAAAAAGAAAGGCTTCAAATTAACATTTGTGGAATATAATTGTTGTTTCTAAGATGTATTTGCTTTACCTTGTTTTGTGTTGTACTAATTCCCACACTTTCACATACAAATTTAAATGTAATAGGTACCGTTTTGTGTTTTGGAAGTGTGTGACATGTTTGTATTTTGTGCTCTGTGACTTGAAGTACGCACTTCATTAAATGCTGAATATATGCAGAGAATTTAACTCTGGTCTAAGAGATTATGCTTTAAGTCAATCAAAGCCAGATCAATGGCAGAGGATCGAAATACCTGTTGAAATAACTGTTCCTACAATAAGTATATTGATTATAGCATAAGCAGTTTTGAGAACATGGTGGCGACTTTAACTCTTTCTAAGGGACATCAAAGTGGCCACTTTCTGATACTTAGATTGTCTGGTGTCACTGCATAGCACTCTGGAATCATCATTTTTTCCCATTCCCACTGCTTTTCCCTCACTGAACTTTCTGTCTTTAGATGAATGAAAGCTCTTACTTCATTAACTGTCTTAGACATGCCCTTACACTTCCTGTGACACTGTGTTTCTTTTAAGGACTAGACAATGAATTAATTTGCCCAAGGTTCCAGAGTTAGTGAGCAACAGAACTAGATTCTTACATTGCCATCTATTTAAAAAAAATCAACTAACTTACAGAACCTAGTAAGAAGAAGCAACTTGCTAGGTGGAAATCAAGTGAGATCTGCACAGAGCTTATCTTTGGCTTTAACATTAATGTGAAAATTTATCATTCATTTCAGTTTTTGTATGGAAAGAAAATTCAAAGACAGTCTATTAGGTACCAAAGTATGTCAAGAAACCTGCACATTCAGATGTTCAATGGAAAGAGGTAAGAAATTCAAGAACAATATCACCATCAAAATAAATACATTAGTGATCAAATAACTGTTTATGCATTGATAAACATCATCAGAGTTTCATATTTAAATAGAGACTAAATTCTGCTGATTTTATTGTTACCCTAAATAAATCCTTCCATCCTACCTGTACTCTAGTCATTGCTTTATGAAATGAGCAGTTCTAAACCATAACAATGGCCCAAACCCCAACTAAAAGAACTTTGTCACTCTTCATGCATATTAGCTATTCAGAAATCAGTGAGGTTGTCTTATGTCATAAGTACTGTTATGATGTCTCAATATCCCTCATAATCAGCTACTAACCCTCCTACTAGGAGAAGAGGGCTCATATAAGCTCACTAATCAGTGTTCTCTGCAAAGATATAAAGAAAACTTTGTTTTCCCTGATTGTAAGTTGGCTCCAAAACAAATTATTACATTGTGTTGAAAAATGACCTATCATTTTAAATGTATGCTTATTGAGCACAAAATTTTAATTGAAAGAACAGTAGAGAAAAGAGAGAGAATTAAAATTGGTGGGGGCTAGGGAGATGTCTCAGCAGTTAAAGACCCTTTCCTGCAAAGCCTGATGATTTGGGTTTAACTACCCAGTACCCATGTAAAGTCAGGTGCACAAATTAGCACATTTGTCTAGAATATGTTTGCAGTGGCAGGAGGCCCTAATAATGTCCATATTCACTCACTCTCTGCTTGTTTTTCTCTCTCCCTGCAAGCAAATAAATAAATAAATAAATAAATGAAATTGTCCCATGGCTTCTATGATTTTTTTTTTTTTAAAGGAGAAAGTAGCTGAATTTGGATTTTGGGGTTTTTTTTGTTTTTTGTTTTTTTTTGGTTTTCTCATGTAGGGTCTCACACTAGCTCAGGTTGACCTTGAATTCACTATGTAGTCTCAGAGTGGCCTTGAACTCTCAGCAATCCTCCTACCTCTGCCTACCAAATGCTGGGATTAAAGGCATGCACCACCTCACCTGGCCAGAGTTTTAATTTTTATTGTAATCTATCTATCTATCTATCTATCTATCTATCTATCTATCTATCTATCTATCTATCAATTTGTTGGTGACAAGGGATTGCACTCAGGGCCTCACACATATCTGACAAGGACTACCTGCCAAGATATATCCATATCCCTGATAAAGCTGATGACATTTCAAAACCTTAAATTGCAACACATCCTGTTTAAATACAAATTTCATGGAAAAAAAAAGACAATTGCTTGAGCTATGGCTTTAACTTAAAACAGATTGAAGATATATCATGTGTCAGGGTTAGCAGAATTATTTGTTTCTTCGATGAAAAACCCCTCAAGAACAAGGATGCAGAAAATATTTCTCAGGCATGTCTCTAAGAGTAGGGGTCTCTTCTTGGAGCCGTATGTCCCATTTAGATAATCTGCATGTTGATAAGAAAAATAGGATAGAAATCTATTCTTCAAATGCTAGAAACATTCAGATGAAGTTCCCCAATTTATGGGAGCTCCTGGCTTTAGAATAAGGATGTATAACTCAAGTCATGACTTTCTTGTGTTTCTTCTCATCTTTGTCCAATAAAACCAACTCCCTCTTTACAAATATCAAACATATGGTCACATTCTTTCAGCAGTGTTGATATTAACTATTCCACAGCTGAAAGATGAGAGCTTTTAGGTTGTAGAAACTGGAGTTGTGCACGAGGTTCCCATGCGAGTTCCACCATGCTGATAAGTCAGATACATTGCAAACACAGCATTCTATGTCACTCATGGGAGATGCAGAAGCATCTATTCCAACCTTTTCTAACACAAATTGCTTCTGCTTTCATCTTCCAAGTCTTATCTCAAGGGTTACTTACGCAAAGACCGATAAAGTCTTCACTATCGAGAATACTGAATATTGAGAATATTGAGAATTTTAAAGCATAAAATTAAAATTGCTTACTCTCCTATGACTAAGCTAGACTGTGATAAGATGTGTACATGTCATTACAAGCATGTACAGAGGAATTAGTAAGCGGAATCTATCTGAGTCAGCAAGTTTACTCTCTTGACCCACTAGCTTAAAAGAGTAAAGCATTTCTTTCTTTATTCTCAATGGTGGAGGAGCAATGTAAAACACAACAGAGTGTACTAGACCTGAGATATTATTAAATGCATTTATATAAGCATCATGAAGTAACTTCCATGGATTTTGTATTGAATGAATTATTTTTATACAAATTCATCAATATTTATTTTGGAAAGCTGTTTAAAATCTCTATTTTTAAAATTAATTGTGCTTAAAATGCATGGCATCTGATGTAACACTATGAAGAGCTCTATGGCTTATTTTAAATAACATGTTTATTAAAAAAAAACCTAGGATAGAAAATGAATTTGGAAGATATTTAATCTAATTTAACTTAATTTTTAAGATGTTGAATCTTATAGTAATATTTCTATATTGTAGATCATGTACTCTTGAACCATGTCACTGAGTGTTTAGCATGCAGTTAACATTTTTTGTTTGGTCACAATTGGAATGGTAATAAATGTTATAAATGTAAATGTTGAAATATGCATAACTAAGTGCTTTATGAAATTTAATTATCCTGCTTTTTTATGTTTTCAAAATTTCTAAGTAATAGAATAATAAAATCATATAGAACTATGACCATTTATTTTCATCTTTCAGAATCATAATTAATGTTAGAATTTGTGAAAGTGAATGTCCAAAGAGAATTTGAGTTACTTGAAGATTATTTTATTCATAGTCTTGTAGTTTATCTACAGTCCGGTCCGTATAATTTTTATATATATATATATATATGTTCAAAATTGTTGATTGGTACATTTTTAGGTTGTTTCCAACCTTTAACTTTAATGAACAATACCAGGTGAGCATTCTCATATTCTCATATATCAATGCTTTGATATACTATTGCAAAACTACTAAGGTCAGAAAATAACTCAAATTGACATATATCTTTTATTAGTGGAATTTTGAATTTTATCACAGTAGAAAAATACTATGACAGATATACAAATGAAATGAATTTTCTATGTATATATCCTATTTGGTATAGGATTGATCTTAACCATGACTAAGCCCACAATGCCAGGTCTGTTCTCCCTCAGGTGAGTTTTCTCTGGAAGGCTGCATAGCCTCCCAGTTCCAGATCCTGCCAAGCACATCTTTGGTAGATTAATTTTAATTTGATGACGTTGTGCATATGTTCATATGTTTAAGACATTTGTTTTTTCCTATTTCTTAACTTTCTGTTGAATTTTGAGTTTATTGATTTGTTCTAATTAGTTGTACATGTGATTAGAGTTTTTCTTAGATATAACGCATGTAAAGTACAGAAACCTACAGAATAGAGCTTAATGAAGTCTTCCTCATTTCTTCCTGATGTATACCTAAGAGTAAAGTTTCTGGGATATAGGTTATGTTCATATTTAGCTTTCATGGCTACTTCCAAATACCAGTGGACTATATAATTATTAGCACTGCCATCAGCTATGGAGGATGGCTCCAGTTTCTCCATATTATCATATCCTGGTCAAAACTGATATTGTTAGCTTTTCACTTTGCACCATTCTTAGGACTGTTCAGTGTTATTTATGCTTTTTAAAAAATATTTACTTCTTTGAAAGAGTGAGAGAAAGATGGAGAGAGAGAGAGAGAGAGAGAGGGGGAGGGAGGGGGAGAGAGGGAGGGAGAGAGGAAAGAGAGGGAGAGAATGGGTGCACCAGGGCCTCCAGCCACTGCGAAAAAATTCCTTGTGCATCTGGCTTTACGTGGGTACTGGGGAATCAAAACTGAGTCCTTAGACTTTGCAGTCAAGAATCTTAACCACTAAGCAATCTCTCCAGCCCCTGTTTATGCTTTTAATGTTCATTTCTCTAATGTGTAATGATTAACCCTTTCCTGATATTTGAGTTACCTCTATCATTCATATCTCATATTTCTCTGTTTTAAAACATCCAAGGCATTGCTTTACTATAGCATTCATCACTTTTTTTTTTTTTTTTTTTTGGTTTTCTGAGGTAGGGTCTCAATCTAGCCCAGACTGACCTGGAATTCACTATATAGTCTCAGGGTGGCCTCAAACTCACAGCAATCCTCCAACCTCTGCCTTCCAAGTGTTGGGATTAAAGGCATGCGCCACCACGCCCAGCGTTTTTAAAAATTTTTAAAAATATTTTATTTTTCTTTATTTATTTGAGAGAGAGAGAGAGAAAGAGACAGAAATAGGGAGAGAGAGAGAGAGATAGATAGATAGATAGATAGATAGATAGATAGATAGATGATAGATAGATAGATAGATAGATAGATAGATAGAGATAGATAGATAGATAGATAGATAGATAGATAGATAGATAGATAGATAGATAGAGAATGGGCATGTCAGGGCCTCCAGCCACTGCAAACTCCAGATACATGCACCCCTTTGTGCATCTGGCTCACGTGGGTTCTGGAGAATTGAACCTGGGTCCTTTGGCTTTGAAGGCAAGTGCCTTAACTACAAAGCTATTTCTCCAGACCACATTCTTCTTTTAAACCAGACTTTTGAAATGCTACTTGTTTCTCCTTGCTGCTTGTTCTCTTGAGGACAATTTGTCTTCACCTTAAGAAAGTTTTTGTACTATGATCAGCAGTAATACTTTTCAGGTCCTGTTTGAGAATATGTTTTTTATCTTTGATTTTAAAATACTTTTTAGGGCTGGAGAGGTAGCTAATAGTTAAAGACACTTGCTTATAAGACTGCCTCCTGGGTTTGATTCCCCAGCATCCATGTAAAGCAGATGCAGAAAGTAGCACATGTGTTTGCAGTTCATTTGCAATGACAGATGTGCTCAATCTCATCCCATTCATTTCTTCACTATTTACATGATATTTTGGTAAGTGTTCTCCCTTCCAGAGATTAAGGAATAGAAAATCACTCTCCACTAAAGACAAGGGAGGCATGTTTTGCAGACATGAGGACATCTGGTCAGCATTAGCCCCATGCTTTTGTGCAGTGAATGCTGACATTTCATTTTCCACTTTTTGTTCTAATAAACTCCACAATAAGCCACAGTCTTCCCTTAGAGAAAATTTCATATGGTATCAGAATCATTGTTAATGGGCTTCTAACAAAACATATCCTTCCTTTTTATTTATAAAATAGCATGAGTGGATTTATTTGGTCAAAAGGAGGTAGGTGGTCACTCTGCTTCTCTATAATAGTCACCCTTTTAGTACTGATCAACCTCAATCAACAGTTCAACATTTTTCATATTCTTCAGAGCTACTCTATTTGGAAATTATTCTGTTAATTTTACTGAACAATTTGGAGCTATAAGAAAATCTAGTGACCAGGCTAGAGAGATGGCTTAGCAGTTAAGGTATGACTTAATCAACCTAAAAACTTATTTTGTACATTTCCTTTAAAAATACCATTGATGTAACAGGAAAAGAACCTTTCTATAGCTTTCTATAGGAGCACTACAAGAAAGTATGTCTACACTCATACAACCATACACACACAGTTGAGATCAAAGAAATCTTAGGGGAGTACAAGAAAGAACTAGCAAGAAAGGATATGGAGGACAAATAAACTAAAGATGCTTGAATGTTATAGTAATAGCATAGATGTAGTTCTTGGTTTGTAGTCAAAAGAGGGTGACAGAGAAAAGTGTAGGAGCTATGCATGAATTGAAGATAACAGAGTACAGGTTATGGGATGAAATTCTATATCACAGAGGTCATGTGAATAAGATGGACTGGATGTTCCAAAGCAGGACACTACCACACCTGCTACCTTTCTAGAATACCAGGGAACTCACAGAATAGTACCATTTGAGAAATTGCTGGTGTCAGCCCAGCTGAAGGGACTGCCACAGAGCTGATGCCACTTCACGTTGAATGGATGCATGGCTATGTGAACTGGTCATGTGGAAAGTGGTTTGTAGCTCATTTCCTGCCAAAAGTACCTAAAGGCCTCAATGAGCTCCCAGGCTAAACTACTTGGATTAATCTTTAGCCTGCTGCATCATTAGCAGAGTCATCTGTGGGTTCAGGAAGCAATTTTATTCAACCATAGCTTCAACTTCACTTCCACTAGCGAAATAGGACACTTTAATGTTTTTAATATGGTATTATTTTTGATCCAGTATGAGTCTTTCAATCTCTACATTCACTACAGACACCCAAGAAGAACTCAAGTCAGTGGAACAGCCTCATCTCTCCTTAGGCAGCTTCTTGCAGGGATATGGACCATATCATAAGTTGTTCCTATGCCATGTTCCTGGAAGTCCAAATCCTGGAAGTTTTTTGTGCCATTCAGAGGCACATGCACCTGCTGGAAGCAGTGACAATGGCAAGAAAGAGTTGTGTCTTTTTCTTTTTTTCTGAGACCAATATTATGTCATTTGCACTCTGTTAACTTGTTCAAACAATTTTTTATAGATGTTTTTGTTTTGTGTTGCTTATTTTTTGAGGTAGGTTCTCATTGTAGCCCAGGCTGACCTGGAATTCACTATGTAGTCTCAGGGTGGCCTTGAACTCACAGCAATTCTTCTATCTCATCTTCCTGAGCATTGATATTGAAGGCATGTGCTACCATGCCCAACTTATTAATGTTTCGTTCTTGATTTCATGTTTATTTGTACTTGTTAATTTTTGTTTAATATTCTGAAATTTTTATTGTTTTATTTTATTTTAGACAGAGTTTCATGTAGCCCAGGCTGGACTTAGAGTCACCATATAGCTGAGGGTGACCCTAAACTGCTAATTTTCTGGTCTCTACCTCCCAAGTACTGGAATTACATGTATGTACCTCCAAACCTGACTCTGATATTCCAGATAGAATTAATATGCTGTGGAGGATCTGGATTAAGTTACTGCCTCACAAAGAATGTTGAATTTTCTTCTTCCCAGGCAGTTAAATTTTTGATGGGTTACTTTGAGCTTGTGTTTTAAGCTGATTGAGGGAGGGCACCATCCAGTCCGAAGGCATAGTCTTTGTTTTTTTTCTCCTAGACATGACCTTTCAGGATTATGACTATGTCTCTTGGGTATTAACTCAATGCCTTCACTTGTAGACTGGATGAAAACATGAAATTTTCTTAATAGTATGTTCTATTAAACTCTTAATTCACAAATAGAATTTCAGCAAAGGACTTGGAGTTTCACCTCATAAAAGTTGGTTTTTGCTAAGGACCTAAAGGGAATCTCATGAATTAGGGAATTTCTCTCTACAGACTACTGCTACTGAATATCTTGTCCCCAAATTGCCTTGTGGTTCAAAACTCTTGCCACTCCCAGAAACAGTGCTACTATCTTCTTGTGGTGTACTTCCCTTTGTCTAGAGAATAATTCCAGGGAGAAAAGGGTCACAAATATGGGACTCCCTTGTTAGTCTCCTCTCTCATCTCCCCCTGCCCTCTCCTGTCTTAGAACAGCAGCACTGTCGTGGTCTGTCAAGCTCATGGTTGTTATGTGAGAGTAAATCTGTCAGTGATTCTTCATTGCTCACTACTGAAAATGTGAAATTGTTCTTATATATTACAAATGTATTTGTGGGACTAGGATATGGCTCAGTGTATAAAGAGCTTGCTGTAAAAGAATAAGGACCCGAGCCTGGGTCTCCAGAACCCACATAAAGCCTGACAGTAGTGTGAATATCTGTAATCCCAGTGTGTCTAAAGTGAGAAGAGAGAAGAGATAGGACAATCTGCTGGAAGGTCTGGGTCAGCTCTCCTGGAGAACGCATCAGTAAATGATGAGATACTCTGCCTTAAACAAGACAGGAGGTGAAGACAAACACCCAAAGTTGTCCTTTGACCTCCACATATATGCCATGGCATGTGTACACTGTGAACTTATGTACATGAACATGCACACACACACACACATACACGTCACACACACCCACTAAAAAAATTTCTTCCTAGACCTCATATATTTAAACGTTTGCTATAATTTTTCATCTATATTTTCACTTTAAAATATTATTGCCATTCATATATTTTTCATTCTTATTAAGTTTTCCAAATTTCCTTTCATTTTTATGGCTTATATTTAGAAATATGCTATAAATTCTAATACTTTATTAATAACTTAGTAACTATTTTATGCTATAATTTTTGGATTTGTATTTATACTTTATTTAGAATATACCAATAGGATTTGATTCTGGGAAGTCATTCTTTTGCTTTAGTAATGCAAGAAATGTCACACTTAGGGCTGGAGGGATGGCTTAACAGTTAAGGCATTTTCCTGCAAAGCCAAAGGACCCAGGTTCAATTTCCCAGGACCCACATTAGCCAGATGCACAAGGGGGGGTGCATGCATCTGGAGTTCATTTGCAGTGGCTGGAGGCCCTGGGATACCCATTGTCTCTCTCTTTCTCTTTCAAATAAATAAAAAAGGTTTTTAAAAAGTCACATTTAGCACTAACTAATTTTCATGTATATTTATATTTGATCTTGGCCTTTCTATTGTTTTTTATTAATTTTTTTTTAGTACTAAATTTGTAAATTGCCACTGCTGTTCAATACATTTTTATATGTGGAAGGACCCTATCAATTAGTTCTGGCTGCTTTAACAAAGTGCCTGGGTGCTCACAAGCAGCAGATGTTTGTTTCTCACCGATCTGGAAGCTGAAGATCTAAGGCCAAGATGTCAGCATGAAGAGTCTGGTGAGGGCTGTTTCGTAGATTATAGATAGCCGTTGTTTCCTTGCATTCTCTGATCCAGAGAGCTCTCAGGAGTATCCTCTGTCAGGTCATTGCTTCCATTCTCAAAATGCTCTCCCCTTAAAACCTAATCACTCTCCAGAGGGCTACCTACAGCCTCAGGTTTCTACACTTGATTTTTAGAGGTACTCATATATTCAACCCATTGCAGGATCCTAAACTTTATACTTTAAATGTGAGGATTATCTACTCCACTCTCCCAGTAAGGGAGGGTGAACTCCACTTTTGTCCTCTTAGGGTCCTGGTTAGGCCCAATAATTAAAATCTCCATAATATAGAATAGAGCTTCTTAAGTTTTTCCAGCTGTGATCCTTCTTTGCCTGAGAAACTTTTACATGATTCTACATTATCTACAGGTAGATAAAATAAGCACATTTACTCTTAATGAATTACAGAGGAATTTATTTTAAAATTCTTTGATATACATATAATTTATTAAAGATGAAAGCAATTTTTCATATAAGTGAGATAGATGTGCTTAGCTTTTTTACATAAAAATTTTACTAAGGTTTTGCCTAAATTTTTTTTCTTTTTTTGCCTGAATATTTCAACATTTTTCAAAGTTGATCAATATTTTGATTTTTAAAATTTTATATTTATTTATTTGAGAGAGAGAGAGGCAGAGAAAGAGGGGGGAGGATGGGTGTGCCACTATAAATGAACTCCAGATGCATGAGCCACCTTGTGCATCTTGGTTTACATGGGTCCTAGGGAATTGAACCTGGGTCCTTTGGCTTCACAGGCAAGTGCCTTAACCACTAAGCCATCTCTCCAGCCATGATAAGTATGTTTGATTTCATAATCAAACAATCTAACACAATTCAAAGATATGTGAATTTGGTACTTCTTGAATGATGGTTAAAAAATGAAAAGCTGGGCTGGAGAGATGGCTTAGTGGTTAAGCACTTGCCTGTGAAGCCTAAGGACCCCGGTTCGAGGCTCGGCTCCCCAGGTCCCATGTTAGCCAGATGCACAAGGGGGCGCACGCGTCTGGAGTTCGTTTGCAGAGGCTGGAAGCCCTGGCGCGCCCATTCTCTCTCTCCCCCTCTATCTGTCTTTCTCTCTGTGTCTGTCGCTCTCAAATAAATAAATAAATAAAAATAAAATAAAAAAATTAAAAAAAAATGAAAAGCTTTTGTTTTCCATAATGAATTTATTTTGTTCCTATAAGAGCAGAAAATCTGATTGCACAATGAAAACACTGCAGTTCATACATACAAAGGTTGTAATCTGTGTCAAGATATTAATCAGCATTTACTGATATGGCATGGCAGAATGTGTAGGGCAATGTGCACATGTGTTAATAACCAGGCATGTAGTGACATCCCATGATGCCACATAGGTGAGTGATGCAGAAACATCTGGGCTTCATTATACATTTTATTTTGAATTATTTTCATTATTGTGCATGGTACCATCTTCCATGTGCTATGATGTGACCAGTAGGTTTCCTTCCAGAGCCAAAATAATGCTGGTATAACATCCCTATAACATCTAGAACTGTGATCTAAGTAAATCTCTATTCTTTGTGAAATATCCTGACTGACACATTTCACTGTATTATTTCTATTTTTGGACTAGAATACTAACCATTAAAGATCCTGATAGCCTAATTTTGTTAAGTTAACATATTAGGGAAGAAAGAATGGTTGTACCTTAAACTGAGGACTTTAGAAATCAACAGGATAAAATTTTATGACCAAGAAAGACAGATGACAGGGTTTAAATATCTATTCCAGTCACTGCCCTATACTGACCTAAGCAAACTATTGAAAGGAAGAAAGGGCTTACCTGAGGGTTCCTACTCACAGGTTTGTGCTTACAGTTCTAAGTACTAAGATTTTCATTCACAGAGATTTCAGGCTAGAAATAAGACTTTCCTTGGGGTACAGAAAAATAAGAAAATGATTTAATTTTATGAATGTCAGATTCCTCAAGATGCTGAAGCACATCACAGATGAATTCAAGATGCCTCTGTGGAAATCTGTCTTTAACCCAGACCCTGAAGACCTCAAAGTTCAAGGAACATAAAGTCATTAACAAAGTCACTTCTCACACATGGTCATAGCGCCCCTCTGCCTGATCAGGTGATGACAGATCAGAACCATATATATGCAGGAAGGCAGAGGGCATGGGAAGAAGGCTAAACATTTGAATACAGGATTGAACTACTGAGCCAATCCTGGAACTGTCTACTTCTCAACTCCAAATGCACAGATTTTTCCTGTGCTTAAACTATTTTAATAGGGCATTCTACTAGCCATTAGTGCCATCTCACTGATCAGAAAGAAAGACAGTCACTTAGGAACAGAGTGACTGTTATCACAAAATGGTAAACAGTGAGATCAGTTCCCAGGATCAATTACTACTCTGCTTCTGGTTTTGGGGAATCAGCCATACTAATATAGGAGAAAATAAAAGATAGTCTCAGTTTGGGAAAAACTCATATTCAAATACCAACACCAATCTTTAGCCTGGTAAAACTGAAGAATATTTGGTATTTTTTTCCTTTAGAAAAGATAAATACTATTTATATATAGAAAATATCAGAGGTTGCAGATGCCTGAATATATCTAGCTTCTGAGCATCCCATGGAGCTTTCTCTACAATAAATCATTTGACCGGACACAGAACAAGTCTTGATATATGTAAGAACATTGAAATAACTTCTCATATTTTATCTGATTACAATAGAAAATCACCAAAAGTATTATACCACATAAGTTGACTAAAGGACAGAAACCACATCTTAATTGATTCAGAAAAGGCCTTTGATAATATCTAATATCCATTCAAGAAAAAACCCTCAAAGAGACTAGGAATAGAAGGAACATATCTTAACATAATAAAGGCTACATTTGACAAAATTATATCCATTATCATACAAATTTGTAAAAGCTCAAAACATTTCCATTAAAGCCAGTCAAGATGAGGACGGGTGTCCACTTTCTTCACTCTTGTTTAGTACAGTATTTAAAATCTTAGCTAGAACAGTAAGACAAAATAAAGAAAAATGATACAAAAAGGAGAGGAAGAAGTCAAAAGTATCACTATTTGTAGATGATATGATTTTATACATAAGAGACCTTAAACACACCACCCAAAAACTATTAGAGCTCATAGACACTTTCAGCAAAGTAGCAGGATACAAAATTTGCTCACAGGAATCAGGAGCCTTCTTGCATACCAGCAACAAATGTGCTGAAGATGAAATGGGGGTAATAAACCCATTAACAATTACCTCAACTATAATAAAATATCTTGGAGTAATTCTCACTAAAGAGGTGAAATATGCTATGATGAAAATTTTAAAACACCAAAGAAAGAAACTAAGGAGACAATAGAGTATGGAAAGATCTCTCATGTGCCTAGATTAGAGGAACTGGTACAGTGAAACAGCTATTTTACCAAAGCAATCTGCAGATTCCTTGCAAATCCATCAAAATTCATGGAAATACAAAAGGCAGTATCAAAATTCATATGGATGCACAAAATACTCCAGATGACAATGGAAATCTTGAGCAAAGAGGATAGTGTTGGAGGCATTACCATACCTGATTTCAATTTGTACTACAGAGCTGTAGTAACAAGAACGGTATAAACATCATGATGCTAGCACAAAACAGATATATAGATCAATGGCATAGATGAGAAGACCCATATATAAACCCACACAGCTTCAGCCACTTGATTTCTGACAAAGATACCAAAATACATATTGGACATAAAAACCACCTCTTCATGACTGGAGTACTGAGTAATATCTTGATCACACTTTCCAAGGCTCAGGGTCTAATGCGGAAGAAGTGGCAGAAAGAATGTAAGAGCCAAAGGAAGGGTAGGACTCCTTACAACGTGCTCCCTCCAGACATAAAATGGCCTGTATATCCATGACCACACAGTGCCTGACACTACCTGCACAAGAACATCATAAGAGGAGGAAAAGATCAGGACATCAAAATAAAAGAGAAACTGATTGAGATGGGGAGGGGATATGATGGAGAATGGAATTTCAAAGGGGTAAGTGAGGGAAGGGAGGGTATTACCATGGGATTTTTTTTCACATTTTGTTTATTTTATTTATTTATTTGAGAGATACAGACAGTGAGAGAAAGAGGAAGAGAGAGAGAGAGAGAGAGAGAGAGAGAGAAGGAGAGAGAATGGGAGCACCAGGGCTTCCAGTCACTGCAAACACTCCAGATGCATGTGTACCCTTGTGCATCTGGCTAACGTGGGTCCTGGGGAATCAAGCCTTGAACCAGGGTCCTTAGGCTTCAGAGGCAAGCGCTTAACCTCTAAGCCATCTCTCCATCCTGATCATGGGATATTTTTGTAATTATGGAAGATGTTAGTAAAAATTGAGAAAAAATTTTAAAAAGTAAAAAATATAAAGAAAGACAACCTGTTCAATAAATGGTGTTTAGAAAACTGACAATCCACAGAAAGGAACTAGATCCTTCTCTCGCATTCTACATAAAAATCAACTCCAAGTAGATCAAAGACTTTCATGTAAGATCTGATACTCTGTTATAGAAAAAGTAGGGAAAACATTTTAATATAAAAATATAGCCAAGAACTTTCTGAAGAGGACTTCACTCACTCAAGAAATTGATTATTTGGATTGCATGAGATTAAAAAGTTTGTGTGCAGCAAAGGAAACAGTTAATCAAATGAAAAGATAGCCTAAATAACAAGAGAAAATCATTGCCATCTTACATCCAACCGAAGATTAATCAGGAGAACGAATAATAAACTCAAAAACAAAGCAAGAAGAAATCAAATAACTCAATCAATAAATGGGCTAATTTGTATTTCAAAGTGCAAATGGCCAATAAATATGTGAAAAAATGTTCAACCTCAGGCTAGAGAGATGGCTCAACAGGCAATACTATCTGCTATGCAATCACAAGGACCTTAGTTCAATCCCCAGCACCTATGTGAAAAGCTTGGCATGGCTGAACATGCCCATAGCCCAGTATTTGCATGGAGGTGTAGACAACAGTATTGCTGGTACTGTCTGGTCAGCCAGTCTAACTGGAAAGGAAGTCCAGATTCTGTGAGAGGTTCTTTCTCAGAAAAATGAGGTGAAATAGCAATAAAGGAGGAAACCTGACATCTACCTCTAGTCGCCACAGTGAGCACCCAGGCATGCACATTTGCACCAACACACACGCATGCATACACACACACACACACAAACACACACATAATAAAAAAGTTCAACTTCACTAACCATCACAGAAATGCAAGTCAAAACTACACTGGGATTCCATCCTACCCTAGCCACAATGACAGTCATTCAACAACAAATGCTGGCGAGGATATGAACAGAAGTGAACCCTTATACATTGGTGGTGGGAATGAAAAGTAGTCCAATAATATGGAAATCAGTATGTAAGTTTATCAGAAAAACTAAAAATATATCCTTTATATGACCCAGCTATACCACCTGTGAATATTAACCCTAATAGTCCAAAAAGACTCCAGGTCAACACACCACAGAGATACATGCACATCAGTGTGTACTGCATCACCATTCACAGTAGCTAAGCTATGTAACCAGCCTAGGTATCCATCAGCCAAGGGTCATATAAAGAAAATATGCTTTAATAATACAATGGAATTTTTCAGCCATAGATAACATAGTTGTATCATTTGCAGCAAAATGGATGCAACTGGAGATAATTATGTTGAGCTAACTATGTGAGTCTCAAATATCATAGCTGTTCTATAGATGTATCAATACATGCACATATGTTATAGAAGTATACGTGAAAGTGTCTGGGGGTGGGCAAATGGAACTAAAGGGATGGTGATGAAGTCAGGCAGTTGAAGCAGGAAATATGCTCAATGCACAGTATGTACTTGTATGAAAAGGCTAAAATTAATGAAATATACACTTTTAAAAATTCAAAGAAAAGAAACAAGTTGACTAAAGCTTCTGGTCTGCCTGGTTAAAAGATTCTCCCTGAAAAGTTCATAATATTTGATATAGGGAGACTATTCTTTAGAGACAGGACTCAGTTTAAAGGCTATCACAGTGAATGCCACTGAACATTGCTGCTAGAACACTCAGTAGAACTTCCCCACAGTCCTCTCTGTGGTATAGCAATGAGGATATACATCTTGAGGGTTCTTACATTGTCTCTAGATTTGTAGCTAATTTCTGTTTCTACCTCATTTTGACCTCTGTAGACTTTTCCCTTTACTGGATCTTACACCCTCAACTTGAAATGAGATGTTTCCTTTGTTTTGGTGGTTGTTCAAATCCAAGTTTTAAAGCCCACTAAAAAAAAAAAAAAAAACATTCCTCTTTATCAACATTATCAACCTGAATAATGCTGACAAAATTTCTAGTGATTTAGGAGACATTTTTACTCCTCAATTTACTCCTCTTGCCTCCCCACTCAGGTTCTCTGTTGATCTTCATTTTCAGGGCCCCCTGCAGTTGCACTTAGCAGATTGTGGGTTGCAAGAAGTATGCTGCAGCCACATGGGAAGTCAGGTCTTGGTGTGGCTTCATGTGGATAAAAGTGCAACACTTAAATGTTTTATGCTGGTGCTACACAGGGTTACTGACAGTGAAACTAATTTCACAAATACTGTATTTGCAGCCCAGTGGGGTATATGATGGACATATGTAATACAAAAATAAATATATTTAAAGGAAGATGAATATGGCAAGCCTATCTTTGAAATGAATATTCCCTCTTCTATTTTGATATTTTGTGTTTGTTTTGTCTGCCCCCATCATCCATGATGACATGTTTATGGGCTCAATATTGTGCAGGTCTTGTGCAGGTAACAACAGCTGCTATGAGGTCATAAATAAAACAGGTATCTCATGTTCAGCATGTCAAATGACTCTTTCCCATCCTTTGGCTCTTACATTTTTTAAAAATCTTTTTGTTCATTTTTATTTATTTATTTGAGAGTGACAGAGAGAGAGAGAGAGAGAGAGAGAGAGAGAGAGAGAGAGAGAGAGGGGGAGAGAAACAGACTCCAGATGCGTGTGCCCCCTTGTGCATCTGGCTAACGTGGGTCCTGTGGAATCGAGCCTCGAATTGGGGTCCTTAGGCTTCACAGGCAAGTGCTTAACTGCTAAGCCATCTCTCCAGCCCCAGCTCTTACATTTTTTTTTTCTGTTAAGTCATCTACAAACCTTGTTCTCCATGATCTCCATTTATAATGGGAATGTCTATTCTGTGTCATTGACTTATATTTTGATTTTATAAGAACTTATGTTTAAGAGATTGTTTTGTGCCTCAGAAAAAGACTTTGGGCATTTGAACAATGTTAGAACTATTCATATTTTGGGGACTATTAATAGATGAGCTACGTGCATTTTACATTATGAGATGTCTTTAAGTCTTTGGGACCAGTAATGGAATGTTTTGATTTTCAAATAATGTTTGGTTGTCAGGTTGACAGGTGATGGATTTGTGATGGCCAATGTTGATTTTCTACTTAATGGAATTTAGGTTAATCTAGCAGACACACCTCTGGGAAGATGTACAACTGAGGAGGGAAACTGGGTGGCATCATTCCATGGGCTGAGATCCCAGACTTAACGAAAAGGGTAAAGTAAGTTAAGCACCAGCATTCATCCCTTCTGCTTCCTGACTCCTTTACACTACTGCCACCAACACTAAGGTTGTGCTTTCATTAATGATAGATGCAAACTGTAAATCAAAATAAACTTCCTTTCCTTAAATTGGTTTATGTAAGGTAGAAATGGGCTTCCCAAAGAGGAGTTACCAAAAGAAAAAAGGATGGTGACAGGGAGATATAAGGAAATGGATCATCCACATTCCTCAAGAAATTACCCAACCATTAAAGATGCCCCAAGAACAGGGATTTACTGCCCCCTCCTTATCTCTCACCAAGTCACTTCTGGTCTCACTCTAAGAGCAGATTTATTGCCACCTTATATCTCTTACCAGGTCACTCGTGGTCTCACCATATGGCTAATTTAAAGAACAGAGATTTACTACCCTAACAAGAAAACTTCTTCCCTTTTTTACCTTCCCCAAAATGAAAAGCCTATAAAGCCCACTATCTGTAACCCCAAGCTGACTGCTCTACTCTTGAGAGTCAGTCCTGGCAGCTCATATTTTCCCCTAATCAAAACTTCCATCTTTGCCTCAGAGTGGTCTCCATGGTCCTTGGTCACTCCTGAACCTTACAATTTTGTCACAGCAATGAGTAAAAAATAAGCATTGCTTTATGTTTGAGAATTTTCATCCTAATCTCCTTGTGGTTTGATTTCTATTTCCCTCAGGATTAGTGGCATTGAGCACCATTTTTTTTTTTTTACAAATATATGGATATTTGTAAGTTGTCTTTTGAGAATGTCTGTTCAAATCCTTTGCCCATTTTCATATCATACTTAATTAGCATTGAAATTTTTGAGTTTTCTATATATCTGGATATTAATCTTTTACCAGATACATGGTGTATTCATTAGATCTTCATCACTATCATGAAATACCTGGCACAGTTTACTTATAAGGAAGAGATTTAATTAACTAATAGTTTTGGATGTTCAAGAGCATGGTGCTATATTAGTTCATTTCTTGCCCATGTCAAATTGTAGCGGACAGCAGTGGCAGGAATTCATGTAAAAGTTAACAACCAACAATATCATGAGCAAGGAGCAGAGAAAAAATAGGACATGTGGGAATGGCAAAGTTTGTTCCTTTTATAACAATCTTCTTACAAAACTAACATAGTTGCATAAGACCTAAGAAGTACCAATGGATTGCACTGGAGCAATCTCTCATGCTCTCAGTGATTTAAGGGCTTCTCACTAGGCCTCACCTTCTGAAGATTTCCTTCCTCCCAACAGCTCCACGAAAGTCTTTCTTTACAAATGGACTCTTGGGAAAATATATTCAAGTCATAAGATATGGTATGCATTTTTACTCATTCTATAGATTGATGTTTTACTGTTGATTGTTTACTGGGTAAAAGTTTCTTAGTTTGATTAATTTCATTATCTTTTCTTTTGTCATCTGTGGATTAGTGTCATACTGAGGATATTAATAAAGGTTAGGAACAAAGTAGCCTTCCTGTTGTAGGCAGCTTTTCAGGGTTACAGGAAAGAGTAATTAGGTATCTGTATAGCCTGACAGAGCCAAGGACGACAGAGATTTTGTAAGTCCAGAGAACAAAGTCTAGAACCAGAAATCCAAAAAGCTCTGGCTCATGTTGACCCACTAAACATCAAAAGCCCTGACTCATGCTGTCTCAGCAGGAGGTCAACTGGTTCACACATACAAAGTAATCAATCATTTGTCTAACTCATTAGCATATCAGGAACCCCCATATACATTCAAAGTAACCAATCCAATCCACTCTGATTTGATACTGAACTTACATCCCCAAGGCTATAAAAAAATCCCTGATGCAAGTCACTGTGGGGTTGTCCACTCAGGACCTCTCCTAACTTGGGAGCTTTTCTGTGTTACTTTTGCTTTATTTTATTTTTACTTTTTTGTTTGTATTTTATTTATTTATTAGAGAGCAACAGATGGACAGAGAGAGAAAAAGAAGCAGAGAGAGAGAGAGAGAGAGAGAGAGAGAGAGAGAGAGAGAATGGATGCTCCACTGCAAACGAACTCCAGGTGCATGTGCCCCCTTGTGCATCTGGCTTACGTAGGTCCTGGGGAATTGAACTAGGGTCCTTTGGCTTTGCAGAAAAATGCCTTAACTGCTAAGCCATCTCTCCAGCTCTCTGCTCATCATTCTTTGTAGAGCACAAGACAATGAACTCAAGGGCCACTGGCTTGGGATGTTTGACTGTTAGTGTCCTGCACTCTAACCCTTAAGCTAAGGCTATCCAATGTGGAGAAAGGCTGTGCTGCTTTCAAGACCTACAAAAATATCATTTCTCAGGTCAATGTCAAGAGATTTTTTTATGTCCTTGGAAGATGTTTCAGGGGTTAAAAGTACTTCAAAGCCTTCCAGCCTATGATGGATTCCCCAGTACTCTAAAGCCAGAAGCACAAAGTAACACAATGCACCTGAAGTCCATTTGCAATGGCAAGAGGCTCAATTGTATACTCTCTCTTCCTCTCCTCACAATAAAATAAATAAAAATATTTTTTAAAAACTGTTAAAAAAAACTTTAAGGGCTGGAGAGATGGCTTAGTGGTTAAGCACTTGCCTGTGAAGCCTAAGGACCCCGGTTCGAGGCTCGGTTCCCCAGGTCCCACGTTAGCCAGATGCACAAGGGGGCGCACGCATCTGGAGTTCGTTTGCAGAGGCTGGAAGCCCTGGTGCACCCATTTCCTCTCTCTCCCTCTATCTGTCTTTCTCTCTGTGTCTGTCTCTCTCAAATAAATTTAAAAAAAAACTTTAAAAAAGTTTTTTTTCCCACCAAGAGTTTTTCCTAGAAGACATAGTTTTTCATATCATATTTTTCTGTCTTTAATCCATTTTAAATTGATTTTTTCTTGTATATGAGATAGCATTTAATTCCATTCATACACACACACACACACACACACACACACATATAGTGTTTTATATATATTTTCGCAATATCATTTATTGAGGAGAATAATCTGTCCTCATTTTATTCTTAGCATATGTGACATAGATCAGTTGCCATAAATGCATGGATTTGGGCTCCCCATTTTTAAATTTGAAAAAAATCTTCGTGTGTGCACATGTTTATTTGTGCATGTGTATTCATGTGTATGAATGTGGACACATATGCCATGGTATGTGCATGGAGATCAGAAGGCAGTCTGGAATGTCAGTCTTCACCTTCCATCTTGCTTGAAGCAGAGTACTTATTGTTTCCCCTTTGCATATGCCAGACTAGGGAGCCTGTGAGTGTCTAGGAATTCTTCTGTCTCTTGCCAGAGGTCTAATGGGATAAACACAAATGTTACTGCATCCAGCTTTCTGTGGTTCACAGGGATCCAAACTCAGTTCCTTATGATTATATAGTATAATATAGAGCCATCTCCTTAGCCCTAGACTCCCTTTTTTGTTTTGTTGGTGTGTGTATGTGTGTATGTGTTTTCATGCCAATGTCATAATGTTTTATTATATTAGGAAATATAAAAGTATTGAGTTTTGTTTTTCTTCTTCTTTTTTTCAAGGTAAGGTCTCACTTTAGCCCAGCCTGATCTGGAATTCACTATGCAGTCTCAGGGTGGCTTCGAACTCACAGTGATCCTCCTACATCTGCCTCCTGAGTGCTGGGATTAGAGGCATGCATCACCACGCCCAGCTTGTTTTTCTTTCTTTAATCTGGCTGCTGAGAATCTTTTCTTTTTCAATTAGTTTCTTTTGGGGGGGTGGTTGAGTGAGGTAGGGTCTCACTCTTGGTACCATTATTAGCCTCCTCCCTGCTTCCCCCCCTCCATAGGGACCCTTCTTGTTGGGGTATATGGGTCGTGCATTGTGGGGTTAGCCGTCAGTGATGGGTAGGAGGAAATGTCTCTGCGTATCATGACCCAACGTGTGGCTCTGACATTCTTTCCACCCCCACTTCTGCAAATTTCCCTGAGCCATGTTGGGTTCATTTTAGGCATGTTTCAGTGATGAGATCTTGGGACCCTCTGTGTCTCTGGATATCTGGTTTAGGAGTTTATTGTTCTCTGTGTCTATCTCCTTCACCCTTGTGCTTGTACCAGGTTCATGAAGAAAACAGCACTATTGCTTGTTTCCCCAATTATACTTCAGTTGGCCCTTTTGACGTATGATAGGGTGGTTCTCTCCTTAGGATCTATGTGTATCTGAAAAAGAGAAACAGATTCTCTGATGGAGAATAATGTTAGCACAAGATAAATGGGATAACCATAAATTTTTAGAGAGACTTTAATAGGTATAGGCTCTCTTCTAGCCCATGATTGGTGGAAGCTTGATAATGGAGTGTGGCCTCATTTTTGGATATGGTTTTGACTTGTTTCCCAGCACCAGCTATGGGTTCCATGCCACTGAGATCAGTTAGACATATCAAGAGCAGTTGGTTTCACTGTGGCTGTGTATGACTATTGCACTTGTGTGAGCATCACTATTAGGTTATTTGCTGTTGAGTAGATTTGACCATTAGTTGCTTGGACAAATATTGGTTATTTTCCCCCAGTAGCCATATAGCACCTTCTGGCACTAGATGTGCTAACTGCCTGGGGACTGACTCTCTTCCAGCTTCCACCCATGTCACTCCTTGTTACATGCCAGGAGCATATGGTGTCTTCAGCAATAGGGTCTTACCACTAACCTTTGGTGGGTCATCAAGTACTCTGACAGAAATCTGTCTTCTTTTGGGAAACCTTGTACGTCTCTCTGATCAAGAGCTCATTGTGGATGATAGCCACCTGCTGGTAACTTGGAGTTACAGGTCAGCGCTTAAGAAGAACATTAAGAAAAAGTATTTTGAAAGAGATAGAGGGAAGGAGAGAGAGAGAGAGAGAAGGAGAGAGAAAGAAACAGAAATAGGAGAAGATTGAAGGTCAATCTTCATCATACCCTCTCCAGGGCCTTGTGACTCAGGTGTTCCCTCTAAAGGCCTGGTGAAGGTTCAACCATTTGGTCTGCCTTTCAGGATGTAGATTTTTATAGTACCATTGCTATTTGGGTCCAGACTTGTATCCCATACACCTATATTACCCTACCCTTCCTCCCCATCCACCCTATTGTCTGGTCCTTGAGATGCTTGCTATGTATGTCAGTATCTTGAGTAGATTCAGTTTAGGAGCTGTAGATGAATGAGACTGTGTGGTTATTATCTTTCTGTGATTGGGTGAGTTCTCTGAGAATGATCTATTACAGGTTTGACCATTTTTCTTCAAATTTCATTGTGTTGTTTTTCCTTGCTGCTGTGTAGAATTCCATTGTATAGATATACCACATCTTAGTTATCCATTCATCTAATGATGGACATCTGGGTTGATTCCAGCTCTTAGGTATTACTAATTGAGCAGATATGAACATGGTTGAGCAAATATCTCTGGACTGAGGTGTGGAGCTTTCAGGGTAATTGCCCAGTAAGGGAATAACTGTGTCTGTTGGTAACTCTATAGTCATCATTTTTAGGAGTCTCCATATTGTTTTCCAGAATGGTTGTACCATCTTACAATCCCAATAGTAGTGCATGAGGGCTCATATTTCCCCACATTGTCACCAACATTTATTTTCATTTGATTTTTTAATGTTTGCTATCCTTACTGGGGTAAGGTGGAATCTCATATCATATACTGGTCACAAAGCCTGCCTCCATATGTTTAGGAAGATTGATTAATTCCCTGCATGATATCAGGCCACAATGCTATCTATATTGCTAGAAATTAACAACAAAAGATGCACCAAGAATCCCCTTGGCTCCTGGAAACCAAACAGCACACTTTTAAACAATAAATGGGTAGTGGATGAAATAAAAAATGAAATTTCAAAATTTCTATAGATGAATGACAATGAGAATACATTGTACCAAAATGTATGGGACACAGGTAAAAGTTCATAGCACAAAATGCCTTTATAACAAAGACAGAGAGATTCCAAATCAATAATCTAACCATCCACTTAAAGGCACTGGAAAAGCAAGAAGAATCCAACCCAAAAAGCTCCACATAGAAAGAAATAATTAAGATCAGAGCAGAAATTAATGAGTTTAAAGCTAAGAAAACAATTTTAAAAATTGATGAACCAAAGAGCTAGTTTTTTGAGAAAATAAACAAGATTGAAAAACCCCTGGCCAATTTGATCAAGTGAAAAAAGGAGACACTTCAAATAAACAAAATTAGAAATGAAAAAGGAGAGATCACAACAGACATCAGTGAAATTGGGAGAATCATCAGGACTTATTTCAAAAACCTCTGCTCCACAAAACTGGACAATATGGAGGAAATGGATAAATTCCTGGACACATACCATCTACCAAGGGTAAACTCAGAGCAGATTTATCTCCTGAACAAACCTATCACCCCCATAGAGATTGAAAAGGTAATCAAAAACCTCCCCAAAAAGAAGAGTCCAGGCCAGATGGCTTCTCAGCTGAATTCTATCAAACCTTTGTGGAAGAACTCAAACCAATCTTTCTCAAACTGTGCCACACAATTGGAGAACAGGGAAAGCTCCCCAACTCCTTCTATGAAGCTAGTATTATCCTAATACCAAAACCAGGCAGAGATGCTATAAGAAAAGAAAACTACTGGCCTATTTCCCTGATGAACTTAGATGCAAAGATCCTGAACAAAATCCTCACAAACCAAATCCAACAACACATCAAAAGCATTATCCATCTGGATAAAGTGGGATTCATCCCAGGAATGCAGGGTGGTTCAACATACGGAAATCTGTCAATGTAATACACCACATAAACAAGGTGAAACACAAAAGCCATATGATCATTTTGATAGATGTATAAAAGGCCTCTGATAAAATACAACATCACTTCATGATCAAAACATTGGAGAGGGCTGGAGAGATGGCTTAGCAGTTGAGCGCTTGCCTGTGAAGCCTAAGGACCCCGGTTCGAGGCTCGGTTCCCCAGGTCCCACGTTAGCCAGATGCACAAGGGGGCGCACATGTCTGGAGTTCGTTTGCAGAGGCTGGAGCCCATTCTCTCCTCTCCCTCTATCTGTCTTTCTCTCTGTGTCTGTCACTCTCAAATAAATAAATAAATTAAAAAAGTTTTAAAAAATCATTGGAGAGAATTGGCATGGTAGGTTTATGTCTTAACATAACAAAGGAAATATATAAAACACCTAAATCCCAAATAATACTTAATGGAAAGAGACTGGAGGAACTCTCACTGCTTAGAATCTTTATTGGTTTCATATGAATTCAGGAGGATGTTTTCTATTTAAAGAATGTCATTGAAATTTTGTAGAGACTGTACTGGTTCAGTAGACTACTTGGTTAGTATAAACATTTTATGATTAATTCCTCCAATCTATAAACTTGGGTGTTTTTCCATTTTTTATGGGCTGTCTTTAATTTCTTTCATCAATATTTTATAGCTTTCAGTAAGTCCTGTTTCCTTGGTTTGTTTTTTCCTGAGTGTGTGGTTAATCTGGGTTGTCAGTTTGACAGGGTTTAGAATCATCATGGAAACAAATCACTGGGCAAGTCTGTGATGAATTTTCTCGATGAAGTTAATTGAGGTGTGAAGACCAACTTTAACTGTGGGTGGTGTCATTTAGTTTATATCTCTATTTCTAGTTCCTTGAGGTATAATGTTAGGTCTTTTCTTTTTGTTAATGAAAGGGCTCATTGCTGTATTCTATGTTCCTAGTATTACTTTAGTGCTTAGTACTGCTTTTTCCTCTAAGTTTTGTGGAGCTTTTTTTTTTAATATTTTATTTTATTTTATTTACTTTGTGATATTTTTAAAATATTTATTTATTTGAGAAAGAGAGGGAGAGAAAAAGAGAAAGAGAGAGAATGGGCATATCAGTGCCTCCAGCCACTGCAAATGAACTCCAGACACATGTGCCACCTTGTGCCTGTGGCTTATATGGGTCCTGGGGAATCAAACCTGGGTCCTTAGGTTTTGAAGGCAAGCACCTTAACTGCTAAGTCATCTCTCCAGCCCTACTTTGTGATATTCTGAAAATCCCCCTTTTTGTTTTGTGTTTAGTTTTTCAAGGTAGGGTCTTGCTCTAGCCCAAACTGATCTAGAATTCACTATGCAGTCTCAGGGTAGCCCCTTTCTCCCCCCTGTGTGGTATCTCTTTCTGATAAACCTTGTCTGCACACCCTTGTTTGCATGTCTTCCAGTCTTTGTTCACTGTTCTACATGACTAGGGGACAAAAAACTGCAGAGCCTCTGTCTTTTTAGTGATTGCTGAGTATCCAACAGTCAGATGCACTGGGGGTTCATGATTCTGGAGTTCATTCACAGTGGCTGGAGGACCTGGATTTCCAATTCTTTCTCTCTCTATCTGCCTCTCTCACACTCTTTCTCAAAAAAATAATAAAATAAAAAATAAAACATTAAATTGTATTTGTATGTATACATGTATATATACATGTATATATTGTGTGTGAGTCTGGCTGAGCATGTGCCATAGCATGCACACACGCACACACACACGTGTGTGTGTTTGTGTAAATCAGAGGACAACCCCAAGTGTTGGTCCTATCCCACTACCTCTGATGCAGAATTTTGGGTCCAGGGAGGAATTAAATTTAATAAAGAAACAGGAGAACCCAGGCCTATGAACTCCAACTCTTAGGTTCTTATTCATTTTAGTACAGAACTGAAAAAATGGATTCAAAGAAGGATAAATTATGAATTATGAGTTTTATTTTAGGGAGAATTAGGATTTGGGGAAAGGCTAGCTGTCTGGACAAGGGGCAGGGGAAATTGAGGGAATTTCTGTTGCAGAGAAATTTCCAGGGAAAAAATCTTCCAAATAGTGAGGTATTCAGGGCTTAAAGAAAGATGACACATGTAGCAAACAGAAGAGCATCTGAAAATAAGGCAGTAAAGCACAGAGACAAAAAGAAATCCTCCCCCTTTGCCAGCCAGGCAGGGAAGGGGGAGAGCACCAAAGCGAGGACTGGGAAAGTCAGGCCCTACCTTTTCTCCATTCCTCCTTCACTTTGTCCGAGGCAGGATCTCTTGATGTTCACTGTTGCAAACACCAGGCTAACGCACCAGTGAGCTTCAGGAATTCTCTTGTCTCCACTTCCCATCTCATTGTAGGAAGGCTGGGACTGCAGACATTCACTATCCAGGCCTTTCAACTGGAGAAATGAAAGTATAGATCTGCACAAAGATAAGAACACCAATGTTTTTTGTTTACAATTATAAAAAGCTAGAAACAACCCAATTAACTGCCCATTAATATAAGTAAGATTTTTAAATAAATTTCAACATTATTTTAGAAGCCAGCTCAAGAAAGAAACAATAGGAGTGAAGAGATGACTTTGCAGTTAAGGCACTTGCCTGCAAAGCCAAAGGACCCAGTTTCATCTCCCCAAAACCCGTGTAAGCCAGATGCACAAGGGGGTGCATGCATTTGAAGTTCATTTGCAGTGGCTAGGGCCTTGGTGCACGCTCTTTGTCTCTCCTTGCCTATTTATGTATCTCTCTCTCAAATAAATAAACAAAAATAAAAGTACTGTAAAAAAGAAAGAAAGAAAAAGTATTATATATACCACATGGTTCTGCTTATTTGAAATTCTTGGAAATTCAAAGTAGCCCACAGTTACAGAAAGCAAGTCAATGTTTGTGGTCAGAGGGTTGGAGAAATCTTCTAGGGATTGCCGAGCAGGATACTTAAGTCTCCCTTCTTGCCAATGGATAGAAAAGTTGACCTTTTCAGAATAGAAATGTTAAACCTGGCCATGCCTCCTGCATTTTATTACACCTTGTAATTAGAGGTTACTATGGCAATTCAAGGTGGAGCAGCCTCTGTATAGGGGTGTGGCCAGGTAAAATAGAGCCCAATGTTGCTCAGTATAATATATGAGATGGGTAATGAACTTCAGTCACCTCCAGGACACTGAATTATTATTGGATCTTCTTTTAGAGTTGCCTGCACCTATTTTTAAAGAAAGAAAGAAAGAAAGAAAGAAAGAAGAAGAAAGAGGAGGAGGAGGAGGAGAGAGAGAGAGATGGAGAAAGAGAGAGAGAAAATGTGTGTGTGCGTGTGTGTATGTGTGTGAGCACACTAAGGCCTCCTGCCGTAGCAAACTTTAGACTCATGGGCTATTTTGTGTGTATGGCTTTATGTGGGTACTGTTGAATTGAACCCATGCTGTTAAGCTTTGCAAACAAGTACATTTAACCACTGAACTAGCTCTCTAGCTAGAGTTGCCTACTCTTAACATATAAAATATTGATTAAATTTAAATTTCAGTGATATTAATTCTTAATTAGAATTCTCTCTTTAATCATCTAATAATTTCTATAAATAAATAATTTTCTAAATAATTCAGAATCCCAACAACATATATTTTTAATGTTGTATGTAAGTAGTGTCTTATATTCTCTATCTGATGTCAGAATTTTAACTCAGGTCATTGAAACCTGTTGTCATTTTTGCTTACTCTAACTCACAGTAACTTGTTTACTCTTGTGTGCTGAAATATGTAGATCCATATTTGATGTTTGACAGAGCTTAATTTTAGAAACACTAAGAAGATGAAGTTGATGCTGTCTGTGGGATGGCAGAGCTTGCTTGTGTTTGTGCAATGAGGAGATAACTTCTCTATACCTTAATTTCTCATCTTATAGTTTGATCTACTATACTGTAAATATAAATTTGATCTTCAGTTATATTCTAGTGATGATATATATTGGTATAGCACTTTTTCAATTCAGAAGTGTGGGTAAGGCATGAATTTCTTTAGTATTCCCTTTGAAGAAAAGAGAGTCTTGGATTTATGTGGAGCTCTTCAGTTTAGTTCTTCGCTGGCCCCATATAAGTGTTGGTTAACCATTTGCCTTTGGGGCAAGGTTGTCAGATAAAATATAAGTCATCTTGGATATATCATACTTGAATTTGAAATGAGCAAAAGTAATTTGGTCAAATATATTCCCTGTGATATTTATTTACCTAAAATTTAACTGTGTTCTGTTCTGTACTTTTTTTTTTCTTCTAAATCTAGCATCTGACTTTTGGTTTTTATGTATTTCTGGTTTCAATTCATTGCTCAAGTTTTTTGTTTTTTGGTTTTTTTTTTTGGTCTGTCACTAACATTTTGTTATTCTCATTATAGTTTATTCAGCATTAAAAGTTTGGAAAGGGATGTTTGAAAATATCCAGTTCTCTCACCTGCTTTAACTAGGGTCCCTGAAGCAGATAGGCATGTTCAATCGCCACTTTGTTCAGCCTGTGGTTGTTTGAATGTAAAAGTCCTCCATAGTCTAACATGTTCAAGTACTCAGTTCCTAGCTGATGCTACTTTGTGGAGACTTTGCAAGGTGGAGCCTTGTTGGAGGAAGGACGGCACTGGGGGCAGCCCTTAAGTTTTCATAGTAAAGCCTTGATTTGCATTTGCTTTTATTTCTTTCCTTCGAATATTTTATTTATTGAGAGAGGGAGAACAAACAAGAGTATAGGCATGTCGGGGCCTCTTGACACTGAAGATGATCCTAATGTCACTTTGTGCAAGTGGAATTTTGTGGGTACTGGGTAATCAAAACCAGGCTAACAGGACTTGCAAGCAAGTACCTTTAATCACTGAGCCATCTCCCCAGCTTGGCATTTACTTTTCTATTACCAACCCTACTGAAGTGAAGATGTGACACAAGGATGTCTGCTCCTGCCATGTTTTTCCTGCTGTGATGAAACTTTCCCTCAAAACTATAAGCCAGAAATTAACCTTCTTCTTTCATAAACTGTTTTTTGTCAGGTGTTTTGTCCCAGCAATAAGAAAGAAACTGCTTACATCCCAGCCTGTGACTTCAATGGATTACATAGTTAAAAAATATTTACTTATTTGAGAGAGAAAGAGGTAGATAGAGAGACACAGAGAGAATGCATTGGGGCTACTGGCCACTGGAAATGAACTCCAGATACATGTTATACCTTATGCATCTGGCTTACATGGGTACTGGGATATTAAACCTAGGTCCTTAGGTTTTGTGGGCAAGAACCTTAATAACTAAACCATTTTTCTAGACCAAATTACATTCTTTTAAATTTGTGGAATAAGACTCTCAATTTTGAAGCACTTTAAGAAAATAATTATCAATGTTAGAGAGACAACTTTAACATCTTTCCTAGTATTTTGGAAATATTGGGGAAGACCAAAGAATTACTTTGTCAAACTCATAACATTTAACCATAATGAAAATGCTCGCTAAACAATATTTTTTATATACTAGAGTCATTCTTACTTACTACTTAAGTTTGTCCCCTTAATGGTTAAATTCTGGTTTTCAACTTGACAGGATGTAGAATCACCTTGGAGATAAATCTTGGCATGTCTGCGAGGCATTTTCTAAATCAGGTTGAGATGAAAAGACCCATGCAAATACCCAGAGTTAATAAAAAGGATAAAGTGAGCCAAACTCTATAATTCATTCTTTCTGCTTCTTGACTGTAGAGCGAACAAAACTGCTGGTTTATACTCCTGCTTCCATGCCTTCCTTGTCATGATTGACTGTAACCTCAAACTATACGCTAAAATAAATCATTTTCCTTAATATTTTCTTGCTAAATATTTGGTGAGAGCAATGAGTAAAGTTACTAATACAGAAAACTTGACACCAGGATTGGGGTTGTTGCTCTGATAATCTATCAGAGATTTCAGAAACTCTAAGGAGAACATTTTGGGGATCTTTGTTCAAACTTCTACACTCCTGTTTCTATGGTAATTCTTTTTCTGAGTATGAGTAAATTCAAACCCTTTCTGTATTCCATTTTTCCAGTCTAGCAAAGAAAGACTACTTGAATGTATATTCTTCCAGACTCTTATTTAAGTCTGTGATGATTAAACTTATGTTGCCCTTGGATCTTGACATAATTACTGGCTATCATTGTGCAAAGAATTACCTGTTACCTTTTCCTTGAGGTGGAGATATACCTTGGGTACTGTGTATTCAAGTTCCTATGGGCTTCACTAAAGTCCCCCTAAACCACCTACACATAGTGTCATCACTTCTGTTTCATTCATAATATCCCTGTCAAAACATCAGAGGTATGGTTGATTCATACCAAATAAATAAGGATACTGAATAGCACACTGAAAGGAAATGAAATCTTGGTGAAGTGGATGAGAGTTGTGGGGGACATGGCTATTTCTTCAGAACTGGTAGGTATTTGTTGTACTGTAGAGGGCACTTGAAGTGAGATATGGTAATTATCTTCTCCAGGGCAACTGACTCATAAGAGTGCTTGTGCCAAATTGACTACTTCAATTCCCCCAATTCCTCTTTCATCAACTTCAGTAGTATGTGCCCAGTACTGTCTGGAATTATGCTTTCTGTCATGCATACATGTTTGTAAGAAACTCTTTAGAGAAACTGAGATGTATAGATGGGTTCAGTAGCTCAGGCAGGTATGTAGTGTTGGATAGGATTCAGATCAACAGTGGTGTGATGGATGTAGAAATCAAGAAAGGAAAACAAGTCAAGGAAAAATGTGTCAAATCTTGAAGGAAGAATTCATCCTCATTAGTAACTGGAGAGAGATGAAATGCAGGTAAGCCTGAAATATATGCATGTAAAGCTATAAAAATAATGGTTCTAAAACATTATTTACGAATTAGTGGTCTAAAGCAAAAGTCCCTTATAGTTATGTATCAAATAGTATCAAATTGCCACCATCAATTTAGAAACTTTAGCCAATTGAGGAGTGGCATCTTGAAGGAGAAGTACATGGAGGAAATCTGAAAATTAAAACCTGTAGACATTTACTCTGTCCTATTTACAAAACATTAATTATAGCTAATATTTAGCTTTAAGTGTTTTGATTTGAATCTGAAAAAAGTGTTCATCCCAACCACAATGGTCTGTACATATATGCTGTCAGCTTCGTCATACTTAGGGCTTCTGTGATGGTTAATGTCTACTGTCAAACTTGTTTGAATCCAGAATCACTATGGAAACAAACCCCTATGCATATATGCTTGGAGTTTCTAGATGAGGTTAACTGGGGTGGGAAGACCCACACAAAATGAAGGCAGCACCATTTCATGGGCTAGGACCCCAGGCTGAATAAAAAGGAGAAAAGCTAGCCAAGCACCAGCATGCTTTCTTCTTCCTGACTACGGGCTAGCCGTTGCTTCATGCTTTTGCTGCCATTTCTTCTCTTATGTGATAGACTGTATCCTCTTGAACTGCACACCAAAACAAACCCTTCTTGCCATGTATTTAGAAAAGACATAGCGATTAGAAAAGTAATTAATACAGCTTCCTTCAGTATTAGAGGATGGCTGGAGAGGCAGTGTCAATGGGTCATTATTGGGAAATGAAGAGACAAAGCTAAGATCCTACATCCTGGCTCTGACTGCCACCAAAGAAAATTCCTGACATCTAATAATTTTGAAATACTAAATGGAAAATTATAACTATTTAGTGTAATAACACCAATTCTGAATAGAATAAAGGATGTACATTCAGTTGCAGTCAAGTAAAATAGTAAGCAGGAGAGATTCTAGCATATTAAAATTCCTTGAGTTTGGGAGATTTACAGTACAGCTGAAAAAATAAGGTTGATATAATGACTTGGTTTTTATAATTTGGGAATTCCAAGAGTACTGGTAAACATACCATGGAAGGTGCATGTAGATTGTGTCTGATTGCTTCTGGCTTTATATGATGAAGTATATATACTTATCTTATAGCTGCCTCTTTCTTTCTAGCCTTTGCCATGATGAAGATATCTAGCAGCAACATAAACTCTACTAAGGGTAGGAAGGATATAAAAACACTTTCAAGCATTTGCAGAGAGGCATAGACATTAGATGACATGTAGGACATATTATGAACATTTTATGTGATAACATGGAACATATGGTTGTGTAGGATGCTGTCCTCATTTCCTCATTTTTATGTCTACTGAAGCATTAGAGAGAAATTGTTAAAATATCTACAACGTGTTGTCATAGTTCAACCTATATATACATATATACTTATGAATTTACATTATTTTAAAACATAGACAATATAAATAGTTACTGAATCTAGGTTGAGGATTTGTAGAGTCTTTTTATTGTTCTTTTAACTTGCTGGATGTTTGAAAACTAACTAGTATATTTTGATATATTTCTGCTATATTGTCTGTTCTGTCATCTACTGACCTCCTTATTCCACAGGCATTTCCACTGAAACTAAGCATGGAATGCATTGGGCAGGGTATGGGGAAGATGAATACTGTGAAGGTTAAGTTATGTTGTTAACTTGATCTGATTAGGAATCCACAGACATTTTTTTTGTTCACTTTTATTTATGAATTTGAGAGTGACAGAGAGAGAAAAAGGCATATATATATATATGTATATATATATGTATATATATATATATATATATATATATATATATATATATATATGGAGAGAGAGAGAGAGAGAGAGAGAGAGAGAGAGAGAGAATGGGCATGACAGGGCCTCCAGCCACTGCAAATGAACTCTAGATGTGTGTGCCCCCTTGCACATCTGGCACTAATGTGGGTCCTGGGGAATGGATCCTTGAACCGGGGTCCTCAGGCTTCAGATGCAAGCACTTAACTGCTAAGCCATCTCTCCAGCCCTCCGTAGACATTCTTGTTGGGCAGGTATTTGAGGCTGATTGTAGGAAGGATTGATTAAAGAGGAGATGCTGCCTCCAGAGTGGGTGGTCTTGTAGGTAGAGGGTTTTATGTAAGGAATCTCTAAGAGGAAACAGTGCCTTTTCTTCCAACCTGGTTGCCCATGATACTTGCTGGTGAGTGCCTTCACCAGCATTTATCCTATTTGACTATCCTTCCTTGACATTGGAACCAAATTTCCTCAGCCTTTCAGCATGGACAGAAGACCAGAGGCTGTCCAGGAAGCCTCCAGGCCTTCAGTGCTAGATTGGAACTGCTGAGTCATTCAGCTATGTGGACTGAGTACCTACCAGGTTTCTTGACTTTCAAGCCTGTGGACTGCTATTGCTGGACTGCTGCAAGCTAATCCAGTAAATTTCTTTTTTAATACAATTAATTATATCAATTCTTTTCCTCTACCCTGACTAATACAAATTCAGATTGGATAAATATGTTACTGTTTAATTTTGCTTTTCAAATAGAGTTAATTTTAAGATTATGATCAAAACAATAGCCTGGGTGTTGGGCCTTGAGAGGCCCAGTCATGAGGCCTAGTGGAACTTCCTGAGCCTAGCTAAAGTTTGGTGATCTGCCTCAGGACAGCTATGCCTAATGGCTTCTGGCCTGCGACTTCCACATAGGAGTTGGAATTCCTGCATGCATGCACTTTGGGACCAATCATCTCAAAAGTCCTGGTTTACTATTGGACCTTACCTCTCCCCCCATCCTAGAATACCCGCCTTCATTCCCAACATTATATAGACAACTGCCTGTAACAAAAAAGCAAGTTCCTGCTTTGACAAGACTCCTGACTCAGTGTGGTTTTTGTCTGGTGACTAGGAGAGGTTCTGAGTCGTCTGACATTCACCCTACTTCCTCAACCCCTTGGGAGGAACCAGCAGGCCTGGTCCCTCCTCAGCACTGCCTACCCACCAGGGAGGAGCCAGCATCTGGCGCCCAATGTGAGGTTCCGGAAACCCAGCAGACTAGTGCCCCATATGAGGCATTCTTGTTGAGGAGGTCAATCGGTGTACATGTGTAGGTGAGTATACCCTCATAAGTTATGAGGCAGTCTTCGTATTTAATGTGCTAAACTTTCCTTCTATAACCTGTACTTGCTTGTCAACATCTCTTCGTTCTCTTTCTCTTTCCTTTCACTTTTTGTTTGCCAGCAAGCTGCATCTGTGGCTTTTGTATTTCTAAATGGGTCATATGTCCCTAGTGGACACACTGTGTGGCTTTTGTCCTTTAGACTTGCACATTCTCTCTCTCTCTCTCTCTCCCCCCCCCCCCCCTTGAAGGCAGGCTAGCTTTTTCTGCCATTATGGAACTTCCCCTGGATCTGTAGGCTTCAATAAATATCTCTTCCTCCCTAACTGTGCTTGGTCTGGAAGTTCATTTCGGTAAACCTGAAGCTGTCTGATACAGAACTTGGTACCAAGGAGTGGACTGAGATGAATCTGACCATGTGGATGTTGATCTTTTGGAACCTTGGTTTTGCAGGAATAGGCATGGACTTGCAACTGAAGGTGTCTTCTGGAGTGGTAAGCCAAATTTTATGGACTATCCTGATGAGAATCTGAAAATGCTAAGTACAAACAGCATTAAACTTCAAGGCTTGGCTTATGAGCTTTCCAAGGGAAAGGAAAGACTGCAGAGGACCTTGTTGGAACTGGGTTACTGGAATAAGGGCTGGCTGCATCCTGCTGCCCAGGCCCAGAGAATTAAATCAAGGTTAAATTTATAACGGACTGATGTGCATATGTAGGAAAAAATTTTCAGGCTAAACCTAAATGCCATGCCTAAAGTTAGAGATTTTTCAACTGTTTACAGACTCTTTTTTTTTTTTTTTTGGTTTTTCGAGGTAGGGTCTCACTCTAGCCCAGACTGACCTGGAATTCACTATGGAGTCTCAGTGTGGCCTTGAACTCATGGCGATCTTCCTACCTCTGACTCCCGAGTGCTAGGATTAAAGGCGTGCGCCACCACACCCAGCTTTGTTTACAGACTCTTAAGGATACTCTAAAAGTTTTATATAGGGACATAATCTTAATCTAAATTCATTTTACATTAGACACAGGTGATGCCTGTGCTAGGTGGGTCACAAAGTCATAAGTACAGATGTAATTGGAGGTTTAACCAGGTTAAACATAGACAAGAGTCTATCACCTTATGTTTTGCAAATGGGTAAATTTGCTATTTAAAAACAACTTCAGAATAGGATAGGAAATGTCAGGATGCTTATCTCTCTGCTCTGTAATTTCATTTTGCTCTTGCTTTCCAACATGTGCTACTTAAGTTCATGGAAATCTGGACTCTAAGAAAACAGATAAAATCCCCTTTATCAAAGACCCCATACAAGTTTAAGCCATGTGTTCCTGAGACTCTGACTAGAGAAAAAATGGCCAATTGTCACTGACAAAGAAAAAGGAGTACACATGTTCTCTCTCATATGTGGATCCTAGCTACAGATGATTGGGCTTCTGTGTGAGAATGAAAATACTTAGTAGCAGAGGCCAGTAAGGTAAAAAGGAGACATAAAGGGTAGAGAAAGGGAGGAGGATACTTAATAGGTTGATGTTGTATATATGTAATTACAATGATTGTAATGGGGAGGTAATATGATGGAGAATGGAATTTCAAATGGGAAAGTGTGGGAGTGGGAAGGGAGGGAATTACCATGGGATATATTTTATAATCATGGAAAATGTTAATAAAAATTAAAAAAAAATAGTTTCTACGAAAAAAAAAAGAAAAAGGAGTACAGCATATAACTGTGCTTCTCTTTAGTTCTTCTCTTTTGAACACCTAAAGTCACATCTGTTAGATAAAGTTTCTCACTAGACAAAATTTAAATAGGTAAACTGAGTCAAGGTATTTGACCAGGTTACAAATTCCTTACATAAGATAAGCATCAGACTTACCTAATGTGTATATCAGGGGAAGGGCCCCTTCATTAAAACATTTAATTGGATTAAATCTAATGTTTACCTGATGCCAAGGTTTTAATCAATGGAGAAACTGAGCCTTATGATAAGACCTCACTCATTAACAGGTCACTAATGCTAACTTGTTATGATTTAAGGGTTACAAAACTGGCTTTAAGACTCTCTCAGTAAAGTAAATTAGGTTCCTCTTTTCATTGAGGTTTTAACTATTCTTAAGATAAAGGCTCACATAGAAGTAGTTATTTTCCAAAGGTGAAGTACTCATACCTAAAGACATTGTAATTTTAAAAATAGCTTCTGTCTTAATTATGCTAATTCTATTGAATGGTCATAACTAGGTTTAATCACTTAGGTTTAAGTGGATTAATTTCAGTAATGATAACTTTCATCTTCCTGGGATATGTTAGCATAGCTTGCTTAAGCTTTATCAAATTTAAGTCATGGGTAAAACATAAAATTGTGGTTTTCTTTTTAAATATTTTTATTTATTTATTTATTTGAGAGCGACAGACAGAGAGAGAAAGACAGGTAGAGGGAGAGAGAGAGAATGGGCGCACCAGGGCTTCCAGCCTCTGCAAACGAACTCCAGACGCGTGCGCCCCCTTGTGCATCTGGCTAACGTGGGACCTGGGGAACCGAGCCTCGAACCGGGGTCCTTAGGCTTCACAGGCAAGCGCTTAACCGCTAAGCCATCTCTCCAGCCCCATAAAATTGTTTTATGTTAATAAAAGTTTCTGTGATACATAAAATCAATAGCTATCAAGCTTAAGTCAAAATCATAGGCTGTCAAATAATGTTTTTTCTTTCAAAAACATTTATCAAGGATTATATTAAAATTTAGCTAGCTGTTTTGGTTTAAAAAAATATTAAACTCTATGGTTCTGTTTCCAATGTTCTCTGGGTAATTTGTATCCACACAGGTATCTAAACTAATCAGAGATGTTTTCAAACACAGGTGCTAAGAATTTCTAGGTTATATGAGTTAGTCTATAAATCAATTGGTACTGTTTTCAAGACTGGTGACAGGTTCTGCCTATGTTTATAAATGTTAAATATTTAAAATGTGAGATACTTATAAGTATTAGATATATAAAATATGAGATATGTCTACTTTCTATACCTCATATATAAGGTTTATACTACCATAGTACAACTAAAATTTTAAAGATAGGAAAATCAGACTCTCAAAAACAAAAGGGGGAGGGCTGGAGAGATGGCTTAGCGGTTAAGCTCTTGCCTGTGAAGCCTAAGGACCCCGGTTCGAGGCTCGGTTCCCCAGGTCCCACATTAGCCAGATGCACAAGGGGGCGCACGCATCTGGAGTTCGTTTGCAGAGGCTGGAAGCCCTGGCGCGCCCATTCTCTCTCTCCCCCTCTATCTGTCTTTCTCTCTGTGTCTGTTGCTCTCAAATATATAAATAATAAAAAAAAAATTTAAAAAAAAAGGGTGGAATCCTTACCCCCACATGACCAACTATAAAAGGCATTATTTACCCTAAATATTTTAAATTTTTCTAAAGAAGATAAACAATTATCCCCATTTCAAAAACAATGGTCCTCATCGGTAACCTCTAGTTCTATCAGGGTAAGATGGAGAGACCCATTGACTGGGGCCTAGAGAGGACCAGACCTGCTCCTCACAGCAGGGAGAGGGTTTAGATGTGTCTTCCCTCAAGATGAAAAAAGACCCATTTGGGTACCAGTGAGAGACCTAAAATATTTGGCCCAACAAGGGGACACTGACAATCACTTCCCCAGGGAGTGTCCCACCCCTGAGCACTGTTCCTAACATGGTCTTTGCCCTGCACTGGCTTTGCCTCCGATCTGGACCTCCTCAGCTGCTTGCAGTACAATTGCCCATACGACCTTAAAAAAATTGCTCAGCCACCTTCCCCATCCCCATCCAGCTTTTCCCAATGTTTCCTCTGGAACTTGCATTTGGGCCCTGCCTTCCCCTAATAATTCCAGTATAGATGTGGGATACATTCATCCTTCCTTTTGTACTTTTAACACAACTGAGCCCAGTGCTCAATGCTGCCTGCCTTCTGGAATGGCTTATGTTTGTGGAGGCAGGATGGCCTATGACCTTCTGCCCACCAATTAGATGGGCCTTTGTGCCCCAGCCACCTTAATCCCAGATGTAGATATCATTCCTGGAAGCTAGATTCCCTGGCTGAGGTAGTCCTACAAAATAGGAAGGGACTAGACCTACTAATGGCCGAAAAGGGAGGCATATGCTTGCTTTTATAGGAAAAATGCTGCTTTTACGCTAGTAAATTGGGAATCATCCAGGACAAGATTAAGAGGCTCCAGGAAGACTTGGAGAGGAGGCAGCAGGACCTCCAGGACAACCCACTGTGGATGGGCTTACTTCTTACCCTACCTTCTCCCTCTACCTGGGCTCCTCCTTCTCCTCACTGTCGGGCCTTGTGTAATTAACAAAATTACACAATTTGTTCACCAGCAGCTAGAGGCAATAAAACTCCATCCGGTTGAGATACATTACCACTGGCTGGCAACTCAGGAATTAAGTTCCTAGATGACCCACTGCCACCTCCTCTGCCCTCCATGTGACCAATGACGGATAAGATCTCAGACTGACTGAGCCAACCTAAGACAGGCCATGGAGTGGGTTCTCAGCAAGCTAAACACATGGTACCCAGTGAGGGGTAAGATCCCCAGAGGGGGACAACCTAAGACAGGGGCCATGGTGACTAATGCATTTACAAAAGCAAAAGGGGGAGATGTTGGGCCTTGAGAGGCCCAGGCATGAGGCCTAGTGGAACTTCCTGAGCCTAGCGAAAGTTTGGTGATCTGCCTTAGGCCAGCTACACCTAATGGCTTCTGGCCTGCTACTTCTGCGTTGGAGTTGGAACACCCGCATACATGTGCTTGGGACCAATCATCTCAAAAGTCATGTTTTACTATTGGCCCTTACCTCTCCCTCCATCCTAGAATCCCTGCCTTCATTCCCAGCATTATATAGATAACTGCCTGTAACAATAAAGTAAGTTCCTGCTTTGACAAGACTCCTGACTCAGCGTGGCTTTTCTCCGGTGACTAGGAGAGGTTCTGAGTCATCTGACATTCACTCTTATTCCTCACCCTTTGGGAGGAACCAGCAGGCCTGGTCCCTCCTCAGCACTACCTACCCACCAGGCAGGAGCCCAGCACCTGGGAAGCAGGTCTTCATAGCAAAATCCTGCTTTGTTGGTGGTGGTGATGTCTAGATGTTCATTGTGAGAGCTGCTTTGCTGGTGGTGATGATGAAATCTACATATTCAAAGACCCACATCCCACACCTCAGGATACTAAACTGTGGGTCATAATTGTTACATAACTGAATGTGGGGACTGCAAAAATTTGCAATGCTAAAACGTTTCTAAATAGGCAACAACTAGCAGTGAATCCATAATCAATTGTGTGATGAGTCTGAGGTGTTTCTGACTATCACAGAACCTCACTTGTCATATCACCCAAGGCCAATTAGCACTGCCTGAAACACTTTGGCAGATTCAACACTACTGTACACTATGAATTGTAGAATTTTTACTGTACATACTAATTGTCTGCTCCTGTAGAAACATAGTGGATCAGTTACAGAAATTATTCCTCAGCATGTAAGGATCAAATTAGCCTAACTTTGGATTATATTGAGTTAGAATGTTTATTTTTAAAAAATATTGTTAAGGGCTGGGGAGATGGTTCAGTGGTTAAAGGCACCTGCTTTCTAAAGCCTGATGGAATGCAGAGGTGGTTCAACATATGGAAATCTGTCAATGTACTACACCACATAAAAAGAATTTAAACACAAAAACCACATGATCATTTCAATGGATGCAGAAAAGGCCTTTGACAAAGTACAACATCACTTCGTGATCAAAACATTGGAAAGAATTGGCATGGTTGGTTCATATCTTAACATAATAAAGGCTATATACAAAGCTCTTAAAGCCCAAATAATACTTAATGGAGAAAGACTGGAGGAATTCCCATTAAGATCAGGAACAAGATAGGGGTGTCCAAGTAAAGCCAGATACTCAAAGTGGCACATATATCTAGAGTTTGTTTTCAGTGGCAGGAGGCCCTGGAGTGCCCATTCTCTGCCTCCCTCTCTCATTTGCTCTCTATTTCTTTCTTTTTTATGTTTTAAGAATTTTAATCTTGAGGAAAACAGAGAATGAACCCAGTAAATACAAGACTTAGCAAGTGGATGGCTGGACTATAATAAGAGATTGAATTAGTTTAATGATACAATTGGGTAAGTGCTAGAACTGCCTAAAATGATTATTTTTTAATGCTAAAATGGCATTTAAACTTTTTTTAATTTTGTTTTTTTATTTTTATTAATTAGTTTTGTGCTCAGTGAATACAGTCAACTTGGTACCATTGTTAGGCTCATCCATGTCATATCCCCTCCCCCGGCCCCTCCTTGTTGAGGTACTTGAGTCATGCATTCTGGAGTTACTCATAGTTATGGGTAGGATAAATGTCTCTGCATATCATGACATTCTTTCCACCCCCTCTTCTGCAAAATTTCCCTGAGCCATGTTGGGTTCATTTTTGCTCTGCTCCAGTGATGAGGTGTTGGGGGTCTCTGGGTCTCTGGAAATATGATTTGGTAGGAGTTGATTTTTCTCTGTGTTGATCTCCTTCCTAAGGCACAAATAATACTTAATGGAGAGAGACTGGAGGAATTCCCATTGAGATCAGGAACAAGACATGGTTGTCCACTCTCACCTCTGCTCTTCAATATAGTACTGGAAGTCCTAGCTCAAGTAATAAGACAGGAGAAAGAAATAAAATGGATACAATTTGGAAAGGAAGAAGTTAAGTTAGCTGTATTCACTGAAGACATGATTGTATATGTAAGAGACCGGAGAGATTCCATCCCCAAACTCCTGAAGGTGATTAACTCCTATAGCAAAGTATCAGGTTACAAAATCAATGCACAAAACTCAGTAGCCTTCCTGTATGCAAATGGCAAAGATACAGAGAAAGAAATAAGGGACATGGTCTCATTTTCAATAGCAACAACAACAACAAAATACCTTGGAATAATGTTAACCAAGGAAGTGAAAGATGTATACAACAAAAACATAAAAACACTCAAAAAAGAAATTGAGGAAGACTTGAGAAAATGGAAAGACCTCCCATGCTTCTGGATAGGCAGAATTAACATTGTGAGGATGGAAATCCTACCAAAGGCCATATGCAGATTTAATGCAATTCCAATTAAAATTCCAACAGTGTTCTTCACAGAGATAGAAAAAATGATCTCAAATTTCATCTGGAAGGCAGAAGGCCTCGTAAATCCAAACATAAGCCCGTTCTCCATTATCAAGCTACCACCAATCGTGGGCTACAAGAGGGCCTACACTGATTAAATTCTCTATAAAAAGTAAGGGCTATCTCATTTGTCAGATGCTAACTTTACTCTCAGTTGGAGAATCTGCTTCTCTTTTTCAGATAGACATAGAACCTAAGGAGAGAATCACCCCATCATACCTCAAAAGGGCCCCAGCTAAAACTAAGAACAATTGGCGAAACAAGAAAGGGTGCTGTTTCCTTCACTCTTTCTTTCTCTGCTTGCAAATAAATAAAATATTAAAAAATAGTGTTTAAGTTGCCAACATCAGTTCATAACAGAAAACTGTTGATGAATTTGGCCAGGGATTAGGACAGGAATTCCAATAATTTCTGAAATGGCCTCAAGCATACCTATGGTATTTTGTACTAATGGCTTATGAGACATGGCATTCTCAGCATTGGTGTCATAATATCAAAATATTGATTAATTCTGAAAATAGTTTAAGATGCTGTGCATCCAGTAGTAGCAAATTCTCACCAAGATTTAATTCTCTGGCTAAAACTAAACAAGCACATTCATATCATTAATGTGCAAATTTATAAATGGTAATGTTTATATGTATATGAATACTTTTAAAATAATTTTATGATCCATTATTTGTAAGTGGTGATATATATATATATATATATTCCACTTATATTTAATATTGGTAATTGTTTAAATTTATATACTTACATAACTGTCATTATATAAATATTTGAGGGTCAAGAGGAGTGCTGAGTAGAAAAAAGTAGGAAGCCTTGCTTTAGAGGGCTTAGGAAAGAGTTATATTTTGAATAATAGAAAAAAATATATCTTCTTTTTTCAGTGTTATGATTGGTTAAATAAATTGATTTTTTTTTTTTTAGACAGGTTCTGATGTAGCCCAGGCTGGCCTCTAATTCATCTACCTAAGGATGGCCTTGAATGCCTGCTCTTCTTGCCTCCACAGTTTGGGAATTGAAGCCTCCTGGAGGCAGTATATTGTTGGGGGCAGGCATATGGGTGCTATAGTCAGCTTCCCCTTACCAGTGTTCGGCACATTCTTCTGTTGCTATGGTCCATCTGATGTTGGCCAAGGGGTGATTCCCACCCTATTCTCATGCCATCGTTTTCCCCTACCACCATAGAGCTTCCCCTAGAGTCTATAAACTAAAATAAACCTTTTCCCCCACAAACTTCTCTTGGTTGTGTTTTCTGCCAGCAGTGCAAACCTGGCTGCAACAGCTGCCTTGTACATCTGGCTTTACATGGGTATACGGGAATAGCATCTGGGCTCTTTGGCTTTGCCAGCAAGTGGCTTAATTGCTAAGCCATCTCTCCATTTGAACATTTTAACGCTAAAAAATGAAAACATGGTGCATGCTTTTAATCCCAGTACTTGGTAGGTAGAATTGCTATGAGTTTGAGGCCACCCTGGTCTGGCTGGGCTAGAGCAAGACCCTACCTTGAAAAACAAACAAAAAATAAAAACAAACTGCCAATTTTAATTAAATACTTCATAAAAATCTAATCCAGGCTTGGCGGTGCATGCCTTTAATACCAGCACTCAGGAGGCAGAGGTAGAAGAATCGCTGTGAATTCAAGGCCACTCTAAGACTACACAGTGAAATCCAGGTCAGCCTGGGCTAGATTGAGACCCTACCTTGAAAAACAAAAACAAAAACAAAACAAAACAAAACAGAACAAAAATCTAGCCATTATTGAGGTATAACAGCAAGCTTATCCAAATAGATTAAAATTTTTGTAGAGAACTTAAAACAAACCATACCTTTACCCAAGTTTGAAAAATAAATTTTCCCATTTGCAAAGTCTAGAAACAAGTTAAAATTGCTTGAACTTACCCAATCAGAGAAAAATATCGCCACATAGTCTCACTCATCTATGGTACCTAACTTGAATCTACCCAAGATACCTTACATACCCAGCAAGCATCTCATGGACTAGACACTAGGATGGATGGGGAGGGAGGGGAGAGCATTGAAGGGGTGGGAAACACTAATCTAGACCCAAATGGCAATGGAACCATAAAATTCTACTTCCTAAAAGGCAGACCAAATGCCTGAACCTTCACCAGGCCCTTACAGGAAACACCTGAAACACAAGACACTGGAGAGGGTAGGATCAAGTCTAACCTAAACTTTCTACATCTTCCCTCCCCCCTCCCTCTCCCTCTCCCTCTCTTTCTCTCTCTCTCTCTCTCTCTCTCTCTATCTCTCTCTCTCTCGTCTCCCTAACTCTTGCATATTAGTTATCTTTTTCCTCATTTTCTTAGTGGGCACTGACCTGTAACTCCTAGTACCAGCATGGGGCTATCATCCACAATGAGCTTTTAGTTTCCTAAAAGAATGACAGATTTCTGTCAGAGTACTTGATGACCCACCAAAGGTTAGTGGTAAGACACCATATGCAGCTGACATATAAAATGGAACAGCATGGCTGGAAGCCAGGAGAGAGTCAGTCCCCAGACATGTCTAGTGCCAGAAGGTGCTACATGGGCGACTGGGGGAAATGACCAATATCTGTCCAAGCAACTCATGGTCTAACATACTTAGCAGCAAATAACCTGCTGTGATGCCCACACAAGTGCAATAGTGGCACAAAGCCGTGGTGGGGAACCAACTGCTCTTGATTTGGCTAACTGATCCTCTCAGTGGTACAAGACCCATAGCTGGAGCTGAAAAAACTCAGAACCATAACCAAACATAAGCCCACTCTCCAATATCCAGCTACCATCAATCATGGGCTACAAGAGGGCCTACACCTATTAAACTCTCTATAAAAAAAGTAAGGGTTATCTCATTTGTCCTGGTGCTAACTTACTCTCCGTTGGAGAATCTGCTTTTCTTTTCAGATAGATGTAGATCCTAAGGAGAGAGCCACCCCATCATACCTCAAAAGGGCCCCGGCTGAAGCTAAGGAAAATTGGCAAAACAAGCAAGGGTGCTGTTTTCCTGATGAACCGGATACCAGCACAAGGGGGAAGGAGACCAACACAGAGAAAAATCAACTCCTACCAAATCAGAGAGCCTGAGCCTTAGAGGCCCTCAACACCTCGTCACTGAAGCAGACCAAAAATGAACCCAACAGGGCTCAGGGAAATTTTGCGGAAGAGGGGGCGGAAAGAATGTCAGAGCCACATGTTGGGTCATGATATGCAGAGACATTTATGGTAACAATAACTGTGGGCTAACTCCACAATGCATGACCCATATACCTCAACAAGGAGGGGCCAACGGGGGGAGTAGGACATGGATGAGCCTAATAATGGTACCAAACTGCCGGTATTTGCTGAATACAAAACTAATTTAAAAAAAAAGAAACTTAAGAATATTGCTAAGATAAAAGTAGTCTTGTGATAGAATATCACTTAGGCTTTTGCCAGTAACAAATTCAAAACCACATGTAAGAAAACATTGTCAATAAACATAGACTTCATAGGATTTTCACAAATTCACCCAGACATTAATTTGTGATCAAAATTATAAGATATATAAAGATATATCATTCCAAGAGCCCTAAAGAAAAAGCAAAAAGCAGTATTAGACAACCCTCCTAGAATTTGAGAAAATGAAATCATCAGAAATTGACTTTAACATAAACAAGAGTAACATAGTCAGTCAACAAATGAGTGAAATATGTGGGAAAGGAAAGATCTATGCTGAGACCAGTCTGAAACAGAAAGACACATACACCTTTGTAAATTAGCATCTGGTCTGTGAAATCAGAAGGCAAAATGCTCACTGATAAATGTGGGGTAAGCAGCAGGAATTGTTAATCTTCTTCACTGTGTCATGCCCTCCAAATAACTCCCCTTCATGTCACAGGTAACTTTCACCCTCAATATGATGACATCAGGAAAGCAGGTAAAACTACACATTATGAAAATAAGTCATCAGACCCAATAAAAAGCAGAGGTAGACCCAGAACATTTTTAAATTAGAATGCTGGTAATAAAGACATAAAGAATTTGAAAATGAGATAAGCTTATTATTGATAAAACACAATTTATCTTAAAGATTAAACATAACTTACAGAATTTTTAAAAAAGTCATTGTTTTAAAAATAATGGGGTGGGGGGCTGGAGAGATGGCTTGGCAATTAAGGTGCTTGCCTGCAAAGCCAAATGACCCAGGTTTGATTTCCCGGGACCTACATAAGCCAGTTGTACAAGGTGGTGCATACGTCTGGAGTTCATTTGCAGTAGCTGAGGGCCCTGGAGTGACCATTCTCCCTCTCTTTCTCTCTGTCAAGTACATAAAATATTAAAAAGTTTAAAAAATAATGGGAGGCTTAATAGCAGAATTAATACAGCCAAAGGGAGTTTTGGATAGCTGGAAGGTAAAGTTTGTGGGTGTCCTTGTGATGCTGCTCATAAAGACAAGAAGGAGTATGTGGAAGAGACAGGGACAGACCTAGAGAGGAGGCACCTAAGTTCTAATAAGAGATAGATATGGGTGATGGGTCAAGAGAGAGATAAGAGGGGGGGGAAGGAGGGGGAGGGAGGGATTGAGAGAGATGTTTTCTGCCTGACAATGTTTCAAAACTGATAAAAAATGTTTGAAGTCTCAGGAAATTTTGCTCATTTCATAAATTAAAAAAAAGTGCTGTAAGAAAGACAGGGTTAAAATTTTCCCACATTTGAAATGATATTTGAAATGCTACATACTGCATCCAACATATAGGAAATAATTAAAACTCAACAAAAAGTAACCTAGTTTAGTAAAATAATCAAAAGATCTGAAGTTACTCCTCCTCATCCAGATGGAATGAGCACCAGAAATATGCATAGGAAAAGGGACTTGGAGTCACTAGAAAGTAGGGAGGAATGAGTTACATAACATTCTACAGTTATCATTCTACAAGAGTATCTTCTTTGTTTTCAGTCTGTTAATTTAAAGTGCTGGAAATGACTTGGGTGTTACTGGAACTGTCCAATGTTGCTGTCATAATGACGAAGGACTCAGGTACTTCAGAAGACACTTCTGCCATTCCTTATCAAGTTGAATGCCTATGGTCAATGATCCAGCCATTTACTCCATGGCATCTACTAAGGAAATTGATTACTTGTGGCCACATAAAATCATGTACATAAACCATTAGAATGGCTTTATTATATAAAATTATAATTGTCAAAACTTAGAAACAGGGCTAGAGAGATGGGTTGGTGGTTAAGGCACTTTCCTGCCAGCCTAAGGACCCAGGTTCTATTCCTCAGTGCCCATGTAAGCCAGATGCACAAGCTGGTGCATGCATCTGGAGTTCATTGTAGTGGCTGTGGGCCCTGGCACACCCATTCTCTCTCTCTGTCTGCTTCTTCCCTTCTCTCTCCCTCTCTCAAATAAATAAATATTTTTTAAAAACTTAGAAACAATGCAGATGTCTTTGAACTGATGAATGAATAACAATAACAATAAATACACCAGCGACTCATCTAGCAGTGCAGTTTGCTAAGCAGAAGAACCACAGGTGAATGTGTAGAGAGGAAGGCAGGCAGGTAGCAGGGCCGAGGTAAGGAAGGCTCTTATTAATGGAGGCACGAAGACCCAGACACACTGAAAACCTCTCAAGAGCTTCTGGATCTCTGCCTTGGTAGGTGTTGACTATCCTCACCATCTTTCTCTTTCACCCTGGCGCTGATTGTCAGGCTTGCCATGGAAGTAGCACTCTTGCTCATCTAAATCAATTACTCTGTGGTTTCACCTTGGCCTTTGCCAAAGTGCAAGAGGTGGTTTATCTCCTCAGGTCTTGATACCTTCTGGAAAAGAAAAAGATTTTCCAACAGAGAACGAAGTAAGCACAGGTTAAATGGGATAAGCATTGTTAATTTAGGGAGGTTTTGATGGATGTATCCTCTCTTTTGGCTAAAGACTAGTGGGAGCTTGACATTGGAGAGCATAATCTTTGTCTCTATAAGATTCAGACCTGCTTCCCATTCCAGTTATGGATTCCTTTTCACTGAGCAGATATCTTAGCCAATCAGAAGGCCACTGGTTACCCACCAAGGCTGTGTGCCACCATTGTGTGCTTCTTGTCAGGCTGGTTGCTTTTGAATATCTTTGACCCCTGCTTGCTCATGCATTGTTGGATACTTTCCCCTAGTAGCTCATGTAGCACTTTCCAGTATTATATGGGCTAACCATCTGGGGACTGGCTTCCTTCTGGATTCCACCCTAGGACACTCTTATCAAATGCTTGCAACCCTTCCCTCTCCCCAGCCCCCGGACTCTTGACCAGGTCTTTCTCATATAATGTGGGCTCTGCTGCCACCTTCTGGTCATTAAAGAAGACAGGAGGAAACTTCCCCACCTGAGGAAAAACCTTAATAATCGCAGGCTCTGCCCTCCTGCATAACTCTCTACACTCTTTGCTCTTAGTTACTTAGTTACTTGTGTTTCTAGACTTGAGCCGCCTACTCTCATTTAGAATAAGTCACCCTTCGCCTTCCCTCTGGAAAGCAGGTTAGAGACGTGGGTTTGCCAAGTTCTCCCTCCTGGTGAATAAGTTCTCTTAGCCCAAAGTTATTTCGGAGATTAGCAGACTGTGGGTGGACAAAACGATTAGTAACTAGCTAGGTTAGCTAGGTTGGCAAGTCTAGGCTGATCTTTTGGTCATGGTTACTTATAGCCACCCCAGCCCCACATTCTGGCTGCCTGTGCTTTCTGTCTATCGCCATCCCCATGACTTGTCAGGCTCAGCGCCTTATCTGTGGGCCACTAGAATTGTGTAAAGACAAGTTTCTGGGTTCAGAAGATTTCCGAAGATTGCCTCTTTCTTCTGGGTTGGACTTCGTTGTGAGGGTCCTAGTTCTTGGGATATTTGACTTCTGAAAGGAAGCCTTTGGCCTTTGTTTTGAAGGTCTTGGGTTCAAATTCACATTTCTGAAGGAAAACTAAGGCATCTTCTCAGAGAAGTTATTCCTTCTGCTTGGTTTCTGAGGCCTGGTTTTAGCCACAGCATCAGTAGATGCTTCTGACCAGTTACATCTAGGTTCTGAACATGGGTATGTTAATTCCACTCCCACATGTAGCTCATTGGGATGCAGTTTCCAAAACTAGTGACAACCAGCTGCTGTCTGGCCCCTGAATTTTGGGATAAAACCCAGAGGGAAATGGCCCTTGCTCTTGTTCAGAAGGGATTTCTTTTGTTAACACTTCATGCCTTCTTTTTTTCCTGGTGAGTTCACTTTAGGTTTTGCACACTTTGTTTAATCATCTTTAAGATCATACTCATTGTGCAGTTATAAGTTTACAGGTAAAGGGATGCAAAACTAAAAGTATTATAAAAACCAAACACCAAAACTATGAATAACTCAGTAAAAAGTGGGCTATAGAATAAAACAGATCTCCTCAAAGAAGTAATACAAATGATCGTCAAATATTTTTAAAAATGTTTCACATTCTTAGCTGTCTCAGTCTACTTTGAGATTCCATATTCCTCTGTTCACAATGGCTAGCATCAAAAAGACAACACATGCAGGTGAGCATGTGGGTAAAGAGGAATCATTCTCTGTTGGTGGTAATGCAGACAGTGTTGCCTTTGTGGATATTTCTCAAAAAGCTAACAGTAGAATTACCTTATGACCCTGGTATACCACTCATGGTATATACCCTAAGGACATTACACTCTTCTTTACAGATACTTTTCCATCCATGTTTATCACTGCTCTATTCTCAATAGCTAAAAAATAGAATCAGTCCAGATGTTCATTTGATGATGACTAGATAATGAAGATATGGTATATATATAAAATGGAATTTTATTCAGCTATAAAGAAAAAAAAATGAAACTATGAAAGTGGATGGAATTGGAGTTCTGAGTGAGACAACTCAGGCTCCAAAACCTAAACAAATGTGTTGTCAAACTGACTCCTAACTATGTCTTTATATCCAAGGATTAGTTCTGCTATCAATTCCAATTAGAAAAGCTCTTTCATTTTTTGGCAGTGGGAGATGAGCAAAGCAATCAAAACTGGTCAATTGCTGAAAATAGTGACTGAAAATGTTTGACCTTAAATGAGACACACATCAGTGCTCCTCTCCAGGGCCTCAGGGAACCATGTGGAAGATGGGATGGAAATATAAAAGACCTGGAATATGGGCAGTAGTGTTGTGGAACTCTGACATCTGGATAGACATGTCAAGGCCATTGTACTCATGGTCTCCTGCCATATGTGGTTAACTGCACAAGATCTGTGCTTGTGTGACCAGTAACCATTTTGTTTTACGTAGGGGAGAGGGTTTGGGGACCACTTCCTTCCCTAGGGAGTTAATGGCAGCAAAGTTTTCCAGGAAGGGAGAATAATTCTCTTCTGTGGCATAGCCTCTAGTAAGAAATGAGAAGGATACAGTGAAACTGAGGATAAAGGAGGGTTATGTAGGGTACATATGAACAAAATATAATATATAACTATGAAAATGTCAGAAAACATTTAGTAAAAAAGAAAGGTATAGAAGACCCCAGAGTAGAAATGAATGGAAATACTCTGTGGATACCATTGAACTCAAGACACCCATTAAGAGATATTATTAAATAGTTTACTTTAATAAATTGCAAAATCCAGAAGAACCTGTTAAATTTCTAGACAAGTATTATCTACCAAATTTGGAACAAAAGAATATTTTTAAAAAATTGTTTAGTTTTACTTATTCATTTGAGAGCAACAGACAGAGAGAGAAAAAAGCAGATAGAGAGAGAGAGAGAGAATGGGTGTGCCAGGACCTCCAGCCACTACAAACAAACTCTAGACACATGTGCCCCTTGTGCATCTGGCTAACGTGGGTCCTGGAGAATCGAGCCTTGAACTGGGGTCTCCATCTCTCCAGCCCCCAAAAGAATATTTTATAAACTCTAAATATATATAATGAGGAGTGTGATTGAAACTATGATAGGTTCCAACAGAGCCTACCACAGAAAAAGACACATTCACCACTGAATTCCCCTAGACCTTTAAAGTAGAATCAACTCCAGTGATCCTCAAACTATTATGTAAAATAAACAAATAGGGGATGAAGAGATGGCTTAGGGGTTAAGGCACTTGTCTGTGAATCCTAAGAACTCCTGTTTGAATCCTCCAGGTCCCGCTTATAGCCAGATGCAAGTGACCTAAGCATGCGATGCCACACATGCCCACAAAAAGGGGTGCACATATCTGGAAAGGCCCTGGCACACCCATTCTCTCCATCTTTTTCTTCCTCTTTCTCTCTCTCTTTCTCAAAAAAAAAAAAAGATAGGAAGATATCCAAATTAATTTTATGTCGCCAGCATTACTCTGAACTCAAAACCAGAAAAGGATACTCCAACAAAAAGAAGGAAGAGGGCTGGAGAGATGGCTTAGCGGTTAAGCGCTTGCCTGTGAAGCCTAAGGACCCCGGTTCGAGGCTCGGTTCCCCAGGTCCCACGTTAGCCAGATGCACAAGGGGGCGCACGTGTCTGGAGTTCGTTTGCAGTGGCTGGAAGCCCTGGCGCGCCCATTCTCTCTCTCTCCCTCTATCTGTCTTTCTCTCTGTGTCTGTCGCTCTCAAATAAATAAATTAAAAATATAAAAAAAAATTAAAAAAAAAGTAAAAAAGAAGGAAGAAATAAGTAAAAAATATATAAGTCAATTTACTTGATGAATACAGATGCAAAAATCCTCAAAGACTTGTGAACTGAATTCAAGAACACATGCAAAAGCTCATATGCTATGATCAAGTCAGTTTCTTACCAGAAATGCATCATCATATCAATATATTCAGAAAAGCCATTGAGGGTTGGAGAGATGTCTTAGCAGTTAAGGCACGTGCCTGCAAAGCCAAAGAACCCAGGTTTGATCCCCAATACCCAAGTAAGCCAGATGCACTAGATGGTACATGCATCTGGAGTTCTTTTGCAATGGCTGGAGGCCCTGCTGTGCTGATTCATTTTCTCTCTCTTTGTCTATCTCTCTCACATAAATAAATAAAAATAAAAATATTTTTTAAAAAGAAAAGCCTTTGAAAAAAACACCAATATGGCTTAGTTAGTAAATCCCTAAAAATTAAATACTTGACATAACAAAGAGTATACGCAAAAACCAATATCCCACATTATACTGAATGGGGGCAAACTTAAATAATAGCTTGTACCCAGGCCCAGATGGATTCACTGCTGAATTTCACCAGACCTTCAAGGAAGAGCTAAAAACATTGCTTCTTAAGCTTTCCCAGGAAATAGAAAAAGAAGGAATTCTACCAAACTCCTTCTATGAAGCTAGCATCACCCTGATACCAAAACCAGGCAAAGATAGAACTAAAAAAGAAAATTACAGACCAATCTGCCTCATGAACATAGATGCAAAAATTTTCAACAAAATATTGGCAAACAGAATAAAAGAATATATCAGAAAGATCATTCATCATGACCAAGTAGGCTTTATCCCAGAGATACAGGAATGGTACAATATAAATATAATACATTATATAAATGGACTGAAGGACAAAAATCACATGATCATCTCATTAGACACAGAGAAAGCGTTCAACAAAATCCAACATCCCTTCATGATAAAAGTCCTACAGAGACTGGGAATAAAAGGAACATACTTCAATATAATAAAAGCTATTTATGACAAGCCTACAGCCAACATATTACTAAATGGGGAAAAACTGGAAGCTTTTCCACTAAAATCAGGAAGAAGACAATGGTGTCCACTGTCACCACTTTTATTTAATATAGTATTGTAAGTCTTAGCCATAGCAATAAGGCAAGAGACACACATAAAAGGGATACAAATTGGAAAGGAAGAGATCAAGTTATCATTATTTGCAAATGACATGATTCTATACATAAAGGACCCTAAAGACTCTACTAGCAAACTGTTAGAGCTGATCAAAACCTACAGCCATGTAGCAGGATACAAAATAAATACACAGAAATCAGTAGCCTTCATATATGCTAACAACAAACACACAGAGGATGAAATCAGGGAATCACTCCCATTCACAATTGCATCAAAAAAAATAAAGTACCTTGCAATAAACCTAACCAAGGAAGTAAAGAATCTCTACAATGAGAAGTTTAAAACTCTCAAGCGAGAAATTGCAGAAGACACTAGAAAGTGGAAAAACATCCCTTGTTCCTGGATTGGAAGAATCAATATTGTGAAAATGACAATCTTACCGAAAGCAATCTACACATTTAATGCAATCCCTATCAAAATTTCAAAGCCATTGTTTATGGAAATAGAAAAAACAATCCAAAATTACATTTGGAATCCCAAAAAACCTTGAATATCTAAAATAATACTGAGCAACAAAAATAAGGCTGGTATCACCATACCTGATTTTAACCTATACTACAGAGCCATAGTAACAAAAAAAGCATGGTACTGGCACAAAAACAGACATGTAGATCAATGCAACAGAATAGAGGATGTAAGTCCAGGTAGCTATAGCCACCTAATATTCGATAAAAATGTCAGAAACACTCATTGGAGAAAAGACAGCCTCTTCAGCAAATAGTGTTGGGAAAACTGGATATATATCTGCAGAAGGATGAAAATAGATTCTTCTCTTTCTCCATGCACAAAAATTAAGTCCAAATGGATAAACAACCTTAACATCAGACTGGAAACTCTGAAACTGCTAGAGGAAAAAGTAGGGGAAACCCTTCAACAAATTGGTCTTGGCAAAGACTTTCTGAATACAACCCCAATTGCTCAGGCAATAAAACCACAGATTAATCACTGGGACCTCATGAAATTACAAAGATTTTGCACTGCAAAGGACACAGTGAAAAAAGCAAAGAGGCAACCTACAGAATGGGAAAAAATCTTCACCAGCTATATATCTGATAGAGGATTAATATCTAGGATATACAAAGAACTCAAAAAGTTAAATGATAAGGAATCAAATAAGTCAATCAATAAATGGGCTATGGAGCTAAATAGAGCATTCTCAAAGGGAGAAATACCAATGGCATATAAGCATCTAAAAAAAAAAATGTTCTACGTCACTAGTCATCAGAGAAATGCAGATTAAAACTACATTGAGGTTCCATCTCACTCCTGTCAGATTGGCTACCATCATGAAAACAAATGATCATAAATGTAGGCAGGGATGTGGAAAAAAAGGAACCCTTCTACACTGCTCTTGGGAATGCAATCTGGTCCAGCCATTGTGGAAATCAGTGTGGAAGTTGCTAAAACAGCTAAAGATTGATCTACCATATGACCCAGCTATAGCACTCCTAGGCATATATCCTAAGGACTCATCTCATTTCCTTAGAAGTACCATGTTTATTGCTGCTCAATTTATAATAGCATGGAAATGGAACCAGCCTAGATGTCCCTCAACTGATGAGTGGATAATGAAGATGTGACACATTTATACACTGGAGTTCTACTAAGTGGTAAAGAAAAATGAAGTTATGAAATTTGCAGAAAAATGGATGGATCTGGAAAGGATTATACTAAGTGAGGTAACCCAGGCCCAGAAAGCCAAGCGCCACATGTTCTCCCTCATATGTGGATCCTAGCTACAGATGATTGGGCTTCTGTGTGAGAAGGAAAATACTTAGTAGCAGAGGCCAGTAAGTTAAAAAGGAGATATAAAGGGAAGAGAAAGGAAGAGAGGGGTGTACTTAATTGGTTGGTATTGTATATATGTAAGTAGAATGATTGAGATGGGTAATATGATGGAGAATGGAATTTCAAAGGGGAAAGTGCGGGGAGGGGGAGTGTGTTACCATGAACTATTTTTTATAATCATGTAAAATGTTAATAAAAATTGTGAAAAGATAAAAAAATAATAGCTTGTAAAATCAGGAACAAGATGATGCTGCCCTCTCAGACGATATTATTCAAAGTAGTGCTTGAAATCTTAGCCAGAGGAATAAATTAAGAGAAATAAATAAAATGGATAAAAATGGGATCAGAAGAAGTCAAATTATCCCTATTTTCAGAAGATATGATCTTATACTGAAAAAAGTTCCTAAAAATGTCCCTTAGAAAAAGTTTAAGTGTAAAATACACTTTCAAAAACATATAGTTATAAAATCAATATATATAATTAGTATCTGTTCCACACACCAAAAACAAACTTACTAAAAGTGTAGTCAGGAAAACAATCCTATTCACAATTGCTTAAAATATGGAGGCATAAACATAAAAGATATATACAATGCACTGAATGTATAAGGCACTGAAGAAAAAATTTCAGAAAACACTAGAAAATGGGAAAAATTATGGTTTGTTGAGATTAATATTGTTTAAATGATCATATATCAAAAGTTATCTACATATTTAATCTTTATCAAAATTTCAATAGTATTCTTCATAGAAATAGAAAGAAAATCTAAAATTTGTATGAAAGCACAAAAGATCTTGTCTAAACAAAGCAATCCTGAGCACAAGTTATGCCGTCAGACTGAACTGTAGTAAGCCACAGGAAGCAGGTGAACAAACAGAAACTCAGCATGGCACTGGCACAAAACTTGACACATTGAACAACAGAATACAAGACCCAGGTAAACCCGTGAAGCTATAACCGTATAATTCTCACTCCAGGTGCCAGAATCATGCATTGAGGAAAAAGAGAACATTTCATTTAGAAGACAAAAAACAAATTCATCCTCATCCTGTGCAAAACACAATTCAAAATGGACCACAGAACCCAATATTGGACCCAAAACTTAAAAAATATATATATTAGAGAAAGAGAGAGAGAGAGAGAATGGGCATGCCAGGACCTCTAACAGCTGCAAAATTCAGATGCAATTCATGTGCCACTTTGTGCATCTGTCTATATGTGGATATTGGGAAATCAAATCTGGGAAGTTAGGCTTTGCACAAGAACCTTACCCACTGAGCAATCTATCCAACCCTTAAGGAACTGAAACCTTGAAGCTATTAGAGGAAAACAGGCAAGAAACTTCAAGATACCAGCATGAGCAAGAACTTACTGACTAGACCCAGGAAATAAAAGATAGAACTAGCAGAGGGGATTGCCTCACATTATAGAGCTTTTGCCATAAGGAAACAAGTAGTAGTGATGAGAAACCTGCAGGATGACAGAAAATATTTGATAGCTATGTTACTTTTCAAGTTTGCTTTGATACAGTATCCTGATAAAAGCAATTTAGAAGAGGCAGAAAGGATTCATTTGGGCTCACACTGTGCAGTCACAGTCCATCACCGCAGGAGAGACATGGCTGTAGGAACACGAGGCTGCAGTCAGGAAGTGGAAGCAGCCATAGGCTGCCTACCTCCTGTCAGTCTGGGACCCCAGCCCATGGAAGGGTGCTGCCCAAATTCAAGATGGCTCTTCCCATCTCAGTTAACCTAAGATATATATTCTTTCAGTCATGCTGGGAAAGTTGTTCCCATGATAATTCTAAATCCCATCAAATTAGCAACAGAGATTAAGCATCACACTGTTAATCTGACAAAGGATCAGTGTCTAGATTGCATAAAGGACTCAATAAACTGGACATCAAAAGAGCAAGTAATCCAGTATACTGGAGGTAAATGAATTGGACATTTCCCAAATGAAAGACTGCAAATGACCAATAAGTGCATAAAATTGTTTAACATCTGTAGCCATATGGGGAATGTAAATCAAAAGTACAGTGAGATTTTTATCACCCCAGTCAGAATGGCTGTCATGAAGGAAACAAAGAATGAACACTGTGAAGGATGTGGGGAAAGAAACGCTTATATACTGTTGGTAAGGTTATAAGTTAGTACTATGGAAAATTTGCATAGTCTTCTCAGATAATTAAAAATGGAGTTCTCATTTCATACAGTAATATTACTTGGACATATACTCGATGGAATCTAAGACAACACATCATAGAGACATTTACACACCATTGCTTATCCTAGCCTTGTTCATAACTGTCAAGTATGGAGTCATCCTGGTAGCATCACCCAATGAATGAATGAAAGAAATGTGGTGTACATACACAATATCATTTTATTAAGCCATGAAATGAACAATATTTGGTAATTTTCATGAAAATGAATGGAACAGCAGATTAAGTTATAAGTCAGACACCGAAAGAGAAGCATAGAATGTTTTATGGGTAGGATTTAAAGAGAGAAGAAAATCACATGAGAACAAAAAGGGACAATTAGAGATGTGGAAATGGGATGAGAGAGAGTAAGTGATAAGACGAATATGTTCTATGCATATATGAGAATGTCATAATAGTGGAACCCTACTGTAATTTTAGCACTAAGGCAGTGAAGGCTGGAGCATCACACATTTGGACAGCTTGCATTATATAAGGAAATCTTAAATATTAAAAAACAGATCCCAGCACTCGGGAGGCAGAGGTAGGAGGATCGCCATGAGTTCGAGGCCACGCTGAGACTACAGAGTTAATTCCAGGTCAGCCTGGACCAGAGTGAGACCCTACCTCGAAAAACCAAAAAAAAAAAAACCAAAAAAAAACAAAAAAACAAAACAAAACAAAAAAAAAAAACAGAAACAAGGCTAGGCATGGTGGCACACACCTTTAATCTCAGCACTTTGGAGGCAGGGGTAGGAGGATTGCCATGAGTTTAAGGCCACCATGAGACTATATATGAATTTCAGGTCAGCCTGGGCTAGAGTGAGACTCTATGTAAAAAAGAAAGAAAGAAAGGAAGAAAGAAAGAAAGAAAGAAAGAAAGAAAGAAAGAAAGAAAGAAAGAAAGAAAGAAAGAAAGAGAGAAAGAAAGGCCTTTGTGAGGTCAGGGGAAAAAATTGAATAGAGGAAATGTGGAGGGAGGGCCAATCAAAATTGAAGAGGATATAAATAAGTCATATGGAAACCTACTTTTTTGGACAATGAAACACTCAGGAGCCATAGATTGTTACTAGAAAATTAATTTTCAGTGCCAGGAATGGGATATCCAGTGAGTTGTTGGCCAGGGAAGTCCCTGATACTCACAAAAACATTACAGGCCATTGCTGAGGCCTTTGGTTTCTCATGAGGAATAGATGGTAAGACCCTATTGCTGAAGAGTCCACATACTTAGGCTGCAAGGTCAATGAGAAATCCTGCTGGAGCTGAATTGAAAATCTCCTCCATGTAGAAAGGTGAAAAAAGCCATACTGCATGCAGTTCAATGGGAGAAAGAGAAATCACCAGTGAAGATATTCCATAGTAGACACTGAAAGCCTTATATTTGGCCAGTCAGGCCAAATGAGCCAACGGGTACAGTGGTGACATGTCTGTTATGGGGGAAAATAACCACCCTCTAATATGATTGGAAGCCTGCTCCATGGGAGGGAATATATCCTGATACTGAAACCCTACAACAGGGGTAGTCATGAGCCCTAGGGGTATAATGTCTACTACTATCTGGATAAATGTATATACTATGCTTATCAAACTGCCCAGTAAGCACTTCACTTAATGTTCATACCCATATATTAATGCTACTCTCACTTTTGGTAGAAAAGCTTATCTTTCCAGATGGCAGTGACCTTGAGATGACTCAGAAGCTACCATGGTGCTGAGAAGAAGTGACAGAGGAGTGCTCAGCATGGCAATATTTCCAGCACACCTTCCAAGGCTCAGGATCCATTGTGAAGGAGGTGGTGGAAAGAATTTAAGAGCCAAAGTAAGGGTAGGACTCCTTACAGTGTGCTCCTCCAGACACAAAATGGCATAGATATCCATGACCTTATAGTGCCTGATATTACTTACATAAGACCATCATAATAGGAGGAAAAGATGATGACATCAAAATAAAAGAGACTGATTGAGGAGGGGGGGGATATGATGGAGAGTGGAGTTTCAAGGGGAAAGTAGGGGGAGGGAGGAAATTATCATGGAATATTATTTACAATCATGGAAGTTGTCAATAAAAATAAATAAATAAATAAACTTATGCCAAAAAGAAAGAAGAAATGGAAATTATCACAATGAAACTGATAACTTCATATAGCTAATGTATGTTACTAAAAATCTAGGTATACAGAATTCTTTTATTTTAAAAATAATTTTCTGAAGCCTAGAACAAAAGGAGGTGACTAATCTTCAGTGAGTATGCTAAAATAATTAATTTAAAAGGAAATATGAATATGTCTTGGAATTTACAGCTGGAAAACAATAGCAGGAATGATTAAATAGGAACATAAAATGAGAAATGTTTCAAAACAGATGTTCCAGGGGGAAAATGTCATTTACTGGGGTGAAGTGAGATGAGAAAGAAAAAGAAAAGGGGGAAATTATAATAAGCAAATTCTAGGCCATAATGTCTCATTTAATGTTTTGTTTTGGCATCATTAATTATTATTATTTTATTATTATGTTGGAAGACTAGAAATTGAGCCCAGTGTCTTGTGCATGCTAGGCAAGTGCTATACTACTGAGAGACAAACCACCCGTCTTTTCACTTTAAAAAAAATATTTTATTTTTGAAAGGGGGGGGGCGGGGGGAGAGAATTGGCATACCAGGGTCTCTATCCACCACAAACTCCAGACATATGCATCACCTTGTGTATCTTGCTTATGTGGGTACTGTGAAATCAAATCTGGGTTCTTAGGCTTCACAGACAAGTGCTTTTAACCACTAAGCCTTCTCTTCAGCCCTTTATTCACTTTTCCTTTTGAGAGAATATCACTAGATTGCCCAGGCTGTCCTTGCACTGCAAATTTCCCATTCCAATCTCTTAACTAACTGTGTATAGGCCTGTGCTCTGAGGTCAGCTAAAATATTCTTATTAGATGGTGATAGGTAGTGATGACAATTTTTTTCCCTTAATGATGTACCTTGATAGGAAAAAATAACTGTTTCCTGTGGGCTTTCCTCTACTTCATATGTGTAGCACCCATGCTAGAAGTGTGATCTGAAGATGGGGAAGGCAAGTATGTTGCTGCTTTTCTTTGTTAGAGGAAAATATACATGAAAACCACTTGAAATGAAGAAAGACTAATTTAGGCTCATGATTTCATAAATTTCAGTCCCTGGTCACCTTGATCCATTGCTGTGGGCCTGAGATGAGCAGGATACTTCAGTGTTGACAGGTGCATGTGAAAAAAGTCTACTTATTTCCTGGTACCTGGAAAGGGGAAGAGAAGGAAAGAGTTAGGACAAGATACCCACTTCTGGGCAACATTGTCAGTGATCTGCTTCCTCTCACTAGGCTGTGCCTCCTCTCTCTCCTTTCCCTACAATAATGCCATCAAATTGTGGGCATACCAATTGATGAGCCTACTGATAAGGTTATAACAGTCACAATACCATCATTTCTCAAAAGCCTGGCAACTAAGCAGTTAATACATATATCTTTGAACACATTAAAGATTTTTTCTAAACATAACAAATATAAGTGAGCAAATTCCTTTTGATGTTACAATATACATAATTAAAATCTAAATTTCCTTCCTTACTCGAATAATTCCCATACAACCTCCATCCTGACTCTACTCCTTGTTCTACCATTTGTCACTCAGCTTCAAACACACTGGCCTTTCTCTTCAAGGTTCAGATGGGAACAAACACACTAGCCTCCTTCCTCTTCAAAGTTCAGATGGGAACAAAAACACTGGCCTCCTTTCTCTTCAAGGTTCAGATGTTGTTCCTATATGGTCTTTGAACTGCTACGTCACCAGTACCAGGGATGGAGGCACAGCTCCATGTTGTTGCCACATAAACCCAAAGAGTTCCCTAATTTTTAGGGTCCTTGACTCTCTGGCTTCCATGAAGAAAAGAGTTTGAGGACAAGTTGGTGTTCATTAAAAATATATTATTATTATCATTGTTGTTATTATTTGGTTTTTCAAGGTAGGATCTCACTCTAGCCCAGGCTGACCTGAAATTTACTCTGTATTCTCAGGGTGGCCTCGAACTCATGGTGATCCTCTTACCTCTGCTTCCAGAGTGCTGGAATTAAAGGCATGTGCCACCACACCTGGCTTAAAAATACATTATTTTTTATTTTTATTTTTTAAAACAATTCTTGCCAGAGATGGTGGTACATGGCTTTAATTTAACATAAGTTTAAGTCCACCTTGTGACTAATAGTGAGTTCCTGGTCACCTGGGCTAGAGTGAGACCCTACCTCAAAAAACAACAACAATAACAAAAATGCTTGTTCATGTCTAGTATTATATTTTTATTTATTTACTTGCTAGTAGAGAAAGAGAGGTGGAGGGAGGGAGAGAGAGTGAGAAGGGGCTCAACAGGGCCTAGTGCCGCTGCATACGAAATCCAAACACATGCACCACTGTGAACACTTGACTTTACATGGGAACTGGGGAATCAAACCTAGGCCTTCAGGTTTTTCCACTTGCCCCTTTACCTACTGAGCCATTTCTCCACACTCTAAAGATACTTTAATATAGATTTTAAGAGCAAGAGAGAATGAGAGAGAAAAGAAGATACAACACAGAGCATGGATGTGGGCTTCTCAAGGAAAAGTTGCAGCTTATTACTAAATATTTTACTATAGATTTTTTTTTTTTGCCTACAAAATTCCATTTATTTGAAATGTTCAGAACAGGTCAATTTATAAAGTTAGCTAACCTCTCAACTGTCAGTCTTTCTTTCATTGCCTTATGTAAAATAGCCCATGCCTAATCACTTTCCAAACATTGGTTAATTTCCTTCATCACATTAAATGCTAATTTTCTTATTTTATATTTCTAACTTATCTACTATCTATGCCCTCCTGGTAGATTATAGATGCTAAGACTGTAGGTGGTTGGTCTGTTTTGTTTGCTATCGTACCTCTTTCTCCAAAATGAAAAAGATACAGTTGCTATTGGCTACCATTCATGGAAAATAATAAAGGAAGGAGATTATACTGAGATTAAAAACAGAGAAAGGTATAAAAGTCAAATGGCATGCATTTAGGAATATTTTATGTATTAGTTTGAAAGGATGGCACCAAGTATATTCAGGATTTTATTAAAGTTTGTAATTTAAATCTGCAGCCCGGATAGAGGAGGTGTCACTAGGTGGATTCTAGGTTCCAGCCCTTAAGTGTGGAGGTAGATTTGAAATTCCAGTGTGAAGATAAGAAAGTGTCTGAACATTGCCTGGGATTCCTAAATGTACTGTGTGGTGTGACTTTTGAGTTTGGCTTGTGCCTTTTCTCTCTCTGCTTGGCCCTATGAAAGCAGGCCGGCTTCTTCTGCCATTATGGAATTTCCCCTCTATCTTCTTCCATAACTGTGCCTGGTCTGAAAGTTCATCCCAGTGATGTGAGGCTGTCTGCTACATTTTGATTATGTCTTGATCCAATAATTGGCTGTAACCTCTTCCATCCAGAATGAGTGCCATGTAATTGCTTGGTTCCTTTTTTCACTATTGTATTTCTGAAATATTTTTTTAAAATTTTTATTTATTTATTTATTTGAGAGTGACAGACACAGAGAGAAAGACAGATAGAGAGAGAGAGAGGAAATGGGCACGCCAGGGCTTCCAGCCTCTGCAAACAAACTCCAGATGCGTGCGCCCCCTTGTGCATCTGGCTAACGTGGGACCTGGGGAACCGAGCCTCGAACCAGGGTCCTTAGGCTTCACAGGCAAGCACTTAACCGCTAAGGCATCTCTCCAGCCCCACTATTGTATTTCTAATGTCTAAAGTAGTGTCTGACACAAAGCACTTCATAAACATTTGTTGAATTTATGGATAACTGATGAGCTCCACTTAGGAAATCCTATGAAATATGATTAAGAGACAAGAATATTCTGAATAAGCAGTATTTTTTCTCATGCTTGAATATGGAAACATGTGAAAATAAAAACAAGATTGAATCAGGTCTAGTTGATAGTTCTATGACAATGTTTAAAGTAACCACAAACATTAAATAAGAATCGTTCAGTTTAGCACTTGGGAGGCAGAGGTAGGAGGATCACCATGAGTTCAAGGCTACCCTGAGACTACATAGTGAATTTCAGGCCTGAGCTAGAGTGAGACCTTACCTCAACAACAACAACAACAACAACAACAACAACAACAACAAATTGTTCAGTTTACTGTATTTGCTCCAAACTGAACTAATAGAGAATATCAGCACGTACTACCTACATACTCTACCCAGTATTTTCACCTCTGTTATATCACAGTGTTCTTATAACAATGAAATCATGTCTGCTTCACAGACATAACAGCTGGAAAAAAAATGGGAGGGGCCCTATCATATTCAAGCAGGACTAGGGCACACAGGTTTCTGGCATGTGGAAATACTTAAATAAAGCATTTCATTATGTCTATTTATAATCAGATTTGCACAGGAAGCAAGATGTCTTCTGAATAAAGTGGTTAAACCTGTTAGTCACTGGATTTCAAGTATATTTGGATATGTTTGATAGATTTATGCAAGCCTGCCTGCTATTTTTTGGCTTTTGAAAGACTCCCAAGTGACCCATGTGTTAAATAAAGGCTTGGTCCCCTGGGTGGACTGATGACAGACATTAGGCTCAGAGGTCATTAAATAAAAGACACCCCAAAGCTCCTGCTTCCCTACACCATGAAAAAGTAAAACATCACAATTGTTCCTCCACAGGATTTAAAATACCATATAAAAAGGAGGAGGGAAGTATTAGGGCTTTTGTTGAGGGATCTGTAAGCTTCAATAAATCCCTTCCTCCATAACTGTGCTTGGTCTGGAAGTACATTTCAGCAACCTGAGGCTGTCTCCTATACCTTCTTATTGCTAGGATAAAGCACTCAACCATAAACAACTTATAGAAAGACAATTATTTTTATTTTGGCTTACAGTATTGAGGGAAAGCTTCATGATGGCAGGAGAAAGGATGACATGAGCAGAGGTTAGGCATCACCTCTGTCACAGCAGGTGGAAAACAGAAGCCATAGAATATACTGAGTAACAGTGGCAAGGTAGGGGCTATGACACTTCAAGGTCCACCCCCAGAAACACATCTCCTCCAGCAAGGCTCCATCTCTCAAATTGCCACCAGCTGGGAAACAAGCATTCTAAACTCATGCGTTTATGGGGGTAGCATCTGATTCAATCCACCACACTTGAATATTTTATTTTAATGATGGAGAGCTGATTAATACACTAACACATTCTAGCTTTTAGGGAACAAAATGGAGCCACTAAGAATTGTATAACTCTAAGGAAAGAGGAACACTGACATCATGAGCCAATGATGCAGTAAGATTTATTCTTCATAGAAGCATTAGGGACTGGTGTGGTACTAGGAATGGAATTTACTCTCAGCCACTCTGTTGTTTTAGTTATATCCTGGGTCTAAACTGCTATGTATTAGCTAAGGTTTCAGTTACATATTATAGAAATTACTTTAAGCAGAAAATGATTTTACATAAATGCTTACAACAATGTTAGAAGGACCAAAGGACCCAGCATTAGGCCATCTCTAGGAATGCAATCCTGTATAGTGTAACAATGGTCAGTCAGAGGTATCATTATGCAAATGTAGGGTTTGAGAGCAATAGACATTTCTCAGCCCAGGTGGGCTTAACTTGGGTGACTAAGATGCCAGAATATTCACATGGCCAGCCAGAATCATGCTCTGAGTCAGCGAGTCAGCAGCTCTTAAGTGTGTATCTCATGCCAAACTAAGATTAAGGAATGCAGATAGGGTGAACAAGGCAAAAGTAGATTTATTAAGTAGATAGAGAGAAAGTCTCCAGACACACACACACACACACACACACACACACACACACACACACAGAGAGAGAGAGAGAGAGAGAGAGAGAGAGAGAGAGAGCTGGAGTGGTCCCCAAGTGAGAGGGGCTTAGTGACAAGGAGTTGTACACTAGGAGTATAAAATACTGTCTTAGTAAAGGGAAAACTTTTTCTCTCACCTCCTTAGGATGTCTTTAGGCATGGAGTAGGCTCTAGACCAGGCAAGTGATTTGTAGGCTCAGTTAGATAAACTCTAATATGTTTTGGTTGCCTTGTTTTAGGAAATTTAGAATGTCATATCTCCACCCATATTTAGAATATCATGTCTTTAGGCATGGAGTGTTCTCTAGACCAGGCAAGTGATTTCCAGACCCAGTTGGATCAACTCTAATATATTTTTTGTCTTGTTTTGGGAAATTTAGAATGTCATATCTTGACCCAGCTCTATTGGGAAACATAGACTGATCCACTAGCCAGGAGGAAGTGGATGATACTTGTATCAGGATAGTTTGGTTGAAAGCCACACTTGCCTCGAATTTCCTTGTGATTCTTTGACTTTAATCTCAGGGAGGCTATTACTTGAAGAATAATTTTTTGGAGGGCTTATGTTGTCTTGGTTTTTCATATTACTTGTATTTATGCATTGTGACATATGTATTTGGAGCTGGGTTATTGGTTGAATTTACTTCTTTAAATTTATTTATTTAATTAATTAATTTTTAAATTTATTTATTTAAACTCATCCTTATTCTTTCAGAGTGAGAGTTATCACTAATCAAGAGGGATTAATTTGGTATGTTAATATTGTTTCCATTTGATAATAGTGTTCTAGACAATGTATTCAAAAACCACTATTCTCTGTGTTTACTTCTCATCAGCTCCATGAAGTTGCTAAAGGCGCTTGGGTGTGCCAGACTAACCAGAGATGATATGCTGATTTAAGACTCTTGGGTGCACAGAGTTCTACAAAGATAAGGGCAAACTAAAGGTTTTCAGATCCCCCAGAGATTAAAGGTAGACTAAAAGCACTCAGTTGCACCCAGATCTTCAGGGATGAAAGGTGGATTAAAGACCCTTGGATGCACACAACTCCCTGTAAATGAAGGGCAGGTTGAAGGCTCTTAGATATGCACATCTTCTTAGAGATTAAGGGTGGTGCTTAAAATTCTAGAGGATTAAGTGTTCCCTGGAGGTAAGAGCTGGTGGAAGGCTCTGAGATGGGTAGAGTTTCAGTTCTGGAGGCTGGGAAGTCCAAAACCAGTAGATTCTATATCCAGTGAGAGCTCAGTCTATGGTTTCAGATGGCTGCCTTCTCCATTTGCCCTCACATAGCATTGAGGCTCAAATTTTCCTAAATAATGAAGATATGTATCCTCCCTCAAAGTTCATATACTAGAAGTCTGGGGGCCCCAAAGTGGATGGCAGGGCTTCAGCTCCAACCCTCCGATGATGCTTCTTCAGCTCTTCCTTTCCAATGCTGACATTTCCTTTAGAGACAAGTTGCTATAGTCTGTGGGTTGTATCCAAGCATGTGGATGGCATTTAGAAAAAAGAGATTACATTCATCTATGATCTTCTTAAGACTGTGAAAAATCTTTTCTTATAAGAACTACAGGCTTCCTTTCATGTATCACTCACCAAAACAGATTTCTCACTCTAACACTATCCTTGGATTACAGATGGTCACACTCATTATGATGTACCATGGGGAGCTGGGAATAGACATATCTTTCCTATAGCATATAACTTGGTTGGAAAATGGTGGTTACTTGAACAGTCAGTTGTGCCAGGAGGAAAGTAAGGGTAGTAGATTTTGTACAGGTATGGAATGGCACCTGGTATAGCCTCCATATTAATTATTTTTCTGGAGGATGTTATGAGAAAATTACTTGTGCTAGCATCAGGTGATAATACTGTAGATTGAGGCAACACCTAAATGCTTGGGGAGAAGCAGGAAGTAAGAAAAGAGTGAGAAAAAAATAGAGTATTTTAAAAGAACACAGAGCAGAATTTATTGTATAGTAAATGTGAAAAGGTGCTTGCATTAGAGGTGTGAATCCTGATACAAGTTTTATGTGAGGTCCTCTGGAAAGGAGGCAGGACACAATTCAGGATTTAGAGGGACATGCAACCCAGCTTGAGAAATATTTAAAGAGAGGAAGAAGAAAGTGACCTGCTGGACTATGATCAGTCAGTGATAGGTATTTGTTGCTGGGATACCTAATCAAGTATAGCCAGGGTCACAGTCCCAGAGAAGACAGAGTGGAACTTAAATAGATGTAATTCTTTGTCCCTCTGGTCATTAAAATACTGTGTCATGGTTAGGGAGTTCATCAGAGCTGTCATTCCAAGGATGGGATGCAGATCTTTATTTACTGTCTTACATTTTCCACTCCTCTACTTTGTTTTGCTTCTGGCTGACTTTAAAACTGCAGAACCTAATGTGGTGTGCACGAGGGACAGGAATTCCATTTTACAATGAACACCACACTGTTCCACTCAGTTTTTCCATAGAATTTTTAATTCAATTAGCCATTAACCATCACTATGGCCTCTAGAATGCTTTCTAGGAATTTCATTGTAGATGATTCCCAGGAACCCCTGGGACCCTCTGATCTTTATCTCCTATGATTCTTATGTTCCTTATAAAGCTTATGGTAGTCATTTCATATATAAGCTTTATATGAACAGATAGAGCCTGATTTTTAAATGCATATTTAATTCCTACAGATGAAATAAGTATCGTTGTATAGAATGTAGATACCTGGTGGTTGCATTTAAAAGAGAATGATGTATCTCATCATGATGTCACACAAAGGAAGGAAGTCTAGTATCATAGTCAGCTTCTTATTGCTTGGATGAACCTCTAAACCAGACACAGTTTATAGGAGAAAACAGGATTTATTGCAGTTTACAGATCCAGGGGACATTCCATAGTGGCAAAAAAGAGAAAACCCACCACCAAAAAATCAGGGAACACAGGCAGAACTCAGATTACTCTCTGCACAACTTAGGCTGGAATTCCAGATCAGGCACCAAACACACCATAGGGCTAGACCCTAGAATCGGCCCACAGTGACACCTCCTTCAGTCAGACTGCTAGACATATAAGAATATACAAGCTTGAATAAAACTCCTGAATCTACTGGGGAACATCAATTCACGCTATCACATTCTGCCCCTGCCCCTCAATAGATTCATAACCATCTCACATTTTATATTGTATCTAGTCCAACTTCAAATATTTATTTCCATAGTCATTATCAACTTATAATAGCTCCAAAGTCCCAAGTCTCACCTGAGTTTTAAAATTGTTTTTTAACTTTGAGTCATATAAAATCAAAATACATTTATATACTTCCAACATAGAGTAAACATTTCATTGCTATAAGACATAAAAGGAGAGAATGGACCAATTCAAATTCAATAACCATCAAACATTTGCAGTTCAAATCTGATATCATAACCAGTGACTCACAGTCTCCAGAGTTTGCAATTCTGCCCATCCACCTGGGCTGAGTAGTCAGAGAAAATGTCCATCCTGAGCCAATAGTGCTCCATGGTAGTCATTTCACAGTCCTGGTATATCTAAACATCCTTGTGTCTCCACCTTTCAGTGGCCTCACTAGTCTCTTTATCAGGGTCATCATGCCTGCTCCATGTCATGTCTCAGCAGTGGCTCCTGGAAATTTGTGCTCTTCATGACCCACTCTATACATTTTTCATCCAAAACCTATATGAGGTGTGCAGGATAAAGCCATATTCTTTTTGTTTGTTTGTTTGTTTGTTTTTTCGAGGTAGGGTCTCACTCTGGTCCAGGCTGACCTGGAATTAACTCTGTCATCTCAGGGTGGCCTTGAACTCATGGCAATCCTCCTACCTCTGCCTCCCGAGTGCTGGGATTAAAGGCGTGCGCCACCACGCCCGGCATAAAGCCATATTCTTAATTCAGGGATGAAATAAATCCTGACCTTGAAGAGCAGGTTCCTTCCTTTCTAATGAATTTGCATTCCTACCATCCAATCTTTCTTCAGGCATCTTTTCCATTGTTTCAGTGTAAAGGAGTTGGACCATCTCACTTCCAAATGCTAGTGTATTTGACAATAGCTGTTTCAGTAACCTAAACCTTTGTGCCTATAAATTTTAAATGTGCTTGAATTTCTTCAATTTTTAAATCTTATATATCTCAGTTCCATATCTTTAGCTAAGTATATCAGTCCATTACAAATTTAACCTTGATCAAACTCTCTGTGCATGGGCAGCAGAATGCAGCCAGCCCTTATGCTAGTAACACAGTTTAAACAAAGTTCTCACAGTCTTTTCTTCCCATTAGAAAGTTTATAAAGCAAACCTCCAGAAACAATTCTTTCTGTACTTAGCATTTTCAAACTCTTACCAGAATAGTCCATAAACCTTGGCTTACTATTCTTGAAGGCATCTTCAGTTGCAAATAGGAAGCTAATGCCCATTCTTCTGAAATAAAAGTTTCAAAAGAACAAAATACACATGGTGAGATTCATCATGCAGCAACAACCCACTCTGTGGTACCAATTTATGTCATAGTCAGCTTCACATTGCTTGGATGAACCTCCAAACCAGACACAGTTTATAGGAGGAAGAGAATTTATTGAAGCTTACAGATCCAGGAGAAGTTCCATAATGATGAAAAAGAGAAAATCCATCACTCAAAGCAAGAGCAAAATCCAGCAGCCAAAGCTTAAGGAACCCAGGCAGAATTCAGACTGCTCTCTGGATGCCTTAAGCTGGAATTCCAGAACGGTCCACTCCTAAACCCTAGGCTCTGCCCACAGTGACACCTCTTCTGACTAGGTGGCTGGAGTTCTAATAAGATACAAACTTGAATAAAAGCCCCGAATCTACTGGGAACATCCATTCAAACTACCACAGCTAGCTTCACTCACATCAAACACACACACACACACACACACACACACACACACACACACACACACACAGAGCTAGCTTCACATCACATCACCTCTTCTGATGACTGATTAGCTTATTGTTTTTAATTCACTGTTTAATGTATATATGTCACAACCATGCACACACATGTATTCTAGCTGTTGATTTTAAGAGATTCCATGTCTTTTATCCTTGTCAGGCTCTGCACATTGACTTGTTCTGGTCCATTTCAGTGCCATGCTCAATTCTACACTCAAATTATTCTTTTAATTCCACTTTTTACTGATTTCTGTTAAAAAAAAAAAGTTCTATTACAAACCTGTCTGCCTTGGTGTACACATCAAAGAAAGATCAAGGAGCAAGTGTAAACTGGATCAAGAACAACTCTTTGTTCTTCAAGCACTGAAGGTGGCCACTGTGTTTTATTTACATGTATTTAAATTAAGATTGAACCATATGCTCCTCTTGTTAAGCCTAGGCATAAAGCAGGGGAGAAGTGGTTTCTCTTTGAAAAAGGAAAATTAATTAGCAGCAGAAGAAAGCATAGATACTGAGCATAAATACTGATTGATATTTGTACAATCATTCACTTAATGTTACAGTCAGGTTCTCATTGCTAGTAGAATCACCCAACTAAGAGCAGCTTGTGGGAAAAAGGTTTATTTTGGCTTACAGACTTGTGGGGAAGCTCCACAATGGCAGGGGAAAATGATAGCATGAGCAGAGGGTGGACATCACCCCTGGCCCACATAAGGTGCACATAGGAGCAGGAGAGTGTGCCAAACACTGGCATGAGGAAACTGGCTATAACACCCATAAGCCAGCACCCAAGAATACATTCCTTTCCATCAGCTGGGAACTTAGCATTCAGAACACCTAAGTTTATGGGGGACACCTGAATCACACCACCACATTCCGCCCCTGGATGCTATAGACTGATAAAAAACCATGATGTAAAATACAATGCATTAAGTCCAACTATAAAATTTTTATCAATTCCAATGATGTTCATAATCCCCATAATCAAGGTCTTTTAACTTTAAACCCATAATGACACAGAATAAATATTCACACTGCAAAAGATGGCATTGAGCAGAGCAAAGAAATATTCAACTAATACAAGATTTAAAACAACCAGTGCAAACATCAAACTCTGTAGTTTCAAGTCCAACAACTCTAGCTAGTGACAAGTCTTCAAGTCCAATAATTCTAACAAGCGACAAGTCTCTAGCATTCCAATTCTGCCCCTCCAGCTAGGCTACTCACAGTCCTGGAAAACTTCATCAGGGCCCACAGCTTTCCTTAGCAGCCATCTTATGGTCCTGGCAGCTCCACTGGGTCTCCCCTGCAATCCATGGTTTATCCTCATGGCCCCATGGGGTCTCCATGGTGACAACCAGCAAACCTGCTTCATACTGCCCATGACCATTTCCAAAACACAAGACCATGTTGCAAACTCAATAACCCTCTCTTTCCTGCATTTCTTATACTCCACAATACCAGGCAGGGTGTCAATTTGTTAATGCAGGGGGAAATGAAGCAGACTTTGAAGAACAGGATGCTCCTTGAGCACTCAGGCCCCTTCAAAAGAGTCTACATTGTTCTTGTTGCGCCAGAGCAGGTCAGATGGCCCAGTCTCAATAGTTGTTATCTCTCAAACAATTTGTAGGGGAACTGGTAGCAGTTTAGGCCAAAGATTTCCCTTTTTTCCTGTGCAATATCCCACTTCTCATATCAGCTCATTTCTACACAAAGCAACCCTAAACAACTTCTCAGGACATGGGTATAACAGCAAACCTCTCACACAAACTGCTTCTATCCCAGTCCAAGCACAGCTCTTTCTCACCCTCATAAGTTAAACTCCACAGTCCATAGTTTTTACTGCATTCAGACCTTTCAACTCTGACCAGAATAGTCTATCAAGCTGTACTTACAGCACAGCAAGGCATCTCTTAGGCCAAGGTTTCAAATCGTTCCACATTTTCTTTAAAATCATCTCCAAGAGGCCAAATCCACACAGTCTGGTGGCAGGCAGCAATCCCACTCTCAGTACCATTTTACTGTTGCTGTAAGGTTCACATTGTTGGCAGAAATCATCCAACCAAGAGCATCATGTGGGGAAAAAAGAGGTCTATTTTGGTTTACAGGCTGAAAGGGAAGCTCCACGATGACAGGGGAAAATGATGACATAAGCATAGGGCGGACATCACCCCCTGGCCCTCATAAGGTGGACACAGGAATAGGAGGAAACAAGCTATAATCCCACTATGGGGGACACCTGAATCAAATCACCATGCTTAACATTTCAAGAACTTAATGGACCCAAAGCATTTATATTGCATTTATATTTCAAGGCTGTGTAATGATACACTATTCTGATGCTTTCTTGGCATTACTTTGAATATGTTTTACTTTCTCATTGTAGAAGTGACTTTAGTCACTCTTTTTTTTTTGATGTTTTAATTTTTATTAACATTTTCCATGATTATAAAATATATCCCATGGTAATTCCCTCCCTCCCCACCCCCACACTTTCCCATTTGAAATTCCATTCTCCATCATATTACCTCCCCATTACAATCATTGTAATTACATATATACAATATCAACCTATTAAGTATCCTCCTCCGTTCCTTTCTCTTCCCTTTATGTCTCCTTTTTAACTTACTGGCCTCTGCTACTAAGTATTTTCATTCTCATGCAGAAGCCCAATCATCTGTAGCTAGGATCCACATATGAGAGAGAACATGTGGTGCTTGGCTTTCTAGGCCTGGGTTACCTCACTTAGTATAAACCTTTCCAGGTCCATCCATTTTTCTGCAAATTTCATAACCTCATTTTTCTTTACTGCTGAGTAGAACTCCATTGTATAAATGTGCCACATCTTCATTATCCACTCATCAGTTCATGGACATCTAGGCTGGTTCCATTTCCCAGCTATTATAAATTGAGCAGCAATAAACATGGTTGAGCACATACTTCTAAGGAAATGAGATGAGTCCTTTGGATATATGCCTAGGAGTGCTATAGCTGGGTCATATGGTAGATCAATCTTTAGCTGTTTTAGGAACCTCCACACTGTTTTCCACAATGGCTGGACCAGAGTGCATTCCCACCAGCAGTGTAGAGGGGTTCCTTTTTTTCCACATCTCCGCAAACATTTATGATCCTTTGTTTTAATGATGGTGGCCAATCTGACAGGAGTGAGATGGAATCTCAATGTAGTTTTAATCGGCATTTCCCTGATGACTAGTGACGTAGTGCATTTTTTTAGATGCTTATATGCCATTTGTATTTCTTCCTTTGAGAATGCTCTATTTAGCTCCATAGCCCATTTTTAATTGGCTTGTTTGATTACTTATTATTTAACTTTTTGAGTTCTTTGTATATCCTAGATATTAATTCTCTATCAGATATATAGCTGGTGAAGATTTTTTCCCATTCTGTAGGGTGACTCTTTGCTTTTTTCACTGTGTCCTTTGCAGTGCAAAATCTTTGGAATTTCATGAGGTCCCAGTGATTAATCTGTGGTTTTATTGCCTGAGCAATTGGGGTTGTATTCAGAAAGTCTTTGCCAAGACCAATATGTTGAAGGGTTTCCCCTACTTTTTCCTCTAGGAGTTTCAGAGTTTCAGGTCTGATGTTAATCCATTTGGACTTAATTCTGGTGCATGGAGAGAGAGAAGAATCTATTTTCATCCTTCTGCAGATATATATCCAGTTTTCAAAACACCATTTGCTGAAGAGACTGTCTCTTCTCCAATGAGTATTTTTGGCATTTTTATCGAATATCAGGTGGCTATAGCTACTTGGGCTTACATCTGGGTCCTCTATTCTGTTCCACTGATCTACATGTCTGTTTTTGTGCCAGTACCATGCTGTTTTTGTTACTGTGGCTCTGTAGTATAGGTTAAAATCAGGTATGGTGATACCACCAGCCTTATTTTTGTTGCTCAGTATTATTTTAGATATTTGAGTTTTTTTGTGATTCCAAATGAATTTTTGGATTGTTTTTTCTATTTCCATGAAGAAAGCCTTTGGAATTTTGATAGGGATTGCATTAAATGTGTAGATTGCTTTAGGTAAGATT